>NW_024062758.1:2657500-3986250 GCF_006381635.1 Hibiscus syriacus | reverse complement strand
ATTTTGATGTCTGAATTGGCTGATATCAAAAAAAATCCAATTTGAAATCATGCAAAGACAATCAAGAGTCGAAGAGAAACTTGATCAAGTCGTAGAGAAACTCGAGAGGCATAAGGGGGTAGTGGAAGGAAAAATAGATGGAGTGGTGAAAGAAGTAGAGGTGTTGAGGGGTGAAGTGGTGAAAGAAGTTTCGGTGTTAAGGGGTGATATAAGATGGTGACGGGAGAAAAATTTGAGGGAGTGGTGAAGGAGGTTGTTGATTTGAGTGAACTTACGGGGTGAAGGGGGTGGTTGATAAATACTCGGATGAAGGAGCTCAATTGAAGGGTGAAATAAAAGATATGAAGAGCTAGAAAAAAAGTACGATGAACTGAAAAAATATGAAGAAGAAAAGAGGGAGGAGGAAGAAGAAGAGATGGAAGAAATGAGGGGAAGGAAGTCGATGTCATTTATACACCGGAGAGTGTTATAGCAGCAGTTTTGGATTCGGTATGTCCTGCACCCCAGAAGAAGAAGCAGAAGGTAAGTTTAATAAAAGAATACTTAATTTGATTTTTATTATGTTGTTGTGACAAAAATTTGTATGCAAAATTGTAGTTGAAAAAGCGGACATTCCAACCGGAATTGATGACATCGAAGCTGCAATTTGTGATTATTTATGGAATAGCGAGTTAGAATCGGGTAAGTGAAATATATTGTTTTGTGAGTGATATTTAATATTTCATGACAAGATATTAATCCTAATGATTCATACAGATATTCTGTAATATCATGGGAAATCATTCGCTACTGTATACGACGTTGCAACGTTGAAGCCTACGGAATGGGTTGGCGGTGTGGTAAGTAGAAAGTAGAAAATAAATAAAACTTATTGAATATGTTCTGATTGTGTAATTAATTTTGTTAGGTTATCGATTTGCTCGCCTGGACCATATGCTACGATTCTCAAAAGTCACACCGGAGGATTGGCTACCTTCCATACCTCTTAGTGGTGAGTTAAATTAATAAATATTGAAAAGTAGTGTTATAGACGGTAAATTAATAATGTTTGTTGCGTAATTACAGCAACAGGCGTTGGAAGCCAACATAAAGAAAGTGTTGAGAATATTTCTACCTTCTGGGGTGTCATATTGGATAACTATGTGAAATTCACCGACTGTGAGAAGGTAAGACACCATAACCAATTGCAAATGATGTTTTCGGATATAGAATGTTGAATTTTGTCAAATTGGGTGTGAAATTTGTTGCAGATAATGATCACAATAAACTACCATAATTCACATTGGTATCTGTTGGTGTTGGATATGGTAGATCATGTTGTAACAATATGATAGTATGTTTACAACTGAAGCAGCTAAACAGAGAGTGAAGGATGCTAAGAGATTGGTATGTATGTATGTATGAAAGGACATTGTAAATTAATGCATAATTTTTTTGGTGCATAACTTCTTCTATTTTAATGCAGATTAAAATATTAGATTCTTATAATAAGAAACGCATTTGGGTGAGTCATGTGGATCTCTAGGAAAGTATCCCTTGAAAAATTTCAAATTTGTGGAGCATAGAAGAATAAGCATTGAATGGGTATGAGATGTTATCACAAATAGAAAGCTTAATTTATGCAGTATTCATCATAATTGACATGTGGTTTTCAAATTTTGTAACAGATATGATTGCGGCATGTATGTGATGATGTGGATGGAATCGATCGGTTCTACAGGGGCAATGGTGATTTTGTAAGTGGATAGAAAAAATTGTTTGTGGTAAAATTGTTAAAAGTCGTAGATTGAATGCTGTAGTTGACAATACTTAACGTTTGACAATTTGAATATAGGTTTGGAGACTGGGATCGATCGCGAGTATTAAACGATCTCGTAAGCCACAATCAAAATGAACGAAGACAGGAGATAACAAAAGCTGCAATATTACATAGAATAACAAAAGGATGCAATGATGTAAATGTCGAGTTAATTTTGTATAAGATTTAATTTTGTATACGATTTATTTTGTATGTGAATATAATTATGAATGAGATGAGAAAAGTTAGCAGTATGTTGTTGTACATGTTTCTTATACACATTAAGGGTCATGTCGATACTTGGAAGTAAAAGGCAAATTTACAATATGGCCAACAGGGTGCACCCATAAAGTGTCGATCCATATATAAAAAAGTGTCAATCCCAAAACATCGAAAACCAAAAGTATAATGTATATGTAATTTTCAATCTAACCGTACAATTATACCGGTTTTGAGAGGATATGTCTAAATAATGTGTCGACACTATATAGTTTGTGTCGATATTTTTTCCAGAATGAATGGAAAACAGGGTGCACCCATAAAGTGTCGATCCATATATAAAAAGTGTCGATCCCAAAATCATCGAACCCAAAAGTATAATGTAATATGTAATTTTTCAATCTAACCGGTACAATTATACCGGTTTTATGAGAGGATATGTCTAAATAATGTGTCGACACTAATATAGTTTGTGTCGATATTTTTTTCCAGAATGAATGGAAAACAGGGTGCACCCATAAAGTGTCGATCCATATAAAAAAGTGTCGATCCCAAATCATCGAACCCAAAAGTATAATGTAATATGTAATTTTTCAATCTAACCGGTACAATTATACCGGTTTTATGAGAGAATATGTCTAAATAATGTGTCGACACTAATATAGTTTGTGTCGATATTTTTTTCCAGAAGAATTAAAAACAAGGTGCACCCATAAAGTGTCGATCCATATATAAAAAGTGTCGATCCCAAAATCATCGAAACCAAAAGTAAATGTAATATGTAATTTTCAATCTAACCGGTACAATTATACCGGTTTTATGAGAGGATATGTCTAAATAATGTGTCGACACTAATATAGTTTGTGTCGATATTTTTTTCCAGAATGAATGGAAAACAGGGTGCACCCATAAAGTGTCGATCCATATATAAAAAGTGTCGATCCCAAAATCATCGAACCCAAAAGTATAATGTAATATGTAATTTTTCAATCTAACCGGTACAATTATAACCGGTTTTATGAGAGAATATGTCTAAATAATGTGTCGACACTAATATAGTTGTGTCGATATTTTTTTCCAGAATGAATTAAAACAAGTGCACCCATAAAGTGTCGATCCATATATAAAAAGTGTCGATCCCAAATCATCGAACCCAAAAGTATAATGTAATATGTAATTTTCAATTTAACCGTACAATTATACCGGTTTTATGAGAGAATATGTCTAAATAATGTCGACACTAATATTTGTGTCGATATTTTTTTCCCAGAATGAATGGAAAACAAGTGCACCCATAAAGGTCGATCCATATATAAAAAGTGTCGATCCCAAATCATCGAACCCAAAAGTATAATGTAATATGTAATTTTTCAATCTAACCGGTACAATTATACCGGTTTTATGAGGAATATGTCTAAATATGGTCGACACTAATATAGTTTGTGTCGATACTAATTTAAATATCAAGTGTTTTCCACCGTTTATATAGTACTCTTAATCGAGAAACCCTAAACATAAATGCAAGCAGGCAGATCTTCCTCTTTCTTCTACCGTTATCATAAGTGACGATCAGATATTCAGTAAATTTCGATATTTTATGGGTTTGATTGATTTCTATATTGGAGTTTTATCCTGAATGTTTGTGTTCCATTGTAATAGGGGTAGCATCCAACCAAAATGGCTCCAAAACGTCACGTCAGAAGCGAGGTCTTCTCAAAGCTCTTCTCAACCCAGTTCTTCTCAACCACCTCCTTCTGTAACAAACGATTCTTCTGAGGAAATCAGGTCCTTCGAAACTCTGAACTTTAGATCCGACATGGAGAAACAAAGATGGCAGACGAGTTTTAAAGTAAGGAAGATTCGTCCCGAACGTGTCATTGACCTGGGTTTCTTGTTTGATGATGCCAAGAACATAATCTGTGCTTAGCATAAGGGATAACAGATTTGATAGCCTTCTGCATTTCCCTATCCCCATCGGTTACAACAGAAATAGGTGATTTATTCATCATGGCTTCTAAAAAATTCTGTAGCACCCACTCGAAAGATTGAGACGTTTCGTCAGCGATTATGGCAGTGGCAAACACAATTGTGTTATGGTGATGATTGACACCAACAATAGGCATAATTGGTCGACCATACAAATTATCTTTGTACGTTGTGTCGAACGCAATTACATCACCGAAGCATGTGTAATCCGATCTCGATGTAGAATCCGACCAAATAAGATTATACAATGCCCCCGATTCGTCTACCGAGTATGTCATAAAAAACCCGGGATCATCATGTTTCTTATAATCAAAGTAGGCAATAAGCGCATTCACATCCCCATCAACGATTTCCTTTGCTTTACCTCTTGAAGTGCATTGCATAGAGGTCTTTATGTAAATCCAATTATGATAGCCCCTGCCTGCGCGTTAAATAGTTCATTACTTGTGACGTGCCAACACCGACCTCTTTCAATGTTGTTGCCTCATCGATATCAGCTTACTTACAGCTCGATTAGAACGCATAAATGGTGTCATAGCAGATGTGCACAATGCATGATTATGTTTCTGATCAGACTTACTTATAACCCCTGATCGTTTGTATTTGTTGCTGTAACTACGACTCTAGCCTTACATCCTGTTCTTGTGACTGGCGTTCCTGTGCGAATCCCTTGTAAAAGTGCCAAGCTTGATCACGTGAACAGAAGAGCTGACCAACCAATCTGTCAGATTCATCAACATTATGTACTTCATGGCATTCCTCGGTTGGCTTAACATTGTCTACATCAGTATATATCCATGGCAAAAATTTTGTTGTGCAAGTTCAGTGCTCCAGGAGTTGATGGATATGTAAACGAAGGTTCATTTTGAACATGTTTCTGTCGTGCTGCTTTCAATAGGATGTGGCATTGGTAGTGGTAGTTAAAGGGTGGGTACAACATTAAATTCGCAGTACATTTAGGTATGTACAATAACTACAAGTATATTATCTTTTTAAATACAAAATTCTTGTGTCTCACATTCCTTCCACGTCAAGCGTGTGTTCCCTTACGTGCACTAAACCCATGTTCCTGTGCGAATCCTTGTAAAAGTGCAAGCTTGATCACGTGAACAGAAGAGCTGACCAACCAATCTGTCAGATTCATCAACATTATGTACTTCATGGCATTCCTCGGTTGGCTTAACATTGTTACATCATTATTATCCTGGCAAAAATTTTGTTGTGCAAGTTCAGTGCTCCAGGAGTTGATGGATATGTAAACGAAGGTTCATTTTGAACATGTTTGTCGTGCTGCTTTCAATAGGATGTGGCATTGGTAGTGGTAGTTAAAGGGTGGGTAAACATTAAATTCGCAGTACATATTTAGGTATGTACAATAACTACAAGTATATTATCTTTTTAAATTCGCAGTACACTGTTAAAAAAATTGAAACATAAATTACATAAGTTTTAAAAAAAGTATCGATCCTTTTTATAAAAAGTATGGACACTTTCAATATAATAGGTAAACATATGATGTAATAGGTAGCCTTATATAATGTAATAGGTATCGTTTATATGTAATAGGTAGTGGTTATATTGTAAAGTGTCTATCCTTTTATAAAGTGTCCATACTTTTTCACTGTGGAAAACATTAATTTAAGGTTATCTTTTGAGTGAGTTTAAGATATTAATTTAGTAATTATAGGCGTCTAATGATTTATTTTTTACGTTACGGTATATATTATTATTAAATTAAAAATTCTAATAATATTTTATAAAATATAAAAACAATCAAATTTTTTGTGCAAATGAAATTATTAATCAATATTGTAGGTGGAAAACATGAAACACTGTTAAAAAAATTGAAACATAAATTACATAACTTTTAAAAAAAGTATCGATCATTTTTATAAAAGTATGGACACTTTCAATATATAGGTAACATATGATGTATAGGTAGCCCTTATATAATGTAATAGGTATCGTTTATAATGTAATAGGTAGTGGTTATATTGTAAGTGTCTATCCTTTTATAAAGGTCCATACTTTTTTCACTGTGGAAAACATTAATTTAAGGTTATCTTTGAGTGAGTTTTAAGATATTAATTTAGTAATTATAGGGTATAATGATTTATTTTTTACGTTACGATATATATATTATTAAATTAAAATTCTAAATATTATTTTATAAAATATCAAAACAATCAAATAATTTTTTGTGCAAATGAAATATTAAATCAAATAATTCAAATTGAAAATTAAACAACAAATCAATTAAACATTGTTGTGGGTACATTAATTGAACATTGTTATGGGTACATTATTTGGATAATTTCGTTGAGATGGGTTATGTATAACAAAAACAATCTATCTCGCATGTGAGTACTTTATTCCACACCATGTGACAATGTGACAACTCCATCAACTCACAACTCAGCTTTGAACTCAATCAATATTGTCTTTAGCTTGGGTTCATAAAGCATGTTACTTGAACAGTATGAATCAATTATGCAATTTCATGTTCAATTTAACACTGCATTTCAAATCATTTCATATGTAATTGGAGTTTGAATTTAAATTTCAATTTGAGTTTGAATTTCAATATATATTCGGCTCACTATAAATATTAGCCGAAGCCAATATGTATTGATTATTCCTAATTTCCATTGTTTTTTTCCAACGTATAAACGCGAGGGAAATCCCGACCATTTTATTTTTTGGTAAACTTTAAAGCGTCAGAAACGTTTCGGGCGTATGATCTGGGTGGTATACAAGAAATGTAACAAATAGCAACTAAATCATAAGTTGAGTACCACCCAAATCATAAGTCTGAAATACTTCCGATGCTCATCAAATCCAAAGCTCATATGGTGCAAGCAAAAGGAAATCAAAATCCAAATCTCATATGATGCCAAGCAAAGGAAATCAAAATCTAAACTTGAGTTTGAACATTGATATGATATGTTCAGTTGTCATGTTGGGATTTTCTCGTTTTTGATTGCTTGGATAGTGTTTTCTTGCTTCTTCAAGTGTTCTTAAGGTTATCCTTTGAGTGAGTTTTAAGATATTAATTTAGTAATTATAGGCGTCTAATGATTTATTTCTTACGTTACGATATATATTATTAAATTAAAAATTCTAAATATTTTATAAAATATAAAAACAATCAAATAATTTTTTGTGCAAATGAAATTATTAAATAATATTGTAGGTGGAAAACATGAAACACTGTTAAAAAAATTGAAACATAAATTACATAAGTTTTAAAAAAAGTATCGATCCTTTTATAAAAAGTATGGACACTTTCAATATAATAGGTAAACATATGATGTAATAGGTAGCCCTTATATAATGTAATAGGTATCGTTTATATAATGTAATAGGTAGTGGTTATATTGTAAAGTGTCTATCCTTTTTAAAAGTGTCCATACTTTTTTCACTGTGGAAAACATTAATTTAAGGTTATCTTTTGAGTGAGTTTTAAGATATTAATTAGTAATTATAGGCGTCTTGATTTTTTTTACGTTACGATATATATTATTAAATTAAAAATTCTAAATATTATTTATAAAATATCAAAAACAATAATTTTTTGTGCAAATGAAATTATTAAATTAATATTGTAGGTGGAAAACATAAAACACTGTTAAAGTATCGATCCTTTTTATAAAAAATATGGACACTCCCCTCTTATCTCTTAAAAAGGGTCCGCCTTTAGTTAGACATAGTTTATTGGTGTGCAAGTACTTGAAATCTTGCATTTGTGGTGTTAGTCTGAGGTCACTATTTAATAAACTAGGGCAACTCAAGTTGTTTTAAGCTAGACTAATATTAGTTTAGATTTTGATACCTGCACCTTTCCTGTGGAAATACATATAAAACATGGAGGATCTGTACAGGCTTGATGATCTTACAATCTCCTGTTCAAATGATATTGTAAGGGTTGATAACTTTGGTGCAGGAAGCTTTACTGCTACTGTTACCACTGATTTTCTCAGTCCGGTTGATCATTTACTTCAATTCGATCATCAAGAAGCTGATACAGGTGCCACTGGATCAGATGTGTCTGAGCTCATCAAGTCCCAGATCTTGAATCACCCTCGTTATCCAAACCTAGTATCTGCCCACATAGAATGCCAAAAGGTGGTTATGTTTTTAACCCTTTTTTTTTCTCTAGTTTTTAATGATTAATTATCATAGTTACCTTTTGCTTTTTTTTACTGTTTAATGATAGTGTGAAGGGCTTGATCTTCAAATGCTTTTTTCTTATTTTTTATATATAGGTTGGAGCAACGCCTGAGCTGGCGTCGCTTCTTGAAGAAATTGGCAGAGAGAATCGCTCTATTAGTGCTTGTAGTCAGATAGGAGTTGATCCAGAACTTGACAAGTTCGTGGTAACGCTTATGAATTTTTATCTTTAATTATATGCTTTGTTTTGTTCTCGAGAAAAAGTGCAAGGGAAAGAGAGGAATATTACTTGTTGCATGAATCTCAATATTCCAGGAATAACTGTTAACTGGTCTTCTTTGATTGAAGGAATCATATTGCGAGGTTCTTAATCGCTACCAACAAGAGTTATCAAAGCCGTTTAATGAAGCGACAACGTTCTTAAGCAACATGGAATCGCAGCTAAGTAGTCTCTGTAAAGGAGCACTGACCGAAAAATTGGATAACCGTCCCTTTGGTAAAGTTTTTAATTAACCATTTTCTCATCCCAAATTGCATATACTGTTACTGGTAAATGGGTGCTGTTATTTTTACATTAAATAATCAATGTAAGTATAGTAATCTCATTGCTACTGTGCATGTAAAAATAGTTCTTTTTTCTCCACTATCATGGTGCTGGAAATGCAGTATTTATAATTTTACTGCCGTTTCCCTTTGTGCACTTACCTATTTTGCTGCCCTTTAAGAAACCCAGAGTTTAAGACCATCCTAGAATGGCAAAATCCTAGAGCAAGAGAACTCTAAGATTATGTCCAAATAGTATTAAATTGCGAACGAAACGTTTTTAAAGGTTATTGCACACTGGAATCGCATCCGTAATTAAAAAAAACACAATTATTTTTAGGAAATAAATCACACTTTGCTATCACACCAGCAATTTAGTAATATCCTGGATATCAGTTTTATAGATATTGAAGACTGACATGTTCGTTCTTCATTGCTGAATATTTTAGCAGACAATTTACATGTTATTTGCTTCATATATTTTCAGATGAAGCTGGTGGGATTTCGGAGGAAGAGTTAAGTTGCGGTGGGGAAGTTGAAGCTTCTGAAAATCAGGAATCTCTGGACGACCGTGGAAGCGAGGACGTCAAAGGAATGCTCATGCGCAAATACAGTGGCTATCTGAGCAGTTTGAGGAAAGAATTCTTGAAGAAAAGAAAGAAGGGTAAGCTACCAAAAAATGCAAGGGTGACACTGCTTGATTGGTGGAACAATCATTATAGATGGCCTTATCCTACGGTAAATACAACTTAATTACTGGTAGTTTTTTCTTCTTGGCCATGCCTCATCAGATGACTTTCAATATGGAGTTTTGTGAAAGAAAATTACTATAACCAATAGCTAATTTCATTATGAAATGCTAGTGTGCTCTCTGTAGGGTTATTTTCAGCGTTGGAGCATCGAACTCTTTAGTAGAAAAACTACCGCATTGTCCTTGAACCCTAATTTAGTATGTTTTTCAACCCACCCGTCCTGAAACAATGATAGTTAACACGAATGTTTTGATGAACATCAAGTTTTGTTTGCTAACTAAATGGACATCTTTATCTGGCCAAAAAAGAAAAAAAATGATCCTGAACATAAGGTTTAGTTCAGATTTTCAATGTAATTATCTTTAAAAAGCGATCTCAAACAGATTTGGAGTTCAAATCTCGACATTTTAAACCTTTGTTTTATTCCGACATTATATTTCTTGTTGAGATTCATGTGTTTGTCTAGGTTTATTGATTAAGAAGGGTTTGTGGTGTTATTGCAGGAGGAGGAGAAACTAAAGTTATCAGAGATAACAGGACTAGAGCAGAAGCAAATCAACAAACTGGTTCATCAACCAGAGGAAGCGGCACTGGAAACCATCAGAGGATATGAAATTCGCTCTTATGGAAGGCGTCGCCGGACGCATCGAAGGACCTATGTGCTTGGATCATGGAGTTGGAACCAATGACAATAATATTTAGTCAAAACAATTACTCTTTTAAATCATCCTTTCATCATGTAATATTATTTAGGTTTCAACGTGTTCAAGTCTGCAACATTCCACACCTGTAAATCAGTAAATGTTAATACTCTTAATCATTTACTAATTACATTATTATTTTTTAAAAGTTATTAGGTCATATTGATACTTGTCAATGCATGGAATGGTTACCGATATTTCCATATTTGATGCAATAAATTCCCTGCTGTTGTGGTGGATGAAAATAGCTTCTGAAAATGTTGTAAAAATATGGATCACTGAATCCTGTATAGCCATTGGTTCCACTGAAATATGAAAATTTATAAGAAAGCACCAGTTTCCAGTTTTCATGACTTGGGTTTATGGTCCTTATGACTGCTGGTATTAATGTTGCTTTCAAGGCTTTAATTGACGAGTCTTTCCGTGTTGGAATTTAGTGGTTCGATGTCTTAAAGTATCAGCTTTTTCTTTAATAACCTTTGAGCAGTAATATGTAAGGCACTCAGATCCTGTGAAGTCATGTCTGCAGCTCAAAAGTGCTTCTTTATGAGTGATTTCATCCAAAAAAAAAAAAAAAAATCACCCAAAATAATAAAAAAATTCAATTTAACACCATTTTTCGAATATATATCAAATTAACACCTTTCTGATAAAATAAGATAGATGCGCTTTTGTGTGAAACATGCCTTATTGAAGTGGACAAAAAGGTGTGCTGATTTTTATTGATATTGCAACACGGTGAAAGACGCGTTGGAGGAGACACTCCTTTGAAGATGTGTTGTGGGAAATACACTTGTAGATTGGTGTACAACAACTAATCCAACTCACTTACACCAGAATTAGTTCAGAAGAGGAAGAGTGAGAAAGTTGGAATTATGGGTCAATTTGTTACGAAAGACGGCTATCGGATAGAGCAAAATCGCAATTGATAATTTGAGAAAATAAAAATAAAGATAAAGAAGACAAAATTTTACGTGAAAAACCCCTAAATAATATAGGGTAAAAACCACGGGCAAAGGTAGAAGAATTTCACTATGAGAAAATAGGAATTACAACTTCTCTCAATCTAACAAGGAGAAAACAATGATAATTCTCTCTTGATAAAAAGGAGAAAACAACTCTCAAGAAACTCTCTAAATTCTCTAGTATTGGGAGAAAGCTAGAATGATTTGGGATGGTTTTGAAGCTAAATGGGTTAAGGTATTTATAGTTGAAGCTTAAGGACTAATCTTGTAAATACCCTAAAGTACAACAACTAAATCTACAATTTTACCATCCATGAAATTCAACAATTTCATGCATCTAATTTTGACAGCCAACTTTGAATTCAGTCACCCCATGTGCAGCAAAATAAGACCATTAATGTAGCTGTGAATTTTGACTTTCAACAATCTTCCACTTGAAGGTTTGATTGGAACAATCATATCTTCATATCATTCTTTCTACCTTGTACCTTCATGCTGCTTATATTTCTGTTAGGCCACAAGAGGATCGAAACCAGGTAAATTTATCAGCGTTGATCGCCTTCGTCATGAAATCTGCTATGTTGTCTTTGGTATGGATCTTCTGCATATCTACCGTTTCTTCTTCCACTTTTTTACGAATGAAATGGTACTGAACTCGTATGTGCTTTGTCATTGAATGAAATGATGCATTCTTTACTAGATGCAAGGCGCTATGACTGTCACAAAACAGAGATACATACTCTTGATTGTGCCCAAGGTCCTCCAATAGCATCTTCAACCAAATTGCTTCTTTACTGGCTTGTGTAGCTGTTACATATTTTGCTTCTGTTGTGGATGTAGCCATAACTGACTGCAATTTTGAAACCCAGCTTACAGCTCCACCAATTTTGAACACATATCCTGTAGTATATTTGCTTTTATCCAAATCTCTTGCATAGTTAGAATCTACATACCCATTGATTAGTAAGTTTGATCCTTCATAACATAATGCAATATTTGAGGTCCCTTTGATGTATCTCAGGATCCTCTTTACTATATTCCAATGCTCTTTGCCTGGATTCGCCATATATCAACTAACTATTCCCACTGCTTGTGCAATGTCTGGTCTTGTGCATATCATAGCGAATATTAAACTTCCCACTACTGATGCATACGATACTCGAGACATCTTCATCATCTCTTCTTCACTGCTAGGACTCATACTGGAGGATAATTTAAAGTTAATAGGAAGAGGGGTAGAAATTGGCTTACAATCTTGCATATTGAATCGTGGCAATATCTTCTTCAAGTAATTCTTTTGTGAAAGCCAAATCTTCCTATTACTTCTGTCTCAATGGCATCCCTAGAATCTTATTTGCTGATCTCAAGTCCTTCATTTCAAATTCCCTAACCAGTTGTGCCTTCAATTATTCAATATGATCTTTGTTGGGTCCTGCAACCATCATTATCATCCACATACAATAACAATATAACAAAATCATTATCACTAAACCTCTTGAAATAAGCGCAAGGGTCTGCATTACGTCTGTTGTATCCAAGGCACATAATGAAGGAATCAAATCTCTTATACCAACACCTCGGCACCTGCTTTAGACCGTACAGAGATTTGTTCAACATGCAAACCAAATTCTTCTTTTCTTTTTCTTCAAAACCTTCAAGCTGGAGCATGTAAATATCTTCTTCAAGATTTCTATGAAGAAAAATTGTTTTAACATCTAGCTGCTCTAGATGTAAGTTCAATGTAGCACACATTGCCAAGACTACTCGAACTGTTGTTAGTCGAACCACAGGAGAAAATATTTCATAGAAATCAATACCTTCTTTTTTGAGCATATCCTTTGGCCACCAGTTTTGCACGATACCTCTTAACTTGATCGTCACCATTTCGCTTGATTTTGAAGACCCATTTGTTACCAATTGGTTTCCTTCCTTGTGGTAGTGGCACAAGGTCTCATGTATTATTATTATGAAGTGCTTCAATTTCTTCTTGCATCGCCATTATCCACATTGAAGCATCTGAGCTGTTTATTGCCTCCTGGAATGTTGATGGCTTGCCGTCCTCTGTTAAAAGGCAGTATGCAATATTTCATTCTATAACATAATCTGAGTGCCAATTGGGACATCTTCTCACACGATCTGATTGATGAGTTGTTGGAGTTTCATAACTCTCTGGTTCTTGTTCATTATGTAATGGTTCTACTTCAGAAGAATCTCCTTGTTCAAACTCCTTTTCCACATGTATCTATGTAGTCTCTGACTTTTTAGCGCTATCATCTTCTTCTTTTCTTTGTAGTTTATATTCTACAAAGATAACATCCTTGCTGATGATCACTTTGCGGGCAGTGGGATCCCACAAGCGATACCCCTTTACTCCATCAGTATACCCCAAGAATTTGCATTTCCTGGATTTTGGATCCAGCTTTGAAATTTCTTGGGAGTTGTACATCACGTACACAATACTTCCAAATACATGGAGGTTTGAATAATCAGCTAGTTTACCAGTCCACATCTCTATTGGTGTCTTTAGCTCTATTGCAGTTGATGGAGCTCGATTCACCAAATAACCGACGGTATTGACTGCTTCTGCCCAAAATGATTTTCTAGGCCTGCAGCCCTCAACATTGCTCTTTTTCTTTCTAACAAGGTTCTGTTCATCCGCTCTGTCACTCCATTTTGTTGAAGAGTGTTCGCCACTGTGAACTGTCTTTTGATGTCTTCTTTCTTGCAAAAGTCATCAAATTCTTCACTTATGTATTCTCCTCCATTATCTGTTCTGAAACACTTGATCTTATTTCCAGAATCAAGTTCCACCCGCGCTTTGAAGTTTTTGAAAGTTGAAAACACATCTGAATTCTTCTTAATAGGGTACACCCAATATCTCATGGAGTAGTCATCAATAAATGAGACAAAGTATTTTGCTCCACCTAGGGATGTAACTAGTGCTTGCCATATGTCAGAATGAACCAATTATAGAACACTTTTGCCTCTAGAATTTGACGTGTTGAATTTCAACCGGTGTTGCTTACTTGTTATGCAATGCTCACACAAAGTAAGTGATACATTTGTTAAGCCTAGAAGTAGCTTTTGCTCCACAAGGACTTTCATTCCTTGTTCTGACATGTGTCCAAGTTTCTGATGCCATAGCATTGCAAAATCTGATCTACGTGAGGCAACAGAGGCTTCTGCTTCTAACAAAGTCTCTCCCTTCAGTATGTATAAGTTTACTGCTATTTTTTTGCCTTTCATCACCATAAGCGCTCCACGGAACACCTTCATGATTTCTTTCCGTGTTTTAATCTTGCTTGCATTATTATCCAACAATCCGTAGGATAATAAATTTTTCTTCAGGCCTTTCACATGCAGCACATCTTGAACAACTTTAATTGTTCCATCATACATCTTCAATTTGATGGTTCCCACACCAATACTCTCTAAGGAATGATCATTACAACTATACACAGATCCTCTTAAGACAGGTTCATAATGATGTAACCATTCTCTTCTTGAGGTCATGTGATATGTTGCTCCCGAATCAATGAGCCATATATCTGAAAAACAATTTCTGCCTTCCACGGTGGTTGACGCTTCACAACATAAAGCATCTCCATCATCTGAAGTGTTTGTGGTATTGCCTTGTGGATTGGAGTTTTTATTTAGACTCCAATAATCCTTCTTCAAGTGACCCTTCATTCTATAGGTTTAGCACTTTAAATTCTTTTTGCTTCTCGACTTTGATCTACCATGTTTATGACTGCTACTTTAGCCACGTTCTGTTGATCTCCCTCTCATCATTGTCAACGCTTCTGCTTGTTGCAGATTTACTTGTATGTCTTCCTTGTTCTTGCACCGATTTTCTTCTTGTAGAACAACAGCTGTAACGTCATCAAAGACTAGACTGCTGACATTACTGTTTGACAAGTTGATGATGAGCTGTTCATACAAATCATGTAGACTTTGAAGTAGAAGTTCAGCCAATTCTTGTTCTCCTATTGTACATCTTAAGGATGTAAGCTGAGAAAATAAAGTGTTCAGCGTGTTTAAGTGCTCCGTCACTGATGTAGATTCTGACATACGGAGAGTGTACAATTTCCTCTTAAGGAAAATTTTATTGTACAACGATGTAGCCTCGTACAATTTGGTGAGATCTTAGCTGTCATATTCTCTTCGATGATTAACCAATACTTCATCTGCTAATGCTAGAAAAAAGTTTACCATAACATTCCCATCCATTTCGATCTATTTGTTGTCATCTGTGAAATCTACCGACATTTCATTGATAGCTCCTAGACAACCGTCTTTCCTCAGGATAACCTTCATCTTCAATTTCCACAATGTGAAATTTTTCCCATTGAATTTTTCAATAACAAATTTCGTTGCCATAACTTCTATTACAGATAGCTCCCACTATTTCACTATCGTGAATAGTTCTCTGGAACCTTCAAATAATGGATAATACATTCTTACTTTCTTATGTTGGAGGATCTACCTTTTGGTGGCAACCACAAAGACAATAAGCAGATATTACACACTCAAATCTGGCTCTGGTACCAATTGTTGCAGAATACGGCTATCAGATAGAGCAAAATTGTAACTGATAATTTGAGAAAATAAAAATAAAGATAATGAAGACAAAATTTTACGTGAAAAACCTCTAAATAATATAGGGTAAAAATCACGGGCAAAGATAGAAGAATTTCACTATGAGAAAATAGGAATTACAACTTCTCTCAATCTAACAAGGAGAAAACAATGATAATTCTCTCTTGGTAAAAAAATAAGAAAATAACTCTCAAGAAACTATATAAATTCTCTAGTATTGGGAGATAGTTAGAATGATTTGGGATGATTTTGAAGCTAAATGGGTTATGGTATTTATAGTATAAGCTGAAGAACTAATCATATAAATACCCTAAAGTACAATAATTAAATCTACAATTTTACCATCCATGAAATTCAACAATTTCGGCGCCTAATTTTGACAGCCAACTTTGAATTTTGTCGCCCCATGTGCAACAAAATAAGACCATTAATGTAGCTGTGAATTTTAACTTTCAACACTCTTCTCGATCTCCATGATAAAGTTTTATTGGTTGCAAATCAAAGGAGAAGAGACCAAGCGCTAAAAAAACAAGCTGAAAAATAAGGATTTGGAGTCGTCAAAGATTTCAGAAAGATCACTCTCTAATACAGATCGTAAGGAAATGTGGTTGGCGGCTTCTAAAGAGACTGAGAAGGCTTTGTCAGTGGGGAAAAAATTAGGGATACAAATTATAGGTGATAAGGGAGAGGTAGTGAAGGAATTGATATTATTAGAATTTAATCTTGATTGCTCTTAAAGGTGTTGCTTGTTGGTTGGGGGTAGTTTGTAGATTGGAGGTGACGAAACTTTTTTGGTAGGCTAGAAGGATTTGGATGGTCGATAAATTCTTAGTTATGAGTTTGTTTATGAAGAATTACAGGGTGGTAAGCGCTCTGATGTAGTTTGAAATGAAGCATTTTACAAGATAGATCTTTTATTTTTTTCCTCCCAATACCCTTTTGGAAGAGGTATATGGACCCTGTCTAAGTTTGAAAACATGGTAGGTGTTTAGGACATTTTATATTTTAGATCAAGGAATTGGTGATTTGATTTATGCATTAGAATTTTGAGGAGTCGGGGGAAGTGGTTGGAGGATGTTGTATTCTTACTTTGGTATGGATTAGGGGTAGAAAATGTAGATTGATTTGTTATGTGTAGGTTTTTGGTGCCATATATTGGAGTTTTTCTGATATTATTGTGCAGGTGGGATGATTTGTTGTTATGATGCAGGCTTGTTTCAGGGTAAAAGTTTTCGGTCCTTTTGAGGATGTTGATACTTTGTGTTTTAAAGTTGGTTGATGCTATTAAGTCTATTGTTCTTAGGGTAATGTCTTCTTGGTCTCGGTACTGAAGAAGTTTTGCAATCTCGTAGGTGCCAATTTGTTCTTGTTGAGTTAATCGATCGACGGAATTAGCCAAGAGGGGGGTGAATTGGCAATTAAAAATTCGGTGGAAGCTTTTGCAGAAAATTGAAAAGATTTGCACAACGATTTAGAGTGGTTCGACTTTCTCAATCAAAGTCTACGTCCACTACCTTAGCTATCCACACTAAGGATTTTCCAACAAATTCACTAATTTGTTCTTTCTTTTGAGGCCAAAGAGATAACCTTACAACATCCTCAAGAATATACCCCAATTCTTGAGAACACTCTTTTCCCAAAGAGAATATTACAAATTTGCAAACTTACAAGGAAAACCTCACAAGGTAAGATGTTTGCACAATTCTAGAACAAGAAAAGAAAACTCAAAGATAATTACAAATGAGCACAAATGGTGTTCTTGAAAGCAAAATGAATATTGAAAGGAAAATTGGCTTGATTTGCACAAACTTGGTGTTTGATGCTTTCTCTCTTGTTTCTCTATGATTTCTTGTTGATAAAGGGCTTCAGAACTTGTTTAAATACACCTTGAATCACTTCTGAACGTTGGGGATAATTAATGAAGATAATATAGCCGTTTTAGTGTGAAAACAATTAATAAAACAGCTTGGAGCGTGGGGGGAATCGGTTCCTCATCATAGGGAATCGGTTCCCTAAGTGTAAAATTCAAATATTTCGACCGTTGAACAGGGGGAATCGGTATCCCCTATGGGAGAATCGGTTCCCTCCGAGCATTCTGGAAATCTCGGAGCCAAACCATTCAGGGGGGAATCGGTACCCCCTTGGGGAGGAATCGGTTCCCTCTGAGCAATCTGGAATTTTTGGCTTTGAAATGGTTCGAAATACTTTGAAAGATTATTTTGAAATTGTTTTAAGATTAAAACTTAATTTTACACTTAAGTAAGGATTAAAAATGATTTTGAAATATTTGAGTAATGTTTTGATATTCGAATAATTATATCGAATATACTTAGAAAATCATTTTGGAAAATCTTAAAATTCATTTAACTTAATTTGTTATATCGAAATATCAAAATGTTTTCAACAATCTCCCCCTTTTTGATATAACAAAACATTTTAGTAATTTTAAGATTTTGAAATCAAGTTTTGAAATTTTTCCCCCTTACTTTAACACTTCTCCCATTTATCATTTTAAAAACACACTTAAAACACACTTCTCCCCCTTTTTGTTAAATCAAAAAGATTCAAATAAGCGTGAAAAATATGTAGTCAGTTGATTAGGTATATGTATGCATAAGCTGCTAAGATCACAATCAAGAGAACCTTTAGCCATTAGTTCCATAATCAATATTCATAAATAATGTGATATGGTAAAATTGGTCATATTGCTAATAATGATGTAAATGATGCAATAATGAATAAATCACACCAAACATATAAGTTCACACCATCCATAAATCCAAACAAATTCACAATCCACAAATTCAAACATTCCAAAATATTCAAAATGTTAAAACAATATGTTTGGAAAGTAAAACATTTAATCACATATCCGGATCAGGAGGAGGAAAACGAGCTCGCATAGCGACCATTTCGTTAGTGAGGTCATTAATACGTGCGTTGGTTGCTTCATTATTTGCACGTATTTCCCTAAGAATTTCTAATTGTTGAGCTCCCATTGTGGATAAATGAGACTCTATAGAATTAAAGCGCGAATCCATGGTCGCATATCGGTAATCAAATGTCTCCATAAAAGATTGAAAATATGGAGGCATTTGAGTCGATTGTTGTGCTTGCTATTCGGGCTGCTCAGGTTCATCTTCAGCTTCATCGATGTCTCGCATTAATTGCTCGAGATCTTCGTCAGCTTCGGGTGGAGCTTGTGAAGAACTAGCTCCCGGAGTAGTTGCAGAAGATCGAACCCATTCACCGGTTTCTTTATTTTTGACCCATCCCGCTCTTGTTAAAGAAAGAAGATTGATTTGTTTCTTAAGAGGAAAAGCGGCATCTAGACCAACTCGAAGCTCGACTTTAGAAAAGAGATTACTAAGGATACAACCGTAAACTAGTGAAGAACAGAGTTTCTTATTTGGCACTAGGTTAACGGTTTCAACGATCTCAGCAAAGATAATCTCGGAAAGGTTTATTTTTATGTTGTGTTTAAAACAATGCAACCACCATAGGTCTAAAGCTCTAAGAGTAGAATAACGACCCCCGGATGGTCGAAACCACCAAGTGATCATGAGATGAAGAAAACGCTCATGAAGATCTAGAACACTTGCACTATCATTCCGTTTATATCGTGAGCCTAAAACTTGTTTTTCATTTGATAAACCTTCATTATACAAGCCTAAGGCATTGGCTATGTAATCCGGATCAAGATGGAAATATTGACCTAGAAGGTAGGAACGTACTCCTATGGTTTTGGTCTTGTCACGATTTTTGATACAAACGGCATTACAGTAGAAGATACGAACAAGTTGATGATATACAACGGGTTCAAGTTCGAAAAGTTTATCAAATTTCCATTCGTGCAAGATAGGGAGATATTTAAAGTTAATAGCAACCATAGCTTGAAGAGATGTGATACGTTCTTCCCTAATCTTATACGAGTCAAAATATTGGTAAAACCAATAACGATAATCTTTAGGACCCGGTTGATTGAAACAAGAATTTTGGATAGTCAAGTTAGGATCAAGATTTGGAATAGGATTTTGAGGAATATGAGGAGGATTTGGAGGTGGATTTGGTTAACGACTAGAACGACTAGATGAAGACCTAGCACGTTAAGGATTAGACATGGTGAAGGAAATCGGAATTGATTGGATAACCTGCAATTTTAAAAACAAATGTATGCAATTTAATTAATCCCAAAACTCAATTGAGTTCTCAATATTTCAAGGTTCTCTAAATCAATCCTAATGGGCAAAGTTTTTGAAAAACTTTTGAAAAATATGGTTTTGAGAAACAATATATATATAGTTTTCATAACAACAACATAATTTAATCAAAACACAATAATTTGAAAATTAACATTTTTTTTTATTTCGAAAATTTAAAAAAAAAAGTTTTGGAAAATTCTTGTGTTTTTGATGAAATTAGTTGTAACATCTAGTTTCTAATCACTAAACAATCAATGCCCGATCACTATTTCAACCTAGAACTAATTAAAACTAATTTTATGTTCAAAAACAATGAAATAGAGAGTTTAGAAAAATTTACCTTGAAAGATGAAGATTGAGGGGATTTAGATGTTGTTTGCACGATTTTAATGACTCCAACAGGTTTAGAAGATGATATTTGAAGAGAATTCCGATTAATATCGTTGATTTGAGCTAAGAAAGGAGATAGGGAGAGAGTTTGGTCGGCAAGGAAGAAAATGGAGGGTTTTTGCATGTTTTGAAGGGTTCTGCCCCATTTTAACAGAACCCCAGGGGGTATCGATTCCCCTGTGGGGGGGATCGGTTCCCCTTCAAAGGGGGAATCGGTTCCCTCAGGGGAGGATCGATTCCCTCTGCACCAAAATGCTAAAATCCGATTTTAAACACCCAAAATGCTAAATTAATTTTCTCTAGTGGTATTGGCAACTCATATATTGAAAAATAATTATGTTCAAACAATTAAATTAATCTTTAATTGATATTTGAACATAAAATTAATTTTTCATCAAGAATCATAAACTCCCCCTAACTAATAGCAATGAATGCAATAAAAAAATTACTATTATGAGCATTTTTCAGTATTTATTAAAAGTGTTAAAAAAATATTTCTAAACACTAAGTAAAGATAGGTTGGTCAAACCTAATTCTCTCCTAAGTGTCCAAAATCTTTCCTTGTCTAAGGGTTTTGTAAAGATATCCGCTAATTGATGCAAAGTATCAATATATTCTAGAACTACATCTTCCTTAGTGACATGGTCTCTAATGAAGTGATGTCTTATTTCAATGTGCTTAGTTCTAGAGTGTTGGATGGGATTTTTAGTGAGACAAATAGCACTAGTATTGTCACACTTGATAGGAATGGTACCTACTTCAATTCCATAATCAAAAAGTTGTTGTTTCATCCATAAAACTTGTGCACAAAAACTACCGGCTGAAATGTATTCCGCTTCAGTGGTAGATAATGCAACACAATTTTGCTTCTTTGAAAACCAAGAAATCAACATATTTCCAAGGAATTGACAAGTACCGGAGGTGCTTTTCCTATCTAATTTGCATCCTCCATAATCCGCATCAGAAAAGGCATGCAAGTTAAAGCTAGAGTCTCTAGGATACCAAAGTCCTAAACTAGGACTGTCCTTAAGGTATCTAAAGATTCTCTTAACAGCTAATAAATGTGATTCCTTAGGACATGATTGAAATCTAGCACATAAGCAAACTCTAAACATAATGTCCGGTCTACTTGCAGTTAGATAAAGCAAAGAGCCAATCATTGACCTATATAATTTAACATCTACACATTTATCTCCTTCATCTAAGTCAAGCTTTGTTGAAGAGCTCATTGGAGTGTCATGAGGTTTCCCATTTTCCAATCCAAACTTCTTGAGCATATCTTTGACGTACTTAGCTTGATTAATGAAGATGCCATCTTTTCTTTGCTTGATTTGGAGTCCCAAGAAAAATGAGAGCTCCCCCATCATGCTCATCTCAAACTCACTTTGCATTAGCTTAGAAAATTCTTGGCAAAGAACATCATTAGTAGAACCAAATATTATATCATCAACATAAATTTGAACTACTAATAAATCTTTACCTTTATGCTTTAAAAACAATGTAGTGTCAACCTTTCCTTTTGAAAAACCTTTTTCAATTAAAAAATTTGACAATCTTTCATACCAAGCTCTAGGAGCTTGTTTTAAACCATAAAGAGCTTTTGTCAATTTAAGAACATGATCTGGAAATTTTAAATCTTCAAAACCTGGAGGTTGTTCCACATACACTTCTTCTTTTATAAAACCATTTAAAAATGCACTTTTAACATCCATTTGATATAATTTAAATTCATGAAAACATGCAAATGCTAATAACATTCTAATTGCTTCCATCCTAGCTACGGGAGCGTATGTTTCATCATAGTCTATGCCCTCTTCTTGAGTGTACCCTTGAGCAACAAGTCTAGCCTTGTTTCTCACTATATTACCACTCTCATCAAGCTTATTCCTAAATACCCATCTAGTACCTACAGTAGATTTATTACTAGGCCTTTCAACTAATGTCCATACTTTACTTCTCTCAAATTGATTTAACTCTTCTTGCATAGCCATAATCCAATGTTCATCATTTAATGCTTCTTTAATATTCTTAGGCTCTATGCATGAGATAAATGCAACATAATTACAAATATTTCTAAGAGAAGATCGAGTTGTTACCCCTTTTGATGGATCACCTATAATTTCACCATCCTTGACATAGTTGTACTCTCTTGGATAAGATACTTCTCTTTCTTCAATGGTTGGATTCTCAAGAGGATCATGAGTTTCCTCATTTTTCGTTTCTTCCTTTGATGATGGTTCTCCAACTTCATGTCTAACGTCATTTGTATTTATAACACCTACATCATCATTCACACAAGAATCCTTCCTCGGAAGGGGATTATCATCGAAAACAACATGTATAGACTCTTCTACAACTAAAGTTCTTTTATTAAATACACGATAGGCTTTAGAATTTAAGGAATAACCCAAAAAAATTCCTTCATCACTTTTAGCATCAAATTTGCCAAGGTTTTCTTTACCGTTGTTTAAAACAAAACATTTACATCCAAAAGGATGAAAATAACTAATGTTAGGCTTTTTATTTTTGAAAATTTCATATGGAGTTTTCTTTAAAATTGGCCTAATCATTACTCGATTTACAACATAACAAGCGGTATTTATGGCTTCCACCCAAAAATATTTTGGCAAATTATTTTCACAAAGCATGGTTCTAGCCATTTCTTCTAAAGTTCGATTTTTCCTCTCAACAACTCCATTTTGTTGAGGGGTTCTAGGTGCTGAAAAATTATGACTAATACCATTAGAATTACAAAATTCAATAAATCCAAGATTTTCAAATTCAGTGCCATGATCACTCCTAACACTAGTTATAGAGTAACCCTTTTCATTTTGGATTATTTTTGAAAATGTGATGAACTGTTCTAATATTTCATCTTTAGTACTTAAAAATAGAACCCAAGTATATATAGAATAGTCATCTACCAAGACAAATGCATATTATTTTCCACCCAAGCTAGTAGTCCTAGTTGGCCCAAAAAGATCTACATGGATCAATTGTAATACTCTACTAGTTGATACGCCATTAATGAATTTAAAAGAAACACGCTTTTGTTTTCCTTTAGCACAAGCATCACAGATTTTATCATTATCAAATTTAAGCTTAGGCAACCCTCGAACTAAATCACCTTGAATTAGCCGTTGCAAAACACTCATACTAGCATGTCCTAGTCTCCCATGCCATAACCAACTATCATGTTCATCTTTAGCAACTAGGCATAAATTAGTCATATCAAAAGAATCTAAATGCACCATGTAAATGTTCCCTATTCTATGACCAACAAGCATAATCCGATTAGATGCAATGTCAATGACTTTACAACCATTAATTTCAAATAAGACATTGAATCCTTTATCGCATAATTGACTAATACTCAATAGATTATGCTTTAATCCATTCACATATAAAACATTCTTAATTTGTATGGAAGAGGTATTACCTATTGTACCAATACCTTCAATGTGACCTTTTGAATTGTCTCCAAAAGTCACTTCTCCTCCATTTTTGGCGTTAAGTTCAATGAACCGGCTTTTGTCTCCGGTCATATGTCTTGAGCATCCACTATCAAGGTACCATGAATTTGAATTTATTTCCCGTGCCTTGTAGCAATGCTCCTTTCCCTACAAACATAGATTAATTTTTGATTTTTGGTACCCAAATTCTTTTGGGTCCATATTCATTAGTTTCCAAAATCCTAGTCCCCTTAGGTATCCATTTGTGTAGGATATTTTTATCTTTAGTAGTAATGAGTTCTTTAGGAACCCATATACTTCTAACGATTTTTCCATTAGAGGTTCTTTGGAGACCTCTATGATTGTAGTTTCTAAAACTTTTTCTAACAAAGTTGGATTTTGAATTTCCACCTTTTTCAAAATGTTTTGTTCTAACTTTATCAAAAGAAGTTTTAAGATCATCAATTTTCTTTTGATGATCATCATTGATCTTTGAAAGTAAATTTTGCAAATCTAAATTTTTCTTTTCAAACTCTTCTAGTTTGATTTGCAAGTCTTTGATTTTACTTTCAAGATCGTTGTTGGTTTTGGATATGAGTTTGTTTTCATTTTTTAATTTTGAAACATCATTTTTATATTTTAAAAATAATTTCTCATAATCCGAAGCCAACCCATTATATTCCTCTAATAACTCATCATAGGATAAATCATCAAAATCGGATGAGTTAGAGGTTACCTTAGAATCTTCCCCAAATGCCATCAAGCACAAGTTAGCTACTTCTTGTTCCTCTTCATCGGAACTTTCTTCATCGCTCCATGTAGCCACATGAGCCTTGTGCTTATTCTTTGATTGACCCTTTTTCTTCAATTGTGGGCAATCATATTTAACATACCCTGGCTTTTTGCAATCGTAGCAAATGATTGGGTCCTTCTCTTTCGGTTCATTTTTTAGGCCTTCATTTCGTTTGAATTTTCTTCCTCGATAAGGTCTCATCATTTTTCTGAACCGTTTGGAAAACAATGCCATTTCCTCGTCATCGTTATTCGAATCACTCTCATCTTTTGTGGATTTGAGAGCAACTCCAATATTTTTCTTCTTCTCCTTCTCCTTTGGTGTCTCGTCAATTTTGTCGAGGTCCACCTCATCTTCGAGCATCATTTCATGAGTGAGGAGTGACCCAATTAGCTCTTCAAGAGTTAAGGACGTTAAGTCCTTAGACTCGATGATTGCCGTCTTCTTTGATTGCCACGATTTTGGGAGGGAGTAGACTAACTTCCTCACAAGCTTTTCATTTGAAATGATCTCTCCATATGATTTGAGACCATTGACAATCGTTGAAAATCTATCCGTCATAGCTTTGATATCTTCATTTGGTTTCATCCTAAAATTTTCATAGCTATGCGTTAGAATACTAATTTTAGATTTCTTTACCTCATCGGTACCTTCATGAGTGACTTGAAGTTTGTCCCATATTTCTTTGGCGGTTGTACACGATGAAACTCTTCCGTATTCATCTGGTCCAAGAGCACAAAAAATGATATGGATGGCTTTAGAGTTGAGCTGGAACATTCTTGTCTCTCCTTCACTCCACAACCTTGGATGAGTGAGAGGTTTGATGTATCCTTCTTCTACAGCATTCCATGCTCCCATGTCACTTGCTTGAATGAAGTACATCATTATATTCTTCCAATAGGCATAGTTAGCTCCATTGAAGAAAGGAGGCTTGTTGACGGGCATCGAATCGAGACCGGAGTCGAAGTTTGAAGCGGAGGCCATTGATGACTTTGATAATCGATATAACTCTTCCCGAATCGACTCAAGAGGTGATTAAACCTTTAAATGAGTTAGGCTCTGATGCCAATTGTTGAGTTAATCGATCGACGGAATTAGCCAAGAGGGGGGTGAATTGGCAATTAAAAATTCGGTGGAAGCTTTTGCAAAAAATTGAAAAGATTTGCACAGCGATTTAGAGTGGTTCGACTTTCTCAATCAAAGTCTACGTCCACTACCTTAGCTATCCACACTAAGGATTTTCCAACAAATTCACTAATTTGTTCTTTCTTTTGAGGCCAAAGAGATAACCTTACAACACCCTCAAGAATATACCCCAATTCTTGAGAACTCTCTTTTCCCAAAGAGAAGATTACAAATTTGCAAACTTACAAGGAAAACCTCACAAGGTAAGATGTTTGCATAATTCTAGAACAAGAAAAGAACACTCAAAGATAATTACAAATGAGCACAAATTGTGTTCTTGAAAGCAAAATGAATATTGAAAGGAAAATTGGCTTGATTTGCACAAACTTGGTGTTTGATGCTTTCTCTCTTGTTTCTCTATGATTTCTTGTTGATCAAGGGCTTCAGAACTTGTTTAAATACACCTTGAATCACTTCTGAACGTTGGGGATAATTAATGAAGATAATATAGCCGTTTTAGTGTGAAAACAATTAATAAAACAGCTTGGAGCGTGGGGGGAATCGGTTTCTCATCATAGGAAATCGGTTCCCTAAGTGTAAAATTCAAATATTTCGACCGTTGAACAAGGGGGAATCGGTACCCCCTATGGGAGAATCGGTTCCCTCCGAGCATTCTGGAAATCTCGGAGCCAAACCATTCAGGGGGGAATCGGTACCCCCTTGGGGGGGAATCGGTTCCCTCTGAGCAATCTGGAATTTTTGGCTTTGAAATGGTTCGAAATACTTTGAAAGATTATTTTGAAATTGTTTTAAGATTAAAACTTAATTTTACACTTAAGTAAGGATTAAAAAATGATTTTTGAAATATTTTGAGTAATGTTTTGATATTCGAATAATTATATCGAATATACTTAGAAAATCATTTTGGAAAATCTTAAAATTCATTTAACTTAATTTGTTATATCGAAATATCAAAATGTTTTCAACAGTTCTACTTATTCCCTTTTAATGTGTTTTCTTAATGACTGGATCCATTATTGGTGGAGTATGTCGTGATTGCTTTTTGTATTTGGTGTTAATCTGGTTTTGTTGTTGGCTGAATAAGGGTATTGTGAGTCTTGTAACAATTAAGTATTATATCTACTTTGCTTTGGGGGGGAAATTTTCCATTTAATGTGCAAGTGGAATAATGTTCAGTTAGTAAGGGATATTTTATGTAATCTGAATCACCAGTGGTTATTTAGATGCTAAATAGTGTTGTCAGATGAAAACTGATTCAATTTTTGTGAGCAACCATTTGGTTTTGGTCGGTGAATTCAATGAATTCATTTTGAGGAGGATTGGTGGAATATTCTTGGCAGCGTTACTTAATAGTAGATGAATCTCTGAATTTGGTCGCTTCGGGCTATTAATGGGTGTTAAGTTCACTAGATCTTCGATTATTATTCGGCTATGAGAGCCAGATTAGTTGGATTTTGTTGTAAGTTAGTTTTTGGGTTGTTTATTGATCTTGCAAAACCTGGAAAGCATTTATAAGCTGTGACCTTTTTATTTTGTTCCTGTCATCCGTCTCGGGTTCTAGGGAGAAGCTTTTAAGGTTCTTGTAGGGTTGGAGTATTTTTGGATTGTCGGATTTTGATCTCCGATTGAGTTTGTTACTTTTATTTTAACAGTGAAAGTTCAGAGGTCTGGTTGTTTTTTTCGTTCTTCATGACTGTATGTATTCTTCGCCACTTAGGGTTAGGGAGGTTTTTAATGAGGCATAAAGATCGAGCTCCTTTTTATATAATAAAATAAATCTTGCTGAGGAAAAAAGGAGAAGCAAATATAATTACATATGTAATGGTCAACAATTAAGTAATGATAAAAGATATGAACATTTTTTCTATTGTGGCATAGATTTCTCCAATGCCCACATACTTTATGTTATTTTGACGTCTCTTGAATATCAATATCACAATGAATTTGAGTGGATTTTGGATAATCTGACTCTCTTAATAACAATGGATCTGGTATAATTATAAGCCAAGTCTGAATCTCATTTAGGTCTTTTTCATTACCTATGAGGGAAACTTAAATTCATATACTTTGAATACTTGCGAAAATTGGTATGCGGGATCAACGCAACTTTTATAGTTTAAATGAGAATGTGAGCAAGTTGTTATGACATGAGAGCATGAATACTTTAGAGCTTGAAAAAAAAACAAAATAACACAACATTTCTTATAGATTTACTCTGAAAGAGTTATATTCAATCCCTTGAAGAGGTCGTGACATATTTGTCACACGAAATAATCCATGAGTGCGAGAAAAATTTGTTACCAACATTCCATTTGATGTTGCAACTTTTTTCTGTAGATCTGCTACTAATCTTGGGTGATAAAAATAGTCATTTTGCATTCAAGTAAGAGCTTATCCCCCGAGCTTGACAAAAAGCTTACCCAAACGAAAATATGTCATTTTAACCAAAGCAATTATAAGTAGATTATAATCCCCTTCAAGGTTGAATTGATAGCCTCAACCAAGTTGGTTGTTATATGACCATATTGATATCCACCATCGTATGCATTTGTCCATATTTCTTTGTTGATGACTCTGATGTAATTTTATCCTTGCTCATTGTTTACCTGCAACTCTTAAAGCATAAACAAAAACCTTTGAGGTAAGAGTTCGTAACCTAATCCATATGTACTAGTTAGTGTGAACTAGAAATAAATAAAATTAAAATGATTTAGAAATGAATTTTAAAAAAAGTAACATACATATGCGTATAAGTAATTGGCGTTCATCATTATTCTAATATTTTCCATGGTAGTTTACATCAATATGTCGGATACAGTAACGATGTTAGATATGTGGGGGTTTCCATATTGAAACCAAAAAGTACATTATTGCTTTGATCTCAGCTATGAGGTATGAAATGATTCAATTGTGTTCCCTCGTGACAACATGTAACCGTAAATTTAAAAAAAAAAGCAAGACTCTGTATCTTCTCCTTCAACAAGGGAAAATGCAACGAGAAGAATATTACGGTTACCGTCTCGGAGAACTGCCAATAATAAAACTTGTTTTTATTTTCATACAAGAATGTACGACCAATTTGGACCAACAACTTACAGTATTTCACCATATTAATGATCTTGAAACACTTAATCATTCTCGTATGCATGACGAGTTTTGAACTCAACTATTATCCCAAGATTCAGTTTTTTCATTACTTTAAACCAATTGGGTAGCTTGTTGTAAAATGAATCTCATTCGACGTAAAGTTTTATAATAGCATTCTGTTTTGCCTTCTATATTTTTCTGTAGGAGACGATATACTCATATTGTGATTGTATAGCATAAATCAGCAGTGCAATAGCTAAGTGAGAGCTTGCTTTGACCATATACATGATGGGTTGGCAAATAATGTTAAAGTCCAAGTTTAGATGGTCCTAGGTGATTCCTCTTGCACAACATGTATAATGAATGTTGTATCTTGTTAGTTCCCATATGTTGTTCTTCTTATTCCTTTTTGACACGAATCATCTAGTTGCATTCGTTATCACGTTGGACACAGTGAGAAACATACTTTTTGGTGGTAGATCGATTGACTCTAGAGTGACAAATAAACTAGTGTCGAAGGCATCTCCATATTGGGGTCTAAGAAGTTGGCAAATAAATGCCTCCCCTAGAACTTGAAGGCTTAGTGTCATATGGGTATTGAACAGACTGTTGTGTAGATGACATTTCCATGTTAAATTCGAAGAAGTTGACAAATAAATGTATTCCCCTTGAACTAGAAGGGATATTTCCATATGGATTGTTCGTGGAGCCACCTCGGTAGAGATCGTAAGTAGTTGCTAATGAATGCCTCCTCATTGAACTTGATGGCATGCCACCAGGAGGTGGATTTGCCATTAATGACGTGAAATCATTATTATTTGAGTTAGGCTGTCAATTTGATCAACTTGATGAGCCAAACCATAAAGAAAGCATAAAGACTTGCCATGAACAACACGAACTTCAACAAATGTGGCATACCTTTTTTGTAATAGCTTATAAATTTTCCATTTAAGCATCAACTATCATAGCAACATCATCATCGTCGAATAAATCAAATATTGTATGCATCAATGGAAAAAGTTCAGTAGGAAATCTATACTGAAGTGAAGACAATCTTCTGGTACTTCCAACACAAACTTTTAAGGAAATTTTTGTGATTAACTCCTCAAAAGTGATTTTTCTCTTGAAAGTTAACGGGATATAATGATTTGATTAAAAAAACAACTCTCACTTTATACGGCTAAATTTGTCCATCATAATAAACAACAACATAAATACGACTAATTTTTAGATAAATTTGAGAGTTTGATAGTTTGAAAAGTTGAGTATTAAAAAAAAATGTTCCTAGTTGGGGGGACTATTCACGTAAACCCTATTATGTTTGAGAAGATGAGACACTATGAATTGACAGAGATTCTATTAAAAAGGTGAAAATGCTTCTTATGGGACGATCCTTTTCTTTTTTTGTCAGATTTTCTCTACATTTTTAGTCAATAATATAAAACAGATGATTTTCGTAGTCGGGGAATTATTCACGTCAACCCCTCATCTATTTGATGGGATGAATAGGTTAACCATTGGAATTAAAACAAAATTGTATATTTCTTATCAAAATAATAGTATAATTATGTAAAGATAATTAAATAAAAATATTAAAACTTAAAATCGTACTTCTAAACCATCTTTTTTTTATCAATGAGTAATCGGATATCTTCTAATTCATCAGGGATATACGATGATTTTTTCTTGTTGATGAACATCTATTTAATATAAAAATATATTTCATTACATAATTAAAAAATTAGTTATAAACGAATTCAATATTGAAATTGTCTTAATAATAACGGGAAGACAAATGTTTCATTCACGAACTAACATAAAAAAGGCATGTGATACCATGCCAGGATTGGAGAAGAATGAGATAGCCGCCAATAGCAATTTTACTATAATTCATTGCCTGACATATTTCTCTAAACGAAAATCCCAAAATTGCGGAGCCTAAACTTAACATGCTGGCTACTTCAAAATCAGTTAATTGACACAACTACATACAATGAACTCGATTGTGAGATTTGTCAGGCATCAATATCCCTCTTATGATTCATAATATGTATGCCTAGGTAAATGTTTTTACCTCATCCTTGGAACGATTTTATTCAACTCTTGAAAAGTGGATTTCAACCATGATAACGATATTTGACCACCGTTAAAGTCAATAAGGAAAGCTCCAAGATATTCCATACACAAATAATGTCAATCACCATCAGACACATCACAAATAACAATTTCATCTACCGAAAGCCCCAAATTCATTGAAACATCCTCTGGATAATGGTACACTCCCTACATGGAAGATAGAATATGTGTCTCTAGTCTCCACCTTTCGATTAGTGAAAAAATAAGGGTTAGTTCTCAGGATTTTGGTGGTGGTATTGTAGGGAGCCCTATTTCTAAGGATTTTGGTGTTGAGTATTTGTAAAGTCCAAATACATTTGTTGCTTTGTCTGACATCCCGAAAGTGGTATCTCCTAGGAAGGAAAGGGTTGTAGTAGATGAAGTGGCAGAGTTGTTGCAATAGTTGAAGTCTAAGGGTCAAGGTGGGGGTGTGAATAAGAAAAAATAGGGAAGCGGTGGTTCGAAAGGTGGTGTTTCCCCATCTTGTCGATGATTCTTACATGGAATGTTAGAGGCTGTAATGACATCTCTAAGCAAAAGAGAATTCTTTTTTTGGTGAATAAGTTGAAAATTGAAGTTTTGTGTTTGTTGGAGTCTCGGGTTAAGGAATCGGGTGTTGAATGTTTTTTTGGGTGGTTTGTTTGTGGATTGGAGTTTGAATTCAAATTATTTGAAGGTGATTAATGGTAGAATCTGGATTTTGACTAGGGGATTGTGGCAGGTTGTGGAGGTTTATAAATCGGACCAGCATATCACTTGCATCTTGAAGATTAGAGATGTGTAAGTTTATTTTTCAGTTATTTATACGTGTAATTTTAGAGATGATAGGAAGCGGTTATGGAGAAGTTTAAATGAAGTTTGTTCAGTTGTTAGGACTTGTCCATGGATTTTAGACGGTGATTTTATTTTTGTTTGGGAACCTCATGAAAGTTTTGATTATGATGGGAATCAGGGTGTATCGAGGGCTATGCAAGATCTGTTGGATTGTCTTGAGGGTATTGATGTTATTGATCACCCATTCGTGGGAATGATTTTCACCTGGTGTAATATGAGGGAGAAGATCCCTTTGCCTAGGAAGTTAGATCGGGTTCTGGTTAATCAGAGTTGGTTGCAGTAATTTCCAACTGCAAGGATTGAGTTTATTACCCCCAATACTTGGATCATTCTCCGAGTAGCATTGAGATTAAGGCTCCTGTTGTTTCTCCACCCAAGTCTTTCATTTTTTTTCATTTTTTGATTGATCACTCGCGGTATATGAGTATAGTTAAGGATTATTGGGATAGACCAGCTTCAGGATGTCCTATGTAGGTTCTTTTTTTCCAAGTTAAAGAGGTTGAAATCTTTATTTAGTAGCTTGAATAGAGAGCACTATGGGGAGTTACCTAGGAGAGTGTGTAAGCTTAGGAAGGAGCAAGAAGTTGCGCAAAAGCTTATGTTGAATTGTCCTTCGGTGGAAAGCATTAGTCAGGAGAGGCGAGTTACACTTGATTTGGATGAAATGTTATGAGTTGAAGAAAAGTTTTTAAAGCAAAAATCTAGAGTTCATTTTATTAAGGAGATGGATCAGAATTTGGTGTTTTTCTTTAGGCAAGTCATTGCTCATCGAAAGTTTAATACTATTCAAGTATTGCATGATTCTCAGGGGTGCAAGCTGGAAACTTTTAAGGATATCTCTAAGGAGCTAATTCGACACTTTTCTGATTCGTTAGGGACTTTTGATTCTAATGTGGTGTGAATTTCGGATAATCTTTTAGGTGTGGAGCTATCTTCTGAAATGAAGGATAGCTTGGTTGTTCTGGGGACTTCTAAGGAAATTCGAGATGTTCTATTTGCTATGGATGAAAATAAGACTCTTGGTCCAGATGGTTACCTTGTGGTTTTTTCCAGCACGTTTGGGGAAAATTAGGGAGGATTTCATAAGTGTTGTGAAGCAATTCTTTTTGGCTTTTAATTTGATGGGTGGTTTCAATTATTCTATTTTAACTTTGCTTTCAAAGGTTGCCTCTCCTATGTCGGCTTCCACTTTTTGGTCAATTTCATGTTTTATTGTAGTCTATAAGTGTATTACAAAGATTTTGGCAAACAGAATGAAGAGGTGGCTTTCAGATTTGATTCTACCTAATCAGAGTGTTTTCTTTACTAGTATGGATTTGGTGGAGAATGTGTTGCTTGCTCAAAAGCTAGTTAAGGGTTATGAGAGGAAGCATCTATCTGCTCGTGGTGTTATTAAAGTTGACCTTAGGAATGCTTTTGACTCCCTGGATTGGGTGTTTGTATTCCAAGTGCTAAAGGTTATGGGGTTTTCCTTCCCAATTTATAGGTTGAATTCATGCTTGTATCACAAAATTGAAGTTCTCGGTGAATTTGAATAGAGGGCTTGTTGGTTATTTCTCTGGGGCTAAAGGGGTCAAACAGAGGAATCCTTTGTCCCCTTATAATTTCATTTTGGTTATGAATGTTTTATCTAGTTTATTGAACCTTGCGACTAAGTATGGGGTGATTGAATTTCACCCGATGTGTATGAGAATTGGTTTCACTCATATTTGTTTTGTGGAAGATCTTTTAGAGTTCACAAAAGGCAGTTTAGAGGTGTTGATAGTTGTGAAAGGTATTATGGGACGATTTTATCTAATGTCTTGGTTGTTGATGAATGAATATAAGAGTAAGATCTTTTGTGCTGGCTTGGGGGAGCCTGAGATTCAAGTGTTGATCGAGCATACGGGATTTCGTGTTGGTTTACTTCCGGTAAGGTATCTAGGGGTTTCTCTTGTCTCTAGGATTCTTACTTACTCGGATAGTGATGGCTTAATAGGGAAAATTATTAGGAGAATTAGAAGTTGACTGGCCAAATTTCTTTCTTTTAAGGAAAGGTTGCAACTTATTCAAGTTGTCGTCTTTAGTATTCAGAATTTTTGGTCCAGGGTGTTTATTTTGCCTTCTAAGTTTCTTAAGTAGAATGAGAGACTTTGTAATGCTTTTCTTTAAAAGGGGTCGGAGGGGTCGGCTAGGGGTGCTAGGGTGAGTTGGGAGATGGTTTGTCACCCTAAGTGTGAAAGTGGTCTCGGTTTGAAAAATATACGGGTGTGGAATAGTGTGTACATGATGCGTTGCTTATCGCTTATTCCTGTTAAGGTAGGGTCTCTTTGGGTGGCCTGGACTGCGAGTTATGTTTTAAAGGGCTATTTAATTTGGCACTCGTAAGCTAGGAGTATCAGTGGTTGGGCTTGGAGGAAACTCTTGTTGCTTCGTGATTAGTTTGCATTGGTGGGGGCTCTGGATGGTAAGTTTCAGGCTAAAGCAGCTTGGGATATGCTCCAAGATAAGCAGGTAAAGGTCCCTTGGTCTAAAATTATATGGGGGATTATCGATTCCTAGGCATTAGTTTATTGCTTGGTTAGCAATGTTGGATCGTTTGCCAACTAATGTCCGTATAGAAAAATGGGGGAATCGTTTGGATTCAAATTGTATTTTATGTGAGGATGGTTCCGAAATTAAGGACCATTTGTTTGCTGAATGCGGGTTTGCGAGGGCGATATTGGCTTTGATTATGCAAGCTTGTTATGTCTGGTGTGATGGAGCTAGTTGGGAGGTTATGGTTCGGTGGGTTCAGGAGAATGGTAAAGGGAAGCTGTTACGTGCTACGATGATTTGTTTGGCTTGGTGTGCTTGTATATATCATATTTGGCTTGAGAGGAATGGTAGACTCCATGGTGCTCCCCAGAAGAAGGTTGATGATATTATTAGGATGATTATAAGGTTGGTGGGTTTGAGGCTACGGGGTTACGTCAAGGTTCCTGCTCATTTTTTTGGGTTTGCTGCTGATTGGGGGATAATTTAGATGCTGGTTTTGTTGTTTTTTCTTTCTGGTTTGCTTTAATTTGTTGGTTTGTTTATTTTTTTCTTTGTTGTTTTGATGGGTTAATGGTGTTTGTTGATTTTTGGAGTCTATATAGGGTTTTTTTTTGTGGTTCTTAGTACAAGGATGGTTTCTTTGGATGAATACGAATTTCATTTATCCAAAAAAAAGAAGAGAAATTAAAGCTTCCATGGTTACCGAAATACATTTGGTTTAAATTTGATTAAAAATAAACTTTAAACAAAAGAAGAATTAAAAATAAAAGAAAATCAAAGATGAAATTACAAAACAATCAAATTATTTTGTTAAAGAACAAGCACCATTTAAACTTTCAATTTTTTGACTATCCAAAATTTACAAATTCAAACTTTATTTGAACTTGATATCAGAGTAAAAAGTTCGAGAGGATTTGAATAACTCAAAATTTAAAAAACAATCGACCGATATTCTTGGAATAAGACCGATACGAGGGTCTACCAAGCTGCAGCAATTTTACAATGGCCACACTGTTTTGAGTTTCACTATTGACCAAGTTTATGGGATTCAGAATCATTGCCGTAAACTTCACATTCATGGTGATAAAACAGAATATTCATCAACAAACTGGTTCCATAACAGCAAAGGCCTGCCATAGCTGGGGGGGTAAATTGATAGAAGACAATTTAAGAAGTCAGTTGTCTGAACTGAATGCACGTCAAAAGGAACACATGTTTCTATACATAACATAAACTATCAAATCTATTTTTGCAAGAGTCGGAAATTGGAAGACACTAAGAAAAACAAGCATCACCTACTTCGAAAATTAGCAAAGCCAGAAGAAATGAGGCTGCTGATATACGAGGAAATGCAACTTGGGGGTCATAATAGCTCTAATGTTCATACTACAAACAGAAACCTGCAGTCTGTTCTAGGCAAAATTCAACAGTGTTGGGATCTTTTCTGGTAAAACGATCACCAGATTTGCAACAATGGTGTTTGCTGATTCAACAGTGTATCTTCACACTAGACATGGAGATTACGAGGCATCATCGGGTGCAGCTGCAATATCACTACTTTTGCCAGCTTCAGAAGCACTTCTCTCGGCATTCATGTCACTGAAACTCCGCTTCTTTAATTTGGAGTTTGAATTCTCCTTTTCTTTCCCTTTTCTTTTCTCATCCTCAACTTTCTTTTCAGGCTGATGTTCATTCAAATTAGGAAAAAGTGGGGGCTCCCTGCCACTTAGTTTACAATAGACTCTCTCCACCGTTTCATTTATTTCCTTCCCTAATCCATTGCCGTCCAAAATCAACTCCCAAACCGATTTTGAGGCCCTCTCAAGAACTGGGGTCCTGCCCAGTAATATCAAAAATCAGTTCCGTTGTACATTTAACGTGAGCACATAGCATATTGCCCAAGATGACCGAAAGTTCTATGGATAAACACGAACACAGGCTGAGCGGGTAGATACATAAAAGATCTGTTACACCATCTAATCATTCTCGAGTTTTAGATGTTCAAAAACCAATGAAGAAAAGCGAAAATACTCACTCAAGTTCCTGCCTAAGTGCATCAAACAATTCTCTTTTCGTCTGTTTCTCTGCACCAGGGGTGTTTAGGACCTTACTCTGCTCTGCCATTTTAATTGTTGTATTCTTCAACTCCTCCTATAACAGAGAAAAAAATACAGATATCATATAGAAATGCAACTTCAAGGAATGCAAGTTTATAGACTAGTTTAAAATTACTAATTAATAACGTTAGCAATGCACATTCGATACACATAAGAAACTTCAAAGGAACAAAGAGCTGAATTCGCACAAGATTAACGATTTTATGTGAATCTATGATCTTCGGTCAAGTTAGAACAGTAAATATAACAACCAAGTCACCACAACATCAAATTTCAATACAATTATTCCAGAATCCAAATTAGTTTCCTCAATCACATAGAAAACTTTATATCTGCAGGGAAAAAATAGTACCATATCTTTAGTAACTACAGTAAATATATAACTTTTATATCCAGTGCCCAAAGAAAGAACACAAGGTTCAACCTTAGAAGAAAAATGGGAATCATCAGTAAATTTAAAAACGGGAAGGCATATGTAACTTTAACTTCAGAGCTTCATTCATGTCACATATTGACAATTGACACCGAAAATAACTTTTACAGCATTTAATAATATCAAGTAGGGTTTCAAGTGCAGAAATACCAAAGGAGTGAATTAGGGCAAAGGATAAGAAGATAAGAGGAAATCACCAAAACATTTTCCCAAAAGGGTTCAGTTATACGGCTGATAATTGGATTCAAGGGAAGAACATAAATTCACATTTAAAACTATCAAACAAACTCAATGGGCATCACTGGATTTGCAAAATCTTCATGATAAACCACAAATTGTAGTGACATTAACCCAGAAAATCACTGAATGAAATATTTTTACATTGAAAGAAAAATAACCAGATAAAAATTCCAGCAGTTCGTATACATATTTACCGAGAAAGACAAAAGAGACTCACATTGGCTTTAAGCTGATTGATAATCTTCAACCTGAGAGAATCAATGGTTCCATCATTCATCAATGACTCCAACACGTCTTCTGGGGTTATTACCGATGATGATCCCATCTTTTAATTCGAACAAAAAGAAACAAATTTAAGAAAATTTAATTCCTTCAGCAGTACGCCTAAAAAAAGAAAGAAAACGAATCTTATAAGCTCTTCAAGATTCAGAATAAGAAAAAGTATGGTACTTTGAAAAGAAAAGAAGAAAAAAAGAGGAGGAGATGAAGAAGAAGAAGAAGAACATTAGAGATTGTTCGGGGAATCAGCGTACCTTGTCGTCTGCCAAACCACAAAATAAAAAAATTAAACGATGATCAATTTGTTGTTCATCCTAAAAACACACGCATATACATGGATTTGGGCGGAGTCCATCTATGAGAAACGACGTCGTTTGTAAATACTTTTAATCTATTTATTACAATGACAACCTCATTCAGAATTATAATATTATTTAAAATGATAAAAAAATCATTATATATTTAAATTAGTATTTGAAATTTAAATTGTGATAAAAAAATTTCGCAGTAAACTATCCTGATTATAAGATATTGCTTTATTGAGTCTCTCAATTGTTAGAATTTATAAAATGATCTTTTGACTGTATGACATTGCTTTGTTAGATCTTTTTACTATTAAAAGTTACAAAATAAACATATGATTATTAATATGTTTCAAACTCGTCATTTTCTGTTAAAAAATTGACAACATTGTACGCAATACATTAACATGCTAACTGAGATATGATAGTCATTTGAAATTCTGGGATCGTATTTTATCATATCTCAATCAATAGGCTAACATCTAGCTCAAATTTTCTTGATCACGACCCGAGAGTACCCCAGACTTTCTTGATCACAGAGACTTACAACGATCAACTGTTTTACCTAATGCAGATCACGACTTGACTCCTGAAATGGATGTTGATTCATTGCCAAATTTGGACACCGGAGCGAATGCTTAAGCTTGCTGGTTTTTCCTCATTCTATATTATTTTATTAATGATTTTGAAGATTTTTAGTTGGACTATGCAGGCTGTGGCCACCCTAGATTTTTTCCTTCTATCAAACAGTAATTGAGAGATGAAAAACCTGATATTGTGGGTTTGATTGAGCCTCGGACTTGTGTCCCTAAAGTTGACTTTATCATTACTTCTTTAGGGTTCCCTCATTCTCATCGTATTGAAGCCGTGGGTTTTCCTGACGGGATATGGCTGTGTTGGTACAACTCAGTCTCCATCGAGATCCTGACTAACCACTTCCAGTTTATTCATTTTCATTTTCGCTGCCAAGCTTATAATACCTCAGCCCTGGGTACTTTTGTTTATGTCAGTCCAAACGCCATGAAGCAGAAGTCCCTTTGGCCGCATCTTTGTCGACTTGCTGCACGGATTTCCTCACCTTGGTTAATATTTGGCGATTTCAATACAACTATCTTCTCTACTAATAGAGAGGGTTATGCCTTTTGTACTAGACCAAGTGTTGCTTTTCGGGATCTTCTTTATGACTACGGTCTGTACGAGATATAGGATCCTATGACCCCAATTTCACTTGGTCGAGAGGTAATGTTTTTGCTCAGTTGGACAGTTTTATTTGTAACTCCTTCTGGGACAGGGCCGTGGCTAGGTTGTTGGAGGCCCTGTGTAAATTCTTGTAAAGGGACCCTTAGATCTTGAACTTATTTTTCTGTAATAATAAATGACTAATTTCATTAATTTAAAAAATTTATAGATATACTCTATTTCGGGGCCCTGTGCAAATTTGAATTTGTTTTTCCCAAAAATAAATTTACTTGTTAATGAGATTTAAACTTAAGATAAACAAAGTCATGGGCCCAATAATCTAACTAGTGCTCTATATCTATTTTTCTGTTTCTTAATGGAAACAACTGATAGATATACTCTATTTTAGGGGCCCTGTTTTTTTAGGCCCTGCGCTGTCGCTCACTATGCGCTTGCTCAGCCACGCCCCTGTTCTGGGATGATTCTTTTCCGGAATCCAATGTTCATCATCTCCTTTGAATGCTTTCATATCATTAACCCTTAGTCCTCCATATTGAAGCCCTCCCTCGACGTACTCCAATTTTGTTGTTTATATACCTCTCTGCTTGGCATACCCACTCACACTTCAGGCGTATGCTTATTGAAAACTGAGATATTGAAGGTAACATTTCTCTAAATATATCCAAGTTTTCTACTGTCACAGCTAAATGGAATAAATCAAATTTTGGTTATATTGGGTCTAATAAACACATTATTATGACGCAGCTTAGGGGGTACAAAAGGCTTTGTGCTATTGCCCAAATCAATTTCTATTCAGTCTTGAAGACACTTCTTTTTGAGCTTGAATCTCTTCTTGATCAGGAGGAACTCATGTGGAAGCAAAAAAGTCATGTTCTGATTGGATTCATTTCGGGGACTAAAACAATGCTTATTTCCAGCGTAAAACGATTATCTAAAAGTAGCACAATCGTATCAAAGCTCTGAAACTTATCGATGATAACTGGTGTTATGATGACGATGTTCTTAAACAAGAAGACGTTTGCTTCTTTAAACATCTATTTTCTGATGATTCACCAAACTCATAAACCTTCCCTATCAGCCGTCGCTTCCCTTCACTTTCGGTTAAAATGTTACATAGTTTGGATGATCCCCTATCGATGGACGAAAATCACTCAGCTCTGAAAGATATGAAACCTTTAAAAGCACCAGGTATTGATGGCCTTCATGCAGAGTTCTTCTAAAAAAACTGGGATATGGTTGATGTCTCAGTCTTTCATTACATTCGCCATATTTTTTAGGGTCATGATCTTGATCCGACTCTGAATGGAACAATCATTGCTCTAATTCCCAATACTACTTGTCTTGAATATTTCTCTAACTTTCGGTCGATTAGTTTGTACTCAATTATTTACAAATTTCTCACTAAAGTCATCGTCAAGCGTCTTCAGAAGCCCATGCCCCTTCTCATCGCTCCCAATCAATCATCTTTTATCATGGGACGAAACATTACAAATAATATAATTATTAATCAAGAGGCCATTCACCCGATGCAAACCACCAAGTCGAAGCATGGATGGATGACAATTAAAGTCGACTTAGAAAAACCTTTTGATCATATTCGATGGCCTTTTATTAAAGATACTCTTAAAGATGTCGGCCTCCCTCATGGACTTGTTCGTATTATCATGAACTGTATCACTGGGTCTACTTTTCAAATTCAATGGAATTTCAATTTCTTTGAAACCTTTCACCCACAACGAGGGATTCGATAAGGGGATCCCTTATCCCTTTATCTCTTTGTCCTCTCTATGGAAAGACTTGACCATTTTATCTCAAATGTTATTAGTCTCAATTCTTGGTATCCTTTTCGTTTTGCCAAGCAAGGCACTCTGCTTTCACATTTATTTTTTTCGGACGACCTTATCTTATCTGCACGTGCCGATATGTACAATGCTAGTATCATTAATTCTGCGTTAATAGAGTTTGGAAATTATTCGGGTCATAGTGTTAACAAGCGAAAAACGCAAATTTATTTTTCTCCCAACACTAATGAGGAGATCTGCGATTCAATTGCTAATTTTTTAGGGTTCAATACGGTTAATGCTCTTGGAAAATACCTCAGAATTCTGGTTATTCACCAGCGTGTTTGATATTCTGAGTTTGATTTCATCTTAGGCACGATGCGTTCTCACTTGACAGGTTGGGCTGCCCAATCCCCCTCTCTTGCGGGTCGAATCATATTTTCCAAGTCCGTTTTTGAAGCCATCCCTATTTATTTTATGCAAACATCTCTGCTCCCGAAGACAGTTTGCTTTAATATTAAGAAACTTATTCACAACTTCATATGGGGCTCTACCCAATCGACCCCGAAGATTTCGCTCATAAACTGGGAATCAGTTTATCAACCGCTTGATAGAGGTGGCCTTGGTCTTCGTCGCATATATGAATACAACAAATCTTTTATCATGAAGATTGGTGTTGCTCTAATCAATAACACTAGCTCCTTCTGGATTCAGCTGCTTTGGCAAAAATATAAAATTATTGATTTGTTGCCCCGTTCTATTCAACGTTCCTATAGCTCTTTGTGGAAATCTCTTTCAAAATTTTGGGAGGAATTTCGTGCTCATATGGCTTGGTCTATTGGATATGGTTATGTTATTAATCCTTGGGAGGATATATGGATTCCTCATCTGGGTCCTTTACAGGATCATGTAATTGATCCCTCAACACAGCATCTCTACCCCCGCTTTGAAGATCTCATGACTAATACAAGTTCTTGGAATTATACTATGCTATATTCTTTATTTCCTGCAGAAGTTTTGCCTCATTTTTATAGCACTCACTGTCTTATCATTGGTGATTCTAAAGACTTGTAATTGGCGTTGGCACGATAATTTCTCAATCGACAATGCCTATGCAAAACTCATTGAAAATAATTGGGAGCCCCATTCTTGTTAGTCAAATAAGGTTGCACCATTCGGTGCATGTTCAAAGTTTGGCACCGAATGGTGCACAATTTCAAAGTTGGTAGATTTTGTGTTGAAAATGGAAATAGGTAAATTGCACTTTAGTCATTGCACGTTAAGGTATTTTCAAAGATTGGTCCCTAAGCTTCAACTATAAATACCCTTACCCATTTAGCTTCAAAATTATCCCAAATCATTTCATTCTCCCAATACTAGAGAGCTTTCTTGTGAGTTGTGAGTGTTTTGTAAACACTTATAATTTTTCTCTCTTTAGTAAATGATCTGCAGCAATCCGAAGACGTATGCATAATTGGATGAACTACGTTATCAATTTCGGGTTTTTTTTCGGTTTTATTTCACATTCTCACTAATCTGATTATAGGGAAATTACTCGTTTATTTCCCAACAACTGGTATTAAGAGCTTTTGGTGGTTAATTTTATCGGTTTTTCTGTAAGGTTACTATTCACATGAATAGTGAATTTCATGAATAGTAAAATTTGGTCGGCGATACGAGTTTATCAACGGAGGTGTTCTAATACACGGTGGTTCGCAAGAATTGTAAAAAATGATCCAAAAGAAGCCAGATTCGAGTGGGAGTGATGACTTTGAGAAACGAAGTAGATGAGCTCAAGAGGGAGTTGCTCATATGCAAGGGAGCAATGAGTGAATGGGGTGCGCTCAAGACCTTCTTTGAAGGACTTAGACCAGGGGCGATGCTCTGGGGAGAGCAAGGAGATGCCCAGAGACTTTTGGAGGCCATAGTTGTAGCCGGAAAGTTGATTGAGGTTGCAAGAGTCAAGCCAAATAGCGATGTGTGATCTAGGCTCATGCTCAGAGGTAGTGGCAACAGTGGTGGAGACCGGGAAAAGGTACAACAGGGAGATGGTAGAGAAAGCTCTTCGAATGACCAAGGTAAGCCATCGACTGTTCGTAGATAAGAAAAACCATCGGGGAAAAATGGCAAGGCTAAGTCTAGTGTAAAATAGAAGGGGAACAAGGAAAAATTGTAGTGCTACTTCTGTGATGGTCCTCATTTGATTAGAGGATGTCCCGAGAAGCGTCACCTTACAACCATCATGAAGAGGATGGAAAAAGGAGAAGTAGCGAGAATTGGCGCGGTCGCAAGTGTTAAAGCTACCAGGCCAGGGAAAAGACTTGGTCCGATTGATGGGATTAATACGGCCAAGTAAAGATCGAAACGTGACGAGACTGTATGTGTCAAAGCAGTCAGGCACAAGAAGGAACCCGATGCGATAGTAAGAGATAAAGCCGTCAAGCCAAGGGTACAGATTGAGCAAGTCCGCTCACAGTATGCCAGGATGGAGGAGTGGTCCAAGTTGAGGCATCTCAGGCATAAAGGGACACTTAAGGAGTATGTGAACCGATTTAGAAGACACATGCTCAAAGTCCCATGTTTGACTGAAGAAGATGGGTTCTTCACCTTCATGTTCGGATTAAAGCTATGGGCAAAGAACGTGTTAGAGTGAATGGAAGTCAAGGAGTTGTCTAAAGCCTTGACAACCGCTGAGTCCATCAAAGAATTTGGAGTCAAGAAGAACATGACTTCTAAAGCAAAGCCGAAAGTCGAGGGTAGCGACAAGAAATTTTGTAATAAAGACAAGTTAGAGGATGAGGAATGTTGTTCCTCGAGTGGCAGAGAAAATCCACTCAATGATGAACCAGATGATGGATCTGGGGAAGATGTTGCAGGCTTGTTACAAGTTCAAGTGTCAAAGATGCTAAGCTGAGGGTAAGAGTCAAGCAAACGAGGGGGTACAAACTTAAGATGCTAGAAGTGTTGCGAGATAACCCGAGGGGAGCCCAGTCATCCAAGGTGATGGATGAGCCCAAGATTGAGTTGTCCAGAGAAGAGGACGAACCCAGGATCGAAGAGGCATTGAGTGTTGGCTCAATAAAGTTCATTTCTACCAAGGCGAGTAGAAGCCAAGTGCAAGAAGAGTTGTATGTGTCCAAGGAGTTTGTCGAGCATGTTCGCGTAAAGAACATGGATTCAGATACCATCATAAGAGAAGGGTTGAAGCAAAGGCTTGTCGAGGATGTTCAAGTGAGGAACAATCCTTCAAAGACTAGTAGACAAGAGTCGAAGGAAGCCAAGACGTCGAGGGATAAGGCAACCACAGAGAAACTGCCCAATAACAAGTGGGTTTACAAGGCGATGACTACGGACAAACTGAAGTTGTGTTCAGCTTCAGTTGGTATGCTAGAGTAACAAGAATAGAAATAATACTGCATTGATCAAGGTGTGAAGACAGATTAAAATCAGTCTTCAAGTGGGAGATTGTTAGTCAAATAAGGCTGCACCATTCGGTGTATGTTCAAAGTTTGGCACCGAATGGTGCAAAATTTCAAAGTTGGCAGATTTTGTGTTGAATATGGAAATGGGTAAATTGCACTTTAGGGTATTTTCAAAGATTAGTCCCTAAGTTTCAACTATAAATACCCTTACCCATTTAGCTTCAAAATTATCCCAAATCATTTATTTCTCCCAATACTAGAGAGCTTTCTTGTGAGTTGTGATTGTTTTGTAAACACCTGTAATTTTTCTCTCTTTAGTAAAAGATATGCTGCAGTCCGGAGACGTAGGCATAATTGGCTTAACTACGTTATCAATATAGGGTATTATTTTTCACTTTTATTTCGCATTCTCACTAATCTGGTTATAGGAAAATTACTCGTTTATTTCCCAACAATTCCATGGTTTGGAAAACAATTTGACATTATCTCGTCCCTCAAAGAGTCTGTTTGTTCATGTGGTTGACCTTCAAGGAGAAGCTCATAACAAATATTGAGCGTTTTCGGAGAACCTTATCCAATTCGGCCATTTGCACAATTTTTCGGACCTATAATGAAAAGTTCTGGATATTCTAAGAGACTACAGCTTTGCTCGCGATGTTTGGAACCATGTTTCTCCACAAGCATCACTTCCGGCTTTCTTTACTGTTGAGCTTCATGATTGAATTTTGCAAAACATCAACACAACCGCAACCTGGTCTGTCTCTGATATCCATTGAAATTTAATCTTTGATTCTATTTGCTGGCATCTTGGGAAAACTAGGAATAGTTGTATTTTTGCAACGATTTCCAGCAATTCTTCAAATGTTATTCATCATAGCTTACTCTAGGCAAAGCATTATAGCACTAGCAGGAATTTGCTTGATGTACAGGCAGCCCCCTCAACAACTGTTGGAAATAAAACACTCACACAAATAACTTTTATTGAAACTCAAACAAATATTACAAGAGCACTCTCACTCAAAATAAGATACTACAACTCACTCTTATAATACTTTACTTCTTCACTCACTTAGAAGCTCTTAATTTTTCTTGATGTTTAAACTAAAATGGGGAGGGATATTTATACTACTCAAGAACAATCCTACACCACACAAATAAAATAACTTAAACCATTAAAATATACAAATACCTAACTCTCACCTAATTTTTTACCTAATTCTTCACCTAACTCTTCACCTAACTAAATTGATGTAAGCAATGACATCAATTTAGTTTGGGTTTGGGTTTAGGCTCCCATAATGGATCAAGTTTATGATCCAACACCCCCCCTTAAACTTGATCTTGTGACCCCTAGTAAGTTACTTAATCTTATAAAGATTTCTCTTGTCAGTGGCTTGGTAAAAATATCGGCAACTTGATCTTGTGACTTCACGTATTCAACTTCCACATCCTTTTCTTGCAACACGCTCCCTTATATAGTGGTAGCGAATATTGATGTGCTTACTTCGATCACGAAATACTGGATTCTTTGCTAAGGCAATGGCTAACTTGTTGTCCACACAAACCTTGTTAGGCTCTTCTTATATCAAACCTATCTCCTTCAATAGATTTCTAAGCCAAATCGCATGATGTAACAATAACATATTCCATTTCACAAGTGGACAATGTGACAATCGGTTGTTTCTTTGACATCCATGTGAAAGCAGTATCTCCTATGAAAATACGAATCTAGTAGTGCTCATTCGATTATCTATATCTCCACCCTAATCACTGTTGCTATATCCAATAAGCTTGTAATCATTAGAAACTAAATAGAACAAGCCAAAGTCAATTATACCTTTCAGATAGCGAAGAATTCTCTTTGCGGCCTTAAAATGGGTGGTTGTTAGATAGCGTAGACTTCCCACCAAACTTTTGAAGAATGTTGGATCCACACTTTCACCTTCTTCATGTTTGGACATCTTGATCCCGTATTCTGTCGGTGTGCTTATTGGTTACAGTTATCCATCTTGAACTTCTTCAGGATCTACTTTGCATAGCTTTCCTGTGAAATGAAAATTACATCCTTTTGTTGCTTAACTTCAATGCCAAGGTAGTACGCCATGAACCCCATGTTTGTCATCTCAAATTTCTTCATCATCACATCCTTGAATTCATTAAACATGCTTGAAGTGCTTCCTATGAAGATCAAATCATCCACGTAGAGGCACACGATCAAAATATCTTCACCTTTGATCTTGATATATAGAGCGTTCTCGTAGGGACACTTATTGAACCCATTATCTTGGAAGTACTTGTCGATTCGGCTATTCCATGACCTTGATGCTTATTTTAGCCCGTAAAGAGCCTTCTTCAACTTCAACACCTTGTCTTCGTGCCCTTTGACTTCGTAGCCTGATGGTTGCTGAATGTAGACTTCCTCTTCAAGAACTCCATTTAGGAATGCATACTTTACATCCATTTGTTGTATCTTCCACTTGTTTTGAGTTGCCAAAGAAATGATTAGTCTGATAGTCTCCAATAGAGCAACAGGAGCAAATACCTCATCATAGTCAATTCCAGCCTTTTGACTATAGCCTTTAGCAACTAGCCTTACCTTGTGCCCTTCAATCTCTCCTTTTTCATTTTGCTTTATTTTGTACACCTATTTGACACCTATCGCCTTATGTCCCTTAGGAAGTGAGGTAAGTTCCCATGTGCCATTCTTCTCGATGGCTTTAATTTCTTCGTCCATCGCATCTCTCCATTTCTTTTCTTGTATCGCTTTTTGAAAGCTTACTGGTTCACAATCGGCAAACAGACAAAACAATGTAAGATTATCTTGTCGTTCAGTTACCTCATAAAGATCTCTAAGGCTTCTTGTACGTTGCACAAATCTTTCAATTTGACTCCCACTTGACGATGACGAAGGTGATGAGTCTCCTTGAGTGGTTGATGTTGGTGAAGTGGGTGGAGTTTCAAGATCTTGTTGAGGTTCACCTAGTTGTTCCCTCATTGTTTGCTCATCTTCTTCAAATTGAGGAAAGAAATTGAAGTCATCTACATGAGAGTAAAAATTCCACTCTTGTTGTTCGTTGAAGACCACATCTCAACTAATCATAATCTTCTTATTGTTTGGATTATACAGCTTGTAGCCTTTTGAATTAGCATCATAGCCGATGAAGATAAAACTATTGCTTTTATCATCAAGCTTCATTCTTCTCTCATCTGGTACGTGAACATGGGCTATACTTCCAAAGATTCTCAAGTGGGAAATGTCAAACTTTCTTCCACTCTATGCCTCTTGCGGTGTCTTTCCCCATACACTTCTTGTTGGAGATCGGTTTATCAATTAGACTGCACACGCTACTGCTTCCGCCCAAAATTCCTTGGGTAGTTTCTTGCTTTTGAGCATGCTTCGTGCCATGTCGAGGATTGTTCTGTTCTTTCTTTCTGCCACACCATTTTGCTGGGGGGATCTAGGAACTGTCATTGGTCGACGAATTCCATTTGCTTCACAGAACTCTTGAAACTCTCTGGAAGTAAATTCTCGACCTCGGTCGGATCTCATGGCTTTGATCTTTCTACCGCTTTCTCTCTCCACAGCTGCTTTGAACTTCTTGAAGACTTCGAAAACTTCTGACTTCTGTTTCAAGAAATATACCCAGGTTTTTCTTGAAAAATCATCAATGAAGATAAGAAAATAGTTATTGTTACCGAGAGAGCTTGGCTTGATCAGTCCACATACATCGGTATGGATGAGCTCGAGTGGCTTTTTGGCTCTTGTCTCTGACTCCTATGGAAAACTTTTTCTGAATTATTTCCGGACTAGACACCCTTCACAAAGCTGGTCAGGATGGTTGATACAAGGTAGTCCCTTCACAATCTCCTTCTTAGATAGTAGCTCTAGACCTCTAAAATTGAGATGCCCAAATCGAAGATGCCAAATCCATGATGCATCTATGTAGCAAGCTTTCAGGCACTTTGCAACATCATTTTATATGTTGATCAAGAACATTTTATTCTTTGACATCGACACTTTAGCAATGAAGTTATTCTTATCATCTTTTATAGAAATATTATAATTATTCATATGAATATTATAAGATTTCTCTACCAGTTGCCCTAAACTTAAGATGTTACTTTCATATTAGGCATATAGTAGACATTTGAAATAAATTGATGTCTCCCATCTTTCAAACGGATAAGGATGTTACCTCTCCCTTTCACTGCTATTGTGGAATCATCTCCAAATGAAACATTTTTGCTTACTGACTCGTCTAGCTCCACGAACATGTCTTTCCTTCCACACATGTGATTGCTTGCACCACTGTCAAGATACCAGGAATTTGCTTGGCCACCATCAGTTTCCTTTAGAGCTAGAAGAAGAGTTTCTTTGCCATCTGTCTTTTCCTCCACGTAGTTGGCCTTCTCCTCAATTTTGTTGTTGGGAGCTCTACATTCTGAAGCATAATGCCCAAACTTCTGACAATTATAACATCGAACTTGAGATTTTTCATGCCTTGAGTTCGGATTGATTCTTCCACGACCTCGTATTGAGCTTTCTTCTTTCTCATAGTTGTTGTTGGAATTGTTGTTATTATAATTCCAGCCTCGTCCACGACCTCGACTTCCACCTCGTCCATGGCCTCTATCTCTGTCTTGGCCACGTTGGTTTCTATCATTGCGTTGGCTTTCATGTATATCCTTGAGTTGCAGCTTGAGGAGTTTCTCAGTAAACTCATGCTTCTTCTTACGCCTCTCTTCGTATGCTTGCAATGATCCTTGGAGTTGCTCGATCGTCATTTCTTCCAAGTTTTTAGTTTCTTCAATCGTCATGACTATGTGCTCAAATTTGGGATCCAACGAATGGAGTATTTTCTCTATTATCCTCACATCTTCTAACTTTTCACCATTTCTTTTCAATTGATTAGAAACAACTACTACTCTTGAGAAATAATCTAAAATAGACTCCGATGCTTTCATGTGTAAGGATTCGACACCTCTTAATGTTTGGAGACGAACCTTCTTCACTTGCTCGAATCCTTTGTAAGAGGTTTGCAGTTTCTCCCACACTTCCTTGCTAGAGCTTGCACTCGAAATCTTTTTAAAACCATCATCATCTAATGCTTGATAAAAGAGGTAGACAACCTTCTTGTCTCTCTTTCTTGAATCATTCAAAGTTGTCTTTTGATCTGGTGTAAGAGTAGCAAAAGCATCATCATCCGTAGGCTCGTTATAGCCTTTCTCTATGATATCCCACACATCTTGTGATCCAAGAAGTGCCTTCATTTTGATACTCCAATTGTCGTAGTTGTTGTTGTTGAGTGTCGGAACTTGGAATGGTGTCATACCATTTGCCATATCTCTCAATATAATGAGAATTTACAAAATCCAATTGCACGGATGAATCCGGAATGCCGAAAAACCTTGGGAGGGGCTTGGACAACTCGGTCAAGGGGCTCCAACTCGGCTGACTCGACTCAACTCGGTGAGTCAACTCGATTTTCTGGCAGCAGTCTTCCGGCGGTGCGTCAGAACTTAGATTGAGAAAATTCTGGTGGCGTCGGATTCCTCTCGTCGAGACCTTTGATCTTTTCAACTCGCTCTGATGCCACATTGTTGGAAATAAAACATTTTTACAAACAACTTTTATTGAAACTCAAACAAATATTACAAGAGCACTCTCACTCAAAATAAGATACTACAACTCACTCTTATAAGACTTTGCTTCTTCACTCACTTAGAAGCTCTTAATTTTTCTTGATGCTTAAACTAAAATGGGGAGGGGTATTTATACTACTCAAGAACAATCCTACACCACACAAATAAAATAACTTAAACCATTAAAATATACAAATACCTAACTCTCACCTAACTCTTTACCTAATTCTTCACCTAACTAAATTGATGTAAGCAATGACATCAATTTAGTTTTGGTTTGGATTTAGGCTCCCATAATGGATCAAGTTTATGATCCAACAACAGCAAGCTCTCATTAGCTGGACTCCCCCACCATTTCAGTGGGTAGCTCTTAACACATATGATGCTTTATGCTCAAGAACGAAAGATAACTACCATGGGTGGCCTCTTGCGTGATAGCTCTGGACATTGGCTAGGTGGCTTCAATCGCACCATTGGTTTTTCAAATGCTTTACAAGCATAACTATGGGCCAGTCATGATAGTCTTTGTCTTGCCTGGGACCTTGGCTACATATTAATTCAAATTCGATTAGAATGCCAGAAAGCCATAGCTATCATCAACGATCCTAATGCTCTCTCCTGCCAGCTTCCCCTTGTTCGAGCCATCTCCTTCTTAAAGCTACGAAGTTGGGAGCTTGATTTTACTTAGACTTATCGAGAAGCAAACTTTTATGTTGATGCCATGACAAAAAATGCCACCCCATACCATTTTGATATGGTTTATCTCTCCCTCGCCCCGAATTTTGTTCAACGCTTGTTGCAACGCGACTCTGACGGTCTCCCTACTGTACTTACAGACCTGCCTAGTTAGGCGTCTGATCTCTTTATCATTCAAAAAATAATAATGATTTTTAAAACCGTCTCAAGAAATTATTATTCTTTTAATTTGAGAATCAAATTATTTAGGATAAATTACATGAATGGTTACTAAAGTTTGAGTATGTTTTTGTTCTCTCCACTGAACTTTCAAAAGTTACAAATTGATCACTAAATCGATTCGTAACAAAATTAGCTGAAATGGACGATTAAGAACTAAGTTGGCCCGTTGACCGGTCACTAGTGGTCAAATCAAACCCCATTCTTGCTCGTCGCTACCCGTCTTCTTCTTTATCCTCTGGAACATGCAAAATACTAAAATTTATTTTTTGAGACTTCGTTCATTTTAAGAGGGAATTTATACCCTCTTTTTCAACAGAGAATTCATCCAGAGCCAAAAAGCCTTTAATGCATAATATCAAATGAGATGGGTGTCTTTTGTCGTACAACAGAATATTAGTTCAAAGTTATTATTCTTAATACAGACCATGAGTCATATTATTTCTACCTTCTAGGTATTCCCGTAGTTTTAGTAAAGCAGAAGCTGTTAGAAGCCTTGAAATTTTCCTTGAAATTTCAAGCTCCCCATGCAAATTTGGGAATCATTGTTTGGTTACTAATAAAATAGATTTCTTTATAGAAAGTTAAAAGAAAAGTAAATAAAGTCCAATCTCGACACTGTCTAATAACCACCTCTTGAAGACGATTCCAAGCTACTTTATGAGAACTTTCATTTTTTTCTTTCTTATTTTATGCCAACCAAACATTTGTTCTTGAGTTTATTGACCGAAAAATCGTACGTATATTTTTTTCCGATTTTATTTGACCATTGTTCTTGAGTTTCTTGTTGTTTTGTTTGTCTTATGGATTTTTATGTCTAATTAATGGAAATAAAAACAAGCGAAAGAACTAACGTTAGACCGATAATTGAAAAATGTGAGTCGGTCTTAAACATTTGTTGTGATTATAACTTTCCAGTATCTTGAACTTTCATATGAGAATGTTTTTCGTCATTATTTTCTTCTGCTAAGGTTTCAGTTGAGAAATATAGTAGCTTCTCAAATAAAGGTTCGTCATCTACCAAGTCTGGTTTTCACGTTTAGCATGTTCCAATGGTTGAAGAAGAAGACAATGGCACTGACGAGCAAGGATGAAGAAGAATGGGTTTTGATTTTACCACTACTGACCGGTCAACAAACCAGCTCAGTGATTAACGATCCAATTTAGTTTTCCGTTACTCTTACTAACGGCTATTAACGTCGTGGGATCATTTTGTTATAAATTAATAATGTTAATGACTAATTTGTAACTTTTAAAAGTTCAGTGGGGAAAACAATAACTTACCTAAAATTTAGTGACCATTCATGTAGTTTATCCAATTATTTAAAGATTTAATCCATATTTGATATCTCAAATTTTATTATATATTTTATATCTCAAATTATATTATATTTTTATTAAAAAATTTGTTACGTTAAATTTAGGCTAAACTACACAAATCATCACCCAACTTTATTCTCTTTCCTATTTTAGTCACCTATGTTTAAAACTTTTCAATTTAATAATTAAACTTTATACATTAAATTTTTAGGTAAAGAACGCAAATGGTCCTTGACTATAGGATACTGTTTTATTAAGTCCCTTGACTATTAAAAGTTACAAAATGGTCCTTTAACTATAGAATGTTGCTTTGTTAAGTTCTTCGACTATTAAAAATTACAAAATGATCACTCGACTATTCATTATGTTTTAAACTCATTTTTTCTGTTAAATAAAGACAATATTCTGAGCTGAACTGAAAGTTAACTTTTTTACTGTGATATGATAAAATTTGATCCCAAACTCTCAAACGACTATCATATCTCAGTCATTATGTTAACATCCAACTTAAACAATTGTCATTTTTTTAATGAAAAATGACAAGTTTGGAATATAATGAATAGTCAGGTGAACATTTTATAACTTTTAATAATCGATGAACTTAACAAAAAAATACTCTATAATAGAATAATCATTTTATAACATTTAATATTCGTAGAACTTAATAAGACACTACCCTATAGTCGGGACTATTTGCGTTCTTCATCGTAAATATTTTTAGTCACACCTAAGGGAGTGATACATGTCATTTTAACTCAAACTTTTCTATTTATTTGATTTTTCAACATCCCATTTGTTTTTGTTATTCTATCGCCATTAATGTTTTCAAAAACACCATGAACAAGAACTAAGCAATTCCCATGAATTGTGTACCTACAAGAAAAGCAACCTTTCTATTTTCACCAATCCATCAACTCTTATATATAAAATAAACAAACAGGAAATCGTCAACTGAAAATTCCTTCAGGTAACTAGAGAGAGGGAGATAATAAAATGGGAGAAGGGAATCTCGTTATTGTTTTTGAGACTCTTCGACTTCTGATCAGAGATAGATGACAATAATGATGTCAGCTTACAATGGTTCTTCTTCTTCTGTGATGATGAATAGAATTGGGTCCTCCATCTTAATTCCGTTCCATGCAAATGCTTATCCAACAGGCTGGCTTTTTTTTATTTACTTTTCGAGAAAAAATTATCTATAACTTATTCAATTCATATACAGATTTTGTGCCTATAATATAAGTGTATGCTCACAAATTATTCTGTACATATGGTTGAAATCATGGAGTTATGTTCTCTGGTTTAGGTACAAATGGTGGTCGTAGAGTTAAAGGTCACTAACATACGGAGACGAAAGCAGTAATTTAGATGTTATTAAAATATATTATTTAAAATGTATAAACTTCTTATATTTCGAAAATTCCAACAAACCAATAATTTGATGCAATACATATAAACATCGTACACATATGCAACACACGGAGTTTTCATTTCGATATCGGAATCGGACCCATCCTCCTGTGATAGTGCTAATGTGGGTTAATCTGTGCCGCCAAATTATGAAGAGAGAAGACTTGAGATCTCTGAACTGAACCATGTGCCTCATGTTATTATTGCTTCAATGATCTAACAGCAACAGTTCTTATTACTGATGAAACATGGATCATTGTCAAGGCAATACACATTAGATCCTACTGCGTTTTCACTGCAAAATACAAGGAATGCTGCATACGTTTTTACACGTTATTGCTGCTAAATGAAACTATACAATATTTCTTTGATACCTCTGCATTTACCTGGAAGGAAGAGTATTTGCAGCTCTAGCTAAGCCATTCATGGCAGCATAGCCTTTTGAGTTAAACCGTAAACACCCAAGCAAACCTTGTCTGTAAGGCAAGAAGGTCTTCCTCCTCATTTCTTCAGCTTGTGCCCTATGATCCCATTGCTTAGCTTCTCTTGAACCACACCATTGCTCTTGTTCCCAGGCTGCTTCTCTTTTGACCACTTTCTTCCTTCACTTTTGCTCCTTCTAAAACCTTTTAGGCCAAAACCCCATTTCCTTGACCTTTCTCCATCTGAAGAAGCAGCAGCCGGCATTGAATCGCAGATCGTTCCATTGTTCTTGCCGCCAGCTTTTTGGCCTAAATCTTTAATTGCATGTCTCAAAGGCGAGATGGACTTTGTTCTTTTCCTTAAGGGCTTATCCATCAATGGAGCTACCTGAGGCCTTTCCAAATGGGTGGATAGCTTCAACGGTCTGATTTGTCCATTCAAGAAAAGTTCATCAGCTGAGATGATGGATCCCCTTTGACTCGACCCTGAAGAACCGAACTCAAACTCATGACCAGGAGGAGATGGTTGAGTTGTTAGTGATACCATTGGAACCACTGAGGTAGTCATGGGGAAGTGCATAGGGCTAGCTGGTGCACTGAAAAAAAACCCACCATTGGTTGATCCTGGTCCGGGTCCAGGGCTTGAATGAGCACTAACATAGGGTGTGGAGCTGGTGCTGTCACTGTCACTGTCACTGTCTTCAAGCAACACTTGAGGCTCGTGGAGTTTTTGGAACCCCATTTTTCTTTCTTTTTTGTGCGACCAAAGTGTATGTATTTTGGATTGGTTAATCATTATGTTGTGGGGTGCTTTATAATGGTCGCGTTCACACAACTTTCCATTTTCTCATACTAAAAAATCAACCTTTTTTCAATGATTAATCAAATTATAAAGTTCAGTGACTTTTAATGAAAGACTACTGTGAATTTGTATTGACTTGCCACTGTCACTTTCTTTACTAGAAAGATGACATTTTCATTTCCAAATTCAATGTTCCATTCATGTCCCACTAGAACATAAATCCCAAAATACCTGCAAATGTCAATTTTTTATATATATGATCTATCACCCTGTTTGTAAGGATGAATGGCTGCTGAATGTCTTTAGCTTGTAACATTAAAAAAAAAACTAATTTTTTAAAGAAAAAGCAAGCCTTGAGAGAAGAGTAGGGATCCATCATCCATGATATTAATTTTCTATATATATTTGGCATTCTGCCTCTGCTACAGACCGAAGTAATTTTAATGGTTAGTTTACTTGTATTATTACTGTTCATATCTCTTAAAAAGGATCAGGTTTCATCTATGCACTGCATATTTCATTCGGCGGCCGCCTTCTTCGAGAATCGAGATATCATTAGGTTGGTTGTTAATATAATTTTCAGATTCTGGCTTGAAAGGCAGATCATACTAATTTATCAACGTCTCAGTTTTTCTCTAATTATGGAATAAATTGAGAACCCTTTGTCCTCAAGAACATGTTTTTCCACATCCCACCTTCCATTGCCAAATATATATACATGTATATGTATATGTGTGTGTGTATATATATATATATATATATATATATATATATGCTTGGCTGGACAGTGAATTACAAGGGAAAATGGTTATGAGAGAGCCTTTAAAGCAATAAATCAAAAACTAATTCATCAACAAGACAAGTTAATACGGTATTCTCAACCTCTAAAGCTTCTTCAAATGCTTCCATGTCAAAATCAAGCCATCTCTCATGCTTTGCGTTCATGTTCTTGCCTACAAGGTCATCCACCACCAATATGTCCGCCATGTTTCTCCAACCCAATATATCTTTGTACAACTCTTCTGCTAGACATTCTTTGTTTTGGATCAATGTTCCCCACTTAGCATATCCTTTGCAGCTTCCGATAAAAACTTGGTCGTACCTTAGCTTCAGGGATTCGCTCACACAATCGAGTAAAAGCTTTAGTTCGAGCTTTTCGCAGTCTTCTCCGTGTCTTTCTGTTCCGTTCCAATGCTGGAGCCGATCGAAGGCATTCAGGATCATGTTATTATCAGTCTGACCCAGTGCATATTCTATGAACTTTAGGTCGGAGTCTTTTAGCACCATTTTAACATAATCGAGTTCGGAATTGGTTGACTCTTTAAAATCTGTTGAATCGGATTTCGTAGTTAGAAGCTTTTCGTCGATTTCTCCAGCGGTGTGGGAAGACTTGATTGGTGATGAGCTTAAAACTTCATCATCGGGAGTGAAACACATAATGCCTGGAAATGGAGATTGCATTAGTCATCGCAACAACCTGATTACTGAGTTTACATATTAATCATCTATGCAAATAATCTTTTCTTTGCCTTTCAGACATAGTTAAATATACTGTAGACATTGTCTCAAGAAAATAAGAAGCGTACAGCTTACCACGGGTGTAATCTCTACTACCATCGGCGAAACACTCATTCTTGGTAGCAAGTTCAAGAGTTGAAAGCGGGCTAGGCCATGGAAGACCTAATTCTATGCCAGTCTCGCTGCTGCTGCTGCTAGCATTTCGATCTTCAATTTCTTCTGAAAGCTGGTATTGTCCGATAAAGCTAAAGTCATGTGTCGAATTATGAAATGTAAAAGACAATCAAGGAAAATTTTGAATTTAGAGACATCCTATCAACCATCCATATCACTCTAAGAAGATGAATCTCTATTCTTCCGGATAGAATAAAAGGATGCAGGTGTAGGCCATTAGAAAATGGAAAAAGGAAAAGTTCTCCATTAGCTATCAACTTCTCCTTATGATCATGGCTACGTTGGCTTGGATTTTAGCTCGTAAAAACTGAAGTTTCTGTCTCTAGGTAGAGTTCAGTAAAATTCTGATGTTTTTTGGTTAAGGAAAAACGCCATCTAAAATCCAAGGACTAAATTCTATAATTTGGAAAAGCCTTTTGCAGTGTGAGACTTCATTACAAACACCAAGAAATAGGCAACAAATGTCATTGTACAAGTAAATGGTAGCAGTGAGCGAGTAAACTAAACCTGCCACTTCCTTCTCCAATCAAGCTCCGGATTGTCAATTGAAGAGCAATCGAAATCATCGAAACTAAGTGATATGTCTTTCACTAGATCCACCGGAAGTCTTTTGTGATGTCCTGTTGATGTAGTGGTCACTGTACTAGACGGGAGCACTGAATTTTGCTGACTGGATGTGGGACTACACGAAGTCTCCTCAAAAATGATATTGCAACTGGATGACTCGACTCTATATGTCAATTCATGTAGCTGTTTTGCTAAAATAACACTCAGAGCTTCCCCACCAATTTTATTTAGTCCAAGAGAAGAAAATCCTGAGCTTTTCGAGAATGGTGTAACATTGTCATCGGAAGGATCACTATCAACGCTGCAGCTCGGTTCCACAACTTCAATTGTGGAAGGTATATCAGGCATACATCTTTTAATGGGAGATGTAAATGTAAACGAAACTACATCCATGCTTGTCTTCATTTTCTCTGCATCCTGATTCGATTTCCCATCAGTTGTAACATTACATTTTATGGACCTTTCAACACCATTTATTGATGAATTTTCAGAAACTGTTTTTTCAGACAGAAGATCATCATTTGCGGTCTGTTTCTTTCTGGGCAAATTCTTTCTTCTAGACATGGGAAGCTCCTTTGAAGAACCCGTGTTCCTGGACTGAGATTCGGAGGTCACAGTCACCTTGTTTATAGTCCTATTCAACCCCACTGTGCCATTTAAGGACCTAACCTTTCTACCTTGCCGGTCCCGGGTTGAAGCGTTTGATGTTGAGTAGTCTCTACCAGATATGCAGTTCTGCTTCTGATTATTCTGCCTCAGGACATTGTTAGTCCTATTAGCAGAAGTTCCATCCTCCACATTTTTTCGCATATCGGCCCGGCTCCTAGAAAATTGTTTTCCTTTAGCATCATTCCCTTGCTCCGGATTTGCAGAACTCCCATTACTACCTGAAAACGACTCCTCTTTCCTCCGACCATTAGCCCTTGCTCGTTGTGCAAGTGGGACTGATTTCCCCTTATTCCTTGAACTGTTACAACTACCTTTCTCTGAATCCCTAGATGTCCTTAATGTTGATGCATAATCTGATTTATTATGACTCTTTCCTTCTTTCAAAGACTTTGCCGCACTCGAACTAGGCTCTTCAAATCTTTGAGGCCTGGATACCTTATGTGCGGCTTCGATTTTCTCTTTCAAATCCCGGATTTTCAAAGCGACTGAAGAAGAACCAAATGAAGACCCTTTAGTTTTGGAAGTTGTCTGAGGACTAACATCTATAATCTTTGCAGCTGCCTCCATTATATAAGCTGCATTTTTGGTTGGGATGAACCCCGGACTCTTGACAGGAGACAAGAGCTTATGGTGAGTTATTGGAATCGGTCTTGCTGATTTCGGTGGCAATATTTCAGTCTGAAATCTCTCAATCGGTCGGTTCTTCACCGTATGAAACCTTGGTTCAATGGGATCGGAAGACGACCTATCAAGCTTGTTAGAGACGGTGTAGTCCATAGGTGGATATTCATTCCACAAATTAGGAATACTCCTTTCATAATGAGACACTCTAAGAGAGCAAGACCCTGAATATGTCGTAGAAGATAGCTCGGATATATTCGGCGTGGGCAATGATTCCAAACCCATAAGCCTAGCAACAACTCCAGGTGCTCTAGATCCACATCCTTCATCACTAGTCACCGAGGAAGCCGAACTAAAAACAGCACTGCATGTATTACTTGAAGCGCCATTGTAGTCATCCCCCACCATAAAAGGCGGTGACTTCAGTTGATTTTCCACAGGTTTTCCTTTCTTTGATTCTCCTGCAAATTGCACATGAATTACGAATTTATCGGAGACGACGAAGAAAGCGACTTGTAACATACAAAAAGTAACAAATACCTGAGATTTCAGCAGTGTTCAAGAACAATTTCTTTCGAGATTTACCATTCCAATCAAACAAATGAAAAAATCCCCCCTTTGATTGCTTCTTTTCGACCTCCATTGTTGCATCTATAAACCAAAATACATAAACAATAATTATTACACCATAAGTCAACTATAACAAAACATAATCTATGGAAACTCTAATCTTCAAACTCACACCTGATTTTACTTTCATTTGCTCATTCAGCCAACAAAGATAAACAATGTATCAACTCTGGAGTACATGAACAGGGGGATCAGATCTCCATAAATCCAACATGTATGGGGGGAAAACCAACTAATGAAGATGAAAAAAATCCTCCCAAAGGGAAAACAAAGATGTTAATAAGCAAACCGTGAACTTCATTGCAAGAGGAAAAACAAAAACTCACCTTGAATTCTTCAAAAGCTGCCAAAATTCATGATCCAAGCACCATTTTCGTTTCTTCCATGTATGGTAAGGATTTGTTTTTTCCTTTTATTGCAACTAGGATAATTGTAATAAAAAAATGGGCTTGGTTTCTATGTAAGAAAAGGACAGAGAAGAAAGATCCATCTCAGGAGAAAAATATTTTGGTGACAATAGCAGAGATGCTAAGAGACGGATTCGGTTGGAACCAGATAAGATCACATTATAAAAGAAACAGTAAAAAAAACAAGAGAGCTTAAAAGAGTAAGAAAAATGCCTGGTCTGAGTTTGAGCAGTAAATATTGGAGAAGCAGTGACATTACAATACACAAACCTAACTCTGCCATTGGAAATTTAAGAACCCAAGGTCTTCCCTTGTGAAACAAATCAATTGTCTTGTAATTTTCTTCTTTTAACTCTTTCACCAATGCCATGCCACATGAAGCACTTTTACCATGACCTTCGGATCTTCCAGTCTTCCTCGCTGCTGGGAAGACGTGGCACACGACCACATTTATAAATTGCATATAAATAGATCATGATTTTAAATAATCTATATTTATTTAAACTAATTACTCCATATAATATCAGTTAATCAAATATCAATTCTATTATATATATATATATATATATGTATATATATAAGATTTCTCTATACTTATTTCGATTAAATCCCATCATGTGTAATTAGAACACAAAATAATTATATGCTCTGTAGTGATTTAATTTATTTGTAATGACTTTGATATGTAATAGTTATATTTACTGATAAACATGATTGTAATTATGTCTTTAATATATATATATTAATCCGAAATAAATACAAGATATTATATGTTCATATATAACTCTCAATCATTTGACATTAAACACTCACACTCCTAATTTTTTTTATGTTCGAACTCGAAACCTCAAAGAGTGACAACAATTCCTTTACCAGTGAAGTCGTTTGGTTTGTGCTATACTTATTTTTTAATATATATATAATGGAACTAAAATCAAGTTTTATACCTATAATTATATAAAATCAAATTTTATGTACTACACTATGCAATTAACAAAAATTTGTATAGAATTTTAATATTTATTCTTAATTATCTCTCTAAAAATGTCTCATCTCGAATTTCACCGTTACAAGTTATTTGATTGTATTATGTCATCTACAAAAATTTTCTGATCATTAAAAATTTAAATTTGAAACAATGTCATTTTGAAATAAAAGTAAATATTCAATCAACTCGTCTAACAAATTTTCAAAAACAATAGTAATAAAAAATTTAACTAACCTTTCAACATTTATGGTTGGAAGTGTGCAAACCTAATTTTCACTAAAGAAAAACTACTGAAGTAGTTATAAGAAAGTTCAGCGGCAGTTATAAGTGCTTTTTTTTTTTGTTCAACGGTTTTTACGGTAGTTTTAATGGCGGAATATTCGACAAGATATGCAATAAGAAATCCTGGTACAGTCTAAAGCCTAGTTGCGATGTACACAAACATCCATGTTTTAGTCCTGAGTTTGAACCATATTTACAAGCTTATATGCAATTTATGGCCTTGTTGTATTGTGGTTGGCATGGAAGCTAAAACTCTCACGGATTGTCCTCGATTTCTGGTTCCTTTCGAACTCTAGATTCCTTCCTGGTCTTCTTTGGATTATCCATGTGAGAAACCTGCAAAATACTCCAACAATAAGACCCAGATGGTATTAGCCGGCACGTTAAATATAGGAGCATTACCATGTACTTACAATGTGAGATTTCCACTCGATTTTTTCGTTCCTGTCCAATGAATTATCAGTATGAGAATGATTCCGAACACAGTAGAATAATTCGATAAAAACAGCAGCATCAAGAGCAGCGTACTTGTTAGGTATGGCTCATAAATATACCAGTAAAGAGGACAGGAGATGGAGCGGAGTGAGCGAAGCGAACATCAACTGTCCTTACAAAGAAAGTCTCGTTGTGGGGTTACGAATTATGTGGGTTGGGGGTGCGGGGGCGCAGCCCCGCGGTACAGTACATGGTTAATTTTGTAATTATGTACCAGGGTTTTCTATTATAAATAGAGATGTAACCTAGACCTAAAATATCATTGAATAAAAACTTCTAGCGCCGCCTAGGCACCGAGGACGTAAGCACATTGCCGAACCTCGTAAAATTCTCGTGTTCTTTTGTTTTCTTTACCCGTTTTCGTCAACAATTGGTATCAGATGTCAGGAGCAAAATTCGAAGTCGCGAAATTCGATGGTCAGGGTAACTTCGGATTATGGCAAACGAGGGTGAAGGATCTATTGGCGCAGCAAGGGATCTTGAAGGCTTTGCGATCTATAAAGCCTGCGTCGATGGATGAGGAAGATTGGGAAGAATTGCAACAGCGAGCGGCAGGAACCATACGATTATGCTTGGCGGACGAGGTCATGTATCACGTCATGCATCTATCGTCTCCAGACGAAATTTGGAGGAAGTTGGAAAGTCAGTTTATGTCCAAATCCTTAACGACAAAACTGTATCTGAAGCAGCGGCTGTATGGGCTGAAGATGCAGGACGATCACGATTTGGCGCAACACGTGAATGTCTTCAATCAAATCGTTTCTGATCTGGCTCGGCTTGATGTGAAAATTGAGGATGAAGACAGAGCGATGATTCTGTTGTGTTCGTTGTCTCCCTCTTACGAACACATGGTGACTACTCTTACATATGGGAAAGAGACTATCAATGTTGAGGAGATTACTGCAGCCTTGTTGGCTCACAACCAGCGGAAGCAGAATGCAGGGGAAAGCTCTCAAGCCGATAGCTTATATGTCAAGGGTAATCGAGATCGTGGACGGAAGCCAGAGAAGGCAGGGTCCGGGAAGCGGAATTCCAGATCCAAATCCAGGGATAAGAAGACGATTCACTGTTACAAGTGCAAGGAGGCGGGACATATGAAGCGAGACTGTCCGAAGTTGAAAAAGCAGACTGATGAGAAGCGTGATGGCTCATCCAAGTCTGTGAACGTGGTCGAGGATGATAATTCTGATTGCAGTGAGGGTGATATGCTTTCTATTTCAACGACACAATTGACGGATGCTTGGATTCTTGATTCTGGATGTTCTTATCACATCACGCCAAATAGGGAATGGTTTTCGACATACAGGCCGGTTAATTCTGGTTCGGTTTATTTGGGTGATGATCGATGTTGCAATATTGTTGGTATTGGTGATGTCAGAATTAAGATGCACGATGGCTCCGTTCGGACGTTGAGTGATGTTCGACATATCCCAGACTTGAAGAAGAATTTGATTTCCTTGGGCACTTTGCACAAGAATGGTTTTATCCCTAAGGCTGACGAGGATAGGGAAACCATTCGGATTGTTAAATGAGCATTGACTGTGATGAAAGGCAAGATGACTGCAGGGAATATCTACAGATTGTTAAGGAGTACCGTTGCAGGTGGAGTTCACTCTGTTGAGTCCTGTGATGATACGACAAAATTGTGGCATATGCGCCTTGCTCATCTTAGTGAACGTGGTATGGCAGAATTACACAAGAGAAACTTGTTGCATGGTGTCAAAAGCTGTAAGCTCGACTTTTGCAAGTATTGTGTTCTTGGTAAACAGACTAAAGTCCGTTTCAAGACTGCGAAGCACACAACTCAAGGGATTCTTGATTATGTGCATTCTGATGTATGGGGGCCTTCCACGACATCGTCTTTGGGTGGATCTAGGTACTATGTTACTTTTATTGATGATTTTTCACGGAAAGTTTGGGTGTATTATTTGAAACAGAAATCTGAAGTTTTTGAGAAGTTCAAGATGTGGAAAGCTGAGGTAGAAAACCAAACAGGACGAAAAATCAAGTGTTTGCGGTCTGACAATGGTACGGAGTACACAGATTCACAGTTCCTACAATTCTGTAAGGAGCATGGGATTCAGAGGCATTTTACAGTGCGCAAGACACCACAACAGAATGGTGTTGCGGAATGAATGAACAGGTCGTTGAATGAAAGAGCCAGATGTTTGCGGTTGAATGCGGGGCTTCCCAAACACTTCTGGGCTGAGGCTGTTAACATGGCGTGTTACCTTATCAACAGATCGCCAAGGGCATCGCTGGCTGGGAAAGTTGCAGAAGAGGTATGGACTGGTCATGATGTTAGTTTTGATAACTTACGGATTTTTGGTTGTCCTGCTTATGTGCATGTACCTGCTGATGAGAGATCCAAACTTGATGCAAAATCGAAGGAGTGCATTTTTCTGGGTTACAAGAAAGGTGTCAAAGGATTCAAGTTCTGGGATCCAGTTGCGAAGAAAGTTGTGATTAGTAGAGATGTCGTTTTTGATGAACAATCCATGTTGCAGCAGAAGCAAGACACGACAGTGGTGGATTTCGAGCAGTTTACAGTTGAGAAACCAGAAACTTCTCAACCGACTTCTGGTGGTTCCACTACGGATGATTTGCAGGATTATAGTCTCGCCAGAGACAGGGTGAGACGAACGAATATAAAGCCTCCGAACAGATTGGGTTTTGAAGACTTGGTATCTTTTGCACTTATTGTTAGCAGTGATGATCTGGTTACTTTTCATGATGCCGTTACTAGTCAGGAAAACGACAAGTGGATGGCAGCCATGGTTGAGGAGATGGAGTCTTTGAATCACAATCGCACATGGGAGTTAGTTCCCCTTCCTGAGGGTAAGAAGCCGATTGGTTGCAAATGGGTGTATAAGAAGAAACCAGTAGTAACAGAAAAAGAGGGGGAGAAGTTCAAGGCTCGTTTGGTAGCGAAGGGTTTTTCACAGCAGAAATGAGTTGATTATGATGAAATCTTTTCTCCTGTGGTCAGGCACACTTCAATCCGAGCAGTACTTGCATTGGTGGCTAGTTGGGATTTGTATTTAGAGCAGATGGATGTTAAAACTGCTTTTTTGCATGGTGATTTAGAGGAGCAGATCTACATGCGGCAACCTGAAGGTTTCACTCAACCTGGAAACGAGCATTTAGTTTGCAGATTGAAGAAATCTTTGTACGGGTTGAAACAGTCTCCGAGACAGTGGTATAAACGGTTTGACTCCTATATGATCAAGATTGGCTACAACCGATGTGAGTATGATTGTTGTGTCTATGTTAAGAGCCTTGATGATGGTTCTTTTATTTTTCTATTACTGTATGTTGATGATATGTTGATTGCTGCGAAGAACATGGATGATGTTATCGGTTTGAAAACTTTATTGAGTCAGGAATTTGATATGAAAGATTTAGGTGCTGCAAAGAAAATTCTTGGAATGGAAATTTGCAGGGACAGAGACTCAAGGAAACTGCGGCTATCTCAACGGGGTTATGTTGAGAAAATGCTAGAAAGGTTTGCGATGAGCAGCGCAAAACCAGTTAGCACTCCATTGGCGAATCACTTTAAGCTCTCATCAGAACAGTGTCCCAAGACAGATAAGGAAGCTGAAGATATGGCAAAGATTCCGTATTCTAATGCTGTTGGCTGCTTGATGTATGCGATGGTATGTACTCGTCCTGATTTAGCTCATGCTGTTAGTCAAGTTTGTAAGTACATGTCTAAACCTGGTAAGCAACATTGGGAAGCAGTCAAGTGGATCTTTCGGTACTTAAAGGGTACTGTGGGACATGGAATTGTTTTTGGGAGTCAGCGGGATAATCCTTTGGCTGTAGGATATGTGGATTCAGACTATGCAGGTGACTTGGATAATAGAAAATCTACGACAGGGTATGTCTTTACTCTTGGTGGAGGGCCTATTTGTTGGAAGTCTACTGTTCAATCTATTGTGGCTCTATCTACAACTGAAGCTGAGTACATGGCAGCGGCTGAAGCTGCAAAAGAAGCTTTATGGCTTACTGGTTTAGTGAAGGAGTTGGGTGTTCAACAAGGTGGAGTTCAGTTGCTTTGTGATAATCAAAGTGCTATTCACTTGGCTAAGAATCAGGTGTATCGTGCTAGAACTAAACATATTGATGTAAGGTTCCACAAGATCAGAGAGTTGGTTGCATCTGGAGAGGTTTTGTTTCAGAAGGTACATACTGATGAAAATGTCGCTGATATGTTCACTAAGCTAGTTACGACAGACAAGTTCAAGCATTGCTTGGACTTGTTGAATGTTTCGAGTTGTTAAAGAATCAAGGTAACCCAACTCACATTGAATTTTCAAGAGGCAGGATATTCGCCAAGGTAGAGATTTGTTAGGTATGACTCATAAATATACCAGTAAAGAGGACAGGAGATGGAGCGGAGTGAGTGAAGCGAACATCAACTGTCCTTACAAAGAAAGTCTCGTTGTGGGGTTACGAATTATGTGGGTTGGGGGTGCAGGGGCGCAGCCCCCGCGGTACGGTACAGGGTTAATTTTGTAATTATGTACCAGGGTTTTCTATTATAAATAGAGATGTAACCTAGACCTAAAATATCATTGAATAAAAACTTCTAGCGCCGCCTAGGCACCGAGGACGTAAGCACATTGCCGATCCTCGTAAAATTCTCGTGTTCTTTTGTTTTCTTTACCCGTTTTCGTCAACAGTACTCAAGCTTAAGAAAATTTCATTAAGTGTAAACACAGTTGCTATTCTGTCTTGCTTTATTACAGCTGCAAATAGGAAAATTCAAGGAACAACATGGGTGGAAACCTGATTCTGGGTCAATGGTCTTTGTTCCCAGTTGCTATTCCGTCTCGTTTTATTTAAGCCATCTCCCAATATTTTCTGAGTAGGAGGAATTGTGCACCATTTATTTGCAGAAAATAAAAGATAGGAAACAGAATCGTATCTGAAATGGAATTTGGAAGGATGGAATGCATAAACTAGAACTTCATGTTTAGCTTACCTCTGCAAGGCCAGATAGGTCACCTCGGGGATCTTTGTACAATTTCTGAATGTCCAATAGCATATTATAGCTCTTGAAACACTTCAAATATCCATATCATTGAGATAGTTGTTTTATATCACATTGAAAACTATAACCTACAATGAGAAGCATGTTTAAAAGCTAACTCAGCATCGTTACAACAAGCAAGAGATGCTTTAGTTTTTTTAAGACAGACAGCAAACCTTCTGTGTATATCAAGGATGGTTTCAATGTATCAGGAAAAAAAATAACTAGAAAAGTAGGATCTATATGGGAAGAAGATCCCCTTCTTCCGAAAAGGACAGATTCTCATTCCAAGTTTTAGAATTATTGGAGACTGCAAGATGCGAGTTAGGCAGTTGTCCAGAACATCAGGCACATCCTCGTATGATTTTATCATGTCAAAGATGAAAACCTTCTTATCAGAAGCTATTTGCAGGATAGAAACCTGATACACAGAAACACATATTTATTGTTTAAGGACACTTTGATCAGTCATAAATCACAATGGATAAACCAAAAATGCAAACAAGTTCAGTGACTTATGGTTTGGCAATGCAAGCTTGCTGCTAATTCCATAATGAACCAAGTTATAAAAAAGAGGATTAACATTCATTTCAACATTTTTTTCCAAGAAAAAATGTTCTGAGGGCCTAGGCTATATCAATCAAGAGTAATAAAAAACTACAGGAAATGTAAGAAGATGGTACATGCTTACCTTGTTTGGCTTACTACCTTTTACATAATTGGGTTTCCATTCACAGTCAAGTCCCACGACTTTGGATCCCTCTATATGACATGTTGCCTCCCCAAGCCCATTAAGTTCATCCACCCAGATTATGCCATATACTACCAATTCATTGAGATTTAAAAAACGCAGACGCAGAAAACTTGCTCCAAGTTATGAACAAAAGCATAACCAGTAGCATGAGAGTCTGCCTTTTGGCTAATCACAAAGAAGTCTAAAAGTTCTATTTATATCTACAAATACTGCACAAACCAGAATAAACAACAAGCGCTAGGGTTGGAATAGTGGATTTTAACAGCATCGAATGCTAAGCAATACAAATGGTAAACAATGTAAAGTATTAGCACCCTGAACAGAGTAAGAAGGAATACAAATATCAGAATTATATATGCTTCTATTATACGGTCTTGATTGTAGATTCACATTCGATCCAAACAAATGCAGTTCACAATAAGTTTCAGTAACATCCATCCTCTATAGTCTATATATCCTGTTCCTTTAAAAAAAACAAGCCCCATCAGTGATGATACCTTGCACTTTTGGAAGACCCTCAAGGGAGTAACGATTACACAGTTCATCAACCTTCTCCAAGTAACCAGCTTCCATGGCCAGATAAACCTAACATCCAGAAAGTAATTTTTTAACATACATAGGATGTATTCAAAATCAACAAGATAAATAAACATACAAACCTATGAGAAATTTGGGAAAAACAAATGAGTTGGCAAAAACCCCATAGCTTCAATTCATATTAAATAGCCTTTTGAAAATGATAAGGTCCGTATAAAAATATACTTACCAGATAATTAATTGTCTATCGCCATTTGTCTTCGCCTCTGCAACATCCCAGCATGCTTTTTCTGATAATTCTTTTAGTGTGCTACAATATGGCAAAATAGTAGTATCATATTTACCGTTTTTAACACCTCTACTCCAAGCCTTTTCTGGGATCAGAGATGGGCAGAGCAAATTGCCTGTATGGAGATTAAGATATCTTCAGGTACCTTTTTTTTTGTATTCTTGCTGGAGATCGTTCTTCTTTACAATCAAATAAGCAAATTTTAGCTTGTTCCTCTCAACATACTCCTGGACGAGTATGTATAGCATTGGCTTCCCCATAAATGTTGCCCACTTCTCAGCTGCTGCGAATTGTTTGTTTTCTATCATTTTGAGAAGAAAAGATTGCCCGGATTGGCGGATAGAGAAATGTTCCAACATATTCACTGCTGTCATATATGACACTGATTCTATCAATCCAAATATATACTGCTCAACAAATGTCTTTACACTGTCAAACCTATGGTCATTCTTGGCCTTTAATTGGGAAACAACTTTCTCAATATCTGTCAACCGGACATCAAACACTTCAAGTATCTTCACAGCAATCCTATCGTCATGGTCAATAGAACCCTCAACAATATCGAGAAATAACTGCACGGCTATACATTTTGCTTCCAAAAAGTCCCCAGTGGTGGCTTCTGTCTTTAGAAACCGATGAAAAGAAGATATGATCAAATGACTGAAGCCTTCACAATATGATCCAAATATAGGCAGGATATAGAGACAACGAGCAACAAAAGCTGCCGGTCCTGGTTGGGGAGAACTACTTAGAACTTGGCAAACTTGCTGTTGAAGAGCTCAGAACTTTTTAGTTGCCTTCAAGTTTCCTGTCAAATCATCCCTGAGAATCAGAACAAACAAGAAAAAGGCAGGGAAAACTTCTCCTAGTGAGTGTTAATATTAGCAACGAAAAGAAGTAAAACTTTACTATGAACATAACATTCTTTAAGAAGGTATAAGAACACTACTGGAGCAACATAGGTTAGATCTGCAGACAAATTGTTTTTGTTTCGTAAGCTTTCTCCTCTTTAACTTGCAGCTTTATAGCTTTTTCCTCAAATCCCATTTCAAAAAGGCGTACCCAACAATGCTGAAGTAATATATATACATATATATATATAAACGAAACATTTGCGTGAATACTTCATATAATCATCATGTGTTATGTTTGACTTTGGTGTCATTCTGTAATTTGAACTTTTTCAAAGTCCAATTCATAGAAGCAACAATAACCACACACCTTGATGAACTATTAATCCTAAAAATCATCCTCCTTGTGTGAAAGGAAATACAAAAACAAAACAGCACAAATACAGTTGAAAATCCAGGAAAACAAACAACAGCAACTGAAGCAAGCGCTAAATGCCAAGGCTATTCATTCTAAACTTTATTTCCTTTTAATTTTACCTCCATTTTCTCAGCATCCAAAAAAGGTATAAAGCTGGATATTCTACATTGGGAAAACATTGGCTTGATCATACATAAAAATGCAAAGCAAATGATAGTTGATTTAAGAAGTTCGTTAAAAGCTTGAACAAAAGAGTTCAAAGTCATTCGAAGAGAAAAAGCGTGAAAAATCTCAAATGATTCAGAACTAGACTAACGAACTCATGAAAACTGAAGCAAATTAGGAAAAAGAAACAATAGCATAAATAAGATCAAGAAATACTTTCTTCCCTTTCCCGCGAGCCAAACAGTCCCTACAGTTAAAAGAAACTGAAAGTATAATCAAATAGAGAAGAGGAGGAGAATGAGAAAGGATAAAGAGAAACCCAGCAACTATTTTCTCTTGGATTTTGTCTCTCTCTGAGAAAACTATATATATAGTATATAACTACTCTGTTTAACCATTTCGTTTCGTTCCCCCCTAAACAAATCATTTAGATTTTGAAAAGGTATATTCCTTCCAAAAACAAAATAAAGCTGTACGTTCTGAAGATAAGAAAGGCCAAGATGGTCCACTGGATTTTCCCATTTTTGCATCCTTCAAAGATTCTGTTTACAGAAACATATTGTACTCCAATTATAATTAAGCACAAATTTTATTTTATGTTCCTCTGCAGTTAGTAGTCTCCAACTACCATCAATCGAATAAAATTGTTATATATTTTTACATTTTTTAGTATTCTAAGTTTATTGTTTCTAAAAATCTATAAGAATATATTGTAAAATTTAAATATATTTAGATTTTGGTAAATTTTTCATATACGAATTCATACCTGAAACTAGTATATTTAAATGTTTGAAATGGTTTTTCGTATAGCATATATCGAACTCGAAAACTTATAAATATATATTTGAACAATAACCGTATACACATAAAAATAAATGTCTAAAGATACAATGAAGTCAACATCTGCAGTTGCAACTGTTAGAACAGAGACCAAGGTACACCTGCTGTTAGATATCACCCTGAGGTTTTCTTCGAAATCGCAGACGAAAATTGTGCATCAACTGCTGAGCTATTTGCATTCACCAGGCTCCATGTATTCTTAAGCACCAGCCACACCATTGGCCGGGGAACCACCACAGGATGTTTTTTACCAGTAGGTGGTCGTCAGCTACTCAGATTACCTCTCGGAACATCCAGGATAAAGCTACTAGCTACTAGAACCGAGATTAAAAGGGAATTTTGTCGCAAGACAATGAGAAGAATACAGCATGCATACTCTTCATTTCCCGACATAGTCGACTTGAACCACTTTTCTCACCCAATTTTGATGAAGAACTAAGAGGTAGCATGATTAGTTTGAACAGGAAGCTGGTGTTTCAAGTTTAACGAACAATTCTTGCTTGAACACCTGAACAAGGAAGATGAGAAACCAATGTAGGGACAAAAGAGAATATCGGATATTTCAGTTCGTGAACTTAATAATGAAATACGCAGAAGTTTTATACGACTTGCCTTCTTAAAGTATTCCAATTCTTGCCTTAGTTCTGCCGCAAGGTTATCGACTGTACATTGCTCAACGCCAGGCAGCTGATTTTGAACCCTTGCTTCCCCAATAACCTGTAAAAAAACCACAACAATTTAACAGGAGGATGTTTTCCAAAGAAAAGTTATTACAGTTAATATCCAATATTTCAAACATATTTAAGAAAGAAGCATACCAAGCTAAATTGGCTCGACACCATTATTTGGCATTAACATAACACAAATAAAGCGAGATCGGGAAACAAAAGAAACGAGTGCCAGCAGAAAGGCTTAAAACACATAAAAATCAGGCTCCCTTACTCGACTTATTATGTTTATATGGTGCTTTAGTACCGATTTGGGATGACAACAAACAAAAGAAAAATGCTACATTAACTGCAGAAAGTAAAACAGGACAAAGTATAATTTCCACATCATGTTACTAGACATTACCAGCTTGAAACCTTCACAAGAATGTGAAAAATCCATTTCTCTGTAGTTTATGCATCCATTGTGATGTAACACAACAGATAAACGTATAATAGAGCAAAGAACTTTGAGTTTCTGATTTGCCTGAAATAAAGCACAAACAATCAATCATGCCAATCTCTTAAAATCAAATGAACAACAAATCACCAAGCATATAGAATAAGATACCTCTTCTCCGAACTCATTAAAAGAATCGTCCTCAAACTTGGGTAATTTCTTCCTATGGTGTCTCGTAAGAAGAGCTATTAACTGCAATCTCACTAGAAGGTGATCAGTATTGAGAACATGTTTAGACATCTATTCCTTATTACAAAAACAAACCAGTTGATAGGCAGATAGTGTACCTTGACCTCCTCAGCACTATATCCATGAAGATGATTTCCGTTCTATACGATAGATCATGTCAATAGAGATGGAGATAAAAAGAATAAACTATCATTTATGCATAGCGAGAAATTCAAAGACTTTACTCTCAATGCCATTAAGTTACTTTCTTTTTTCCTCAACTCTGGCGAGCAACATCAGCTTTTCTTGGTTCTAAAAAGCTCAGAAAATTTTCCCTTTTTTCTTATACAATTCGATAGACACGGATCATGCATAAATTATGGCAAATAATGCAAATAGAAAAGCAAACTCACCATGATAATGTGATATGACTTCTTATGGTAACCCTTTTTACCAGTGGAGAGACCTATATTGTGCAGTAAACATGCAGCTTCAAGATATTCCAGATCTTTGTCATCTAAATGAATAGAAAGGTTAACTCCATTGTTATCAAGATCCTTGCATTTACTTAAGCCTTCAAAAATCTCCTGGAAATATTAAGTTGGGAATAATGAACACAAGATGATTTCTTTTCATTTATGTAAGAGCTACTAAATGCAAAATAATCAGTCCCTCATTCATCAAGTTTTGGTTCTTAATCTTGAAACCAAATTTTAATCATCAAAAACTAAAATAATAGTTATTCTTATTCCATAAAGTTGCTACATTCCCAAAAGAACCAAACAATTGAACTAAACAATATAGGAAAGTTTTAAAAGTCTCAAGATATGCCAAAATTACCGTTGCAATGCTAGCAATTTCGGCAGCAGAAGTGGTCTTCTTCTTGCCATTAAACCTTGCAGCAAGTTGCAAAACCGACCGAAACCGAGCATTCGCGTTCAAATCATAACCATCACAGAAGACCTTAGCTAAACAATCAGCAATCACACCTTCTCTCAATCCATAACCAGAAACCAACATTTCTTGAATCCCAAGTAAATCAAATAACTCATCCAACAAAATCCCACCAGCAACAATGGACTCTGATCTCCTCTTGAAAAATCCATCTCTCTTTACTTTTTGTCCCTCTCCTCCTTTACAGAGGCTCTCGACAACACTCTTTAATTCATCTCTGCTAAAGCTCCAATCCCCTTTACATTCACTAAACAAAGCTTCGTTTTCAGCAAAATCCAATGCATGCCCTTTGGAAACTGCTTTCTCAATGGCTCTTATTGTCCCTGATGACCCCAAAGCTATTTCAAAGCCAAAATTTTTAACTTTCTCGATTAACCCAGATTCCTTAACGACATTCCTAATATAGTCCCTCATATTCGGAGCTCTTTTAGCCTCTTCATCCCCGAAATTCTGTTGAGTCAAAGTGACGTGGCCAAGCTTCAAAGACGAGCAAAATTCAACCTTTCCACGTAACCCAATGGCAATCTCAGTTGACCCACCTCCGATATCGACGTTCAAGACCATATTATCAAAAACCGGCAAGAATTGAAGGGTTCCCAGGTAAGAAAACCGGGCTTCTTCTTCGGCTGATAAAACTTCAACTTTGAACCCGGTGGTTTCAGCGACTGAGTCAATGAACTCGACCTTGTTCCGGGCCTCGCGGACGGCCGATGTGGCTATGCAGCGAGTGTGGAGAGGCGGGATATTATGAGTTTGAATAAGCTTATTGAAATTCAGAAGGGATTTGATGGAGAGGTTTTGGGAATGGGTGGAGATTGTGGAAGAAGGCGAATCGTGGCCTAAAACAACGGGTTCTTTGACGGTTAAAAGAGGGATGAATTTACCAGGGAGATGAGCTTGAACCATTAGGAGCTTGAAGGCATTGGTGCCCATGTCAATGGCTGCAAAGAGATTGTTTGCCATGCGAGATGGGATTATTTACTTTCTGTTTAAACATTCCCAAGTTTTTGAAGAAGGAAGGAATGTGATCTGAGGCCCGAGGAGTGGCTCAAAACATCCCAAAATAACAAATCAACATGGATCTAACTCATTAATCTAAATGGATCAACATTACTTTTAACAGAGTAAACCCAAAATTATTTTGTACCAAAAATAAATTCTCTCATGATCATTGCTACAATTATAGTAATAAATAAATATAATAATAAAACAAATAAAATACATGTACTTATATTCGTGCAGGGGCGGAACTAGAAAAAGAATTTAAGGTGTTAAATTTATAAATTATATGAAGAATTTTCTTTAAGTGAAAAAATTAAATTTTAAAATTTCTATTGTTAAATATTTTTTAAAATATGATGTCAATTTCTTTTTTAAAGAATATCAAAACATTTTTAAAAGGGTATCATTTTTTTCCTTTTATATTATATATTATATAATTTATATAGGTAAAAATGAAAGTTTTAAAACATTTGGGATGTCAATTGACACCCATTAATATATACTGACTCCGCCAGTGATTTCATATGACATTATTATTTAGTATATTCACACCTAATTATAATTATTTAAATTTTATAACAAATTTGATTAAATTGACTATTTAAAGCAAAATTATTCATATATGATTTTGTAAAAATATTAATATAATTATTATAAGAATAATAATGAACTTCGTGGGGTTAAGGAACTTAAGGAACGGCACTTGTGATGAAGAGAATGTTATTTTCTTTTTAAAAAAAATTAAGTATGAACAATTCTATTTACAAATGTGCATAAATTTATGTGTCTCAAGAATGAAGAGTGTCTCATATGGTAAGAGATCGATATTAGTCTCCTCATTAGCTTATCGTCGAATCAAATGAAAATCGATAACCAAGTCTTACAACAAATATTAATGAGTTTATACTTTCATAGACTCCTCGAAGTTCAACTTAAAGAATGAAAGACACCCTTAAATTTTTTGTTGAAAACCAAAAAAAAAAAATTATTAGTATGATCACGAAATAGAGCCAAAATCAAGCTAAGGCCTATCGAAAATATATGGCCTAATTAAGATATACCCAAACGGGGTGCTCACTCGTTCTTAATTTTGTGTGGGTTCAAACATCAACATTTATTATGACAATGGTTTATATCATCATTTAAAAAAACATAATAAAATAATTTCATTTTTCGTACTATTATTCACTTTTCATTTGGTAATCCAAGATGAAGCGATGAAAAATAATTGGAATTTAGTCTAATTAATGTAAACTCTATTAAGTATATAGAATTAATAAAGCTTTTTCTTAGTAAAATTTAGTCAAATTATAATTGGATTGTTAGTCATTGTCAAGTGTAGGTAGATAATATTCTTAGTTTTATATATCTTTTCAAAGCCAATAGCTTAACGAACAAATGTTGGTCGATGATTCTCTCCTTTTTTTTTACTACCAGGAATAATCTTGACAATATTCCTTGAGAAACAAGAATGAAGACTCTCTTTGGGGGTTTGGGGGGGGGGGGGAGAGGAGGGAGCAAGGGTGAATTACATAAATAGCCCTATGACTATAGGATTTTCTTTCGGTGAGTCTTTCGACTATTAAAAATTATAAAATAATCTATTGATTATAGAGTATTATTTCGTTGGGTCACTAGACTATTAAAAGTTATAAATTAGTTACTTAACTATTTATATTTTAAATTCATCATTTTATGTTAAAAAAATTGACGATTGTATGGTTAAACATTAACATGCTGCTTAGAAATGATATTATTTTGAGATTTTGGGATCAAATTTTATCATATTTTAATTAACAAGTTAACGTTTAGTTAACGAAAAATAATTTGTTTGGAATATATAAATAATCAGATGACTATTTTATAATTTTTAATAATACAAAAAATTTAACAAAATAATATCATATAATCAAGAGATTATTTTATAATTTTTAATATTCGAAAGATTCAACAAATTAACAATCTACTGGCGGGGCTATATTCAATGCAATATATGCTTAGTTTTTGTCAAAAATTCAGTTTTTTTTTTATCGAATTTGAAATTCAGTTAATTGATATGATAAATCATGAGAAGAGAAGGACGTTTTCAAATCCAACAAAAGATCGTAATCCAGCACAACGCGGCATTTGTAGAAAAACATACAAAAAATGGTTTCTTCTGATATGACTCGTTTTTAATCCACCGTGTTTTTTGTCCGAAGAACTACTACTACTACCACCAAAAAGAAATTATTTTATTGGATTACTCGTTTTGATTGTACTTTCTTTCTGCCATTTTACGTACGTTTCAATGATCATTCACGCGTTTGTTCTTGTTGCACCCTTTGAAAACCCGAAAACCCAGTTTTTTTTCAACATTACTTGACTGGGTATTAAAGAAGTCATGTGTAGAATTCAAGCATGTTACATGTCCTCATAGAATTACCCTATATTTTAATAACGATTTAGTTGCTAGCTTTTTTTTTTTTTGATTTTTCATGTTGCTTTGATGCTTTTATTACAAATTTTTTCCTTGACTTGTTGCAAAACGTGTTTCGGAATTAGTGATGTTTTTTTTGTACGTTTCCTGGTAATATTCAATGAACGGTTTTAGTTGTATTTATTAGTCAACTGAAGCATTGCTATCTACCATTTACTGCTAGGAATATCCTATAAAGGGGACAGCTGGAGAAGTTTAGCAACAATACTTGGGTTTGAATATTATATGCTCTCCAAGTGTTTTGAGTTTTTGCCTAACCGTTGTCAACTTCCAACTTCTTGCGCTTCCCATGAAGTTGCCTTGTAAGAGGCCTGCTCCTGATGGAGCTGACGAGAGGTTTGATTCTATGGCTCCCAAGCCGAAAAGAAGGGTTACCCTTAAGGACTGAGTTTGGTTTATTTATTTATGCATGAAATGAGACAAGTTTGGTTCTTTACGATTCTAAGCTATTTAATCATTGCATGTTTCCTTCTTGTTTTCCATTGCTGTTAGAAGCATAATGAGATTTGGAAGGCTTTCCTTTAATAGAATTGTGCTGAACCTGGAACCGATGCTTCAATCATGGGTTAGTTCAATCGTCGGATCATTTCGGGTTTACATTAGCAGCTTATCTTGTAACTTGAGATGTTTAGATGTAGTTTATGTTACTCGAACTCTTCATTTCCTGAAAATACTCGTGTTCATTATGCATCTCTGTTTTTAATTCTTGTACATGTCATTTTTTATTAGGTAAGGGAAGAAGTGGAAAGAGCAATTTTGTCTTCCTTTCAACCATCTTCAAGGTAAGCTATATTGGATCTATTGGCATAGAACACATGTTAAAAGATTTTGCTGCAATGGATTGAACACTAGAATATATCATTCATGTTTCATAAGTATTCATCTCAATTAACGGTCTAAAACTGGTATTTGTTTACCGGCGTTTTAGGTCATTGACTAATCAGATTGAAGCATCTAGAGGAAGAAGCTTGCAGTTACGATTCGTCAATAAACTACCCTCCACCATATTTACGGGACGCAAGGTTGAAGCCGAGGATGGGGAGACCATTAGGCTTATCCTAGTCGATGCAACTATGGGAATGATGATCTCATCTGGTTCACTGTCTTCTATTAAGGTTGAGATTCTAGTCCTTAACGGTGAGTTTGGCACTGATGAGCGAGAAGATTGGACAGAAAGTGAATTCAATGCCAGTGTTCTTCGTGAAAGAGAAGGTAGAAGACCACTGGTGACGGGATCTCAGTATCACCTTGGTTGACGGTGTAGGAACAGTTGATAATTTGATTTTCACCGACAATTCTAGCTGGATAAGAAGTCGAAAGTTTAGACTAGGAGCTAGAGTTATGCAGAGAATTCCTGGTGAATCGACAATCAGGGAGGCTACAAGTGAAGCATTCATGGTGAAGGATCATCGTGGAGAGTGTAAGTTCATTGTTCAAATGCTGTTTATAAACTTCAGCTTCAATAATCTCTTTTGTAAAACAACTAATTAATGCAACATATATGATATATACACATTTATGCAGTAATACAAGAAGCGCTACCCTCCCTTCCCTCATGATGAAGTGTGGCGTCTGGAAAGGATAGCCAAAGATGGTGCCTTCCATAAACGGCTCACCTCTAAAAATATTTTCACAGTCAAGGACTTCCTGAGGTTGCATGTTACCGATCCATCTGCACTGCACGATGTAAGAGAATAATCTCTTCATTTCAATCACAAAAATTTGAGCATACATGTTATTGTCATGGTCTATGTTACTTGATTTGAGATGAGTGCAGTTACGAGTATATGTGTGTGTGTTTGTTCACCTAGTTTACAGATACGAGTATATATATACATATATAGTGTGGATTTGTTCTGCTGACTGAATTGTGACATTAATTACTGCAGATACTCGGTAGTGGGATCTCGAATCGGGTATGGGATACAATCATAGATCATGCTCTGTCTTGTATTCTTGATGATGAGTGGTATTCCTACTATGGAACCGCACAAAGCGTTGGACTCTTATTAGACTCCATTTACAGAGTTGTGGCAGCAACATTGGATGGCGAAAACTACCACCTTGTGGAAAAATTTACCTTTTCTCAGAAGGTTAGTTTGTCATATCATAAGAACTCAAATAGATACATTCATTTACTGTACTTCACAGATATGTTTTATGTGACGATATCAAACAATTCTCTTCTTGATTTCCAGCTTCTTGTGGAAGATGCAAAGCGACAAGCTTACAAAAATGTTCAGTACCTGGTTTTGGTTGACAGGCGGGCAACTACGGGACCCTCAATGCCCTTGACAGATCTCCTGCCTGAGCCACTTAGCGTCCTGTCAACACACATTTTTCGTCCTACTAGGATTGAAACTCCTAAAAATAGGATAGAATTTTAGGATTCAAACTCTTAAAAATAGGATAAAATTTTGCTAGGATTCAAACTCCTAAAAATAGGATAGAGTTCTACTATTATTTAAATTCCTAAAGATAGGATCCACAAGCACTATAAATAGCCATTGTAACTCACCATTGTAACACACGATTTACACATAAAACATAGAGGAAAGCACGAGAAGATACAAAGGCAAAACTATTGTAAAGGATTCGAAAAGGAAATAAAAGGTAGCATTTTCTTTTTTCTTTCTTTTGCATGTGCACGTTATTTTTCTTGAGATTTGGTTTGAATAACCCAAAACGTGGGTTGCGCCGATGACCAAAATGGGTGGGGTTTCGAAGTTTCGAACCTAGATCTACCCCGAGGCTTATTTTTAAAAATCGGTTTGATTTTCGGTTAAAGGAGGGGAAGAGTTTTTTTTAAAAATCTATATTAGTCTCTTTATTTATTATATGAATATTTTATTCATTTATTTTTATTATTCATGTTATTATTATTATATATATATATATATATATAATTATTTTCATTTATTTTTTTACTATATTTTATTATTATTATATATATATATTTCTTTAATATTTACTTATAAGTCTAATATTACTATATATATATTGTAATTATTTTTATCTAGTCGTATATATTTTTTATACTTTTAATAGTTTATTTATATACCTATTATTAAATATATATGTAATTATTTTTATTTGATTATTTCTTTATTTATGTAATATATCTTATAACTTTATAACTTTATATTATTTTTTATTATTTTTGTTTTTTTATTCATTATTATTATATTATTATTTTCTTTAAAAAAAACCTTGTGTCTTTATCATTATCATTATTAAACATTATATTATATACTACTAACCTAGATGGCCTATTTTTTTTGTCTTATTTCTTACTAAAGCCCCCCCACTTTCGGTGAATTGGGAGGGTAGCTTTTCTATTTTTAAGTATTTGGTGTATATATATAGCTTATTTATTTTATTAATACTTTGATATATATATATATATATATATTTTTTTTCTTTTTTCAAATATTACTATATATAATTATTACTTTACTATTATTTTCTTACTTATTTATTTTATTTTTCCCTTGTATCTTATTTGTTTTCTTTACCTTGTTTATCTAACACATTTCTCGATTCTTTTTAAAGGATATTTTCAAATTAATCAAGGGTAAGTAATTAGGATTGAAACTTTACCTTTTAATTTAACTTGTTATTTTTCTTAATTAAGACAACTGGAAATTACGTAGTACCGAAAGGGCGGCTCAAGGGTGCTAATCCTTCCTTAACCGTAACCGACTCCCGAGCCCGACATATTTCTGGTAAGACGCAGATCAGGTAAGAAATAGGGTATCCGATCAACCCATTTATTTTTAAATAAATGATCGGTGGCGACTCCAATCCACATTTTTCTAAGTCGAAGCCCAATTCCGGGAACCAACCGAAAGGCGGTTGCGACAGCTTGGCGACTCCGCTGGGGACCTAGGTAAGCGAGTCAGGCTAAGGTAATTTCCAGTTGTCTTTTTAACGAAAAGGGTAATTTTAAATTTTAAGGTAACATTTCGATCCTTATTTCTTACTTTTGATTATATTTTTCGAGTAAATAGTTGTACTAATCGTTTTCTCATGATTTCAGCTTTCCAAACATTTTTCATCTAAGGCTCTAAACCCGAGCTCCGAACCCGTTTTAAGTGGGGGTGAAAGCGACGCCTTCGTGTGAATTTATTCACCGTATGGGCCTAGCAAGTAGCCTTCGGGATTCATATACCTTATGCCTTCGTGTGAATTTATTCTCCGTATGGGCATAAGGGAATGTGTCCTCTCGAGTTTAACTTAGTCCACACAAGCCTGTGATGGGTTTCGGACTAAGGGTCTGGTCGGTCCAAGGGGGCACCGACAAGAAGAACTCGGGTACCGTTTTTTAGAACCTAAACCGGGATATAATTGAGAATTAGAGCCCACCCCAAAACCTCATTCCAAACCTTAGGCTGCTTTGATTTTATTTCTTGCCTTACTTTATGTTCAAAGCATGCGAACTAGACAAATATGCGATTAGGATTTGTTTGAGATTAGCATGCGGGATAGAGATCATGTCCGGGTAGGAATAATAAGCATGTTGGGGTAGATATCATGTGGGGTAGGATTTTTCATTTTCATGATCGTTTTTTATTATTTTTCACCTCACTAACTCTTTTCATCTTTCTTTTCTTTTCTTTTATTTTCATCACTTGCATCATTTAAAAGAGGTATTGATCCACTAAAACGTGTTTGTTAAAACTCGAATAATCTGAATCCATGAACAAAGGTGTTGTAATACAAGAGATGAAAATACAAAGGATAGTCTACAAGGCGACTATGTGTGTCACATTCAATCCAGAAGACGTGGTGCCCACAATTGAAGAGTATATCACTCTGCTGCATTATAAAGGACTCAGAATGAACCGGGTCTACATCAAGCACAATGAAAGCTTATCTTTGAAGAACTGACTGGCAGAGGTTGCAGGGGCAGGATGAAGGTTATGTATCTTGGAAGTCCCTTTGAACACGACAATGGCAAAATGATAGCTGAAATTGGAGACCATTGCTGGCGAATTCAAGAAACAGATTAATGAACTTCACATAGTTCCTATCAATTAAGGGCTCCAATGACGAATTCGTTGGGAACAGGCTCAACAAAAGTAGGTACTCGAGATGCGATCATTCGAGACTTCTTGGACCAATACGAAAAATAACTCAACATTTTCACGGTTCATCCAGAGAGGCCGGAGCGGTTCGACAGGTTATTCAATCGGTGAAAGACGAAAGCAGAAGACTAGTCAACATATCAGAAGCTGTCAGGATATTTTTGTCTCTTAAAAGATAAAACATTTTTGTCCCCAATAAAGATTATTCATAATAACATGCACATTTCTTGGATCAATGCCTCGAACATTTCATGCATTCTTGCATTTTTTCATCTTCATCTACATTTTTAAGCATTTTCATAAACATGAAATTTCTTCCTAGATGATTCGATGAAGTGGATTTAACCACATGGAAGCAAGATTGTAACCTTAAAGAAAAAAACTGAAAACAATACAGTAGGAGCCTGATCAGCTGATTGTAGGACAAAGCCTGCCATGAAGATCTAAAGAATCTCCATATCCTAAGGGCTACGATGTTGAAGCTGTTAGCTGTTACCACATAAGAAACCCCAAACATTCCTCTAAAAACTGTAAGGCACTTGTCGAAGGGGGCATGGCATATACCATTTGCACTTAGAGGATTGTTTTGTTTGAACACGTCTTTGATATTTCATGTTTACTTAATCTTTTAAAGGATTGAAGTTATGCTACTTTCTAAGGTGGAGCAATTGAACAAATTTTAATCTTTAGTTCTTCGAATATTAAATGAATTAAGGATTCTTTTAACTCTTCAAGAATTATAGATTTTTGGCATATGACAAGATTAGACCTTTCTTATCATTTCTCAAACCCCAAAATGAAATACCTTAATCATTACCAAAAAGACCAAATTTTGACATAACTTCCCTTTGAAATTCTTGAACATTGTCTTTATCTTTTTGATACACCCATACCTTTCTTTGAGTCAAATAAAGTCACACCATTAGACTCAAAATTGACATTTTAATATCCAAGGCATTGAGTTGTTCATTTGAACATGAGCATTCTTCTAAGACACAATTTGGGGCATCTCGCCGGGAGCCTGAACATTGAGATATGTTGGGAGCAAGGAGCAAAAAAACAATTCATTCGAAATAATTCTATCACGCATTAACTACACTGTTTTCATGTGAATGAAATTAATCCTGAAAATCTATCCCCCTGGGGATACCTCTTCTGTGAGGACTTCCATGTATGAAATGATGAACGGCTTTCTTTCTTTATCCCTTTACAACAGGAGAAAATATATATCCCTTGTGTCCCCTTTTGAGCCTGTAGTATTTTTCTTCTGATCCAACCCTAACCAAGGATCACCCTCCATATTGGGGGGCAAGGTGGAAGAAATCTGCTCACATGAGTGAAGACATCAATCAAAAGGAGACACCAAAAGGTGGACCAAATGGCAAGTGCGAAGATCCAATCAAGAACAAAAAAGAAAAGAAGCAAAAAAGCAAAAAAAAACAAAGAAAAAGAGAAACAAGAACAAAAGAAAAAAAGAGCAAAAATCAAAAATAAAAAGGGACAAAAAGCACATGCAAAGATTCCCTAAAGACAAATGGCACATCAAGCCTCAAACTATGAGATTGATCAAGCACAATCATTCCCGAATCTCTGAATCACTTCACTCGAAGATCATGGAACATCCAGAGAAAATCCAGAGAAACACATATGAGCAGATCCAAATTGAGCAAGACAGGATTGAAGGCATCAGAATGAATTGATCCTTGGTTCAACACCCTGAAACACTTGTTTGGGCCTATTTATCCTTTTCTTTCATAACCATGAGCCTTGGCCTACATTACGTGTCTTAAAAGTCCCTTCTAATCATACATGGATTTCTAAACAGAAGATACTATCTTCAGATTTCATCCCGCCCATCAGGATTAATCTTTGTTTGCAAAAAAACAATGTAGTTAATGCATGGTAGAAAAAATAACAAAGGGGGGTTCAAGACGTAAATCCTGAATAACGTCTTGAAACCAAAGGAGGGTTCGAGTTCAAAACCTGAAAAGGCGGCTTGAATATAAAAATTGTGCAACTGAGGCGATCACACAAATTCCTTGATAAGGCATCGCACAATCTGTGTGTGACAACGAAGGTTGGGAGTCAGAGAACACTTCCAGCAGAGGAGCATGCAAGCTACCCCATCAATCCTTTGAGCATCAAATACCAAACCTTTGAGCATCAAATGCCAAACCCTTGACCAAACACAATAACATGAGACTTTTTATCTTTTCCTTACTTAACCATTTCCCAAAGATAGCTTTGATCTTGACACTTGTCAAATAACTATAATTTATTGAAGGATTAACATTGTAATTAATTCTTTGATATCCGTTGAACTCTAGTTTTATGATTCGTCTCAATTGTAAAACCGTGAAAGTGACAATATTTTCAAAACTCTTTTAATTGATATTTTCATAACTTTGAAAATAGAAGAGAAATAAAAATATTTTTTTCAAACAAGACAGTCTCTCTAGAGTGGATCTTGGTAAATGGCATGTGACTCTTAGACACAAAACTCATGCTCAGAATCAATGCTGAAGTATGAAATGAGGAACATTTGGGGCATCTTTGAAGATTCAACATCAAATATTGGGGCATTTTTGGATATTGAGTCATCTTTGGGGATTTAGCATCCTAATGCGAATTATCAGACCTTTTTCAGGAGATAAAATATAACCAATTCATGTTACATGCATCTTATGCATACATTTTAGAGCGTCATATCTATCATTTTCTTTCCACGTACATAATTTTTACAGCTTTAGAGTCAAGACGAAGGATACTCGATTCAAAAGAACCTTTACAGATTGATGTCGGTTGCTTAGCTCAGCAGCAAGAAGCTACACTTCAACCAACTCGACAGATAGAAAGATCGACATTCATTTTCAGATTCGACATTTCCAATATAAATTCTGTCTCGCTTGAGACAGTCTCATTTAATGCAGATGATTATCTCACTTGAGATTGCTTTTTTAAAACATACTTTGTCTCACTTGGGACTGTTTTACTCGAAAGAAGATTTATTTCACTCATGATTGTTTTTCTTAAAATAAGATTTGTCTCGATTGAGACCGTTTTCACTAGAAGAGTTTTGTCTCTCTTGAGACAGTTTCCCTTGAAACAAATTTTGTCTCTCTTGAGACAGTTTCTCTTGAAACAAATTTCGTCTATCTTGAGACAGTTTCCCTTGAAATAAATTTTGTCTCTCTTGAGACAGTTTCCCTTGAAACAAAATATTTGAATATGTTTTCTTTGAAACAAATTTCGTCTCCCTTGAGACAGTTTCTTTTGGAACTAAGTTTTGTCTCTCTTGAGACAGTTTCTCTTGAAACAATTTTCGTCTATCTTGAGACAGTTTCCCTTGAAACAAAATCTTTGAATTTATTTCCCCTAAAACAAATTTTGTCTCCCTTGAGACAGTTACTCTTGAAACACAAAATCTTCAAATTTATTTCCCTTAAAACATAATTTTGTTTCCCTTGAGACCGTTTCTCATGAAACAACAGATATCTTTGAGATCGTTTCCCTTGAAACGAATTCTATCTCTTTCAAGACAACTTCTTTTGAAGCATCATCTGAACTGTTACACTCAGCTCAGGCACATACTTGAGATGGTCGAGAAGCATTTCTCAAATCAAAAATAGAATGTGCACATCAGATTTGAATATTTGAAGAATTCAAGATCAGGGATCAAAATTTGAAGATTCAAGAATCAAGATTCCAGACAGGCAACTGGAGATCGAGATTTCTCTCTAGAGCCCCAAGATAACATATGTTGCATATGCATTTTAGGCACACCTAAGAGCATTGCATCCATAGCATCACATATATGCATAACTTTTTCAGGTTTTAGCTAGAGTCAATTTCAACTTCGCGGCGAAGGATATTGCACTCATAGCGACACAATTTGCTCGAGAGTGGATTTCAACTTCACGACGAAGGATATCTAGCTCGAAGCTAAACTTCACAATAAAGGGGTCTCCACGGTTTCAACTTCACGGCGAATGGAATTGTGTCCACCCGCAACATACAATACTTGGATTTCAACTTCACGACGAAGGATATTCAAGTCAAGGCTCAACTTCACAACGAAGGGGCCATCCGCGATTTCAACTCCACGACGGAGGATATCGTGGCACTCGAGACAACACAAGTTCAACTTCACAACGAAGGGACGGCTGGTTGTCAACAAACAACTTCTCAATTTCAGAGCCAATTTCAACTTCACAACGAAGGATATTGGACTCCAGACAACGCAAGTTCAACTTCACGACGAAGGGACCGCTGGTTGTCAATAAACAATTTTCCCAATTTCAGAGCCAATTTCAACTTCACAACGAAGGATATTGGACTCCAGACAATGCAAGTTCAACTTCACGACGAAGGGACCGCTGTTTGTCAACAACAATTTCCCAATCCCAGAGCCAATTTCAACTTCACAACGAAAGATATTGGACTCCAGACAACGCAAGTTCAACTTCACGACGAAGGGACCGCTGCTTGTCAACAAAATTTCATTCAGATTCAATTTCAACTTCACAACGAAGGATATTGGACTCGAGACAACACAAGTTCAACTTCACAACGAAGGGACGGCTGGTTGTCAACAAACAATTTCCCGGTTCCAGAGCCAATTTCAACTTCACGACGGAGGATATTGGACTTGGAACAATGCTACTTACTTGGATTTCAACTTCACGACGAAGGATATCCAACTCAAAGAAAGATTATCTGCCATCAAAATTGTCGAGTTCGACTCCATTCAGCTCGATGACACATCAATCACACTACTTTCCGGTTGCAGTCGAGGTTTTCAAGTCGAGAAGAGGACCTGGGTTAGCCGTGCCTTAGTGACAAGCAACCATTTTCAAACAACATAGCTTAAGTCAAGAAAAAAGCTATCTGTCAATGAAGATTTCTGAGTTCGATTCCGATCCAAGGTCTTTAAACCGAGAAGAAGACCGAAGGGTAACGGGAAGCCACGTGCAGATTCAAATTCCGAACTACGACTTTAATTTCATATCATTTCAAGATGAACTCGACTTCACGATGGAGGAGTCATCCGTAACTCAATTCGACAGGGAGTTATTGAAACATCAGAGTTAATTTTCAACTCCACTGAACGAAAAGTGTGTCTTTTAATCTTTGCCCTATCCCCGTTACACGACTATGGGCAAAGAGGGGCAGCTGTCAACACACATTTTTCATCCTACTATGATTGAAACTCCTAAAAATAGGATAGAATTTTAGGATTCAAACTCCTAAAAATAGGATAAAATTTTGCTAGGATTCAAACTCCTAAAAATAGGATAGAGTTCTACTATTATTTAAATTCCTAAAGATAGGATCCACAAGCACTATAAATAGCCATTGTAACTCACCATTGTAACACACGATTTACACATAAAACATAGAGGAAAGCACGGGAAGATACAAAGGCAAAACTATTGTAAAGGATTCGAAAAGGAAATAAAAGGTAGCATTTTCTTTTTTCTTTCTTTTGCATGTGCACGTTATTTTTCTTGAGATTTGGTTTGAATAACCCAAAACGTGGGTTGCGCCGATGACCAAAATGGGTGGGGTTTCGAAGTTTCGAACCTAGATCTACCCCGATGCTTATTTTTAAAAATCGGTTTGATTTTCGGTTAAAGGAGGGGAAGAGTTTTTTTAAAAAATCTATATTAGTCTCTTTATTTATTATATGAATATTTTATTCATTTATTTTTATTATTCATGTTATTATTATATGTATATATATATATATATATATATATATATATATATAATTATTTTCATTTATTTTTTTACTATATTTTATTATTATTATATATATATATATTTCTTTAATATTTTACTTATAAGTCTAATATTACTATATATATATTGTAATTATCTTTATCTAGTCGTATATATTTTTTATACTTTTAATAGTTTATTTATATACCTATTATTAAATATATATTCTTAATTATTTTTATTTGATTATTTCTTTATTTATGTAATATATCTTATAACTTTATAACTTTATATTATTTTTTTATTATTTTTGTTTTTTTATTCATTATTATTATATTATTATTTTCTTTAAAAAAAAACCTTGTGTCTTTATCATTATCATTATTAAACATTATATTATATACTACTAACCTAGATGACCCATTTTTTTTTATCTTATTTCTTACTAAAGCCCCCCACTTTCGGTGAATTGGGAGGGTAGCTTTTCTATTTTTAAGTATTTGGTATATATATATAGCTTATTTATTTTATTAATACTTTGATATATATATATATATTATATTTTTTTCTTTTTTCAAATATTACTATATATAATTATTACTTTACTATTATTTTCTTACTATTTATTTTATTTTTCCTTGTATCTTATTTGTTTTCTTTACCTTGTTTATCTAACACATTTCTCGATTCTTTTTAAAGGATATTTTCAAATTAATCAAGGGTAAGTAATTAGGATTGAAACTTTACCTTTTAATTTAACTTGTTATTTTTCTTAATTAAGACAACTGGAAATTACGTAGTACCGAAAGGGCGGCTCAAGGGTGCTAATCCTTCCTTAACCGTAACCGACTCCCGAGCCCGACATATTTCTGGTAAGACGCAGATCAGGTAAGAAATAGGGTATCCGATCAACCCATTTATTTTTAAATAAATGATCGGTGGCGACTCCAATCCACATTTTTCTAAGTCGAAGCCCAATTCCGGAAACCAACCGAAAGACGGTTGCGACACGTCCCAAATTTACTTCTGCAGCAATCTGATTTCTCGGTTGAAAACCAAGGTACAAGAATTTTCTAGTATAGACATTATATACTTGTCACTTCAATAAACAAATCGCAGGCTATATCGTAAACTCGTCTTGATTGAATTCATTCTTTTATGTATGTATGAAGATGAACCAGATACATCAAATAGTAATTTCAACCAATCATCAACATCCTATGCCTATGAAATGAAAGATGCCAATCAATTACAGGTTTCTTTACCACACGATGAGCCTGCTATCAAAGCTTTCAATCCAACCCTAAGAAACAGCTTCAGATTGGGAGGAATCTTCCAATCCAATGGAGAGAACAGTTTGTCATTTTTCACAGGTGATCATTTTGCGACCGAGGATAATTCTCAAGCTCAAATGCCAATCTGGACTTCAACTACTCCAGCATGGGGACTACCTAGTGGATCTAATATTTTGACTTTGGCCTCCGAATCATCGGTAGGCACCCTATATCTTCCCTAAATGTAAATAGCCAAACATTGGAGAGACCAGAGATGTGTGGCCCAAAGCTAGGTGGTTGAAGCTACAAGCTGTTATCCGATGGAGGTTGATTAGTCGCGGTGCCGCACGAAGGCGACTCGCCACCAGGTTTGTGTATATATAGTTACCTAGATTTACTTTAAAAGCAATTAAGCTTTCTCCAAGTATATGTGGATGCTCTTCAAGTTGATTCATGGGTGCAATCAGGGGGGCAAGACTCTCCTAGATGTTTTAGGTTAGAATATTTGTAGATCTTATGTAGTGTTTCCTCCCCTTTTGTAACAACTGAAACAAAAAAGGGTCCGTATAAAGAGTGTTTGTAAGTTGAAATCAATAATGCATTGCCATCTTAGACGGCTCAGGATAATTAAATTATGCATTTAAATGGTCAAATTATTAATCGAATTTTCATCAAAGTTTTTGTGCATTTTAGAATGCTATAATATGGAAGAACAAGATAATATAACATAACTGTTGTAATCATGAACTGATCCTCCAATGTGCAAGAAAATCTATGATTGATCCAGCAACAATTGACTCTGATCTCCTCTTGAAAAACACATCTCTCTTTACTTTTTGTCTCTCTCATCCTTTACAGTTGCTCTCGACAACACTATTTAGTTTATCTCTGCTAAAGCTCCAATCCCCTTTACATTCACTAAACAAAGCTTCGTTCTCAGCAAAATCCAATGCATGCCCTTTGGAAACTGCTTTCTCAATGGCTCTTATTGTCCCTGATGACCCCAAAGCTATTTCAAAGCCAAAATTTTTAACTTTCTCGATTAACCCAGATTCCTTAACGATATTCCTAGTATAGTTCCTCATATTCGGAGCTCTTTTAGCCTCTTCATCCCCGAAATTCTGTAGAGTCAAAGTGACGTTGCCAAGCTTCAAAGACGAACAAAATTCAACCTTTCCACGTAACCCAATGGCAAACTCAGTTGACCCACCTCCGATATCGACGTTCAAGGCCCGATTATCAAAAACCGGCAAGAACCGGGCTTCTTCTTCGGCTGATAAAACTTCCAACTTTGAACCCGGTGGTTTCAGCGACTGAGTCAATGAACTGAGACGAGTTTGGTTAAAAAAATATCTCCTTTCTTTCTCCCTTCTTTTAAAAATTTCTTTCCATGCAAATGAAACGCTGTCGAATCTTACTTCTTGCTTAGCGAAAATGTCATTGCATCGGCAATGTCAATTCTTCGGGTCCTTGTGTGTTCATTAAAAAATTCATACGGAGAACCTTTTTTTCTTTGTTATTTCCATTTTTATCACCTAAATTTCGTAAGATTTGCGGGCAGGATTTCTGTGATGTGATTTTACGCAAGAAATGATCTCGATGGTGAATAATGAGGCCTGCCCTTGATATTCCTCTTTATTAAGAGGCTAAATACGTAATTATGATTTAAACGACAGGGCATTAATATTCTATTGTGGATCTTTAATCATAGGACAGTTTTGAGGATTTGCAAAGGATGTTCGCCGATTTAATCGGGGGAGATGGCATGAGCTTTGACGTTAACAACGATCCAACAGGGACGAAGAGGGCACGTGTCACATCATCTGAAGGCATTGCAGCGAGACAATGCAGTTCCTATCTAGTGATGTCTACAGATGAAAACTACGTCGTTTTTATTTTTTTCAGTCAATTTAGGGTTAAACTTCATGTTCTTCCATTACTTGAAATTTCCTATCTTCGGTTTGAACTTTGAAGAGAGACATTTTACAAAGGATTCAATTCATACAGTAATGAGCAAACGATCATTACTGTGTAAACAACAATGAATACAGCATCAAGTAGGCAACCATCATTATATATGCCTATGTTCTGAAACTGATAAACAAACATAATAACAATTAACATGGAGACCAAACGTGCATATTTCAGCTATAATGTATAGACGCAGTAAACACCAAAATTCTGGAACTTGAAGCCTGCGGAAGATATATTGGCTTCAAAGGGCTCCTTCATGTCATTATCATACACCTCTTTTCACTTGGTTCGCCTGCCAAAAATTACAAGGAGAACAATAATTATGTTATAAACTACTAAATCAAATTCCAGAATAGCTTTGATATTGTTTCTCAGAAGAAGAATAAAAATAAGATTTGACGATTAATAAAGGATAAAGAGAATAACAAGAATTTTTGTTGGCCCCTAAGCAACTTTCATCATTCTCTGCTGTAAGAGAAATAATATACAAGGTTAAAAGTCTTCACAAGCAATATACATATCAACATGAACCACAAGCTGAGATTGATGAACATACCAGTTCAATAACACAAGGAATGGTGCCAAAGAGACCAACTCAAGTCAAAGCCCCAGAATAACAAGATCACCCTACATTCCATTAATGTTTTTTTTTTGACATGAGATAATCCATTTGATCCACAAGTTCCTGCAAATCATCAACCCAATCTGCAGGGTTTGCTGCCAAATCTTCAACTTGAACATCAACTTCAGCTTGATCACCAATCACGAGTTCCTCCCTCGATTCACCGCCTATTAAATCTTCATTTATTAACTCTTCCCATGTCGTATCATTAACACCCAAGGTGTTAGTCACACTTGAAACGGGCATTGGACTTGTTATGTGATCCTTGATTTCACTGCTGGATTCATTATCCATGGCGGATGTAAAAAACGTCTCGATCTCAGACTCAATGGTAGTCAATTCTTCTAGCTCATCGACTTGATCATTATCGACCACCACATGGACCGCTTCTTGTTGCAAATTCTCCAAGCTAGGGCTCGCTGCTAGTCGACGTTTTCGACCTATTTCAACCCCCGGAACATGTCTTTGCTGAGCGAGTTGCTTGATAAAAGTTGGGTTTCGTAGAGCCTTAGCAAGGAATGCCATTATCTGCTACTGTTTCCTCTATGTGTTCTGTAACCTTTCCTCTATTGCAACAACTTGGTAACTTGAATGCTTCTGCTGTTGCCTTAATCGCACGATTTCGGCATGTAAAACACTTCGATCCCTCTTTTGTTAGAAAAGTCAGCAAAAGAGGCTTGTTTTTTCAAAAATAGGGGATGCAAATTTTCAATAAAGGGGGTACCAAAAATAGGGTTAATTATAAGATTAGTCCCTAAGGCTCAACTATAAATACCCTAACCCATTTAGCTTCAAAATCATCCCAAATCATTTATTTCTCTCAATACTAGAGAGTTTCTTGTGAGTAGTGAGTGTTTTGTAAACACCTGTAAATTTTCTCTCTTAGTAAAATATCTGCAGCAGTCCGGAGACGTAAGCACAATTGGCTGAAATCCGTTATCAATTTTAGGTATTCTTTTTTCGCATTTATTTTGCATTCTCACTAATCTGGTTATAGGAAAATTACTTGTTACTTGTTTATTTCCCAACAACTGGTATCAGAGCTTTTGGTTGTGCATTTTGTCAATTTTTTTACGGGGTTACTATTCACATGAATAGTGAATTCATGAATAGTAAAAAAATTGGCGGCGATATGAGTTTATCGACGGAGGTGTTCTAATACACGGTGGTTCGCAAGAATTGTCAGAAATAATCCAAACGAAGCCAGATTCGAGTGGGAGTAATGATTGCAGACGAAGGGAATGTGAAAATTGAGAAGTTCGATGGTGCGGACTTTGGCTTTTGGAAGATGCAGATTGAATATTTTTTGTACCAGAAAAATCTATATCAACCTCTCTCAGGAAAACAACCAGAGGGATTGAAGAATGAAGACTGGGCTCTTCTCGACAGACAAGCCCTCGGAGTTATCCGACTGACGTTATCCCGAAATGTTGCTTTCAACATAGCAAAGGAAAAGACCACGACGAGTCTTATGGCGGCACTCTCTAGTATGTATGAGAAGTCATCAGCCTCAAACAAAGTTCATTTGATGAGGCGATTATTCAATTTACGGATGGCGGAAGGGGCATCGGTGGCTCAACACCTAAATGAGCTTAACACAATCACAACCCAGTTGAGTTCCGTGGAAATTGAATTCGATGATGAAGTTCGAGCTTTAATTCTCTTATCATCTCTACCAGACAATTGGAATGCTACTGTTACAGCAGTCAGTAGCTCGTCGGGAAACAACAATTAAAATTCGACGATGTTCGGGATCTGGTATTGAGTAAAGAAATTCGACGGAGAGAAGCGGGTGAAGAATCAACCTCCTCAGCCTTGCACACGGAGTCCAGAGGGAGAACTTCAGAAAGAAATTCAAATCGTGGCAGATCCAAATCCAGAAGGGGAAAATCAAGAACGGAAAAGAAAGATTTTACCTGTTATAACTGCTGCAAGAAGGATCATTTTAAAAGAGATTGCCGAGCACCGAAGAAAAATACTGGCGCACAGGAATCTGCCAACGTGACAAAGGAGACAGGTGACGCAATGATTCTAAGTGTCAACAGTCTGATTGAATCATGGATCTTGGATTCAGGGGCATCTTTCCACTCTACCCCATGCCGAGAAATCATGGAGAACTATGTCAGTGGTGATTTTGGGAAGGTTCATATAGCTGATGATGAAACCTTGAAGATCGTCGGAAAGAGAGACATCCGATTAAAGCTACCAAACCAGACCACCTGGACACTGAAAGGTGTGAGACATATTCCTAGTCTCAAAATAAATTTGATTTCTGTAGGACAGCTTGATGGAGAAGGATATAGTACAAACTTTTCATGCTGTGAATGGAAGATTACCAAAGGAGCACTCGTCATTGCTCGTGATAAGAAGACTGGTACTCTCTATATAACCTCAAATTTAGAGAATATCATTGCAGTAGCAGTAGCAGATGCTGCAGATGCTGATGGAAAATCAAACCTATGGCACCAAAGGCTTGGCCATATGAGCGAGAAAGGGATGAAGACACTTTTTTCAAAAGGGAAGCTGCCGGATCTAAAGAATGTAGATGTTGGACTATGCGAGGATTGCATCTTTGGTAAACAAAATAAAGTCAGCTTTGCAAAGATTGGTAAGACACTCAAGGCTGAAAAGTTAGAGTTGGTTCATACTGATGTATGGGGACCATCTCCAGTTCCATCTCTTGCAGGCTCATTATATTATGTCATCTTCATCGATGATTCAACAAGGAAGGTATGGGTTTAATTTCTGAAGAAGAAATCAGAAGTCTTTGATACTTTCAGAAAATGGAAGGCCATGATGGAAAATGAGATTGGTCTGAAAGTCAAGTGGTTGAGGTTTGACAATGGAGGAAAGTACAGAAATCGTAGATTCAGAGATTTTTGCGCAAACAATGGGATCAAGATGGAGACAACAGTTCACATGACACTGTAGCAGAATGACGTAGCAGGTCGCATGAACAGAACTCTGAATGAACATGCCATAAATATGAGGATACATGCCGGATTACCCAAATTTCTATGTGTTGAAGCTATCAACACTGCAGCTTACCTGATCAACCATGGGCCCTAAATTCCTTTGGATGGTGGAAACCAGATGAAGTTTGGAGCAAGAAAGAAATAAAACTTTCACACTTAAGAGTGTTTGGTTGTATTTCTTATGTACACATAGATTCTGCTGAAAGAAGTAAACTTGATGCCAAGTCCAACAAATGCGTCTTTGTTGGTTATGGTGGTGATGAGTTCGGTTACCGATTTTGGGACTACAAAAATTGAAAAATCATCAGAAGCAGAGATGTCATTTTCAATGAGAATGTGATGTACAAAGATAGATCAACTGTAGAATCAAGTAGCTCCAATACCAAAGCTGAAACAAAGGAATTTGTTGAGTTCGATGAGATTTCTAGAAATGATGTTCAGATCAATCCTGAAGTAGTTCAAGAAGAACTATACACACCAGAACTGAGACGCTCCTCCAGAATTCCTAAACCAACCCAACGGTATTCTCTTTCTTTGCACTACTTGTTGCTGACTGACAATGGTGAACCAGAGTGCTATGATGAAGCAATGAAAGTGGAGGATTCAGTCAAGTAGGAGTCTTCTATGAAAGATGAGATGGACTCGCTTATGTCAAATCAGACGTGGGAATTAGCTGAATTACCACCAGGCAAGAAAGCGCTCCACAACAAGTGGATTTACAGGATCAAAGAAGAGCTCGATGGGAGCAAACGCTACAAAGCAAAGATTGGTTGTCAAAGGCTTTCAGCAAAAAGAAGGTATTGACTACAATGAAATTTTCTCTCCAGTCGTAAAACTATCTACAATCAGACTGGTGTTGAAAATTGTAGCTGCAGAGAATTTACATCTTGAGCAGTTAGATGTAAAGACAGCTTTCCTTCATGGTGATTTGGAGGAAGAAATCTATATGAGGCAGCCAGAAGGTTTCATAGAGGCAAGCAAGAAAAACCTGGTATGCAGGTTGAAGAAGTGCTTGTATGGTTTAAAACAAGCTCCTAGACAATGGTACAAGAAGTTCGATAGCTTCATGGGTAGCAGTGGTTTTACCAGATGCCAAGCAGATCATTTTTGCTACATCAAGAAGTTCAACAACAACTTCATTATTTTCTTGTTGTATGTTGATGACATACTTGTTGCAGGTTCAGACATGCAAGAGATTATAAACTTGAAGAAAAAATTGTTGAAGCAGTTTGCAATGAAAGATCTGGGCGCTGCAAAGCAGATTCTAGGGATGAGGATCAATAGAGACACAAAGTCGGGGACTTTAAAGTTATCACAGGCTGAGTACATCAACAAAGTACTCTCCAGGTTCAACATGCAAGATGCTAAACCAGTAAGTACACTTTTAGGTGTTCATTTTAGACTCTCCAAAGAACAATCACCAAAGATGGAGGAAGAACGTACATACATGGTGAAAGTGCCATATGCCTCAATAATTGGAAGTCTGATGTATGCCATGGTTTGTACCAGACCAGATATTGCTCATGCAGTGGGAGCTGTTAGCAGGTACATAAATAATCCGGGCAAGGTACACTGGGAAGCAAATCAAATGGATCCTCATATATCTGCGGGGTACTACAAACAAAGCACTTTGTTTCAAAGGTGGAGATACGATACTGACAGGCTATGTAGATGCTGACTTAGCCAGAAACGTTGATATTAGAAGGAGCACTACAGGGTATGTCTATACTCTAGGAGGTACTGCAGTGAGTTGGGTTTCTCAACTACAGAAGATAGTTGCTCTCTCCATAATTGAAGTAGAATATGTCGCTGTTATGGAAGCCAGCAGGGAGATGGTTTGGCTCCAAAGTTTCTTGGAAGAGTTAGGCAAGAAACAAGAAAACAATGTATTATATTGCGATAGTTAAAGTGTCATCCATCTAGTAAAGAATTCGTCTTTTCATTCCAGGACGAAGCACATACAATTGAGATATCATTTTATCTGGTCTCTTCTGGAAGATGGGATTTTGAAACTTGAAAAGATTAGTGGAGCTCAAAATCCAGCAGACATGTTGACAAAGACGGTGACCATGGACAAACTGAAGTTGTGTTCAGCTTCAGTTGGCATGCTAGAATAACAAGACTTGAAATGGTGCTGCATTGATCGAGGTGTGAGAAAAGATTAAAATCAGTCTTCAAGTGGGAGATTGTTGGAAAAGTCAGCAAATGATGCTTGTTTTTTCAAAAATAGAGGGTTGAAGATTTTCAATAAAGGGGCACCGAATTCGGTGCCCTAATTTTTAATTAAAATAAAAATAGGGTTAATTACAAGATTAGTCCCTAAGGCTCAACTATAAATACCCTAACCCATTTAGCTTCAAAATCATCTCAAATCATTTCTTTCTCCCAATACTATAGAGTTTCTTATGAGCAGTCCAGAGACGTAACCACAATTGGCTGAACTCCGTTATCAATTTTGGGTATTATTTTTCCGCTTTTATTTCACATTCTCACTAATCTGGTTATAGGGAAATTACTTGTTACTTGTTTATTTCCCAACATCTTTAGTCGTTCAAGCTCTTCATCTAATCCGAATTGTCCTAACTCAACACAAACTCCTCCACCTTGATGTTGCGAGCTCGACACCAAATTTCTTCTCCTCTTGATCGTTTTCAATAGGTGTTTTTGCCCTCCCAAAAACCCTTTATTTGTAAATTCCCATCTATCTAGATCAATTTTTCGAAAACCCTGCATTCAAATCCACCATTAAATTGAATATTGCATGTTGAATTGTTGATGAAAACTAAGTGAAAATGAGATAATTTTGAAGTGAAATTACTTACATATGTATTGAGCTGGCGAACGAAACTGGATAAATTGTTGTGCTTGAAGTACCTAGGAAGCAGAGTGGTGGAGAATTTATGAGAGTCCCAAACAATGAAGTTGTTTCGAGCTTTACTCCATGAAACCACTGCATCCGTCGAAGAGTCTTCGACCATTTCAAAAGTTTTGATGAGGAACGGCGGCAGACCAATCTCGTTAAGCCCTTCCCGCGGCTGCGGAGTGGCATTCGAAGACGATGAAGATGATGACAACTATGTCGTTCCAGGGGCAGCAAACGTCACTTGAGTTTCCTCTTCCTTTATTACCACTCCTTCCATCAATCCTTGTACCAATACTCGGTGTTACTATTAGAGTGTTCTACTTTCCCCCCTATGTTCTATCTGAAAAATCTTCTTCAATCTTTGTAGGAAAAAAAACAACTAACAGAGTTCGTTGGATTATCAATTGTATGGGAAAGAGGGTATATTTATAAGTGGCAGTGGAGAAGAATGTTCTGGAGAGATTATTATGTGTTGAGTTCTGTAAGGTGGCGTTTGGTTCGCTGGAATGTTTCTGAGGGAATTGGAATCTGTGAAGGAATTAAAATCTGTCAGGAATTGGAATTCAATTCCATATTTTGTTTGGTTGGCAGGAAATGGAATTGGAATCCAATTTCATATTCTGTTTGGTTCGCAGACATGTCAAATGATTTTGATTTCAGTAATATAAAATGACAGAATTGCCCTTCTTATTTTTTTACTTTATTTTAGTTTGTTTTACAACTTACATGTAGTAATATATTATAAAAAATATTAAAATTTCATTTTATTGATTGATTATTCATTTTAATAAATTATAAAAAATTATTTTTATTCAATAAAAATATTGACTTAATTGAAAAAATATATATATAGAGGGGTATTATTGTAATTATTCATAAATGTATAAGGTAAAATTATATATTTTTTTCGAGTCGTTCCGGTTTTTTTCACCCTAAACTCGAACCCGACCCGACCCGAATATCACACTTAAAAAAACCCAACCCGACTCGACCCAAATATCACACTTAAAAAACCCGACCCGACTCGACCCAAAAATCACACTTAAAAAACCCGACCTGACCCGAACAAAATAAAGTTTCACCAGACCCAACCCGAATATATGAATTAGAAATCCGACCCGACCCGAAATAATAAAAAAATTATTTTTCTTCAATAAAAACAGTGACTTAATTGAAAAAAAATTATATATAGAGGGGTATTATTGTAATTATTCCTAAATATACAAGGTAAAATTATATATATTTTCGGGTCGAGTATTTTTCACTCTAAACCCGAACTCGACCCGACCCGAATATCACACTTAAAAAACAGACCCGACCCGACCAAAATAAAGTTTTACATGACCCGATCCGACCCGAAATAATAAAAAAATATTTTTATTCAATATATGAATAAGTTACCAAAAAATTAATAAAGGTAGTATGGTCAAATTTCAATTCCCTCCAACAAGGGAATTGAATTCTATCTATTCTATGATGGAATTCACTTTCTCTCATTTGATGGAAAATTGAAATCATGAGGGATTCCAATTCCCTTGGAAAACTTGAACCAAACATGGGAAAGTGGTGGAATTGGATTCTAATTCCTCCTAATTCCAAGGGATTCATGCCAACCAAACACCACCTAAGAAGTTTCTGCCATTTGGCAAATAGCAAAAATGTTCTAGAAACTTCTCCATGTTTCCAGACAAGTGTCAGGGGGGATTTCGATTGAGATGACAAAAAGGGGCTTCGTCTTCTTTCTCAGCCGTTGATCACTTTGTCGGACCCACTTCTTTTTTAAAATGTCATTTCACAGGATTTTTCATGTCTCCAGCTTTGGACACGCAAGCTGCTAGATTTTCAGGATTTTCAGTTTTAAGAGATAAGGGGGAAATAGCAAATGGGCTTTTGTAATGTTAGAATGAGGAGGGTTTGTTTTCCCAATACCCTAGTCGAAAAATTAATTGGCAATACATATTTTAATTTATAATTTGTGGTATTTATTATAGTAAATTTGAAACTCGTAATTTTAATATGACAAGTTTTATTAAAATTATTTTTTTAATAATCTTAAGTATACAGGTTCTATGTGTTTTCATTTAAAAATTATTTTTTAAATTTATTAAATAATGTGAAAATATAAAATTAAAAAAATTATAAATCTCATCATGTCGAGACTAGGAGTTTGTCTTTAATTTTTTTAAAAATTCTCGTTGTGTGGCGGGCAACTTTTGAAATTTTAAAATAAACAATTGAATCTGATTTAATTTAAAAAATATGAAACAAAAAATAAATAAATAATATTAAAAGAACTTAAATAAATAATTTTATTACAATTTAATATAACGAATAATAAAATTTATTTTTAATTTCTTAGTCCTTGACGATAATGAGGAGTTGCCGAATGATAATGGCACGGGGCTCATCAAGTAAGTCGGGGTCGGTCGCCTTGATCGTCTTCGTCTCATCATGAAGAGGATGTGTATTGAACATCGCTTCACTTTGAGATGCACATTCGAAATTCAGTGATAGGCTTATGGTATTTGACACCATAATTGTCGTCATTGACTTGACTTGGTTATATTGTTGATCATATATAATATGATCTCATTCAACCTTGTTAGAACTAAATCATAATAAATATGATAATAAATCGGGATCAAACCATCAAGAATAAAAATACTAGATGTGGAAATGTCCCTGAATTAATTGATGGCTTGAAATCCTTGAATCTCCTTGAATATTTCTTTGGTTGTTATATTCCAAGAAGATAGAGTTCCCTTAAGTATAAACTCTCTGGCAGAGATAAGAGTAAATATGAGATTGTCTATTTCTTGGGGACCATAACCCTTTTATATAACTGATTTAAGAATAAATTATTGTTTGTACTTATAACTCTGCCCCTCATCAAGTTATAAATACAACTTTAATAGTATCTACACTTTTATTTTCATGACACTTTGTTGAAAATATTTTGATATTTCGATATAACAAATTAAGTTAAATGAATTTTAAGATTTTCCAAAAAGATTTTCTAAGTATATTCGATAAAATTCGAATATCAAACATACTCTAAATCTGTCAAAAGTCATTTTAATCCTTACTCAGTGTAAATTAAGTTTTAATCTTAAACAATTTCAAAATAATTTTACAAAGTATTTTGAACCGTTTCAAAGCCAAAAATTCCAGAATGCTCAGAGGGAACTGATTCCCCCCCAAGGGGGTACCGATTCCCCCTGAATGGTTTGGCTCCGAGAATTCTAGTATGCTCGGAGGGAACCGATTCCCCCCACTGTTCAACGGTCGAAATATTTGAATTTTACACTTAGGGAACCGATTCCCTATGAGGAGTACCGATTCCCCCCACGCTCCAAACTGTTTTATTAATTGATTTCACATTAAAACGCCTATATTATCTTCATTAATGATCCCCAACGTTCAGAAGTGATTCAAGGTGTATTTAAGCAAGCTTAGAAGCCATTGATCAAGAACAAGAAACATCAAGCAACTAGAATCAAGAGAGAATCAAAGAGAAAGCATCAAACCTCAAGTTTGAGCATTTCAATCCTATTTTTCATTCAATATTCATTTTGCTTTCAAGAACACTTATTGTGCTCAATTGTATTCATTCTTGAGTGTTCTTTTCTTTGTTCTAGAATTGTGCAAACAATCTACCTTGTGAGGATTTCCTTGTAAGTTTGCAAATTTGTATTGTTCTCTTTGGGAGAGAGTGTTCTCAAGGATTTGGAGTATAATTCTTGAGGGTTTGTAAGGTTACTCTTTGTCCTCAAAAGAAAGACAAATTAGTGAATTTGTGGAAAATCCTTATTGTGGATAGCTAAGGTAGTGGACGTAGACTTTTGTTGAGAAAGTCGAACCACTCTAAATCGATGTGCAAATTTCTTTCAATTTTCTGCAAAAGTTTCCACCAAAATTTTAATTGCTAATTCACCCCCCTCTTGGACATATTTGTCAATCGATTAACTCAATAATTGGTATCAGAGCCTAACTCATTTGAAGGTTTAATCACCTCTTGAGCCGATTCGGGAAGAGTTACATCGATAATCAAAGTCATCAATGGCCTCTACTTCAAACTTCGACTCCGGTCTCGATTCGATGCCTGTCAACAAGCCTCCTTTCTTCAATGGGGCTAAATATGCCTATTGGAAAAATAGAATGATGTACTTCATTCAAGCAAGTGACATGGGAGCATGAAATGTCGTAAAAGAAGGATACTTCAAGCCTCTCACTCATCCAAGATTATGGAGTGAAGGAGAGACAAAAATGTTCCAGCTCAACTCCAAAGCCATCCATATTATATTTTGTGCTCTTGGACCAGATGAATACGGAAGAGTTTTATCTTGTACAACCACCAAAGAAATATGGGACAAACTTCAAGTCACTCATGAAGGTACCGATGAGGTAAAGAAATCTAAAATTAGTATTCTAACGCATAGCTATGAAAATTTCAGGATGAAACCAAATGAAGATATCAAAGCTGTGACGAATAGATTCTCAACGATTGTCAATGGTCTCAAATCATATGGAGAGATCATTTCAAATGAAAAGCTTGTGAGGAAGTTAGTTTACTCCCTTCCAAAATCATGGCAATCAAAGAAGACGACAATCATCGAGTCTAAGGATCTAACGTCCTTAACACTTGAAGAGCTAATCGGTTCACTCCTCACTCATGAAATGATGCTTGAAGATGAGGTGGACCTCGATAAGATTGAAGAGACACCAAAGGAGAAAGAGAAGAAGAAAAACATTGGAGTTGCTCTCAAATCCACAAAAGATGAGAGTGATTCGGATGAAGATGACGAGGAAATGGCATTGTTTGCCAAACGGTTCAGAAAAATGATGAGACCTTACCGAGGAAGAAAATTCAAACGAAATGAAGGCTTCAAAAATGAACCAAAAGAGAAGGACCCAATCATTTGCTATGAATGCAAAAAGCCAAGACATATCAAATATGATTGCCCACAATTGAAGAGAAAGGGTCAATCAAAGAATAAGCACAAGGCTCATGTGGCTACATAGAGCGATGAAGAAGATTCCGATGAAGAGGAACAAGAAGTAGCAAACTTGTGCTTGATGGCATTTGGGGAAGATTCTAAGGTAACCTCTAACTCATCTGATTTTGATGATATATCCTATGATGAGCTATTAGAGGAATATAATGGGTTGACTTCAGATTATGAGAAATTGTTTTTAAAATATAAAAATGATGTTTCAAAATTGAAAAATGAAAATAAACTCATATCCAAAACCAACAACGATCTTGAAAGTAAAATTAAAGATTTGAAAATCAAACTAGAAGAGTTTGAAAAGAAAAATTTGGATTTGCAAAATTTACTTTCAAAGGTCAATGATGATCATCAAAAGAAAATTGATGATCTTAAAGCTTCTTTTGATAAAGCTGGAACAAAACGTTTTGAAAATGGAGAAAATTCAAAATCCAACTTTGTTAGAAAAAGTTTTAAAAACTACAATCATAGAGGTCCCCAAAGAACCTCTAATGGAAAAATCGTTAGAAGTATATGGGTTCCTAAAGAGCTCATTACTACTAAAGATAAGGATATCCTACACAAATGGACACCTAAAGGGACTAGGATTTTGGAAACTAATGAATATGAACCCAAAAGAATTTGGGTACCAAAAATTAGAAATTAATCTATGTTTGTAGGAAAATGAGCATTGCTATAAGGCACAGGAAACAAATCCAAATTCATGGTACCTTGATAGTGGATGCTCAAGACACATGACCAGAGACAAAAACTGGTTCATTGAGCTTAACGCCAAAAATGGAGGAGAAGTGACTTTTGGTGATGATTCAAAAGGTCACATTGAAGGTATTGGTACTATTGGTAATACCTCTTCCATACAAATTAAGAATGTTTTATATGTGAATGGATTAAAGCATAATCTATTGAGTATTAGTCAATTTTGTGATAAGGGATTCAATGTCATGTTTGATATTAATGGTTGTAAAGTCATTGACATTGCATCTAATCGGATTATGCTTGTTGGTCATAGAATAAGAAACATATACATGGTGTATTTAGATTCTATTAATATGACTAATTTGTACGTAGTTGCTAAAGATAAACATGACAGTTGGTTATGGCATAGGAGACTAGGACATGCTAGTATGAGTGTTTTGCAACGGCTAATTCAAGGTGATTTAGTTCGAGGGTTGCCTAAGCTTAAATTTGATAATGATAAAATCTGTGATGCTTGTGCTAAAGGAAAACAAAAGCGAGTTTCTTTTAAATCCATTAATAACGTATCAACTAGTAGAGTATTACAATTGATCCATATAGATCTTTTTGGGCCAACTAAGACTACTAGCTTGGGTGGAAAACAATATGCATTTGTCTTGGTAGAGGACTATTCTAGATATACTTGGGTTCTATTCTTAAGTACTAAAGATGAAGCATTAGAAAATTTCATCACATTTTCAAAAGTAATCCAAAATGAAAAAGGTTACTCTATCACTAGTGTTAGAAGTGATCATGGCACTGAATTTGAAAATCTTGGATTTAATAAGTTCTGTAATTCTAATGGTATTAGCCATAATTGTTCAGCACCTAGAACCCCTCAACAAAATAGAGTTGTTGAGAGAAAAAATCGAACTTTAGAAGAAATGGCTAGAACCATGCTTTATGAAAATAATTTGCCAAAATATTTTTGGGCGAAAGCCACAAATATCGCTTGTTATGTTGTAAATCGAGTAATGATTAGGCCAATTTTAAAGAAAACTTCATATAAAATTTTCAAAAATAAAAAGCCTAACATTAGTTATTTTCATCCTTTTGGATGTAAATGTTTTGTTTTAAATAACGGTAAAGAAAACCTTGGCAAATTTAATGCTAAAAGTGATGAAGGAATTTTTTTGGGTTATTCCTTAAATTCTAAAGCTTATCGAGTATTTAATAAAAGAACTTTAGTTGTAGAAGAGTCTATACATGTTGTTTTCGATGATAATCCCCTTCCGAGGAAGGATTCTTATGTGAATGATGATGTAGGTATTATAAATACAAATGAAGTTAGACATTACGTTGAAGAACCATCATCAAAGGAAGAAACAAAAGATGAGGTAACTCATGATCCTCTTGAGAATCCAACCATTGAAGAAAGGGAAGTATCTTATCCAAGAGAGTACAACTATGTCAAGGATGGTGAGATTATAGGTGATCCATCCAAAGGGGTAACAACTCGATCTTCTCTTAGAAATATTTGTAATTATGTTGCATTTATTTCATGCATAGAGCTTAAGAATATTAAAGAAGCATTAAAAGATGAACATTGGATTATGGCTATGCAAGAAGAATTAAATCAATTAGAGAGAAGTAAAGTATGGACATTAGTTGAAAGGCCTAGTAATAAATCTACTGTAGGTACTAGATGGGTATTTAGGAAAAAGCTTGATGAGAATGGTAATATAGTGAGAAACAAGGCTAGACTTGTTGCTCAAGGGTATACTCAAGAAGAGGGCATAGACTATGATGAAACATACGCTCCCGTAGCTATGATGGAAGCAATTAGAATGTTATTAGCATTTGCATGTTTTCATGAATTTAAATTATATCAAATGGATGTTAAAAGTGCATTTTTAAATGGTTTTATAAAGGAAGAAGTGAATGTGGAACAATCTCCAGGTTTTGAAGATTCAAAATTTCTGGATCATGTTCTTAAATTGACAAAAGCGCTTTATTGTTTAAAAAAAGCTCCTAGAGCTTGGTATGAAAGATTGTCAAATTTTTTAATTGAAAAAGGTTTTTCAAAAAGGAAGGTTGACACTACATTGTTTTTAAAGCATAAAGGTAAAGATTTATTAGTAGTTCAAATTTATGTTGATGATATAATATTTGGTTCTACTAATGATGTTCTTTGCCAAGAATTTTCTAAGCTAATGCAAAGTGAGTTTGAGATGAGCATGATGGGGGAGCTCTCATTTTTCTTGGGACTCCAAATCAAGCAAAGAAAAGATGGCATCTTCATCAATCAAGCTAAGTACGTCAAATATATGCTCAAGAAGTTTGGACTGGAAAATGGCAAACCTCATGACACTCCAATGAGCTCTTCAACAAAGCTTGACTTAGATGAAGGAGGTAAATGTGTAGATGTTAAATTATATAGGTCAATGATTGGCTCTTTGCTTTATCTAACTTCAAGTAGACCGGACATTATGTTTAGTGTTTGCTTATGTGCTAGATTTCAATCATGTCGTAAGGAATCACATTTACTAGCTGTTAAGAGAATCTTTAGATACCTTAAGGACACTCCTAGTTTAGGACTTTGGTATCCTAGAGACTCTAGCTTTAGCTTGCATGCTTTTTCTGATGCGGATTATGGAGGATGCAAATTAGATAGGAAAAGCACCTCCGGTACTTGCCAATTCCTTGGAAATATGCTAATTTCTTGGTTTTCAAAGAAACAAAATTGTGTTGCATTATCTATCACTGAAGCCGAATACATTTCAGCTGGTAGTTGTTGTGCACAAGTTTTATGGATGAAACAACAACTTTTTGATTATGAAATTGAAGTAGGTACCATTCCTATCAAGTGTGACAATACTAGTGTTATTTGTCTCACTAAAAATCCCATCCAACACTCTAGAACTAAGCACATTGAAATAAGACATCACTTTATTAGAGACCATATCACTAAGGAAGATGTAGTTCTAGAATTTGTTGATACTTTGCACCAATTAGCGGATATCTTTACAAAACCTTTAGACAAGGAAAGATTTTGGACACTTAGGAGAGAATTAGGTTTAACCAACCTATCTTCACTTAGTGTTTAAAATAATTTTAGCACTTTTAAGACTAAATAAAAAATGCTTAGAATAGTAATTTTTGATTGCATTCATTGCTATTAGTTAGGAGGAGTTTATGATTCTTGATGAAAATTAACTTTATGTTCAAATATAGTTTAAAGATTAATTTGATTGTTTGAACGTGATTAATTTTCAATATATGAGTTGCCAATACCACTAGAGAAAATTAATTTAGCATTTTGTGTGTTTAAAATCGAATTTTAGCATTTTGGTGCAGAGGGAATCGATACCCCCATGAGGGAACCGATTCCCCGTTTGAAGGGGAACCGATTCCCCCCACAGGGGAATCGATACCCCCTGGGGTTCTGGTTTTATCGGGCATAACCCTTGGTTTTGGCTCAAAACCTCTCTTCTCTTCACGCCGTTTATCCCCTCTACTCTCTCATATCTCCATTCTTGCCTCAAATCAACATTTTTAATCAGAATTCACTTCAAATATCATCTTCTAAACCTGTTAGCATCATTAAAATCGTGCAAACAACATCAAAATCCACTCAATCTCATCTTTCAATGTAATTTTTTTTAAATTCTCTGTTTTATTGATTTTGAACATAGGACTAGTTTTAATTAGTTCTAGATAGAAATAGTGATTGGGCATTGATTGTTTAATGATTAGAAACTAGATATTACAACTAATTTCATCAAAAACACAAGAATTTTCCAAAAAGTTTGAAATTTTCGAAATAAAAAAAATGTTTTTCAAATTATTGTGTTTTAATTGAATTATGTTGTTGTTATGAAAACTATACATATATTGTTTTTCAAAATCTTATTTTTCAATAGTTTTCAAAAACTTTGCCCATTAGGATTGATTTAGAGAACCTTGAAATATTGAGGACTCAATTGAGTTTTGGGATTGATTGAATTGCATACATGTGTTTTCTAAACTGCATGTTATCCATTCTATTTCGATTTCCTAAACCATGTCCAATCCTAAACGTGCTAGGTCATCATCTAGTCGCTCACACCGTCAACCAAATCTACCTCCAAATCCTCCTCCTATTCCTGAAATTCCAATTCTTAATCCTAATCCAGTTGATCCCAATATAACTATCCAAAATTCATGCTTCAATCATCCTGGTCCTAGAAATCATCGTTTTTGGTATTATCAATATTTCGACTCTTACAAATTAGAGAAGAACTTATCCATTCTCGTCAAGCTATGTTAGATATTAATTTTAAATATCTTCATCTTTTACAAGAGTAGAAATTTGATAAACTTTGTGACCTTGAACCTATAGTTTACCATCAACTTGTTCGCATCTTTTATTCTAATGCTGTTTGTATCAAAAATCGAGCTCAAACTGAGACCATAGAAGTTCGTTCCTACCTCCTAGGACAATTCTTACATATTAACTCGGCTTACATAGCCAAGGCATTAGGATTAGATAACAATGGTATTTCAAATGAAAAACAAATTTTAGGTTCTCATTATAAAAGAAGGGATAGTGCGAGTGTCTTAGATTTTCATGAACGTTTTCTTCATCTAATGATTTCTTGGTGGTTTCGACCATCCGGAGGTTGTTATTCTACTCTTAGAGCCTTGGATCTTTGGAGGTTACATTGTTTCGAAAACAGTATTAAAATAAACCTACCTCAGATCATTTTTGCTGAAATTGTTGAAACCGTAAATCTTGTTCCTAACAAGAAACTCTGTTCATCTCTAGTTTACGATTGCATTTTGAGTAATCTTTTTACTAAAGTCGGGCTTAGAGTTGGTCTAGATGCCTCCTTTCCTCTAAAGAAACAAATTAATCTTCTTTTCTTAACGAGAGCGGGATGGATAAAAGATTAGGAAACCAGTGAATGGGTTCGATTTTCTGAAAATACTCCGGGAGCTAGTTCTTCACGAGCTCCACCAGAAGCTGACGATGATCCCGAGCTTGAACAATTAATGCGAGACATCGATAAAGATGAAGATGAGCCTGAACAGCCCGAGGAGCAAGCACAACAAACGCATCAAATGCCTCCATATTTTCAATCTTTTATGGAGATATTCGATTTCCGATAAGCTACCATGGATTCGCGCTTTACTTCTATAGAGTCCCATTTATCCACAATGGGAGCTCAACAATTAGAAATTCTCTGAGAGATGCGCACAAACAACACTTCGATGAATGAACGTATTGATGCACTCTCACATGAGATGGCCGCTATGCGAGCTCATTTTCCTCCTCCCAATCCGGATGTTTGATTCTGTGTTTAGCTTTAGAACTTTGAACTAAAAGATTATTGTTTCAACATTTTGAATATTTTGGAATGTTTGATTTTGTGGATTGTTAGACTTTGGATTTGTTTGGATGTTTGAACTTATATATTTGGTGTGGTTAAATTTATTCATCATTGCATCATTTACATCATGTTAGATATATGACCAATTTTGCCATGTCACATTAATTATGAATATTGATTATGAAACTAATGGCTAACATTTCTCTTGATTATGATCTTAGCAGCTTAAACTATATATAATCAAATTGGCTAAGTGATTTGAAAACCTTGTTTAAATTCTTTTAAAATGTCTTTTTGATTTAACAAAAAGGGGGAGAAGTGTTAAATGTTTTAAATGGGAGAAATGGGAGAAGTGTTAAAGTAAGGGGGAGTAATTTCAAAACTTGATTTCAAAATCTTAAAATTACTAAAATGTTTTGTTATATCAAAAATGGAGAGATTGTTGAAAACATTTTGATATTTCGATATAACAAATTAAGTTAAATGAATTTTAAGAGTTTCTAAAAATATTTTATAAGTATATTCGATATAATTATTTGAATATCATAACATTACTCTAAATCTTTCAAAAGTCATTTTTAATCCTTACTCAAGTGTAAAATTAAGTTTTAATCTTAAAACAATTTCAAAATAATTTTACAAAGTATTTCGAACCGTTTCAAAGCCAAAAATTCCAGAATGCTCAGAGGGAACCGATTCCCCCTGAATGGTTTGGCTCCAAGAATTCCAGTATGCTCGGAGGGAACCGATTCCCCCAAGGGGGTACCGATTCCCCCACTGTTCAACGGTTGAAATATTTGAATTTTACACTTAGGGAACCGATTCCCTATGAGGGGTACCTATTCCCCCCACGCTCCAAACTATTTTATTAATTGATTTCACACTAAAATGCCTATATTATCTTCATTAATGATCCCCAACGTTCAGAAGTGATTCAAGGTGTATTTAAGCAAGCTTAGAAGCCATTGATCAAGAACAAGAAACATCAAGCAACTAGAATCAAGAGAGAATCAAAGAGAAAGCATCAAACCTCAAGTTTGAGCATTTCAAGCCTATTTTTCATTCAATATTCATTTTGCTTTCAAGAACACTTATTGTGCTCAATTGTATTCATTCTTGAGTGTTCTTTTCTTTGTCCTAGAATTGTGCAAACAATCTACCTTGTGAGGATTTCCTTGTAAGTTTGCAAATTTGTATTGTTCTCTTTGGGATAGAGTGTTCTCAAGGATTTGGAGTATAATTCTTGAGGGTTTTTAAGGTTACTCTTTGTCCTCAAAAGAAAGACAAATTAGTGAATTTGTGGAAAATCCTTAGTGTGGATAGCTAAGGTAGTGGACGTAGACTTTGGTTGAGAAAGTCTAACCACTCTAAATCGCTGTGCAAATTTCTTTCAATTTTCTGCAAAAGCTTCCACCAAAATTTTAATTGCCAATTCGCCCCCCCCCTCTTGGCCATATTCGTCAATCGATTAACTCAACACACTTCTAGTACCTTATGACTTTATAACATAATTGATCACTTAATTTATGTCATATTTTTTTATAACAAAACACATTATAAATATGTGCCCATAAATATGGATTTTAATCTAACAATCTCCTACTTAGGCAACATATGTTTCCTGATAGATGTATAAAATTATGAGCTCAAAACGTGTTTTCATGCAATAGGTATTCTATAACAATCTTGTCCATCAACTATATCTATATAGGATTAAAGTGGTCTTTACTATATTTATCATGACTAGACTCATCAATGGTCACGTATACAAACGCAGTCAAATGACTTATATCAATCATGAAGTGTATCATGAAAATTACATGCAATGTGAACCGCACATGTTTATTTCCAACTAGTCCTCTTTAAACATTAGTGAGATCAAATTTTACCAAAACTAGAGTGTGGATAAACCAAAATAAATTTTATTTCTGCAGAAAATAACTTTAACATAAATATCCTTAAACTGAAGTAACTAAAATTATGTATATGACAAACGAGCATTAATATTACAAACTCCCACTAAAATCGAATATCATTAAATGATATTACACCCACATGAATAGTGTGCTCTTGAAATACGTTGGGTGACAGTTCTTTAGTAAGCGTGCAATTATGAGTTTATACCAAAAATGCTCTATAAACACATAATCACTCTGAATTTTCTTTAACAAACAGAAAAAATAATGTCTATGTGCTTAGACTTAAGGTGTTTTTGTTATATATGAAATAAAGGACTACAACTTAGTTGTTACAAATAACTCAAGTGGTCTTTCTTATTAATCCATAATTAGCAGTTCATGTGATAAAATTTTGCATCCATATTCTAATAAGTCAAAGTCAATAAAACTGATGATATTTTACTTACTAGACCTCTGATATGTAAGCATGTAACAATTTTGTTCTTAAATGTATTGTATGAATCAATTTGGCTGCTATCCAACGATCCATACCCAAATTGCTTAAATAACTACTTAATATCCTAAAATCATATGATGTGTTTGTGTGCGTATAAACCTAAGTATGCATTAAATTCTTTATTTATTTTGAAGAATAAAGAACCTTTTATATTTCCTTAGTTTCAAAATCATCCTTAGGGCATTGATCAAGACTAAGCTTGGTTCCTTAGTTTGATCTTTCATAACAATTTCTTTTCTTAATTGGAGAATTATTCAAAATAATCTTATTGAGATTCTAGACTCACTTCTTGAATAATGACATGTATGAACACACCAATATCATCAAAAGTGATAATAAGAATTGAGTTATAATCCAATTCCTCCTCAAAATTAAATTTTTAAACCTTATTTCTCCCTCCAAACTCAACATCCTAAAAGATAGTGTTATAGATCTCACCTTAAAAAAATTTTAATTATGAGATCATAAAACTTATAACCCCTAGTCCGCTCAAAATAACCAAAGTAGTTGCTTATTGTTTTAGAATTTAATTTCTCCTCATATGTCTCAACTTAACTTAAAAGAGAACAACCCTATGTAACATATTTTTTTCTCTTTTAAGTTTGACCCTTAGCAACTACATTCTAATTTTTTTGCCCTTATCTTTCTATGAACTTTTGAAGTGAGTACTTTTAGACTTATTATGCTTCAACCTGTCATCCTCTTGCTCACAATGAAAAATGATCTCATTTAGAGTTCATTTCTCCATTTGAGTTGATTAAAATTTATAGGAAGCGATACTGAAATAAATATCAAGAATAAGCAATTCTTTAGAAAAACTCGATCTTAAGTGTATTAAGTCTTGAAACAATATGAAACATATCCATAATGTACTCCCTCACATTCCTTGACCCTCATAATTTATAGACATCAAAGAAGTAAAACATAATATCATTTAAACCTTATTTTTTGGAAAAATATTTCTTAATTTCATCAAGGAAACCATTAGCCTTATTAATCTTTTCAGATTATGTGCCCCTAAAGGCTTCTAAAATGTTGTGTTTCATGACCACTAGACTTATGCAATTTAAAAGAATTTCACCTCTCAAAATCTCTTATACCAATTAAGAATGTTATCCCCTATGAGGGGTGAAATTGTTATTTCCTTAGCATAAAGTCTATGTTAATACAACCAAAACTTTATCTAAGTGCAATATTCACTTTCCTAAGTGCATTTTTCCATAGAGCAAATTTTGTGGTAGCAATAAATAAATAAATAATTTGAATATAAAACAAAATATAAATGAAATTGAAGCTCACATCTTAAGTAAACAAATAAATTCAAAATTATGACTAATTCTCATCACAAGATATCAAACACTACATCAAAATCAGGTCTTTGAACATTAATATTAACAGTAAACGGTACTCTTGTTGTTGTTGTATCAAAATATCAAACATAGTCATAATATGAATTAATTTATTTTAATATATATATAATCTATTAACCAACAATCAAAACTGAAAAATCGAATTAAATATATACATATATTGCATTAACAATATAAATAAAATCATAGAAATATTGTCAACCAATCAATTTTTCTTAATTTATCTTTTAATTAAATTAAAAGTTAACCAAAATAATAATAAAATTGAAAACACTTAAACCTTATCTAAAGATATCAAATACTCGATTAATATTTCATCTTTAGACAAAATATTCACCTTAAGTGATATCTGATGCGGTAACCAAACATTGATAATAAGAACATGTCAAACAAAATTCTTCTTTTGGGCCGATTTATTACCCACACATCCAATCGAATAATTATCATATGCTTATTACTAAAGTTGTACATGCAATTATGTCAACTATTAATCTTCCTCTGGGTTGATTAATACTAACATATCCTAAATTACATGTACAAAACTTTTAAAAAAATACTTTCCATAATTGATGTCACTTTAACGACTTATCGCTTTAATAAAATTGTCTCAAAATAAATATTCAAATTCAAATTTAATATTTCTATAACAAACAAAGGTCAAAACTGATTTTTTATTGCACTACAGTATCCGAAATAACCCAAGATAAGGTTACATAAATTATGCTATCAAAATATCAAAAACTCAAGTCTTTGATTGTTTTTGGGGGAAAAATCCTTAAACATGCATTTAATTCATAAATCATTAAAAAAATAAATTGAATTCAAATTAACATTTAACCAAGAGTCAATGTCAAAATAAATACCAGTGAATTAAAACTTTTTCAAAGATTAAAAAATTATTTTTTAATCAAACGGAATCGAATATATCAATGTCAAATATATATTATATAATTCATAACAGTCAAAAGCTAAAAATAAATTTTCTAATCAAGTCATCATTTCCGAAGTAACCCATAATAAGATTATTTAAAGAAGTTATTAGAAACTGTAAATCTCGGTCGTTAACTATTTCTCAAGAATTTCTTAATCATACATTCACGTATTAAACAAAAATATGATACAAAAAATTAAAACCAAATACACGTGTTACTTGAATCTAAAAAACTTGAGATAACATGTGTTTATCAAGAATTTCTCAATGTCAGTATTAAAACATACATGATTAATTTTTTATATCTTAAAAAATTCAAATTAGTACATATGTTAAATATTTTTAATTACGTTATGTATTCAAATTCAACCGTACATGACCGGATACAAAAACAATGAGAGATGGCCCGGGGCATCCAAATGAAAGGCATTTGAAGAGTCTCCATGAATCTCAAAATCTGAGCTTTGGACATAGTTTTCTTTTCTCACGGGCGGAGCAATTAAAATAAACATCACATTGGGTATGGGTGTTGGACCACTAACCAAACAAATACTTTAGAATATTAGTGCTAAAAGTTGTAGCCATCACAGAGGGAAAGATTGACCATTGTTGAACCCAACAAGCAGGTTGTTATTTTTTTATAGCTGGGAAACTAACCCCACAGCATAACTCAAATAAACAAGCACATAATTATTTCTTCATACAGCTTCTTTCTTCATATCAAATTTAGCATTTTGAAGCAAATTAACCAGTGGAACCATAATGTTAGCTTCAATCTCAGCCTGTAAAAACATATCATTAAACATCGGATTCGATTATAATATTATTAATAATAAAAAAAAAGAAAAAACATTTAAATTAGAATTTGAACCTATAAAATAAAAAAAACTCTTAAACTAATTAAATAAATATAATATTTTTATAATTAAATATATTATATATACACTAAACAATATTTAAACAAAAATAAATGTAATGATTCTATCAGGACTTTAAATATTCCAAAAATTGGCTTTTTGGTGGCTGCACATTTTCATATTTATCCAACAAAATTCCAATTTTTGGAATATTTAGAGTCCAAGAAACACTAAAGAATTTAAAGAGACTATGAAATTCAAGTACCCTCCTTTCATACTTATAGTTTCTTTTCATGTTAATAGTGTGTATATGCTTTCATGTTAATTGTGTTTTCCAACTGTTTTCTGGAAAAAAAATAAATATCTCAGCTACATTTAATTCATGCTAATACTTCTTATGGTGATTTGGCTCCATAAAATAATTTACTAACAAATTTGAAAATTACTCAATTTCATAAATTTGATTCAATTTAAAAAATTAAAATTTAATTCAAGTTATAAAATAGAACTTAAATAACTCAAAGTTCTTCATAATTAGTATATTAATTTTCAAGTTTGAGCTAAGTCTCTCAACTTTGTATGGTGTGTATCATATATAAAAAAATAAGAAGAAACATAAATATAATGTATATTATAAAAAAACAGTTTAAATCACAATCAAATAATACCATAATATTATAAATATTTACAATTAAAGTTAGGTATAAACTCGAACAACTCGACTCGACATAAATTTTGTAAATTTTCGACACAAAAATATTTCAAATAAAATTTAAATTATAAAATAAAATTTATCTATTCAAATAGCTTATCATTTGTAACTCAATTCGATTCGACTCAATTAAGATACCCTATTCACACGAATCAGCGAAATATGCAATGAACTTAACACGAGTCATCGTCACCCACCGGAAAAAGTGTAATTGATTTTTTTTTTGAAATATATGGACTATTGTTCTAAATCTTTATATATTTTCAGTTAAAGTCCAAGATGATGAACTGAATCGTCGGCCCAAATTGGCTTCCCTGAGGAACAAAAAGTGGGTTTGTTCCCACATAAACCTTGGACCTTGGACAAAGTTATCCTCATTTGGGTTTTTTGGCCCAATACCCCAGGCGAAAAAATTATGTGGGTCCACATAAAATTTTAAATTTCGTCACCTCGAGGTGATGAGTTTGCTTTGAATTGTTTTAAAAAAAGTAGTTGTTGCACAACGAGCAGTTGCAACGGACATATTACAACGATCATCATGAAACTCGTCACTTCGACGTGACGAATTCGATGGGATTTTTGAAAAAATTAGACGTTTATAGCTGTTAGATTTGAGATTATAAATAAGGTTTTTGGGTTTATGTTTTTTATTGTGTTTTGTTAAGAATTTTTTTTTGAAAAATATTCAAAATTTCCAAAATATGTCTACATGCGATGAAATGTTACGCCTCGATGATATCCATATTTCTTCGCTCGAGCTCGGTCCGGAAGAAGAACAGAACGTTCGTCAAAGAGGAATGAATCTTAAAGATCCACCTCAGTGGATTATTATATATTTACAACAATCCAGGCTGCTTCCAGCGATGTTTTTACGTGGTTTTAAGGTGAACCCGACATCGATTATGGCTCTCAATGAACGTTGGAGGTCGGAGATGCATACTTTACGTTAGAAGATTAGACGATGATACCACTTGTTAGATCTAAATCATAATAAATATGATAATAAATTAGGATCAAATCATGTCAAATTATCAAGAATAAAAATACTAGATACGAAAGCGTATCTGAATTAATTGATGACTTGAAATCCTGGAAACTTTTTTTGGTTGTGATCTTCCAAGAAGTTAGAGTTCCCTTAAATATAAACTCTCTTACAGGGATAAGAGTAAATACGATATTGTCTATTTCTTGGGGACCATAACCCCTTTATATAGTTGATTTAAGAATCAATTATTGTCTGTACTTATAACTCTGCCCCTCATCAAGTTATAAATACAACTTTAATAGTATCTACACTTTTATTTCCATGACACTTCTAATACCTTATGATTTTATAACATAATTGATTACTTAATTTATTTCATATTTTATAATAATAATAATATACATTATAAATATGTGCCCATAATTATGAATTTTAATTCAACAAGCTTCACCTGCATATTCGGTCGAAGATGCTTGAGTGCTTTGTATTGCATCTCATGAACCTCCAACTCAATTCGACTGAGTCTCCGTTGAAGCATGATATAGAGGATAGAAACCAAAATTAGTCTAAGATGCAAAATAATCGGTAGAAGTAGAAGCAAGAGACGAAGATGATGATGATTTCTTCTTGGCCTTTGTGAATTTGGCCTTTCCTCGTTCCCACTCAACCCTCTCTTACGATGTCGTTGAATATGGTTTTTCATTAACTTTATAATTTTAGAGGTATAAACTCTTCCCTCTCTTACGATGTCGTTGATATCCTTGAATCTTTCTTTGATTGTGATCTTCCAAGAAGATAAAGTTAACTTAAGTATAAACTATCTTACGAGGATAAGAGTAAATACGATATTGTTTATTTCTTGGGGACCATAACCCCTTTATATAACTGATTTAAGAATCAATTATTGTATGTACTTATAACTCTTCCCTTTATCAAGTTATAAATCAACTTTAATTGTAACGTCAGAGATGTCACATTAACCTGTCAAATCATATGCTTGTACAAAATAGCTAAAAACTCAAATTTTCATTAAAATCACTAAATATTTTACATTAATTAAAATACAATCGGTTTTACAAACATATAAGAGCATATTCAATTTAAACCTTTTAGTACATGCCAACTACATTTAATATAACAAAATACATAGGATTCAAATCTCTTTTCTGATCTGATCTTCAGGAAGGAGAGGCTAACATGCCTTGCTCCTCTTTGCTTCTTAATCTTCTTGAAACCTATGTGTGAAACATTCACACGCTAAGTCCATGACTTATTGAGGCATATACAATTTATAATGTAACTCTAACTCTTAACAATGCATGAATAATTAATATTATCATATCATTCACAAGCATATATCCTTTCAAATACACATATGTATATGTATATATCCTCATCTTCATTATTAGCATTATCATAATATTATCATTAAGTCATGTTAGTCCTATAATCTTATACCTAACATTCTTAGCCAAACAATACACATAACATCATATAATTATGGTAACACAATTCATAGCAAAAAACATATAAATCATATAAAATGTATTTGTTGTTATCTCTTTATTAGCCCATGTACACATGTGAGAACTAAAGATATGTGAGTACATAGAGGTTGTGCACATATGCTTTCATTACAAGTTTAAGTTCAGTGAAGATGCTCCCATATGCGTCGATGGGTCCTAGTGAAATTTTGACTCAGCGATAATTCTGAGTTTGGCCTTCTTCTGTCGCCTGCACATGTTGTGGTCTTGAGTCTAGTATTTTGTTGATCGGTATGGCCGATTCTTGTATCAGATTTTGGATATTATTGTTGTGTTTTAGTTATTAATATAGTTTTGAGTAATTTTTATCCCTTCTCGTTGTCTTAATTTATCGAGTTATAAGAGAAATACTTATAAGAATTCTCTCTTTCAAAAAAAAATCTAATTATATTTCACCTTTAATTTTTGTTAATGCATTCAAAAACTTTGATGTTGCATTTTCATACTGTAACAAAAATTTGTGAAGAGTTGTTATAAAAGTTATTCATTTTTTAAGTTAATCGGAATGTGTACTTGAATGATTACTTGAGTGTATTTGATTTTGTGCATTAACTAACTTTCAAATGAAAATTTTTATCAATTCACTATTGTAAATCTTTTTGAGTATATGTGAGATGATTTTTTATACTCACATAGTATTATATGTATTTAATCGCTTGAGAATATTTGATCTATCATGATTAATTTTAGACATTTTTTAGGTGTGAAGTCATGGTTGATTGATTTTTATTTAGATTGACTAATTAGAAATGATGTTATTTATATAGCGAGTGATTTTTTTATCATACATAAATTTGTATTAAATTTTAACTGATACCATGTACTAGAGAGGGTATATATTTTAATTATCATATTTTACATGAATATGATTTAATTAATTAATACAATTTATAAAGAATAATGTGAATGTGTTAAATAAAAATTATCTCTAGAAATTAATTAATTAACAAATAAATAATATTTTTTAAATTAATGAAATTAGGTTACCTCAATATTATCGATTTGTAGGGCTTTTATTAAATTTCTTTAATATTCTAACTATATAAATTAACATTTATAAAATTTATTATTAAAAAATTGTGTAAAAACGTGGGGCCTAATACGTAAACATATCAGAATTGGACAGTGATACTAATAAATTTGTTTTGGCAGTACCTGAAATTTCATCTCCCGCCCCGCCCCTTCTGCAAACTGCCACGTGGGTATCTCGAAATTCCATTGAAAGACAGAGGAGCGGCGCTCAGTTGTCACCCATAGGGATATTTCCGTCTTTACATACACATCCCCCACTAGGGTTTATTGCCTCCACCCCTCTGACAACCTCTCACTCACTGTTGGTTTTTTATTTTTTTTCCTGTCCTTCGTTTTTATCAGCAAATTTTAGGTTAGCTTATTCTCTTTCTTCAGGGTTGTTTTCATTTCTGGGTTTTTGTTTCTCGAGAGCAAAAAGTTATCCCCTTTGCTCTGTTTTTCCTCTGTTTTTCTTCTGTTTTTCTTCGTTTAAGTGAATGAGAAAAGTTACTGATTGTGTTACCAAGTTGGTATTGTTTAGCCTGTTCCATTTACCATTATCATTCCGTTTTATCTTTACAGAGTTGCAGCATGGGTATAATGGATCTAAGAGCAAAGGTTGATATAAATGAACCGTCTTCAATGCTTAAAAGCTTTTGTCTTTTCTTTCCATTGCAACGAATTTCTTATATGGAACTAACTTGGTTTCCGTTTATGATTCAGAAATCGTCTTGTGAAGAAACGATGAGTGAGAACAACAAGAAGTTTTGTACTGATTGCAAAACCACAAAGACTCCTCTTTGGAGAGGTGGCCCTGCTGGTCCCAAGGTATTATTTTCTCTTCACTTCCCATTTTCAAAGCAACAAATCTTCTCTTTTTGAAGCTCACGGATTTTTTGGGTTAATTTCAGTCACTTTGCAATGCATGTGGGATCAGACACAGGAAGAGAAGAAGAGCAATGTTGGGTTTGAACAAGGGAGAAGAGAAGAAGAAGAAGAAGAAGAAGAGAGAGATATCAGATTCATCACACAGCAGCTCTATTGCCACTTCAAATGAGGATTGTAATAAGAAGCTTAATGCCAACTTTAATGGACTTAGTGACGAAGTGAAGATGAGATTATATGCTTTGGGAAGTGAAGTTTTGTTGCAAAGTTCATCATCATTATCTGGGGTGGTGAAGAAACAAAGGTGCCAGAGGAGAAGAAAGTTGGGAGAAGAAGAACAAGCTGCTATTTCTTTGATGGCATTGTCTTGTGCCTCAGTTTTTGCTTGAACTATGAAGAGACAGAGAAACCAAAAAAACAAAAACTAACCCATAAAGTTCATTGTTTTTCATCGACTTTTCCTGGGTTTTTCTTTAGCCTTTTCTTGTTAATGAAATGAAAAATATCCATGTTCTTGACATCTGTTCTGTTTTTACCTCTTGGGAAATAGTAATGTTTTTGGGAATAGCTGAAGATGATGATGATTGTAAATAGTACTTTGGAAATGAATGAAGAATGAGAATTTAATGTTTCACGTAGGTTTTGCAGACCCATTTCCATTTATTCGCATCTACTTATGCATTATCCAAAGCACCTCTACTCGTGTTTCGTTATGAATGATGATTCTTTGAGGGGAATTCTGTATTAAAAGATCATAATAATTTCTTTTCTTCACTTTGGAAACGACATAGTTTATGGTTTTGGTTTCTGTTTTCAGTTTTGTTCATCTTTTGGGGTGTTTTGTTGCGAAGGTGATGAGCTTGTATCACCCTCAACATCACCAAACCCAAGGGTTGCTTGATTCTGGCAAGCTAAACAACCATTAAGCCTCATTGAGTTGTATAGTTTACATACTTTCCATCCTCTGTTTAAACTAAAAAGACTTCCCAAATTTTAGTTAGGGTTCATCAATTTCTATTTCTGTTCTCGGAACAGCAAATACTCTACAAAAGATTGATTTGTTTTCTTTTGCTTTTTCAGTAGAGATGGTATCGCATAGGGCTGTAAAAAACCAGAATATGGCGATGGCCTTGCCTCGGCTGTCATAACAAACGAGAGGAAAATTTGTTATAGAAACTGTGCTTTCATTGAGGGCTGAACTCGAGAGCTCCCGCTTACTAAACGGGTGCTCTAACCAAATGAGCTATGAAAGCTGTTATATTTAATAATCAGATATATTATTTCTATATTAACAAAAGCGAAGCTGATATCCAGAGGTCAATAGAACCGAACGGATAGAGATTCCTTGGCTGATGACTGTTACTTTCAGGCTTTGGCACTAGATCCTAATGGCAACTTCTTATATATATATAGTGAGCTTAATTCTTACGAAGTCGATTTCTCCATTTCTTTGAAACCAAAAGAATTGATACATGCACACACCTCGTCTTCTCGTGGGAACCAACTACACCTATAAATTCCCTACCCAACGAGTTTTAAAGAATCAAAATCACTCCTTTCCTTGCTCAAGGAAGAAGAATGCACCATTTAACTTAGAAGCTCTACATAGATCAATCCTCAAAACCCCTCCTTTCCCTCTCTTCCCATTTACTCCAAAGGAAGACGAGAAACGAAAAAAATCAAAGAGAGTAAACACGAGCTTCTAAAGTCGTATGAGTATATGGGGCTATCCAAATTTCCGACATTCTTATGCTGCTGGCCATGGAAATTGTTGCTTCTCGACATGTAAAGTACACGGCAGGTCAAACAGGAAATAGTCGAGAGAAAAAGCCATGGTTGTGGATCAAAAGAGTATCTCCTTGAGGATCAGAAGGACCAACATGACAAAGCACATTATAACAAGCACCGTAGCACACATCACCATGCCTCCTTGTTTCTGTGTTCTCTCTGCCTACAACTCGAATCCATACAAGAATTAGAATGACCCCTTGAAAATATGTAAATGAAGATCCTTCATGGGAAAAGACAAAAGACCTTCTGTAGTTGTTTGAGGCCTTCTTCGACTGTAGTTGCAACATTCTGAATGTTGTAGTCTATCCGATCGACAATGGTACCCTGTTTGCAGACTGCATTTAATAACTCTGAGAAAAGTTTGTAACCTATTATTAATGCTAGATGGATTCCTACCTGATCAATCACAAGAACTGACAGATCCTTCATAATCTGAGCAAGATCATTTACAGACTCCACAACCTACAAAATCCATTTTAACACAAGCATATTAATACATTCCAGATAGATATGAACACAGAATCAGATGACAGAAAGATCAAGAGTAATCCACTTACCTGTTGAATCTCCCTTTCCCTTTCAACTGTTAATGCTTCACTTTGTTTTAACTTTGCCATAGAATGCTCACTAAATACCTACATGTACATAATCGTGCAACATGAGAATTTGACACCAAACTGGAATCAGGTAAAAGACATAAATCCCTCAAAACATGATATTATGATTATACAAGGAAAACATATGGAAGTTGAAGTAGGCACATTTTGGTGCTTGATTGCCACACAAATAGTGTCAAGATCCTAACATTTTATTTGGCAATCATCTAAAACGCATGCTTCCTAAAATGTGTTCAGATAGATTGTATATAATAGAAGGAAGAGGGTTTAAAGAAACCAGTATACCATATCATCCAAGTCATCGTCTTCTGTTTTAGACCTATTTCCATTTATGTTCATCTCTAGATCAACTCCATCCTGGCCCTAAAAAAGAAACAGAATTTTAGTTAGAACATGCACAAAATGCATTATAAGAGTGCAAAAAAAAAAAAAAAAAGATAGAGAGAGAGAGAGAGAGAGAGATACAAATGGAATAAGTCAGAAATCGAAATTGTATGGATTGTTTAGCATGTGAAAGTGCAACCAAATACTATATAATAATGAAATGTCAAGAGAGAAGTTTCTTCTTTATACCTCTTTTTGCTGCCTGAGGCGCTTCAAATAAGTTGATTGCTTCTTCCGAAGCTCCATTGATAGGTTTTGAAGGTCAGTAGCAAGTTGACGCTGCCAAAAAGGAGAGAAACATGTAAAGCATGAAATGTAGAGAAAAAACCAGTTCATAATAGCGCATCTTCTAAGGGAATAAAAGCTTAAAATTATATCAGAGGGTATAAAAGATAAAGCACTACACATCAGGCATTATTATCTTCCCTTCTGCAATGAAACATTTATGGGAGAGAAACATCAAAGATGACCTTTTGTCTCACCATCAATAAGCCTTACCTGGACATTTTTCCTGACATTTGAGTCCTCAGAAGGTCCAGTTGCAGAGAGTTTCTGCAATCTCTTCTCTGATTTCTTCAACAGATTAGTTATCTCATGGGTAAGAGCCTCAATATTCCGTTGGTCTTCTTTACCATCACCAAATGAAGGCATTAAAGCCTTTGCATGAGCCTTTGCTAACTCAGCCATTTTTGCTCGTGCTCGTTGCACATTTGCTGCTATTTCTTCAGACACGTCTACCCAAGCTGGAGGTAGACCTACCGTAACTGCATTGGCACCCTTACTGCAACAGATGGACAACCCCTTATTTTCCTACTACAGAGTTTTATGGCCATTCAAACATATATCTATATATATGTGAACATGAAATTAAAAAGAAAACCCAATTGTACTATATATCTACAATCCCTCATTGCAAAGCCCTGGTCTTTCATTGTACTGTATAAACTTAACCACCTCATAATCTTTGTAGCTCTTCCAAAATCATTCAAAATATCTCAAGTCTCAACTAAACAATTCTAGCATGAGCTGTTTGCAGACATCAAACAGGTTCAACCACATTCATTTGTAAGCATCTCTTAGATGTCATTTCCCCGGAAACCAATTACTTAACATTATAATTTTGCAATTATGCTTAAGCCTAAACTATATCAATTCTACTTCAAATAAAAGGAGACTTATTCAGCTAAATTAAGCTAATTAATTAGGTTGCAATAAATTCACGCATGATAGGAGGAAAAAACAAGTATTAATCTCAATCGTGATTTTTTATTCGAATCTCATATCGACAAATTAGTAGTAATTGCAAAGGTTGAATTACCTTGAATTTCCAGGATCCTCGGTACTTAGAGGAGTATAAGAACGAGTTGGATGGAGTAACGAAGTACTAACCATCTCAATCACCGGTCCTCCGCTCGTGGCAGAAGACGATGCCGACGAAATCGTTGGAATTCTCACACTCTTTAACGCATCCCTATATTTCCTGAATAACAAAGTCCGGTTTCTCGTTGCCATAGCTCTAAAACGAAAAATATTAACTAAAAACCTAAATTAAATCTAAAGCTAGATTCAGATTTAGAATTTAGAGATCTAAAAATTGAGGTTTTCTCATGGCGGAACTAGAAAAAGTAAAAAAAAGGATGGCCACGTGACCGGAGGTTGGCGATCGGCCGTTAAAGGAGCAGCTGACAGAGATGAACGGCCGACTCAAGAGCCGGCGAAGCTGAGGATCGTTCTTAAAAGCAAACCACCAGGAAAGTAAAACTATAAAGAAGAAAAGATGCGGTAGGCGTGGGGGATTATTTTTTTATTTTTATTATGCTGGGGTTTTTCAGATTAGAACTGCGGTTAGTGTTCTTAATCGTATTTTGAATCTTCAATTAGGTCGGGTTAAGTTAGTAGGGTCGGTTCATAAGTCCCTCGGCCCGGTCAAGATCCACGTTATGACTTAAGACATGTCAATTAGTTCTTTCAATTTTGGCAAAACTACACTGTTAGTATCTAAACCTTGTCAGTATTTCTGTTTTGGCCACTGAACTATAATAAAAAGAAGCAATTATATAACAAAACTCGTTTTTAACCATTTGACTGCTAAATTTGAAACAGATGGACGGCATGGCTTTCTTTTTTTTCTCGAGGTTATTGGTTCTTCACTTCTACCCAACAAGGTCTCTAAAATTGTTTTAGATTATTTATTCGAACTGATCGACTCCGTTAAGCGTCATTTTCATATTTTTGAGCACAAATGAGACACATAATCAAACAGTGAAACCAGGGGAAAGAACTTCAGCAATGAGGGTGCGTTTGATTCACGGAATGTAAGATTACCAGTAGGAATGTAAAATTACCAGAGAATAGGATTACTGGGAATGCTGTATTTTGTGTTTGGTTGGCTTAGTAGGAATGTAAGATTAATGTGTTTGGTTAAAGGAATAAAAGATTATTGGAATGTATATTTGACCAAATTGTCCTTATTATATATTTGTTTTTTAACAAGTTGGAAAATATTTATATATTTTCTTTAAAAAATTTAAATTCATAAAATTTATATAAATTTTTTACAAAATTGAAAATATAAAAAGGTTTAATGAAAGGGTAAAAAAAATTTTAACCCCAGAACTTCATATAAAATTTTAATTATAGAATTTTTATTATTCAATGACAGAAGAATGATATTTTTTAAAAAAAATTAAGGACATTTTAGTCCAAAACGCCGGTAATCCAATAATACTTAAGGAAAGGGAGATAATGACATTCCCAATAATATATCCCAAAAAATCCACTATTAGTAATCTTACATCACCGGGAATGAGATTCTCGGGCTAACCAAACGGGGGAATGTGGATTCCATTCCCATGGGAATCCCACATTCCCCTATCCAAACGCCCCTGAATGTAATCAACTTTGAGAATAACAATATATTATGGTGATCAAATGAGAATAGAGCACGTTTTGCATTTGATGTCTGTGAATTATAAGTATAAATCGAATTAAAAATCGGTTAGAAGGCTGACCAGAGAAAAAAAAAGGGTACATTTACTACATCAAAGAACTAAAGACCTAAGCTCAACCACTGCGGGGATCTTGTATCCATTATCCTCTTCACTACATCTTTTACAAAAGAATCAAAACAAGTTAAGCAACAACCTTTTATTGAGCTTTCCTGCTCAGTTGCCTCTCTTTGGAATGTGTGTACAATTTGATAGTGGAGGCACAATGTGAACTTTGCTCATTGAATGCTCAAACCCACAAGCAGCTAATAACGTGTGCATGGCACTTCTTGTTATGTCCTTAAAAGTACCATTGTCTAAACCGTCTCCGTCTTTCACAGTGGGTTAAAATCTATTGTGTAAATTGTTTATTGTTCTTTTATCGAGGAAAGAATCTGGCCTGCAACCATCACATAAAAAATTTTGGGTAACAGAAGAGCGGAAATCAATGGTTGCAAAATATGAGTTAATTAGCCGTGTTTGTATAACAACACCGCTAAATATCATCAATACAGGCGTTTTAAAAAAACGCCACTAAAGTTTTTGATAATTTGAACACTTTAGAATTGTCAATAGCGGCGTTTTTAATAGTAAAACGACGCTATATATCATACATTTACCGGCGTTTTTATACCAAACGCATCTATATGTAACAACATATAGCGGCGGTTTTTTATAACACCACAAAAGGAAAATATATATAGTGGCGTTTTAGACTAAAAAACGTCACTACCTTTTGCGACTTTGGTTTCAGCGCTGCATTTCCTGGCCTTTTTTTCACAGTAATTGTTTTTAGCGGCGCTAAAAAACCTGTTTTGCTGATTGGATGTGTCCAAATCTTAAATACGAATAGAGTAGGTTACATTAAAAGCCTTGTATTGTATCTTATAAAATTATGAGACCTACCAGAAAAATACGAAGCATTCGGTATGCATTTGTGTTGAATGAATATTTCAAGACTTAACCTTTGTTCTGGAGAATTAAACTTGTTAGGAACTATATAATGAGTATTCAATACAGAAACGTCCAGGATTTAACTGATTAAAAATGATAAAGTTTGTGGATTATTATCATAATTGTAGTGTCTGGTATTGACATAGAGTAGATTAAGAGCTAATTAAGAGTTAAAACTCTGGCTCATACTGAATCAACAGTTAGGGGGACAGCATGTCATTCGGCCACGGGACTTCGTTTTGGGATAACCCATCGACTTACCAAGTAAAGAAATGTGATGGAGTGATTGATATCGGATTCTTTCGTATTTATGTTATTTTTATATATTAAAGTAATTATATGAATTTTGCCATGTTATGATATTGTTTTATTATGGCAGAGTATAACATATAATATAACGAATCTCCTAATTTTGTAGCCTTTGAAAATGGACTTACATTGGAATGGAAATGAGAAATAAAACCTAAAATGGAAGTAAAATAAAAAAGGAAAAGATTGATCATTGTAGCTAAAAGATGCTACATATTTTCCCTCCATCGACAAGAATTTGGGAACAAAGCATGTGGAATAAATACGTCTTAATGTTGAGTCATGTGTTGCAATATATGTATACACATAGGCACGTGGATTATTAATTCATGTCTATTTGAATACCGTATGATATATTTAAATGATTCTAAATCTTAATCTTTAACTTATAAATTTTAAACCGTAAACTCTAACATTATAAATAAGACACGTGATGGATCCGTATCTAAAATACTTTCTTGTATATAAAGTTATTAAATTCCCACCTTGATTTACTCATCACACAACACAAACATCCCAACTTTATCAACTGATTCCCGTTGCTTTATTCCTTATACTATGACCTCAGCTTCAATGGCTACCTTGAGCTTCGTCGTTGGTATTATTGGGTAGCCCTATTTTCTCACCCTTTTTTGTATGCACATGTGAACTTCAATCTCTGACCAAAATGCATTTTGCAGGTAATGCAATTTCACTACTGGTTTTTGTTTCTCCCATGTGAATAAAATCATCTAATCAAAGAAGCCTATGAAGTAGCATGAAATTTTTTTTAAATGTTTTTTTTTTGGAAAAACCTTTTGGGGGGTGATAAAGAAGAAATCAACAGAGAATTATAAAGGGGTACCCTACATAACGACCCTTTTGAGCACTAGCTTGTGGACCTTCTATGGAGCCATCAATCCAGATGGATTACTTGTTATGAAAGTGAATGGCGCTGGTGCCATCTTGCAACTCATCTATGTCACCCTCTTCCTCCTATATGCTCCTAAACAAAAGAAGGTGCCGTAATTACATACTTTGTTCAAAGATTATGCATGCAAGGGCCGTGTCGTGTTCATCTTGTGGACGTAATAGATACGATTTCGGATGCCGGTTTTTCAGGTTAAGACGGGGACGTTGGTGGCTGTATTGGATGTCGGTGTCCTTGGAGCGGTGATCGCGGTGACTCTTCTGGCGATTCATGGAACCAAAAGGCTCACTTTGGTAGGAATTTTATGAACCGTCTTAACCATCGGCATGTATGCATCGCCATTGTCAGTCATGGTGAGTTTCTTCACCTGCATTTTATGAAATCTACCAGATAAATGTTTAATCTAAAGAAAAATCAACCTAGAGATGCTAAATTTATGTCATCTGGTGTCTAACAGAGGAGAGTAGTAAAGAGCAAGAGTGTGGAGTATATGCCATTTTTGCTCTCATTTTTCTTGTTCCTCAATGCTGGTGTTTGGTCTGCTTATGCAGTGCTGGTGAAGGATATCTACATTGGAGTAAGTTCACATCTTTTTCCCTTTTCCTTTCTAATCTCGTATTAATAATTTATCGGATATAAGTATGTGTTGGAAATGATTTTATAAAGATTTTCAGGTGGCAAATGCAACTGGTTTTATCCTGGGATCAGCTCAGTTGATTCTTTATGTTATGTATATGAACAAGTCTGTTTCGAGTGAGGCCAATGAAGAATGCTCGAGTGAGGTATAAACATGAATTCGTCACTCCAAGGCGTCTAGACAAAGACGATACAGCAATCAGAAGATGTTCCATTCACTCCGAGTTGCATATTACCTCAGTTGGACTCATCACAGTGATGTAGAGGTGGATCCAAACAATAATCACACAGCATCTTCAAGTAAGTTAATTAAGCTTTGGGAGCTTTCCAATAAAATTCAAGCTTCTGCCTTTTCCTGTTGTATCCTTCGTTTGTCTCACTTTTCTACGCTAAACCTATAATTACAAATCAAAATGTATAATCGATTTATTAACTATTGATTGATTTAAGGGCAAACTAAAAATTTAGTACCTAAGCTATCAATTTTGTTTCGTTTTAATACATAAACTTTCATTCGATTTAAAATCATACCTAACGTTTACTTTTCATTTCGTTTTGGTATCTCATTGTTTTAAAAACTTAATGGAACAGTTAAAACATGATATTTTTTATGGATAAATTACATCATTCATCACTCAACTATCTTCTCACTACGATTTTGGTCACTGGAGTTCAATTTTAAATTTAATTACTTAACTTTCAAATTACTCTTAATTCAATCGCTCCAACTTTCAAATTTAATTTTTGTTTATTTTAATTATATATTAATAAAATAATAGAAAATATCATGTCACAAAAATTATTAATAAAATAAATTTGAGCCATTAAAACATGATCAATTTGAAAGTTGAATAGTTAAATTGAAAATTTTCAAACTTTAGTGACCAAAATAGGAGTGAAAAGATAGTTAAGTAATGAATGATATAATTAACCCATAATTGTTTTTCACAATTCCGTTAATTTTTTTAAGGCATTGTAATAAAATAAAATAAAAAATAAACATTAAGTATGATTTTGAAACAAATGAAAATTTAATTATTAAAATAAAATAAAATAGATATTTTAGATACTACACACATAATTTATCCTAAATTTAATAAGATGGTGTATTAAATAATGTATGGTTTGTTATTGAAATTTTGGTAGATTTATGTAATGGTTGTATTTGTATGTTATTCATTAAAATTATAGTTATTAATATTATTTATTACTCAGTCTGATAATATTTATATAGTCCGTATTTATTTTCATTTGAATTTTTATCTGTAAAATTAAATGTCTATTTTAAGATAAAGTATATGAAATATTAATATTAAAATATAACTATAAAATATTTAAGATATAATTTTTTTTTTAAATCACATTAATGATAGCTGTTACCCTTATGTAATGTTTGTAATATCAAATATCGTACCATTTTTAATCATATTAACAATACACACTTGGAAACGTAATAGTTTGAATTTAAGATTTTAAAAGAATGATTTTTTTTAATCATTTAGATCACGTGAGTTTTAATGATCTTTTTCTTACGTAACGTTGAATCGTTAGTAAACCTTGTAGTTATAGCTATGGCCAATGAAGTTTGCATCAATGATTGGTATATAATTAAAATGATTAGACCTCCATTAATTAAAGGAAAACAAGGTGCATGTGTGAGCGTGAGCAATCATGCAGGACGAAATTCAGAACCTGCAACAAAAAATTACAATAGTTTGCACTTGCAGAACAAGAAATTAAAAGAGAGAAACGGATTCAGTGTGTTTTTAAAGACATTCGCTGCCATGTTTATGAACCCCCCAAACAGGACTTTTAGCAAGTGACAAAACCATTGTCTGCTTCATTTTTGCAGAATCTTCGAATTGTGTGCATTGCGTGTCGTAATAGTACCCCTCCCAACACACAAAAAAAATCATGTTCTCACCCATTGCTTGCATTTTAAGGCTCTGCAACAAAATCTTCAATTCTCCATATACTTATTTCAATTCCCAACACTCATTTGGCCCTTAACCAAAACCAAGAGTGGTGGCATTTTGCTTAGGAAAAAATACACTCATTTTGACTGCCATTTTTGTAAAACCATCTTGACAAACGTGACAGTCGTGTGTATTTTTCTCTTCATGTGCTCCGTACCAAGTCTACCACGCCAAGTACAATCCCTTTGCATCATTACCACGTTGTATTGGTCAAAATCCACACTCATTTCTTCTTTAAAACTAAAGTAGACTAATCTTTCACTCATCTCATAATATACAACTGCCAAACCTGCATTTTATCTGATCAAAAGTTTAAAATGATATGGAACTAAAATACTATCAGATCAAAAGTTTTAAGATGGACAGAATCTCTCCCGTCCTCCATGTACCTAGTAACAACACTTCTTTTGGCCTGGGATATATATATGCGTACCAACATTGAATTGTTTTAGGAGATATTTCAGATAGATCTACAGATGCGAAAGAAAAGAAGAATTTGAGAGGAACTAAGTTGAAGGGAAGGGTGTGAAAAACAAACAAAATTAATGAGACAAATGATACCTTACCTTTAGCCATTGATCATCTGTAGTATTTCACAAGTGAGTTGAAGTTGCAATGCAAATCGCCAAGGGCAATGAGAGACGAAACATAAAAGCTGAGGAACTCATGGTGGAGAAGGGGAGCACGTGCAAAGTTCACTTAGAAATAGCATGTCAAAATACCTGGGAAGATTGCTAAACATGGAAACTTGCACGTGCCCTGCTTCTCCAACAAGAGGTACTCACCTGCAACCATGAAAACCAATTGAAGAAGTAGATTTAAATCCACGAGTTGAGTGGAGAAAGCAAAGGAAGTGCCATGCATTTATAAACACATTCCTCCAGAGAGAGAGAGAGAGAGAGATTGAGTCTAGAAGTGGGCATTCTGACATATATCTGAATTCGTATATCTGAATTCTGAGAAGTTCAATTGCAAATTACAGATTTTTAATCCAATTGATTTGTATATTTGAATTCTGAGAAGTTCAAGATGAAAGAATGATCCAAACCAAGCGCTCGCCATTATCATCACATCAAAGCTGTGGGGTCCTACACTAGTTAGAATTTCCAATGCAATGAAAATGGAATTCGACATAACTCCCAGTAAATCTTAACCTTACTGGGTTTTGTAATTGCTCATCACAAATCCGTATTGAAACTTTAAAATTCTTGATCTCATCACCAGTTAACTTGTTAGACTAAACTTGGGTCCTTCAAATCCGTGTTTAAATAATAAAAAGATCAGGGTCTTGTCTGTTTAACTCACTGTCAAAACTCGAGTTTAATTTGCTGGTTTTGGCATTGCAGGGAAGAAAGAAAGGCCCTTTTCTCTCTACCTGGAACCCTCTTTTTCATTAATTCATGTCCAGATACTTAAAGTGTGAAGTTATACAGTATTAAAATCTGCAGAAATGAAGGGGGGGGGGGAACATGAACCCTGACACGCAAATGAGTGAAATTTCTTCATTAACAACTGCCTTCACTTGATGATTCGAGAGTGTTTTTAAGCTACATAATCATAAAATTAGTCTCCAATATTTTAATATTTACTTTATCTCATTTCAAAAAAAATATTTATTTTATCTTTATTTTTTTAAAATATATAAAAATATTTTTAAAAAAAATAATCATTGTTAAATGAAAACCGTTAAAAGATTAACGATCAACACATATTACTCATATGATATTTTCACATATATTTGATTAATACGTGGTATTTGCCAACTCATTAAAATTGATGATATAACAAATATTATCTCACCCGAAGTGATGATGTGACATACATTATATAAAAATGATGATGTGAGATGAATCATTTTATATAAAATAATGATGTGGCATATACAAACTCACATAAAATAATGATGTGATACGTGTTATGTTTTTTAAAGTGATAATATAATATGTATTACACTATCTGTTAAGTACATTATCAACATTATTGGTCAACTAACGATTTTTATCTAATAAAATTTAATTTAAAGAATAAGATCCGAAACACGAATATAACCCGTTATCGATATCCGGCTGCAAGATTAATCTTAAGACTCTGGAATCTGAAGAATGGGAATGGTAACGGGGGATGAGTCTGAGACCTTAGCTTTTGGCAATGGCCAAACACAGGCAGAGAAATTGCACGTTGGAGGTTGCGTGTTGGACCCTTGTTTTAATGAGTCACCATGGAGATATGATTCCCTGTCCTTCTACATTATAAATGCTTTACCAAATCCAAAAGAAACCATTTGAAAGCAGTGCTGCTTTCATTCAACGTCCATGTCGAAGTAAGTAACCATGTCATATATGTTGGGAATAGATTTCGTCTTGAGAGAGCTGAAAAAGCATTATCTCGTTGAAAGGTTTTATATCCACCATTACTCAACGCATTTCTTTAGACAAAGACTCAGTTTTTTCCGTTATTCGGATGGTAAATATTTCTCAGAACATGGAATATCCTCATCTCCATCTTGTATCCAATTCCAAACCCTCTTCATTTTATTATCCCATAATGACCCGATTAATCCTTTTTATAAATTTTGATTTATTATGAACATAAATATTTAATATCACAAAATGAGTGTGATAAATAGAAGAACACGTTGAAAATAATATTGTTATAATTGTTATGTTGCAAATCACATTTAAAATATTTAATTAATTAAACTGATATAATTATCAGTTTAATTTCGAATGTATCTAATTATTTATTATTCTCCTATTTATAGTTGAGAGAAGTTTGGATGGGTTAGTCAATGCATAAAAAAACGATTGTAAGTGTAACTTATAATAGCATATAAAAATCACCAAGAGAAACTTTTTTTTTTCTCTTCTTTGAGGTTTTGTTTCTATTTTCGTAAGTCTTTTTTCCCCCTTTAGGTTGCTTTGTTGGTTTCGGGTTTAAATTTTTATGGAATATTGCTTTTGGTTTAGAGAATTTAAGGTTAATAAAATATTGATGTTGAATCATACAGAATCAGGATAGATAATTACCGTCAAGGTTCGACGTAGATTTTTGCCGTTAAGATTGAGACGACTAAAAACTTGATCCATAATCATCCATAGTTGAAGTTAATTGAAACATACCAAATATGCTTGTGGCATATACATTTATATATCTATAAGCAATTGTTTTTGGACTCGATTCTGGCCTCCCACAGGTACTCATAACTTTTTCATTGATATTAATGGCTTCCTTTCCTTGAAGAGTCTTGGAATCATACCCAAATTATATCTTTCCGTTTTATCTAATGATTGGATTATGGGATCATATATTTTGTATCACCATCCTTCTCACTATCTACTTGTGCCTGGCAACTTTTAGAGACCAATAAAAACAGTGTTTTCTCTCTCTCAAACTTTGTCGGTTAAATGTGAGATAAAAAGTACTTTTCCAGATTCCCCAACCCTGTAACATGAACCAGGAGCCCAAATATTCCCAGTTCTCGTTCGCCATCAGTATGTTACTTTTCAGTTTCTTACAAGTAGTTTTTTGTAATATTTCACATAGCCGATATTCTGGTCACCAGTGTATTCATCTCCTCGCATGGTTCTGATAACTAGTGTGTGGTTTTGACAGGCGAGATCATCGAATCCAACCAACAACATCAGACTTACCTCTTGAGCATGTTGTAATCTCTAGTTAGGTACTTGCGAGTGAACTAGTTCATATTTGGACTTTGCCCAGCCATGTAGCGGTAAATTTCAAAACTGCTAAGCTTAGCTTAAAGCATGAACTAGTTCGTTGTTGTTTCAACATTATGGTTTGGACCTATTGACTTCGAATTATGGATGGTATGTTCAAAGCATTAACATATTTGAAAATGACATTAGAGTTGAGATCTTAAGGCTTACTTTAAGCTTAAATATCACTTTTACTTTCAAGCATGTTTTTCCGCCCTTAATTTTTAATTATATATCCTTAAATCCGAAGTAGATGAGTATACCGCCATGGCTACCAAAAAATTGTTTTTTCGGCCGCTTACGCAGTTTTTCAGCCTGTCTCTAAGCATACATAGCATATGGTTTCATTCGTAGTAGATATCGTTTGCTTTATTCAAGAGGTGGGTATAAAGTATTAGAGTATTATATAGTTGTTGGTAACTGTAACTGTTTTAGTTCATCTGTTATAACTGAATTCTAGCTTACACTTCATTTCCTTTCATGGTATTATTTGCCTAAATTCCTATGGCCTTTAGCTTTCATTTTGCGTGGTTCTCTTGCTTCCTTGTCAATTTCACTTCGGTTGCTCGCGATTTGGGATTCTTGATTCGTCGCATTCTCCTCCCTGTTGTTCCTCTTCTGTTCCTCTTTTCGATTCTGGTGAGATTGTTCTTTTACTGCTCTCAATTGAACTCGTGCACTGCATCTTGATTCTCCTAATTTCTTTCGACATTCCTCACTTCCATTTTTGCTTCAATTCTATTGTTGCTGTAATACCCCCAACCCGTATCCGACCCGGATCCGAGTCCGAGGTGTCACATCAACTTTTAAACCTTTACTTGTTCAAAATAATGAAAAATCCCCATTAAATAAAACTTCATATTATTTCAAAATAAAAAGGTTTCACACTTATCAGAGCATATACAATTCAAATCGTTTATATTACATGTCAACTACATCTAAAAGAATAAAATACATATCAAACATTTCTTTTCTGATCTGAATTTTGTAAGGAAGATGCTGACCTGTCTTGCTCCTTTTAACTTCTCTTCGCGTTTTCCGAAACCTACGTGTGAGACACTCAAACGCTAAGTCGAAGACTTAGTGAGACATATAAAACTCATAATTGAAACTCTAATTCCTAAACATGCATGAACATATCATACAATAATATCATACAAATCAATATAACATTCCATATAATCACATGCATACAAATAGATAAATCTTATCTTAATTATCAATAGCCTAATTTCATAATCAATGTTCCATCCATTTATATCGTTTAGTTATCTATTCTTATACTTAAACTTCTTAACAATCATATCATTCATTTAACAATTAATATATTCGACATTACATATAACATATATTACATTTCACATAGCAAAACATGTATATTACATATCATGTATTTGTTTGTATTTCTTTATTAGCCTATGTACACTTATGAGAACTATAGATATGTGAGTCTATAGAGGTTATGCACTAATACTGTCACCACAGCTCGTATAAATGCACCGAAGTGCCACGTAGAATTGCACCGTAGTGCCGCGTAGAAATGCACCGAAGTGCCATATAATATGTCCCTAAGGACCACGTAAAAATTCCTTAAGAATCATATACATATGCCAAGGATCAAATATGTGTCTCAAAAGACCTCACACATGTTCCAAAGAATACATATATGTCCCGAAGGACCGCATAGACCTTCGACTCTTGGCATGCCAACTATACCTCTAGCTCTCAATTTATATAACATGGGCATTATCTTTTATCTTATTTCACATAATCACATCACTTAACGACATATTCTCATAGTTTCTTATCACATCATGTGATCATATCACTTATAAGCGCATAGCTCATATTCACATATCTTATCTACATGTATATACATGAATCAAATGGCATATACCAAATCATATGAATATATATATATATATATATATATATATATTATGCAATCACATTACTTATACTCACATGGATCAATATCATAGAGCTTAGTTCACTTTTTCATGTTATCACACCGACATATAATCTTATATAAATCCTATAGGTAAAAGCTATTTATCTTTATCTCATTTTTCCCTTTGTACCGGCTTACATGATTTATTATACTAATCTATACAATAACATATAACCCTTATCACTTATCTCACCTTACTTAATTAGAGTTACTCTATCCATTTAATTTAGTTCTACATAACTCCTATACCCTCCTCATAGAGTTTTATAGTTCTTCATGTTATAACTCCTATAACATAGTTTCCTTTTAAAATATATTGCTCTTTCTTATAGTGCTTAGCCTATAGGTTCGTATCATCGTTATGTTCATGTCCCCTAATTTATATAACATTTTCAAAGAGTCTCTTAACTTATTATCTTCTGATTTATATTTTATTCTCTTAAATATTCTTATAGTCACATATAGCTTCATGATTTATCACTTATGTAATTTACATTGCATTCTTATATATATGTATCACAATAAACCTTAGCTTAATTATTCTATCAGTAACATATACTTACATGGCTTGTCTCTTACAATAATATCTTTACACATCTTATTTTATTATCTCCCGTTATCTTATAATAATGTTTTACTTACATCATGTATCATATACAAAACATATCAACATATAACACATATACTCCTATCAAAACATGCTTATATTCATTAATTTATGCATTATAATATAGGAAATAGACTCGTCGCAAGTCATATATCCATTACACATCATATAACTAGCATGCACTCGCCTGGCCTCACTAGTCAAAACCGATCTCTAAACTTTCCCCTTGATCGATCTTACTTGTCAATGATTCCGGAACTTGTTTAGGCTCTATATCTACATAATTATACATTTTAAAGCAATTATCAGATACCTACACCTTGTAATCTGATACTAACAACTTAAATAAACTTAATAAACTAATATTCACTTTTTCCTTTAGGTGTGTACCGATGCACTATAGGTGCATCGGTACCCAAAATAGCTTCAAAATATTCATGCATCGATGCACCCCTTAATGCATCGATGCACCTTCAAAATTTGTCTTGGTGTATCGGTGCATACTCATAGTGCATCGATGCATTCCTGGCATTCGATGTTTCTTCTTTTAAGAATACATCGGTACATATTGAATGTGTATCGATGCATCTTACCTAGAAATTACTCTTTTAGGCACGAAAATCGATTTAATTCAACTCAAATGCTTCATATTTCATCCCCTTTCAAATTCCTAACTTATATATAAATGTTTAAACTCATTTATATTCATTTACCTCTTCTTGAACCTTAATATTCTCTCCTCTTTATTAACTTCAAGAATCATACCAAATTTTCAACATGTTTTAAAACTCATTTGATCACTTCATATCTCTTAATTTAACCCTTGACAAGTCAAATTCAACTTCAAAATCTATTAACTCCTTCTATTTCACTAATTCACTTAAAAACTCTTCATATTTAATCCTTCATAACTTATCCATTTTGAAGTTTCAACATACTTTAATCTCTAAATAATCTTTCTTAGCACCCCAACAATCAAAACTAAGCTTAAAACTTAAGAATTAACCAACTGAAATTAAGCTTACCTTTTCCATGGAGCTTACAAGAAGAGAAGAGGAAGGAGACAACCCAAGCTCTAGACTTTTCTTTTCCTTTCTCACTCTTTCCACGTGTTTTATAAGCTCAAAAGAAAGATAAAAAATCTTTCTGGTCAAATAACCATTTTACCCTTTATTTCCTTTAATAATTACCAACAAACATCCACTAAGTATTCCAATTTAATCACTAAACTTTTAAATCTTTCAAAATCAGACTTCAAAATTTCAAAATTTCTATTTTAGTCACTAACCCTGATTTTGGGATATTACAAATCTCCCCTCCTTTAAGAAAATTCGTCCTCAAATTTTCATTGCACACACCAATAAAAACATATCTTTTAATGTTCTCGTGTTGCTTTCTCCACTTTATTCCTTACGCAATTGCAACTAATGATTTGCCTTCAATTTCCAAATAACTCAATCCATTTCGATCTTTTCTCTTCTTTGATTATACACTTACTTTTGACCGTTGAAAATCAATTTCCAATCAATGACTTACTTTTGCCTCCATTCTTATCACTTTATATCATAAATCAATCTATTTCTTCATTAATCTCTAATTACCTTATAACAATAACTCAAACTCTTATTCCATCATCATTTGACCAAAGCACAACCTTAACTCTTCTTCAAATTTGATTAAACATACATTTTACAGAATCAAACAATCTTTTCACATCACCTTGCACACTTTTCTTACTTCTATAACAAACTTATCGTCTATTCTTCCATATAACCTTTATCATATCTGATCCTTTAAACTCAATCCTTTTCATTCTTTATTCCATTATTTCTTTATTCATTCCAAATCAAAATCTCCTTATACACAAATCGTATCTTTCCTTTCATTTTCACACATTCTTGCCTTATCACCTATACTCATCTCTGTGTATCAATCTTCATTGCATCCTCGTAACTTTGATAACTCAATTTACGTATACAAAACTTCATTCTTTACCATCTCTTATACATGTATTTCCTTGTCTACATCATATCCATATGATCAAAACCATATCTAAATCCACATCATAATTGATTAACTCAACTTTATCTTTTCTTCCAATCTTATAACTCTATCACCTTTACTCTGACAGCTAGTCAACAACATCTGTTCAATCTAGGGCACAAGCCCCAGTCAATCAATCATATACATCCTGTAATTTTCGTTGTTCAATCTCAACACTTTGATTTCTTTTGTCTTATAAACTGTTAATCGATATACCCGTTCTTAAATTCTTCTTATAAATCCTTAGCTTGTATTCAGATCTGCTTCGTATTTATTTATCTCAACCTAACAATATCTTATAATTTTATAATTTCGGTATATTTTTATCACATACTCTGGTTAGCCAATGCTGACTCTTTCCATCTTAACTGCAAACCCTTATCATATACACACTCTTGCTTATACTCAATAATATCCCTTCGTTTCAAACTTATAAGCTCTGACTTTATACATCTTATGCACTTGTCACTATTACATTTATTCTTGAATTCTTCTACTAATTCTCACCTCATTATTGATATTTGAATGTTTTTATGGTGACACTGATTCACCATAATCTATCTTATCCATGAAATAATAAGAATACTTTACCTCACTTTTACGATTCAAACCTGTGAAAACCTTCTATCACTATTCTAATATGATTTCAACTTTCTAAAATCAATCTTTGATCTTACGAGGCACTTCTTGAGGTGTCCGCTCTTCCTCCTGCCTGGTCAGGGCAGGTGAATTGCTATTACGATCAGGAATATCACCTCTCACTTCACTTCGAAACTATTATAATCAGAATTCTACTATATCATACTAATCGTATTCTATTAACAAGACATTACACTCCTTACACTTATCAGATCAGAAATTATTGACTTGGTGTTGGTATGTACACATTTTACAACTCATTTAACTTCGGTTTAAGCCTAGAATCGGCTAAACCTTGGCTCTGATACCATTAAATGTAACACCCCAACCCGTATCCGACCCGGATCCGAGTCTGAGGTTTCACATCAACTTTTAAACCTTTACTTGTTCAAAATAATGAAAAATCCCTATTAAATAAAACTTTATATTATTTCAAAATAAAAGGTTTCATACTTATCAGAGCATATACAATTCAAATCGTTTATATTACATGTCAACTACATCTAAAAGAATAAAATGCATATCAAATATTTTTTTCTGATCTGAATTTTGTAAGGAAGATGCTGACCTGTCTTGCTCCTCTTAACTTCTCTTCGCGCTTTTCGAAACCTACGTGTGAGACACTCAAACGCTAAGTCGAAGACTTAGTGAGACATATAAAACTCATAATTGAAACTCTAATTCCTAAACATGCATGAACATATCATACAATAATATCATACAAATCAATATAACATTCCATATAATCACATGCATACAAATAGATAAATCTTATCTTAACTATCAATAGCCTAATTTCATAATCAATGTTTTATCCATTTATATCTTTTAGTTATCTATTCCTATACTTAAACTTCTTAACAATCATATCATTCATTTAACAATTAATATATTCGACATTACATATAACATATATTACATTTCACATAGCAAAACAGGTACATTACATATCATTTATTTGTTTGTATTTCTTTATTAGCCCATGTACACTTATGAGAACTATAGATATGTGAGTCTATAGAGTTTGTGCACTAATGCTGTCACCACAGCTCGTATAAATGCACCGAAGTGCCACGTAGAATTGCACCGTAGTGCCGCGTAGAAATGTACCGAAGTTTCATTTAATATGTCCCTAAGGACCACGTAGAAATTCCTTAAGAATCATATACATATGCCAATGATCAAGTATGTGTCTCAAAAGACCTCACACATGTTCCAAAGAATACATATATGTCCCGAATGACCGCGTAGACTCGACTCTTGGCATGCCAACTATACCTCTAGCTCTCAATTTACATAACATGGTCATTATCTTTTATCTTATTTCACATATTCACATCACTTAACAACATATTCTCATAGTTTCTTATCACATCATGTTATCATATCACTTATAAGCGCATAGCTCATATTCACATATCTTATCTACATGTATATATATGAATCAAATGGCATATACCAAATCATATGAATATATATATATATATATATATATATATATATATATATATATATATATATATATCTTATGTAATCACATTACTTATACTCAAATGGATCAATATCATAGAACTTAGTTCACTTTTTCATGTTATCACAAGACATATAATCTTATATAAATCCTATAGGTAAAATCTATTTATCTTTATCTCATTTTCCCTTTGTACCGGCTTACATGATTTATTATACTAATCTATACAATAACATATAACCCTTATCAATTATCTCACCTTACTTAATAAGAGTTACTCTATCCATTTAATTTAGTTCTATAACTCTTTCTTATAGTGCTTAGCCTATAGGTTTGTATCATCGTTATGTTCGTGTCCCCTAATTTATATACCATTTTCAAAGAGTCTCTTAACTTTTTATCTTCTGATTTATATTTTATTCTCTTAAATATTCTCATAGTCACATATAGCTTCATGCCTTATCACTTATGTAATTTACACTGCATTCTTATATATATGTATCACAATAAACCTTAGCTTAATTATTCTATCAGTAACATATACTTACATGGCTTGTCTCTTACAATAATATCTTTACACATCTTATTTTATTATCTCCCGTTATCTTATAATAATGTTTTACTTACATCATGTATCATATACAAAACATATCAACATACATCACATATACTCCTATCAAAACATGCTTATATTCATTAATTTATCCATTCTAATATAGGAAATAGACTCGTCGCAAGTCATATTTCCATTACACATCATATAACTAGCATGCACTCACCTGTCCTCACTAGTCAAAACTGATCTCTAAACTTTCCTCTTGATCGATCTTACTTGTCAATGATTCTGGAACTTGTTTAGGCTCTGTATCTACATAATTATACATTTTAAGGCAATTATCAGATACCTACACCTTGTAATCCGATACTAACAACTTAAATGAACTTAATAAACTAATATTCACTTTTTCCTTTAGGGGTGTACCGATGCACTATAGGTGCATCGGTACCCAAAATAGCTTCGAAATATTCATGCATCGATGCACCCCTTAATGTATTGATGCACCTTCAAAATTTGTCTTAATGCATCCGTGCATACTCATAGTGCATCGATGTATTACTAACATTCGATGTTTCTTCTTTTAAGAATGCCTCAGTGCATATTGAATGTGTACCGATTCATCTTGCCCAGAAATTACTCTTTTAGGCAGGAAAATCCATTTAATTCAACTCAAATGCTTCATATTTCATCCCCTTTCAAATTCAAAACTTATATATACATGTTTAAACTCATTTATATTTATTTACCTCTTCTTGAACCTTAATATCCTCTCCTCTTTATTAACTTCAAGAATCATACCAGATTTTCAACATGTTTTAAAACTCATTTGATCACTTCATATCTCTTAATTTAACCCTTGACAAGTCAAATTCAACTTAAAAATCTATTAACTCATTTTATTTCAATAATTCACTTAAAAACTCTTCATATTTAATCCTTTATAACTCATCCATTTTTAAGTTTCAACATACTTTAATCTTTAAATAATCTTTCTTAGCACCCCAAGAATCAAAACTAAGCTTAAAACTTAAGAATTAACCAACTGAAATTAAGCTTACCTTTGCCATGGAGCTTACGGGAAGAGAAGAGGAATGAGACAACCCAAGCTCTAGACTTTTATTTTCCTTTCTCACTCTTTCCACATGTTTTATAAGCTCAAAAGAAAGTTAAAAAATCTTTCTGGTCAAATGACCATTTTACCCTTTATTTCCTTTAATAATTTCCAACAAACATCCACTAAGTATTCCAATTTAATCACTAAACTTTTAAATCTTTCAAAATCAGACTTCAAAATTTCAATTTTAGTCACTAACCCTGATTTCAGGATATTACAATTGTGCCCTCGCTTGCCCTTATAGCACAAATTGATGCAAAATTGGTTGATTTCTTTCTTTATCTTATCCATTTGATTTTCGTATGTGCTTGTTCTCAGATTAATTTGTTACATCGTCGGTGCTTTGTTCTCTTACCCTAATAGTGTTCTGGTTGTTACATCGCCTGTGCTTTGTTCTTCAGTTCTTGATTAGTTCGGTACTTTGTCTATGCTCTTCGGTGGATCTTCGATACTGGTGAGATCGTTCTTATCTCTTAATTGATTAGCTTCTTGCTTTAAGCTCCTTTATGCTTTCTGGTTGAAGACTTGTGCTTTACTTGCCATCTGCATTGTGTTTTGAGTTCTGTTTGCTATCTGCATTGTGTTTTGAATGGCGAATTCAATCGATGAAAATGCTCTAAATGTCATTAGTAGCTCTGCCTCTTCTGCTCCTAATAGGTTATTCTCTACTAAGAAGATTAATGTCTCATTAGATGATCACAACGATTTGATATGGCATTAACAGGTTTTTTTCACTATTAAAACACATAGATTGCAGAAGTATATAGATTCAAATGTTTCTTGGCCTACACTATATGTTACTTTAGATGGTGTAGTTAGTTTGAACCCTGAATATGAGTTGTATGAGGAACAAGATGGAGCTCTTGCCTCATGGCTGCTCTCTACTGATAGTGAGAAAGTGTTGCCTTATCTCATATATCTCAATATTACAGCTGAAATCTGGATACATTGCATAGGTTATACAGTGGTAAGACTACTTCTAGGTTAATATCCTATAGGAGAATATTATATTCTCAGAGGAAAGGAGAGCTGAGTATGAGAGATTACTTGATGAAAATCAAGTTTGTTTGTGACAATCTAGCTAGCTGTGGAGAGATAATTTCATAACATGAACACATCACTGCTATATTGAATGGTTTGCCACCTGAGTTTGACTCAGTTATCACTGTTATAACTGCTACGCTCACTCCTCTATATCTAAGGTATGTCAGCACCATATTATTGGATGTTGACACAAGACAGTCTTAATCCTTTAACCACGTCACAGCTTGTGCTCATGTTACAACTCAAGCTGCAAGTGATCAAGTGACCTCCAATAATGATTCACATTCTGAATATCAGTAAAAGGGTGAACTTTTTTATAATACTGGTCAAAACTTCAATAACAGTAATAACAGTAATAGGGGTAGAGGTCAAGGACAATTTTCTTCCTCTAGACCACAGTGCCAATTGTGTGGCCGAATGGGACATCTTGTTGAAAGATGCTATTATAGATTTGATATGAACTATAAGAATGAATCCTCTCGACCTATACAAAACAATAATAATAAAAGATATTCTAGTGTCTAAGCCAATGTCAGCTCATATAATCCCTGCAGTGATAATTTCAACCCTTATAATTCAATGTATTATACATATTCACCATTAGTATCAGCACCTCAAGTTCCTCAAGTTTCTGCAGTCTCTCATGTGCCTCAAGTTTCTATTTTTTGACCACATACTTACCCTGTTAATATTCCACATCAAGTTTATTCAAATTCTCAGAACATGTCTTCTTTTTCTTCTGGAAATACAAATCAGTTCACTACTGCTACTCAACCACATGTCACATCTCAAGCTTATATAGCTACACCTAAGATAGTGGATGATAATGCTTGGTATCCATATTCTGGAGCAACTCATCATATAACTAAAGACTTCAGTAACCTACAGATTAAATAAACTCACCCTGGAACAGGTAGTGTGATTGTAGGCAATGGAAATTCTCTTCCAATACAGAGCACTAGTTAGTCTTTTTTCTGTACTAATTCCAATAAATTTCATTTAAACAAGTTGTTGTTTGTTCCTAACATTACTAAAAATATGATGTATGTTTCTAAATTCACTCAAGACAATTAGGTTCTACTTGAATTTTACCCTAATTTCTGTCAAGTTCGTGACTTGCATACTTAGAAAGTGATGTTAAAAGGAAGTCAAGATGGAGGACTGTACAAACTCAATATAGCCATGAATAACACTGATAATAATGGCAGTTGCATGTTTACTGGTGATGAAATGCATGTTAATAATTCCAATAATAGCTCTTTGTCTTCAATAAGTTGTCACATTATAAATGCTAGGGTGTCTGTAGACATGTGGCACAAGAGACTTGGCCACCGTTATAAAGAAGTACTACTCTCTGCATTGAAACATTACAATGTAACTCCTTTTGATGTAAATAAAGAACAAGTGTTATGCAAAGCATGTCAACTTGCTAAATCACACAAATTGCCCTTCTATGACTCACACATTGTTTATGAACAGCCACTAGAACTTATAGTATCTGATGTGCGGGGCCATGCCCCTGTTTACTCTAATGGGTTCAGATTTTATGTTGCATTTACTGATGCACACAATAGGTACACTTGGATTTATTTTCTGAAACAAAAGTCTGAGGTTAAATCTGTCTTTCTTCAGTTTCATAAACAGGTGGAGAGGCAATTTGGTGTCAAGCTAAAGGTGTTTCAGTCTGATGGAGGGGGTGAGTTTGGAGCTCTTCAAGCTTACATGAAGGAGCAAGGTATAATACACAGACTGTCATGCCCCCATACTTCAGAACATAATGGTTTGGTGGAAAGGAGGCATCGACAGATAGTTGAGGTTCTATGCTATCTCAGGCTTGTATGCCTTTAAATTTTTGGAATGATGTTTTTTCCAGTGCTATTTTTCTTATTAATCGATTACCTACACATGTGTTGTTTGGTATATCACCATATGAAATGATTTTTCATAAAGCACCTGATTATAGTTTTTAGAGTCTTTGGAAGCACATGTTACCCTTTTTTAAGACCTTATAATCAGCACAAGTTTCAGTTTCGTTCCTCTGCCTGTGTTTTCTTGGGTTATTCACCTGCTCATAAGGGATATAAATGTTTAGAACACAGTGGCTGTGTCTATGTCTCAAGGCATGTTAGATTTGAAGAAAATGAATTTCCTTATCAGCAACACCAAAGTTATCCTAATACTTCTAGTCTGTCAGTATTAAACAGTCAAAAGCACTCAAGTGTCAACAATATTTGTTCCCAAAATAGCTTGTTTTATCCTTATTTTCATCCCTACTAGCACACACAATCACAAATCAACTTTACCATATTCTTCATCATCAACATCTTCACCACATGAATCATCTTCATCATATCCCCATCTCATCCATCACAACAATTCATCACATTTTCATCTCATTCTCCAAATTCATCCCATTCAAATTTACCATCTTCTACACCATCAACATCATCATCTTCACCACGTGTCATCTTTATCACAACAATTCACCTCATCCCCATCTCATTCATTCATCTCAGAACCAATTGAAGACATTACTTCATCATCATCACCATCTCCACCTCCATCATCACCACCATCACCACCATCTCTACCTCGGCTAGTTCAGAATGCTCATCCCATGGTCACTCGTGGCAAAGCTGGTGTTTTTAAACCTAGAGTGTTGCTTGCTAAGACAAGTCCGTCAGAGCCAACAAATGTCTATGAAGTATTGCAACATCTTGCTTGGTGTGAGGTTGTTCAAAGTGAATATATTGCTCTTATGAAGAATGGTACGTGGGAGTTAAAGCCTCTGCCACTAGTACGCAAAACAATAGGTTGTAAATGGCTTTTTAAAGTCAAGAAGAAGCCTGATGGGTAAGTTGATAGGCTTAAGGCTCGACTAGTGGCCACAGGGTACTCTCAAATGGTGGGAAGAGATTTATCCGAGATGTTTAGTCCAGTGGTTCGAGCGAGTACAATAAGAACTATACTGGCAGTTGCTGTCATGAAGGATTGGTCACTTAGACAAATTGGCATCAATAATGCATTCCTCAATGGAAGGCTAACAGAGGAAATATACATGTGTCAGCCTTCAGGTTTTGAGCAGAGAAGTGAAGATCGGAAGGAGTTGGTATGCTGCTTGAAGAAGGCCCTTTATGGGCTTAGACAAGCACCTAAAGTATGGTTTGAGACTTTGAGGAAGTTTTTAGTTGAAAATTTGGGGTTTATTGGTTCAAGGGTTAATTCTTCCCTGTTTATCTAAAATTCAGCATGTTCTCAAGTATTGTTAATGGTGTATGTAGATGATATAGTCATCACAGGAAGTCAGGTGATAGAAGTGGATGCCATAGTGCAAGCAATTAATGAGTAATTCTCTCTTAAGGATTTGGGACAGTTAGAATTATTTCTTGGAATGCAAGTTGAACACTCTCCAAGAGGCTTGGTTTTAAACCAGAGAAAATATATTTCTGAGTTGTTAAAAAGGTCAAATTTAGATGAGTCAACTCCCACGCCTATGGTCTTTGCTCCTAAACTCAAGGCAAATGATGGACAATTGTTTGGTGATGTTCATCTTTATCGCAACTTTGTGGGAGTATGTATATTTAACAAGGCCTGACATAGCCTATGCTGTTAACAAGGTTAGTCAGTACATGAACAGTCCGTGTGATACACATTGGACGGCAGTGAAACGCATATTAAGATACCTCAGTGGGACACTTAAGTATGGGTATTTTTATTACAAACTGGCAGCTTCAGTCTAGTCTGCTACACTAATGCAGACTGAGCAGCTTTGGTGGAAGACAGACGATCCACAACATGTTACTGTGTATATCTTGGAGGTAATCCAATTGTGTGGTGCTCTAAGAAACAAAGTGTTGTCTCTAGGTCCACTTCAGAGGCAGAGTATATAAGCCTTGCTAACTCTGTTTCTGAGTTGATTTGGATTGAACAGTTACTTGATGAAATTGGCATTAGTGTAACTGGAAAGCCAGTTGTGTGGTGTGATAACACCTCTGCAATTTCTATGGCAGCAAATCCAACACATCATGCTCGAATAAAGCATGTGGAAATTGATATTCACTTTGTGAGGGAAAGGTTTTTGGCTGAACAACTCAGTGTAAATTTTGTTTCTTCTGCAGAACAGGTGGTTGACATACTCACCAAGCCATTGTCACCTGCAGTATTTAGTGATATGCGTTCGCATCTTGGTGTTAAGTCTTGGGCAGAAATCAACAATACCAGTCATGAGAAGCAAGTCTGAAAAAGCCAGGAAAATGTTGAAGTGGCAATTCAGATCATTAGAAAACCAGGAGAATATTAAAGTATTATATAGTTGTTTGTAGCTGTAATAGTTGTAACTGTTTTAGTTAATTTGTTGTAACTGAATTCTAGTCAGTTGGGCCATTCAGTTGGGCTAGTTGGTTAGCCTTAGTTGTATATATAGTGGGCCTGTCCACTGTTCATTATCCAAGTTAAGCATTTTTTGTATTTTTCAGAGTATTGTATTCATTTCTGTTTTACGATTGACTTCAGTAAACATCATCCCCTCCTTCTGTTTTGGTTATCTCTTTCCTTTCTAGTTTATCACTGCTAGCTTACACTTCATTTCCTTTCATAAAGGAAGAAATCGCTATGAACGTCTTTGTGACTCGGATCCTTGCCTTTGGCGGAAGATGCTTGGTCTTATGCCAGGATCCGAACCGCTGGTTGCAGCCTCATTGAATGCAACCCAACCTGAATCTCTGTCAACTTGGTTCAGTGAAAATGAAGACAACTGATCTCTTTCCCAAGCATGGAAGTGAGCTGATACAGGGTTTTCAGGCTCTTGAAAGTTGTGATCGCCGGAAGTACTTGATGCAACGAAATAGAAGCCATTTGTATGGTCGGATGATGAGGCCACAGGTCCAACATACGGGTGCTTGAACTCTATCACGGCCGACTTCTACGGCTGCTCGACCTACGGGAGCTGGAAATACTGGGTGTCTGTAATGTTGGCAAAGTGCTAGGGTGATGGTGTTGATAGTATGCCTGAAGCGCTTGAACTCTATAACGGGCCCGGGCATTGCTACCATGGTAAGCAGGTATAAACGAGGAAGGAGCCTCACTTGCTACTCTAGCACCAGAACTGTGAAAACCTAAATCCGTTTGATCTATATATGCTTGGAAAATGCAACTGTCTAATGTTATATATTTTGGAATGATATTTTAGTCTAAAAAGAGAAGCAGTAGATAATAAATAAAATCAAGCTCTTATGTTTCCGCAATGTCCGATTCTAGTCCTTTACTGGGGGAGGGGAGAGAGGAGTTTATGTGAGGAAACATTGCTTGCATCTGGAAAATAGATGCTGAACAGAACAAAAAAATAAATGGATGCGCATAAAAGAGCAGTGAAAACCCAATCAAATAATCCAAGTCAATTATGTTGAGCCATACCTGTGGCCAACAACAAATGGATGCATAAAAGACTCCGGTCTTGGCATATCCGAACCATTCCTGGCTGGCCTTTGACTGACAGGTGTAATTGAAGGCTTATCAGAACTACCAATTGTACGTGTAGATGTAGAGAATGGAGGGTAATGGTGCTCCCAACTATGATAATGGAGATCCATTGCAGGAAAAGCATAAGAGTAGGTATCTCACTAGCCACTGATGGACCATTCCAGTGACCATTGAAACTAGAACTATTTGAAACATTTCCACTGGAATTTGAGGATGAGGGATGAATCATTGACCCGACGTAAGATATATATGGACATGGTCGTCCATTGCAGAAAAAACATAAGAGGTAGGTAGCAGATGATGAAGTTTCTGCGAAGATAGCATGTCGTCCCACTACTCATGATCTGCATCTAAAAAGAGCAAGCAAAAGGTTAAGGTCGCTTAAGTGTCTCGGAGGAAGCTTGGGCTTTGGTCTATCAGCGGTTTTTGAAGGAGTTTTAATTGATTGGATTATGTTGCTTCTCCAAATATGTAGATGGTTCGGCTCTTGGAGTCGCTTGTGCTTTTTTCACATTAATAGATATGGGTATTTTTTTGGGTTATTTTGGTTTTTAGTGATGTGAGGCTCGGGATAGGTGTGAGTTGGTATCAAATAGGGTTGTCCTTGTTTTATTTGGCTGTTTGGGGAGTTTCTTATAGGTTTTCTGGGTTTTTTTATTTTGTTTCTGTATCTAGATTGGTGCTAAGGTGTACCGGTTTGATTATTTAATAAATCATGAGATACTCTTTTCCTCATTCCAATTTTCATTTACATACGGTTTAGTATTTCAGCACACCAAGTCTCTTCACTATAAAATCCATAACCAAACATTACTCGACAAAAAAGAAAGGAAATGTCTTACATGTTGAGGAAAACTCTCCTTGCCTGAAAAAATAACAAAATCAGGACATGTTAGGGAAAAAAAATTGAAACTTGACCTTGGCAAGAAAACTAAGAAAACAAAATGTAATGATAAGCATAAAGAATGAAAATGGTATGTTTCACTATGGAAGAGTTGATGACAATAAACTTAAAAAAAGGCTTTCCTGACAGGAGAGAACAATAAGCATATTGCTCCTTCCACAGAAATAAACAATATTCTGTGATTATGTCGAGATGCTATGCTCCATTAATTTAAGCTTAGGAAACTCTTCTAGTGCAAAGAAGTGGTCTGCTGCCTAATACCTCTTAAAATTTTAGGCATTTTGCTCATGTATCTCATGCAGAACGAATTTGCAATTGACAGAGATACAGTTAAATGTTGGGTCTCCATAGATAATTTGCAGATTCGAGGCCGTCTGAAAACACTCGTACATTGATTCAATAGTCTTGATTGAGTTCCAATGCAGTGACACCACAATTATAAGCACAGGATTAATGTTTTTCTTCAATTTCATAAATCAGTTTCTAACTAAGAAGATGACAACTCTCTCTCTCTTCTTTTGTAGTTATCTACAACAAAGATTGACCCTAAAATACACAAAAGTGTAAGGTGGCGAACATTTGATGTGAAGAAAGCACAACATCCTCCTCGTTAGAGTCGTACCTCAATTGAAATTCGGACTCCTACCACATCATCCATATCCGATAGTCGTCCATGACCTCGGATAGTGGCTTCTTTCCTAAAACTTCGTAGATCAAAGTGATGGGGTTGTAATCGGTCCGCCTGACGACAACGATACCATTGATAGGAACACCAAATTGGCAAGCGGCGCCTTTCAAAGTAATCGTTGTTTTACTACTCGGGAAATAATAAGTGTGTGTCTCGGACCTCCAACGTTCAATCAGAGCATAAATCAACACTGGATACACCTTAAAACCGCGTACAAATATGGCTACATATAGACTGGATTGTTGAAGATATCATCATCCGCTTATGCGGATCTCTCAATGTCATCCCGCAATGACGAATGCTCCGATCTTCTTCCGGATGGAGTTCGATCGATGAAATATGAACATCATCGATACGTAATATTTCTTCTCGGGAAACCATTTTTCTTGATTTTTTTTCAGAAAGTAAGAAACTTTCTTAATTTTTTTCATAATAATGGATAGTAAAAAACTTAAACCCCAAAATCCAATTCATAACCTTAATCCCAATGGCTATAAACAACTAAAATTTTCAAAATTATGGAGGTGACGAGTTCCATGGTGATCGTTGCCATGTAACCATTGTTGTAGCCCGTTGACCAACGGATATTTTTTTTAATTCAATTGAACTTACCTCGAGGTAACGAGTTCTCTTTTTTCAGTTATAATATTAAAATTATTTTTATAATTTTTAAAATTATTTTTTTAAACGGACTCATCACATCGAAATGATAAATCTCTTTAATTTAAATAAAGAAATGACCCACATGGAACCTACTCATGTGGATCTATTGAAATAGTATATCTCCCAGAACTCATCATTTTAAACTCATTGCATCGAAGTGACGAGTTTTAGAATTACTGTAGCTTTTTTCATATTCTCCAAAATAAAAAATCTGGATAGTCTTATGGATTAAAAAATCGTTTAGATTCGTACCTAAATATTATACTAGGACAAAATTGATAATTACATTTATCAGGGAATTTTTTTTTTTGAATAATGCATTGGAAAAAATAGTTCGAATAGGATTGAATTAAAATTATTTATTCAAATAGGGTGAATGCTATAATACCAATGGGAACGCATAGTGTTCCATGCGAGATAATTTTGGATGGGAAACGCATGCATTTCCATGCTTTACCCAAATTTTTTTTTACTTAAACACTATAAGTTGTTCGAACCATGCTCTGTTACCTTAATTAAGTTGCTTGAACCATGCCCTGCTACCTTGATTAAGTTGCTTGAACCATGTCCTGCTACCAAGTTGTTCGAACCATGCCCTGCTACCCTAACACTACAAGTTGTTCTTCATGCTACCCCCATAAAGTTGCTCAAATCATGTCCTGCTACCAAGTTTCTCGAACCATGTCCTATTACCCTGATCAAGATGGTAGAACTATGCCCTGCTACCAAATTGCTCGAACCATGCCCTGCTACCCTAAAACTTCAACAACTATAGTGTCTAAGTAGCATAGCATGGTTCGAGCAACTTGATCAGGGTAACAGGGCATGGTTCGAGAAAATTGGTTACAAGATATTATTCGAGCAACTTTATCGGGGTAACAGAAAGAACAACTTGTAGTATCATGATAACGGGATACAATTCGAGCAACTTTATTAAGATAACATAACATAGTTTGAACAACTTACAATGTCCATAAGAAAAAAAACCTAATTTGGGGGAACTCTTTTTTTTCATGCATTTCCCATCCAAAATTATATATATCTTATAGTGGTATTAACTTGATAATGTAACATTCGCCCTATCTAAAAATTATGTCACATGGTGGTATTAACTCGGCCTTATTCGAACTATTTTTTCTCAATGCATCATTAAAAAAATTTAGCCCATTCATCACAATCTCGATTCTTGCCACAGGTAACAAAGTTTATTTTTTTTATTTTTTAAAATTTATTTTCACTGTTTGTTTGTTTATTTTTTAACTAGTTTTTGGAAGAAAATAATGGGTTCGAATTCAAATTTTAGTTTAGAGAAATGTTTTTTAAACTTAAATTTGATAAAATTAATGAATTCTTAAACCTGGTTACTGTTGTGACCATCCTTTTCCAAAAACTTGTGTACAAAAGCATGGCAGTCTTTAAATATATCAGCAAACTGCAAACCTAAGACGATATAATTGGACATGCCCTTCTCCCAGAGAAATGTTGTCTCTGATCAAGCGTAGTAATTTAGGCTTGTACCTGAATGATACCTTCATAGAAATCTTCATGGTTGACCTGTAAAATCCAAAACCCATTTTAATATGCACAGCAACTGCAAATGCACACCCAACCCCCATTCACTATGAAACACCCTAATAGCTCTTCTTGCCAAAAACAAATTTCAAGTAAATTAACAACTGCACCTCAGTTGCATCACGGCGAAGAGCTACCATGCCGGCCTCCACACAAACAGCTTTCAGTTGTGCTCCATTGAAATCATCTGTAGACCGAGCAAGTTCCTAGAAATTCACATCTGGATGGACATTCATCTTCCTTGAGTAGATCTACAAAATCAATGCAAGTATTCACTATAATTCATCCCAGGTAAGAATCCGTGGAATTGGTGGTGGCCCTGAAAGACATACCTGAAGGATTGGAGCTCTTGCTTCTTCAGTGGGATGCGGGAACTCAATTTTACGATCCAATCGAATAGAACGCATCAGAGCAGGATCTAGAATATCAGCTCGGTTGGTTACTGCTACGACCTACAACACATTATGGATCACTTATATTTTAGCAAATAAATACCCAAAAAAATCATGCCAAGGCAAACCTTAATGCGTTCATCATTGCTGAAGCCATCAAGCTGGTTGAGCAGTTCCAACATTGTTCGCTGAACCTCCCTATCTCCACTCACCTCACTGCAAATGATAACAGGCAGAACAAGAATCAGTGGATCTATCCACAAATAAATGCCACTACCAGCCTCAACAAATTTGCTTATGAATAAATTAAGATATGGCATTACCTATCAAATCGCTTTGTGCCAATTGCATCAATTTCATCAATAAAAATGATGCAAGGAGATTTTTCTTTTGCAGGCTGAAAAGCATCACGTACAAGTTTTGCTCCATCTCCAATAAACATCTACATGCATTACATTTATGTTACTTAATATAGAGCCTAAGCAAGCCAACATAAAATCAAAACATAATGAGGTTAAATATTAAAAAAATCTATAATGTTCTACTAACCAAGGAGTATGGCAAAAAAATATTTGCAATATGAATTGAAAGGAGTAGACAAGGTTGAAATACAAAGAACTAAGTTGAAAGGGTACAAGAGTTAATACCTGAACCAGTTGGGGGCCTGCCAGCTTCAGAAACGTAGCATTGGTCTGTGCTGCACAAGTGCGAGCCATCAGTGTTTTCCCAGTGCCAGGAGGTCCATATAAGAGCACTCCCTTAGGTGGGCAAATGCCTAGCTTTTGAAATCGTTCTTTATGAGTCATGGGCAACACAATGGCCTCAACTAGTTATTGGATCTGATCCAGGAACAAGCATAAGAAAAACAACATTAAACAATAATTTAATAGTTATGAAATAATATTCTCAGAGAGAGAGGTGGTGGGAATTAAAAAAAAAAAACTTGCCTGCTTCTCCAAGCCACCAATATCATTGTAACCCTCAGTTGGCTTCTCATCAACCTCCATAGCCTTTACTCTGGAGTCATACTCAGATGGTAAAGTATCCAATATCAAGTAGCTGTCTTTGTTGACCCCAACCAAATCACCAGGTTTCAATTTATCAGGGTCAACAAGTCCAACAACAGGTAGAAAGATGGTCTGTAGTAACTAAAAAACAAGTCATGATGAAACCAATTTTTCTTTTCAACAATATCAAGAAAATCTTAATTTGATATTTGATAACTAATTTCACTATAGAAAACAGAACAGATTATCAAATTTCTTACAAGTAGGAGATAAGAAATCATGCCCTTCCACTACCTGCCGAGTAGAAGTTTTCAGCACAACACATTTGCCCTTCCTTTGCGAGTCTAGATCAATGTTGGCACCATCCTCCTCTTATTCAGCTTAAGGATTCATCTCCAATATCTGAAAGAAATTGTACTTAAAATTAAAGCACCCAAGCAGACACCATGTGACCCCCTACTCTTCATTTTCCTTCAAGTACCCCATGTTTCTTACCCATGTCAAGGCATATTTTTGAATATGGGCATGGGATATGAACCTCCAAGTGCATGAAAATACTTTTTTAAAAAAATAAAAAATACATCAGTATATAGAAGGCACAAGGTTGCTTTTCTACGATATAACTACATCAGTAATGGCTCATTATTAATCTGCTACTGCTACCCCTTTGAATACTCTTTTGAGGATGTTTAAATTCATAATCATATATACCCGTGCAGAATCAATAGAAGATTACTGGAACACAAATGAAGAAAGAAAGAAAGAACGAAAGAAAAAAAAAGATGCAAGATTTACCTCAACAATGTTGCCGACCAAGTAGGGCAGCTGCTTGTTAAGCTAATCTTCTCTTGATTCTCCTTAATCTTTTCCTTGTATGAATCCAACTCGAGATTTGTCCTTTGCATTCCTTCAATCCCAGAAACCAATTAAAACAAAAATCAGAAAATTCACGCTAAATATAGCTACATTCTTCCGAAAGACCAAAAGTTTTCGGTGTAACAGAAATTGCTTAGCTTCAAGCAAGAAGATTTCACATTTCTAATAAAACCACGAAATTTACCACGAAACTAAAGAACCTTCCCTTAATTGTAAAACATACTTAGGTTAATCAATATCCAAAACAAAGACCCGACTAACATAGAATAATTGAAAGACGACATTTTATTAAAATTGATAGTCGTGGATTTTAAAACCCTAAAGACATACGAAACAAATAATAATAATCAACAGAGATAGAGATGGGGAGAGAGCAAGGATGGAGAAGGACCTTGAGAATTCGAATCTCATTATCAAGAAGACGGGAAGCTCGGACGATATCATCGGTGGTCATGGAAGCCAACTGGTCTTCTTCAAAGGTCGAATCTTCCACCATAGCGGTCGCCATTGGTGACGGTTTTCAAGAACGGATATTTCAATCGAGAGATGAGTCCGACAAAGCGTAGAAAGCAGTTCGAATGGAGAAAAAAATGAAAGGCGGAGATAATAGGTAAAAGAGGCCACAAAAAAATGAAGATCTTTATAGTTCTCTTGTTCGCGACGAAAAGGAAGACATCGCAGGCGGTGAATTGTTCATTTAGGCCTCTCCGGTAACTATTGGGCTTATTCTTTCTCAGAACAGCCCAATCTTTTGTTTAATTTATCTCTTATTGGGATCAGAATTCAGATGCACTTGGGTAGCATCGCGTTTCAAGCATAATTAGTGTGATATCCGTATTACTTTTATTATCAGTAAGCCTCTTTAATCCAGAAAATAAATTTAATATAGTTTTTTTATTAATTTTTTCATCGTTTGATCATTACGGCATTGATGTGGTAGCTCACAATACTGACGTAGTAGTCCACGATACTGATGTGTTAATTTATTTACCATGTTTGAGTTACCAATTTAGTTCATCTACCATATTATTCATCACGTTATCAACCATCGTGAACTGTCACGTTAGTACTGTAATAGTCAACGACCAAAAGCGTTGGTCAAATGGTCACATTGAACTTATTTTCTGAGTCGAAGAGTCACATTTAGAGAAAAAAAATACGATGATGACATTGATTTTTTTAAAAGTATAGGGACCTCTGATACATTTTTGTCTTAAAATTAAATTAATTGGTTTTTTAAACTGTTATTAGTATTGATTTTTTAATAGTTCTTAATTAAATCAAATAAAATTCAATTAATTTGATTAATTTTTGAATTAATCAAAAATTGTCATACGCTTTTTAGTTAGATTAATTTGTGTTTAATATAAGTATTTTTTTTTCATTTAGATCTAAATTCGGTTAGATTTTAAAAATTTAATAAAATTGATTAAAAATAATAAAATCTGAATTCTTAAGGTATCTAAATTTAATATATATATACATATTTAATATTTTCAATTACTTTGATTAATTCGTTTAGTTAACCAATAATCAAAGTTTAGAAAACTCAATAAATCCAACGTCTAAATATCTGATGAAATAATCAAATTAAATTTTGATTTGACCTGTGAATTTTTTTTGATTAATTTGAAGTAAATAAAGGCAATATCTATTCAAAAATAATTTTTAATCATTTGACATTAAACAATCACACATCTAATATTTCTAATGTTCAAAATTAAGACCTTAATAAATAATAACAATTATATTATCATTGAAGTCGCTCAATTTATATGGATATATTAAATTTTTAAACCAAACAAATAACGCTTCTAAACATTATTCTAGGACAAACTCAAAAATATAAATATGTATCAATTATAAGCATTTTTCATAAATATTTAGCGGGTATAATATTATATTATATTATATTATATTATATTATATTATATTATATTATATTATATTATATTATATTATATTATATTATATTATATTATATTATATTATATTATATTATATTATATTATATTATATTATATTATATTATATTATATTATATTATATTTAAGATAAATATTGCTAAATTTGAAATAAAATGGCTGGAAATTTATATTAGCATAGATCAAAACTGCTGTTTAACAAAGTTACTAAACATCAAATCTTTTATTTACATGTTCCAGCAATGGAATTTAACATGTATTCCATTGTTGTAACAAATTAGCTTCGAAAAACCGTCTCCAAATTTTCAGTGGGCGTATGTCACCAATGTTCGAATAATTTTCCTTCGATCTCCGGTTCATCAGCAAACCTCTCGCCGCGAATCCCATTAATTCAGTTGGATCCATATAACTGCGAATCCTTGAACCGATCCCACCTTCACAAGAAAATCCCGTTCTCAGGTACCTATCCGGAGTGGCTTCTTCGGGACCGATATCATTCCGCTTTGTTTGAGCTCGGATTTTTTCTACCGATGGTTCATCTCCCATATATTCATGGCTTCCTAAGCCGAATGGATCCCAATCTACCTGGTGCAAGATATTGGCTGCACATTCTGCACCATCTTTGTTAAGGTTTTCTAATTCGATATATTGCTCAAGTGCTAATTTGTCGACTTTTACTTTTAGATTCTGCAGTTGGTGCCCGATTCTAGATGCAACGGCATCATATAATTTCCCTCTTGATGCATCTGGGGTGTCTTCGACATTGAGCAGGTCATCAAAATGTATAGGGTCTCCAATTAGAACCGTCACCTGCAAAGTTCATGTATAAATGAATTCGCCACAACACTAATTGGTGGGAAATGTAATCAACGACATAAAACTCAATATAACCAACAAGTAAATGTGCAAAGTCACAAGAGATAATCAAACTTCGACCGTTGCAGGTGAAATTCAAAAGAATGCCTATTAAGCAAAGAGGATAATGGAAAAAGTACATACCGTCTTGCCAATCCTCGGGAAATTGGCTCCTATAGGCATAACATCTTGCATTCCAGTGTGAACAAATGGCAGAACAAATGGAGTAGTGTCAGCATCTAGAACCAACCTGTATCATCATAATTATGTTTTAAAAAAAATACATTTTAACTAACAAGAAATGCAACAAATAAGATAAAAGTTCCATTTATTGAACAAATTATCTCTTTAACACAGATTTCAGCAGGAGACGGATCTGTTTATTTCCTGATGTAAGAAAACATATAAAGAGAATAATTCTCGCCTGCCAACGCCTCTCTTAGAAGATCTAACTGTTTTTCCACCATCTCGAGAACGACTGCCTTCTGGAAAGATGTGAACCCATCCACCAGTATTCAGTTTTGAAATGGCCATGTCCATGCCCTGTTACATTAGAATTACAATGATGAAATAAGCATGATGCCACTCGTTTAAGTAATAAAGACGTATACATGCAGATTAACCTTAATATACCATACAAGAAACTTGTCGATAAAGGTGCAAATATCTAGGGTCTCAAACATATTACATAACTTATGCATCATAAGAAGTCCGGAAAAGGAAACAAAATCTCAAGGCACTAAACAATATGAATCGTGCATGTAAACCGATATATTCTCGCATTCATACACATTCATAAAACTGAAGAATGTGTCTACAATCAAACTACTACATCAGCAATCATATCCATTTTAAAGAAGTTCAAATGTCACTCCTCTTTGTTTTCCTCTTCCTTCACTTGAATGTCACTCATCTCAACAATGCAGACCACAAATTCTGCAAAGCAAGGCTTCCAAATTCATATGCACTTGCATGTGTGGTTATCAACTTACTCGGCATTTAATACACACTGTTCCATGATAAGAATAATGTCAAAATTTAAAAGGCATACCATCTGATAAATCCCATCACCTCGAGACACAGGCAACACCTTTACAGAACGAAAGAATGTAGATGTAACGGGATTGCTGAAGCATCGATCTGATGCACACAGGGTCCATCTCAAGTTCTCAGCATTGAGAAGAACTCTGGGAGGAAGCAGTGAAGCAATGACAAATGGATCATCCACAGAAGCAACATGATTGCTTACCTGCAAATAAACATTCATTCATCCGCATATGCTAAATATAATAATAGGATCATACATAAAACTGGTGAACGAGACAAAAGTTAAAAAAGATAAATAGCAAAAATCATAGATTATACCGTTATAAGGGGCTTGTTCTTGGGTCTATTAAGTAAGGCATCGTGTAATTTTTCAAGGCCATAAACCTGTCACATTAGAGAACTTGTATCAAATCCTAGAAACTGTCAAATAAATGCCAATTAACACAATAGAGTTTTCTTAATTACATACTTGGACATGATTGAGACCATTCATAAAAACATGGCAAACGTTTCCAATCAAAGGAACAGCTACAGCTTGAAGCATTCGAAAAATAGCCGAATCCTCCTCCGCGTTACAGTCCTTGGTCACTGCAAGGCCAGCAACTTAAATTGATCAGCTAAAAATTCGAAGATTTTTAACAATACACATTCAAATAAGTTTAAAAAGTTCAAATTATGAGATCAAAAAAAGTTGAACTGAGGGCGAACAAATTATAATTTTGTTTCGAAACAACTATTCGTGGCATTCTTTTTCTCTATAGTGTTAATTATCAAAAGTTAAAAAACAGGGGGAAAACTTGAGCTCCCTAAAAAGCAAAAATATCTCATAAAATAGATCGAAGACGTGGAAATCAGAGCGGGGAAAGCGACCTCGTTTACGGTAGTAAGCGGAGGAAGAAGGGAGAGAATCACGGCGGAAGTCGCGGAAGCGACGGAGCCAGCGTTGAACCGTGGAGGAGAAGTAACGGTCAGCGAACACCGAATGGCGGTGGCGATCAACGGCCACCCTGAAGCGCTGCCTGAGCTGGAGTTGTAAGACGCGAGCCTTGTTCTTCCATAGATCGCCTCTGTCTAACCGCTGAACGGCCATTGTTTCTGGAGGAGAGTTTTGAGCGAATTTGTGAAAAATAAATATTTTTTATTTTTAATATGTTTGTTTGATTATTCGCTTCGATCTGGTGAAAGCAGAGAAAGGAGAAAGTGTAGGGAGCGGAAACAAGAAATAAAAAGTGGAAAAGAAAACGCAGGAGACGGCGAGCATAGTAAGTTCAAGTAGGGCTCGATTTTTATAGTTAAAACAAAGGGTAAATTACACAGTTGTCTCTTCAGTTTCCAATCTATTTTATTTTGGTTATCAGTTTTAAAATAAGCATGTTCTGGTCACTTTTACTTTCCATATCCCGTTAACTCCTTTTTTTTTATTAAGTTTGGGTATTGATACGTTAATAAATATGATTAACTTTTAATTTATTATTAAAATTTAGATAAAATATTAGTTTAATCCTTAGTTTAGATAAAATACTAATTTAATCTTTAAATTCGACTAAAATCCCTATCATCATCATCCATCACAAAGAATAAATCGATGAAGGACTATCTGCGGCTAAATACAACTAGAAATTACTTGAGAGGACGGCCTGGTAACTTGAGAAGTTAAAAATTCACGAGATGCGCTTTTTGCGTCAAAAAAGGTTCTAACACTTCTATGTATATTTTCTTGGTTGAAAAGATCGTCTACATTTTCTTTTACATGAATTACTTAAGAAAAATCAACTATTCTATCACCAATCAACACATTGGTCACATCAAACCCTCCTTGATTTATATTAAATTTAATAGACATTTATTAAAATATACCAATGTAGTGTTAAATTCTTTTGCATGCACAATGAGTAAAATATTATTCAATATACATCAAGCCACAATTCATTTACATGCAAATTGCTATGCAGCCTTTAATTCCTTTTCCTCTACGCTCTACAAACATTAAAATAAAATTAAAAAAAAAAAAACTTCTTTATGATCACTTTAACGGCGCTCCACTACAAATTGAAAGTAAAATATAAAGATCTTTGCGTTAAACACTATCTTGCATGTAAAGGGACAATAATTTGATCAATAAGGGCATACAAATCATCAAAATTGATTATCAAAGCCAAAAACAAAATAACTGCTTACATGTAACTCTCTTCCTCTTTCTCATCAGGTAACCATTGTCCGTGGTTATAAATTTTATGTTACAAGACAAAAATTTGAATACTTGGCTATAATTATAGACATAATCAAAGTTTTATGTTACAAGATAAACTTATAATAACTTTTATAAGAATATAAAATTTTTAGGAGAAATCTTCTCATTAACATCTCAATCAATCCCTAACTATAATAACATTGATTAAATATCATAGGGTGAGAAAAAAACTTGGAATGGTTTCACCATCAAATTTATTCTTGTCCGATGGATCTAGAAAAAAAATTTAGGGTGAGAACACATATGTATTAATCACATAAAATTTTGATAAAGGGTGAACACAACTAAAATTTCATGGTAGACAAAACTATTAAAATATGTAATTATCTAAAGAAAATTTGAATTCCAATGTGATGAACTAATACCTTAAAACAAATTAAGATTTAATCAGGAAACTTATAATTACAAGAGAATGTAAGATTTTTATTAATACACAATACAATTGTAATATAACACACTTACCCCATTATTTTTTCTTATTTACCTATAAGTTTCTTACTCTAACACACTTTTTACACTCTTCACTACTCTAGTAACAATGATAAATCCCATTTCATATTTATATATTTTAGTGTTCATTGGATTATTGATACATGTAAACATTTTAGCTATTAATCTTATAAATGCTAAGAATTTTTTTATATAATTCTAGATGTAATATCAAATGTTATAAATATTTAGATTATTTTACGAATATTTTAGATATATATTATTTTAAAATATTCTCAAGATATAACTCGTAAATGATAATTATATATTTATATAGTGTCTTTCCAACATTAACAATTTTTAATGATTAAAAAAATAAAATATTTTATTTTAAAATAAATAAATTGTACAAATTATTTTTAATTTGATACTATTAATTCTTCTCCATCATTGTCTGCAACCGCACGCTGATAAAGCTTTTGTTTTCGTATTCGTTAGATATCCGATATGACTTGACAATATATCCTAGTGCAGTTGATGCGATCATACCAAGGACCAAACTTCTTCAACACATGATCACTTCATGGGCGTTCTGCCTTGTTGATTCTAAGGGAGGCTTACCTTATTTTATTATTTATTTACTCATTTATGCATTACATGTCACGTGAATATGTTTATCTTATTCTTAATTTTTTCTTGAATATTATATGCTATCATTTATATGTATAATATATGATATTCATGCATGACTTATTAATTCACATCTTTATATAACTCATTCAATGCATATGCATTCATAGTTAGCTCATTTGCATTCATAACACAGGTGGCAAAATGAATTCATAATTATAATAGCTCAATTCCTATCTAATTATTTGTTTACATACTTTGTCTAGGTACATTGGATGCTAAGTAGACTAAAGGCAATTGAAGAGTTGGATGGACAGTTCACGTCAGTCAGATTGATCGTCATTTTTGAACATGTTCCAAGCATCTTTGGGTGATGAAGTCTTCTTAACATTTAATCCCCTATCACTTATCTTTCCAACACACTTTGAATCATATCAATCCGATATTGGGAGCTCAAGATATACCCAGATTAATTAAGACAGTGCAGGCTGGAAATAAGTACGGGATTTACACCAAATGAAGAGCCATGTTCACACCTGATGCATTTCCACCTTCATGAATCCATTTATGGCGTGTACAATCATACAAGGAGGCTAAAGGACTTGTTCATATTCAAGGGAGATGGATGCATTATTTTCAAACTCATTCACCAAATCCAAGTGCATGAAGGGAGCCTATGAGTCACGTTCACACTTGGTGCATGCATTCCAAAGGGGGCCGAACATACAATGAAACATTCCTGCAAATTCATGCAAGGAAATGAACCAACATGTTCACATCAAGAGAGGATGAATTCGGCTATGAAGATGTATTCACTTAAATGGATGAACATTCATTTATTTTATTAGTCCATAAACTTGCATAGGGGACGTACATTGTATCTACTTAAGGATGAACATTCATCCATGAATGTTCAATCATTAAATCTTGTATGTGCATCCTAGACATCTCTTAGGCCTATAAATAGCTTTCCATTTCATTTGTAAAAACGAATTCACTTTGTTTAATCAAATATTTGTGAGAGTTTCTCTCTTTAGTTCTTAAGTGAACTTTATCGACTTATCAAGCTTATGCTTGTGGCGTCACCCCTATCTATGTCACCCTGATACTTCTGGTTCCTATCTCTTTATAGATAGTGGGTCAAAGTCCTTGTTTATCATCCCTTAAAGAAGCAATATAAAGTCTGGGTCTTTGTTCTTTGTTCTTTAACATTGGTTCTTCTTTGAGTCTTCTTTGAGATACTACTTTTCATATTCATCTCCATCACCTTCATTCTACTTCCATTACCATACTTCATCATTTCCTTTAAACATATCACCAACTTATATATATTTTCCGTTGCCATATTTATTTTTTCATTTCATTACTTTCATTTAACCATTTTTTTTAGCTTTCTTGTTTGTGCAGGATACTTGTTGCTTTCCTAGATCGAAACAATCAAATGTACAACCTTGACTTTACCATCCATCCAAGTGAGGCTAGGTTGAACTGTATCAGCAGTCCCTCTATATTAGCTTGAGTTTCTTCTCTTGCTTCCTTAATCGGATGAGACAACAATGTCGATCTTGTATTGTATTCAGAATTGGCTAGAGATGCCTCTACAAAATAAATTGCCTATAACAGGAAGTCTGATATGAGATGTCTAAAATAAGGCTAATAAACGATGTGACCAGTAAAAAAAAGTAATAGGTAAAAGCATAGCATAAAATGTTATAAATTAGAACTAAAAAAGTTATAAATCGGAGTAACATAATAGGTTGCACTAAAATGTTATATATGGTAAGAAAATGAGTTATAATCGATAAATGTTATGGATACTATTAACATTTTAGATTTCTCCTAAAAGGTTTCCAGAATTTAAGCTGATGGAGCCTTGAACATTCTCACGATAAGAAAATAAGATAAAAACTGAAAATGTTATGAATATATATAATAAATACGGTTGCCCCATGAATGTCATGGTTCACTAAGAAATAGGTTGTGATATGTAATATTAATATTTTTTATTAAGAAATAGGTTACGATGTAATGACAGCATCAACATGTTGTTTCTGATTCATTAGAGCTTCACATTTTCTCAAAGCTACATTATGAGCATTATTAGGATCTCCAACATATAGTTGTAACTTGTTCTTATCTTTTCAATTCTTATATCCATGGATGACAAACATATCACCTCCTCATTGCTCTCATCTAGATTAATGTCTCATAAGGTAACAATGTAAAAAATGTTGCATCTTTGAATACATTATACTCTAACCAACTTTTATGCTCTTCAAACCATTTAGGATTGAAACTTCACAATTTATCATTATACTTCTTCTTAGAAAACTTGTGCTCTTTTGGTTGGCAAGGACCTTTCAACAAATAAGCCCTTCAAAGTTGTTAATGACCATTATGATGATATTTTTATGGTCTTTGGTCTTTTTTTTGGGGACCCTTTAAAGATTTTCAAAGTTAACTTCTAAATTTTTTTTACCGAACATGAATTCTCTATCATTATTTTCCTTTTTAAAATATTTTCCCATGACTAAAAGAAAATAAAAAAATATTAGTTGAATTATAACATAAAAATGACACATGTAATATAAAATGAGAAAGATGTATTGTATACATTGTCATTTATTTGTGAAGAATTCTCAAATTGATTAAGTAGTAATTTTATAACACAAATTAATTGCAATTCACAACTATTATTAATTTATGTTTGATTTTACAATACCATTATTAATTTACAGTGTCTGGAATATCCCAAAAACTGGATTAGTGACTAAAACATAAGTTTTTGAAACGTTATGATCAATTTCAGAAAATTTAAAAGTTCCAAGGACTTAATTGAAGTATCTTGGTGTTGGATTTAATAGCAAAGTTAGAAAGTAGAAAGGGTATAATGGTCATTTGATAAGAATATAATTAAAAATTTTATTGAGGGAGATATATATACAAGTGGGGAAAGAGGAAAGAAAAATCTGAAGAGTTTTGGGGTTCGACTATCTTCTTATTCTTCTCTTCCCGTGACTCAATGGGTAAGGTAAGTTGGTTTCAAATTGATTATTCCTTTCATTTTAAAGTTTATTTTGATTCTTGAAATGAAAAAGAAAGCTTAATGAAAGCTTAAGGTGGCTTAAAACTCAAAGATGAATAAGTTATGAAAGCTTGAAGGTAAAGAGTTTTTAAGGGAATTATTGAGAAAGATCTAGTAAATAAGTTTTGAAGTGAAATTTGACTTGTCATAAGTTGGAATAAGAAATCTAAATTGTTAGAAAGGGATTTAGAATATGTTGAATATTTGGTATAATTCTTGAGTTTAAGTATTATGGTGAGATATTGAATATTATGATGTGTTCAAGTGATATAAGATGGTTTAAGTGAGTATAGTTGAATTTGAAGTAATGAAAGGAGTTCAAAGTATGAAGTTTATGTAAGTTTAGTTAATTTCGGGTTAAAATAAGAAATTATGGGCAAGGGGTATCGGTATTGTTCATTCAGTACCGATACTTCAAATAGAAAATGAATGATATTTGGGTATGGGTATCGATATTGGATGAACAATATCAATACCATAAGCCAAAAGTTGATAAACTATTCAAGGAGTATCGATATTGAATGATGAGTATCGATACTAGGGGTATCGATACCATTGAGCAAGTATCGGTACCATTTTAAAGAGGAATTCCATAATCGAAATTGGGTATCGATACTGAAGTATAGTATCGATACCATAGTGTAGAAGTATCGGTATTGTACCTTGGGTACCGATACTACTCATGGAAATTGTAAATTAAGTAATTTGTATATGTTATGTTATATAAGGTTGATTAATAGTGATTCAACTTAAGACATTCATATCAATTATATGTATTATGTAGATATCGAATGAAAGTATGTACCAGATGAGTCAACGAGATAAGATCGATCAAGAAAAAGATAAGTGTATTGCTTGGACTAGGGAGGCCGAGGTGAGTGCTTACTATTACTATGTATATTGCTATATGTAAAGTAGACTTGCGATAAGTCTATTTTCACTGTTTTGCATATATGAATACATGAATAAAAGTTTAGTTATGACTTTGTACTATATGAATATGCATTGTTGGTATTACATGTTATGTGATATGTATATGTTATATAAGTTATATGGTAATGATTTATGTGATATATATAATGTGACCATGATCTATATGTTATGTGATCTATGTGAGTACATGAAAATATGAGTTAAGCTATGTGTTATCGACCTAAGTGACTATGTGAATAAGTGGCATGTGAATATGAATCATATGACAATGTTCTATGTGTAAGTGAACTACGTGATTATATGAATATGTGAAATGTTATAAATTATGTGATGATTTGTGTGGCTATATGAATATGTGACAAATATAAATGATAATGCCATGTTATGTGATATGAGAGCTAGGGGTATAGTTGGCATGCCAAGAGTTGAGGGTTCTACGCGGTCCTTCTGGACATATATGTGGTCCTTTGGAACATATATGCGGTCCTTCTGGACATATATGTGGTCCTTTGGAACATATATGCGGTCCTTCGGGACATATATTTGGTCATTCAGGACATTTATGTGGTCCTTCGGGACATATATGTGGTCCTTCGGGACATTTTATATGGCACTCAGTGCAAATTATACGAGTTGTGGTGGCAATATTTGTGCACAACCTCAATGCACTCACATACCTTAAGTTCTCATAAATGTATATGGGCTATTAAAAGAGATAACATAAATAAATTGTATGTGATGATATTTATGTTGTTTTGTGAAATGTCTTATATGATGTGTATAAATAATAAGTACAAGATTATATGCTTAAAGGAATTAATGGTATTAATATGGATAATGATAATAATGTTGATGATGATATATGTGTTTGTATGTATTTGTTATATGAAATGTTATATGGTTTTGTATAATAATATTGTATGAAATGTTTATAAATTGTTAGGTAGCTAAATTTCCATTATATGTTTATATGCCTCACTAAGTCAAAGACTTAACGTGTGAGTGTTTCAGACGTAGGTTCCGAGAAGAAAGAGAAGCAAAGATAAGCAAGACATGTCAACTTCTCCTTTCCAAAGACTAGATCAGAAAAGAATTTGAATTATATGTATTTTGTTATAATGAATGTAGTTGACATGTAATAAGAGAATTGAGTCGATTATGCTCTGATTGGTTTTGTAAAACAATATGATTGTATTTAGTGTAAATTACTCAATTTATTTGAATACAAAATTGAATTTTTAGCTATTTTGTAAAAATAAACGATTTGAAAAGACAATGTGACATTTCGGACTCTTATTCGGGTCGGATACGGATTGAGGGTGTTATAGTGTCATACGTCCACCGTTGTTTTATTATTTGATTTTAAATGATTGAATTATTTATGTTTGATTTAATTATTTGTAGTGATATATGTATAGATTAAAGTGGTCTTATTAACCATTTGTAGTGTTATACGTCCACCATTATTAATATTATGAAATTTAGATTTTATCTAGTGATTCGAATATATGTTTATTAAGTATCTATAGATTTTAACTATTCATTTTTTAATTATTCAAAAATATTTATAGATTTTAATCCTTTGATTGCTTCAAATATATTATTTTAATTTTTAAAATATATTTATTAATTAATGTTATAAAATATAAATTTGATTTAGTGATATGTTAATTTAGTATTTTTAAATTTTAATTATTTGATTTAGTATGCATAAAAAAATTCCTTTGATTTAATGTGTGCGAGTATATATATATTATTTTGATATTATATTTGATATTTATAAATTTATGTTTGGTATATATTAATTAATTTAAATATAATATTTTATTTTCAAAATCTGTCTACTCGTCGTCGTGAAATTGCTCACCGTACGGATCAAAGTCAAAGATATTCGCCGTCATCGAAAAATCTCAATAAAGGTTCGACGTTTTCTTTAAATTTGTTCTATTTATTTTATCTTCTTCTGTTAGTTCTTCTATATTATTTGCAAGTTTGTAGATTATTTAGGTCATGTTACAATTTTTTTTACAGATTACAATCTTATCATGTTATTGATGTTTTTTTAGATTAACCCCACTAAAATCTAGGAATAAGTAATGATTTTGCCGTTTTCCGATATTAGGTGCAAAGTGAATTTGGAGGGAATTGGGTTAACCGGTTACTGATTGCTATTGAGGTTAAGAGTATTGGATTTTGATTGTATATTAAATTTGTGTTGCATATTAGATTTGGGTTTTAACTAAATACATTTTTTGTTTCATTTCGATTCGGGTTTGATGAATTGATTTTCAAACCCAAACAAAAATAATGTTTATGATAGTCATTTTTAGTTATCTTTTGAGCATAAAAAAAATTCAGTGTGGGTACAAGAAAATTTAAGATAGATACAAATTAATTTTAAGGTGACCACGTATATAAAAAATAATACTTAATAAACTAATTTTAAATTTTAAGGTGAACACGAATTCACCCTGAAAAACATATAGTTCTGCGACTGTCTCTGTTCGTCACTAAACAGTCTCATTACACCATCACTACAAACAAGCTTCTGCTCATGCTTGACAAAAAATTGGAATCCTAGAGTCTTGCCCTAGTTGTTAACTTGAAGGAACTTAGCAGAAATAACATAAAACTTGTCAAGGTCACCAGTTTGAATACTTGTACAAAATAAGTTAGAATAATCGAAAGGAATAGTATAGAAGTAAATACACGTTTTTGACAAAATAACCAATTAAAACGAGCAGTTACACAATTTCCTTAAAATAAATTTTTGACAACTCCTATGGTGTTTAAGATCATTAGTCGTCTAAGATACAATTAGATGATCAGCTACGGATACACTTCTTCAGAGATCACGAACTATTTGTTGCATTCGTCTATCACCAAAAAACTAGAGAAGAATAGAAATATTTTATTTGTTTTTGAGTTACTTTTTTAATTGTGTTTAACTTAGTAGGTTTACACGGTATTTATATGGATTTCTCATTGTGAATAATTGAAAATTTTTGACCTAATGAAGCATTAATGAGAATCAAAAAAATTTCAAAATTAATGTTTTGATTAACAGAGCCTTTTTAATATTTATCATTTTGATTCCAAAACAAATTTTGAAAAGATATGCTCAAATAAAGTATTTCGCATTTGAGTTAAAATATGTGCAAGCCACAAAGAGTCTGATCGGTTCGTACATTCACGTTACTCACATCGTGTACGTCTTCAGGTGTACGAACCAACAATTGGTTTCACATTTTTCTCAACAATATCTGGATCAATTTCTCATTCAAAACTTTAAAATTATCGAAAATTTTCAACAAAACGTGATTATTAAGGCTTGAAACCGAGGAGTTAAAGCCACAATGTGACGGTTTTCAAGGTCATCGCCAAACTGTAACCGTATCCACAATATAAAAATATAATAAATCATGTCCGCAATCGTGATACCCCAACTGCAAATGCAATTTAGTACTATGATACCGAGCTATGAGTATTGTAGAAGGTTACCTTTGTCGTTAGGATCCCCATTCCATTTTCCGGCAGTGTGATTCCATTCCCCGGCGAAGTTGACATCTCTCTCCCAGTCAGATTTTATTCACCGACCTTCCCATCCATCTTCGGATTCAGAACATGCAAAATCAGCCAAAAAGAATAAGAAAAAAAGAAGCATAAGCAGACTGTATTTCATTTGTTAAAAGGAATGCATGTGCGAAAACGGAGGGAAATGCGTAAAAAGAATACCATCGAAGCGTTCTTCGAAGAGCACTTCAGCAGAGGCAATGACGAAGAAAGAGACGAGAACCAGAGAGCTAAGATTAGGGATCCCTTTGTGAATAGCCATAACTTAATAGCATGAAGCGTGAAAGTAAAACTGCGGCCGTAGCGTACCATTTACAAATCACTTGCGTAGACCAAAAACACAATTTAAATTCCAAGGATTTGTACTTCAATTTAATTTATTTTTTATTTCTTAAATTGATGTTTAATAATATACAATTATTAGAATATATTTTTGTCGCCTGATCCAATTCCAAATAGCAAAGGCTAGGCTAGGGTTGGTCACCAATAAATTTGGATAAAATCTCTTTAACAAGGATTAAATCAAAACTTGAGCGACAAGCTAAGGGAATTGCGAATTCAAAGAGAAGTAACAATCTGGTAGACAATGGAACATTTTTCAACTAAAAAACTCGGGCTTTAGAAGGCCATCAAAAAGTAAATTTAAAGATGATATAACCAGCAGTTCAGTGGGCTAAGTTTGATACACAAGAAACACTGGCATGGCACTATGAGTATACAAGCATCCACTATATGCAGCATGCATGGTTATGATTGATATTATCAGTATTGTTGTTAGCAATTATCGAACACCAGTTGGATCACAATCTCCTCTTTGGAAGAATCAACAAATAAAAATCTGATAATCAGGCAGTGAATCTCCGATGTTCAAATAGTTTACATCAACCACAACATTCCCCAGATCATCTGCCCAAAACCAAGGAATCGTATGCTTAATGCTTAGTCATAGCATACAAAATTGAGCACAAACATACACTTAACTACACAAATAAAACTAGTATAAAGACAAATGTAATCAAACCTTCGTATATGGTCCTCACAAAATTGACATACTCGGGTATGAGATCCCTATATACGATTCCTCCGGGATGAGCATCCAGGACAAGCAGGACACCTGTCACACCAATTCATACCAAGCTAATTTATATTGAATAATCTTTATTGTAAAACAGGGAAACATTAGTAATTTAGTAGGAACTGAAAACAGATTATTTCTGGCGATTTTATTTAGAACCAAATGCAAAGCCTACAGAAATAGCTACCTGGAGCCATCCATCCCTGTTTTGAATTGCTCGGCAATGGAGCAAGCCAGAGAATATTTCTCAAGTTCATCGAATCATCATAAGTCACATTAGAATCTGGAAAAAGAAATTTTAATCATTAGTGCATAGGGACAAAAATGTAATCAGATGAAATTCGTATACGAATTTCCACATAAATGATACGTCAAAGAAAACATTGAGCAAATTGTACCCTTCTGGCAATAACCCAGGTAATACGGGAACACTTCTTTATCATACGCCGGATATTCTTTAGCATGAAACCTGCAATCCCAATGCTACCACATGAGGAACATGCAAGAGTTCATAGTAATAGATCAATGAAATGAGATATCTAGCGTAAATAACAATATGCATATTGTCTGTTTTCCTGATTATTCCAAATTCAAACACCAAAACTGTGGGTGATCACAACTTAAGCATCTCTAGTGTATATTCTTAACCAATTTCAATAGAAGTTTATCAAAACAACACTACAAGATGATCAGGGTTTTAAAACTAACCGGATTAATAAGTACCAAAAGAAAAGTGGCCCTTAAATTTGGACTCAAGTGCTAATTCCTCTTTTACTCAACATGTTCCAGTTTGTGCTAATTCCTCAACCACAGTGATTGGCAGAAGCAGATTGTCCAGATACCATAGAAAGCTACGTTGAGACTTACTTGGACTCGAGTGCGAGTGCAGGATATTTTATCCGAAAATGTGTCTAACAGGAATTCTTCGAGTAAAATATGTAAGAAGATAGAGAAAACTTACAATATGCCCAGCCTTCCAGTCTGTGTGGCAATGAAAAGGTGGCCATGGAACAAATCATATCGACTTAATGAAACTTTCAATCCAACATCAGGACCCCTCTCAACAATAAGTTTAAACAAGTATTCAATATATGAATTCAACTCCTGCAAATTGATGGTATGAAATATATATATAACAATCTGAAAATTGAACAAAAGAATGTAATATCTGAAGAGTTGACTTTAAAAAAAACCTGGCTTATGAAGCGTCTGCCGTATGGCGTTCTGGTTAACTCGCATTTGTCTTCCTTTGATCCTTCAACATCAGGCACCTGTTGAACAACCGTAATCACAGCCGTTCATCAAGTAGAACTATTAGAGGTGAAAAAAATGAAAAAGAAAACGAAAATATCTTCAACTTACAGGCAAGACGGTTGGATCAAGAGCGCGATGGATTGAATCGGGGTCACCACCGGAGTCAAAAGCGAGCCTGGCCAGCTCAAGAACCGGTTCAGGAGGCCACCAAACGAGATCATTTTCCTTATCTCTTGGGCTTTTCAAAAGGGAACGTCTAGAAAAAGGGAATTTGGAATCAGGGGAGTTTTTGATTGGATTGAAGGGAACGAGGAAATTGAAACAGGATTTGAGTTCATTGGCAACTAAAGGATTAACTGAGGAAGACTGAGATGGTGCGCCCAAGAGAGAGAGCAAATCGGAGGGCGTAGCTTTGGGGATTGAAGATGATGATGATGGTGGTGGTGGTTGGAGCTTGGAGGAGAAGAAGGGAGAAGATGAAGACGCTGCGAAAGAAAAGGAAATAAAAATGGAGAAGCGGAGGGAAAGAGAGGGGATGCCCAGTGGCATATTTTCCCTCCGTTCTGCAACTGGTTTTTGGGATTGTAAGAAATTGGAATTTATAGTATTAGTGCCGTGAGTTCCCTCCGGTTTCAGCAGGGGCTAATGTTTCGCAATATTGGGGGAAGTAGGGTTGGTTGTGGTGCTGGTGCGATAAATTAAGCAGACGAGGTGCACAATAGCCTGATAGGTTGTGTAGGTAATCAAGATGTGACGATAAAATGATCACTAATATCATAAGGGGTGTTTAGACGGGAGAATGTGAGATTTTTATACGAATAGAATTTATATTCCTTGTTTAATTAGTCCGGGAATTTCATTCTCGGTAATGTAAGATTATCAATAGTAAATTTTTTGGGGTATATTACAAGGAATATCATTATCTCCTTTTCTTATATTGTTGGATTATCGACGTTTTGGACTAAAATTCCCTTAATTTTTTTTCAAAAACATCCTTCTTCTGTCATTGAATAATAAAGATTCTACGAAGGTTAAATTACAAATTTATCCTTAAACTATTTTAGATTTATAAAAAAATTCTGTAATTAAAATTTTATATGAAGTTCAGGGGTTAAAATAAAAATTTACCCTTTCATTAAATCTTTTTATATTTTCAATTTTGTAAAAAAAATTATATAAATTTTATGAATTTAATTTTTTTAAAGAAAATATATAAATATTTTTCAACATGTTAAAAAAACAAATATATAATAAGAACAATTTGATCAAATATACATTCTAATAATCTTTTATTCCTTTAACCAAACACGATACTCTTACATTCCTGCTAAGCCAACCAAACACAAAATACAACATTCTCAGTAATCTTATTCCCTGATTGTAACATCCTCAATACCGGGTTAGTGATTTAAGTGTAAGATATTTTTTTTATTCAATGACCAAACTAAAAAAATTGAAAAGTGAATGAATTAATTGAAAGATGTTGGTGTAGGATTAATTAATAAGTGAAGGAGAAATAAGAGGGTAAAAGGGTCATTGAGCAAATAAAGGAATAAAATAATAAATTGTGGGTATTATAATACTCATGTGAATGAATTGAAGAGATAAGTTTCTAGATTTCTTATCTTCTTCACTCTTCTCTTCTTCTAAACGTGAAGACCCAAGCTTAAGGTAAGAATCTAAACCTTGGTCGTTTCTTTGATTTTTAGCTTGGAAATTGAAGTTTGGATGTTATATAAGCTAAAGGAAAGCTTATATGACATTAAAACAACAAGATAAATGTTTTAGAGATAGATTTGAAAAATGAGTTTTTAGATGAAATTTTGATATGGACGAGTTTTTGAGGTTTGAATAAGATTTTTGACTTGTCAAGAGGTTAATTAAGGAATATAGAGTGTTAGAATTGATTAATAACATGTTTGAAATTTGGGTATGATTCTTAGTTTTAAGAATTTGAATGAAATATTAGAAATAATAAAGTGTTGAAATGATAGAAGTTAGTTAAAATGGTTGTAGTTAAGTTTGGTAGTATGAAAGGAACTTTGTATGAGAAAATTTAGTGAAGGGTTGATGATTTTCGGGCTTGAACAGTAAAATTTACAGATTTTGCAGAGGGAATCGATTCCCCCTAAAGGAAAAGTTGAAATTGGTTCATTAAATTTGTTTAAGTTGTTAGAGGTTAATTGCAAGGTTTAGGATTTTGATAATTGTCTCGAAAATTATGTTCATGTAGATATCGAGCCTAAACGAGTTCCGGAACAAGGGGCAAGTAAGATCGATCGAGGGAAAGGCAAAGAGATTTAGGTGAGTGCATATGCATAGCATGATTATAGAAATACATTCAGGTCTAGACTTGTAACATCCGCAATACCGGGTTAGTGACCAAATTGTAAAGTTTTAGAATTTGGTGACTAAAGTAGAAGAATGAAATAATTCAATAATTATTTGAATTTATATAGGGAAGGTTATTTGGTAATTATTGAAGGAAATTAAGGGTATTATGGTCTTTTCCTTTAAAAGATATTCTTCCCCCTTTTATAAGAATGAAAAACGTGGGAAGAGAGCTATCTGGAAGCTTTCTTCTTCTTGCTTTCTCTTCTTCACGTGGGGCTAGCTACAAAAGGTAAGTTAATTTCAGTTGGATAATTCTTAAGTTTTAAGCTTAGTTTTGATTCTTTGGGTATTAAATAAGCTTAAGGAAAGCTTATATGGGATTTAAACAATAAGATAAAGGAATTATGAAGGAAATTTCAATATGAGTTTTAAGATGAAATTTTGATATGGTATGGTTGTTGAGGTTTTATGGATGAATTTGACTTGTCATCAATCTAATTAAGAAGTAGGAAGTGTTAGAATTGGAATTAGAACACATTGAAAATTTGGTATGATTTTTGAATCTTATATGGAAGATAGAATTTTGAGTTTAAAGAAGTGATTATGGAGTAGAAATGAGTTTAAGTATGTGTATGAAAGTTAGGAATATTAAAGGGAATGAAGTATGATGTGTTGAACTGAAAATGAAGGATTTTCGAGCTCAAATATGATTTCTGGGCAAGGGGAATCGGTACCCATTCAAGGGGAACCGATACCCCTTCAAACGAACAAGAATTTCCAGTATGTCATAGGGGAACCGATACCCCCATGGGGGGGGAACCGATTCCCCCTAAAGGAAAATTGGGAATATGGGTTTAATTAGTTAGTTTAAGTTGCTAGTATCCAATTACAAGGTGTAGGTATCTAATGATGGTCTCGAAATGTACGTTTATGTAGATTCTACGCATAAAGCAATTCCGGAACGTTTGGCAAGTAAGATCGATCAAGGGAAAGATAAGAGATTGGAATTGGCTAGTGAGGCCAGGTGAGTGCATATTAGTTAGTTGATGGTGCTAAATGGAAATAAGACTTGCGACAAGTCTATTTCCTATGTTAGAATGCATGAATATATGATTATACGTATATGAATGACATGAATTGTATGTATGCATGAATATATGTGTTGATATGCTTTTGAATGTAATGTTATGAGAAGTATGTGCTATATAAGGTATATATATATATACATATGTGAAACTGAACTATGTGACTGCATGAGAAAGATATGAGCCATATGACATAATATAGGTGAATATGAGAAAGCAAAGTATGAGATATAAACTATGTGATCATAGTAAATATAATTATATTTTTACATGATAGGTGAAATAAACTGGATAATATTGATCTATAGGATGAAGTGAAAATAGTACACCAACTAGGGGATTTGAACATAAATGATAAGATGAACGTATAAGATAAGCTAGATGGGAAGGATTCATAGGTTTAAATAAAACTATAACACATGGATTGAATGATAGAAATTTGTGAAGTTATATGAGAAGATTATAAGAGCTATATGAAATTGAATTAAGTAACAGATTAGATATATATAGAAATAATAGAAGTGAGATATGTTTATAAGTCTGCCCTAGATGAATACGAATATAAGAGTGCTATATGATTTATATTAGGATAATCTTGAGGATATATATATATAGATAGATATGAAATGAAATGAAATGAGTTATATGAATACCCCATTTATGTGATGAAATGGTGAATTACCTGAACATGTGAATATATATGTTTAAGAGAAGGCATACGATTAAGATATAAGCAATGTGACTATAAGTATATGTGCTTTAAGTGATATGACTTATAAGTATTTCTATTATAATGTTATATGATATGTTATGTATGTTAAAGGAATTATGTGATGGTATAAGAATTGATAGGAAATAGATATGTGAAAACCAGTATATGTTACGAGACAAAACTTATGACTATAAGCTACGTGAAAGTGTTCTAGGTGTTTCAATATATTATATGAAGTATATGATCTTATGTGAACAAGATATGATAAGTATGTTTATATGAATAAAGGTGATTGGGTGAGAAATGATAGAATTTATATGAAAACATGACATATGTGACATGTGAATTATATGGAAATGATCTACGGGTAAGTGAACTATGTGACTATGTGATCATATGAAAAGAAGCTATGTGATACGTGATATGTGAAAGTGAATTACAAGTTTATGTGTATATTTGAAATGAAATAAAAGATAACGCCCATGTTATGTGTCATGAGAGCTAGGGGTATAGTTGGCATGCCAAGAGTCGAGGGTTTATTCGGTTCTTTAGGACATATGTATATCCTTTGGAACCTGTGTGAAGTCTTGAAAGACACATACTTGATCCATAGTATATGTATATGATTCTTAAGGAATTCTACGTGGTCCTTATGGACAAATCTACGGGCACTTCGGTGCAATTCTACGGGCACTTCGGTGCAATTCTACGGGCACTTCGGTGCATTTATACGAGCTGTGGTGACAGCATAGTGCACAACCTCTATAGACTCACATATCGATAGTTCTCACATATGTACATGGGCTAATCCAGAGATATGAACAAATATAAGTTAGTGGTATGATAAATGCTATGGAAATGATATGATGTTGTGTGTGTATAGTGTTTGATTGAAATAGTATGTGATTATATGATAAACCGTTAATGATGAATTATGTGTATGCATGTATTTACTGCAATTAAGCTGATATGATTTTATACGATATGAAAAATGCATGAACTTGCTGTAACATGATAGAACAAAACATGCATGTATCAATATAGGTTTTAAAGTGCATTATAAGTTGTTATGCCTCACTAAGTCTTCGACTTAGCGTGTGATTGTTTCACACGTAGGTTTCGAGAAGAGTAAGGAGTGATGCGGAGCAAGACAGGTCAGTTTTCCTTACCAAAAGATCAGATCAGAAATATTTGATAAAGTATGTTTTTGGTTATGTATAAAGTGTTGGCATGTAATAAGTCATTAAGTACGAGCACTCTGATAAAGTCTGTATTTTGTTTTAAATAAAGTTTTAAATTTTCCGGGATTTTTCTTAAGAGTCAAGGTTTGAAAAGTCAATGTGACACTTCGGACTCGTATCCGGGTCGGATACGGGTTGGGGGTGTTACATTTAATGGTATCAGAGCCATGGTTTAGCCGATTCTCGGCATAAACCGAAGTCCAAAAGGTCATAAAAGGTGTACATGCCAACATAGATTGAAAAATTTCTGATCTGATAGTGTAAGGAATACGTTGTCTTGCTAATAAAATAAGAATAGTTTAACACAGTAGAAATCCGATCGTGATAATTTCGAAGTAAGTGAAAGGTGATATTCCTGATTGTGATAGCTATTCACTTGCCCTGGCCAGGCAGGATGAAGAGCGGACACCTCAGGAAATGCCTAGTAAGATCAAAAGTTGATTTCAGAAAGCTGAAATCATATCTGAATAATGATAGAAAATTTTCATCGTTTGGAATCGGAAAAACGATGTAGAGTAGTTTTTACTATTATGTGAATAAGATAGAATATGGTGAACGGGTGTCACCATAAGAATGTTAAAAAGATCTAATGACGTGAGGATTACATATAGAAGAACTCAAGGATAAGTGCATCAGTGACAAGCGTATAAGATGTATATGTCAGAGCTTATGAGTTTGGAACGAAGTGATAATATTGCGCATAAACAAGAGTATGTTTATGATAAGGGTTTGCGGTTAAGATGGAAAGAGTTAGCATTGGCTAACTAGAGTATGTGATAAAAATGTACGGGAATTATAAGATTATAAGATATTGTCAGGATATGATAACCAGATCTGTAATGGATCTGGACACAGTTGCATATTTGGATCATAGTAATGTGGTATAGTAAAGGAAAAGGAAGTAAGAATTTGTATATTTAAATAAAGCTGAGGATTGATAAGAAGAGTTTGAGAATATGTATATCGATGATCAGATGATAAGACACAGAAAGTCAGAATGTTGAGTTTGAGCAAAAGAAATTTCAGGATATATGAGAATAGAGGTGAAATTGATAAGTTGAGTAAGTGAATTTTTAAGATAATTTCGATTTGACAGGATGTATGTGTTTGGTGGATTAGGGTCTGTACCCTAGATTGAACATATATTATTGACTAGCGGTTAGAGTAAAAGTGATAGAATAATAAGATGGAAGGAAAAATGTAAAGTTGAGTTAATTGATTATGATGTGAATTTGAATATGATTGTATATTCTGAGCAGATAGCTATGATGTAGAAACTGAGATAAGTATTTGCATGGAATCTTCAGGAAGAAAAATACAAGTATAAGAATGATAAAGAATGAAGTTATGTATAAGAAAAGGGTTATTAAAGTAATGAGGATGCAATGAAGATTGGTACATAAAGATGAGTATAAGTAATAAGACAAGAGTATGTGAACATGAAAGGAAATATATGATTTATGTATAAGGAATAAGGAATAAAGAAATGAAAGGGATTGATTTAAAGGATCAGATACGATGACTATGGAAGTACCGAGGACAATTTTGATATAGAAATAAGACAAGTGTACAAAGTGATGTGAAAATATTGTTTGACTCCTTAAAGTATAGATTTAATCACATTGAAGAAGATTTAAAGTTGTGTTTTGGTCAAATGATGACGAAATACAAGTTTGGTATGGTTATAAGGTAATTAAAGGTTGATAAAGAATTTGATTGATTAAGGATTTTGAGTGATAAGAACTGATGCTATTGGTTATATGATAAGTAACATGATAAGGATGTATAAAGGAAAAAGGTAGTTGAAGAACTAAGAGAAAGAAAGATTAAGTCAGGGAAGCAACATAAGAACATTAGAAGATATGTTCTTACTAAGTTGTTCAGTGAAAAAAAAAAAAAAAAAAAAAAATTCGAGGACGAATTTTCTTAAAAGGAGGGGAGATTTGTAACATCCGCAATACCGGGTTAGTGACCAAATTGTAAAGTTTTAGAATTTGGTGACTAAAGTAGAAGAATGAAATAATTCAATAATTATTTGAATTTATATAGGGAAGGTTATTTGGTAATTATTGAAGGAAATTAAGGGTATTATGGTCTTTTCCTTTAAAAGATATTCTTCCCCCTTTTATAAGAATGAAAAACGTGGGAAGAGAGCTATCTGGAAGCTTTCTTCTTCTTGCTTTCTCTTCTTCACGTGGGGCTAGCTACAAAAGGTAAGTTAATTTCAGTTGGATAATTCTTAAGTTTTAAGCTTAGTTTTGATTCTTTGGGTATTAAATAAGCTTAAGGAAAGCTTATATGGGATTTAAACAATAAGATAAAGGAATTATGAAGGAAATTTCAATATGAGTTTTAAGATGAAATTTTGATATGGTATGGTTGTTGAGGTTTTATGGATGAATTTGACTTGTCATCAATCTAATTAAGAAGTAGGAAGTGTTAGAATTGGAATTAGAACACATTGAAAATTTGGTATGATTTTTGAATCTTATATGGAAGATAGAATTTTGAGTTTAAAGAAGTGATTATGGAGTAGAAATGAGTTTAAGTATGTGTATGAAAGTTAGGAATATTAAAGGGAATGAAGTATGATGTGTTGAACTGAAAATGAAGGATTTTCGAGCTCAAATATGATTTCTGGGCAAGGGGAATCGGTACCCATTCAAGGGGAACCGATACCCCTTCAAACGAACAAGAATTTCCAGTATGTCATAGGGGAACCGATACCCCCATGGGGGGGGGAACCGATTCCCCCTAAAGGAAAATTGGGAATATGGGTTTAATTAGTTAGTTTAAGTTGCTAGTATCCAATTACAAGGTGTAGGTATCTAATGATGGTCTCGAAATGTACGTTTATGTAGATTCTACGCATAAAGCAATTCCGGAACGTTTGGCAAGTAAGATCGATCAAGGGAAAGATAAGAGATTGGAATTGGCTAGTGAGGCCAGGTGAGTGCATATTAGTTAGTTGATGGTGCTAAATGGAAATAAGACTTGCGACAAGTCTATTTCCTATGTTAGAATGCATGAATATATGATTATACGTATATGAATGACATGAATTGTATGTATGCATGAATATATGTGTTGATATGCTTTTGAATGTAATGTTATGAGAAGTATGTGCTATATAAGGTATATATATATATACATATGTGAAACTGAACTATGTGACTGCATGAGAAAGATATGAGCCATATGACATAATATAGGTGAATATGAGAAAGCAAAGTATGAGATATAAACTATGTGATCATAGTAAAATAATTATATTTTTACATGATAGGTGAAATAAACTGGATAATATTGATCTATAGGATGAAGTGAAAATAGTACACCAACTAGGGGATTTGAACATAAATGATAAGATGAACGTATAAGATAAGCTAGATGGGAAGGATTCATAGGTTTAAATAAAACTATAACACATGGATTGAATGATAGAAATTTGTGAAGTTATATGAGAAGATTATAAGAGCTATATGAAATTGAATTAAGTAACAGATTAGATTATATATAGAAATAATAGAAGTGAGATATGTTTATAAGTCTGCCCTAGATGAATACGAAATATAAGAGTGCTATATGATTTATATTAGGATAATCTTGAGGATATATATATATAGATAGATATGAAATGAAATGAAATGAGTTATATGAATACCCCATTTATGTGATGAAATGGTGAATTACCTGAACATGTGAATATATATGTTTAAGAGAAGGCATACGATTAAGATATAAGCAATGTGACTATAAGTATATGTGCTTTAAGTGATATGACTTATAAGTATTTCTATTATAATGTTATATGATATGTTATGTATGTTAAAGGAATTATGTGATGGTATAAGAATTGATAGGAAATAGATATGTGAAAACCAGTATATGTTACGAGACAAAACTTATGACTATAAGCTACGTGAAAGTGTTCTAGGTGTTTCAATATATTATATGAAGTATATGATCTTATGTGAACAAGATATGATAAGTATGTTTATATGAATAAAGGTGATTGGGTGAGAAATGATAGAATTTATATGAAAACATGACATATGTGACATGTGAATTATATGGAAATGATCTACGGGTAAGTGAACTATGTGACTATGTGATCATATGAAAAGAAGCTATGTGATACGTGATATGTGAAAGTGAATTACAAGTTTATGTGTATATTTGAAATGAAATAAAAGATAACGCCCATGTTATGTGTCATGAGAGCTAGGGGTATAGTTGGCATGCCAAGAGTCGAGGGTTTATTCGGTTCTTTAGGACATATGTATATCCTTTGGAACCTGTGTGAAGTCTTGAAAGACACATACTTGATCCATAGTATATGTATATGATTCTTAAGGAATTCTACGTGGTCCTTATGGACAAATCTACGGGCACTTCGGTGCAATTCTACGGGCACTTCGGTGCAATTCTACGGGCACTTCGGTGCATTTATACGAGCTGTGGTGACAGCATAGTGCACAACCTCTATAGACTCACATATCGATAGTTCTCACATATGTACATGGGCTAATCCAGAGATATGAACAAATATAAGTTAGTGGTATGATAAATGCTATGGAAATGATATGATGTGTGTGTGTATAGTGTTTGATTGAAATAGTATGTGATTATATGATAAACCGTTAATGATGAATTATGTGTATGCATGTATTTACTGCAATTAAGCTGATATGATTTTATACGATATGAAAAATGCATGAACTTGTTGTAACATGATAGAACAAAACATGCATGTATCAATATAGGTTTTAAAGTGCATTATAAGTTGTTATGCCTCACTAAGTCTTCGACTTAGCGTGTGATTGTTTCACACGTAGGTTTCGAGAAGAGTAAGGAGTGATGCGGAGCAAGACAGGTCAGTTTTCCTTACCAAAAGATCAGATCAGAAATATTTGATAAAGTATGTTTTTGGTTATGTATAAAGTGTTGGCATGTAATAAGTCATTAAGTACGAGCACTCTGATAAAGTCTGTATTTTGTTTTAAATAAAGTTTTAAATTTTCCGGGATTTTTCTTAAGAGTCAAGGTTTGAAAAGTCAATGTGACACTTCGGACTCGTATCCGGGTCGGATACGGGTTGGGGGTGTTACAAGACTTGTGATAAGTCTAGACTTTATATCTTGATACATGAATAATAATAATATGACTTCTAAGTGTACATTACTATGATCATATGTTATGTGAGTTATATGCATTGTTTTACCTGATTTATGTATTACATGAAAATGTGAGACTAGTTATGCAACATGGAGTTATAGGATTACATGAAAAGATGATATGAGCTATGTGATAAAGGTAAGAAGTTATATGTCTACGCGATATAAACTACGTGAAATGTAAAATCCCATGTTATGTAGATGAGAACTATAGGTATAGTTAGCATGCCAAGAGTAGAGGGTCTACGCGGTCTTTCGGGACAAAATTCTACGTGGTCCTTCGGGACGTATATGTATTCTTTGGAGCATGTATGATGTCTTTTGATACATTTACTTGATCCTTGGTATATGTATATGATTCTTAAGGAATTTCTATGTGGTCCTTAGGGACATATTATATGGCACTACGGTGCAATTCTACGTGGCACTTCGGTGCATCTCTACGCGGTCCTTCGGGACAAATTCTACGTGGTACTTCGGTGCAAATTTATATGAGCTGTGGTGACAGCATAGTGCACAACCTCACAGTATTCACATACGTCGGTTTCTCAGTATTGTATCATGGGCTATTGAATCTATTGAACTTACGAAATTTATTATATGAATTTATGATGATTAAATTGAGAAGATTATTGGTAAGGTACATTGTTATGTAGCTTACATTGATTGCATAGATGTTTTCATTACGTTTCATTTAATTATAACATTATTGTTATATTTCATTGTTATTATTATTATGCCTCACTAAGTCTATGACTTAGCGTGTAAGCGATTTACACGTAGGTACGAAGAACCAAGATTAGCAGAAATAGAAGTGGCAAAAACAACAACACTACTAGAAGATCATATCAGAAGTAATTAATAAAGTATGTATTTTGATTGTGTATAATATGTTGACATGTAAGAAATGTAATAAGTTGTTAGTACTAATGCTCTGATCGACTTATCCCTGTAGCAGGGTATCGATTCCCTATTTGCAATCTGGAAAATTTGTGTAATCGGCACTGTAGCATGTTATTGTAGCAGTTACTGTTCATGGTACTGTAGCAGATTGTTGTTCATACGTATTTTAATGTACACAAATACTTTTTTGCCTAAAATTTTATAATAAACATAATTCAATAATTTATCATAGTATTTTTCTTAAAATAAGTTCAAATGTTTTGTTATTTTGTAAGGAAAAATGTTTTAAAAAGGCAATGTGACATCTCGGACTCGTATTCGGATCGGGTACGAGTTGGGGTGTTACACTGGTAATCTTACATTCCCACTGATAATCTTACATTCTGTGAACCAAACGCACCCTAAGAGGCATATGGTTGCACAAGTCTAAAGGTGAGCCAAGGGGTTGTTGTAGCTGTCGAGCTGTGTCACATGAGGGCAATGGATGTGGTGTGTTTCCACTAGCATCGTCTTTTGAGAATATAGGGACTTAAAATGATTGTCTTTCTCAACGTTCATAGACATGACTTTTGTTTAGAGGGTTTCACTTAGGATATTTATTTGATTATTCTATTAGTTTATTTATATTTTAAAAATCCATTTTAAATTTTAATAGTTATCCATAATCATAGAAGATATGAGACGATTAAGTCCTAATAATATTGTCAACGAATATTATTATTAGAGATAAATTGAAAGGAGATGACGAGGGCGATCGTCTTTTAAAAATTTTAAATTCTTATATAATTTATATCATTGTTGTATGTATTTTTATACTAATGTTAATAATACCTATCACTCACCACCATTAACAATAGTTTCTATTTGTATCTATCATTTATCCAAATTATTTGATTGAGTTTCTAATATTTTTTATATTTTCGAATTTTAAATAATTAATAATAATTTTAAAAAATCAGACTTTTACGAGTAATTTACTTTTTATATAGACATTTTCTATGATTATAAATATTTACTTCTTATTTAAAAAATTATAAAATATTATTAGTTAAAAAATAAAACTATATAAATAACGGCCTATTTTATACTCTAATGGAATATTTAGTTCAATAACGAAATTCGTCAAATGCTCAAAAAAGAATTTTTAGTTTAACCGCTACAAACCCGCCATTTCAAGAACGTTCCCCACAACACGGTCAAATTCTATATCTCATACGTGTCCGTTTTACATTGAATTCAATATTAGGGATGGCAACGGGCCGGGTTCGGGCCGGGTATTGGTCCCCCGTCTCCGTCCCCGTTTAAAAAACCGGTACCCGTCCCCGTTTAAAAAACCGCAGGAATTTAAACGGGGATCTCCATCAGGTAAACGGGTATCCCCGTTTAGCACAAACGATTATTTAAACGGGTATTGGGCCAGGTATTGGGTCGGGTATTGGGTCGGTATTGGGCTGGGAATCGGGCCGGGTATATATATATATATTTAAATTAAATATATATTTTTTATTTAAATTAAATTTATTAATATTATATATATATATAAATAATTATTTTTAATATTTATCGGGTCAGGTATCGGGGCGGGTAATCGGGGCGGGGATTACCAAACCCGTCCCGTCTCCGTCCCCATTTAAAATAAATAGGTTTTCCCCGTCCCCGTTTATCATCCCCGAACCCGACCCGTTTAATTCAGTTTTCGATTTTCCCCGTCGGATTCGGGTTTTTTTGCCATCCTTATTCAATATGTGTTATATTCCAAAATTGCCAACTAAAAATGCATCATCCATTTGGTCGACACTCTATCACCGAACACCCTCACTCCCGTATAAAATGCCACCCTCTCTTCTCATCTTCCTCGCTGAATCAAAAAGAAAAAAATAAGAGTTAAATTTTCCTACTAAGTTGCAGAGAATCAAAAGCAACAATGGTGGCCAAAACCAAGGTGTTTTGGGTTTTATTTCTCTTCATCTCAGGTAAAAAGGAGCACTTTCTCCACTTCACTAATTTCAGCTGCACTGTTTTTCATCTGTTTTCTTAACTTTGGTTTCTTTTTGTGAAGAATTCTTTTTAGGAATTGCAGTAGCAGCAAGTGAACCGAAGGTAGGAACTGTGATCGGAATCGACCTGGGGACAACGTACTCTTGTGTGGGTGTTTATAAGAACGGCCACATGGAGATTATAGCCAACGATCAAGGGAATCGAATCACCCCATCATGGGTTGCATTCACTGATTCAGAGCGTTTGATCATAGAAGCCGCCAAGAATCAAGCGGCTCTCAATCCAGAACGTACCATCTTTGATGTTAAACGTCTCATCGGAAGAAAGCAAGTTTTAAACTCTTTTGTTAAACTAGTTTGATTATTGTTGACTTGTTTCCATTTTTTTCTACTTCTGGAGATGAATTGAACTTTATGTGTTTGATTTAATGACAGATTCAATTATCCAGAGGTTCAAAGAGATACTAAGTTCTTGCCTTACAAGGTCGTTAACAAAGATGGTAAGCCATACATTCAAGTCAAGGTTAAAGGCGAGACCAAAGTTTTCAGCCCTGAGGAAATCAGTGCTATGATCTTAACAAAGATGAAGGAAACAGCTGAAGCTTACTTGGGGAAGAAGATGAAGGATGCTGTTATTACTGTTCCTGGTACAATTAAAACGTCCACTACCTCTTTCATATGAACTATAGAACCATTAATTGAATATGGTTTAATGAATTCTAGGTTTTGTTTTGTAGCATATTTCAATGATGCACAAAGGCAGGCTACTAAGGATGCAGGCACCATTCCCGGGATAAATGTGGCTCGGATCATCAATGAGCCAACAGCTGCAGCCATTGCCTATGGATTAGGTAAGAAAGGGGGAGAGAAGAACATCTTGGTTTATGATCTTGGTGGTGGTACATTTGATGTTAGTATCTTAACCATCGATAACGGAGTCTTTGAGGCTCTCTCAACAAGTGGAGACACCCATTTGGGAGGGGAAGATTTTGATCATAGAGTGATGGACTATTTCATCAAGTTGATCAAGAAGAAATATAACAAAGATATTAGCAAAGATAACAAGGTTTTAGGGAAGCTTCGCCGGGAATGTGAACGAGCCAAGAGAGCTTTGAGTAGCCAACATCAAGTTAGAGTCGAGATCGAGACGTTGTTTGATGGGGTTGATTTCTCTGAGCCATTGACAAGAGCAAGATTTGAAGAGTTGAACATGGACTTGTTTAAGAAAACTTTAGGACCGGTGAAGAAGGCTTTGCAGGATGCAAATTTGAAGAAGTCTGATATTAATGAAATTGTCCTTGTTGGAGGCAGTACTCGAATCCCCAAGGTCCAACAGTTGTTGAAGGACTTGTTTGATGGTAAAGAACCCAACAAGGGTATCAATCCAGACGAGGCGGTAGCCTATGGTGCGGCGGTTCAGGGTGGAATTTTAAGCGGCGAAGGCGGAGAAGAAACCAAGGGTATTGCTTCTTTCTCATTGATTTTGCACTACATTGTATTGAATCTGGAATCTTTATTGACCATTAACAAGCTTTGTTGTTTTTGCAGACATTCTTCTTCTTGATGTTGCTCCTTTGAGTCTTGGCATTGAAACAGTTGGTGGTGTTATGACTAAGTTGATCCCGAGGAACACTGTCATCCCAGTTAAAAAATCTCAGACTTTCACCACATATCAAGACCAGCAATCCACAGTTTCCATCAAGGTAAATCAATCAATGGAAATGGCAAACAAATCTTGCCTTTTGAATTCGTTGATAACTAACGCTGGTTGCATTTATGAACTTCCAGGTTTACGATGGAGAAAGAAGCTTAACAAAAGATTGCCGTGAACTCGGAAGATTCGATTTGACCGGTATTCCACCGGCTCCAAGGTGAGTCTGATATTCGAAATACGATCATCACATTGTTTTTCAACTGTTTCGTGGTAGTAACCATTTGTGTTTTTGGTTTCAGGGGAGTTACTCAAATTGAAGTCACGTTTGAGGTTGATGCCAATGGCATCCTCCATGTGACAGCAGAGGACAAAGCGGCAAAGAATTCGCAATCAATCACGATAACCAACGAGAAGGGGCGTCTCAGCCAGGAAGAGATCGAAAGGATGGTGAAGGAAGCCGAGGAATTCGCCGAAGAGGACCGGAAAGTAAGGGAAAGGATTGATTCCAGGAACAAGCTTGAGACATACATATACAACATGAGGAGCAGCATAGATGACAAGGACAAGCTTGGAGACAAGATCGATTCCGAGGACAAAGAGAAGATGGAAAACACATTGAAAGAAGCTCTTGAATGGTTAGATGATAATCAAAACGGAGAGAGAAGATTTCGATGAGAAACTTATGGAGGTTGAAGCAGTGTGTAATCCAATCATAAAACAAGTTTATGAAAGAAGTGGAGGTTCGAGTGGATCAGCATATGAGGAACCTACTGATGAATTGTAAAATAGAATTTTGTTGCTTTTTTCAATGTATTCTCAGTATATGATATGATCAAGTATAAACTTTTTCTCTTGATGTCTGAATATGTATACGAGAGATCATTCAAATATGAGTACAGGATAGTGTTTTAGAAACGAAAAGGAAATCTTTTTCTTCCTTCACCTTTTTACGTGTCACGTTAATTTTATTAACAATAATTAATGATAATAACTGTAACGAAAGCAATAAAAAAATTTATTCTATGATTGTAGTATGAATTAACTTATCTCGTTGTTGTTCCTAGAGATTTTGAGTTTGAGCAGTCACTACTATAGCAGGGTGATTGAACGTTCATTGTCAAATGATTGAGACTATTTAGAACAAATACTACTTTATAATCACATTAGCTTAATCAAAAATAATTATGATTGTAATGTAAATTTTAAAAGTTAAGTGATAAAAATGAAAATACTTTAAAAAGTTCAGTGATAAGCGTAGTTTATCCAAATAAAAAGATAGTAAAATATAATATTTCTAGAGTTAATTGTATCATATGTTATGAAACTGTGATTTTTAAAGTTAGTCTTTAAACTTTTAAATATTTTAATTTCATCTTTAAACTATGATTTTCATTTTAAATTAATTCTTAAACTTTTGAACATTTCAACTTCATCCCCAAACTATGACACTCATTCCAAAATTGGTCACCAAACTCTTAAATCTTTCAATTTCATCTACAAAGTCATCCAAATATGTAATTAGTTTTAGACATAGTTTAACCTAAATTTTATTTTTTAAAATAAATAATAATATAACTTCACACAAAGATTTTATTAAAAAGGGATGTGATTAGTATATACGTATTGTTTCAGATGAAATTGAAATTTTTAAAAAGTTTAGGGACCAATTTAGAATGAAGGTCATAAGAATAAAAATGAAATGTTCAAAAGTTTGAAGATTAATGTAAAGTGATAACCATAGTTTAAGGATTAAATGAAAATATTAAAAATTTAAGAATTAATTTAAAATGAAGGATATATGAGAATTTTAACTCAAAACTCTAAGTTGAAGTTAAGCAGTTGCACATCTACGGTAGTGGCATCATAGTATCTTTCATTAGTACCTTGCAGTGCACAAAAGAGGAGTAAATTAGTATTTTAGTATCTAAATTATCAGTTTTGATACATTTTAATACTTAAACTTTTATTTTTTTAAGACCATACTTAAAATTTAATTTTTGTTTCATTTTAGTATATCGTTTAAAATTTAACGTTAAGTTTTGAAAATTTTTGAAAGTTTAGGTACTAAATGGGACCAAAATTGATAATTTAGGTATTAAACACGTTAAGTTTTTAACGACGGGATACTAAAATGAAATAAAAATTAAACATTAGGTATGATTTTGAAAAAAATGAATGTTTATGTACTAAAACAGATCAAAACTGATAGTTTAAGTACTAAATACACAATTTACTAAAAATTGATATAAAATATGTTCATACTAGCGTTTTATAAAGATTCAATTTCTATATTTGAATTTTATTAAATTTTGTCAAAACATTACGTTTTTAAATTTTGAAAAGATATTGTAGAATATAAATTCCTAAGAAAGGAGTATCATCTTAAAAGCTATGTTGGTTCAATTTGTTGTTTAAAATATTTGATAAAATTGATTTATATATAATCAAATGGTTGAAATTTGAGAGAGACGATAGAATGGGGAGGGAAAGAGAAAATGAAAAAATGAAAAAAGTATTTATGGATAAATCAAAATGACGCCGTTTTGACCCCTCATACCCGTGCATGTGGAGCCTTTAGGGGATAAACCTTCCATCAGTCACTATAGGTTCTTATTTGTTACATTTTGGCTCATATATGTTGCGTGCTTTACATTTTGGTTCTTAATTACATATAAGCCGAGTTTTGTTCTTTGTAATTTGGCCCTTAAATGTTTAATGCATGCAATCTTGTCCCGAAATCTAGTTTCTTTGATATCCTTATTTGGTCTCTAATTTTTTCGTGTGTTCATTTTAGTCCTAATGGAATGTTATCTCATTTTAGTTTTTTGTTTTCTTCTTTTTCCGCATTTTTCTTGCAATTTCATAGGTTTATGTTTTAGTCACTATTCAGTATATATAGTCTTGTTTTGTTAATATTTTTTATTTCAAGTGTTAGTTTATGATTTCTTCATTTTGATCATTGTTTAGATTATGTTATTTGTATAATTAATCCTTGCTTTCAGTATTAAATTCCAATTTGTTCCTTAATATAATTTTGATTTGTATTTCAATCCCTTTAATTTAATGTAATTAAAATTATCAGTCTTTAAATTTACATGCCTTAAATTTCTGTAATTTACATTTTGGTATTAACATTTACTCTTCATTTAATTTTAGCATATAACCTTTTAATATTATAGTTTTTATTTCATTGCTACTTAATTTTTTTTATTTTTTTTATTTATTTGCTCGTTTAGCATAATCTTATACATTTAACTTTTATTCAATTAGTCAAAGTTGTTTTTTTCCCTCCATTAAAGTGTCATTTACTTTTCCCCCCTTTATTTGCATGTAATTACTTTAAATTTACTTTCCATTGTAATGTACATTTGCATTAACTTACTCTTTTATATTCCTATTTTGATCCTTTTAGTATTTACCTATTTATTACTAATTGTTTGCATACATATTTACGTTACCATTATATATGCATTAATTATACCTCCGCATTCTATCTAAATTTTAATTACTTTCCTTACATTATTATATATGTGTTTTTATATATATAATGGACCAATTTTAAAATGACCTGTCAGGTTTTATTTTACTTTAATAATATATTTATTGCATTTTCCCTTTTTTTTATGCTTTAAAAATAGACACATATATTTTAATAAGAATAATTCTTTTTATATACTGGAATGTCTATATGATATATTTTTAACGAGGAAACTTATTTGATATTTTGGAAAGTTATAAAATATCCGATTGCTCAACTAACCTATAGAATACCTCCAAAAATTTAGAGTGCCCTTCCAAAGATTATTCGAATGAAACCGATATCTTATAGTTATTCAATATTTGCTTATATTTTATTATAGGATATGTTATTTTGAATAAAAGCATTTTTTTATGTTTCATATAAGGAAGTTATTTTAATAATTAAATATTGATTAAATTTTTTTATTGTAATAACTATAAATATTTATTTGCTTTATTATTATTTTTTATCATTTCATTTATTTTGTGGATCCCTTTTATTCTTCATTTTTAGTTATTTTATTCAATTATCATCGTTTAATATCGTTGTATTTTGTTCATTTGTCACATTCGATTGACATTTCACTCATATCTTATGTATATCACTTATTATTGCTACATTCATAAATCATACATTTGTTTATATGTTTCAAAGAATATCCAAAGGCAATGTCGTCGTGGGTTAGCGAAATTGCTCCAAAATAATTGGATTTCAATTTATATTAATTCTAGTAATAAGAGGACATTCTTCTTAAATAAACCAAGTGAATTAAATCACTTTCATCGAATCAAATATTTTAAAAAGAAATTCACTCTTTTTTAAAATTTCATCGAAATGAAGAGGATCGTAATTTAAATTTTGAATTTAAATTTGTAAAACTCCACTACTTAGACAATGTATAATCGAGGGTATCAATTTTAGGCACTATGGAGGTGCTCACCCTTCCTCATGCATAACCGACTCTCGAATATTTAAAAATGAATCTTTGGTAAATGTAGACAAATTTTCGTCTTAAAAATGATTTTTTTTAAAAAAAAATTAAAAGACGTTTTTAGGTATTCGACCTACCTAACCTAAAGGTCGATGACGACTCTAAATTTTCAAATTAAACGAAAATCTGAATTTACCAAAATAAAGTCATAATTATTTATAAAAAAATTGTTATGAAAGTGGGTAAGTAGTGGATACAAAAATATTAATTAGGTATGAGGATAAAGGAAGGGGTATCCGCACTCGCCTCGTCGCCCGTTTTCCATCCCTAATACGAAGTTTTAAATTAATATATTATAAAAATTATACTTTAAGTCATGAAAACTTATAATTAAATTCTGATTTTAAAATTTGATTTTTTTAAAGAAAAAAAATCATTCATATAAACTAATTAAAGAATCTCACACGTCTTATATAGTAAAACTGAATTTATGACTAATTAAAGATGAACAGTTCAAACAGCTTTCATAAATCCATGAGTGGAAGAAGAATAAAAATACCATGAAAAAACTACATTCACATTCACAAGCTGTTAAAAGGAACCTTCCATTCCATGATGTAAATGGGCAGTAAAAGATACAAAAATGAATAAAAGTTTCTGGAAATCTTCCACTACGTGCATGCATTGAATAGGGTTACCCTCTTCCTCGACTCTCATCGGGTTACCGATGCATCTCGAAGGTCCAGAAAGGGCCTCTATTGGTGATAAACCAAAAGCTGATGTTTCATTTTTCTGAAGGTAGACAGAAGAATAAAGGCATGCACCACTGCTCAGCCTTTCCTTTATCATAGATGTCTAAGGCATCCATCACAGTTGGACCAGCAAAATATCAGACCGATGGACCAAAAAATATCTGTAAATGGATACATCGGTTTGTCGCCGATAAGAACTTCATGATGTTGTGAAACCCCAAAGATTGTAAAATATTAGTGATCCACTTGAGGAGGTTGGCTCATGATATCTTTAGAACAAATAAATGCACCATCTTGGTCTTTTTCTTCCTTGGCATCTGCAGTTTTAACAACGTCTGCACGCGTTGATGCTTTGACTCCACTGCGTACCCTTCGGGTAGGACTTGAAAATTGGATTGCCAGTGCCTGAACGTCTCTCACTTTTTGCGTCTTCTTCACTTTGAAGAACCCACTCTCGAGAGCTTCCAACACTCTAGTGGTCAATGGCCTGCTTCTTTTGCTTTGCCTCCGGAGATTCACTCTTGCTTGCTGCTCTTCCAGACAATCATTAGGAGTGGTTTTCAGATCAGCATAATTATTCAAAACAATGAATTGTCTGCCATCAGCTTCAGTGCTTCCTGGTCCACCATTCCGATCATACAGTGGGAACAGGGGCGGGTCTGAACCTATTGATGACAGGGATGGAAGCTTCTCATTACATCCTTGAGAAGTCTCTGTGGATTGTGGATTGCCTTCAGCAGAAGAGTTAAGAAACAATACTTTCTCTTGAAAATGACTCGCATGTAGGACATCAGTGCTGCCTTCATCTTTAGAATTTAAGGCATGACATACCCCCATTTGTTCATTAATGCCAACATAAGACTTCTCAGAAAGATAACTTTCTTTGGTCTTAGTACTAGCATTTAATCTCCGTCTCTTCATGGGAGAAATTAGATCAATTGGATAGCTAGGGATATTCTCCACAAGATCACTTCCTTCCGACTTAGCACAAGCAAGTAATGTTTTTTGTTTCATTGGAGAAGCTAAATTCTCGGTTAGGTAGCTTGCCACTTTATTAATACTAGTTAGTTTCTTTCGTTCTTCAGGAGTCAAACTAACAGAAGGGCTCGGTTTAGATCTTCGACTGAAATGGTGCTTTATTATCCTCTTTGACCTAGCATCTTCTGATGCATCGGTCTTCTTGTCTTGGTCAATCGACAAATTCTGGTCTGCAATATATGAGTTCCTCAGATCTTGATTTGAAATGTCATTTTCATCTTTGCCTTCACCTTTCACAACATTATCAGCAGCAATTGACTCACTACTAGGTTTTGTATCAGTGGCAACTGAACCATGACTTGATAGTCTGACTGCAATTTTGGAAGATCTAATAATTTTGGAAGAAATTTCAAACTTAACCGGTAAACATCTGAGTTCTTTTACGTGGGATGATTTTCCTCCATGTAGCAAACTGGTATCCACAATGGTAAATTTCATGTGGTGTTCAGTAGAGCTAGCCACTATACCCTCACAACGGCGAGCCTTCGTAACACGCTTATCACATTTTGACAGCATATGATTAGCATTTACCTGTTCTAAATCTCGAGCATTCTTGTGAATCGGTTTTGAAGTAAACATCAAATCAATTGGTGAATATCTCAGTTCTCTCATTTTGGATGCTTTTCCTCCATGGATCAAACTGGAATCAACAACTGTGAACTTCATATGGTTAGAACTGTAAATGGAGACTCTGGGCTTGAGATAACAAGGCTTATGATAGGCAGCATCATCTTGATCCAATGACTCCCCGAGAATCCCCGCATTTTCTTCATTGCAGCTCCTCATACAATCTCCTTCAGAATCAAGCTCGATAAGTGTTGGTTCAGATGCAACTTTGCTCAAAACATCACTAACAGAATCAAAGTAGTGATTTCCTTTAACAAGTTTCCTTCTCGAGAACTTCTTCACTCCCGGCATAAGAAAAACTAGATAATGTTTGGAACCAACAGAGCATCGATTCTTAGGCTGCTCAGAGTGCCACCCTCGTGCAAGCAAACGTGGCCAAACTGCTTCCCAAAAAATATCGTTGCAACGAGCTTTGCTCAATCGAAAACCTCCAGTTAAAAATCTGATGATGTCACTAGATGTAAGAGATGAGCAAGCCTTCCCAGATGGTATTTCGGGGGAAACTTGAGTTGCCTTCAGAGGCTCCATGGCCAGGTCTGTAAGATCTGTCTTCCCCTTCCCAATACCTACAGCTTCTACAAGATCAGATAATCCAACAGTAGTCTTCAAATGGCAGACATAATTTTCAAGCGAAGTTTTCCCCTCCAAAAACGACTTAGATACCTGCCACAGTAAACGATTAGCTCGAGAATCTTATATTCCTAGTCGAACATATTGAAAAGCTAACATAGAAAACAAATGTCCAACATCAATAAACAGCAAAACATGTTATAAATGTAAGATTATTTTGTAATTCACTTGTGAGCTTTTCTAAATGAAATCTGAGTGATAAACAAGGTTTACCTCCAGCAAATTATTTTGTAATTCATCTGGGACATGGGCAAGTAAACGAGATAACAATTCCTGTTGCCTCCAGCCAGTAAAGATTTTCCGTCCATACACAATTTTTCGGCGACTTCTCTTTTGGCCATCTGACCATCTGTGATATCCATCAGACCTATAAAATGCCCCATAATAAAATGATAATATATCCCCCATGTCCTTGTTGTTGATGAATCGCTTTATCTGCCCAAAATTCTTCCCGAATATGTATAAAGCAAGAAGAAAACCATCCACTTCTGCATTGCTCCAGGAATCACCTGCCACACCAGGAACTAGATGAGAGCTTTTAACTTCCAACGGTCGAAATAGGTTGGTTTTGTTTGACATTCCACATTCAAGGTTGTCTGCATTCGATTCCTTTTTGTTTACCAACCTAGCATCAGAGACATCAAGACTTGATTCGGAATTTATCTTCCTCTTGGAAATGTGTCCCTTTCTGCACTTCCAAGATTTGATAGACTCATCCACCTTAGTTCCATCATTGGGCTTACATGAACCTCCTTTGCCTTCCTCCTCATAATCGATATCTTCTTCATCATGTGTCCACGTGACAGGAAGTGGTAAGCCTAATAGAAAGGAATGGACAAGATAAGGAATGCCATCTGAGTCAACAGGGTCCATCAAAAGCGAAAGATGCTCAGTTCCTTTTACCATGGGAGGAATTTCCACCTGGTATTTGTTACCAACTCTCGGACTTAACCGTGGATCACCGAATATATCACTTATATCAGGAGAATCTGGGGGAAGCAACAGCTCAGGAGGAGTTTCTTCAATGAGGTTGCAGTTAGGATCCAACATAACATTTTCCATCTGCGGAAAGAATACAAGTAAGAAATTTAAACCATGAGAGTCGAACATGGCTACTTAGATCAGTACTCGGATTTCAAAAGAAAGAATGTCTGCCAAAGAAATTGAAATAAATCGAAGCATTGAAGGATGGTTCTTCAAAAGTGCCAAAAGACACAATATTTGAGAAATAGTTCAAACAAAGGGATGCATAGTTGATGAATCATTTTGCTCTCTGTCAAACCGAAGAAAAAGGAGATCATTAGGATTCAAGCAGCTTAAAGAATCAATCTTTAACCAGAAGAAAGATAAACAACTAATCAAAACCCCATTCATGCTCCCTCCATTCGTATATCACAACACGAGCACGTATTAACCAGACACAAACAAAATGCAGATATAGGAAACATAAGCAGAAACCTAAAGAATCCCACTTTAGAGAAACACATAAAAAAAGTGTTGAAAACATTTAACACTGCAGCTTACAACAGGATCACCATCCCCAGATCCTTTTAGCAAATACAATTCACCATTCAAAGCTAATCTAAACAACATTTGGAAGTTGAAATCCGAAACAAGAAGTCATGCAAAAGAAAACATTTGACATAGGGGAAAAGGAAAAAAACACAGTAAAAAACGATAACATCGAAAGTAAATACAAGTAACCCAACAATCATAAGAAAAAATTCGATATGATCCTAAAGGAACAAAATATCATGAACAAAGCAAAAAAAAAAAAACGAAATACACTTAATCTTCCCCTGGGAAAGAACAAAAAGCTTTGAAACGTCAAAAGTAAACGTGAAAGTAGGAACCTGGGCAAATGGGTAGCTATGTTTTGCATTGATTCATACCTATTTTGAATCAAAACATTTCTGTATACCGAAAAATGACACGAACATAAACAGGAAAAACTACACAAAAGAAACAAGCGGTTGGTCTCTGAGTTTTGAAACTAATATCTACAATAAAATAAATTAAACATATGTGATGGAGATTGAAGAGTTTAATACAATACCTGGGTTGAAGAGGTATTAAGGCTTTGTTTTGTTTCACATGGAGTGGTGAAAAAGAAGAAATCCTAGTGTATTTGTATGTATAGTGTGTGTTGGTGGTATATAAAGCGAGAGCGAGAGAGAGAGAGGGGGGGGGGGTGGAGGAGTAAAAGAAAAGTGTTCTTCGTGCTTACAAAAGCTTTTACTATAAGTTAAAATAAATAAATAAATAAATAAATTGTGTTTTAAGAAAAATAAATAAATACTATATTATATTTAGGGATTTTATAATAAAAGATGGTTAAATAGGTTATTTTATATTATTCTTCTAAGGCTTTATAAAAATAATGTTAATGAAAAATAAATTCGTTAAAAATATTTTAAAATTTAACTCAAATAGTTTATAAAAGTGATTTTAATCAACATCATTCAATATGTCCATAATTAAAACTGAACACTTTTTTATTTTTTTTAAATTTTAGGCCACAGTATAAGTTTTATTTAATTGGCATCATTTTACCTTTTTGTAAGAAAATTAATATTAAAATTTTAATATATAATAGCTTATTATTATTATTATTTATTAGGTGAACGAATAGAGATTAGTTAAGCAGTTAAATTGGTGTTATTAATAGAGCTAACTGGATTACAAATTTTGCCTTTATTCAATATATTTCATATGAATTATTTCATCAATATACATGTTCTATGAGTTGAACCAATTGTATTATTGAGATAAAGTAAGTTGTAATCTCTGGATTTAACATTTTTTTCAACTTGGTCCTTGATTTTTCTTTTCTATATTAACCTTTAAATTTATCAATTCTCACTTTAATACAACAACAAAACCCTATTCCCATATGCAATAGGGTAAGGGGGAGGTAGGGTAGTAGGCTGCCCCCAACGCCAGGTTGAGAGCAGCTTCCGTAAAAAGACCTCCGACAGTCAGAAAGTTAAAAGTAAAGATAAAATTCAATGCATGTAATAAATAAATAAATACATAGTTGAACAGTCTTCATATGTTGTCTTCATATGCGCGTCTGTAATGATAAGTAATCCATGCAAATAAATCCCTGCATAAAAATCTCTACATATATACAGAAAACGTAAGAGCCGGCTAAAGTTAAAAAGAGGAAACCTGAAGAGAATGATACACAGTAGTCAACGATAGCAAGCTACGAGAATGAATAAAATCAAATGGGTTAACACCTAAACTAAGGCAACACTACTCCGCTACCCTCGTTCAAAGCCTTCATAAATTCCATTGACAGAAACGTATATAAAGTAGAAGTCATGGAAATTACTACAAAGGCATTAAAAAGAAGACAGATATGTTACACCCTATAGCTGAGACCCGTACTATTCGGCTACCCTGGTCTTAAGTCTCCATACTTTCCTATAAGAAGTCATGTCCTCGATAAGGGCTAAATCCTTCAAATCAGATCTCAAGCAGTCTTCCCATTTCCGCCTTGGGCGTCCTCTCCTTCTGACATCGTCAACTGTAATCGACTCTACCCTCATGAGATTATGCCGCGTAATTGAAATACCAAAATTTAAATCCAAGAATTATCATGGATTAAAAATTATTCAAAAAAAATTAATAAAAAATACCAATTTTAAAACTAAATATTACTTTTTCCCTAAAATATATGATGTCTAAGCTTATTGGTTTAATAGCAACCCTATTGAATTAAATAAATTAATATTAGGAAAAATTCTTTCAATTAGATGTTGATATATATAACATGATGATATGTGTCACAATATGATTAGATGATTAAATTTATTAAATAAAATAAAAAACATGATTAAGTTAATAAAATGTATAAATAATGATAATCAAATGTGTAATTATGAAGTGATCTCATTGACTAAATTTATAGTTTAATGGTCTAAATAAAATACATCCCATAGTTAAGTGATTAATCATCTAGTTTACCCACTTTAAAACTAATAATAATAAATATGTGACATCTATTTTCATAATTCGTTTTAATTAATTTAATAAATTCTTTTAAAATATAATATTATATTTATTAAACTTAATTTATAAATTATTTAAATATTAATTCAATAAAAAATATTTTTTTATAAGCAACTAATTTTATTAAAAATACAAAAGATCTAAATTACAATGAAAGTTTATAACTACAATAGTATACTAAACACATAATAAATATATTTTTCTAAAGACGAGAAAATTAGCCACTTAAGATAACAAGGACTATACAAGAAAAATGTTAAAAAATCTAACCAAATAAACTCGATAAAATGTAGATAGAACATATCTGCCTGCATCAACAATCGAACAACAAAAGTGGATGAAACTATGAAAGGTCATTGATAAATCGAAAAATTAGAATTGAGCGACATGAAAATATTATTTATGAACATAAATTGTGCATCCAAATCAAATCCAATGGTCTAAAATAGGGAAAATCATCATAATAACAAATAAAACGACATATTAATCAGTCGTAACGATGCAAAATTCAACATTGAAAAAATAAACGAAAATACAGTCAAACGATCGAAAACGAGCCATAAAAACAGAGAAAAAATACCACAAAGGTAGAAGAAGACGTGCCATACAGACATAATTGTTAAAAATAAAAAAAACAAAGAAAAAAAAAATAAAAATACACTATAATAAAACAAAAAAATGAATATAAATTGTCGATAATCAATACCAAAACTATAAATAAAAACATTTTTATATAATCTTCAAATAAAAAATAAAAAATTCAAGATTGATGCATAAATAGTAAAAGTTTACACAATTTATTTAACATTTCACTTATAATTACTTATTAAATAAACTATATATATATATATATATATATATATATATATATATATATATATATATATATATATATATAAACTTGAAGTGTTTTATTCTGATATGATAGTTTCTAGTATAAAATATAAAATATAATAATTATAAGTACTAGTTTTACTAAAGAAAACCACTTGTGTGAGAAAAAGCTGGCACTTTCCTTTGTACCTGCAAAATGTCTCTTGACAAAAACTGAAAAATTCAGGTAAATTTTATGAATCATTTTCTAGTGATCTTTTCACGTCTTAATTGTTCGATGCTTGAGTTTAAATAAGGGTTTTTGCTGGGATTTTTCACCTTTTTTTTGCTTATTTATAGAAGAGCGTAGTGTATTTTCTATATTTCCTTTTTAAGATTCCACACTTCGGTTTATGTATTTTGACGTGAATCTTTTTTTTTCTTGCTTAATTTTTTAAATGTTAGAGTTTTGGGGGTATTTCCAGTTTTTTGTTAGTATAAGAGGATGGTGAAGATATTTTGTAATTATAATTATTCATAATTTGTCTTTTTCCTTGACTTATTGTTATGGAGTTTTGATCTTATGCTATGAAATTTATGGGTTGATTCACTTGTTTGTTATTATGTGATTCCTCAGAACTTTTATTTTTCTATAGTTTCGACTTTAGCTAAAATGGTGGAAAAGGAAAGAAATTCGGTTTACAATTTCAAGCTTTTGGGTTGTCCTGGTATTTTCAGACGTCAGTAACCACATCTAAAGTTGATTGACATTTATTTTTCTTGTAAATAAGATTTGCATTATTGAGATTCATGTGTTACCTTTTGGTGTTGCCTATGCTATTGTTTTAATGAATACAAAGTGAGAAGTAGTATCCGTGTTCATTGATTTTCGATATTGGTTGCTTGCGTAATTGCAAATTATGCAGAATTTGTTGAAACTTGAAACTGCCGCTTCCTTTGCTATATGTTCGTGTAATTTGGCATTGATAGTTGTGCAGATATTTGTGAAGTTAAGAGTTAAGGTTCAAAGAACGGAAACATGATTCTAAAGTACATACCACTAGATGAAGGGATGATGATAATGGATGAGGCAATCGAGAAGGCAAAGAAGATTCTTGAAGGGAATCCTGAAACAAAGTTCTCTGGAGAAGAATACCAGAGGTTCTATGAGTATCCTTTGTTTTATACTGGGATTTACTTCAGTTAAATTAGCCTTCTTCAATATCATCCTTCACAACTTAGGATAGTGTTCAGACAAAAATGCCATCCTTGATAATTTCTATAGATGTGTTTATTTCATGTGCACTTACCATAGCTCTAACGAGAAAACAATGCAGCTTTACGAGAAATTCCGAAACAGCTTGGAAGAGAGTATCTTTTCAAAGGTGAGAGAGTTATTACAACTGCTTATATCATGCTGGTTTTTCTTTAGTTTGTTTTGTTGCATTCTGAAGTCAATTGTATTAGCTTTCTCTGGGCTTGCTTTTGTGGTGCTTCTATTCCCCAATACATATTTCTTTTTAAAAACAGCTAGGGAAGGTGTAGAACTGCTATATCAATGTACACGGAACTGTTGCATTGAGTGTGTATTTATGCCTTTTCTTTTTTGCTCTCAGGTACTGCCAAATTTAATCAATAAACAAGGTGAAAATTTGTTGAGAGAATTCGTAGTCATGTGGTCTAATTATAAGCTGATGGCAAGATGGTTATGTAGATTCTTTGAATACCTTGATCGCTTCTTTATCCCTCAACATATTGAGCTTGAGTCACTAAATGGCATCTCTTTTAGTTGTTTCAGGGAAATGGTAGGTAACAATGTTTATTCTTGAGACGCTTTCAGCTGAATTGTAGGTGCTTTCTTGATGAAAATTAATTTTTGGGGTCTATATAAATCTCAGGTCTTCAAGAAGTTATACAGTAGATTCATTGAGGCCTCATTAACTTTGGTAATTTCCGTGTGCTTGCATACACAAAATCTTAGTTTCGCCAGTGGAATTTGGTCCAGTTCATCTTTACATGCAGATCAATCAGGAGCGAGAGGGACTACAGATCGACTTTGTCTTGCTGAGGAATGTCTTGGATATCTTTGTAAAAATTAGTGACGACAGAGGGGTTAACTATTATGAAGATTTTGAGAAGATCTTGCTTACAGAAATCTCTGGTTACTATTCTCGAGTGGCATCAGAGTGGCTCTTGCATGACTCATCAGCTGAATATGTTCAAAAGGTGTTTCTCCCCCCAAATTAAGTGCCTTTTTCTTATATTCATTTAAATGCTACTTACAGTATTAACCATTACATGGTCTCTTTAACTTTCTAGGTTTTCTGGTGCTTGAATAGAGAGAAGCAAAGAGCTCATCAGTACCTACATCCTGACACAGAAGCTAAGATAGTGCAGGTATAGTCAATGACTCTAAACTAAAGAATTCTCTTTTCTGCTTTTGATTTGTTGAATGGTTATATCTGGTTGTGCTCCCAATAAAATAATGATTGGTTAACTTAAGGCAGTTGCACTGGAGCTTATGGTTGTGTTCTTGGTATCAAAATAAACTGCATGCTTGAGCTTGTTTAACAATGGTATCAACTACAAAGTCACTCTGTCTCGTCTGGGTTTCAATCTTTAGTAATTTGGAATGCGCCCACTCTCCTTTTTGGCAATCTTATTATTGTGTTTAATACTTGTCATGGAAGTTGGTAAGTATATATGGCAACTGAAATTATTTGAAAATTACTTGATTACATTGGGGCTATCCGTTTCATAACTGGTCTTCATAAGCTAGATCCGTTATTTTGAAATTCAATTTCACAGAGAATAGATTCTGTGACATATATATAGCATTAGATATATTCCAAATATCAATAATTCTATCTTCTACGGTTTCTGCAGGTTGTCAGATATCATTTGCTGGATCAAATTGCCAATAAACTGATGGAGAAAAAGCAAGCTGAGAACTCTGGCCTAATGACGGATTATCAGGTGTCAATAAATCTCCGAAATGAGTAAATTTATCATTGTTGCATATGTCTGTCCTATTATAGCGGTATTATAATGCATGTGGGTGTGCATATTTGCTCCAAACCTGATAGTGATCTTTGGCAAGGCAATCTCCAGATCATATGGTGGGCTTGGAACTGAAAGTTTTACGGCCTTGGGGTATAATCATATGATTTTATGAAGTTTATGTGTTCTTGGATTCTTTGACCTGCTTTTGATTACAATATTGCTTGGTTTCAAGGAGATCCAAGCCAATCGGATGACCGAAAGTCCAATGATGCATGTTTACATTTAGTTTGCAAGATTGCTACATTCAGTTTTTACTCTGTTGGTGGTGCCGTTATCGGAATTCATTCACGTTGCACCGGAGCCCTATTAAAGGCCAAAATATCGGTGGTACTTCAGTGACCAATGTGGTTCTGGCCCCAGACAAGGCTCAGGTGTGGTGAGAACTGAATTACCACCAGACGGGCTACGCCATGAACTTGGACATTGCTTTGCTGAATTATCAAGTCAGAGAACCACGGACACGATGCTCATAAAAAACGGAAAGAAATTATTTTCAAATATCTCATTGATTAAGGCATTTGAGAACTCGTTCAGAATTTACCCTCTGGTTGCCTGATATTCTACACCGATGATTCTTCTGATTCATGGCATATATGGATTTCTTGCAGGAAATATTGTTGAAATGTGCTGGCATGTCCCTTCAAGAGGGAAGTTCATCAACATCACCCGAAGAATGGCTCTCGAAGCTTATGGCAAGTTCAGCACATATATATTAAATCCGCGTTGGAAGAATTATCAACAGATGTTTGTACAAATAACTTTGGAAAAATATAGTTACCTATAGTCAACCTAGTGCTTCAGCTTCTTTTTCTTTTCTGTTCTCCGAAAAGCAAAATTAAGCTTCTTCTGTTCATTAGTCGATTGGTTGAATGAAATTGAGATGTTTTTATTTTGTTCTTGCCGACTACGGATTCTCCCGGAAAATATTCAACTGCTCTCTGCTGCTTCAACATTTTTGTGTGTGTAAACCAGAAACTAATGTAGACCCTTTTTTTTTATCATAATCTATGTGTGCATTGATGAGAATGTTATGCCAAGTTGTTGGGCGTCTCATTACTACACAGAGGGGCAAGGTTTTTCCTTGTCTAGGTTTTTACCAATTTGGCGCTTAACTAATACTCCTTATAGTATGATCATGTTACATCGATAATCATCAAGAGGACATAAACCGGTGTTTTAAAAATTCTGGTAAATCGAGGAGGGACAAATTTCCCGGAGTTCAAAATTGACAAAAAACAAGTATTTAAATAAAATAAAATAAAAAGAGAGAAGGGACTAATTTGCTCAACTTCAAAATTGATTGACCTAAAATGTAATTAAACCTAAAAAGGTTGCGGACCAAGGCACCTCCCACTTTGCAATGAAGTACTGGGCCTGGTAATTACGATGGATAAAGCTGAAGGAAGTTGCCCAGCTTTGTTGCTGGAAATTTCCTGTATAAACAATTGCATTTCTTCTCAAATACTTGTGCATTGACCTGCAAGACTTCCATATTTGCAAGCAAACAAAAATTGGTCTGATTTCTTGGTTTAGCATCCGAAACTCCCAGGTGAAAATTCCTCTCTTCCTGCTTTCATTTCCAGCTCTGTTATTTCAATTTTTTCACTTGTTTTATCTTTCGGACAAGATGTTTGCAGGTTTGAAAGGGAAGTGTTAGAATATCATAATAATAAAATTAGTTAGTATTTGTTATTTTGTTATTAGGTAGTTACACTTTGGTTAGTTTGTTAACAAGGCTTATTGGGGTATATAAGCCTCTTATTGCAATGGCTAAAGGTGTATCTATTGTAATTCATTTTTTGATACTTGGTAAAAAATCTAATATCATTTACTTGCTATCACCGTAAGCTTGTGTTTCTCTTCTCCATTCACTGTTTTCGTTCAGTGGTGCCCGGCCACTGTGCCAGAGCATCAACATTTCAACAGGAAGAGACATGTAAACAACTTCATAAAAAACGGAGGGGCTTTATTAGAAGAAATTGTTGCCTTTTGCGATGGCAGATCCAATCCAATCCGTCATTTCTCCGCAGAAGAGCTCCTGAGAGCAACGAACAACTACGATTCTACTCGGATCATCGCGCAAGATACTGACTATATATTGTACAAAGGCTCTTTAAAGGAACGTCCAATATTCGTGAAGAATTATGTTATTCCCGTTTCCAATCTGTGCCAACATTTTGCTTACAAAGACATTGTCATCGGATCACAAACAAGAATGTTTTGAAGGTCATAGGATGCTGCTTGGAGACACAGAAGCCAAGTATAGTTTACGAATTCTCAGGCCAAGCAATCCTTTCCCAATGTATCTCTACAAAAAATATTGAATCAGTACTGCCACGGAAATGCAGGTTGAGAATAGCAGTAGATTTAGCAAATGCAGTGATGTATCTTCACACCGCCTTCTCGAGACCGGTTATCCATCGCGACGTTAAGTGTTCAAGTATCATGTTGGATCCAAACAATGTCCCCAAATTCATTAGCTTTGCACTATTCATATCTATTCCTCGAGGGAAATCACATGTGGAGGATGCTGTTATAGGGAGAATAGGGTACTCGGCTCCCGAGTATGTGGCCAGCGGTTATTTAACAGACAAGGCTGATGTTTATTGTTTTGGAATGCTTCTACTTGAGCTTTTAAGTGGACAGAGGCCGAGTGATGTTATTAGGGAACACGAAGTACTGGCTGCTAATGAGCAGCACTGTGTTTAAACTTTCAGTAATGTTGTGGATCCAAGAATATCGATCGAGGCAGAGCAGTTGAGGGTTTTGGCCACACTTTTCCGCAGATGCACCTGCAATGATGGAGAGAAGAGGCCGACAATGATCAAGGTGGCTAAAGAACTCAAGCGGATTATTCAATCTTGTTAGTTGCTTAGCCCCTTGAGGTTTTCATTATTTCTTTGTAGCTGAATAGATCTTGTAAGTTGTAGCTTGTATCCATAAACATTGATGTATGATGAAAACTTGGCCTGCAACTGCAAGATTCTCTACTTCTTTATTCATATGATGAAAACATTTGATAATTCGAGCCACATCGGCCGGAGCATACTGTCGCTCTGTACACGTCTGTATGTCGTACGAAAAAACAGATCATACTAATTTATAAGTCAAAGTCAACACTTATTTTTCAATATATTTTTTAATTTTTTCATCGCTTAAATTATTGATTTATCAAACAAAAACTAACTAATTAAAATTCTTAGAATATTATATAGACACAAGATATCTATAAAATTTTATTCGTTGTAGTATTAACAAACATTTATTTGAAGAATCTGTTTTGGTCTAATAGAAAACAGGAATTCAGATTACAAGGTTAATGTTGTAGTCTGTGTGTGGACATGTTTGTAAAAAAAAGTGAACATTAATTTGTTTACAAACGGTATTATTAAATAAAATAACTTAGAGATTTTTGTTAAAAGAATTTGAAGAGAAGCCTCAGATTGAGACACTGTTTGGAATTCCCTTGCCTGAGTCCTCCTTCACTGGATGGATACAACAACGTGTACGGCACATTGACCTGACCAACACGGTTCTTCAATAGCTTGTCGTTGTTCATCTCTACAATCCGTTCCTCTATCCCCGAAAGACGTTCTCCGAATTCATCAAACGCCGCAACCGGTTTTTCATCCGATGTCCATTCAGTCTCTTTGCCCCAGATAAACTTCATCCGATGAATGACTTGACAGGATTTCTATCAAGGAGATTCCAAGGAGTGTCTGCAGTTGAGCAGTTATTGTTTTCAATAACATCTTTTCGGGGTTCGACTCAAGTTCCACGTACTCCGGAGTTCCTTCTTCGGGCATGAACCGATGACTTATAGTTGGTCGGTTCGGGAGGTAGCCTGCATAAGGATATTGGCCAAAGTTAATTGCAGCATGGAGAGCCGAAGCTATCCATATGATAATGGTGCATGAATCGATCAGCTCTTGTCGAGTCTGCATTTTAGGCCACCATGGCTCGTCTTTCTTGTTGCAAAACCCCTTCTCTCGGACTTCTTTCCACCAGGATTGAAGCTAGGAGTCTTGTTGAACCATTTCGTCGGTCTTGTAGTAGAACGAACAATAATCAGTCACCCATTTTTCGATTGCGAACCAAATCTAGAGTCCATCAATGGCATATGGATAGTCTTTTATCAGTAGGTGAAGACCATTTGGTGAACTCTTATCATCAATTGCAACTCCTCTGAAAGATGAAAACATGTTATTTCCATAGTCTCCTCTTCTTGAGTTCTCTAGGAAGTCTCCTGTAATATCCCAAATTTTGGTTAATGGTCAAAACATAATTTTTGAAAGTTTAGTGGCTAAAGTAGAAAGTTGGAAAAGTTCAGAGATCAAAAGAGTAATTTTAAAAGTTATCTACTTTAACCCCGTAAATAAATAGTTCAACACCAAGAACGACGTTTTTGTGAGAATCAGAATTTTGATTCGAAATTTGTTTTAGAAGCTATAAAGCAGTAAAATCTGAAAGAAAATCGGATAATCAGATTGAACCGAAATTTTACGAAATTTTGAAGGGTGATATATAAAGGTTGGAAATATTATTTCCAAATTTTAGAACATTGAAATTTAATATAGATCAGTGAAATTGAATTTGATTTTACATATTTAGCTGAAATTGAAAAATGTAGTGACTAAATTACAATTTTTAAAAATTTGTAAAGGCAAAGGTGGAAAGTGGATTTTTATTTGGTCGTATTTGACTTTGGAATATTAAAAGGAATGATAATGCAATGGCAATTTGAAATTATCATGTTTCATTAAGGGTAAAATGATAATTTCACCTTAAATGAATTTTAAATTCATTTATATTATATTAAATCAAGTGTATTATGTTTTAATTTAAAAAAATCAGAAATTTTCAGTTTCTTTCAGCCCAAAACGTGCACCACCATAGCTACAAGGTAATAATTTTATTTTTTTACGCTTATTCGATTGATTTTTAGATTAAGCTATTAGATAGAGAATTAATCCCCTTGAAATTCTCTACATCAATAATCGTTTATTTTAAACAAAACTATATTGATTTACGAATTCAACGGTATAAAAATCATTTTCTAATCATTCTTGTAGAATTTATGATGATTTTATAAACTTATTGTTCAGATTACCAATTTAAACAAATTTCACTAATTTGCATCCTTAGCTTATTTAATAATTCTATTAGCTTATCAAATAAACACATATGGATGAATTCGAGTTCCTACCATCATTTTCATACAATCTCAAACAATTTCATATCAAAACAATCAAAATTCATTCTTTTCCACAAACCCTAACCTTAACCAAATCATCATTTAACATTTTTAATTTATTTTAAATTATTATTCAAGCTTGAAAACAACTCTATAACATCATTGACACAAAAGTCTATCTTTAAATTATCAAATTCAACTTGTTCATCTTTCACTCTAACAATCAAATCATTGGTTCAAGCATGAAAACCATGTAATATTCATATCAAATAATAAAAAATTTAATATAAATAAATTTTATATTTCATACCTTAATCAAAAATAAAAAAAATGACTAAAAATAAAGAAAAAGGAAGAAAACATAACTTTCTTTTAAAGCACATGGCATGTATATATAGAAGAGAAAGAAATTTTCTAGATAATACATAAGAATTATCTCATGTATGTACACTTATTAAAATATGGATTAAATGAATATAAAATTCATTTAGTACATAATTATAATTTTACCCTTTAAAAATCATGACAATTACCAAATTATCATGTCACTTGTCCATATCATCTTTCTTTTATTATTTTAAAGTCAAATATGAATAAATTATTTCATACTTTCTCAATTTACTCTTATAATTTTCAAAAATTATAAACTAGTCACTATATTATACCTATTAATAAGCTAATCAGAATTAAATAATCAAAATCATGTGTAGATTGAAAAATTATAAGGAAATTAGGAAATAAATTACCTGTTTCACCATATGGCTGAGCAATTTGGCAAGACCGCAAGAGCCTCGAGGCATAAGCACCGTTAGTTTAAGCCTTCTCAACTCAGGCTTATACACCCAATGGTCATCCACTTTCCTCAACAGATCTCCGCACACGGCACTGGCTCGCAACTACCGACGAACACCACATACACCACCCATTTGATGTCCGGCATCACCCAACCGCTCGCCACCAATACATTCGCCACCACCATATTAACTTGAAGCCTAAACACATCCTTCGACCACTTCGCCCGGTCTTCCCTTTGCACAGAAGCTTCACCACCACGACGTCGAGATCATCGTAATCCTCCAGAGGCGGCATCGGAATCTCCAGACACGGCGTTGGATGGCTCGAATTCTGAGCAGGGAAAACATCCTCCCATTTTGTTCCCCTGCGAACACGATCGAAACGGTCGTGAACAGTGCTGACGACCGAACCGGGCAATTTATATTCGATTTCTTCGTTGGAATTTATGTTAACCAGACCGATTTTAATCTTCTCCTTACCATGAATCTCATGTTGAAGAAGAAGATGGAGACTTTTGAGCTGTACGGGAGGTTGGGTGTCGAGTGTGTAGTGACATAATAACATATAATACAAAGGACATTGATCCAACGCCGAATAAGATGTGTACAGTATATTACGATGCTCCCGGAATAAATCCCAGAGTAACTCTATGATTATTATCAAATTAGATATTTAAAAAATCTTATTATTTAATTAATGAATTACAAATCTATTTTTAAAAATTAAAAGTTAAATTAATAAAAATATGAATATTTAAATAAAAGATATAAAGTACGAATGTCAATAATTGAGATATTATTGTTATTCTTTAAAATTACGAATTTAAGTATGACATATGTAAGAATACATAAATATTTTATTGTCAAATAATTGATAATTATAAAATAAATATTATCTTATATTCATTCATTCTACCAAAAAAATATAAAAATATATTACAAAAATTAAATTAATAATTCCACATCATGGATTATAAACATTATTTTAAACACAACAGCAAGAATACAGGGCAAACATTTTCATACAAATTGAAATCCACAAGATAGAGGCCAATTAAATCACAAAACGGAAGAAAAATAAGATGGAAATCCAGGCATTGTTCACATCAAATTAAGACGAGCAACGAAACCCAACAGCAAAAACACCACGTAATAACTTGATCCATAAGAATAGGCTCCACTGGCGAGGCTCCCGCTGTGGGTGTTAGAAGCAAGAACCACCACAATCCAATCATCTTCGGAACTGATTCCGATCCTGGTGAGGCTCGAATCGTTGATGTATCTAGAGAAATGGGTACGAGTGAAGTTGGTAAAAACAAGCGTCGGAACCAGATTCGGCACGCAGACAGGCAGCACGACCACACCGCTCGTGGTGTTGGTATCGATGTGGCACTTGGACACGGCTCTCGGGTAGTCGGATAATCTGGTTCCTTTGTTGCCTGACGATGAACTGTTGGGGTTGGTGCATGGATGGTCGTCGTCGTCCATTTCGTCCACGATTTTCTTGGCAACGCAGTGAGCGTTTTTGTTCTTGGTGAATGCCGGCAGATTCACCGATGTCCTGAAATCGTTGAGATCTTTAAGTAGATGGTCTGCCTCATCTGTTGGAAAGATGGTAAACATCAAATTTCAAACAAATATAATATTCAGATATTATATATACATATAGAGAGAGAATACCATCACTGTAAACAGGATGAGAAAGCAAGAAAATGGCGAGAACAAACACAAACAAGAACTGGGAACGTTGCTTGAGAGAGGTGGCGGCCATGCTTAAAGCTTCTTAGTTGGCGAGAGGAAAGCTGAGAAAAATACAGAGCGAATTGGAAGGTAATAAGTTGCAGAGACAGGCAGTTAAATAAAAAGGGGCACTGAGCTCTGCTATGGGTGCAGCCAACTTTTGTATGAGATAAGCTTTTTATAGTTGAGAATTGGATAATTCTTTCATCTTTGGATGCTGATTTGCCTTGGATGTCAAGTAGTTTCCAGGCGCCACTTTATGGGATTCGTTACTCAACACTGAATCCTGTGCTTTACTGACGTGTAATGTAAGCATCAGAGGCTTCCACATGAATGTATGAGTGAACAAAACTCCTTAGATTTAATAAGAAAAAACTTAAACTTTTTATCCTATTCAATATTAAAAAAATTAATTTAAATTATAAAATTTATTTAATAAAATTTATTTTTTTTAATAATTAATGGATTGATTTTAAATTCGAGTCGAATTTCTTAACTCTACATTATATATATATATATACATTACATGAAAAATATGAAGAAATATATATATATATACCATCATATATGTTTATAGAAATCCGCTTAAATTAGAATCAATTGGTATCCTAATAATATAAATATTTATAATTAAATTTAAATATAAACTCGAATGATTCAACTCGATTTGAATTTTATAAACTTAACTCGAAAAATTGTAAATAAAGTTTAAATTATAAAATAAGATTCAACTTAATTAACTTAAAATTTTCTAACTCAATTCGATCAAATGTTTACCCTTACATGCAAGAATGAAACCGAGGGGTGAATGGGAACAAACACCCTTCTTAAAAATTTAAAATTATCATACATTTTAATTTTTTAAATATTTTTATCAAAAATTTATTTCCTCCTCTCAAATTCTATAAATTTTTTCCCTAAAGTTTTAAAAATTTACTCATTAATATAAAATTAAGCGTCTGTACCTGCCTAGATGCAAAACGAGGGAGTTCGTCTCTTTTCTTTTTAGGGTTAATGTTAAAGCCATGAAGATTCCAGTATAATCCAGCTCTTATATTCGAAACATAAACTTGTAATCAAGGTTTAGAATCCATTTGTTGTTCTTTCTTTCTTTTTTCTTAATCTTATTCCGGTTCGATACTTCCACCTACGAGTCACGGTGGTGGCCAAATATCCCGGCTGGACCGGTCCATTACAGAGGTCTTCACTTGAATATACAGACACATGCACATATGTAAACACACTTTCACAAATTCCATAAAACATTAAAATATTTTAGCCATGAATGTGAACATGTTAAGAACATATAATTCAACACCGATGACATTTGTTCATTACAGATGGCTTAAAGAGCTTTCACAATTTGTTGGGAAACATTATTTATCCGAGTTTTCCACATTCAGTTTCATACGGAACAGCAGAATTTTAAAACAAGTTCATGCATCCTTATTCTCCAACGATCATCGACTTCGAAAATGGTAACCTGGTGTGAGGGGAACGAGATTTTCCATGGAAACAAACAGAAAATAAACCAACCCCTTTTCTAACATTAAGATGTTTAATTCTCCCGCAACTAAGTTTTAATTCTTTAAGCAGGGAAAGGATACGAAAGAGAGTGAACCTTTTTGTTATTCATTTTTGGGAGTTGGTCTGTATTGCCACTCCGGAGTCTTCTTTCAGGATTTTATAAGCATTTTGCAATCTTCGAGTAACCGGCTCGACTTTACCATCACCGATAATGTGCCCGTCGATTTTCACGACCTGTTGAAGAAATATTCGATCAGCTAGATTGAAAAGGAGGATCTAAGTAGTCAGCCTGTATGTTTAACTCACCGGACTGAGTTCTCCCATTGTTCCAGTAGTCCATACCTGCAAAACATCATTATCATCAAACTCAAAACACATGTAAAAGATATATTGACAATCAAGTTATAAATATATGTAAACTCTGACTGAAAAACAACTGGAAACCTCGTCTGCTGTATGGAACTCGGATAAGCTAATTCTTCGTTCCACTAGGACAAAGTTTTCCTTTTCAACAAGCTCCATGACCTGAAATTCGAACAGCAAGGGGCGCATATCACTGTATCATTTCTGGTCGAATGAAATATCGAACAACATTTCGTGGTTGTTTGTTTCCTTGAGATCAGGAAGTTATAGTCACCCGCCTGGACGTAACAGCTAAATCAAATGTTTAAGAACCTTACAGTTGCTCGAGTAATCCCTGGCAGACAATAATCCGCTTGAGGCGTCAAAACACGGCCTTTCTTGACCAAAAACTGCAACACGAAACAGAAAAGTGTTTCTCAGTTTATAGATTTTCAACTTTTAAAGCACATGACTTGAAAATAAAATCCTTTTAGCAACTAAATACACTTCGGATATTCCGTTGTATCAATATTATCAGTTATCCGAGATGAATGGCCAACTAACCAAGAACAAAGATGAAGATTATTGATGCATATTGGTACCATACTCTGTTTAAATGTTCCTAAATTTTCCCAATCGAACATATAGATCTAAAACCAGAAACTGCAGCAAGATCTTAATTCTTACAATGTTCGTGACATTTGATTCAGATACGTAACCATCCTTGTCAAGCATGATTGCATCATCGGCAATCGCATTATTCCCTTCTACCTGCATTGGACCACATAGTTGAACAAAAAACTTTACGGCATTAGTCCGACCAACATTTTCTTCGCCGTGAAACAGTAAATATATGGCGCGAATCACTCTTAACCCGAACAAACACCCATAAACAGACCTAGAGAAAAATAAGCCCACTGCAGTTTTCTAGTAAGAAAATCCGAAATTTGATACAGTTCCTCTGGAAAAATACGGTTGGTCAGTTGATAATACAGCCATAAGCATTTTAAGATGGTAAAACTTGCTTGACTAGCATGAAAGAATGAAAACAGGTATTTAAATCGTACATCAGATATTAGAAAATTATCTGCTCTCAGATTTATCATAAAATCATATAGAAGTCCTGCATAGGACAATACCTTTGGCAGTATATTATTCAGAAGATTATTGTGGTGAATCTTAGAGTCCAAATTCTGAAAGGGATGAAAAATTATTCAAAGTCAGCTGGTTTATAGGAAGATAAAATTTTGTTAAGGAAATTACTATTAAATCGGAACAAACACCTAGCATTTCATCCCACAAGAATCAACAGCAAGACCTGGCGTCACATGTTCTCATAAATTTTGTAGCAAGTAGCAAATAGTGGCAAGAAAAGACTCCAAGAATCTTACATTTGGTGAATTGCGACGTGTAGTAGCCGTAACAAGTTCTATACCACTCTCATTGTCGTAAACCGGGGGTTTCCATTCGGGAAGCACTGCATTTTTTCCACAGGAAACATTAAGCGTATCAGCTGAAAATCCACAACTCACAATAGCACATACTATATTACTATACTTGCAAAAAGAATTTCGAATGTTATACAAATACACTACGACAGCACATTCTAAGTGTGGTAAGAATTTGCAGCGAATATAATATACATGTGTCAATAGATATAAGAACTTACGATATCGCTCCAGTATATAAAGGACTTAAACATCGCTTTACCGATCAAAGTGAAGCCATATCAATTAAATGCAGGGCTCATCCCAGAAGTAACCTGAACAAGATGTGAGTATAGCATATTAGTTGAGAAAATCTCAAGACCAAACTAAGAATTCATGAATGGCCAACTAGACACATCCTAGATTTTTAGCCCAGAGAGATGGAGAGAAGGTAAAAATGTTTTGTAGGTCATGCGATAAGTCTTGTTAGTTAGTAATTTAATATAATACTAACTCTTAGAAAGTTAAATAGATAAGGATAACTACTAGGTAGTTTATTTCTAATAGAATACTTACTCTTAACTTTTCCTATAAAAAGGCAAGATGTACTTTCACCGATCAATAATATAAAAAGTTTTTTTTCTTCTCCACTATGCTGATTACTCTTTATCAACATGTTTCATAACTTTTTCCCACGAGTAAGTGTTAATCGAATGTGTGTATTGTCGAACATTCCATTGGCATTGAGCGTTCTGAAGATAGCCTCTTTGATCTGTAATGATGCTAAAACATATTACTACAAAATAACCAATTAACTTGTTGCAAGAGCAATGGCCATCAAACAATGCTCAATCGATAAAATGGATATTTTCAGAGAGAATGAATTCAAATTTATCTGCAGATCCTCACCTCGTCGCGAGTTGGAACCTTAATGAAAGCCAGAGCCTTTGCAGAATCGAACATCCTAGCAAAATGATCCAAAAGAAGAATTCAAGCAATCAATAGGCATTAGCAGCAAGGACTAGCCAAAGTTCGCCTATGTGTCATTCATTCATTCATTCATCTTTCCCCATACAATCAATCATAAGTAGGGGAAATGAGTGAGGCCAACAATGTCTGGATTTTTTTCTTTTGCTTGGAAACTGTCTTGATTAATACTAGTGCAGTTCATAATAAAGGGAATTCATTAAGGATTTGGTTTCACAAACCTATCTAAATGCTCTTCGAGCTTAAATATCTTTCCATTGTAAACTCGAAGTCCTTCCCACACGGCATCACCACCTTGTACAACTGAATCAAACACTGAAACCTGGTAATGCATTGCAAGAATGAGAAACCTAATGTACCTGTGAATTAACAATCATAAAGTAAAATTTGAAGCCAATGGACAACAGATTGAGAATGGTTCCAGGATTAAGGACCTTTGTACTCTCGCGAGGTAGAATCTCATCACCAACCCAAGCAAGCAGCTTTGCATTCTTGGGAACTGGAAGATCAGGAACCGGTAAGGGCTTTAACAGGGATGATGCCTGCCTCACGTTGCGCTTAGGCAAGTTATAGAAAGGTAGACTTTGCTCTAACACATCATAAAATGAGAAAGGAAATGGCTGAAAACATATACAAGATCAATCATAATTGTATTAACACTTCAATGATTTAAACACTTCTAATAGATTTAAAGATACATATTACCAAAAGTTTAAAAAAAGAACTATCATAATCAAGATGATTGAGAGATATGTTTACAAGGGCCAACTACGTTGTCATGACAGCAGCAACTGCTATTGTCAGCCTTCAAAACACATTTTCAGTAATTGTTTCTCTCTGAAAATAATCTACTTTCATCACATCAAGACTTGAAATAACTCACTATATATGCATCACGATTACAGAGATAAACAAGGATGAATGCTTATGGAGATAAACAAGGATGAATGCTTATGCTTATCAATATAAACGACATAAATACAATTTAACTATGATACTCCAATTCTTTACTTTGTTTGAAGTACCAGTATCCGATACATATACATATGAGTATGGGGATACAACTCTCCAAGGATCCCTCCAGATGCATGCAAACGCTTAGAAACATTACAACGTACCCATACCCTACGCTCACACTTTAGTTCCATTAACAAGAATTTAAAAGAGAGTAGACACACTTCAACTACAAGATGACTATGAAGTTAGTTTCAAGATAAGCAACTGGTTTACAATTCATTATGCAAAATGAAAATATTGAAACAGGTCACATACCCTAGGGTACTTTCTTCTGGGTACAAAACAGTCGAGTTATGCACACTTTTATACCACCATGGCGCCCGCAAACCATTGAATGGTTTTGGACCAGCTTCCCAACTGATCAATGTTTGACCACAAAGTCATTACGATAATGATATTATCATAGAAGAGACAATGTATAAAATCAAATCATTGCTTATTAATTGTGATATATATTGAGAAAAAAATTGAGATATATGACTGCGTTGGACTGTTTATTCTAGTGAAAGTGATGTGTTTGCAAAGAATTTTAATAAGGGACACATACAAGAAAAGAGTGTGTATGAGAAAAGAATTACAGCTATTGCCACAGAAAGGCAGTTTAATTATCTATATTGCTTCGGGGCTTCATGTTCTTTAATGTACCCGAGCCTTACACATATTTAGGCATGAGTATGAAGATATAACCCACCAAGGGTCGTCCCAATACATGGAAAAACTTTAAAAGTTTTAAACATACCCGAATCAGATTTTACACCTGAGTTAATTAAATTGCATAGCCTGAAGAGCAATTTAATAGATTTGAAGGTTTTAACTTGGAAGGAAATGAGTTTTCACATGCCTGAGCATTGCATCTTGAAAAGGAACGTCCAAATCCTTACAAAGGCCGTGTAAGGTATCCTGTACATAAATAAGATGAAAACAGGTATCAGATTTCAAGGTTTGGCAAAATAACAGCCGAATACGTAGATTTTATATGCATTATAAAACAGGCTTTCTATATAGTAAGATCTTCCAGGGTTTCCTGTTAGAAAAGACCAAAAACCTCTGGATTTTCTTGAAGGTCGGCAGCATCGATGACCGGAGGGGGCTTTCCCTGTGCACAAAGCTCACTGTATATGGAAACTAAATCTCCCAAACCTAGTTCAAGGAAAGATGGAGGCAAAACCTTCTCAAAGGATGGCTGAAAATAAGCATGAATTCAACATAAATATTATCAGTGAATGACATCAGAGATAACAAATGATGGAACATTGAGCAGTAAGCATCACATTATTAAATCTTTCCCCTGTATATGCTGTCAAGTTTATAAAATTTTCAATGCCTATATAGATGCTAACACATCAAACCTTAAACAATTCACTTCTAAAGAAGGCAAAATCTACTGTATACCTACAGATTTCCTTTATGGTTACTGATGTGATTCTCTTAGTGAAGTGAAATGGAAAATGAGTTCCAAACAGCTTACCAATATATTGAGAGGATTTTGTATCAGTATAAAGTGCTTTCCTCTCTGAAGCAAGTCATTTGGCAATCCGGGCACCCTATGCTTTGCAATGTGCTGTGTGCAAGGAGAGGAGAATTGTTATAATATTTCAAAACTAAAATCTCCAAGCTATGATAATCTAGAGTTCAACCTTAGAATCTGCTGATGTGTTCCACATTACATAGGAAAACCCGAAATCAACCAGAAAACCCATTACCAAACCTTCTTGCATTAAAATTCAACACTCATTTGCATGTGAAATGAAGTTAGAACAAAAGAATATAGCTTAAGAAACTAACTCCTTCAAAATAAATCTATGCCCGAAATGGAAAAGTATACCCTTCTTAAGGAAAGTCATACATTCAAAATAAATATTTTTTTAAAAAAAAAGAGTAGCAATAATTTCTAGATTAGAACCAAGCACATGCTTGCGAGATGGAAAAAAATGTAGATTACCTTACAATATCGATACTTCTTTTTTCCTGGACTGTAAATGATGTCGTTCAAAACTTTATTACCATCACATTCCTATTCCAAAAAAATATACAAATATAAGAGAGATGCCATTAACAACAGAAACAAAGCACAAAAGCAGAGAGGGAAACCAGAAACTGAAAAGGACATTGTTAAATTGAAAGGATCAGACATATGAAACATGATGCATGATAATATGTTTAGAAATAACAAAGTTAAAATAAATAGAGCATTTTTTCAATTTCGGAGTAATTAGAGCAAACCAAACATTTAATTTCCAACACCTTCAACAACCATTCAGAATTCCAGTTGTGATGCTTTTGTTACTGATCTAAACAGACATTCAGTCACTTGGAACACGGATGTGTCCTGCATGCCTGATACATGTTCTGTTGTGTCAGAGACTTGCCTGACATGAGTTCACTCCCATAACAGAAAAGTCGATGCTTCACAGAGATCAATCAATTAATGTTGACTGCAACATAAATCTCATGTTGATTTACTTCCCTCCACAATTGACCATTTGTCCCATAACCAATAAAATTACTATGAGAAGTAACATTAAAATCTATTTTTTCTGTAGAGCATAATCAAAGTCAACATATACAAGGAATTTTAATCACATAATTTGGGGGATTGCATCTCCACTTAACAAAACCAATGACAGTTTTTTGATAAAATGAATAAATACTTCATAATCCATCCTATTGTTTTCATTTTAAACTGCAAGGAAAGAAGCAAAAATGGTGAAACATAAGTTAAGCTTATGTGACATACCATCTTAGAAAGGAGATCTTCACGGTAGGGCCTTTCAGCACCGGTAGTGCGAAGAAACATTCCATAGAGAGGCTCATTCAGAACTTCTATGTCATCCCTCTGAGTATAGCAGAAACCGGAAAGTATATATAATATAAGCCAAAGAGAGAGGTAAACTGAGAACTTGTAAAGAGAATTTCGGTTTTACCCGCCATTAGTTTTTCATGAACTTTACCCAATTTTGAACTTCAGATTAATATTTTATAGTTACTTAAAAGATAAAAACCCTTCAATGCTCAATTAGTTTCTGAAATTAAAGCCCAGACCATAAGATAGGACACCATCTAATTCAACTAAATTCAAGTTTTCAGGGCCAATATTTTAGCAAATCTGATTATGGAACGTTGAAAACAGAAGAATGCAAATCAAGAAGCAGTAGGACCGTGATTCCGTTGAACACTTATTAAAACCATCAAGTAGACTCTTCATTTTTTTCATCTTCAAGTACCCATGTCCGACTGTGATCCATATCCGGACATGAGCACAGAAATATGATCCTACTAGGACCTTTCCAAATACATGGATAAACTTGGAAAAAAAATTAACCTACCTGTATTGAATAAATATTTAACATGGATATTTGAATTCAACACTTTCAAAAGCTTGAAGATGCCAGTGAATGTGATCCAGAAATCAAAATAATGATCAATTAACAGAAGCCACTCAAATAGTGAGATTTGTACAATTCGAAAAATTAAGACTTGTCCTCCCTAAAAAAAACAACCATTTCAGTGATTTCACTACTGTTTCATGATTCAACTTCTCTGCTTCAATTTTCTCAGCAACCAATCAAATAGTCAGGAATCATAACACAACAGAACTATTGGGTTAATTACAATGTAGTCAGCAATTTCATTGTATTAAAATTAGTAAGATTATTCTTTATTCTTCCTCAACTTGAACAGCCATCAAAATTCTTAATAAACCATACGTTGAGAAGAATCAAAATTTACTTTTGAGTTCTTCATTCTTCCCGACAGGTATTAAAATTGAATGCAAAGTTACATTTTCAAGTCAATCCATAGATTATATAACAAAAAAAAGTGATAATATACTTTCATATCCTTCGTTTTATCTATCTCAAACCTTCTCAGCCACCAAACAAGGAACCCAGAAAAAAGAAGCTGATATTACCTTAGAAAACGAATACATGAGACTGGTACTGAGTGATCTTGGAGCAGACCATGAATGGATGATTTCTATCTCTTCCTGCTTTAAGTCTCCCATGGATGGTTCTTGGATATGGTTTAAGATGGTGATCAACTGCGCAATAAATGAAGCAGAAAAGTAAAATTAAAAAAGCCAAGAGAGAGGGAGAAGAGAATCTTAGCATAAAAAAGTCTACTAATTTTAGATGCTGACGAAGGTTAAAGCTATACTACAATGATTGCATAAGCTGAAAAAATGGCCTCGTTTTCTTTAAAACGAAAGAACAGTAAGGGATCTCTCTCTCAAAAAAAAAAAAAGAACAGTAACGGAATTGAAGTAGCCCAAATGTACGTATGGTGTATTAAATGAATACATCTGACCTCTGCTTAGTTAACGCTGATGGTTTTTAATAGACAAAAAAGTACCAAAGGCATATGAACTTAAAAAAAAAATCAACGTATTGGTTTTTGGATTAATGTGAGGCGCTTTTGGCTCAATACGGCAGCTAAGAAATTTTTTTAAGGGAATTAAGACAGTTTAACTTTTAATTTTGGATATACGACATTTATTATAATATATACGACATTTGGGATATACGAGTTTTAATAAAAAAAATATTTTTTAAATTTTTACACCCTATATGATAAAAATTATATTTTATTTGAATTTTTCACGACGAATTTGAATAAAAAATATTATTCGGGCGAACTCATCACCTCAACATAACGAGTTTGTTAAATTCTGTAAAAAATGCTGCAGATCTCAAATTAAAAGTCCATGCGTCTTATAACCCTAATTTCTTTTTCTAAGTGCGATATTAGGCCAATTTCGCCTTAATGTGACCTTTTAATTCAAAAAGAGAACTCAATGTGGTTTTTTTAGTCTTATTGATCAATGATAGTCGTTAAATCCGGTTGACGTGGTATATTTGTGGTCCCTTTAATACTTAAAAAAAGAAGAAAAAAGTGTTAAATCGAAAATGATCAGAAATCAATCGTTGGTGGTTGTCGCCATCGCCTCCCGAAGTCGAATTTGTCATTCATTTTTCCAAAAAAATCGTTTCAATCATCGCAAATCTACGAAAATAGTCTTATGTTGTCGCGGATTTAATCTCTTCTCCCTATTGGATTGAAGTCACCTTCACATTATGTTGGTCGTACCGTCACGGGTAACATCTTCATCGTTAGAATTTACCAATCCTGTGAACATCAAGACACGAATAGCCAAATAATGATGGTTCAAGGGCTTTTGATACCTTTTAACCTTTTTAATATAATTAATTCATTTATAAAATAGAATCATAGCTGGTTAAATTTAATTATAATCTTAAAATTTTATCTTAATCTTTCTATTATAAAAAATATTTTAGTTTTAGTATGTTTGAAAAAATAACTATTTTAATTTAAAATGTTAAATTTATCATTAGCTTAAATATTTTAATTTAAATTCCTTTTCATTTAGAAATTGAGTAAATTAATATTTGAAAATATTTTTAAAATATTTATTATCCTATCTAAAAAAGGGTTTAGTGTCGGTATAATATTAAAACTTGTGCATATTAAGTATATCATTCATTTGCTTCAGATTAAATAGTAAATATGGATTAATGAATTGTCAAGCTTGGGCAACTTATTATTGCATCAATGTCGAAGTTTAGGTATAAAAGTAATTTTTAATTATTTCTGTAACATCCTCAATACCGAGTTAGTGATTAAAATGTAAGATTTTAAAATTCAATGACCATATTAAATAAATTGAAAAGTTCAAGAATTAATTGAAAGATGTTGGTGTAGGATGGTTTAGTAAATGAAGGAAGAGTGAAAGGGCAAATGAGTCATTGAACAAGGAAAATAATTAAATAATAATTATTGGGTATTATAATACCCGTGTGGAGCATATGTTTGGGAAATCAAGTTCCAGAAAATTCTCTTCTCCATCTTCTCCAACGTGAAGCCCCCAGATAAGGTGAGTTTGATTTCTTTTGGTTAATCCTTAAAATTAAAGTATGACTTTGGTTAATGAAGAATTAGGAAACATGATGGAGATGAAAAGGGTCATAGAAACTCAAAGATTTGTAAGCTATGAAGGATTAAAGATAAGAAGTAGATAAGTGAAATTTTGAATAAAGAAGTATAAATGGATTTAGAAGCTGAAATTGACTTGTCATATGTGTGAATAAGAAGTTATAAGTGTTAAATCAAACTTTGGATAACATGGAAAATTGGGTATGATTATTAACTTTAAGGAATTTGGATGAAGTATGGGAGATAATAAAGTGTTGGAATGATAGAAGTTAGTTAAAATGGTTGTAGTTGAGTTTGGTGGTATGAAATGAGCTTTGTATGAGGAAATTTAGTGAAGAGTTGATGAATTTTCAGGTGAAAAAGCCTGTTTTGGGCAGGTATCGGTACCCTATGTATGTGTACCGATACCCTCTTAAATGAAAAATAACAGAATGCAATAAGGGTACCGATACCTCAAGGGGTGTATCGATACCCCATTAAAGGAAAAATTGAATATTGATTCATTAAATTCGTTGAAGCTATTAGTATCAAGTTATAAGGTTTAGGCTTTTGATAATCGTCTCAGAAATTATGTTTATGTAGATATCGAGCCTAAACGAGTTCCGAAACAAGTGACAAGTAAAATGGATCGAGGAAAAGACAAAGAGATATAGGTGAGTGCATATGCATAGCATGATTATATAAATATATTCAGTTCTAGACTTGTGATAAGTCTAGATTTAATATCTTGATACATGATTACATTCCATATTATGATACATGACATGAATTCATATTATATGCATTATGTGACATGAATATACAGGAAAAGTTATATGAGCTACGTAATAAAGGTATGGAAATGATATGTCTATGAGATACACTATGTGAATTATGAAAGCCCATGTTATGTAGATGAGAACTATAGGTATAGCTGGCATGCCAAGAGTAGAATGTCTATGCAGTCCTTCAGGACAAATTCTACGTGGTCCTTCGGGACATATATGTATTCTTTGGAACATGTATGAGGTCTTTTGAGACACCTACTTGATCCTTGGTATATGTATATGATTCTTAAGGAATTTCTATGTGGTCCTTATGGATAATCTTATATGGCACTATGGTGCATTTATACGCGGTCTTTCGGGACAAATTCTACGTGGCACTTCGGTGCAAATTTATACGAGATGTGGTGACAGCATAGTGCACAACCTCACAGTACTCACATACCTCAGGTTCTCAGTATTATATCATGGGCGAGTGAACTTATTATATGAATTCATGATGTTTAATTTGATGAGATTACATGTAAGATATATGGTTATGTAACTTGCATGGATTAAATGTAACATCCCAAAAGTCGGGTCAATAACCAAAATAGAATTTTGGTAAAATTAGTGACTAATTTCATAAAAGACTGGAAGTGGGGACTTAAATGAAAAGTGTTGATGTTGGATTTAATAAAAAAGTTTGAAAGTAATAAGGGTATTATGGTAATTTTCAGGGAAGATTTTTATTTTCCCTTTATAAAGGGTAATAAGCATGTGGGAAAGGAGATAATTTCTCCAGAGCCTTCTTCAGTCTTCTTCTTTCTCCTCTCCACCGTGAAATCTTGTATAAGGTAAGTAGGTCTTCAGTTAGTTAATTATTTCGTTTTAAAGCTTGTTTTGATTCTTGTGATGTTAAGAAAGATTAAGGAAAGCTTTAGGTGGCTTAAAACTCAAAGATTAACAAGTTATGAGAAATCAAGAAAAATGAGTTTTTAAGTGAATATTTGAAATAGAAGGAGTTAATAGAGTTTGAAGATGAATTTGACTTGTCGATGGTTAAATTAAGGAATATGAAGTGTTAGAATTAGATTTAGAACATGTTGAAAATTGAGTGTAATTCTTGAATGCCATATAAAGGATAGGATGTTGAGTTTAAAGAAGTGATTATTAAGTGGAAATGAGTTTAAGTGTATGTATGAAAGTTAGGTATATTAAAGGAGATGAAAGATGAAGAGTTGAGATGAAAAGAGAATGAATTTCGTGCATAAAATATAATTTATGGGTTGTGTGCATCGATGCATCTTCAATGTGTATCGATGCACTCTCAAATAAATAAACATCGAATGCAATTAGTGCATCGATGCATGAGGAGTGCATCGATGCACCCTTTAAAATACAAACATCGAATGGGATTTATGTACCGATGCATAGATAGTGCATCGATGCACCAGTCAAGGGATGCATCGATACATGGTGTAGTGCATCGATGCATACCTTCAATAAAAGATGAAAATAGCTTTCTTTTTAGCCTAAGGAGTAATAGTTTAGAATATATCAATTCGTATACTGATATGTATCAATGTATTACTATGTAGATTTAGAACGTAATCTTGTTCCGGAACAATCGAAAGATTAGTATCAAGTCAAAGCAAGCAAGGCTAAGGTGAGTGCGTATTAGTTGGTATATTATGATGAATGGAAATAAGACTTGCGATAAGTCTATTTCCTATAATAGCATACATATAAGCATGTTATTGATATGGGCATAATTGTGATATATTATTGTATATGTGGTATGATCTGTGTGAATGTATGTTATTGTTATGTGATTAAGATACCAATCATGTGATAATGAATTGTATGGATATATGGAAGGTGAAGTAAGCTAAAGTATGTGAACATATGTATATAAGATAAGCCATGTAGATATGATTTATGAGAGTATAAGTGATATAATTGCAAGATTTCAAAAGATAAGCCATATGATATGAGTGATATGATAAGAACCTATGTTTACGTGATATGGCTATGTGAATATAGGGTAAACATAATAATGATGCCCATGTTACGTGACATGAGAGCTAGAGGTATAGTTGGCATGCCAAGAGTCGAGGGTTCTACGTGGTCTTTCGGGACATATATGTAATTCTGTGGAACATATATGTGGTACTTCGGTACACTTGTTTGGTCAATTGTATTATGTGTATGGTTCTTAAGGAGTGGTCATTCGGGACAAATCAGTGGTCCTTCGGGACAAATCAGTGGTCCTTCGGGACATAGTGGACCTTCGGGACAAATATACAATGCCCCTAGTATGAATTTATTCGAGCTATGGTGACAACATCAGTGCACAACCTCAATGAACTCACATATCTTTAGTTCTCCAATATGTACATGAGCCAATAAAGAAATAATATACATAAACTTAACATGATTGTCATATGTGATTGAACATTTGGATGTGAATGTATGAGTTTCATTTATTGCATATATGATATGTTCTATGTGAAATATGTTGATATGATATATGGGAATGTAAGTGACTATAATATACTTATATGATAAGTTAGAAGTAATTTCATGAGAAATCTAGTGAACGCTATATACATATATATACATAGATAATGAAGTGGTGAAATATATGATTAATGAGAATTGAGATAAAGTATATAGTATATTAATTGAGGAAAAAGGTATATAAATAAGTATAAAAGGATATTAGATAAGTTGTGTAGGAAGGTATATACGTTTAAAATAGAACCGTGAACTAACCTTGCTAAATTAGTAAGGGATATGAAATTTAGTATAAGAGTCTAAGAAATCATATGAGAATATCAGAGGAATCAAATGACAATAAGTTATGCAAATGTATGTTTATTAAATGAAGATTTGGTGAGGAATGAATTAAGAGAATATAAGAAATTAGGATATTAGAATATGTAACGAGAATTTATGGGTGAAATGTTAAATAGAAACATATAGATATGAGAGATAAGATATGTTGGATTGTGATCAAAATTATAGGATTAAGAATAAGGTAAGTAAACAATTTAAATAAAGATAGTAGAATGTGATATAAGTTAAGTAGTGTAAAGTAAATGATTATAAGAATATGAAATAGTAAAACTCATATGTGATATTATAAGGTTTGTGTATTTATGTATTCATTTTATGAAGCGTACATGAAGATGTATGTTATAATAGTATTAATTATTCATATACATTGTTAGAAGTTTAGTTTATATTATATGTTTTATAAGCCTCACTAAGTCATAGACTTAGCATGTGATTGTTTCACACGTAGGTTACAGAAGCGAGAAGAGAAACTAAGAGAAGCAAGACAAGTCAACATATTCCTTAAGAATATCAGATCAGAAACATATTAAATATATGTATTCTGTTTATTAGAATATAATTGGCATGTAGTATAAATATTTAAATAGTATAAGCTCTGATATGTTTTGTAAAACTCAATTACGTCAATTAATGAAAATATTAATTTTATCGAATAGTGAGTTGAATTTTTATCCACCTGTAAAGAAAAATGTTTTGAAAAGTCAATGTGACACCTAAGACTCGGATCCGGGTCAGGTACGGGTTGAGGGTGTTACATTTAATGGTATCAGAGCTAAGGTTTAGCCGATTCTAGGCTTAAACCGAAGGTAAAAGAGTTTTAAAAATGTGTACATGCTAACATAGAGTGAAAATTTCTGATCTAATAGTTTAAGGAATGTGTTGTCTTGCTAACAAAATTAGATTGCTAAGTTATAATAGAAGTATGATTATGATAATTTCAAAGTATAATGAAAGACTAATAATCCTGACTGTGATAGCTATTCACCTGCCCTGGCCAGGCAGGATGAAGAGCGGACACCTCAGGAAGTGTCTCACAAGATCAAAAGTTGATTTTCAGAAAATTGAAATCATATTATAATAGTGATAGAAGATCTTCATTATTTTGAATCAGAAAGGCGATATGGATTAGTTTTGTTAATATATGGATAAGATAGAATATGGTGAATAAGTGTCACCATAATAATGTTAAAAAGATCAAAGGATGTGGTGAGTATTTGTATAAGAGTTCAAGAATAGATGCATCAGTGAAAAGTGTATAAGAGATATGGAGATAGAGTTTATGAATTTGAGACAAAAGGGATAATATTATGTTTAAGCAAGAATATGAATACGATAAGGGTTTGCATTCTAGATGGGGAAAGTTAGCATTGGCTAACAAGATTATGTGATGAAAAATGTATTGGAATTATAAGATTTTGATATATTATCAGGATAAGATAACCAAAGATGATGTGGATCTGAATACAGTTGTATATTTTGATCATAATAATGTGACATAGTGAAGAAGGTAAGGATTTGTATGTTTAAGGAAAGTTAAAGAGTAATAGAAAAGTTTAAGAATCAATATATCAACAATCAGTTTATAAGACAGAGAAAGTTAGACTGCTTGAGTTTGGAAACAGAGAAATCGTAACGTGTAAGGAAATGAATATATTTTGATAAGTCAAAGAAATTGTTGTTAAGTTATTTAAAGGAAAATGATGTATACAAGTGAAGTATGGAGGGCTTGTGCCTAGACTAAAAGAATATTATTGGTGTTAAAATTGTTCTTTCCAAGAAGTGATGAATTGTGTTAAAGATCTACAGAGATATCAGAAGGATTAAGAGAATTCGTATCTCATAAAAATCAACACTATCGAAGAGAGATAGAGATTATGATTTTCAATTACAGACTCGGTTTGAATTAGTGTATTCCATATCAAAGGATCAAATTTGATGAAAGACATATACGCTTGAATAGTAGAGTCTGGTACTGGAAGATTAAATAAGGAGTTAAGAATGAATATGAAATTAAGTTAGAAGGGAAAGTAAGGGATTGGATTAAAAGTTCTGCTAGAAAATAGGTAAAGTAAAATTATTTTAAAAAGGAACAAGTGATATAGGTACTGTTTTGCAAGGGTTTAAGAATGAGTACGTTGATGATTGGTTTATAAGATAAATGAAGTTGAAATGCTTGAGTTTGAATTTTGGAAAATTGCATTGTGAAGGAGTAAGAATGTGAGTTGAATGAATTTAATACATTAATACTGAGCTAATTTCGACCGGAAAGAGTGTATATGATTGGAAGAACTGTTGCGGACTGACAAGGTTGAGTGATGAAGAATGTAATTAAAAGTTTAAAGATGATGTCAGGTTAAGCTAACAGAGTATGGTGTAAATTTGTAAATGGTTATGTATTTGATTATGTAAATGTGATGTAGTGAAAGAGATAAAGATTAATATGTTTGAAGGAAGTTAAGGATATGTGTATTGTGATGCGAACAAGGACTTTAAAAAGAATAAGATTTGTGCAAAGAGTGTTAATTATCAAAGTTACGAAGAGGTGATAAAGATCAGTAATCAGAGATAAGCATAAGTGATAGGAAAAGAGCATGTGAGCATGAAAGAAAAGATATGATTTGTGTATAAGGAGGTTTTGATTTTGACGAAATAATGGAATAAGGAAATGCAATGATAAAGTTTAAAGAATCAGATGTGATAAAGGCTATGTTTGGTCAAGCAGACTTAGTCAGATAAATAAAGAATGATTAATATGTATTAAGGAAGTTTAAGAAGTAATTAAGTGATGATGGAATAAAAGTTAGTTATTATTGCAAGGCAATTAAAGATTGATAAGGAATTTGATTGATTTATGAATTTGAGTGATAAGAATTGATGCTAATGGTTATATGATAAGTGACATGATAAGGATTTATAAAGGAAAAGGGTTGTTGAAGAACTAAATAAAGGAAAGATTAAGTAAATGAAATAACATAAGAACATTAAAAGATATGTTCTTATTGTGTGTGCAGTGAAAATTCGAGGACGAATTTTCTTTTAAAGAATGGGAGATTTGTAACATCCCAAAAGTCGGGTCAATGGCCAAAATAGAATTTTGGTAAATTTAGTGACTAATTTCAAAAAAGATTGGAAGTGGGGACTTAAATGAAAAGTGTTGATGTTGGATTTAATAAAAAAGTTTGAAAGTAATAAGGGTATTATGGTCATTTTTCAGGGAAGATTTTTATTTTCCCTTTATAAAGGGTAATAAGCACGTGGGAAAAGAGATAATTTCTCCAGAGCCTTCTTCAGTCTTCTTCTTTCTCCTCTCCACCGTGAAATCTTGTATAAGGTAAGTGGGTCTTCAGTTGGTTAATTCTTTCATTTTAAAGCTTGTTTTGATTCTTGGGATGTTAAGAAAGATTAAGGAAAACTTTAGGTGGCTTAAAACTCAAAGATTAACAAGTTATGAGAAATTAAGAAAAATGAGTTTTTAAGTGAATATTTGAAATAGAAGGAGTTAATAGAGTTTGAAGATGAATTTGACTTGTCGATGGTTAAATTAAGGAATATGAAGTGTTAGAATTAGATTTAGAACATGTTGGAAATTGAGTGTAATTCTTGAATGCCATATAAAGGATAGGATGTTGAGTCTAAAGTAGTGATTATTGAGTGGAAATGAGTTTAAGTGTGTGTATGAAAGTTAGGTATATTAAATGAGGTGAAAGATGAAGAGTTGAGATGAAAAGAGAGTGAATTTCGTGCATAAAATGGAATTTCTAGGTTGTGTGCATCGATGCATCTTCAATGTGTATCGATGCACTCTCAAATAAATGAAAATCGAATGCAATTAGTGCATCGATGCACCCGTCAAGGGATTCATCGATACATGGTGTAGTGCATCGATGCATACCTTTATTAAAAGATGAAAATAGCTTTCTTTTTAGCCTAAGGAGTAATAGTTTAAAATATATCAATTCGTATGCTGATATGTATCAATGTATTACTATGTAGATTTAGAAAGTAATCTTATTCTAGAACAATCGAAAGATTAGAATCGAGTCAAAGAAAGCAAGGCTAAGGTGAGTGCGTATTAGTTGGTATATTATGATGAATAGAAATAAGACTTGTGACAAGTATATTTCCTATAATAGCATATATATAAGTATGTTATTGATTTGGGCATAATTGTGATATATTATTGTATATGTGGTATGATCTGTGTGAATGTATGTTATTATTATGTGATTAAGATATCAATCATGTGATAATGAATTGTATGGATATATGGAATGTGAAGTAAGCTAAAGTATGTGAATATATGTATATAAGATAAGCCATGTAGATATGATTTATGAGAGTATAAGTGATATGATTGCAAGATTTCAAGAGATAATCCATATGATATGAGTGATACGATAAGAACATATGTTTATGTGATATGGCTATGTGAATATAGGGTAACCATAATAATGATGCCCATGTTAAGTGACATGAGAGCTAGAGGTATAGTTGGCATGCCAAGAGTCGAGGGTTTTACGTGGTCCTTCGGGACATATATGTAATTATGTGGAACATATATGTGGTACTTCAGTACACTTATTTGGTCCATTGTATTATGTGTATGGTTCTTAAGGAGTGGTCCTTCGGGACATAGTGGTCCTTCGGGACAAATCAGTGGTCCTTCGGGATATAGTAGTCCTTCGGGACAAATATACAGTGCCCCTAGTGGGAATTTATTCGAGCTGTGGTGACAACATCAGTGCACAACCTCAATGAACTCACATATCTTTAGTTCTCCAAGATGTACATGGGCCAATAAAGAAATAATATATAGAAACTTAACATGATTGTCATATGTGATTGAACATTTGGATGTGAATGTATGAGTTTCATTTATTGAATATATGATATGTTCTATGTGAAATATGTTGATATGATATATGGGAATGTAAGTGAATATAATATAATTATATGATATGTTAGAAGTAATTTCATGAGAAATCTAGTGAACGCTATATACATATATATACATAGATAATGAAGTGGTGAACTATATGATTAATGAGAATTGAAACAAAGTATATAGTATATTAATTGAGGAAAAAGGTATATAAATAAGTATAAAAGGATATTAGATAAGTTGTGTAGGAAGGTATATACGTTTAAAATAGAACTGTGAACTAACCTTGCTAAATTAGTAAGGGATATGAAATTTAGTATAAGAATCTAAGAAATCATATGAGAATATCAGAGGAATCAAATTACAATAAGTTATGCAAATGTATGTTTATTAAATAAAGATTTGGTGAGGAATGAATTAAAAGAATATAAGAAATTAGAATATTAGAATATGTAACGAGAATTTATGGGTGAAATGTTAAATATAAATATATAGAAAGGAGAGATAAGATATGTAGGATTGCGATCAAAATTACAGGATTAAGAATAAGGTAAGTAAACGATTTAAATGAAGATATTCGAATATGATATAAACTAAATAGTGTATAGTAAATGATTATAAGAATATGAAATAGTAAAACTCATATGTGATATTATAAGGTTTGTGTATGTATGTATTCATTTTATGAAGTGTACATGAAGATGTATGTTATAATAGCATTAATTATTCATATGCATTGTTAGAAGTTTAGTTTATATTATATGTTTTATAAGCCTCACTAAGTCATAGACTTAGCGTGTGATTGTTTCACACGTAGGTTACAGAAGCGAGAAGAGAAGCTAAGAGGAGAAAGACAGGTCAACATTTTCCTTACGAATATCGGATCGGAAACATATTAAATATATGTATTCTGTTTATTAGAATGTAGTTGGCATGTAGTATAAAGATTTGAATAGTACAAGCTCTGATATGTTTTGTAAAACCAGTTATGTCAATTAATGAAAATATTAATTTTATCGAATAGTGAGTTGAATTTTTATCCACCTGTAAAGGAAAATATTTTGAAAAGTCAATGTGACACCTAGGACTCGGATCCGGGTCGGATACGGTTTGAGGGTGTTACATTAAATATGTAATTTTGTTACACTTAATCTTAAGATGGCATTATCATTATATTATATTGTCATTATTATTATGTCTCACTAAGTCGATGACTTAGCGTGTGAGTGTTTCATACGTACGATCGGAGACGATAGACAAACAAGCTTAGACAGTTGGGACAACATTACTTCTACAACTACCAGATCAGAAGAAACTTAAATAGTATGTATTATTATGTGATAAATAGGTTGGCATGTAAACAAAGTTGTTAAATTAAGTATGTGTGCTCTGATCGAGTTTTGGAATGTTTTAAACATAGTTATGTAAATGGTAAATATATAGCGATGAAAGCTTAAATTTTATGAGTTTTATATAATTGGACCGAAATTACTGTAGCAAGGGTATCAGTACACTGTAGCTGGGTATCGATACCCCTGTAGCATTTTGGAAAATGTTCACGGTACTGTTCATACCGTATAGTACTATTCATAAAAATGTTTTTCTTTAAATTTGTTATAATGAAACATAATTCAACGGTATATTATTGTATTTTCTTAATATAAGTCCGAACATTTTGTTATTTTGTAAAAATATTGTTTTAAAAAGTCAATGTAACATCTCGGACTCGTATCCAGGTCGGGTACGGGTTGGGGGTGTTACAATTTCATAGTGATTATAAAATAATATTTATTACAAATATAATTATTAATAACTAATACACATCTTATAAATATAATTACTTAAATTCAAAATTTTAATAAAAACAGCACACTTTTATTACTAAAATCCAATATATAACAATCATATTTTTTTGTCTTCTAAGACTAATCTGTACCGATCCGAGTTGTACACCTAGTTTTGGTAGGTGAGTCTCCAAGTGGGATTTTCTGCATACACAATGACTCAAACTTAAAACATTGCTTAAATGATATCAAATTGTTTACCCCTTAAATCAACCCGTTGGTAATAGTATTTAATAATTTATCATCATATTTTAAGACGTTAATAAGTATAATCTTAAAAACACCAAAATCCTAGAATCAATATGTTCGCAAGTGTTCTGTGTTCATAGGGTTCTTTGACATAAAATTTAGATATAATAAGTTGAAAATTTTCTAATTTGGTTAAACTTAGGAGAACTCAAGTTATAATTCTCAGAATATGATCAAATAAATTAGGAATTTGTAATCTAATTAGTTTGATGGGTAAGATAAAATTAACAATTGAACAAATTGTCGTAAATTATTAAAGAACGAAAGGTAAAATATTTTTTTATTAGGCTAAGGTAAGTTGGTTCTTTCAAATATTTAAATCGACTGAATAAGAATTCTAACATGATATGTACCTTATATGTGTGATTCTAGAGATGGATATGGGTCAAATTTGAGTTTGAAAATGTCGTGATATTTATAACAGTAAAAGGAAGATGAGCTTGGAAATAGGATTTTTTAATCAAAATGCAATGTGTGGGGATGGGGGTATTTCAACCCGAAACCCTTTTGTTTTGATCCTACTGTAGGCCATGGCCCCCGAGTCTTCGATTCTCTGCATCATTGCCTTGGTGTTCATCTACTTGCCTCTCACCAATTCAATTCACTTCAAAACGACTTCGTTTTGGTCTCTTTAGACTTGTGTGGGGTTTATTTCACGGAAGATCCCTTGATTCTTGGAACCTTCTGTTTTAACCCTGAAATGAAGTGGGTTAATAGCACATTTAGTTCTCCTGGGAGTGTAACCTTTTATTTCGGTCACTTTATCAGAAGTTTTTTTTGAATCTTTAATTTGATATATTTATATTTTAATCACTGTTTACATATTAACATGCTTTGGTCAAATTCCTAATCTTCACCGTCAATTTATGATTTGTTGTTGCATTTTTACCCTTCGTGTTTATCGCACGTGGGAATATGTCTATATTTTGGTCACAGTCCTTTTAGTTTAATACTTGAATGGCTTTGTGGTCTTATTACATGTTTAATCTTTGTGCATTTTATGTGGTACATTTAGTCCTTGTGTTTTATTATATATTTGATCCATACATTTTATTTGTTTCGATTTTAAATTCTGTCATTTTAAGTTTAATGTAATTTACGTATATTTTTATGTTAATGTGCTTGAAATGACGGCTTACTTTTTTTAACTTTCCTTTATTTATTTAATTTACTTACCGTATACTTACTCTTTATTTTTTAACTTTCCCTTTTTTTTTTTTTTTACTTACCGTGTATCTATTTCCTTTTAATGTTTTAAATTTTTTGTCCTTTTTTAATTCAATTGATTATGGCAGATGGTTCCCATCCTTAATTTCTCCATTCTTATTTCTTTTTCCTTTTAATTTGGTTGTAATTTCTCTAGATTTTCATTTAATGTCATTATTTCAATTTTGTGTGCTTTTGACCTTCACTTCTAAATTTTATAATTGAGTCTTTCTGCTAATTTAATTGTAATCTTTAATTTGTTACTTATATATTATATTTTAAATATAAATGTTTGTTTAATATTTTAGTATCTATAAAATTTAATCTATGAAATACATAAAAAAAATCTGTAGTGTTTTTCGAATATTATTCAAATAAAGAATATTTTGTTACTATTTATTACTTTTTTATACCATTGATACTTAAAAATATAAATATGTTTTATTCAAAAAAAACATTTTTTATATACTTGTATTTTTAATGACTAAATTATTTTTATAAAAAAGTTATTTTTTTGGAATATTTTGAACAAAAAGCGATATATGAAAAAACCTTTAAACTATCAGGAGTTTGATTCCTTAAGACGTACGAGTGAAATAATTTTCCGTCAATTTTTTTATCTTAATAAATAAATATTGTGTGAGTCATATATATAAATATTGCCTGTGATTAATTTGGAAAACGAGAAAATAAATGTATGATTCATAAATGCAAAATTAACAAATGACATATTATTTGACACATTATATTTGATATTTCATTCATCCTATATATGCTATTTGTTACTTTTGCATTTATGAATTATACATTTATTTTCTCGTTTTTCAAATTAATCAAAGGCAATGTTGTTTTGCATTTATGAATCATACATGATTGTATTACAATTTTCGTTAATCTACGTAGTAGGATACCCTTGTCAAATTAAATCAAGTGAATCAAAATCATTTTTACCTTGTCAAATATTTTAAAAATATATTTGTAACCCCCTCAGACCGATGCGGGTAACCCGATCCAATCTAGAGTGTCACATTAGGGCCACCGAAGTGACCCACTGTAAAAATAGCAAAAAATTTAAAAATTTTCTTAAAACATGTAACGTATAAAATCATTTATTAGTATTCAGAAATAAAACAGATTTTCAGACTCGTATATAAAACAAAATACAATTACATGCCCCCTAATCACATGTATCATACTCTGAAAACAACGCCGGAAGAACTCCCTTACTGATGTCGATAGCTGCACTGGTACAATTCTTTTAACCTGCAATGTTGAGTAATAGAGTGAGCTTCGGAAAGTTCAATAATACAGAATTACCAGATGATGCTATGTAACACCCCCAACCCGTATCCGACCCGGATACGAGTCCGAAGTGTCACATTGACTTTTCAAACATTTATTTGTATAAAATAGTGAGTAATTCAAAAACTTGGATAACATTTAACTTATTCAAAACGTTTACAAAATATATCAGAGTTCATACAATTTATATATTTAGACTACATGCCAACTACACTCTATATATCGTACATATATTTTCTGATCTGACAATTGGGTAAGGATAACTGACCTGTCTTGCTCCTCTTAGCTCTTTACTCTTCTCACTTCTGTAACCTACGTGTGAAACAATCACACGCTAAGTCGTTGACTTAGTGAGGCATAAAACATATAATAAAACTCTAACTCGTAATCATGCTTGACCAATTTCTACTAACATATCACATACAAGCATCATACCCACATATACATGTAATGATTCCTACTATGCACCTTTCACATATATATATATATATATATATATATACATATCCACACATACATATAATTATCTTCTTTCCTATCATTATCATATTATCACCTTTCATATTTCTATTCTCTTGTTCATATAATCAATTAAGCTCATATCATATATCTTATAGCATATACAATAATCACTAACACACATATATCATATACAGTACATTCCATGTTATCTCTTATTAGCCCATGTGCACCTGTGAGAACTGTAGATATGTGAGTCTATTGAGGTTGTGCACCACTATGCTGTCACCACAGCTCATATAAATGTCCCGAATGACCTATCCAGAGGTCACAAAGACCCCGGTAACTATCCAGAGGTCATAAAGATCCTCGGTAACTGTCCAGAGGTCATAAAGATCCTCGGTAACTGTCCAGAGGTCATAAAGATCCTCGGTAACTGTCCAGAGGTCATAAAGATCCTCGGTAACTGTCCAGAGGTCATAAAGATCCTCGGTAACTGTCCATATGTTCCTTAGAACATAGGTATACTGTCCATATGTCTCGAAAGACATAGGTAAAACTGTCCATATGTTGCGTAGAACATAGGTAAACCCTCGACTCTTGGCATGCCAACTATACCTATAGCTCTCGTATCATATACTATGGGCATTTATTTATACATTTCGTATCACTTGTTCTTTCTCTTCTGTCACATACCACAGGTATGTGTAACCATATATCTCATATCATATCACCTGTATCACAAGTGCATGTATTCACGTAGATCGTTTCATATGACTTATACCATTTCTCATTTGTTCATGTAACTTGCATGTCATATCATGTAACATATAACACATAATCATATAGGCTTACGGTTTTATCACCTATCATGTTATTTCACTTATACACTTTTATATCACATAAACTCATATATATATCATGTCACATAACTTATCTCATAACTTATTTGATATTCCTATATATTCTCATCTTATAACTTATATTACCTATGCATATAACCTTATGAGCTATTCTTATATTACCCTATATCAACCATACTTTGTTTATCTCACTTTTCATATCATTCATTCAAAAGCATGTTAACACATATAATCATGCATACATACAATTTATGTCATGCATATACATATAATCATATATTCATGCATTAAACATAGGAAATAGACTTGTCACAAGTCTTGTTTCCATTTAGCACCATAAATGAATTAATATGCACTCACCTGGCCTCACTAGTCCATTTCAATCTCTTATATTCCCTTTTTATCGATCTTACTTGTCAATGATTCCGGAACTCGTTTAGGCTCTGAATCTACATAATTATACATTTTAAGACAATTATTAGATACCTACACCTTTTAATTGGATACTAGCAACTTAAACGAACTTATTAAACCAATATTAACATTTTCCTTTAGGGGGAATCGGTTCCCTCCTGTGGGGGTATCGGTTCCCCTCTGGCATTCTGGAATTCTATATTCGTTTGAGGGGGTATCGGTTCCCCTTGAATGGGTACCGATTCCCCTTGCCCAGAAATCACATTTTTGAGCTCGAAATTCACTTCATTTCAGCTCCATACCTCATACTTCACTTCCATTAATATTCCTAACTTTCATCCACATAATTAAACTCATTTCTACTCCATAATCACTTCGTTAAACTCAAAATCCTATATTTTACATGATATTCAAGAATCATACTCAAATACCAACATGTTCTAACTTTAATTCTATCACCTTATACTTCTTAATTAGCTTGATAACAAGTCAAATCCAACTTCTAATTCTTATTATGACCTCTAATCCAATATTTCATTCAATGACTTCTAACCTTTAATCTCCCTTAACTTACAATTCTCTGAGTTTCTACAACTCTTTTTCCTTCTATAATCTTTCTTAAGGCTTCCATAATTAAAACCGTGCTTGAATTTGAAGGATTAATCAAGAGAAATTAAACTCACCTTAGCTTGGGCTCTTCACGTTGAAGAAGAAAGAAGAGTCAAGAGTTATCTGGAAACTCTTGTTTCTTTCACTTGGATATTATAATACCCAATATCTATTATTTAATTATTATCTTTGCTCAATGACCCTTTTACCCTTTTAGTTCTCATTCACTTAATAATTCATCCTACCCAACATCTTTAATTATTTCCTTCACTTTTCGATTAATTTAATTTGATCACTGACATTTTAAAATCTTACACTTTAATCACTAACCCGGTATGGAGGATGTTACAAATCTCCCCTCCTTATAAGAAAATTCGTCCTCGAATTTTCACTGCACATCTTAATAAGAACATATTTTCTAATGTTCTTATGTTGCTTCCCTGACTTATTCTTTCTTGTCATCATCAGAAACTTACTTTTCAATCCTTTAATTTTCCAACTATCTTTTTCGTTTATGCATTCATCTTCTGTTTAACAATCTTCATTGCATCCTCATAACTTTGATATCCTTATTTCTTATACCGAACTTTATTCTTTATCATCTCTTGTATTTTTATTTTCTTCTTTAAAGCCACTTTTTAAAACATACCAATGCTTATCTCTTTGCCTATATCATATCTGTATGATCAAGATACATAACCACATCTAGATTCATATCATATTTGATTAACTCCACTTTATCTTTCCTCAAATCTTATAACTCTAGCACCTTTACTCTGACAGCTAGATAATAACTTTTGTTTAATCTAGGGCACAAGCCCTATTATACCAATCGTATACATCCTTTCCAATCTAAATTATTTAAAAATTCGCTTACTCAACTTATCAATTTCACCTCTATTCTCATACATCCTGAAATTTCTTTTACTCAAACTCAACATTCTGACTTCCTGTGTCCTATAATCTGATCATCGATATACACATTCTCAAACTCTTCTTATCAATCCTCAGCTTTACTCAAATATACAAATTTTTACTTCCTTTTCCTTTACTATACCACATTACTATGATCCAAATATGAAACTGTATCCAGATCCATTTCAAATTTGGTTATCATATCCTGACAATATCTTATAATCTTATAACTCCAGTACATTTTTATCACGTACTCTGGTTAGCCAATGCTAACTCTTTCCATCTAGAATACAAACTCTTTTACAACAATAACCACATTACTTGATCTTTTAACATCCTTATGGTGAAACTCGTTCACCATATTCCATCTTATCCACATAATAACAAACTTCTCAATTTAATTTCTCCACTATGGAGAAATGAACATCTTCTAGCATTATCTTCATATCATATATCCAAAGGTCTGTAACAACAGAGCCTTCCTCAAATTCACCCTTGAGATCGGGTGCTCATAACTCTTTTAACTATTTCGATACATTCATTCTATGAATTAACGAAGTATACAATTAAAAACATATCGGAATATCATTCAACCTCATGAATCATTCTCTAATCTTATACAGACATTCCCTGAGGTTTTCGCTCTTCTCCCTGCCTGGCCAGGGCAGGTGAATGCTATTACCTTCAGGTCTATCGTCTTGTATTTTACTTTGGAAACTCTCATATTTTCATGTGCTCATATCATTTCTTCTATCAGATATCACGTGTGCATATGCTCATCCAATTCATATTGTATAACATATGTCAATTGCATATGTTCACATGTCATCCATCATATCATATAAACATATATATATATATAGATTTCATAAATCATTCTCAGTATTCACTTATCTTATATAACATGACAATTTAACTCTATTAACAAGACATCACACTCCTTATCCTATCAGATCAGAAATATTTTTTTTTCTCTCTTTGTGTTGGCATGTACACTTTTTAAAACACTTTCGACTTCGTTTTTAGCCTAGAATCGGCTAAACCGTAGCTCTGATACCATTAAATGTAACACCCCCAACCCGTATCCGACCCGGATACGAGTCCGAAGTGTCACATTGACTTTTCAAACATTTATTCGTATAAAATAGTGAGTAATTCAAAAACTTGGATAACATTTAACTTATTCAAAACGTTTACAAAATATATCAGAGTTCATACAATTTATATCTTTAGACTACATGCCAACTACACTCTATATACCGTACATATATTTTCTGATCTGACAATTGGGTAAGGAGAACTGACCTGTCTTGCTCCTCTTAGCTCTTTACTCTTCTCACTTCTGTAACCTACGTGTGAAACAATCACACGCTAAGTCGTTGACTTAGTGAGGCATAAAACATATAATAAAACTCTAACTCGTAATCATGCTTGAACAATTTCTACTAACATATCACATACAAGCATCATACCCACATATACATGTAATGATTCCTACTATGCACCTTTCATATATATATATATATATATATATATACATATCCACACATACATATAATTATCTTCTTTCCTATCATTATCATATTATCACCTTTCATATTTCTATTCTCTTGTTCATATAATCAATTAAGCTCATATCATATATCTTATAGCATATACAATAATCACTAACACACATATATCATATACAGTACATTCCATGTTATCTCTTATTAGCCCATGTGCACCTGTGAGAACTGTAGATATGTGAGTCTATTGAGGTTGTGCACCACTATGCTATCACCACAGCTCATATAAATGTCTCGAAGGACCTATCCAGAGGTCACAAAGACCCCGATAACTATCCAGAGGTCATAAAGATCCTCGGTAACTGTCCAGAGGTCATAAAGATCCTCGGTAACTGTCCAGAGGTCATAAAGATCCTCGGTAACTGTCCAGAGGTCATAAAGATCCTCGGTAACTGTCCATATGTTCCTTAGAACATAGGTATACTGTCCATATGTCTCGAAAGACATAGGTAAAACTGTCCATATGTTGCGTAGAACATAGGTAAACCCTCGACTCTTGGCATGCCAACTATACCTATAGCTCTCATATCATATACTATGGGCATTTATTTATACATTTCGTATCACTTGTTCTTTCTCTTCTGTCACATACCACATGTATGTGTAACCATATATCTCATATCATATCACCTGTATCACAAGTGCATGTATTCACGTAGATCGTTTCATATGACTTATACCATTTCTCATTTGTTCATGTAACTTGCATGTCATATCATGTAACATATAACACATAATCATATAGGCTTACGGTTTTATCACCTATCATGTTATTTCACTTATACACTTTTATATCACATAAACTCATATATATAGATCATGTCACATAACTTATCTCATAACTTATTTGATATTCCTATATATTCTCATCTTATAACTTATATTACCTATGCATATAACCTTATGAGCTATTCTTATATTACCCTATATCAACCATACTTTGTTTATCTCACTTTTCATATCATTCATTCAAAAGCATGTTAACACATATAATCATGCATACATACAATTTATGTCATGCATATACATATAATCATATATTCATGCATTAAACATAGGAAATAGACTTGTCACAAGTCTTGTTTCCACTTAGCACCATAAATGAATTAATATGCACTCACCTGGCCTCACTAGTCCATTTCAATCTCTTATCTTCCCTTTTTATCGATCTTACTTGTCAATGATTCCGGAACTCGTTTAGGCTCTGAATCTACATAATTATACATTTTAAGACAATTATTAGATACCTACACCTTTTAATTTGATACTAGCAACTTAAACGAACTTATTAAACCAATATTAACATTTTCCTTTAGGGGGAATCGGTTCCCTCCTGTGGGGGTATCGGTTCCCCTCTGGCATTCTGGAATTCTATGTTCGTTTGAGGGGTATCGGTTCCCCTTGAATGGGTACCGATTCCCCTTGCCCAGAAATCACATTTTTGAGCTCGAAATTCACTTCATTTCAGCTCCATACCTCATACTTCACTTCCATTAATATTCCTAACTTTCATCCACATAATTAAACTCATTTCTACTCCATAATCACTTCGTTAAACTCAAAATCCTATATTTTACATGATATTCAAGAATCATACTCAAATACCAACATGTTCTAACTTTAATTCTATCACCTTATACTTCTTAATTAGCTTGATAACAAGTCAAATCCAACTTCTAATTCTTATTATGACCTCTAATCCAATATTTCATTCAATGACTTCTAACCTTTAATCTCCCTTAACTTACAATTCTCTGAGTTTCTACAACTATTTTTCCTTCTATAATCTTTCTTAAGGCTTCCATAATTAAAACCATGCTTGAATTTGAAGGATTAATCAAGAGAAATTAAACTCACCTTAGCTTGGGCTCTTCACGTTGAAGAAGAAAGAAGAGTCAAGAGTTATCTGGAAACTCTTGTTTCTTTCACTTGGATATTATAATACCCAATATCTATTATTTAATTATTATCTTTGCTCAATGACCCTTTTACCCTTTTAGTTCTCATTCACTTAATAATTCATCCTACCCAACATCTTTAATTACTTCCTTCACTTTTCGATTAATTTAATTTGATCACTGACATTTTAAAATCTTACACTTTAATCACTAACCCGGTATGGAGGATGTTACATGCTACATGACATACAGATAAATGGGAAGCCATAATTTCCTTATTGAATCATACGTATACCAGTGGGCGGAATAATCTGGGGTTCCCTTAGAAGTTCATTGAGTAGAAGCCATGGATCTCAGTTCATAAGAAACCTAGTGTGTTCCATCAGTACGATAAAACCATAATATGTACACTAATCAAATGATAGTTCAATAAAATCCCATAAACCATACTGTAGTGGAGCTTTTTAAACTCGTATTTTAAAACCATACAAAGAGTTAACCTAAGGGAACATCTTAGGGCCTAAGAGCCTACCCAAGATATATTTTGGGGCCTCGGGGCTGTGGGGCCTACCTAAGAACACATCTTAGGGCCGCAAGGCCTACCCGAGAATGATCTCAGGGCCACAGAGCCTATCTAAGAGTCACATTAGGTCTATAAAAATTTTCTAGCTTGATCAGAGCTGTACTTTACAGATTTGTATCTCCAAGATACAGTTTATACAATGATACAAATCCATAAGCCATCACCGTTAAGTCGGTGCATCCATAAAACAGTAACCATAGATTTCAGTGTACCGCATGTTAAAACAATAAAACAATTTTTCAAAATATAAGGAACACACTAGAGAATCCAATTATTTTTCAGATGCATTTTGTAGTTATCAATATGGATAACATAAACTTGTGCAATTTGATCGGATTCCAATAATAAGATCTTATTGAAGAGAATCGATTTCTAACCGATCTAATCAGATATTTCATATTGATACTTTTAGAATTCCACTAAGTTTCTATATGCATCAGGAAAACGTTCAGGAACCTTTTTACATAATAATTCTAAATTCAGATTTACTGCGAGTGATTCCATTACCCAAACAATCAGGGGTATTCAGGAATATACTTTGAATTCATAGGATTTCAGCCCAATTGAACCAAATGAGGTATTCATAATCTTTTCCTTCTGCGTTACTTGCGTTTTCCAACATGACCGAAGTGATTTTAGATGAAAATATAGAATCGAAGATTCGAGCCATTTACAATCTATGACCATCGATCATATTATCAAACAACTCGAGTTACACAACTCCCAAACTAATGTATGTCAACAAGTCAATTCATTATCCTTCCAGTGTATTCACTCTTTAATACCATAATGCAGATCCATAGATCATCCCCATAATCATCATTGAATAAATCTTCCGACAGTCTTTATTTCATTTCCACGTTTCAACAATATCAGGAAATACGGACGTACTTGATCCATGGCTCATAACTCATAAGGACAATTCATCATGTAAGTTCAACAGTGTTTCCAAACTCATCCAATCACCTATTTAATCCTCAGTCATTGATGTTACTTAGTTCGTTTAGTAAGCAAGTCTATCCCGATTACTTTAAAGTTTTCCAGAATAATTTAGACGTTTCTGAATTTCAAATACACGTTGTACTTCATTTCAGTTCAATTTATTCATATAATAAAGTCATTCTGGTATCCGTGGTTGATTTTACTCACGAATACCCACTTAATAGTATTGTATGCGCTCTAGAGTTGAGTTGAGCCAAGTACTTCCAGAATTATCATCGATCCAAATTTGAGAAGATGAACAAACATTCAAGTGGTACTTATATCATTCAGGTAATGATATAGCACTAACGTTGGTTGATCACTTAAGTTGCGTTCCATAACTTTTACTGGTAGCACAACATCCTTGTTTATTTGGATTTCTTAATTAATCCAAGACATTTACTTATTCTAGGTCATAAGGGCATTTTGGTGCTCAACATTTTTCTATTCATTTCAAAGCTTGAGTATATCCATTCATTCCCGAGCTTGGTGACATTCTTGAGTCATTTCCATTCTAGGGGTATTTTGGTCATTTTACAAATCTAGAATATTTCAATCATTTCCTTTCGTTCGGTCTTATTATTTAATTCAAACTTATCATTTATGTCAGTCCCTTTGAACTATTCTGACAAAATATCACCATCGATAAATTATTATTCTTCACGTACTTACTCAAGTCGGAGATTTCCAAGTTAAATGCCTTCTCAGATGTTACTAACGGATTATCAGAATTTTCCATATAAAAATAGGATCTCAACAATCAAATCAGTAATTTATCGGTTTAAAAACAAATTCTCATGTTACTTCCTCATTCAGAGTCATCTTGGACTATTTTTACCTCTCAAGGGCATTTTTGTAATTTCTTAATCAGATAATTTCGATATTAGCTCTTAACGAAAATAATTATACTTTAGAGATCCAATGGTTAATTGCTTTCCCGAACATTCTTTGATCTCGAAATGATTCCTTAACAGACTTATAGTATCTTATACAAACCCTTTTAAGGTTAAAAACTAATTATCTAAATTTTCTAAGCAAAACTAGCATTTCTTATGCACATCTGTAATTATATCGGATCAATATGTCTTTTCAGAGTTATTAACCAACTTCCAGGGACAATTCTTGTTATCCTCAAACATAAGGGTATTTTCGTAATTTTATCCTACCGGAGTATTCTCATAATTTCTCATCCAAGTACATTTAACATTTAACCTTTAAAATATAAGTTACAAATCCATGGCTGATTTCTTTATCACAAATCACACAACTTGTAATTTAATTCTAACATTCCCTCAATCTCTTATATTAATCATTCGATCCGAATTCAGTTATCGAATTTCTACCACATTCATATTGACTGTATAAATTAATCAACTCCACAAAAGTGATCAACATTATCTTATTCATGCATTTACCAATATCAACATGTTCCATAAAACATAAAGAGGTAGTAAAGTATTATCTCGATTTCCGTGCAATACTGATCGACCATTAAATTCCATTAAAACGTCCTCAATCTTGAAATCATCTTCCAATATTTCCTCGGATTTATATCAACAGAAATTACATAAAAAACAGAACTTAATTGTGATAAACGAATCGAATCGGGTGATAAATCAGTTAAAAACAACTTATTGGGTTCGAATTTGGCGAAACGGACTTCGGATTCAGATTCAGAACGTCGAAAGCATAAAATATGACTTTTCGAAAATTTGGAATTTTCAGTTAAAATCAAAGTCAACGGGTTTGACTGGCAATTTCGAGGCATTTGGGTCCGAATTTCAAAAAACGGACTGCGGAATCGGATTTGGAACGTCGAAAATTGTCAGGATAGGTATATTCGGTCAAAGTCAAAGGTCGTTTAATGCCCGGTCAAAGCCAATCAAAGTTCTGGTCAACTGTGGCCAACACCGGTCAACGGTCAACAGTTGACCATTTTATACAAATATCACCTAACAAAAATTAATTACCAAATTAGCCACATTCTGCAAATATTTATCAATCTAACACCCGGATTTTACAAAAATAACATCCAAACATAAATTAATTACTAAATTATCACCCAAACGATTCCCACTCTCGGGGGGTGGCGCGTGAATAGTGCTACGGTGTCGGAAAATTCTTAAAAATTATTTTAAGCTATTTTGAGGCACTAACAAAGCTCGGTTCACAATTTTGAACGGTGGAGAGCTCGATTCCAAAACGTCGAAAACTTTTACGGTCGCAGCCCTCCACGCGCCGACGACGACGGAGAAACGAAGAACACCGGATGACTCGAAACGATGCAAGGAACACGATGGTACGAGAGGTGTCGAAAACGGATTATCGAATCGTCGTGAATCGACGAAAAACCAACTGAAATCGAGTTATTACCGAAAATACTTTCGACTGAAATTAACGACGAACGACGGCGATTCAAGATGAAAGGTTTGAGGGGTTTTGTTCCTCGGTCGACAACGAACACGATGGTGGGTTCGATTCGTCGATTGGAGGTCGGACGGCGAGTAGATCGGAGTTGAAAGGAGGGTTGTTGGAGAGAAAAAACTGGAAAAATTCTGTTGAACCTGCGCACTGGGAGAGTTTATATTTCTCTCCAAAATAAAAATAGTTAAATCATGGGTTTAATCACTAAATTTCTTGTACTTCTTAAAACAGTCTGTCAACTTTAAAATTTTACAATTTAATCCACCGTTTCTTTTAAAATACTAATTAAATTCACCACTTTATAATTTCTTAAATTTAACCCCTAAATTAGAGTGTTACAATATTCACTTATTCCTTTACAAAATCATAGAAATAAAATGATCGTAATTTAAATTTTGAATTTGTAAAACTCTACTATTTAGAGAATATATAATGCTCACATTTTATCATGCATAATTGACTCTTGAATTTTAAAAAATGAATTTGTGGAGACACAAAGATTGACTTTTTGTCTTTAAAATGATTTTTTTAAATTGTTTAAAAAAATATTTTTAAGTATTCAATCTATTTAACCTAAAGGTCGATGTTGATTCTAAATTTCAAAATAAACCAAAGTCTAAAACTTTCAAAATAAAGTCATAATTATTTTTAAAATTTAATTATTTATAAAAAAATGGTTATGACACTATGTTACGAGAACACTCGAGTTTGACATTGCTATGAACTTAGCCAAACGAACTCAAAAAGTTTGTTTTTTTAATCTAGATTGAGTTCAAATTCTAAAAATAAAACTTAACTGAATTTTAATCAAATTACAAAATCAATGAAATGAATTAACCTTGCATCCATTCCCATACAAAGAAAACATTCTAAGAAAATCATATGCAATGAAAAGTGTACCATTCGGCCATAGTTCTCATCAGGTTTCAGATTGATTACCTTCCCTCGGTACTTCATTGGCAATATTGAGCTCCATGGCTAGCCCAGCAATGCATCCCGTGGCTCAAGAACATCAGCTGAAGGTGTTACTTTCTGCAGTACTTATTCCGATTCTTCATTTTTCTTTAAGCATCCGTATCTGAAGCATACCCAGATTTGGAACATACCCGTGTCAGACACATACTCGTATCAGACAACACCTGAGCTGTAAGACCATAGCTTCTGCAGTATCAAAGGAATAAGAAGCACTAGTGTCTGCAATTGGATCTGAAGTTCAACCTCCAAAAGAAAATGGTTTAGCATAAATGACACAGTAGAGGAGAGGAACAGTCTTGAGTTTAGCTAAATTTACCTGCCGTTTTGTCCTTTGTGAGCTGCCGGTTATGGAGATAACTCAGTTCCCAGTATTAGCCGATGTTGGAACTTCAATTTGGTATCTCATTTATCACAAACAAAAAATAATGGTGGAATTCTAGAAAAAGGAAGGGGAAAAAAAGGACTTGACGGATGAGTGATCTACAAATAATGAGCTTTCCAACAGGGAGTTTATGGCACATGTTTCGAAATCTTAAGAATAGGTATCTAAAAAATTGTCTTTGGAATCATCATCTGAATTTTCTTCTTTGACATCTTCGAATTCATTATCTGAAACAACATCTTCTGAGACATCTGCATCTGAGTCTATTTCTTGGTCAAAAAACGAATTAAGATACCATTTAGAATGATAGTTCAAATCAGCTTTGTTGGCCTTGATTCGCCATTTCTGCTCTTCTATCATTTCAGGAGAGAGCCCCCATTCTTGCAACTCTTCATCGGTATGATGGATCGCCAAGCTATATTCTCCACCAGGTCCCAACTCCATAACTCGAATCTCGCAATTGCCAGGATTATATAGCCCCTCAAATTGCTCGACTGACCATTTGAACCACTTCATTAGAAACACCCGAGAGGCTAAACCATGTGAGATTATTATCAGATTCAATTCTTGAGAAGGATTATTGTTAAACCTATTCAAGTCTATATCTCTCCAAAGAGATTCAAGAAAACCTGTAAAATCCAATTAAAAAAAATCAATATCGCTTTTCATCAACCCAAATTAAAATCAAAACCATTTGATTACTAAGGCTCATTCTGGAAAGAAATAAGGTTAAAGAACAAGAAAGATTTATCACTTTATCTCGTTTAAACATTGTATACCATGTATAACACATAGTATTCAAAGCCAGAGATTTGTTTTCAATAGACACGAACTGCTTCACCATCCTAATCTATTCGAAAATAGTCACAACTGGTTCAATTCTACTTTTCTAACCTTAAACCTTTGAGTCGGTGAACACTGCTATCTCAATCTCTATAAGGATGACATGACAAATCCAGCAAACCTGAGACTTATCCTATTTGGTTCATGCAGTCACTCTCTAGAACCAACATATAAAAAGTCCCCGGGACTGAGATTCAAATCCCAACATCCAAACGAGGCAGATGATTTTCAGAAACCAACTCTCAACAAGCATACACAAACAATATAAGAACTAAAAATTATTTATGAAGTAAAATTATGCAATATCATGTAATGCCATCATTATCATCCAAATAAAAAATACCCACTAAATTGACACCTAATCCAATACTTCTGGGGAACAAAAAACTGTTTCGACTCATTTCCTACATATATTGAATTAACATTTGTAAGACAACATTTTCGTGCTAAGATCGGGAGAGGGGGGAAAAACAAAAAATACATGCATCAAAGAAATTTTGTGATCATACAAGGAAGGAATAAACCAGAGTTTTGTATATGCAGTTCAACAGTCCTTTAATATTTCATTCTCATCATAAACAAAACATGAACCCGATTTTCATTCAAAAGTTATTTTCTTTCAAGGTTTCAAAATCCATTGTATCATTCCCAGAAGTATTTATTTCAAACAAAAGAAGAAAAAAAACAATACAAGAGAAACATTCAATAAAATATATCCAAAGCCATCTGATTTCCCAATTCCTAGTCACCATTTTCTCAACAGACACTAGATTCCCTAATCACCCTTTTAAGCAAAATGCAAAGCTTCCATTAAAAAAGAATGCAAATTTGATGAAGAAGAACATATTGGAAACCTAAGCTCAAACAAAGTCAAGAAATCAATAAACCTGAGTCTTGTGTATGCAGTTTAACTACCTTCTAACCTGTTTTTTGTTTCAATATACAAAGCAGGAACCGAGAACCCAATAGCAAAAATACAGAGAGAAGCAGCCAATAAAATAGACAACAAGGATATTCAGTTTCCCATTTCCCAATACCAAATTTCCATTTTTCTCAACAGAATCTAGATTTCCTAAGCACCCTTTTAAACAAAATGCAAAGTTTCCATTAAAAAAAAGAATGCAAATTTGATGATGAAGAAGGACATACTGGAAACTCGATCAAAAACATCTGCAGCAGATTCACCTTCAGGGAACCTATAAAAAAACCTCCCAAATTTTTCCCTCGTTTCTTTTGTAATCCTCATCCTTTCAGCCACCTGAAAATTCCCGAAATCCTGTTCCCTAATCCTACACTCTTCTCTCACACCGATCACTCTTTTCTTCGAGAACGATTTCCCAATCTCCCGTAGCGTGGATCGGGTGCGCTCGTAAGGAGATACGTAGAAGTAAACCCGCCAATCTTGGGAAGGCCCCTTGGTCGAAATGAGGTCCCGGAGCCGGGAACCAGCAAGTCGGGCTTGGGCTCGGCCATGTTCGGTTAAGGAGATCTTGTAGTCGGGGGTTGTCGTGTAGACCGAGGGGTCTTTGTTGCCTTCGGACTCACCATGTCGGACAAGGATTATGTGTTTCGGTAACAACCTAAAGTTCGGCATCTTTTTTCCAATCGTTTGCTTAAAGATTCGTCATTTTCAATTGCGAATTTCACCATTGTTTCGTCATACTTGCTTTGCTAATGCTTGCCGTTGCTAGGCTAGTTTCATTTGTTGGGGAAGATTATAACAGATATAGCTCCAGTGCTCTATTTATTGGGTGCATAACCAAGGTCAAAACAGTCATTAGAATCACACAGAGCATTGATCTTGTGGTTCCGTAAACCCATCGTGGGGGAAACTAAAAGAAGTTGCTTAAAGAACATCTCATTATCCCGAAAATACCCATATACGAGGAAACATATATTTTGGAAAACATGAGCCCAACAAATAAAATAGTGTGCAACTTTTGCAGACTGAATTAAAAAAAAACCCAAAGATCAAAACTTTCTAAGTTATCATGTAAAGTGAAAATCATGGTTTGTATGAAAATGAGTTATCGTGTTTTCTTCATAATAATTGACTGCAGCCAACCATGAAGTTCAAGGCTCATCAAAGATAAAAAAAACCATGGGGAACTTATTCTACTCAATGGAGTTTTTCTGATGGTTGATTTTGTCTTGGGTGTGTATTGTTTTGGCTCTTTACTGGTGACAAAGATTCAATATTATACTAACGAGTTCCGGATTTCAGTTATGGTCCAACTACAATGATTACGCTTACGATTAAAAGGAGAAATTATTATGAGATTTGCATTGCCTTTTCTTCTTTTGACAGGTAAGCTTTTACTTCTCCAATTGAATAGCAAAATTTTTTATTTGACGCGTTTTCTCATCGCAGAATTTCATGTGGATTTGATTTCTTATCAAATATTATAAATTCAAGATAATCAGAACCGTGATTTGCATGGTGGTCGGGGGTTTCGCTTGCAAAATTGAAGCCCCTCGAACACTGGAATCCACATAAGCGATGACTTTCACATATGAGATATGCCATAAGACTAGCCATTGAGAATGGGTGGCGAGAAAATTACTATTGTTAATTGCTTGACCAATTCTAAAGAAGACATATCAGTTGTTGGATTATTGCTCAACAAGTCTCGCGAAGCACTCGTTAATAATCTGGATCTTGAAGTCTTTTATGCAAATCGTGAGGTTAATAGGGTAGCACACTCTTTGGCTCGATGGATCTTGTCGAGAATTAATCCTTTTGATTCTACTTTGATGAGTCTGATTGTATAAAAAAATGATGTACTTCTTGTCGTTATGGTGTTAGAATGAATAAATATTACTTTCAAAAAAAATATATATTAGCAACGAGTAAAAATGTTTTTGTAGAGAAACCATAGAACCGCTTTAGCATTGCTGGTGGGTTGTGCTACAACATCGACCCATTTGGATATGTAGTCAACAACGACTAAAATAAAAAGTATTCCACATGATGAGGGATATGGTCCCATGAAATTTAATCCCCATATATCAAATAGTTCGATCTCTAAAATAGGTTGTGTTGGCATTTCGTTGGGACGAGAAATGCTACCAGTTCTTTGGCATCGATCACATTGGTTGATAAAATCATTTGCATCCTTGAACAACAACGACCAATAACCACATTACAGGACTTTTGATGCAGTCCACTTTCCTCGAAAATGACTACCATAAGATGCATTGTGGCAATAAGGCAAAAATGCTTTAGTGCTCACATTCAAGGCACATCTTCATAGAATCTGATCATTGCATTGCTTGAAAAGGTACGACTCCTTCCAATGATATGCACATACATATCTCTTGATTTTTTTTCTACCTTAGTAATTAAGGTCAGGTGACAACAAACCACTTACCAAATCAAAGTCCGCATACTAAGGCAAAATTTCAACTGCAAGTAACTCTCATCGGGAAAAGTGTTTGGTATCAGTAATATCTTTTTGTCTTCACTACCAACTTCCAAGTGTGATAAATGATCAACCACTTGGTTCTCGAACCCTTTTTTGTCTTTAACTTCAATGTCGAATTCTTGAAGAAACAACATCCATCTCATTAACCTTTGCTTGGTATCTTTCTTGGGAAAACAAATGCTTCAAAAATGAATGGGCAGTGTATACAATGACCTTAGTTCTAACTAAATAAGATCAAAACTTATCAAAGGCAAACACCACAACTAGCAATTCATTCTCGGTTGTTGTGTAGTTCATCTGGGCAACATTTAGTGTTCGACTAGCATAACCTATAGCATGGAAGACTTTTTCTTTGCCCCAGCAGTGCTCTAATGGCTTGGTCACTAGCATCAGCATAAACTCAAATGGGCGATTCCAATATGGAGCTACTACTAAAGGACCAGTAATAAGTTTTAGCTTTATTGTTTCAAAGGACTTCAACACTTTATCATCCACCATAAATTTCATATTATGCTCCAGCAATGAACATAATGGTCTAGCAATTTGATAGAAATATTTGATGAATCTTCAATAAAAAACCAGCATGTCCTAAGAAACTTCTAACTGATTTCACATTAGTGGGAGGGGACAACTTATCAATAATGTCCACTTTAGCCTTATCAATTTCAATGCCGTGGCGAGAAACGTGATGCCCTAGTACTATACCCTCAGTCACCATGAAGTGACATTTCTCCCAATTTAAAACCAAATTGGTTTCTTCTCATCATTTCAACACAACGACCAAATGAGTGAGACATTAATCAAAATGTTGCCCAAAAACAGAAAAATAATCCATAAATTCCTCTAAGTAGTATTCAATCATGTCAGAGGATATTTCCATCATGCATCGCTGAAATGTTGCTAGAGCATTGCACATAACAAACGACATTCATCGGAAGGAAAATGTTCCATATGTGCAGGTGAAAGTAGTTTTCTCCTAATCTTTAGGGGCTATAGTTATTTGGTTATAACCGCCACACCTATCTAAGAAACAATAAAAAGCTTTGCTGGCGAGACGATCCAACATTTGATCTATAAATGGAAACGAGAAGTGATATTTCCTTATAGTCTTATTGAGCTTTCTATAGTCCATACGGATTCTCCATCCAATAGTAGTCCTCATTGGCACTAACTCATTCTTATCATTCCTCACCACGTCATTCGTCACCACAATAATGTCACATTTTTTGGAACACATTGTACAAGACTTACCTAATTGTTGTCTGAGATTGGGTATATAACTCCAACATCCAACCATTTAATGATCTCCTTCCGAATAACTTCTTTCATGATTGGATTTAACCTTCTATGTTGTTCAATGGAACTATTGTTGGGATCATCCATAAAGATTTTGTGCATACAGAATGCTGGACTAATGCCTTTAATATCAGTGATGCTCCAAGCAATCATTCGTATGTACTGCTTCAGAGCAGTAAGTAGCTTAGCTTCTTGCGGTGCTTTAAGCTGTGCTGCAACAATAACAAGCAAAGTTTCATTGTCTCCACCTTGCATACTTCAAGTGCTCGGGCAAAGGATTCAATTCCAATGTGGGTGGCTCTTCAATCGAAGACTTCTAAACTTGAATAGGTCGGTTGTGAAATTACAACGATTCATAATGCTGCATATATTTGCCTTTAACTTCCTCATCCTCGATTATCGCCTCAATTGTCATAGCATTGTTGGTAGCATTTTAATGTTGTGGCATTTATCCCAATATTCATGCACGAACATATCAATGATATCAATAGAATAGCATTCATCATTATCATCAACATAAGAAACATTATTCAAGACATTAAAAGTAATGTGTTCATCGTTCAAACGCATAGTAAGTTTCCCATTTTCCACATCAATCAACGCATGTCTGGTGGCAAGAAAAGGTCGGCCAAGTATAATGAGAATATCCTTGTTGACTTCACAATCCAAACTGATGAAATCTATTGGAAAAAAATAAACTTATCCACTCGAATCAGCATATTCTCAACCACTCCAAACAGATTCGAATTGCTGCGCCCTGTGTGGAAAAAAATAGTGAAACAACAAATCACCTCCTGATTCATTGTGAAGTATCCTGGAGATTATGGCAGGCTTGGTGTGGCCTTTGGAACGTTCATTTGGCAGTGCCAGAGTCCTTCAAAAGCCTGTTGATTATATGAGAAGATGCTTCTATTAAACCCTCAATCAGACCGCTATGGAAGCTCGCTTTCTTTGGAATAGTCTGGTCTATCTGGATGGCGCGTAAGGATGCAATTTTTAAGAATAAGAAGAGTGAGTGCCAGAGTCCTTCAAAAGCCTGTTGTTTGATATAGTGCTGCTTAGAATTGGCTTTTGAGCAAGAAATCTATGGCCGTAATCGGTTCTTTCCGTAAATGATTTCATTAGGTCTGCTCTGTCCGTGTCAATTCGGCCAAAGTGTTGTAGTAGACAGAGACTCGATTCATGAATAGCACCAATCAATGACAAACTAAATTTCAATGTCGATGCTACCGTAAGAGGTATCGTGGGCGAGGCCCACATCGGTGGAATTCTAAGGGACGATAATGGTGAGACCCTGATTCGTTTTTCGAGATCGATCGGGGTGTTGGATGAACTTGCTGCCATTCTTGAAGCATGTCAGATCTTTTCATCTTCTAAATGGGCGGGGTTGAGAGCTCTGATTATCGAGTCGGACTCTTTAAAGGTTGTACAGTGGATTGAGAACCCCCGTCTTTCCCCGCTCCACTTCGCTGCTGTGGTGGCTAAATGTAAAGATTACTGTATCCGTTATTCGTGGAAGGTAAAGTTTGATTACAGGGAAAGGAACACTGCTGCTAACGCATTGGCTCAAGAAGGGTTACACAGTTCTACTCATTTCATTTGGTGTAAGGCTAATGGCTAACTTATGCTATTGAATCGGTCTGCAATTATACAGGTATGCTCTTTTAACGAGCCAATTTCTGTGTCTGGAAAGTTGTCAGATATCTGTTCCTGCTATGTGGTTAGTGCTGTGGGGTTTGCTGGTTAGTTCATGTGATGTATTGAGGTAAAAAATACTTGGCAGTCAAGATTCGATCGTACAACTCTGGATCAGTTTTACGCGGGATGGAAGTGCTTCGAGTTTAGTTATTGATTCTGCTGGATGGGAGTCTTTTTGCTTCAATTGGCGCCTATGTTTCTGTTTTGGATTTAAGTCAATTGGTCATGGGCTGTGCCTTGAGTTTTAATTGGAGATGTAACACGTATAGTGCAAATGAGGGGCAGAGTTAATGATCCGTATTTGTTCCATGCTTGTGGTTCACCAGTAGATGTGCACATTTGTCGGATTTTAATCCGATCCGGATCGGTTTTTATTCGATTCGGTTTTTTTCCATAGAAAAAAAACCGGTTTATAAAATAACCGGTTCGGTTTCTAACCGGTTTGGAGGGCCGGATATCCTAACCGGTGTAACCGGTTTCGGTTTTAAAAAAACCGGTTTTTTTAAAAAACCGGTTTTTTTAAAAAACCGGTTATAAAAAAACCGATTTTAATATTCCAGATTGCTCATAGGGAATCGATTCCCCCCCAAGGGGGTACCGATTCCTTACTGAATGGTTTGGCTCCAAGATTTCCAGAATGCTCGGAGGGAACCGATTCCCCCATAGGGGTACCGATTCCCCCTATTCAACGGTCGAAATATTTGAATTTTACACTTAGGGAACCGATTCCCTATGAGAGGAAACCGATTCCCTATGAGAGGGTACCGATTCCCCCACGCTCCAAGCATTTTTTAAAACGTTTTCACACTTAAACGACTATTATCTTCATTAATTATCACTAACGTTCAGAAGTGATTCAAGGTGTATTTAAGCAAGCTTAGAAGCCATTGATCAAAGACAAGAAACATCAAGCAACTAGAATCAAGAGAGAATCAAAGAGAAAGCATCAAACATCAAGTTCGATAAATTCAAATACTTAATTGAAATACTTAATTAACTCAACATAATTGAAATACTTAAATACTTCCAAGTTTGATAAATTCAAATACTTAAAAACTTCCAAGTTCGATAAATTCAAATACTTAAAAACTTCAAGTTCGATAATTGAAACAAAGTTTACGATAATTGAAATAAAGTTATAAAATAAACTACATTGCCATCTCTTCTTCATCATCTTCGCCTTCTTCGTTTGGAGGGGATATTCCAAGTTCGACTTCTTCAATGTGTAAGTTTGCTTCCAAATCGGCATCAATTGCATCTTCTAGGGTGGTGATATGTTGCTTACGAGCCGCTCCATCCAAATAATCCTTTAAACAAATGCATACTTCCACCGACTCGGGACTTAGTCTTGATCTCCGTTGCGATATAACCCTGCCACTAACAGAAAAAGCGGATTCCGAAGCTACCGTAGAAGCTTGGACGGTTAGTAAATCACGGGCCATGGCGGCTAGAATCGGAAATTGTGCTTCCTTTCTTTCCACCAAGCCAAAATATCCAAACTTTCAAACTCTTCAAATGTCATTTTTGATAGAAAATCGCATGACATGTAATTTCCAACTCGCTACTTGGGGTGGTAGTACGTGATCGTTTGGATTGGGAATTTACAAGAGTGTTAAAAAGATTCAAATTTATGTTACTTGGACGTCTACTAGATGATTCCGCATTCATTCTCATTTGATCGTATATTACACTACTTGATCCGTATTTAGTTAAATAAATTACAAACATGTCTCGAAAACATTTGTTAAAATAATTTATTTGGTTTTGGACAAAGTTGGGTTCATCATCGGTTAGATTAAAAGCAAACGCAATTTGTTCAATTAGTGTTTCAACCCCACCAACATTTAACGTTGGGTTTAAAGCAGCGGCACAAGTAAAAATGGGAGGAACTCCTTAAAATATTTTAAAAGTTTTCCTTCATTGCAAAGCCAATTTCTTGAAAAACTTCGGTTTCAAATTCAAAGTCATTTAGTCGGGTAGCCAACAAAAATATTTGATTAAGAACCAACGGGCTAGTAGGGTAATAAACACGGATAAAAAAGTTGTTGCATTTTTAAAAACCTCAAGCAAATCGGTTATTTTGGCTATAGTTTCCCACTCGAATCCGGATAAATGTTTGGGACATGACCCCTCTCGAAAAGGCGATCGTGAAATGTTTGCAATGTTTCCTTTGCCTTAAGGCAGTATGCATCATCATCCAAGTTGAGTTCCAACGAGTTGGACAATCCAAATTAGGACCCAAAGCTTTTTTATTAACAGATTACAAAATCGTTTATAATCATTTAGTCTTTTGTTGTTGTTACAAAGAACCGATTTTATCATTGTTTTAAATTCTAATCTAATTGGCTCAATAACCTCCAAACCGGCTTGCACGGATAAATTAATTATGTGTGCAACGCAACGGGTATGAAAAAACGCACCGTCTAAAATCGGTTGAAAGTAATATTTTCAATCTTGGACCGCGTTTGTATTATTCGATGCATTATCAAAGGATAAAAAAAAACTTTATTTTCTAATTTATAAAGACAAATTACCCTTTTTAAAAGTGTAAATAAATTAGCACCGGTATGCGGCTCACCGAATAATTCAAACGCGATTGTTCTTTTCATCATTTGCCAATTATCTTGATCTAACCAATGTGACGTAACTGCTAAAAAAGAATTTTCAGTATTATGAGGGGAACTCCAAACGTCACATGTAAGCGACACACCATAACGGTGTTCTTGGAATCCTAAAATCATTTTTCCCTCGCCGTACGCCACATTTTTATAGCATCTCTTCTAAGGGTAGTACGACTTACTTGAGTATAACGTGGTTGCATTAGTTGTTGAATTGTTGTCGTGAAATCTTCATCATCAAAGTGGTCGAACGACAATGCTTTTGTAATCACGAACTTTGTAAACGCTTCTCGTAATTTTTCGTTGTCGTAACAAAAACACCACCTTGCGGTGTAAGATTCGATTGACTAGGATCCGATCTTGAGCGAAGTGCCTTGCATGATTTTGTCAAATGGTTCTTCAACGTTGTGTTTCCTTCCAATGCAAGAAACTTTAGACAAAGTTTACAACGCGCCCTCCTCGAGCCATTTGACATCTCACATAAATCGTAGTGATCCCAAATATCTTTGTTTCGAGTGTGTTCGATCACTCTCACGACTTCAAGGTTTCCCGACGGAAGATTCAGCCGTGTTACTCATGATGAACAAAAAATTACAAAACTAAGATTTGAGAGATGTTTAAGTGTTGTGTAATAAGATTTGAGAAAGTTGTAATCAACCAAATACATCCCCAACCTATTTATACATGTTTAGGGTGGTAAAATGGTAATTTTTTAAAGAAAAAAAGGTCAAAAACGGCTATATTAACGGCTAGTTTTTTAAACCCAGACCGATTTTTTTTTCGGATAAAAACTGGTTTTTAAACCGGTAAAAAAATCGGTCTAGGTTTTTTTCTCCAAACCGGTTAAAATAACCGGTTTAAAAAAATCCGATCCGGTTAAAAAAAAATCGGTTTTTCCCAAATCCGATTTCGGATATTTTTTTCACAAAATCGGATATTCAGATTTTTTGTACACCCCTATTCACCAGGCTGTTGAGTGGTAATGAATTTGTAAAACTCATGGTGACATAAAGGGGAAAGGAGGGATCTTATGTTTTCATCAGTCATTACTTGTGTGTGTTATATTTTACTAGTTTGGGTAAGATTTTAATCAGGTTATGTACGAGTTTGTTTATCAAAATAATCGATTAGGAGTAATCTTTTTTCTCCATATTCAATTCAATCTAATTGATTTCTTTACTCACCAACACGCAATTTCATTACAGAGCACAAAGCACAAGACAAGACCAGTCCCCATGGAATATACCGGACTAACCCAGGCAAAGCACAAGACAAGACCATTTACAATGGAATATACAGGGTTAACTGAGGGCAAAGCACAAGACAAGACCATTTACCATGGAATATACCGGGTTAACTCAGGGCAAATGGCTGATATAATGAAGAAAAAAAATCTCAAATAGTCCACTCAAGTAATTATTCCTTAGTTAAACAGTAACTTTGAGAATACCCTGCATCTTCACCCAATTTCCTTTTTTTTCTCTACAAAGTTGAAGACATATATTACCATGTGTCTTTGCCTTGAGACCGTAGAACACACCCTAGTTCAGGAAATAATTTGGGCTATACCAGATTTTTTTTTCCAACGCCCTATTTGGATGAGGAAGCCGGTTAACTCAAGATCAGCTCGGGACATTGTAAATTCTATATATTTATCCTTTTGAGATTCAATACAAGATCTTAGAGCAGAATTCACTCCACAATATTCATAACCAAGAATACCTCCAAGCTTTCAAGTTTTGAACTTCAAATCGTCTTTCTCTTCTTTACAGAGCGTCTAATAATTTTAGTCTAGAATTAGCAGACTGATCTTCCATAACAAACTGATGCAATGTACAAATTTTTGGCCCATTTTTCCTGCAAAAAATAAACATAATCATCAAATTAGATAAGAACACAATAAAAAAAATGGTTCAGCAGACATTAAACACTTGGCACCTGTTGTAAATGTTTAAAACAAGTTAATTGCTATAAACTTGTAATTACTCAAACTCTGGAGGTGAGCGTAAGATACGAATGTGTCGAGTACATGGGCATGCTAAAACTTTCCATACAATCAGAGAACTATACCTCCATACCATGTGTCCACATTAGTTGGACACGGAAAGAATCAGAGCAACATAGGCTATCGGTGTTAAAAGATAGCAAGAGGCAAAATTCGGATATACCAACCTTCACATGGGTGCTCGGAAAGGCAGATGTACGAAGAGTTTCCTGAGTTTCGTCTACCATTTTTCGTTTCGGAATACTAAGAATGAAGGCAGCTTGATCTCCAGTTGCAGCCATAGATGTTATTCTATAGCCACTCTCCCATCGCCGATGTATTCCTTCACTCGGATATAGAAAGTCAGCTCCACAACCTTGAATCATTGAAATTAGTATTAAAAGTACAATCAGATACTTTGGCAATGGAGGGTAGTGGAAAACTGAAGATGTATGTAAAAATTAAAAGAAAAAAGGAATACTTGATTGGAGAATCCGGCGTTCCTCGACATTACCACACCCCAGCGACTCCCAGAAGTTGTCATTGATGTTACATGGAAGCCTTCTTTCCATTTCTTGTTTATCCACTTGAAGGGAAAAGATTCACTCACTTTGTATGACTGTTGGGTATAAGGCGTTCCTACAAAGTTGTGGAATTTTGATAACAGCTTAGAAATAGCGTCTATATTTCTTAGAATCGGGTTCAGGTATCAAATACGAGAATCATAGCTCAAAATGTAATTATCTGGATATGAGTAACATAGCTTAGAAATAGTGTCTATGTTTACCAACCTTTCGACATAACAACCAAGGAACTCCCATTATTTGATCCAGCTATTGAACTAATATAGTAGTTCTTTTCCCACTGCTCCATAATCCAATCCTGGTGGAATCAGATTGATATTAAAGTAAGAAGTACGTAAAAAAATGCACGTAAACCAAACCAAAAATTGACATAAATTAGTGCTTTAGAACTTACTTTGTGTAAGAAGACGGTCGACAATTCATAAACCTGGGAAGAGAAAACCTGTTCCGGCATCCATGATAAGGGCCCAGAGATTAGCTGCTGAAGCCACGCAACTAATAAACAACCCATCTTCATTACCCTTATCTACATGCTGATGCAGCCTCGAATCTGCTACATTATAGTGATATCTACAAGGTTCATGAAAAATACATATGATGAACATGTACCAGTTCAGAATTACCTAAGTTGTTGAACAAAATCCTTACGAAGAAAATTTTGAATCTCAAGGATGAATATCTTATATTTCACACCAAGTATAAACAGAAATTTAACATCTACGTGTTGCAATCTAGTGTACCGCATTCAAACTACTTAATGAGTGGAGGATACAAGTATATGCCAGATACGGATATGTTAGTTAAATTTAAATCCAACTGACATCTCCAAATCCATGTCCAGAAACAAGTCAAACATAATTACTTTCAAGAAAAATGAAAAGACGACGCAACAAATCATTCAACTTTGAACAGCCACTAACTATGAGAACAAGGGTCTTTTGCCGAGTTTCCTCATCATATGAGATCAATAATAAAAGCATTTCCCAAATATGCTGCAATGTTGCTGTTAGATGAAAAATAAATTAAATGAAAATACAATCATTGTCCATTAATATTCGCTGCCGGAGCAATGTATAGCAAATATTGATTCGTCATGCAACCCATTTAAACTTATGGGTTACCACTTACGAGCATCATCCAGGAGTAGATATGGATATTATATTCAACAAGTAAATGCAACTTTACCTCTGCTTCATAGGGCACCGTGCATTGTAAACGGAAATCCACTGAGTAGCAGGGCTCCCTAATCGTACTTTTTTCTTAGGTGCTCATCTTCTTCCAAATTAATGACTAATCTTCCTCGTTTTTGTCCGCCTATTTATACAAAAGGAGAAAGGAGAAAATTGCTCAATTGAACAACCAATTTAATTGAGTTTATTGGGGAAAAGATGTAACCACCACCTTAAGAGCTCCATCTATTCTAATTGGTCTCAGTGCGGTGCACGGTTCAATTAAGCTTTCAAAGATGGATATGAGCTTGGCATAATTGGGCTCTTCATCAAACTTCATATTTGTAACAACTTCAAGGAACTGCTTAAACGGAGCAGGACAAAAGCAACACATTAACTCTGGAGAAGTGGACATCTTTTTCTTGCAAACAAGAAAACTCTTGCTATCCCCCTGCAAAGTTCCACACAAAGGTCAAATAGTTAAAGAGTAAGGAAGTAAAGTAGACCTATGCTACTTGGAATAAGATGTGACCCTAGGATACAGGTACGTGTCTGACATGGGCATGTCCAATTTTTTCTTTTCTATGCATTTGGGAAAATCCTACGAGTGTCATATCCCCATACCCATGCAAAGTTCCACACAAAGGTCAAATAGTTAAAGAGTAAGGAAGTAAAGTAGACCTATGCTACTTGGAATAAGATGTGACCCTAGGATACAGGTACGTGTCTGACATGGGCATGTCCAATTTTTTCTTTTCTATGCATTTGGGAAAATCCTACGAGTGTCATATCCCCATACCCATGTTGGAAGATGTCAGACACAGGTGCCAGATACAGGTATTTCAAAAAAGATGAGGAGACAGAGCAACATAGAATCAGAATAGGTAAATCCTTAATCAAAACAATAACACAAACCTGATAACCCTGCCATGGTAACCGTCCTTTTATTAGAAATATCAATGTGTATGCCAATGACTCAAGGTCATCCCTACGACTTCCAATCCGACCTAAATGTGCATGTACACTAGCATACCTAACTGTACCCCTGATAGAAGAAAAAAATTATAAGACATTAACACTGAAAATAAGTAGAAATAGGTGACAATAAAACACAGTTGACACACCTGAATACATCAGGCCTCTGATCATAATCAACATGTTGACCGGAGTGTGCATCTTTCCATCTAGAAGCTGATCCAAGAAAATGGGAAACATATTGAAATTAATACTGACTCATGAACCGTGTTTATTCAACTTGGTTAAAACATGACAAAAAATTAGAATCTCATAGAGAAATCTTCCATTGAAGAACATACCTAAACCAAGATCAATAAGATATAACTTCTTCTCATCAGCCGATCCCCGTTGACCTAGCAAAAAGTTCTCAGGCTTCACATCTCCATGCACAAACCTTTTTTCAAGAAGACAATAAAAAGCAACGATCAGTTGCAATATGCAAATTAGGAGGTGTGAATTTGATACAGTGCAGAAAGTTACAATACACCCTACCCCTTTAAATGAAGCTTTTCGAGAATTGATATCGCCTCTACTGCTATGCATGCAGCCATATTAGATGACATCCTGTCACACAACATGTAACAAATCTAAAAGAGTACAAGACACAGACAAAGCTGAAGATTATATCTCTTACGATTGTCCTAGAGTATTCCAAACATCCCATAGACTAGGACCGAGCATATCCATTACCTGAAATATTCATTACCGTTCCTTAAGATACATTAATTAATTTGGGAGCTGAGAGTTAAGACACTAAAGAGATCAAAATCGAAACTCACAAGAATGTAGAAGTCTCCCTGGAGGCCCCTGTAGTGCACCCAAGGAATCCCATAGCACCCATTTAGGGAACTTTTAATTTTGCAAGGAAATTAAGAAGAAAAGGAGAGAATCAAGACACTGCATGAAAAATATGTCGAAAAACAAAGCTTGAGATAGAAGTTTATGATTAAAAGTGCCATACTTGTAAACTTGCCACTCGTAAGGTGGGCCATAATTGCAACTTTTACTGTTTCGGTGCTCAAACTTCAACGCTACCTGTGATGAAAATACTCATGACATTATATGCCAAATAGTTCAAGCAGGAAAACCCTTAAACATGGGCATGAGTTTCTCGAACAAACCTCGACAGCATCTGGTCCAATTCTACCACTACCACCGCTCTCCCTTCTGCCAACGTAAACTTGGCCAAAACCACCCTTACCCAATTTCCTTTCTATCCTATATACAGGAGAATTACCCACTTGAACCTGCATGTGGCAAAAAAATGGTGTTCAGCCAAGTGCTTTGTTAATATGGACAACAAAATAAAAAGTTTTAGTAAGTACAAAACACATTATCAAAATATACTGAACGCCAGCAATTTGATGCCAAAACATCCCTCCCTATCATGTTAAATAAACTAGAAACTATTATCCAAATAGTCTTGAGCGGATCAGAATGCTGAAATGAAGACATAACAAATTTCCTATTATCTGAGGAAAGCATACTGGAAAAGAATCGCAGCCAGTTTTCTTCCCGAAAATGCCTCCCGGGATAAGCAACTTAATATAGAAGATTTAAGTAACGGATAAACATATTCAACAAAAAGAAAGATACAGTAATTAATATTGAGCTACCTTTTCAGGAATCGGTGTTGTGCTAGCTTCTTCTTCAACACCTACTATTTTGTCAGGACTCCCACCATCCATGGCAATATCTTTGTTAGCCACTACCTCTACCTGGTTGAAAACGGGTTGAGCAGAGGCTAAAGGTGGAGCCCCAGGAAGAAGCTGACAAGGTTCAGGGTCTAAAACTATCAACGTAGCCCCCCGGCCTCTACCAGCTGCAGTTGGCCTATTGGTTACTGCCTAAGAGGGCCCTTGGGCCACAGGTGCAGCCCTACCCCTACCCCTTCATCTTCCGCTCACTCGCCTCCTGGTTTGGTTTTGTGCAGACGGTAGCCGATTCTCTGCTTGATCAACTGGTTGAGAAGGAATCTGAAGATCATCAAGACGTTTCGATCCTCGGGCTCCACGTCGCAACTCTGGCATCCTCAACCCATGCAAGTCACATTCCACTCAATCCCCTTCCGACAGGTCCAGATATTCTGTGACCAAACAGGTAACCAATTTACCAAAATAGAAACTAGTAAACGACATATGTAAGCAAAATACGACACATTTGGAAAGCTCAAATGATAACTAACTAAATATTAAACATTTTAAACATACCCTAGCACAAATAACCAAGGTTCACATAAACTGTCTCTCATGGAATTTCCAGAAACCAAATTATAAACAATAATAACATAATTCCGGATTAAATTATCCAAATGAGGAAACAAATAACACTTACTAAAATTATTCACTATGTAGCTAAAGAGAAGTGGGGGCAACAAAAAGATAAGATTATTTCAACAAATAAAGTTCAAAATTAAAATCAATTTTGCCAAGAAAATGGTAGCTATAAAGCAAATGTAGCAAAAAACACGCAAAATCTATGCATGTTCATTACATATTTGATCCCTCACCAAAAAAAAACTTCATTGAACCAATCAATCAAACAGAACAGAAAATCTTAATACAGCAATATTCATATTTCATCACCCCCAAACATGATTTAAAATAGACAAGATTCAAATTTTTACTAGAAAACTTTCATTCTATAATCAGTTTAAACCGGTTCTCGGTAACCAAACAATCCTACAACCCTAACTCTGATCATTCAACGTTTCAGCAAAAATAAATAGGTGAATATAAAAGCGATCATCAAACAAGCTACAAACATTCTAAAAGTAAAATAACTCACAGATCAATTATCCTCAGAAAAAAAATAGATGGGTCGACCTTAGATCCTTACGGAAATACTCATAAAACACATTTTTTGGGGGATTGATTTAAAAACAAGCTATAAAAATCAAGACTTGAAACGAAAATCAAGACTAGTTCTTTGGATTGGTTGGGGATAAAATGAAAGATGAAAGTAGACCAAAAATTAGGGTAAAAAGAAGAGAGATGAAAAAGATTTTTTCCCCTCTGAGATCGATTGATTAAAATTGAATGCAAGACGAGCTAAAGATGATGAATTCTAGTACTGGTAATTGGGTGAGGGTCTTTAATTTGTGTCAAGTAAAAATATAAACAAATAAATAACCTTTGGAGTGTTTTCCTCTTTAAAATTTACCTTTTTAAGATTATTGTAAGATTGACGTGTTTATATAGTGAAATAATTTTTATATAAATAATATTTAAAATCATAATAATTATTTTATTTAATTTATTTTAAAAATATTAATCATGTTCTTACATTATAAAATTATTTCAATAAATTAAATAATTATTTTATTTTTTAGTACATTAAGTTAATTGTAAAAGTTTAATCTATTATTAACGTAAAGGTTAAAAAAATATTATAATTATATGAGTTTATATATATTACTAATTTAATATTATTTTAAAAAGAAAAAAACAGATTATTTTAAATTTTAAATTAGCCTAAAAGGACACTGAATTGATTATGTGAGAGACGTGGGAAAACTTCTACCATTCAATCATCCTATCTTCTTAAATGAAATAATATATATATATATATATAATCCACATATTTAAATAATTTTTTTAATGAAAATAAGAGGTATTTTTAAAAACCTCCATTATACTTCTCAACAATTTATATGGTAGCGAAAAGAAGAAAAGAGTGTCTCAATTGAAAAAATATATATATAAAATGATATTATTATAATTATTTTTAGATGTATAAGGTAAAATTATATTTTTTTCTAAATAAGATCAGATATTTTTTACCTTAAATCTAAATTTAACCAGACCCGAATTGATCAGGTCAAGTCAGAAACCATCAGGTTCACCCATCCCTAGATAGAATTGTAGATACCAATCCTAAACCCGCTACCCGATTCCTTGCTTAACTAACCCATCAACCCTGGCATTGGCACACCGACTGACATGGAGAATAATAATAGAACGAGCCTTTGCAACCATTTCGATTTCCCGAACAAGGGGCAAAAAAGGGTCGGGACATAAGGACGGACTAGCAATCCAATCTAAGGTTGTCTTGCAGTCACTTTCTAAAATCAATCTATGCTTTTTGCTCATATAAAAAATTGAAAAAGTCTCAAGGCCATGTTTAATTGCTAGTAACTCTACCAGCACGGGGAGCCTTGACCGACAACTTTAGAGAAAGAAACCAAGCAATTACTGTCCGAATTTCGGAGTATGCCCCTATACATTCAAAACTCCAACCGTGATTATAGCTCCATCAACATTTGCTTTTAAAATGTCAGGGGAGGGGGACCAATACGCTGAGCAAGGCTTTGAAGAATTATTTAGAGGAATCGAATCAGCCAAAAATGGATCGCAAATTAGGTTGTCGAACGGGATCGAGGATGATGAAACTTTGGCTTTAAACTAGGAAGCAATCCTGAACTTGGACAAGAAGAGCTGGGAGGAGTCGATAGAACGATTATAAAAAACAATTTCATTTCTAAATTGACCAAAGAACAACATATGGAATAAAAATCATATCGATTCCAATGAATGTGCATGGGCAGCAGCAAACCAAGAAGATAAGAAAGTGAAAATATCACTAAAAATATCGATGAAAAATTTCAATATCGATAGATTCGATTCCAAAGATCTCAAGCCACCCTACAACCGATGAATAAGTGTATCACAGTTTCTGGTTCTGACCTGCACAAAGGGAAAAGAGAGTCCCTTACAGTCGAGACTCCACGCTTTACCAACTCGGATTTGACAGTCATCTCGAATGCACCACTTACCAAACAAATGCTTCCACCCTTGGTGTTAGTCCCAACCACAAAACCTTACTCCATTGAGGGAAAACAAGGCTCCACTTTGACAAAACAGAGCTGAGAGATTTAACTGAGAATATTTCATCTCTACTTCCTCTTCACGAGAGCCAGTCTGACTTCCTCTCCACTATTAACATCCCTCCATAGCCAGTAAACACAAGAAAACTGTTGATTTTTTTGGAAGAAAATCCCCAACATCCATGTTGTATTTGGAGCTATTATGCCCTTCCACAAGTTGTCTCTATCGTTTGCGAACTTCCGAACCCATTTACTAAGCAGGGCTCGGTTTAAAAAATCAAGTTTCAGTATGCCCAGTCTGTCATTTTCCTTTGGTTTACATATCTCCTCGCATTTCGAAAGAAATGAGAATAATCCTTCCAGCTATTGAGAGAGTATTTGTTTCCCAACTCGCCAAACGAATATGAAATTTCTGAATCACCTGCTCCCACAAGGATAGCAAATTTTTCTTTGGGCCTAGTGGTAAACCGAGGTAAGTTATAAGAAATGAAGTAACCTCGCACATGGACACTGCCCAAGAGTCTAGAATTGATTGCTCGATATTTATTCCAAAGAGCTTGCTTTTTTTAAGGTTCAATTGTAACCCCGAAGCTATTTCAAATACCTACAAAATTCTTTTGATATTCTTTACCTAACCGATCGAATCGTTGCAAAGAATGATTTAGTCATCCCTAAATTACAGATAACATAACATAATCGAATTCTCATTCTTACCGATATGGAAACCGTTGAACAGCTCCAACTCCACTGCTTTTAAGAGCATCAAATTTAGAACTTTGCCAGTAAGATTGAATAAAAGTGACGGTAAGGAACATCCTTGTCGAAGTCTTCCAGCCATTTGAATACTCTCCGAATGAGCACCATTCACAAGGACCAATGTCGAGGCAGAAGATATACACACAGACATCCAAGAGCATCATCTTTCCCCGAAGCTCATTTCTCTCATCACCTTTAATAGAAGTTGTCAATCAACAGTATCGTAGGTTCTCTTAAAGTGTATTTTAAAAACAACCCATTTTAACCCTCTTTTGCGCAGATAGTATATCGGTTCATTCGCGATGAACGAACAATCAAGTATTTGTCTCCCCGATATAAAGATGAACTGAGATCAGCCCAGCATTGAATCTACGCATAATTTGAATTTTCTCGCAAGGAGTTTTGACAAAATCTTATAAATCACAATCAAGTATTTTTCTTCGGAATGGACGAAACAAATAAGTGATTCACTCCATTTTCCCATCTCTTACCCTTGAAGAAGTCCTTGAAATTTTTTATTACATCATCCTTTAATTCTAAACAGAACTTCATAAAGAATCCCATGTTGAAACCGTCCGGTCTGGGAGCTTTTTGTTGTCGGTGGACGCTATAGCTTCCTAAACCTCTTCTTCTAAAAAAATGAAGTTCAAGAAAACCTTGCTGAGCAGCTGATAATTTTTTAAAAAATCCAAGTTTATCTTCTCCACACACTCCTTGATTAAATCAGGCTCGGAACCAATCGCTCCATTAAAATTTAGAGCATGTATCGAGTTTATACTTCTACTATTCGATGTACATAAGTGAAAGAATCTCGAATTTTGATCGCCCTCCTTGAACCATTTAATTCGGGATTTCTGCAACCAAATATGTTCACCCGTTTTTAATAATTTCCACAATTCCTTTTCGCAATTAGCTAAATCAATCATCGAATTAGGTCCTAAGATCCCCTACTGCATCAAACCCTCCAAGCTATGGATTTCATTATCTAAATTCGCGATTCTCTTAGTCATACCATTTTTTTATAACAACTTTGGAACCCTTTAGTATCCCTATCAACCCCACTCGATTATTCCTCATCTTCATATCCTGAATCGAGTTTATCATCATCTCTGTAAATTCGGCTTCTTCCAATAGATAACTGAAAAATCTGAAAGATTTTGGACCCCAGTTGATTCCACTATTCTCAAGAAGAATCACGTTACCATCTGAAATCTATTTCCGTAGAAGAAATTATACTAGATTTGAAAAAAGTTGAAGAGAATTGAACATCTACTAAGAATCTATCTAACCTTACAAAGGTCGGATTATCTTTATTGTTACTCCAGGCGAAGGATCCTCCTTGAAGAGGCAGTTCAATAAGTGAGACCTGCTGAATGAAAATCCCAAAACTCTCAGTGGAGGCCATATTCAAACTCCGACCATTCTTCTCATCTGTGTTGAAAAAAGCATTGAAGTCTCCTCCCAAGCATAACGAAACCTTAAAGTTTTCCAAACAAGCAAGCAATTCTATGAAAAACGATTCCTTCTCTGATTCCACTGACGGGACATATATGTTAACAAAGCCACAAAGGAGCTGATTTTGCTTCATCTTTACAATCAACACAATAAATCTCATAGTAATGTAGTTAGTTGTCCACGACCTAAAAGTGACTATCATCCTACATCACTAATAAACCTCCTGATGCACCTTGTGAAGCTAAAAAAAGATTTCCTTCAAGCACATTACCTCCCAAACACCTTAGAAGAGTCGAGTTAAAAGATTCCTTCTTGGTTTCTTGCAGAAATAAGATGTGTGGCTTTCTCCTAGATATTAAATTTCTAACCACCCTAGTCTTCTCTTTTTTCCCTCAAACCCTGATGTTCAATAAGATAACTGAGAGACCTTTCATCTATACTGCGAATACCCATGGAGGGTTACCCCAAAACCTGATTATTTAGCGCCGACATTGTTTCCCTTCCTAAGCTCCATTACTTTCTCAATGAAATTATTTTCCCCCACCAAAGGAAAATCCAATTAACTTGCTCGCCTCTCAAGTGGCTAAGGCTTCCTCATAAGCTTCTAAGGAAGTATCAAAGAAATCATGAGGAGTCGAATTGTTATTTACCTGATTAAGTGACATGCGAATCCGGTTGTTTTCATATCTACCAGCTACTGGATCACACCGATTATTGAGGGATAGACCTCGATGGTCAGTCCTTTCTTCTACATCCTCATCCTCATCCTCATCATTATCTGATATTTCTTAATTTTTATCACCAAGTGAAAGTCAATATTATCTGGAACCACTTCTAAGTCTAGTGGATCGTTCACTGTGTTATACTCTGGGTCAACGTTGTGTTGGGAAATAGACCGAATCCCACTGCTTGCACAACCATTTAAAATTGAATGACAGCCACCAATAAGAGAGCCCACATCTGTAGACCTAACAAACCTTTGAGAAAGTCTGAACGCTGTTACCATCATCTATTGGAGCCCAGACAATCGAGACAATTCTCCTCATGCTTAAATTAGATATTCTCAACTCATTAATATTAATATCATGCGTCGCCTCTTCCTCTTGACACCTTGCTAAATGCCTTTCATCATTATCTGTGCGATTCCCAACCACCACCTCCGTTGGGACACCTGTCTTTTCTAGAGTCTGCATTGGTTCTCCGATGACGTGGCCAGTCTGGGCTGCCGGTTGTGATTCCAGATGTCCAGGAACAATCCCTTCCGCCCCTGAATATTTTTCCGATGAATTTTTGATTAAATATCCACTGAATTCCTTTCCTTCTCCTTATCTGCATCACTAACACCGCTAGTTGAAGTTGCACCCGTCTTAACCATAATTAAAAAGGACATATCTTTCAGTCGAATGGATATATTCATCTTAGAACCAGGGTATCAAATAGAATTTCGAAAACGTGATAACGGCTGTGATATTACGGTTGTGCCACAGTCTGAAACCGTTTTTTATTATTTTTGCAATGAGTCATAAATTCACACCAATCTCGATCGATTACGGGGACGCAACAACCGTGATTCCAAACAAAAACCAGCATTTCTTGCACAAACATTGGTGGTGTAGTTTTTTTTTAGACAATGAGGGGAAAGGAGGAAGGGGAGGCAGAAGGCCAGAACCAAAAAAATCGGAAGGGAGGTAGAAAGGTCGGGGAAGGGAAGGGGATGGGGTAATTTATTTATTTTTAATAATTTTTAAAATATAATTTTAAAAGATATATTAATTGATTAAAATATAAATTTTAATTTTTATTTAATTTAATCTTAATTTCAGTAATATAAATTTATACAATTTAAATTTTATGATTTTATTTTAATTATATTTAATTTAGTCATTTTAAAGTAAGTTATGCGACATTTAAAAAAATTCATGATCGCGATACCCGCAATGATCATAATTATATCCGTTATATCTGCAATCATTATAAACACGACGCGATCAAACCACGAACGCTATTTGCTTAGAACATCGAAGGGACTGACCACTCTAACTATAAGCTTTGCCATAGAGAGATTTTTTTTAGCAGAGTAGCATCGTTGATACACACTAGTAGGCCCTAACGGTTGGCAAGAATTTCGAAGAAAGATTCAGGCGAACAATTAAGTGGAACACCAATGAGGGAGATTGAACAGAAAGTCGTTGATAACCCATCATCCGGGGCAATGAGGGTCAGGTGATCAAACCAAAAAAGTAGTTCCTCCTGCTTATTCTTTCAAGCATTCTCTTTTTCTTCAAATCCCCATCATTGCTCAGAACCCTTTGAACGAAGTCAAAATTATATATATTCTTCATTATGTCTGTTTAAGAGAACTTAATCCATTCAGACTTTTTTAATGGCATAAAGAAGTTCATATTCTCATGCTCCTCACTTTTCAATTCTTCAGCAACCTTCATCTCAATATACTGGAAGTTGGTCCGAGCTACGGCCTCCTTGTAAGTTTTGTCTTGTACACACTTTCTCTTAGCCTGGGATCCATGGCCTGATTCCTTCGAACATTGCATGACCTTTCATTATCCCTCCCATGTTCTACCCTCTTCAGTTGATTTCTCTGATATCTGGCTTTTCGCACCGTCACCTTCCGTTCATTAATCTTAGTGTCATTAACCTTTTCAATGGCTATCTGAAGATCCTTTGGTTTACAAAGTGAATAAGCACAAAAGTGTTGAATTTATATTTCGATCTTCTGTTGTTGTGAGGAATGAAAACTATGACGACTCTGCAGTGGTGACTAAACAACTCCCATAGAGCTCCTCTGGACACTCGTCTGCTCAAGCTGTCAACAAAAGTTGTCCATTCACCGCCAGTAAAAGGTTGCGAGCTGACTTTGGTAGAAAGTTGCACGTTGACTCCATTATGAAGATTCACGTTGGCACCTGAACCGTCTCCCATTCTCCCTTAAATAAAAAAAATATAATATACTTTTTAAAAATATAAAATAACAGCGACTACTGAAGAATATCAGCGACCAACAAGGAGGACACACGATACTGCTGCACATCCGTGAACTAGCAAGGAAGAACTGGAAAATCTAGTTTCAACATGTCATGAGAGAAATGAATTGTTTGGCTGATGCACTTGCTAAATATGCAACAAAGGAGAATCTGGAGGTACACTACCTTAGTAATCCACCTCCTTCTTTATCAGACTGGTTACGTGAAGAAGAAAACACAAGTTAAATAGCTTAGGTTAGATTTCATTTATTTAAAAACATATATAAAATAAAAGTTTACAAATAATTGTAAAAATATATTAGATTAAAATAAAATATTTAAAAATGGGGAAAAACAAGCCTTTATTTTTTTACAATTTAATAAAATTAACTATTAAAATTAAGCTTGTTTGATAAATAATAAGGAACATAAGAAACAACATTTTTAAAAAACAAAATTTTGATTTTCTCAGAACTAAGGCCTTAGCCCAATTAAAATCAAACCCAGTCAATATTTATAATGTCTGGCAAGCACCTAAACCACCCAGCCAAGACTCCTTTTGGTAAGAAATTACAACATTAATTATATATGTTTTATTTTAGCTAATGAAGGTAAAGAAAAGGAAGTCAAAATGCAAACAAGGAGGCTCCAAACTAAAATTCTAAGCATAAATTTTTATATATTAAATTATAATTTAATGGAATAAATAATTCTTAATTTTAATTTTTAATTATAATTATAATTATAATTTAATATATTTTAAAAGTCATTTCTTCTATTAAATTATATTAAGATTATATATTAAAATTTAAAAAATATTTTCTATTAAATTATAATTTATTATATATATAATTATTAATAAATATATACAATATCAAATTATAATTAAAAAATAATAAATAATAAATGTTTCTGAGATTAATAAATATTAAGAATATATAAAATATATTGTATTTTTTTTTTCAAATATGTGATTTAGTTTAATGATTAAAATGGTTCCATCCATGCTTAAAACTCAAGTTTGAGTCCCCCTTGTTATCATTATTGTTTCTTTTTTTTCTTTTTTTTTTCTGTGATCAACTGATCTAGGATATATAAAAAAATGTTGTAATTTAGATACAAAATGGAGCTTAACTCAGTTGTTATTGTGTGCTCTTTCTAAACAAAATATTAATATTTTATTTTTGTATTTAAAGTTCATGAGTTTATTGGTGTATAAATCCCTATATATTTTTGTATTTAAGTTCATAAATTCCTATATATTTTAATCATATATTTTAGATATTTTTTATATTTTATTTTAATAAGTAACTTACATCTCTAATATTTTAGATATCTTTTTGTATTTTATATTGATAATATTTTTTGACGATGATTAAAAATAGATAATAAAAACTCTAATTTAATAAAAAAAATATGATATGGAATGATAAAATATTTTTTAAATTTCTACATCAACACACATCAATATCAACCTAACATATCATCTAATTGATAATGATTTAATGACAAAAAATGTTAAAAATTTATTGGTATCATTAATTTTTTTTAACGTTCAAGTACAAAATAACGTAGACACCAAAGTTTAGTGACTAATCATATAGTTTATCCAATAAATTAATTTTCTAATTTTTTATATAAAAAAGAAAATGCTAGAAAAGAAACACCCTGATCTGGAAGCGGAGACAAGGTGTCATTTGAATCATTGTTTGTCATTTGAGTGATTAACCAAACCAAATATATATCTAAAAGAACTTGTGAAAAAAAATAAAGGAAATGAATTTGGTGATTTATTTTAATGCAGCAATTCTGGCTCTTCTTTGCATTTCTTAAACCCCACTCTCCCCTAGCTGTTGGGTTTTTGGCGGCTACCCCTTCTCCAAGCCTTACTTCGTTTCTTTCCCCAACTTTCCTAGTGTTTCCAAGTCTAGGGGTTTTCCTTTCTTTTTCTTGTTCCCCTTCGTGCTCTCTCTAAATCTAAACCCTTGATCTTTGATCATGGGCAACTCTGATCGTATCCTTGCTTACTTTAATCCTCTGGGCATGCTTTGTTTTTGTAGATTTGTGGATAAATGTTTTTGTTCTTCCTTTTCTATACTAGTTCTTTGGTTCTTAAGTATTTGCTTGATATATATATATATATATATAGAAAATTCAATATTAGCCTAAATAAGTTCACACCTAAATTAATTTGATGTCATTGCTTACATCAATTTAGTTAGGTGAAAATTAAGTATTTTTCTCATGTTTTAATTTCAATGGTTTAGATTATTTAATGATTATTTTAATGAGTGGTTTAGATTGTTTCTTGTAACCTATAAATACCCTAATTGTATTTGAGTTTTATCATCCAACAATCAAAGCTTAATTATAAGCATTTGAAAGCTTTCTTAAGAGTTCTTCCCTTTTGCAATTTTGTGAGATTATTCTAAAGAGAGTTTTTCTTCTTCTTGATCAATTAGAGTTTTTACTCTATTTTGATTCAACAATTGGTATCCGAGCTACGTTTTTTAAGGTCTCTTGAAATTCCAAGTATGCTATGTGGCTGCAGTTTTTAACTGATCTTCCACATCAGAAAAGATTTCTTGAGATTATTGTCGGGGATATTACAAACCTTGTGGAGCTTCTTTGTGTTTAGAGTAATTTAGTACTCTACACGTTTGTTATTCAAGCTTGTTCGGTGTAGTCAAAACCTTGTCGTTAAGATGGGTGATCTTCAAGTAGTTGGAGGAATTAAGAAGCTCAACAATAAAAACTACAACACGTGGGCAACATGTATGGAGTCATACTTACAAGGTCAAGACATTTGGGAGGTTGTCGGTGGTGGTGAAGTTACACAACTGGCGGCAGAAGATGCCAATGGCATTTTGCGAAAGTGAAAAATTAAAGCAGGCAAAACAATGTTTACTTTAAAGACCACAATTGAAGAAGAAATATTGGAGCACATCCGGGATGCTAAAACACCAAAGGAAGCATGAGACACTTTTGTTACACTCTTTTCGAAGAGGAATGATACAAAATTACAACTTCTCGAGAATGAACTTCTATCAATGGCGTAACGCGACATGGCGGTTGCCCAATACTTTCATAAGGTGAAGTCGATATGCCGCGAAATTTCAGAATTAGATCCGACAGCTGCTATTGGGGAAACCATGATAAAAAGAATAATTGTCCATGGTTTGAGATCCGAATATCGAGGGTTTGTTGTCGCTATACAGGGATAGCCGACACAACCATCACTTGTTGAGTTTGAAAATTTGCTTGCAGGTCAAGAAGCCATGGCCAAGCAAATGGGAGGAGTCTCGCTAAAGGGTGAAGAGGAAGCGCTCTACACCAGCAAAAGTAGAGGCAATTTTCAGCGGTATACTGGCAGTGGATCTAAAAAGGATGGTGACAAGGTGAAAAATTACCAAGGAAAGGGAGGCCCTCATTCTGGGGAAGCTTCCAAGAATCGCGGTAATAGTAGAAAGTTCGATGGCAAGTGTTACAACTGCGAGAAGATGGGTCACATGGCAAAAGACTGTTGGACCAAGAAAAAGCCTGTTGAAAGTAATACTGCTACTTCCAGTTCGAAGGAGAATAGTGAAGATGGTTAGGATGCTGAAGCGTTATTTGCTACGGAGGAAGAAAAATAGCTTTCACGGTAACAACACCAGAACGGATTGACTACAAGAATGATTGGATCGTAGATTCGGGCTGCTCAAATCATATGACGGGTGACAAACATAAGTTACAAAACCTGTATGAGTACAATGGAGGTCGTGTGGTGGTGACAGTTGACAACTCAAGGTTACCGATAAATCACATCGATAAGAAGATAGTTACGCCTCGGTATAATTCTAACCAGGTGCAACTTCAAGATGTTTACCATGTCCCAGGAATGAAGAAAAATTTGCTATATGTGGCACAATTAACATCATCATGCCATTATGTCTTATTTGGTCCCCAATACGTGAAGGTTTATCGTGACGTCAAAATCTCAGAAACACTAACAATGGAGGGACGACGTTTGGAGTCAATCTACGTGTTGTCAGCAGAGTCATGTAGACAGGACAAGAAAAAATGAGACATCAGATCTATGGCACATGCGGTTATGTCACGTTAGCTATTCCAAGCTAAGTGTGATTGTGAAGAAGTCGATGCTTAAGGGGCTTCCTTAACTAGACTTGAGAACATACAAAATCTGTGCGGGATGCCAGTATGGTAAAAGACGTCAATTACCATATGAAGAGTCGAAGTTTAAAGCAAAAGAACCGTTGGAGTTAATTCACTCTGATGTGTTCGGACCGGTTAAGCAACATTCAATTAGCAGTATGCGGTACATGGTAACATTCATTGATGACTTCTCTAGGTATGTGTGACTTTTCTTTATGAAAGAAAAATCTGACACATTCTCAAAGTTTAAAGAGTTCAGAGACTCAGTTGAAGGAGAAGTGGGAAAGAATATATGTTTCTTGTGCACAGACAACGGAGGAGAATATAAATCAAACGAGTTCTCTCAATACATAAGAGAATGCCAAATACGTCATCAGTACACTTATGCCAACACACCACAACAGAATGGTGTAGCGAAAAGAAAAAACCGGCGTCTTGTAGAAATTTGTCGAAGTATGACACATGCAAAGAACATACTTGGAAGGTTTTGGGCTGAAGCAATGAGGACTGCAGCCTTTGTGATCAATAGACTTCCTCAACCAAGGTTAGGATTTGTTTCACCCTTTGAGAAACTATGGAACATAAAACTTACAGTTAGCTACTTTCGAGTATTTGGTTGTGTGTGTTATGTGTTTGTTTTTGATTATTTACGGAGCAAATTTGACAAGAAAGATGTTAGATGTATCTTTGTGGGATACGACAGCCAGAAAAAGGGGTGGAAATGTTGTAATCCAATGAGTGGTAGATGCTACACATCACTAAATGTGGTATTTGATGAAGCATCTTCTTGGTGGTCCTCAGAGAAGGAGGTGTTGCCAGATTCGAGAGAATTTGGAGACAAGCTACAACAAAAGATGGGGGAGCATGTTGTTCAACTCCAAACAAGTTCAGATGAATCAGAAGATCCAAATGGTGATGATGTCAAACAAAGAGTGACTCAGAATCTTTGGCAAACTGGCATGTATCAACAACCAAACGAAGAAGGTGGGACTAGTGAAACAGAAGAATCAATTCCATAATCTCAACTCCGAAGGTCAACAAGAATACGAAAGCCAAATCCCAAATATGCCAACGCAGCCATAATTGAAGAAGCAACAGAGCTTGAGACGTTCGAAGAAGCATAGCAGAGTTCTGAGTGGATGACAGCTATGAAAGAAGAGATCGATGCACTTCAGCAAAATCAAACTTGGGATCTTGTGCCAAAGATAAAAGATGTGAAACTCATATCTTGTAAATGGTTTTACAAGATAAAGTGTCGTCCTGATAGGTCAATCGAGAAATACAAGGCACGATTGGTAGCTTGTGGTTTCTCTCAACAGTATGGACTAGACTATGATGAAACATTTAGTCCAGTGGCGAAACTTACAACCGTACGAGTCATGCTTGCACTTGCAGCCAACAAAGACTGGAATTTGTGGTAGATGGATGTGAAGAATGCCTTTCTTCATGGAGAGCTAGATCGAGAGATCTACATGACCCAACCAATTGGTCTTTAGAGTCAAGATCATCCTGAATATGTGTGTAAGCTGCGAAAAGCACTCTACGGATTGAAACAAGCACATAGGGCATGGTATGGTAAGATTGCTGAATTTCTAACGAAAATTGGCTATTCAGTAACACCTGCAGATTCTAGCTTGTTCGTCAAAGTCAATGAAGGTAAGCTAGTTATCGTGCTAGTGTACGTGGATGACTTAATCATAACCGGTGATGATGAGGCAGAAGTTCTTTAGACAAAGGAGAATTTATCAGTTCGTTTCCAGACGAAGGAACTTGGACAACTTAAGTACTTCCTTGGTCTAGAGGTTGATCGCACACACGAAGGAATATTTTTGTATCAACAGAAATATGCTAAAGATTTGTTGAAGATGTTTGGAATGCTCGAATGCAAGTCAACTTCAATGCCAATGGAACCAAATGTCAAAATGTGTACACATGAGGGAAAAGATTTGGAAGATGCAACAATGTATCGACAATTGGTAGGCAGTCTGATCTACTTAACCATGACCCGACCTAACATTTCTTATGCAGTTGGTGTGATGAGTCGGTATATGCAAAATCCAAAGAAGCCTCATTTGGAAGCAGTTCGACGAATACTGAGATATGTGAATAGTACAATTGACTATGGTCTTTTGTACAAGAAATGTGAAGACTATAAGTTAGTTGGTTATTGTGATGCTGATTATGCAGGAGATCATGACACCAGTAGATCAACAATTGGGTATGTGTTTAAGCTTGGCTCCGAAACAATTTCTTGGTGTAGCAAGAGACAACCAACAATATCATTTTCAACCACTGAAGCTGAGTATCGAGCAGCAACAATGGCAGCTCAAGAGAGTACATGGTTGATACAGTTGATGAATAATATACATCAACCAGTAGATTATGCAATTCTGTTGTATTGTGACAACCAATCGGCAATTCGGCTGGCGGAGAATCTTGTTTTTCATGCAATAACTAAACATGTGGAAGTACATTACCACTTTGTTAGGGAAAAAGTTTTGCAAGAAGAGATAGAGATGAGGCAAATCAAGACAGATGAGCAAATTGTTGACTTGTTTACAAAAAGCTTGAGTGTTGGAAAGTTTGAACATTTCCGTCGTCAGCATGACGTGATTCAAAGAATGGAGGCTAACATTGAGGAGGAGTGTTGAAAATTCAATATTAGCCTAAATAAGTTCACACCTAAATTAATTTGATGTCATTGCTTACATCAATTTAGTTTTGATGTCATTGCTTACATCAATTTAGTTAGGTGAAAATTAAGTATTTTTCTCATGTTTTAATTTCAATGGTTTAGATTATTTAGTGATTATTTTAATGAGTGGTTTGTAACCTATAAATACCCTACTTGTATTTGAGTTTTATCATCCAACAATCAAAGCTTAATTGTAAGCATTTGAAAGCTTTCTTAAGAGTTCTTCCCTTTTGCAATTTTGTGAGATTATTCTAAAGAGAGTTTTTCTTCTTCTCGATCAATTAGAGTTTTTACTCTATTTTGATTCAACAATATATATATATTGGAATACCTTCAATAAGCATTTAGTTTTTTTTGTAAGGGTTTTAGTTGGGTTTATTCAAAAATGTATATTCTCCTAGTGATTTATACTTTCTTCTTTTTTGGGGTGGGGAGATTTGGGTTTGATTGATTTTTCAAGCTTTGCTATTGGGATTTATATGCGATTTTCTAGATGGGATTTGGTAGGTTATTACTGAAAATTTCTTTTAATTGGTTTATGTTTAATTCTGAAATATTAGCTAAACATTTCATCTTCTTAATGATTTAGGTTTGATGGATTTGGAGGCTTATGATTTTGATGTGGTTCACCTTTGAATAATTGATTTATGCGAATTTACTGGATGCTATATTATACTTATGTCTTAATGAACGTGCCAAACGAACATAGAAAAAATAAGTCACAAAAGTAGAAAAACATATCACATATATAAAAATTCTTATTCAAAATTAAAAAGAAACTCAAGAAAAAAGGAAAACAAAAGATAATATAAAAACAAAAGAAATAATAATTATTTACGGTCAACAACCAACATTAAAATTGAAGTCGTCACCAGTTAAATAAAAAATCAAAGGACAATAGAAGAACACAAAATTATTGAGGCAAAACTTAAATTAGGGAAAAGGATATGGAAAGAAAGAAAATTTCACCCTTATTAAAATACTATAAGGTTTTTTTTAATATAAAATGAAAGAGCACAACGTGAAGAAGCAGATTAGACAGATCTCCTAAATAGCTTCACTTCCGGCAGGTGGTTGAGGGAGGACTCCACGCAGTACTTCAGCAATCGCCACGGGAGGGTACTGAAAGCTATGGATGCCGAATGGTAAATTCCAAGTTAGTTTAGTCAAACTATCCGCGACTTTATCACACTTGCGAGGAACAAGGTTATACAATAAACTCCACCCTCGATCCAGGAGATCATAGATGTGAGGGACCAACGAAGATGAGCCTAGCAACCCTGGATCTTTATTCATAATTGCAAAAACCACTTTATCCGTTTCGGCATTCAACTATTGTGCATTACAAAACCAAGCCATTGCCAAACCTTCATATATTCCCCACAACTCTGCTTCTAACACCGAACAGCAGCCTAATGATTTGGAGAACCCGCTAATTCAACCCCCCAAGTGATTTCGAATGGCACCACCACATGAAGCCATGCCCGAATCCGTTCTTCTTGCTCCATTTAAAGGAGGAGCCCATCTGACATTCCGATTTATAGGAATACACCAACCAGAAGGTTGCAGCCCCATGAATCCATTGCTCTCACAGTTTCATGCAGTATCCGTTTGCTAGTTTGTAAAATACTTTCGAACACCATAAACTCGATCTCAAAAATCATCTTGTTACGCCTCGACCATGCACACCATAATATCGTTCCAAAAAATAGATCCAATTTTCACCAACGATAGGAAAGTGACACTTTGGTCTGAGATTCGACTCTAACCATTCTTCAAGGTTTAAACCAAAGAATTCATCCCTATGTTCAGGTTTCACAAGCAAATACCACACCGAACGGATGGCAGGACAGTCCTGAAATGCATGTTGCAAAGACTCTACAACGACCCCACATGCAACGCAACTAGAATCCAAGGTTATATGACGACTTGCTCTTTCGACATTAATGAGTAGGCGACCTTTAAAAATTTTCCAAAGCAAATTCTTCACTCTTGGCAGGCCCTGATAACGAGCAAGAACTATCCAGAATGGCTTGTCATTATGCGAAACCATAGGTACACGATAACTGTAAGCATTCTTAACCGAAAATCGACGATTATCTTCCTAGTGCCAACTCGGATTGTCTGAAATTCCCATATATGAATCGGTGGCCTAACTGCTATTAAATGTAACAGCACATTAGCAGGCAAAATACCATGAAGTTCCTCTAATTTCCACTCACCATTATCCCCAACCATATCCTTGACCAAGAAATGCTCATTAATACCCTCACCCTGGCCAGTGTAAAAATCACGAAGGGTCCAAAGTTTGCCAACCAAGAATCTCTCCAAGATCCAATTGTTGTTACATCACCTATCGACCAGGCCAGGCTTTTCCTAACATCCTCCCAAACCGTGGTCTCACCCCTCCATAACCTGGAGCAACCCTTACGGCTGATCGAAGCCAGAGTCAACTCTACCATTCGGTATTTAGAACGTAATATTCTGACCCGCAGATGGTTCCTGTGCGAAATAAGCCGAAATGCTAGTTTCATTATGAAAGTGTCATTCTGTGCATGAAGACGTTTCAACCCCAAGCCTTCCATAGTAACCGAGGTGCATACTTCCTCCCAGTTATCTAAATGAATTCTCCGGTTCTCATCCATGCTCCCCCAAATGAAATTTCTAATTAACATTTCCATGTCATTACTAGCTGCTCTCGAAATGTAGCAGGTTTGCATAGTGTACGCCGAAAGAGCATAGAGTACCGACTTCGCAAGAACCACACGTCCAGCCATGGAGAGACATTTCGCCTTCCAACCCGTACGACGCTCACGAATCCTTTAAACAAGAAAATGATACGTGTCCCTCGTCACTCTATTGTACGACGCTCATGGACATTGCGAGCGAAATACATATTTGTCTTAGCCAAGCTTACCTGATGGCCCGAGCTATAACAGAAATCCGAAAGCACTTTTTGAATGACATCGAGTTAATTCAATGTTGCTTCAGCAAATAAAATGAAATAATCCGCAAAAAAAAAAAAAAAGATAAAAAGATGAGACAACATCAACCCTCTCTTTGATAGATTGATTAGCTTCCATGACCTATCCTCAACAGGACCGTTTATGGCTTGCGCGAGCCGCTCCATACATAGCACAAAAAGGTAGGGAGACAAAGGGTCCCCTTAATGAATACCTCGGGTCGGCTTGAACCCCTCAGAGATAGCACCATTCCAAGACACTTGAGTAGTAGCAGAAGAAACACAATTCACTACTAGCTGTCGCAATATTCTTGGGCAGCTTATATCAGATAAAATGCCATCAATGAAATACCACTCGAGACGCTCGTAAGCTTTCTCAAAGTCGATTTTGATGAGCATCCAACCCACTTTACCACATTTGTTCCTCATAGAATGCACGACTTCTTGGGCGATAATTATATTATCCGTAATACTCTGACCCGACACGAAGCTTGTTTGGTTGTAATATCACGAAACCCGGGTTAGTAGTTTGGGCCAACCTGAGACCTTTAAATCAAGCCAATTAGACCTCCCAAAATAGTTGGACCAAATTATATAGGTGTTAGGCCTAAGATAGACCCAAGAGTTAACACTAAGAGATAATTTTAAAGTGAGTTAATAGGTGAAGGACCTAAAATATAATTTACTCATTTTGTTGAAGTTGAAAACTTTTGCCTCTTTTTATATCATTTCACGTAACCAAACTCCCCATAATATCTCAGCCACTCCTCCCATAAATTTACTTTCACTACTCTAAATTAAAACTCAATTGATCTCCTACTTCAGGTTGTCATTCCCTATTACATAATATCTTTTACTTTGGCTCGAATATAACCGGTTGCGAATAATTCATATTTTAAACAAAAAATGAAGAATCAGAATAACAAATTTACGGTTGTTTTTATAATTCCTAAATCAGTTCTATGCGGTTCTTGTTCCTGATCTTATAAATTCAGTTCAAAGGCAATCATCTGTTGGCCTTCAAAGGATCTCTTACAAAAGAGGTTTTGGTTTTGTGAAAAAGGTATTGTCAGCTCCTGACAACTTGACCATAGATCATGTTCTGCCTATTGCAAGAGGAGGGGAGTGGAAGTGGGAAAATTTGGTAAGATGATGATATTAAACCGATCACATCACTCAATATTTCTCGATTAACTCAATTTCTTCTTCTTTTCAATGTTACTTGGACTGTCACACTCAGGTGTGTGTCCGATACAGGTTCACTCAAATTTTCGCAAGTTTTCCCCCCCTTGTCTGCCTGGTTACAGGTCGCTGCTTGTGCCAAATGCAATTCAAAGAAGGATCAGAAAACTCTGGAGGAAGCAAATATGAAGCTGATTAAGATCCCCAAGGTACTTATTTTATTCAGACTTGTTAAGGGTATCCTAAAATTTTTGAAGTTTTCCCATGTATTTAGAGGTTACTCGGTGGACTATATCTACACACCCATGTCTAGAGATTAATTGAACATAAGTTTTGTAAATGGATACTTACAAAAAGGAAGAAAAAAAAAAGAGTCAGAGTAGCATAGTTATGTATTGTATGAATATCGAATACTTTTAACGTGATGGTTTTGATATTTGAAAACTAAGATAAGTGTCCCCTTTGGCTGTTCAGGCCCCAAAGGATTACGACATACTTGCCATACCCTTAACAAGCTCAGCAATGAGGATGTTGAGGAAGAGAAATGGAACACCTCAAGAATGGCGTCAATATCTCTCCTCTTCTACCGAGTCGTAGAAATCCATTTACACTTGTTACTCGGATTTGAATGTGAATGTCCGATGACAAGGGTATGATTTTCTCATGTTCTTCAATATATTTGACATTATATACTCGTATTAGGATAAACCTCGGACATTGATACTATAAAAATGAACACAATTGAATTAACATTGATCAATATAGATAATTGAAACGTGCAGGCTTGTTCTTTCTGATTTTTTATCTGGTATTAAACGCCTATGAAGCATTACAGCCGGTGTCGAGCTTGTTACATGTCAGTCTGTACCCCGAGTGCCGTGCATGACCTAGAAGGTGCAAGCGAAGCCTATGTTCTCTTTGAGTTTCCATTGGGAATTAACCTACACCATTTCTTACTGAGATATTTAACATTCTGAGCACCAACAAGAAGCTTGTTTCAGTTCTTTCTGGAAAGGTCGAGTGAGCATTTCAGCTTCCCATCGTACTGATAGATTCCCTAACGACTGTCAGAATTTCCGGGAGCGATGCTCTTGACATCCTCGGCTAGAAAGGCCAAACAAGTGAACTGTATGTCCGGGACGTAGAGGTGAGCCTCTGTTTTCTGCAAGTCTTGGCAAGAGCCGCTGTAAAATGTCAGTATTACCCGAATTTGCATTCTCATTCCCTCGGTTGGCCAACCAACTTCCCCAACGATAAAACAGTTAACCGTTTTTGTGATAATGACAGATGGAGAAAATCAAAATAATCTTTTAATTTTAGGCTTAATATAAAAATAAATATCTAAAGTATACATTTTTTTCTCATTCAAGTGTCTAAATTATTTTTCAATCAATATAGATATCTTAACGTTATAAACATTATTATTTTAAGTGTTTTAATCGTAACGGTAGTTAAAAAACTATGCTAAGTGACACAAATTGTATTTTATATAATTTTGATTATTTTTAAAATAAAAAATTTAAAATTATAAAAAAAAAACCCAACAAGTTTTCAAATCTTTTTTTTTTTATAAAAAAAAAAACTCAAGTTTGAAAAGTCTAATTCAATCTCTATGTCCAAGCTGTCGGAACCGCCTTTCGGTTGGGCCCGGAATTGGGCTTCAACTTGGATTAAACGAATTGGAGTCGCCACCAACCATTTTAGAACGAATTTAGGTGGGTCGGACACCATCTTACCTTATCTGTGTTGTACCAGAAACGTGTCGAGTTCGGGAGTCGATTACGGTCAAGGAAGGATTAGCACCCTTGAATCGCCCTTTCGGTAACAATTAATTTGTCAGTTGTCTTTAGTAACGAAAATTAAAAAATTAAATTAAAATTTAAAACATCGATAATTACCTTTGATCGTTTGAAATTACCGCTGAAAATGCCGAAAAAATGTTAGGTGGTAAAATGAAAATAAATAAAAAAAGGAAAAAATACATATATATATATATATATATTAATATAATAAAAAAATAAAGTAAATTGCAAGGATAAACAAGAGTTAGTAAAAAATAGAAAATAACAAAATATTAATAAAATAAAATAATAAAAATAATAATAAAAGGTTAGATAAAAAAGGTAATAAAATGAAATAAAAATATTGAATTAAAATTAAAAACGTGAAGGAAAAACAATAGAAAAACAGAATGGACTAAAATGGAAGAATTATAAATATTACCTCCCAAATTCAAACCTTGATAAAATGGCATAATATATAAAATAGAGGGCTAAATCATAAACGAGAGAAACAAAAACGCCCAAAGTAGAAAATTAAAAATATCTCCAGGTGATCAGACAATAAGCTTACAAAGCATGAGGGACTATAATTGATGTTACCCCCAAATAGGAGACACGTTGAGGGAGGGCCAAAACGACATAGTTTCATTTTATGTATAAATATATGTCTTAAAGGCCAAAATGGCCTAAATCATTTCATTTGCTCCCTTCCCACTCTCTCTCTTTACAAAAAATGCTCTTACTTCTCTCTATGGCCATCCCCACCGATGGGAAGTCGGCCGCCCGCCGCAGCCGTTGTCCACTGGAAAAACTAAAACCCCTCAAAATACTCCTCTCCACCCCGTAAACCCAAAACCCAAAACCAAACCCTAAATCCTCTAAAAAAAACTCCAAACATCGTAGATCTACCCTTAAAGTTTCGATCTTTACCCTTTTTTATTGGTGATGCTTCGTTTCTCGGCGAGTTCCTCCCGGTTTCGACGTGTGCTGATTTATGTACTGCTTTTGTATTCTCTGAGGTCTTGAATGGCTTTGTTGCTTGCGTGTTTCTTGTTTCGATATTTGGTTTTACTTTGGGTTTTTGTTGTGCTCTCTGTTGTAGATGGTTTCTGTGTTTTGGGTTCTGTTGTTTGGCTTACTGTTGTGTACTCTGGTTTTAATTGGCCGTGTGTATTGTTGTGTCCGTTGGTCCTCTGTGGGTTTACTGTTTGGTGCAGTCGTCCCCTCTTTGCATGGCCTCACCAGGGTATTTATAACCCCTCGGTGAAGGCCGTTTTCGATGATAATGGGGTTGTTCCCCTCAACGTTCACGTGGCCGGGATTCTCGGGATGGTGCAGTCCCAATTTTCCCGGCCGACCGACTTGCCCTTTGACTGTCTGTTTCTTTGACTTGCACGGCGCTGATGTTTGACTGAAATGTGTGTGAAACCCTAAGGCGCTTGGGCTGGTTCAGGCCCATTAGCCTAGTTGGGCTACTGTTGACCGTACATTGGACCCCGATTTTTGACCTAAAACAAAAAAAAGAAGAATAAAATAAAATAAATAAATGATAAATGAAATAAAATAGATAAATAAAAACACATTTTTTTAAACTATACAATATATGTTTTAAAAAAGTAATTTTCAAAACCATATAATATATTTTTTTTTAAAAAAAAATTCAAAACTCTATAATATATATTTAAAAACTAATTTTCAAAACTATAAAATATATATTTTTAAAAACTAATTTTCAAAACTATATAATATATATATTTTTAAAAACTAATTTTTAAAACTATGTAATACATATGTTTTTCAAAAATGTTTTTTAAAAACTATATATTATATATATTTTAAAAATTGTTTTCAAAATTATACAATATATGTTTTCAAAACTATATAATATATGTTTTCAAAAATTATATATTATATATTTTCAAAATATTTAAAAAACTCATATATTATATAATTTTCAAAATGATTTCAAATTATAATATATATATATATATATATATATATATATAAACGGACAAAAATTGGTGTCTACACAAATCGTATGCCGTCTTTTGCCATCGTTGTTGCCCTTGACCGAACATATCCCCGATCACACCTTCACCCGATGAATCCATCAATGATCGGGTGTTGTCTCAATCCCTAAATTTCTAAACTAAAAAACCCTAAAAATTTAAAGATAGGTCGTTTGGATAGTGACAATCGGTCATTTGATCTTCTACAATAGTATGGTGCCATGCGAGGGGAGGGAGGGGAGGGAGGAGAGAAGAGGATGCGAAGGGAACAGGGGAGAGAAGGAGATTCCAGGGTGGGGGGGAGTAGTAGGACCCCAGAAAAAAATAATTATTTTTAAAGAAATATTTTTTAAAATTATTTTTAAAAATTTAAAATTCTATAAATATAACACGTTTCACTTAATGAAATTTTTAATAAATTTTAATTACCATTACGATTGGAACACTTAAATCAATAATATTTATAACGTTAAATACCTAAATTGACCAAAAAATAATAATTTAAAACCTAAATAAAAAAAAGATATAATTTAAACATTTATTTTTATATTAAACTTTAATTTTATCATCTTTTTAACATAATTTTTTATTACTATTACTTTTAATTTCTGCCCAGAAGTTATTTTGGTTTCTAGTAAACTTTTTTAACTTTATTATCATACTTAAATAAACCCTTTAACATAAATTTTTTAACAAAATACGCACTAATCTTTTAGTACTTCAATTAAAGTTTTTACTGTTGTCAATAGCTTTCCTTTTCCTTGGTTGACATCATCAACAGCTTAGGGATTAATCCTTATTAATAAATTAAATTTAAGAAATTCCAAGGAAATAAACCTGCCTCATCAGCCACACCTCAAGAATTCGCACGTTTTCTTGTTCTCCAGTGTCCAATCAAAATTGCAACTTTTGTTTCTCCAAAATCATCCGAAGAGCCTCAGCAGATTACTGGCTCAAAATCCCTTCTACAATCACAGCTAGCATTTTGCAGTGCGTTAAAGCTCCAGAGTTTCTAGAAAGCACAAACCTGCTAATAACATCACTTAGGCTTTGCTTGGTATTGAGAAGATGAGGAATGATGGAAAATTTGTTAATTAAATGGTAAAGATTCAAAGTAAGAAACTAGTCTTAACAGTTAATAAACAAAATTTTCACCTATATTTTCATTCTTCATACCAAGTAAAGCCTTAGAAGACCCATGGTCTACTAGTGTTATGCTCTGAATTTTGCCCAATGTCGATCAAGCTGGAGTTCATATTTAAACAGAATATAGGCATCAATGGAAAATGATAATATTCTAAATCTGAGATTCTAATCTCATCTTTTATCCTTTGAATTTTGACAATTAGGGTTTTTGAAAAGTTCAAAGAAAATTCAGTATATAAAATTATAATTTACATATGCAAAGCGACACTCAACATATTATAGTATAACCGTACCAACCTCTTGATCTCCTTATACCATAAGTTCATCTTCAAGAAAGTTGTACTCAAAGATGACTTCTGTCTTGATTCTTTGACACCTGAAAAATATTACACAGTAAATGTCTATAATAGAAAGAATGAGATGTATCCAACAAGTCTGAATAACAGATGAAATCAATGTAAACTAGAAGATGATATGCTTTAAATAATTGAAAAGCTACTGCAATTCCAAGCCAACTTGCCATCCATGTTGGTGGTCATCATTTGCTATGTGAAAATCAAAGTATACATAGGTTCCCTGTTCAAATTCATCAGTAGCGATTTTTGGCTCCTCATGCCGCTGGAACCATGTGTTGTATTTTCTATGGTATCTCCAAGAAAGCTTCTTCAGCTCCTTTGCTGCTAGATATCGTTGGTAAGTGTTCTGCACAAAATTTGACACATTGGAGAGCTCACCAACACATTGTATTATGCATGCGAACAAGGCAAGTGCGAGAGAGAGAGAGAGACTTATTTACCTGTTGATAATAAAATGCAAAGAAAAGTGTATCAGTGCCAGTGCCGTATCCATCAATGCTCAAGCGTTCCCAGAAGGCAGGATTGTTCACGATGGGTGCCTGAACTTGAAGGTAGCTAGCAGGGGTTGCCGTAGGGTGCTTCTGCAAATAAAAGCAAATCGTAACTATATTTTTTTTTATAGAAGTTGGAGGTCTCATTAAAAACTCCCTTCGTATTCGTTCACATACTAAAAAGTATGTTAACGATCATTGGAAGGAAGAAAATAGTACCTCAGAGTTTATTAATAATAATATCCAATACATAAGAAAACACGAAATATCCTCCTATGGTGATATACGCCATTACAACAAACACCTTAAACTCACACATCCTCATCCAAAAGTCACAGTAGACAATCTGTCGAGAATATCTAAATTAAATATTAGATAGGATCAGTTTTAATTAGATAGAATCAGTTTTTATTCTATTAGTTATTAGATAGGATCATTTTTAATTAGATAGAATCAGTTTTTTATTCTATTAATTATTAGATATGATCATTTTTAATTAGATAGAATCATTTTTATTCTGTTGCTAATTTTATGCATCTTTTTATGTAAAGTTGTTACATTGTAAACTCTATTTAAATCAGCCATATTCAGCATAAATAAACATGATTTATTCGGAACAAGTTTTTTTCGTCTTTATGGTGTCAGAGCCAAAATGGCCAAACCCTACGATGATACCTCTGGTATCGACTCTATGAGTTCTACTCGCTCACCTTCAATCACCCTAAACACTGAATCCTTCCAAAACATATCCATCACTTCTCACAAGTTGAATGGAAATAATTTCTTACAGTGGTCACAATCTGTGAAACTGTTTATTCGTGGCCGTGGAAAATTCGGCTATCTCTCAGGTACCACTACGAAACATGCCGAAGAAGATGAAGAATCTGAAAGATGGGAGGCAGAAAACTCGATGATTATGTCTTGGCTCATAAATTCCATGGATCCGAGTGTAGGGAGAACTTATCTCTTCCTACCTACTGCTCATGACATTTGGAATGTTGTGAACGAGACCTATTCTGATCTCGGGAACGCAGGACAATGGTTTGAACTAAAAACTCGGTTATGGAGGCTAAAACAAGGAGAAAAAACTGTCACTCAATACTGCACTGAACTCAAGACCTTGTGGCAAGAGGTTGACATGTTCAGCGACTACGAATGGAGTTGTGCTAAGGACAGGGCTCTATTCCAGAAGATGGTGGAAAAAGAACGCGTCTTCGAATTCCTTGTCGGTCTTAACAAGGAATTGGATGAAGTCAGAGGGCGCATTCTTGGTCGTGAACCACTACCAAGCACAAGAGAAGTCTTCTCCGAAGTCAGACGAGAGGAGAGCCGGCGGACAGTCATGCTTGGAGGCCACTCACCAAATCCCACCGAGTCTTCTGCCTTGTTCTCGGGTCAGCCACCACGTCGCAACGATCGTCGGAACGACAGAGATCGGCCAATCTGCGAGCACTGCAACAAGCCGGGACACACTAAAGCCAAGTGTTGGAAGCTACATGGGAAGCCAGCCGAGAATTTTTCAGCCAATCGAAATTCTCGTAATGCAAAGGGATTCCATGTCTCATCTGAAGATGCTTCTGAAGAGCCGAAACCTGCCTCAGAACTGTCTGCCTTCAGCAAAGAACAGCTAGAGCAATTGTATCAACTAATGAGTTTTCATTCCATATCCAACACTCGTAACCCATCATCTTATATTGCCTCTTCATCATTAGCCCAGAAAGGTACATATCCTACAACTTTCATAGCCGGCTCTAAATCAAACCCTTGGATCATAGATTCAGGGGCAACAGATCACATGACCGGTAATTCCTCCATATTCTCATCTTATTTTCCTTTATCTGGTAATCTGAAGGTAAAAATTGTTGATGGCTCCCTAGCCTCTATAGCTGGAAAAGGCTCTATCATTATTTTTCCATCTCTCACATTACTAAATGTCCTACATGTCCCAAAGCTCTCTTTCAATCTCATCTCTGTTAATCGTATTATTCATGATTGCAAATGCATTGCTACAATAACATTTGCTGGATTTGAATTTCAGGACCCTTGTTCGGGGAAGATGATTGGCAATGCTAAGGAGGTTGATGGACTCTATAACTTGGTCACGGACAATCCTTCAGATAAACAAGTTCAGAAACCGAGATGCTTTACTACCTTGTCTTGTGAGAATGAAATAATGTTGGCATTATAGGTTAGGCCATCCTAGTTTTAATTACTTGAAATATTTGTTTCCAAATCTTTTTTAAAAAAAAGGACGGTTTTTCTTTTCAGTGTGAAGCTTGTGAATTGACAAAACATCATAGATCTGTTTATCCATCTTTAAAGTATATGCCATCAAAACCTTTTTCTCTTGTGCATAGTGATATTTGGGGCCCTTCACGAGTAAAAACAGCCTCAGGATCTAGATGGTTCATCACATTCATTGATGATCACACTAGAGTCACGTGGATTTATTTACTAAAAGAAAAATCCGAGGCAGCAAGTGTTTTCAAAAATTTTCACTCACTGATCAATACTCAATTTCAAGCAAATATTCAAGTTCTTAGAACCGATAATGGTCGAGAATATTTTAATGCAATCTTAGGTGATTTTTTGAAACAAAAAGGAATTATTCATCACAGTTCTTGCGTTGATACTCCCCAACAAAATGGAGTTGCTGAAAGAAAAAATAGGCATTTATTAGAGGTGACTAGGGCTTTACTGTTTGCTATGAATGTTCCTAATCGTTTTTGGAATGAAGCACTCTTAACAGCGTCTTATTTGATAAATCGAATGCCTACAAGAGTTCTTAATTATATTACTCCTTTGCAAGCTCTAAAGAATATGTTTCCTGAAAATAGATCTTTCACTGATTTAACACCTAAAATTTTTGGTTGCATTGCTTTTGCTCATATACACGGCCAAAATAGAGGAAAACTCGATCCCCGAGCACATAAATGCATATTTCTAGGTTTTTCACCAACACAAAAAGGGTATAAATGCTTTGATCCTAAATCTGGGAAGTATTATGTGAGTATGGATGTCACATTTTTTGAAAAACAACCTTTTTTGACAAAAAAACTCTTCCGGGGGAGAATGACTCTGAAATGAGTTTTTGGGAACAAACATCCTTGCCAAAATCGGTTGTAAATAACTCAGTGGAACCAATTCATATTTTCATAACTAATCCTAGGATTTCACAACCTATAAATTCACAACCTCGTGAGACTCAGGTAGAAACCAACTTGGAACCACCTACTGAACTTCGTGTTTATTCTAGACGGATGACTCGACCAAGTAATGTTCCACCGGCCCCCAAGGTATGCCAACCATCGGACTCGACTATGGTCCAAGGTACGACTTCTCTTTCTCCTATTTATTCTCCAAATTTAGAGCCTTCTACAAAATTCTTTGAACCCATAGCCTTGCGCAAAGGTGTTAGATCATGTACCACAAAACATCCAATATCCAATTTCTTATCTTATAATAAACTCTCTCCAGATTTCAAAGCTTTTTCCACCAGGATTATGGATGATGCACTACCTAAGTCGATACATGAAGCTCTAGAAGTTCCAAGATGGAGAGAGGCAGTTTTTGAGGAGTTAAAGGCCCTGAAGAAGAATGACACGTGGGATCTAACTCCTTTACCTAAGGGGAAACGATCTGTAGGCAGCAAGTGGGTGTTCACCATCAAATACCATGCAGATGGCTCGGTCAAGAGATACAAGGCAAGACTCGTAGCACGAGGCTTCACTCAGACATACGGCCTTGACTACGAGGAGACCTTCGCACCTGTGGCCAAACTAAACACCGTACGTGTCCTACTCTCACTAGCCGCCAATCTGGATTGGACTCTCAGACAGTTTGATGTGAAGAATGCGTTCCTAAACGGTGAGCTAGAGGAAGAGGTGTTTATGGAAGTTCCTCCAGGCTTTGATGAATTGAAGAAGGATGGCAGGGTCTGCAAGCTAAAGAAATCCATTTATGGATTGAAACAATCTCCGAGAGCCTGGTTCGAGAGATTCACGAGAGCTGTGAAACAACATGGTTACACTCAGGCCCAGTCTGATCATACTATGTTCTACAAACACAATAATGGTAAAATTGCTATTTTAATTGTGTATGTAGATGACATTGTTATGACATGAGATGACACAGTAGAGTTGGAGTCATTGAAGAACTTATCCAACCAGTTTGAAGTCAAGGATCTAGGACAACTCAAATATTTCCTTGGAATGGAGGTGGCTAGATCCTCAAAAGGTATAATTATCTCGCAAAGGAAATATGTCCTCGATATCTTAAAAGAGACCGGATTACTCGGATGTAAACCAGTGGCGACTCCTATTGATCCGAATCAAAAACTCGAAAAAGAAGATGGTGCTGAGCCTGTGGACAAGAATCGATATCAGAAGCTGGTGGGGAAACTGATTTATTTGGCTCATACGAGACCAGATATTGCATTTGTTGTGAGCTTGGTTAGTCAGTTTATGCATTGTCCCTCAGAAAAACACTCCAAGGCTGTTTACCGGATTCTTCATTACTTGAAAGGGAGTCCTGGTAAAGGAATCATGTTTTCGAAGAATGGAAGTCGAAGAGTGGAGATCTTCACTGATGCTGATTGGGGCGGAAGTTCTACAGACAGAAGATCTACTACCGGTTATTGCTCTTTTGTCTGGGGCAACTTAGTTACTTGGAGGAGCAAGAAGCAACCAGTTGTCTCTAGAAGTAGTGCGGAGGCCGAGTTCAGAGCCATGGCGCAAGGAGTATGTGAGTTGTTATGGCTTAGGAGGATCTTGGAGGAGCTGAAGGTTGAAAGAGATAAACCGATGAAGTTGTATTGCGACAACAAATCGACAATCAGTATTGCTCAGAATCCTGTACAGCATGACAGGACCAAACATGTCGAAATAGATCGACATTTCATCAAGGAGAGGCTGGAAAATGACGATATCTGCATACCGTTTGTTTCATCATCAGAGCAGCTCGCCGATGTTCTCACCAAGGAACTGTTTACTACGATGTTCGAAGGATTTCTGTCCAAGCTGGGAATGATCGAAATCTATTCTCTAATTTGAGGGGGGTGTCGAGAATATCTAAATTAAATATTAGATAGGATCAGTTTTAATTAGATAGAATCAGTTTTTATTCTATTAGTTATTAAATAGGATCATTTTTAATTAGATAGAATCAGTTTTTTATTCTATTAGTTATTAGATAGGATCATTTTTAATTAGATAGAATCATTTTTATTCTGTTGCTAATTTTATGCATCTTTTTATGTAAAGTTGTTACATTGTAAACTCTATTTAAGTCAGCCATATTCAGCAGAAATAAACACGATTTATTCGGAACAAGTTTTTTTCGTCTTTACAATCACCTTATTTCTTAGTTACACCTCCAATAATAGGATAAAAAACAACGCAAAAGAACGTAACACAAAAGGAAACCAACACCTGTAACCATTTAACCTAAATCAAAGCCACAACTGAAGAGACGAGATCTAATGAGATTCGACTTCGTCAGGGGCCCAAGAGTTTGGTTTGAATGAAGTCTCAATCTCATGCACTATGATTTTGAAGGAGTTGTCACCGACCTTCAATTCCAACATCGCATCAATTCTCACATCAGCCTTTGTGAGGACTTGAATTTTTTCCGATCAAAAGATGATGGTGACTGACAGCTTTCGTCAATTGCTAATAAATAACCCCACTTATCAGCAATGTTTTTGAAAGTATCTCAATTCCATACGTGAAAAGGAACACCCTTGCAAACTAATCATACTCGACGACACTCCACTACCAAAGTCTCTGACCAAACTTCGACTCTGGAGAACCATTTTGCGGGAGTCTCTGATTTATCGTTCTTCACACTTCTCAATGAAGAAGAGTCTTCGAAAATCATTAATACCGCATTTCCAGCAGCTCTCATTAAGGAGAAACCAGTGAGGCCCTTCGCTTGCATTTGTCTAGCGAGATGACCGATTTTGATAAAGTTCTTGCACCACCCCACTAGACATTTACCCAACACGTGAAGTTTATCTTCGTCCATAACACCTTCAACTTCACAATGATTCTTCCTCGAAACACCTTCCATCTCAGACTTACGGTGAACTGATGTAGAGGTCTTTTTCCAAAAAGACTGGCGAGGTTTGAATTTAGCCAAAGATACACCAACTTTGCTCCCATCAATATGAGATCCATTCATTTATGAGATCGCCTTCCTTGCTTCTTCGATTGTTGCAAAACGAATGAAACCAAAGCGAAGCCCTTTCGAATTTCTTTTGTTTGGAATGAATGCGTCAATAACCCGACCGTGGGTGCAAAATAATGATCCAAACCTCTTCCAATGGATCTTCTCTGGTAGATTTTCGATAAATAACGTGAAGCACCGCTTCCATACCCGTTACTTATTTTGGATGGCCTACCTTCCACCAATTATTAAGCCCAATTTTCCCATTTCTTGCAACTTCACCAAGCTTTTCATCACAACACCCCTTTTTGGGTAACTCCTTGATTCCATCATGGACAACCACTGCCGCATTTTGAGCTGATGATGTATCCTTATTCGTTGACGATGCCTGCAAATGGGATCTCTTTAACTTATCCTTAATCGATCTCGACTTCACCCTAGCACCTCCTAATTCACCACCGGGATAATTCTCTGATCTAAAATCACTTGCTGCTTGGTTCCTCCTATTGTCGCTCAAAGATCCGTTCAATGGCTGCTGCCGATTAATACTAGAACCACCATTGACCTTTTTCTTCGCAACAGGTGGATCCTTACATTCACCATAGGAAACGACGCATCCCGAGTCTTCTTTTGGATACAATCAACGCAAGTTTTATTACCCGACTGTGCTTGTAGAACCCTTAGTCGCCTCATAGCTACCCTCTTTGAACCAAAATTCTAAGACGTAGCCATTAATCGTAGTCTAGGCTCTCCATTTTGTTAATCCCAACGGTGAGAAGGCATTGTATAACCCCGGGAGCAACCTACCTAAATCGTAACAATATGAATGAATCTACAAATTAAATATCATCTTTTTGAAAACAAAATATATCATTGGAAATGCCATACTGGAATGTAGTTCCCCGCTCGTTCTGCGTCTTTAGGTTGGGGAAGTTTGTAATATGCAGCCTCGAGCATTTGCAAATTGTATAACTGATCATGCATTCCCCCAGAATTTTTGAACCACTGAGGTTGTCACCAATGGCACCAAGATCAGAAACACTTCTCCTACCAATAACTCCGAGACCACTAGAAGATTGGTTGTATTGTAAGGGTTGTCCAGGAGAAAGATCAATATCCCGAATGTTTCGAGCAGGTTCAGTCAAAGAGCCTGATACAGCAGCCTGCACAAAGAAGCATTTACAGATCCACTTTCGTTATCTTGATCTCTCAGATTTTTCATTCCATCTAGCAAACAATGTATTTTTTTAAACCAAGAAAAACACATTATTCTGCCAACGTCTTTTGTCTATCTGGTCAAGCCCATGAACAAGTAGTTTTAGAAACTAAGCACATATATAGTGGAAAACTTAAGACGGAGTACCAAATTGAAGTGTAAAAAGTTAATGATGCTTCTAGTATAAGATTGAACATGTTTACAAATACAGCCCCACACCCAACTAATATGCATAATACATATACAAGATTAGGAAGTATTCTACATACAGGAGAATCAATTGCATATGGAGCTTTCGAATCATCTTCATTCATGAGATTTTTGGAAAGCCCAGAAGTTGGAATAGCTTCAGAACCTTAACCATCAGATAAATTCTGCAATTGTTGTTCCTCAACTTTTGCAATGCCAACATCTGAACATATATTAAGCTCTTAATCAAGAAAAAATATTACATATACATAAAAATATATCTAAGAGATTAAAGCACGATTATATTTTTTCCATGACAACTTAAATAGCAGCCCACAGTCACTGTGCATAAACCACTATGATAACAGGTTTTCTGATATCACCTTTTCTATTCCAACACCTGAAGAAAGATTGCACCAATTGCTCTAGAAAACATATTCTTGTAGAAAAAATACAAAGTTATAATCCTTCGAAAAGCTATTTTTAGAAATTATTATCAGAAATGAAATAGATTTACTGTGAAACCAAACATGACGTGGTAGAAACAGACCAAAATAGATGCTCCGTGCATGCACTTATAACATTAAATGATATTATATCCTTCCAAAATCCCTCAAAAGGACCTCACCTATAAAAAAAATTAAGGTCCAACAGAAATTCAAACAAATTTAATCTTACCAGCATCCTTTGGAACATTCATCACCAATGCCTGCTGACTAGACTGCTGGTGGATGGAGGTTGGTTGCTGCTGTAAGCTGGAAGAAATAACACTATTAAGACCAGGTGTTTGGCCACTGAGTCCCACACCGGATTGGATAGAGAATGATGAGCTTTGAGAATTTAGCTGCCAATATAAGATCAAAAAAGATTATTTTCCATTTCTTTCATGAAAGAAAGCTAATCTCGGTTTCTATCAACGGGCAGTACATAGATACAACATACATATGAAATGAAAACAAAAATCTAGATTTGTGTTGAACTCTGTTTGTAAGAAGTTTAACAGCACGGAGCAGGCAAAAGAACAGAAGGAATCCATGTATGAATGAGGACCTGCTGAATGAGAGGGCTTTGTTGTGGTGCAGAAAATTGATTATGATTTCATCCAGCAAGAGGAGGCATGTTGCCAAGCAGGTTGCTATGACCTTGTTGCTGCACTTGCTGGAATCGTTGCAAAAACTTTTCCCTTATATCAGGAGCTATATCAGTTCTTTCACGAAACTGCCCCTGAAATGCATACATTAGCTACAATATCAAACCTAACACATATGGCATGAATAAAGATTGATAACATACTAGCATACCAGCTCATTTTTATTCTGAAAAGAACTTCCAGGCCTCCATTGCATTCCCGAAACCACTGAAGGGGAAAAAGCTCTGCCAGGTAATCCAGCAGACTCAATAGGATTACTAGAATCGGCAGATGAACTTACGTCATTAGCCTTGGCTGCTTGAGGCAAGATCATTCTGTTGCTAATAGGTGATGCCAGAGATTGCCCCATGCTACTATTTCCATGCCTCTCATCAACCCCCAAAATATTTCTTTTGGACATGTCAGGCGCTGAAGGGACAACACCAAGGCCTACATTGCCATAAGCCACACTTCTAGACACAAGGGGGGTACTAGATGTAAGATGACTGGATAGACCTCCTCTACTAATGCCTCATACTCCAGTATCGACAAGGGATGGAGACGGCCTACGTCCAAGGAAGTTTGTGATATCTTCTTCTTTTGTAGAATTAGACAAATTTACAGGAGAAGAAGGATTGGTAGAGGCAGTGCTTTCCAAGACACTTTGAGCAGAAATTGAATCTGGAAGAACTGAAGGAGTTGAGCGCCAGACAGACCCTGAGGTGGAAAATTCAGTGCAGGGGTTGCATGACTCCCAGTTGGTGTTGATGCAGCAGAAGTGGAAAATTCAGTGCAGGGGTTGCATGGCTCCCAGTTGGTGTTGATGCAGCAGAAGAATTAATTGCACTACTTTTTGAAGGTGGAGTCTTTGCCATATCAGAATTACTATCCTGGGAAGCAGTATCTTCAACATGCTCTAGGGAGGAACTACCCTGCTATTATATCAAAACAATACCCAATCTTATACATCAAAACCATTCATCAAGCCATCAACTAATGATAAAACATCTTCTTTTGGAAAACTTGACCCATTTTTAAGCATCTGACTGCACCATTAAATATATTAAAAATAAAAAAAAGTGAAAGAGAACACTTACAGGCATTTGAGATGTTGGTGCTGCCAAAGAAGTCTTCAAGATTGGAGCACCCTGATAACATAAAGATTTTCTACAGGTTATTTTTAATGAAAGAGGCCATTCCATGACAATTCTGTTAAAAATCACACGAATGCACACATGACAAAATGCCTTATTTAAGTACCAAACAGAACCGACAGGCCTTAATCCCAATATATTTAGGGTCGGCTACGAGAACCAAGACATAAAAATCTACATTGGAACACAGACTCGAATCCTCCTCCAATCATTTCCATCAACCACCATCCCTTCAAGTTCTAATAATTTTATACCAAATGTTATCACCACCTCCACCAACATCTATTTTGGTCTCTCCTTCAACCTTCAACCCTTCACTAGGTTAAAGTGTTGCATCCTTCTAATAAGTGCACATCCTTGATCTACATCCTATCACCTATGTGGCAAACCACTGCGAAGTGCAGTGTAAACAGTAAGTTCTTAGGGTTTGCATATCTGCCACAAGCATGTTTACTATATACTGTTTCTTGTTAGCCTAACATTTTGTACCATGTAGCAAACATGTCTGAAAGCCATCCTATAGATTGTCCCCTTCAAAGTCAAAGGTATATTGTGATCATACAAATATCTTGTTGCACTCCTCCACTCAAGCAAACCCAGACTTGATCTTATGGTTAACATCTCCATCCATATGCCCATCTCTTTAAAATATTGACCCTCAGTACTTGACATTCTACTAAATGTGTCAGTGTTAAACCAACAGTCTAAAACTATACTTGCTTCATTTCATTCTTGTCATAACCGTTTTTAGGGTGGAACAATTGTTTAAAAAAAAGTACGACTTTTAATTTGAAAAAATGGATGATTTATAATTGATAAAATGAATAAGAGTCGTCATCAACCTTTGGGTTAGGTAGGTCGAGTACCTAAAAACATCTTTTAAAATTTTTTTTAAGAAAAATCGTTTTTTAAAACAAAAATTGGTCTGCGTTTACCAAAGATTCGATTAAAATGAGTTCGGGAGTCGGTTACGCGTGGGGTAGGATTAGCACCCCCACAGTGCCCAAAATTAGTATTGTTTTGCTTACACGTTGTCGTAATGGTGAAAATCTTGAATCAAATATCAAGTTAAAATTAGGGCTGAGCAACGAAACCGAGAAAACCGAAAAACCAACTAAAACGGTTCGGTTTCGGGTTGATTTAAAGAATCAATTCTATTGATTCGGTTCGGGTTTTCCATATGGAACCCACTTGTTCCATATTGAACCGAATATAGACAATTTTTTGTTGAATTTATAGTTTCAAGTGAATTTTTCATTGAAAAACCGACAAACCGAACCGAAAAAATCGGTTTCACATAATTCGGTTTAGGTTTAAATTTTAAAAAAACCATTTATTTCGGTTAAGTTCAATTTTTAGTAAAAAACCGAACCGAATACACCCCCAGTTAAAATATGATCCTTTTATTGAATATTGATTAATTTGCTTCAAACTAATTAATTAGAAAAATTTCTTTAACTCAAAAAGAAACCTCAAAATTAACAATCCTCCATCGAAAAAGTTATTTCGATTATTTCTTATCCATAAATAATATTCCCTCTTTGATACAAAACATGATAGTGTTTCATACACGAATATATATATATATATATATATATATATATATATGCACAAAGAACTAAACTATATAAAAACATGTGGGAACCACTTGTTGGAATCCTATGACATTGGATTATACTTTTGTCAAATTTGAAACAATATATAACATATATTTATTTGTTCAAAATATGTGGAAAACATTTTACACATCAAACATCTGGACTTTAAGATCACATTCATAATAATAATGCACATAAAAACGATTAGCATTAAAGTAAAAAATAAATAAATGTTGAATTTTACACAAAAATAACATTTCTATGCAACAAATCATACAACTTGATAAAAAAATCATTAAAATGAAAAATAATCGTACACCATGGATAAATATATATTTTAATTCAGAAGGCACAAAGGATCAAAATGATTTGAAATGTAATTTGCCAATAAAAATATGGAATTAACCACTATACATATCAACAACAAATGGAGACTAAAACGTACTAAACTAAAAGTTAATAGTTTCAATAAGTATTTATCCAAAAATAAATAATACACGCATGGTGACCAAAACATAAATATAACACAGTTTAGACCCGAAATAAAATGCAAGAACTTTTCATTTGATGACTAAAATAGAAATTTAAAAAGGTCATTGCCAAAATCAAACATTAACGATACTAATATAACAGGACTAAAACACAAACAATAAAACATAAGAGCTTGAAATAAAATAAACATAACATCCTTTAATAACTAAAAAAATGTTATAAAGCAAGAGGAACTAAGAGTGGAATTACCCCTGAACATGGAAACCCCTTTCGTACGTTGTTTTGCACAGTATTTTTAAGCCCAAAATACGGGCTTCATCCACTCAATTTCATTCATTTTCTCAGTTTAGAAACTGATGAAGGAGAGAGAATAATTTTCTCTCCAATGCTTCATCAAGGTCACCGCCGCCGATGGAATCCACGGCGGCGACGCGGCAGAGCGACCCCGAACACCCAAAAAGATCCCCTCCGATTTATACAACCCGAATCTAAACCCCCTTAGTCTAATCTTTACCCAAAATCCCTAGATCTAGAAAAAAAAATGAGTTTTACCTTCGATGAAAGGCTTTTACAACTCCGATGAGATTACCCCGCGACCAGATCTACAAGGGTGAGATCGTTTTCTTTCTCTCGAATTTCCTCATTGTTCTCTTCGTGGTTTGATCTCTCGATGTTTGGGTTCCCCTTGGTTTGAATACTCGCTCCTGTTCGAATACTTTTTCTCTTCGAAAACTCCTGTTCAAATCCTCACTGTAAATGTTTTCCCCTTGTTCGAATGCTCTCCTCTGTCTTTTATGGTTGCTTGCAGTGGTCGTTCCACTGATGTCTTATTTAGTGGAGGATTAGGTTTCTTTTTTTTATTGTTTTAGTGGGATCTGGGTGGATGACTGATTTGGTATTATTTGTAGATGGATGATGACTCGGTGATGACGATGGTGGCCTCGACAGTCGGCTGGAGTGGTGACTTGGTGGCTCATCGACGACGACTGGTTATTGATAAAAAGTCGGCGTGTACAGTGGACTGTTCACCTTGTTGGCAGCGACAATTTAGGATTAGGGATTTGAAACCCTAATCTGAACTGGGTCGAGTAATTAGGCCGATCGAATTGGGTTTGGGCCAAATATGGGTCAATGTTGTAATATGGGTCGGTTTGTGTAGGCTACTCAAGTCCAGCAACTCAGCAGCCCAATTACAAAACTTAGCAGGCTTACCCGGTTTAGATCCAACAAACCAACCCATACTACAACATTGACCCAGATCTGGTCCAAACCCAATTCGACTGGCCCAATGACTTGACCCAATTCAGATTAGGGTTTCAAATCCCTAATCTTAAACCATCGCCGCCAGCAAGAAGGTAGACAGTTCACTGTACACGCCGACTTTTCAACACAACCAGTCGCCGCCAACGTGCCACCAAGTCACCACTCCAGCCGACTGCCGAGGCCACCATCGCCATCACCGAGTCATCATCCATCTACAAATAATATCAAATCAACCATCCACCCAAATCCCACTAAAATAATAAAAAATGAAACGTAATCCTCCACTAAACAAGACATCAGTGGAACGACCACTGCAAGCAACCATAAAAGACAAAGGAGAGCATTCGAACAAGGAGAAAAACATTTACAGTGAGGATTCGAACAGGAGGAGTTTTCGAAGAGAAAAAAAAAGTATTCGAACAGGAGGGAGTATTCGAACCAAGGGGAACCCAAACATCGAGAGATCAAACCACGAAGAGAACAATGAGGAAATTAGAAAGAAAGAAAACGATCTCACCCTCGTAGATCTGGCCGCAGGGTAACCTCACCGGAGTTATAAAAGCCTTTTATCGGAGGTAAAAATCATTTTTTTCCTATATCTAGGGGGTTTGGGTAAAAATTAGACTAAGGAGGGTTTAGATTCGGGTTGTATAAATCGGAGGGGATCTTTTTGGGTGTTCGGGGTCACTCCGACTACCGCGCTCTGCCCTGACGCCGTTGTGGATTCCATCGGCGGCGGTGACCTTTCTTTCCTAATAAAGCATTGATGAGAAAATTATTTTCTCTCTCCTTCCTCAGTTTATAAACTGAGAAAATGAATGAAATTGAGGGGATGAAGCCCGTATTTTGGGCTTAAAAACACTATGCAAAACGACATCGTACGAAAGGGGAGGGGTTTCCGTGTTTTCATATTCAGGGATAATTCCACTTTTAGTTCCTGTTACTTTATAACCTTGTTTTTTAGTTATTAAATAAAGTTATATTTATTTTATTTCAAGCTCTTATGTTTTATTATTTGTGTTTTAGTCTTGTTATATTAGTATCTTTAATGTTTGATTTTGGTAATGACTTTTGTAAATTTCTATTTTAGTCATCAAATGAAAATTATTGCATTTTATTTCGGGTCTAAACTGTGTTATATTTATGTTTTGGTCACCATGCGTGTATTATTTATTTTTGGATATATACTTACTGAAACTGTTAACTTTTAGTTTAGTACGTTTTAGTCTCCATTTGTTGTTGATCTGTGTAGTGGTTAATTCCAGATTTTTATTGGCAAATTACATTTCAAATCATTTTTATCTTTTATGCCTTCTGAATTAAAATATATATTTATCCATAGTATACGATTATTTTTCATTTTAACGATTTTTTTATCAAGTTGTATGATTTATTGCATAGAAATGTTATTTGTGTAAAATTCAACATTTATTTATTTCTTTACTTTAATGCTAATCGTTTTATGTGCATTATTATTATGAATGTGATCTTAAAGTCAAGATGTTTGATGTGTAAAAAGTTTTCCACACGTTTTGAACAAATAAATATATATTATATATTGTTTCAAATTTGACAAAAGTATAATCCAATGTCATAGGATTCCAACAAGTGGTTCCCACATGTTTTTATATAGTTTCGTTCTTTGTGCATATATATATATATATATATATATTCGTGTATGAAACACTATCATGTTTTGTATCAAAGAGGGAATATTATTTATGGATAAGAAATAATCGAAATAACTTTCCCGATAGAGGATTATTTTTTTATAAGAATAGGAGGCCTCATTAAAAACCTCCTTCTTAGAGGTCCTTTACCCTAGGATAAAAACCAACTAGCGGAAGGAGGAAAAGAGTTCCAGAATATATTAATTGCAAATGAAGTACATAAGATTTAAAAACAGTCCTGTGATATACATAAAACTTAAACACACTCCTAATAATCCTTAATGCTAAACGCCCCAACTCGCTGATACAACAATTACTATCACCCAATCCCCTCCTTTACTAGCTTATCAGCCTCGCAGTTACAACACCTCCGAATCCACCTTACAATAATCTCAAACACTGAAATTGTAGACACCAACTCCTTAACTAGATTAGTAAGAAAAGTAGGAACTGTGGCTTGATCTTTCAACCATCCCACTGCTAATTCACAATCAGATTCCAGAATTAGTCTTCCTTTCGATACCCATTCTGAGGAGACAAAGATGTCTACTCCTTTTTTGATGACTTTCAAATCTGCTAAGATGATAAGAGTAGGACCAACATTTTCTGAAAAAGAAATTAGCTTAGTCTGATTCCAATCTCTGAGAATACCCCCAATTCCAGCAATCATCCCAACAGTACAAACAACTCCATCCACATTCATCTTATAAAAATCGGTTGGAGGAGGACTCCAACAGACCACAGGCCTGTTGAGATCTTTAATAACAGAAAAATTGTCTGCTACTGAAGGATCACCAATTAACGAATCCACCTGAATAGAGAGGTTGGGATACTTTGCTAGGAACCATTTCGCTAACCTCAGCCGAACCGTGAAAAACAATGCAAATCTGTCTAACTTTCCTCCACCAAAGATGATTTCATTTCTAAACTTCCATAATGACCATAGGACTGCCGTTGGAATAAACTTCCACATAGCAGAATAAGGCTTCAAATCTGTCCAAGAGCTAAGAAGGGAGGGAGGATCAGAAGGTATAACTAACGAAATACCCAAAAGCCTATAACTTTGTTTCACGGTTCCCACGAAACCTGGCAAGAAATAAAAAGGTGATGAACAGATTCTTCACAGTGATTACAGAAAGGGCATAAAATATCATCCCCTAAGGGAACCCCCTTTTTCTTCAATTCCACTCACCGCTACTTTTTTATGGGATACTTGCCAAAGGAATGCCTCAACTCTAGGAGGAACTAAACCCATCCAAACATATTTGTTCCACATAAATGAATCCTCATTAGAATAGGAAAAAGACTTCTTGCGTGCTTTTATAGAAAACAACTCCTCCCCAACTCCATCCCATAGCAAACAATCCTCCAAAGATTCGGTTAATTTAATGTCTTTGAGTCTATCCAATCTCTCTAACAACTGAACCACTTCCCAATCACAGAGATTCCTCCTTGTTTTAATATTCCACTCCCATCCATTAGAATCATAGCTCCCAAATTCAGCAACCTTGCCCCATTGAATTGGAGAAAGTGCAAAAATCCTAGGGAAAAGAATTTTCAAAGGAAAATCCCCTAACCAAGTATCATTTCAAAAGGAGATCAATTTGCCATTCCCTACTTGTAGCTTCGCATGGTCTCTAAGGCATCCTCTAATAAAATCATCTTTTTTTTTTATAAGAATGGAAGGCCTCGTTAAAAAACCCCTTCTTGATTAATAGAGCTTTAGAATAAGCTCCTTAATCAGCGGAAGGAGGAAAAGAGTGCCTTAGAACTTTTATTGATACTGAAAGTTTACATAAGATTTAACAATTACACTAAAATCCAGGACATAATACTTAAACACTCCAACTGCCATAATAATCATCTCACACAGTCAACCTATCCCTTTCTTTGCTAAACTGTCTGCCTCTCCATTGCATGCCCTTGGAATTAACCTCACTGAATGAACCTTTCCCATGATAAGTGTAGAAATCTGATAAACAAGATGCGATAAAAAAACTGGGGCCAGAACCAGGGAATGAATCCAATCCCCTACCGACGAACAATCACTCTCAACGATCAACCTACCAATAGACTCCCAACGTGAAGACAAAAAAATTTCAATGCCTCTTTTTATAGCTTTTAATTCAGCAAGTGGAGGAGATCCTTGACCAACATTCTCTGAAAAAGTCAAAAGGGTACAACCATTCCAATCTCTTAATATACCTCCAATTCCTCCACATAAAGTTATTAACAATTCCCCTCCAAATCCAAGAGTCTTTTTGGGAGAAGACCTTGGAAATATCCATGGAATTACAACTAACATCATGTTTGGTACATATGAAACTCTTCCACATAGAATTTTTCTCATTAGCAAACTTCCACACCCACTTTCCCAACAAAGCTCGATTAATATATTTCAAATCAGCAACTCCCAAACCTCCACAACTCAGAGGTTTGCAAATCTTATGCCAACTTACCCAGTGCATTTTCTTCTTCTCAACCCCTCCACCCCATAAAAAAGCCGCCATCAAAGAATTTAACTTCTGACATATAGTAGATGGCATCTTGAACAAAGATAGAAAGAAGACAGGTAAGGATGACAATACCGACTTAATAAGCACCAATCTGCTCGCCATTGACAAAGAGAAAGCTTTCCACCCGCTAGTTTCTTATTGAAGTTGTCAATAACCGACTCCCACAATTTCTCACTATTTCTTATTGCCCCTAATGGAAGTCCTAAATATACGGATGGAAAGGAACCAATAGTACAACCAATAGCCGAAGCCCAATCCTCCATGATATCATCCTCCACATTAATGCCAAAAAGTTTGCTTTTAGCTAAATTAAGATGAAACCCCGTCATTAAGCTAAAAATCCTCAAAACTCTTCTAACATTCTTAATCTGAGTAATGGAAGCTCCACATAAAATAATTAGGTCGTCTGCGAACTGAAGATGAGACAAAGTGAAGTTCTGGTTTTTGCCAAACAAAAACCCTTGAAATAGGCCAGTTTCCACAGCTTTGGTTAACATCATATGAAGTAGTTCACCAACCACATTAAACAAAAGAGGAGAAAGACTACATCCTTGTCTCAATCCTTTAGCAATTGGAAACTCCTCTGTAGGCGACCCATTGACTAAAACCGAAATTGAAGCAGTGGAGATACACTGTGAAATCCAAGAACACCACCTGTCACCGAAGCCCATGACTTTCAATAGCCTTAGAAGAATCTGCCAGTCAACTGTGTCATATGCTCTACTGAAATCGACTTTAAAAACAACTCCTCTTAGCCCTTGTTTCCCCCAAAAGTCAATGCCTTCATTAGCTAAACATGGGCAATCTAACAATTGCCTCCCAGGAATAAAAGCAAACTATGTTGGGCTTACAATATCATTAACACATGAAGAGTCTCTTAGAAAGAACTTTTGAGAGAATCTTATATAAGCTGCCCACAAGACTAATAGGTCTGTAGTCTTCAATACTCTCTGGATTACCTTTTTTAGGAATCAAGGTAATAAATGCATGATTTACCCCATGAACCCATTCTTTTCCTTTATAAAAATCGGAGAAAAACTCCATTATCAATTTTGAGGTTTCTTTTTAGTTAAAGAATTTTTCCTAATTAATTAATTTGAAGCAAATTAATCAATATTCAATAAAAGGATCATATTTTAACTTGATATTTGATTCAGGATTTCCACCATTACGACAACGTGTAAGCGAAACAGTACCAATTTTGGGCATTGTGGGGGTGCTAATCATTCCCCACGCGTAACCGACTCCTGAACTCGTTTTAATCGAATCTTTGGTAAACGCAGACCAACTTTTGTTTTAAAAAAGATTTTTCTTAAATTGTTTTTAAAAAACGTTTTAGGTACTCGACCTACCTAACCCAAAGGTTGATGGCAACTCTTATTAATTTTATCAATTATAAATCACCCATTTTTCCAAATTAAAAGTCGTAATTTTTTTTAAAACAATAAACAATTGTTCCACCCTAAAAACGGTTATGACAATTCTTTATCTCTACCAACATGCCATAATTTGAGCAACAGTAACCTATGGCATTAGCTTTCTTGACCGCAAGGCAGAAATGGTTTATATGTCTCCTAATCTTAGCCTTTGTATCTCTACTTACTACTTACCCAAAAGAGGTTCTATGGTCCAAGATGCTAAATAGAAGTCAAGGTTTTGGATTTTCTTTCATTCCTTCCAACCATTAGCCTAGGAGAACCTTTTCCCATTTGACACAAAGCCAAGCTTCAGTGTGTCACATTGCTTCAAGACAACCGCCTATGAACCCCTATCCATTTATCACTACTATCGATATTGTTCATATACAACTTTCAAAAAACAATATGCTAGTAAATAGCATGCCTTAGCAAGTAACAATGTCGCAAGAAAACCAATTTGAATTGCAATTTAATATATAATACAAGAATCTTCAAGCATAAAGAAAAGAAACCAAGAAGACTTTACCTTGGAAAGTGGACCAATTGCAACTAGATCTTCAAAAGCCTCCACCTTGTCTAGAGGTAATAAGTTGTAGAGCTCATTAACGTCACTAAATTCATCAAAGTCCTCCTAAGAAATAATTGGAAATATATGTAAAAATGAAAACCCACATGAATGACCAACAAAGGGCATAAAAATAATGCACTTCCAAAAATAAAGTGTAAACAAATTAGGATAAAGCGGAAGGTAACATTGGCACCCAGAAAAACAACTCTAGGATAAAAAAATAATCTTGATTACGTTCCACATAATCATCCAAGAAGTCTTTCACATCATTGACTTGCTCTGGACTCAATTCATCATTGTCCAATAGTCTTAAAATCAATTCTAACTTCATTATATGAGCTTTGTGTCATGTAATTGATGTCTCCAAGCGTGTCTGAAGCAAAGAAAACAAGAAAAAAAAGTTATACCAAAACAAAACATTGGACTTGCATTCATATTTTCTCTTTCAATTCTACCAGTCTAGGAGATCTTGTCTTTCCTTTCTTCACAGACAGCCCCTCAATCTCAGCTTCAAAACTATCAATCTAGGATTCTAACTCAGAAACCTACTCAAGGAAAGAGTGTATTGTTACATAATAGCTTCAAGATATAACTGAGTTAGTGAGTTTAAGTAATATAATAATTACTACAAAACACAAAATATACAAGGAAAGTTCAACAGAAGTGGAAGTTGAAAAAAAATGATATTTAGTTTATTCAGATAAAAAGGAATAGAATGGAAAATATATTATGAGAATAAATAAAAGTTGCACCATAATAGAGTTGAAGCCATTTTTTACACAAGCAAGAAAAAGGGGTAGAAAGGGTTAAATCCATACCACATTGTTCAGCCAATCCCTTGTCTCTAACATAGCCTTCTCCTTCGGGTCCTGCAATGAAATTGAAACATCAAATATAATTCAAATAGAGCGGACAATTTTGGGACCTCATGCTACCAAAATTTTAATTTCATTCAGTGAGGAAGCTTTCAAGGTTTGAAGATTATTAAATAAGCTTGGTAAGATGAAGAAATGGAGAGTTTACAAAGAAAAAAGGGGAAAAAGACCACTTATGCCTTGACTAGGGTGGTTGAATATCATAAAAGGAGAAAGGAGTTCCAAGTACACAACTAGACTAAAGCCCAATTAGACCTAAAAGGTACCAATCAAATTTTATGTTTAGTTCATAAACATATAAAATCTTGATATGAGTGCAACGGTATAAACCATACAGCATACCTCATGTAGTGGGAAAAAGCCTAGTTTGAGCCATCATCACTACTTATTCACAGGTAAATAGGAAAAAAACCAAGGAGATGTGCAGGAAGCTTACATTTTTGGGCTGTTGGCCCAAGCCTTCGTTAGAGAATGCTTTTGTCTTAGTCTCCTTCTCACATATCTTAAACCTTTCCATTTCTCGTTCAATTTGCTTCCGAGCATCCACCAGTGCCTGCTCATAAGAGGCACTAATCTATGTTGATAAACAAAAGAAGCAAAGAGTAATAATAATCAGCTTCAAATCAGTTAACACGAGTATATAATGAATGTAAGAATACAGTTTTGTTTATCATTTAAGGCAAAGGTGATACAACAACACCACATACAGACTATGAGATTACAATAATAAGGGCAATAAAAAATTGCACAAATTACCTAATGAACATGACAAATCAAATAACCAATGCAAACAAATCATTGAAAATAACTTAAAACTAGTAACTAACTTTCTTATCCTTGATCTCGCTCGATTGAATCCATGTCTTGATCTGATCCTTATACCTTTGCAGCTTCTTGATTTCCTTCTTCAAGTCAGCCTCAAATTTTTCCTTCTGATTTGCGTTATCGGTATCATAAACCTAAACCATACGATAAAAAGAAAAACCAACAATCAACACTTCACATTAAATTTGCTCCACGGAAAACTAATTACTTGACAAAAATAAATTATTGAAATTATTTAACACCTCTTCTTCCTCTTTTATCAAGATAAATCTAAAAACAAATTGAATCATTAATAAAGAAAAAAATACAAACAAATTCAACATATTTCCAAAAACACTTCAAAAAGTAGCGAGACAACAGTTAACAAATGTTTGATTCAATTTCATAGGAACCACAGTTGACTAACATTGATTAGAGTCTGCTTTACTGCAATTTCTCGAGAACCAAACAAAAAGATAGAACAGAACAGAAAAAATTGACTTATTTGAAATGATGAAATCTTAAAGGTAAACCTTGTTCCAGATGCTATCGAACACATCGACACCTTACTGGACTTTCTTGAGAACACGATCGATCTCTCCTTGTAGCTTGCGACTAGGCCACATTTTTTAACCGGGTGTTTCCGGGGCGATTTAAAGAGAATCTATCAAATGATAAAATCGTAAACCCTAGTACAGACTGATTGCTCGATGTTTTTGTGGTGGAATCTTGCCCAACGTCAGTGAGATTTTGATATCCTTTCCCTCTTTTAGGGAATATATTTATTTCAGATGGATTGGACTATGACTGCACAATCCAATACGACACCGGATTAGTGGATGGAAGCTTATAGATGGAACAGACAAGTTCCCATAAGAAGACAGAAGTTGTTAAATCATTTTAGCCGTTTCGGGTAAACTAAATCAGTGCTATAGAAAAAAACAGGATAAAAAACATTAAGGTTATTGGACTATATTTAAATAAATCATTTTTATTATTAAATTTTTGAATTTTTAATATTTTGATTTATTTTTCTTTCATTATCGATACAATAAGATCTTTAACGGCTCTTGACAATACTTTATAAATTATTTAAAGCTTGTTGTTTGATTGATCTAACGATGACAAAGGTTAAGACATGAATATTTTGTGTTTCTTTCCCCTCTATTGTGTTTTTCTTGTTGACATTAAAAAAATAAGGCTTAAATATAAAATAAGTGATCAAACTCTATTTGTTTTTATAAATTGGTACTTAAACTATTTTTTAAATCATTTAGTGTTTAACGTTACAAACATTATTATTTTAAGTGCCTCGACTATAACGACAGTTAAAAAATTTCATTAAGTCACATGTGTCATTATCTTAAAATTTTCATTTTTTTATTTTTCTTAAAAAATATTATTTAAAAAACAACCCGCGTCCCCCCTCTCCCTCCCTCCCCCTCCCTCCTCCTCCTCCTCCTCCTCCTCCTCCTCCTCCTCCTCCTCCAAACTTTTCCATGGCCGTCCAAATGACTAAAGCTCAAACGGCCGACTAAACAACCCACCAAATGGCCAAAAGGTTGGTTGCCAAAGTCGAATAAATGGTTGATTACCACGATCGACTAAAGAGATTAAGGGATTGGGTATTTAGGATTTTAGGGATTAAGTTTGAAGTGTAGGGATTTGAGAAATTTAGGGTTTAAGATGATAGCAAGGATTATGATCGATCATTGGATGGTCGGTGACGTATGAATAGTTGTTCTTCAGTGAATAGGTGGTCGAAGATGATCGGCGATTGGAGTAAAGAGGACTAGAATAAGAGATTCAAGGAGTTTTGGTTTTTTTTGGTATTTTAGAAAAATAGGGTTTTTTAAAAATAAAATATTTTAATTTTTTAAAGTAAATTTCCAAAATTATCAAATTGTGATAGTGTCACTTAATAAGCTTTTTTAATGGTCGTTAGAACCGAGACACCTAAAGTGATAAAGTTTGTAACGTTACGCGCATGGATGATTCAAAAAATAGTTTAGGCACCAATTCATGAAAAACTGTATAGTTTTGGCACTTACTTTATTTTTAAGCCAAAAATATTATAGTGTTTTTTTTATTAATATGTGGTAAGTAGAAGACAGTATTTGTTCAAAAATAACTCTCAATCTTTTTGACATTGAACGTTCACACTCCTAGCCTTCACGATGCTCAAACTCGAGTCCTCAAGGAATAACAATAATTCTTTTACTACAAATATCACTTGGTTCGTGCTATTTGAGTGTTTAATTGAATGAAAAAAAAATTAAAAGTTTAATTGATTTTAATGAAAAAGATATTTAATTTATTTTACATATTTTATCTCTTAATATGATGGAAAATAAATAATACACGAAACACTAATTTTTCACTATGCAATTTTTTTTTCACATGAGATTTTACTCATTGATGCGAACTAACAGATACTATTCAAATACCTAACTTACCAATATAAAAACATTTTTGAATTGTTTTAACTTTTAAAGAAAAACTGTCTTAAATGTTAGATGTTCAGCATTTCAGATAGAAAACACGAAAAAACTAAACTGCGTCGTGTTGCTGGCAATATCTATATCGGTTATGTAGTTGTTGCAAGTTATTCAATTACAAGCAACAACATTTATTCACCGATGTTTTATCCAAATTCTATTATAAATATCATCAACTTTGCCTTCTTTTGAATTCTTATGAAGCTGTAAAAGGAAAATGAACTACCGCTTTCAATTAATCCACAAGAACAAACCTTCGAAAAAAATAACATAATAGCACCAGATCTGCGACTAATTTTGAATGGTATCCTGATGTTATTTGGTCAACATGTCTTCTGGAGTTATGATCTTTTGTCTCTTAGCTTTTCAACGGTTCTTGAATCGCATCAATCCGATATCGGAAACTCAAGATACACTAATTTTAGTGAAGACAGTGTATGCAGAAATTCCTATACAGGATTAATACGAATTTTGTAATTATTACGAATTCTTAACATTTTTATTGATTATTTGTAATATAATTTAGTATATTATGATATATTATATTTTATAATTAGATTTCTTATTTTATTAGGAATTAAGATTGAGTTAAAACATTATTCTTAATTTATTATTATTTATTAAGAATTAGAATTATAACATGTTTAGTTTATTATTATTTTATTTATTAGTTATTTAGGACTTTTAGAATTCATCTCATATATAAAGGAGGTTTCATTTAACTTTGTAATTACATCTTTTCTTAAATACAATATATTGAGAGTTAATCTTTGCAAGCGTTGATTACTTGTGCATTCGAAGCTTTTTTCATTAAGTTCTTCGTGAAAGAGATCTTCACACTCCGATTTGCCTCTTTATTGCAATTACGATGGCTCGTTAGAGCCGATTATCGAGTTTGTCTAGTCAATTGTGATTAGGAGGGTTCGTAGGACAATTATTTACCAATCATCATCTTCATCGTCAAATCACCATTATCACCTATCACCATAAAAACCCTAACTTTAGCAAAGTTATTCTTATCTTATTACATTCATTGTCTTTGTTTTATTTCATTATATTTGTTTTATCTTTATTTTCTTCATCTTATTTCTTTTGTCCAATTTTTCAGCAAACCTAAACTCCTTTAAACCATAATTGTTGTTAAAAGCATTCATTATCTTCCTCTTGTTCTTTGATCGAATCTAGAGCTTTCTAAGTTTGATTCTTCAACAAGAGCAACATCCATTCATCCGTTGTCGCATCTCTATTAATTAGTATCAGATTTGGGATGATTCTGGGAGATAATCAAGAACTTTTGATTGTTCTTTCAAGCATACACCACCAAGGTATCCAAACGGAGTTAGTTCGCACAAGTTCATTGTTTTCAGGTTCTTTTTCAATTATTTTAATTTATTTTCAATTTATTCTTATTAGTTTTCTTATTTTCATGAAAAATAAAAGAAAAAAGAAAAAAATAAAAGAAAAAGTCAAAAAATAAAAATAATCCACAACTTGTAAACGAAGAAATTTGGGGCTTACTTTTTACATGTACTTGATTCGTCCTAAGATCAATTTCCAATAAAAAATTTAGACCAATTGGATTGACCCCTCAAAATTGTTTTTTATGTTTGATTGATAGATTCGAGGACTTGTCGTTGGCGAATTTTTTTCAGAAATAATTTCATATTGATAATTTCCAAATTGAAACTAAATTCACTGAAGGGCTTTAAAAAATTCAGAATTTTTGAAGATTATAAACCCCCTCAAAAACATTGCTCAAGTTGATTATGTGTTTGATTGACATATTTGGGACTTCTTCTTAAAGAATTTCCAGAAAATTTTGTAGAGGGAATTTTACGCTGAAATTTTCCAGATTGAAAATATATCCATTGAGGGACATTTAATTTTTTTAGAATTTTTGGAGATCGTAAATCCCTCAAAAATGTTGCTCAAGTTGATCTTGCGTTTTAGGTTTATCTGAGTTTGCATTTCCAGTTTTCCTGATTCTTATTGCTTTAGGTTCCTTTGTCTTACAACCTTTTTATTCCTCTAGATTATCTAACATATTCTTCTCCCTTTTTAGTAGGGTTCAAAAAAGTTTGCATACTTCTTCTTCTTTGCATTCTTGTTCTCTTGGAGTCATACATTTATTTGACGTCTTAGAGCTTTAAGTAATTCTTCTCCTTGTAATACCCTACACCAGTACGACACGCAATCGACCAGTGAGAGTGCCACACAGAACCACCAAAGTGGCTAACCAACAAATTTCCTTATCATACTCACTTGAAATTAAAGTTTCATGTGTAAATACTTGCACTAAAATAGAAAATAAAATCCATGTAAAAATAGTTTACAATCAGGAGCTCCCACAATTAAAAAATAAATCAAAATATACTTACCATGTATTTAAAACAATTTACGACTCAAATTTACAAAATAGAGCTTTGAATATACATGCCTTCTAGAAATTTGAGATTTATTCTACTCTGTTATTTGGTCTGGATTTCTTCTAGTCAAAAGGCTCCTCTACTGATCTTCGCATAATCTGCGTAAGGAAACAAATTTCAAACGCTGAGCTAATTAGCTCAGTGCCATACTAACAACTAAAATATACTAACAATGGTATATTTATAACATGTTTTAATATTTGAAAACAATATCATGCATCATCAATACAACATTAGTGAGTATCCTTGCAATACTCACTCTCCACGCTATGATAGACATCATAGTGCGGCTAAGGGATTTCTGCATCTCAGAGATCACGTACCCCTCTAAACTCCTGATTATATGGCCCTCGAAATCACTGCATTGGACACCACACCCCCAACTAGCCCACCCCTTGCGAGTTTCAGACCATGCGCCCTAGCTAGTCAGTTTTAAGGGACTTGCGCCCTACCTATGGATATTCGTACTACATCTATACTTTCGACACCCTAAACTAGAGGAACTCAGGTGTCCAAATTGTTTCATGAGCATCAACCAAGGCTATTTTTATGTCACCCTAATTATTTGGTTTCTATTTTTGAATTAAACATTGTAATATTTTCACTTGTAGTCTTATTTGATGATATACTGAAGTATTGGGGTACCTCGGGTCTAATTCCCTTAAATACGATCCTTTTTGCCCAAAACGGACTAAAAGTTTCGATACTAGCCCAAGAGTATTGATACTTTTGTAAAAGTTTCGATACTTTATATAAGTACCGATACTTTTATACATTCTGTTCTGTCTAGTTTCGATACTTACTGAGAGTTTCGAAACTATAACTCAAAGTTTCGATACTCTTGAAAGAGTATCGATACTTCTGCCCAGAAAACACGTTTTTACCCAAAAATTAAGAACAAATTCGATACTAGCCCAATAGTATCGATACTTGTCATGCATAAGACTTAAATACAAGCACAAAAATGTTATATCTCACTCCCAAAGATCCTTGGGAGGTCCCCAAACATGCTTAAAGTCTTGTATGTCATAAAAACGACATAAATAATGCTTATATCATGTTTAAGATTCCAAAACATAAAATCTACCATTGATATGCTCAATACGGTTATTTCTTACCTTCATGTTATTCATTACATTAACATGACCCATTAAGAGTATAAAGAAGTTGTAAATGTGTATACATTTATTTCTAGGCAAATAGAAAGCTCCAACTCACTCAATGGAAGCTTTTTCCTTCCCCTTTGTCTTGGAGGCTTCACCCACTTCTTTCACTAATCAAGATAAGAAAGAAAAGTTTATAAATAATCTATGTAATGAAAATGAGGATTAGAATACTTCCAATAACCTAAATCCAACAAAAAGAACCTAGAATCCTTGGATTTATTTAACCTCTAAAAATGCATTTTGGAAACCTTAGAGGAAAACTTGCAAAATAGGGCTTAAATTAAAGCTTGAAGGATAGTTATTCATAATCTTACCTTGGCTCAAGCTAACTAAGATTGGATTGCTTGAAAATTGGCTCTTGAAAATAAAGGAAATGAAAAATGCTAGAAGGAATAATGAGTAGAGTATCTAGAAACTAAAATATTTTTAATAATTATTTTAGATGCTAAAATGGGTCTCGGGTTGACCCGAACTACTAACCCAGGTTTTGGGGCGTTACAACTCTCCCCTCCTAAGAAGAAATTTTGTCCTCAAAATTTTACCTGGATAGAAAAGATGCAGATACTGAAGCTACATGTTTTCTTCGGTTTCCCAAGTGGCTTCCTCGACTCCATGATTTCTCCAAAGCACATTTACTAAAGGAATCTTCTTGATCCTTAATTCTTTAACCTCTCTAGCTAGGATTCTGATCGGCTCCTCTTCATAGGTCATGTCGGAGCTCAATTCGAATTACTCCAAGGGTAAGACACATGACGATTCTAAACAATACCTTCGTAATATGTATACATGGAATACATTGTGGATGTCTTCTAGTTCTGGCAGAAGAGCTAAACGATAAGCTACTGGTCCAACTCTCTCAATCACCTCATAAGGGTCGATAATATGCGGTTTCAATTTTCCTTTTCACCTAAACCGAAGTACTTTCTTCCATGGAAACACCTTAAGGAATACTTTGTCACCCACGACAAACTCGATTTCCTTGCGCTTCAAATATGCATACGAATTTTGTCTATCTGATGCCTCCTTCATTCTACTCTGAATTATCCAGAATTTTTTTCAGTTTCTTGGATTAGATCTGGTCCCACTATTTTTCCTTCACCAAGTTCAGTCCAACAGAGGGTAGTTCTACACTCTCGCCCATATAGAGCTTTGTATAGAGCCATCTGAATACTCGACCGGTAACTATTATTATATACAAACTCCACTAAAGACAAGTAATCCTCCCAACTACCCTTAGAGTTCATAACCACGTATCTAAGCATGTCCTCAAGAACTTGAATAACCCACTCTGACTGACAGTCTGTCTGAGGGTGAAACGCAGTGCTGAAATGAAGCTTGGTGCCTAATGATTCATATAAAGCTTCCCAAAATCGAGAAGTAAATCTGGGGTCTCTGTTCGAAATAATTAAGTTTGGAACTTCATGTAATGTTACTATCTCTCGGATGTAGAGCTGCGCCTATCTTTCCAAAGTGAAATCCATTCTAACCGGCAAGAAACGCAGACTTGGTCAACCGATCTACTATTACCCAAATCGCGTCATGCTTACGTCTTGTCACCGGTAGACCGATTACAAAACCCATAGCCACTTTGTCCCACTTCCATTACGTTATCTAGATCGACTGTAATAAACCTAAGGGAACCTGATGTTTCGGCTTAACTTGCTGATACACCAGATATTTTACTACAAACTCAGAAACATCTCTCTTCATCCTCGGCTAATAATACAATGATCGAAGTTCCTTATACATCTTATTACTTCCTGGATGAACTAAAAGTGGACAGCAATGGGGCATGATAAAGTATCTTTTCACGTAATTGATAAACCTTCGGGACACAAAGACATCCCCTAAAATACAATGCATCTCCTCCATATAACTCAAACCCTGAGATCTCGCCTCGACGAACTTGTGCCACACGAATTATTATTCTATTATCTAAACCTTGTAGTCTCTTGATCTCGCTTACTATCTCAGGTTCTACTCGGAGCTTGGCCAATAATCCACCCTCATTAGAAATGCTCAGACGCGTTAAAAGTGCTCTCAACTCTGATATTGGTTTCCGGCTCAGCACATCAGTTATCACATTAGCTTTTCCTGGGTGATAATCGATGACACAATTATAGTCGTCTAGTAACTCAACCCATATTCGTTACCTCAAATTCAATTCTTTCTAGGTGAGCAGATACTTCAAGTTTTTACAATCAGTGAAAATATGACATTTCTCCCTATATAGGTAGTGTCTCCAAATCTTGAGCGCGAATACTACTATTGCAATTTTAGATCGAGAGTAGGATAATTATGTTCGCGAGGCTTAAGATGACGAAAAGCATAAGTGACCACTTTTCCTTCTTGCATTGACACACATCCGAGGCCATTTAGTGAAGAATTGTTATAAACTGTGAATTTTTTCCCGACTCTGGTTGAGTTAAAACTGGGGCTTGGGTCAAGAGAGTTTTCAACTGTTCAAAACTACTCTACTATTTTTCTCCCCACACGAACGGTACGCCATTCTTAAGTAATTTAGTCATCGGGGTCTGTTGAAAACATTTTGATATTTCGATATAACAAATAAAGTGTAAATGAATTTTAAGATTTTATATTCGATTTCAAAAATAACATTCGATTAAAATAATCGAATATCAAAAATATTACTCCAAGTTTTCAAATGTCAATTTTAATCCTTACTTAAGTGTAAAATTGTGTTTTAATCTTAAAATATTTTCGAAACAATTTTTACAAAGTATTTTGAATCTTAATCAAGCTAAAAATGAATTTTAAGAATGGGTGTATCGATACACTCTTCGGATGTACTGATACCCCTGAATTTCGAATGTAATAAGGGTACCGATACACAGCTGAATGTATCGATACCCCTCATATTATAATTGGCTCTGAGAAACATCGAATGCAATTAGTGTACCGATACCCCTGGGAGGTACCGATACACTTGGTCAAATAACGGTCGAAATATTTGAATTTTACACTGGTGTACCGATACCCTTTGAAGGTGTATCGATACCCCTACGCTCCCAACAGATTTTTTAAATGGAAAATATACAACAACTGCTCTATTGAATTCACCAATGATCCCTAACATTAAGAATCAATCCAAGATGTATTTAAAAGAATTTTGAAGCCATTGGTCAACAATAATTAAAAAGAATTGAGAGAGAAACAAAGAGAAAGCATCAAACCTCAAGTTTAAGAAATTCAAGCCTATTTTCATTCAATATTCATTTTTCAATATTCATTTTTGCTTTCAAGAACACAATTTTTGCTCATTTGTATTTATCTTTGAGTGTTTTTCCTTGTTCTAGAATTGTGCAAATAATCTACCTTGTGAGGTTTTTCTGTAAAGTTTGCGAATTTGTAATTTTCTCTTTGGGAGAAAGTGTTCTCAAGAATTTGGGGTATAATTCTTGAGGAAATTATAAGGTTACTCTTTGTCCTCAAAAGAAAGACAAATTAGTGAATTTGTGGAAAATCCTTAGTGTGGATAGCTAAGGTAGTGGACGTAGACTTTGGTTGAGAAAGTCGAATCACTCTAAATCACTGTGCAAATATTTTTAATTTTCTGTAAAAGCTTCCACCGACGTTTTAATTACCAATTCACCCCCTCTTGACCGATTCATCCGATCGATTAACTCAACAATTGGTATCAGAGCTACACTCATTTAAAGGTTTTACCACCTCTTGAGTATATTTGGGAAGAGTTCGATCGCTATTCAAGTCATCAATGGCCTCCATATCAAATTTCAACTTCGTTCTTGAGTCATTGCTCGTCAATAAACCTTCTTTCTTCAATGGAGCTAACTATGTTTATCGGAAGAATAGGATGAGGTACTTCATTCAAGTTAGTGATATGGGATCATGGAAAATCGTGATGAACGGATACTCTGAACCATCCACAGATCCAAATTTTTGGAGTGAAGAAGAGACGAGAATGTTCCAGCTCAACTCAAAGACTATCCATATTCTTTTCTATGCACTTGGACCAGATGAATATGGGAGAGTTTCATCTTGTATAACCGCCAAGGAAATATAGGATAAACTACAAGTAACTCATGAAGGCACCAACGAGGTAAAATAATCAAAAATTAGTCTTCTTACTCATAGTTATGCAAATTTCAGGATGAATCCAGGAGAATATATCAAAGCTATGACGGATAGATTTTCCATGATTGTCAATGGCCTCAAGGCATATGGGGAAATTATTCCAAACGAAAAGCTTGTAAGGAAGATAATTTATTCTCTTTTAAAAGCTTGGCAATCAAAGAATGCGTCGATTATCGAAGCTAAAGTCCTAAAGTCTTTAACTCTCGATGAGCTTATTGGATCTCTCCTCACGTATGAAATGATGAGTCAAGATGAGGTAGACCTCGAGAAGAATGACGAGGCAAAGTAGGAGACGGAGAAAAAGAAGAATGTTGGAGTTGCTCTCAAATCCACAAAATATGAGAGTGATTCTGATGATGATGACGATAATGAATAAATGACATTATTTGCCAAACGGTCCAGGAAATTAATGAAGCCCAACAGAGGAAGAAAATTCAAACAAAATGAAGGATTCAAAAATGAACCAAAGGTGAAGGACCCTATCATTTTCTATGAATGCAAAAAGCTCGAGCATATCAAATACGATTACCCGCAATTAAAGAAGAAGGGTCAATCAAAGAAGAAGCACAAGGCACACGTGGCTACTTGGAGTGATGATGAATCATCAAATGAAGAGGAACAAGAATTAGTGAACATGTGCTTGATGGCCACCGGGGAAAATTCTCAGGTAACCTCTAACTCATTTGATTTAGAAGATTATTCTTTTGATGAGTTATTAGAGGAATATACTAGGTTGACTTCGGATTATGAGAAATTATTTTCGAAATACAAGAAAGATATTTCAAAATTGAAAAATGAAAATAATCTCATATCCAAAACCAACAATGATCTTGAAAGTAAAATTAATGAATTACAAATCAAAATCAAAGATTTTAAAAAGAAAATTTCTGATTTGCATAATTTACTTTCAAGAGTCAATGATGATCATCAAAAAGAAATTGATGATCTTAAAACTTCTTTTAATAAAGTTGGACTAAAACGTTTTGAAAAAGGAGAAAGTTCAAAATCCAACTATATTAGAAAGAGTTTTAAAAACTACAATCATAGAGGTCCCCAAAGAACCTCTAATAGAAAAATCGTTAGAAGTATATGGGTCCCTAAAGGACTTAATACTACTAAAGATAAGGATATCATAAATAAATAGATACCCAAGGGGACTAGGATTTTAAGTACTAATGAATTTGGGTACCAAAAATCAAAAATTAATCTATGTTTGTAGGAAAATGAGCATTGTTTCAAGGCACAAAATACAAGTTTAAACTCATGGTTCCTTGATAGTGGATACTCAAGACACATGACCGGAGACAAGAGCCAGTTTATAGAGCTTAACGACAAAAATTGAGGAGTGGTAACCTTTGGTGACAACTTAAAAGGTTACATTGAATGTATAGGTACTATAGTTGTACCTTTTCCATACAAATAGAAAAAGTATTATATGTGAATGGGTTAAAGCATAATCTATTGAGTATTAGTCAATTATGCGATAAAGGATACAATGCCTTATTTAAATCAAATGGTTTTAAAGTTATTGACATTGCATCTAATCGGATTATGCTTATTGGTCATAGAATAAGAAACATATACATGGTGCATTTAGATTCATTAAATATGACTAATTTATGTCTAGTTGCAAAGGATGAACATGATAGTTGGTTATGACATAGGAGACTAGGACACACTAGCATGAGTGTTTTACAAAGACTAATTCAAGGAGATTTAGTAAGAGGGTTGTCAAAGCTAAAATTTGATAAAGATAAAATCTGTGATGCATGCTCAAAAGGAAAACAAAATAAAGTTACCTTTAAATCCATTAATGATGTATCCACTAGTAGAGTATTACAATTGATCCATATAGATCTTTTTCGGCCAATTAGGACTACTAGTTTGGGTGGAAAACAATATGGTTTTGTATTGGTAGATGATTATTCTAGATATACTTGGGTTCTATTCTTAAGTACTAAAGATGAAGCATTAGAAAATTTCATCACGTTTTCAAAAGTAATCCAAAACGAAAAAGGTTACTCCATTTCTAGTGTTAGGAGTGATCATGGTACTAAATTTGAAAATCTTGGATTTATTGAGTTTTATAATTCAAATGGAATTAGCCATAATTTTTTAGCACCTAGAACTCCTCAACAAAATAGAGTTCTTGAGAGGAAAAATCGAACTTTAGAAGAAATGGCTATAAACATGCTTTGAGAAAATAATTTGCCAAAATATTTTTGGGCAGAAGCCACCAATACCGCTTGTTATGTTATAAATCGAGTAATGATTAGACCTATTTTAAAGAAAACTCCATATGAAATTTTCAAAAATAAAAAGCATAATATTAGTTATTTTCATCCTTTTGGATGCAAAATTTTGTTTTAAACAACAATAAAGATAATCTTGGCAAATTTTATGCTAAAAGTGATGAAGGAATTTTTCTGGGTTATTCCTTAAATTCTAAAGCTTATCAGGTATTTAATAAAAGAACTTTAGTGGTAGAAGAGTCTGTACATGTTGTTTTCGATGATAATCCCCTTCCGATGAAGGATTCTTGTATTGATTATGACGTAAGTATTGTAAAAACACATGACGTTGGACATGACGTTGGAGAACTATCATCAAAAGAAGAAGTGAAGGATGAGGAACTCAAGATGCCTTCAAGAATCTTACCATTAAAGAAAGAGAAATCACATACCCAAGAGAATTCAACTATGTCAAGGATGGTGAGATTTTAGGTGATCCATCTAAAGGGGTAACTACTCGATCTTCTCTTAGGAATGTATGTAATTATGTTGGATTTATCTCATGCATAGAGCCTAAGAATATTCAAGAAGCATTAGATAATGAAAATTGAATTATGGCTATGTAAGAAGAGTTAAATCAATTTGAGAGAAGTAAAGTATGGACATTAATTGAAAAGCCTAGTAATAAATCTATTGTAGGTACTAAATGGGTGTTTAGGAATAAACTAGATGAGAGTGCTAATATAGTGAGGAACAAGGCTAGACTTGTTGCTCAAGGCTACACTAAAAAAGAGGGCATATATTATGATGAAACATATGATCCCGTAGCTAGGATAGAAGCAATTAGAATGTTATTAGCATTTGCATGTTTCAATGAATTTAAACTGTATCAAATGGATGTTAAAAGTGTATTTTTAAATGGCTTTATAAAAGAAGAAGTGTATGTGGAACAACCTCCTGGTTTTGAAGATTCAAAATTTTCAAATAATGTTTTTAAGTTGACAAAAGCTTTATATAGTTTAAAAAAACTCCTAGAGCTTGGTATGAAAGATTGACAAACTTTTTATTTGAAAAATATTTTTCAAAAGAGAAGGTTGACACTACATTGTTTTTAAAGCAAAAAGGTAAAGATTTATTAGTAGTTCAAATTTATGTTGATGATATAATATTTGGTTCTACTAATGATGCTCTTTGCCAAGAATTTTCAAAGCTAATGCAGAGTAAATTCGATATGAGCATGATATGGGAGCTTTCATTTTTCTTGGGGCTTCAAATAAAGCAAAGAAAAGATGACATCTTCATCAATCAACAAATATACGTCAAGGACATGCTCATGAAGTTTGTATTGGAAAATCTCAAACCCTAAGCCACTCCTATGAGCTCATCTACAAAGTTTGACAAAGACGAATGAGGTAAATGTATAGATGTTAAACTTTATAGGTCTATGATTGGCTCTTTGCTTTATCTAGCCGCAAGTAGACCGGACATTATGTTTAGTGTTTGCTTATGGGCTAAATTTCAATCATGCCCTAAAGAATCACATCTAAAAGCCATTAAGAGAATCTTTAGATACCTTAAATATACTCCTAGTTTAGGACTTTGGTATCCTAGAGACTCTAGTTTTAGCTTGCATGCCTTCTCTGATGCGGATTATGGAGGATTCAAAATAGATAGGAAAAGCACCTCCGGTACTTGTCAATTCCTAGGAAATATGTTGATTTCTTGGTTTTCAAAGAAACAAAATAGTGTTGCATTATCTACCACTGAAGCGGAATACATTTCAGCGGGTAGTTGTTGCGCACAAGTTTTATGGATGAAACAACAACTTTTAGACAATGGAATTGAAGTTGGTATCATACCTATCAAGTGTGACAATACTAGTGCTATTTGTCTCACTAAAAAACTCATTCAACACTCTAGAACTAAGCATATTGAAATTAGATATCATTTCATTAGAGATCATGTCGCAAAAGGAGATATAGTTCTAAAATTTATTGATACTTAGCATCAAATAGCTGATATTTTTACAAAACCTTTAGATAAAGAAAGATTTTGGACACTTAGGAGAGAATTAGGTTTAACTGGCCTATATTGACTTAGTGTTTATAGTAATTTTAGAATTTTAATTAGCAAATGAAAAATACTTATAAAAATAACATTTTTGAATGCATTATATGCTAATAGTTAGGGGGAGTTTATGATCTTTAGTGAAAATTAATAAAAAGGTTTAAATAAAATTTTAAGGATAGATTTTATTGATTGAACATAGTTAATTTTCGAAATATGAGTTGCCAATACCACTAGAGCTGATTAATTTAGCATTCTAAGTGCTTAAAAGCAGATTTTGACATTTTTGTGCACAAGGTATCGATACCCCCTTGCTATGTATCGATACACCTTGAATGTGTATCGATACCCCTCGAGAGGTACCAATACCCCCTGTCTGGTTTATGCTTTAAACCCTTAAAATATTATTTTACCAAACCCCAAAACAAAATACTCTCTCCATTCATCCCTCTCTCTCACCCATACTCTCCATTTTTCTCAAATCAACGTTTTTAAGTCGGATTCTACTCGTTTTTTATCTCTCAATCATGATTGCATCAACAAATTCGTGCAAACAGCTCAACATTCCACTCAATCTCGATTTTTCAAGGTAAACTTTTCTAAAATCATATTTTATTGATTTTTGAACACATAGCTAGTTTTAATTAGTTCTAGTTTGAATTAATGATCGGACATTGCTTGTATGATGATTTTATACTAGAATCTACAACTAATTTCATCAAAAACACAAAAAATTTAAATTTTTTAAATTTTCGTAATAAAAAATGTTTTGTTTTTCATTGTTGTTTTTTATTTAATTATGTTGTTTTGAAAACTATATAATGATTTTCAAACTTATTTTTTCAAAGAATTTTCAAAATTGCCCATTAGGTTTAGTTTTAGAGAACCTTGAAATATTGATGACTCATATTGAGTTTTGGGAATTGATATTGTTGCATACATGTATTTTCAAACTGCAAATATCTTTATTCTCATTCTGATTTAAATCATGTCTAAACACCCTAGGTCATCGTCTAGTCGGTCAAACCAACCTCCTATTCTACCTCCCAATCCAAACCCAAAAGATCCCGACATGACTATCCGAAATTCTAGTTTTAACGAACCTGGTCATCGGGAAAATCTCTACACTATGTTTGTTGACCTATTTGAGTCTTAAAATATTTGAGAAGAACATATCTCTTCTATTCAAGCTATGATTGATATAAAATTTAGATATCTTCCTACCATCCAAACTTGGAAACTTGATAAACTTTTTCAGCTTAAACCTATCGTTTATCACCAACTCGTCCGCATTTTCTATTCCAATGCGATTTGTGTCCAAAACAAGTCATAAACTGCCACTGTCAGTATTCGGTCTTATCTTTTAGGCCAATACATTCACATTGACTCCGACTCAATTGCTAACAATTTTGGTCTAGATAACGACGGTTTAGATAACGAGAGAGAAATTGTGGCAACTCCTTATAAATCCAAGGCTAGTGCGAGTACGTTGTCAGATCACCATGAATGTTTTCTTCATTTGATCATCTCTTGGTGGTTTAGATCATCCGGAGGTAGATACTCAACTCTTATAACACTTGACCTTTGGTGGATACATTCTATCCATCATAATAAGAAAATAAACTTGTCACAAATTATTTTTGTTGAACTAGTTGAAACCGTAAGCAACATCCCTTCTAAACACGTAGAAATCTTAGTTTACGGTTGTCTTATTAGTAATATGTTTATCAAAACCAAGCTTAGGGTTCAGCTTGATGTAACCATCCCTCTTAGAAGTCAAATATAAATCTCAAAACTTTGCGCAAATCGGGATGGTATGTGGATAAATATCTATGGGTTCGATCAACCCATAAAACACCGGGTGCAAACTCTTCACGAGCTGCTCCGACGCCAGCTGATGATCCAGAGCTAGATCAACTTCTACGGGATATCGACGATCCCGCTAACCTGCCCGAGGATGAGCCAGCCGAGTAAGATAGTTCGATGTCTCCATACTTTCGCTCATTTTTGGAGACATTGGATATGAGGTTTACATCCATAGAGTCCCACTTAACCGCTATGGGGGCTCAATAATTAGAGAATCAACGGGAGATGCGAGCTAACAACGAAGCAATGAATCATCGACTTATTGATATTGACGAAAGGCTCAATGCACTTATACTCGATATGGCTGCTATGCGAGCACATTTTCCTCCTCCCAACCCACTGATTGATGACTAAACCTTTTTCTTGCTTGTTTTTATAGGTTGAATTTGAAGTCAAAACATTTTGAATGATTTGGATGAATGTTTGACTATTTATACTTGGATGTGTTTGGATTTGCTTGTTTGTTTTGGATTTTGGATATATTTGTTTGAATAGTTTGACTATTTAATTTGAACTTCATGACTATATTGATTTCATTAATTTTTACATCATGTACATCTTAGATAAATTATGAACAATTATCATTACACATTGTTTATGAATATTATTTATGAACTAATGACTAACAATTCTCTTGATTGTGATCTTAGCAGCTATAGTTATATCTATATAAATCAATTGGCTATTTTTCTTAAAAACATGTTTAAACGGTTTTCATATATAGAGTCTTTTTTATTTAACAAAAAGGCGGAGAATAAAGTAAGGGGGAGTAATTTTTCAAAAATGATTTCAAAAATGATTTTCAAAAAAAGAAAATCTTAAAATTACTAAAATGTTTTGTTATATCAAAAAGGGGGAGATTGTTGAAAATATTTTGATGTTTCGATATAATAAATAAAGTGTAAATGAATTTTAAGATTTTATATTCGATTTCAAAAATAATATTCAATTAAAATAATCGAATATCAAAAATATTACTCCAAGTTTTCAAATGTCAATTTTAATCCTTACATAAGTGTAAAATTGTGTTTTAATCTTAAAATATTTTTAAAACAATTTTTACAAAATATTTCGAACCTTAATTTAGCCAAAAATGAATTTTAAGTAGGGGTGTACCGATACACTCTTTGGATGTACCGATACCCCTAAATTTTGAATGTAATAAGGGTATCGATACATAGTCGAATGTAATGATATCCCTCATGTTATAATTGGCTCCGAGAAACATCGAATGCAATTAGTGTGTCGATACCCCTGGGAGGTACCGATACACTTAGTCAAATAACGGTTGAAATATTTGAATTTTACACTAGGTGTACCGATACCCTTTAAAGGTGTACCGATACCCCTAATCTCCCAACAAATTTTTTAAATGGAAAACATACAACAACGACTCTATTGACTTCACCAATGATCCCCCAACGTTTAGAATCAATCCAATGTGTATTTAAACAAGTTCTGAAGCCATTGATCAACAAGAATTGAAAAGAATTGAGAGAGAATAAAAGAGAAAGCATCAAACCTCATGTTTGAGAAATTCAAGCATATTTTCATTCAATATTAATTTTTGCTTTCAAGAACACAATTTGTGATCATTTGTATTTATCTTTGAGTGTTATTTCCTTGTTCTAGAATTGTGCAAACAATCTACCTTGTGAGGTTTTTTTGTAAAGTTTTCGAATTTGTAATTTTCTCTTTGGGAGAGAGTGTTCTCAAGAATTTGGGGTATAATTTTTGAGAGAATAGTAAGGTTACTCTTTGTCCTCAAAAGAAATACAAATTAGTGAATTTGTGGAAAATCCTTAGTGTGGATAGTTAAGGTAGTTGACGTAGACTTTGGTTGAGAAAGTCGAACCACTCTAAATTGTTGTGCAAATATTTTCAATTTTCTGCAAAAGCTTTCACGAACGTTTTAATTTCCAATTCACCCACCTCTTGGTTGATTCATCCGATTGATTAACTCAACAGGGTCGCTATCATTGAACAACTTTTCATAAACCTACGATAGTAGCCTGTAAGTCCCAAGAAACTTCGTACTTCAGTTACACTCTTGGATGACTCCCACTCGAGTATGCGTGAATCTTATAAGAATCAACCCGAATATCATCCACTGCTACTACCTGCCCCAAAATGAAACCTCGGATAACCAAAACTCATATTTCCCAAATTTAGCGAAAAGTTGGTGATCTCTATGAGTCTGAAGAACTATACAAAGATTTTGATCGTGCTCATCCTCTGACCTTGAGTATACCATGATATTATCAATGAAGACCACCATGAACTGATCCAAGTACGGGTGAAAGACTCAGTTCATGAGATCCATGAACGTCTCTGGGTCATTTGTGAGTCCAAACGACATCATAAGGAACTCATAATGGTCGTATCTTGTCTTGAACGTCGTCTTTAAGATATCAACTTCTTTTATTTTTAGTTGATAATACTCAGATCTCAAATCTATCTTGGAGAAAAATGTGAGCTCCTTTAAGCTGGTCAAAAAGGTCGTCGATTCTAGGAAGAGGATATCGGTTCTTAATGGTCAGTTTATTCAACTAACGATAGTCGATGCATAACTTCATCAACCCATCATTCTTTTTAACAAAAATAACTGGTGCTCCCCAAGGAGAAATACTTGGCTGGATAAACCCTTTCTCAAGCAACTCTTGAAGTTGTGACTTCAATTCTTTTAACTCTGTCGGTGCCATGCGGTAAGGAGCAATGGACACCAGAGCAGAACCATGCATTAGTTCGATTCCAAATTCTAATTCTCTGTCTGGTGGCAAACCTGGTAACTCCTCCGAAAAAACATCTAGAAAGTCTTTGATAGTTTGGATATCCTCAATTCTCAGAATCCCAAATCGAGTGCCAACTATATTAGCCAAGATGGCCTCACAACCCTAATCCAACATCCTTTATATCTTAAGAGTCGACACAACCCTTTTACTTCTCACCGAACATTACGATTCGGGTTCCATCTTTTTTTCTGAGTTTAAGCCGTCGAAGTTTACACCTCAAGCTTGCATCGTGCTCCGACAACCAATCCATGCCCAGAATCAGATCGAATTCTCTAAAAGTATCTCTAAAATATCAGCTTAAAAGATCTCACCCTGAATCTCAATCGGACATCTATAATAAATCTTGTCTACTAGGACATCTAATCCTAAAGGGCTAGATACTCGGACTCCTATATTGAGGTTCTCAGTTGGGATATGTCTTTCTTGACTGGTTACCACTAGAAAGCCTTGATCACTGTGTCATATTAGTGATAAACCACGATTCATAAGAGTCCAATGATAAGTATGTTATTACTCATTTTAATGATATTTTAATCCACATTTTCTCCTTTTTTCAGGGTAATACTCTTGAAGTTACCATCTATACTAACCATAAATCCTTTAAATGGTTAAAAGACCAAGATAAATTTCCTTTCAAATAAATAGGTTTTGCATTCCACAAAGCTCCTCACGAGAATTATTAGTTCCTGAATCACGCTTAGAAGACATCATGTATACTTTCATGAACCACTTGATATGATTTTAGACACTCATTCTCGCCACACACAAGTAAAACCATGGAGAGAACATATGAATCAATCACAGACAAAGCAAATAGTGGTCGACACCATGTTGAATTTCAATCCAAACGTCAAATTATAAGAATTGTGTGTAAAAGATGATTTCAAGACAATAAGAAATCAGTTTCAACGAGGATGAAACCTCTCATAAAGCGCATAAAGACACATCACATTGATCCAATAAGTGTTTTATAAGCTTGCCATTCAACACATCTAATTCTATTTCCCTTGAATTTTCAGATTCATGGACGAATCCTTTTGAGGGGAGGGGGGATGATACATGTTCCATAATCCATAATATTACAATGCATTCTTCTTTGGACTAATATTTCTACTCAAACCTATTAGAAGAACAAAGTCTCAAAAATTCAAAGCATACCTATTCAGTAAGCATAATGTGATAATATCATTCGAATGTTCTAATGTTTCTCCCTTTGATGTTTCATATTCGAGGTCAAATCCTTTTGAACAGGAGGATGATGATACATACACCACAAGGCTCGCATCAAAGGTAGATGGACTAACGCTTCCAACTGATAAATACGACCAAGCCTTGGAAAAGAAGAACATAATAGCAACACACTTGCGACTACTTTTTGAATGGAATATTGATGTTATTTGGTCGACATATCTTCTAGAGTTACGACTAATTGTCTCTTAAATTACCAACGATTCTTGAATCGCATCAATTTGATATCAGGAACTCAAGATACATTCATTTTAGTGAAAATGGTGTATGCAAAAATTCTTATACGGGATTAATATAAGATTTTATAATTTTTACAAATTTTCAAAATTTTGTTGATTATCTATAATATAATTTAATATAGGATAATGTATTATCTTTTAGGATAAGATTTATTATTTTTATTAGTAATTAAGATTGAGTTAAAACATTATTCTTAGTTTATTAGGAATTTGAATTATAACATGTTTAGTTTATTATTATTTTTATTAATTAGTTATTTACGACTTTTAGAACTCCTCTCCTATATAAAGGAGACTTCATTTAACTTTGCAATTACATCTTTTCTTGAATACAATATATTGAGAGTTTATCTTTGCAAGTGTTGATTACTTGTGCTTTTGAAGCTTCTTTTCATTATGTTCTTTGTGAAAGAGATCTTCACACTCTGGTTTGCCTCTTCATTGGGATTAGGAGGGCTGATTAGAGTTGATTATCGAGTTTGTCTAATCAATTACGATTAAGAGGGTTCGTAGGATAATTATCCATCAATTATCATCATCACCATCTTCATCGTCAAATCACCATTATCGCCCATCACCACCAAAACTCTAATTTTGGCTAAGTTATTCCTATTTTATTACATTCGTTGTCTTCGTTTTATTTCATTATCTTTTACTCTATCTTTATTGTCTTCATCTTACTTCTTTTGTCCAATTTTCCAGCAAACTTAAACTCCCTTAAACCCTAATTGCTTCCGTCAGCATACATTCTCCTTCTCTTATTCTTTATTCGAGTCTAAAACTTTCTAGGTTTGATTATTCAACAAGAGCAACATTCATTCATTCACTATCGCATCTCTATCATTTCTCCAATGGAATTCTTGTTTTGTCTTCCAAGAGTCACTTGAGTTGAGCTTTCTCTGCCACTGACTGAAAGTGCTTCCCTTGAGCCTCGATCCGAAGCTGTAAATGTTGCTGCACCTTGAGCTGTTCATGCAGACGTCTCTGGACTTCGATTTGCATTCACAATGCTTCCTTGATTTGCAAGCCTCTGGATCATTTTATGAACACCAAAATCAGTATATGAAGAACTATATGGATGATTAAAATGAAAAACCATTAAAAGAAAGTATTGTTATTACTTTTTTGTATGAGGTCCAACAGTTAAGTTATTCATTTGAATGATCCCATTTGCCTCAGACATTTTGTCTGCTGCAGCTATTGCCACCGCACCTATATCCATTGAGTTAAAAAATTGATCCTACAAAGTCCCTCCAAATACATAGAAATCATAGTAAAATTAAATTTATCCATGCCATACAGATAACATTTACACCCGAATCCGAGTAACATAAGCCGAAAACTTAACGGGACCAAAAGAGGATCACTGTTATCTTATCTGTTCTGTTACTACCACGGTTAACTTGTCCATGGGGATTTTTACTAAGCATGTACTTCTACAACCAATATGTGAGAATTTACTTAGCAATTGTAAAAGATTTAGGTTACTGGATTCTAAAGTGTGGCAAGATGGGAACCACCAGTGACATTGTGGCAGTTCTGAGTTCGGACTGATCGGAAAGATTTAGTGGAGAATGAGGCAAGTCGAAACCCGTGGAGACAATAAAAATTTCATGCAATCATGCCCTGTAAATTTTATGCACACAAATTTGTTGATGATTTAGAGAAAACTTACCTGAAGGTGACTCTTGAGATGGTATAAAGTAAGGCGTGGAACCCTCATTAATTTCATTTATGGAAGTCAATTGACAACGCACATATATCTTGCATGCGTATCTACTCGAATCCAGGATCTTTAGAGAGAATAATATTCTATCATACCACTATGGTCACTTGATGGGTTCGTAAAGGATTTAAATATAATTTTTTTCTTCTTTTATTTATTAAATAATGGAGCTATGACCTAACCCACATACATCTTTTTACCACTTGTTCAGCTTAATTCATGTTCATGGAATTTTAAAATGATTTTTCTTTTTCTTATTCGTTTCTAGTTGTTAATCCAATAGTAAAAATGGGGAATAACGGTGCTTTTCCTAGGAGATTTTTTGGTGGCAAAGGAATGGAATATGGAATACGTCTCACAATTTAGTTTGGTACTTTGTTTAACTTCTATTTTTCTTTCATAACATTTTTGGACACGAGTATAAAAATATAATTCTTTAAATCTGTAAAAGAAAGTGATCATTAATTTTACCAATACTCAACTATATAAAGTTTTGAAAACAGGTATGAAACACAGATAATGGTGGATTAACCATAGTTGATTCCGTAGGAAACAGTTAACCGGGTACTTTAAGTTCAATAATCTCTTATAGTTGCTTTTACAATGGTGTTTGAGGCAGAACCACTGTTTTTTCTCTTGCAGCATCTCCAGTTTCAATGGTTTTGGTTCCGATGGATTTTTCCATTGGACGTGATACAAAATTCTTCAAGTTGTCAACGGTTTCAGGGTAGATGTACTCTCATCGGACCCCGTCAAGGCCGATGCTGTACATGCAACGATCGGATTCCATGACTTCTTTTTCGCATGTTTGGACTCGAACGACTCTCTACGTATTCTCTTTCTGACATGATCTATTGACCTTTCAAAAAATTTATGTATCTACAAATACGTTTCCCTCGATTTGAATGAAGACCCGTGCACGAATGGACGCCGAATCTGGCTGTATAGGTCGATTCGGCGGCCGAAAAATCTTAACTCACTTCGATCACCATAACCGGTATTTACATGGAACTAGCATTATACATATATGTTGCCAATGTACAATACTTTAAAAGGACTTTGAAGACCTATTTACTATCAGCATTATATCGAACATGATTGAAAAAAGCCCAAATTCAGCTTACCTTCAACATGGCCATAGTCCCTCGATGCTTCAACAACTATAAGACTACTACTGCTCCGTGTGTATTTATAGACACAAAGCTGCTCGACAACGATCTCTGATTTCGTAACGTGCCATTCATCGGTGTTATCCTTGGTACCGTAAGACATGATTGGATTTCGCCTTCCGTCGGCAACCTGATCAGTGGTTGTGTAGCTGCCGTTGTATGTATAGCCACCATACGCAGCCATTGCCTAGCTTAAGATTTGCTCTTGCTTTTACTTTGAAACTACTGGAATGTTTCCTTATAAAAAAATGTTGGGATTGAAGCTCCCTTTATATAGAAAAAATTATATAAACAATAGAAATTGTTCTCTTTTATCTCTAGAGTGATAAAAAATTCCATTTCAAATTCTTCAATCTATCATATTCGAATTCGTGTATTGTCATGTCTTCACCAATTTTTTTCCACATACTTGAAAGATCATATTCTCATATTCATTTTTAATCACACCTCATATATCGACTTTAAGAATATCTAACATTGAGAAAATTGCTTAAAGAATCAAATTCTGTTGATATTCTGGATAATGACATCCATTTGTAGCATGAAATATGCAATCTCTTGGTATCATTATAAGAGTATGCCAATCAATGTGAATAGAGTCTTGAAGAAAAAGAAGAGAAGCAGTTCAATTTGATGTGAATTGTCACAATCTCATTTATTTACCAGCAGACTTGATAATTTAGAACCAGAATAAATGGAGGAAAAGTTGAAAACTACCCCCACAGAGAGGAAAAGAGAACTTTCAACTAGTTTCACCTAATTGTTTTCGATAAAATTGCTTGTACAGTGTGGTGAAAAAAGTTTGTCCAGGTAAGATACATTAATTAGGATGATTGCTATAATAATTGGGGAATTAGTCAGGACTACATGGTAAATTCTGAAAAGCATATAGATTACACGGTAACTTCCGTGCATGCAAATAACATCGAGAAATCACCGTGCAGTCTATACAATTTTTAGAAATCGTTATGTAATTCTTGATTATTACAACAATCACCCTAATTCCAAAATTAATTTTTGAAATACTGAATAATTTTTTTTGACCATAATATTCTAGCATTTTTTCCTATACCCAATGAGTGCACAGATTCAAAGAGCTGCAGTCACAGTCAAATGAAACAACTAACCAGCCTCCCCAACAATCCTAGAAATATAGCTAAACAATAAGATGCCACTCACCTGCTCCCACAAGTCAACAAATTCACCTGCTCTGGATCACTCTTATAATACAATATAATATAATATGACGCAGCTTTAGTTAATATAATTTCCTCAAGTTAAATAAAACCTTCTATCACCTTAACAATTTAGTTCAAGATGGAAACTGACTTGTCAAAGATAACTCTTCGCCCATTCAAGCTAGAAGACGCCGATGATTTCCTCTTATTCGCAGGCGACGATCAGTTCACCGGAAACCTGAGATGGAAAACAATGGCTTCAAAGCAAGAAGCTTTGGATCACATCAAGGATGTATGTATTCCCCATTCATGGCGTCGATCGATATGCATTGATGATCGGGTTCGCTTCGATCTTTCCGTTCTCAGGCGATGAAGACAAGTATAAGGCCAATTTTGGATTTGGCGTTGCGGTCAGGCATTGGGGACATGGGATTGCGACTAAAGCAACGAAACTAGCAGTGTCTCAATTCTTTCTTGATTTCCCACAAGTGGTGAGGCTTGAAGCATTTGTGGACGTGGACAATTTGGCTTCTCAAAGGGTTGTTGAAAAGGCAGGGTTTCAAAAGGAAGGCTTGTTAAGGAAATATGCATTTCTTAAAGGCAAATTAAGAGATTTCGTTTTATACAGTTTTTTTTCCTCTGATTTTCCTGATGGGTGTCATAGCTAAGCCGTTAGAGCTTCCTCTATGAAAAAGACCATTAGACCAATAAGTTCTCGTATGTTTTAATGTCCAATATGTGGAATATGCCGTATTAGTTTTTCTTAAATTGCGAGTTCGATTATTGTGTTAAAAAATTCAAATAAGATAAAAATATAAAAAAATTTATTTAATTTATATCATGTGTAAAAATTTAACTAATCATGACCCTAAATCCTAAACTCTTAAAATTATATATATATCCTGTCCTTTTCAGTCCTTTCTCGTTAGACTAAATTCCAAAATGTAACACGACGGAACTAAAAAAATTTCCTACTAGAATTTAGTCATGAATCATGAATGGCAACTCTTTCTTTGTTTTTATAGATTTTTTTTTAATATACATTACGAAAGTTTTTCTCTGCACAAAAACTGCTTTTTTTTCTGGCAGCAGAGCAACAATATATATAAACACAAAAAAGTTTTTTTTTTTACTTTGCTTTACTTTTTCTCCTTTTTTAAATGAAAAATTAACAATACATTACCCTCATTTAAGGGAAAGGAACATGTTTCTTATTCACAACTGAGGAACTTGCAAATTTTCGTTTCAGGGTGTAGAATTTACTGAAATATCTTGTGTCAGGGGTGAGCTTGACTGGTCCTGATGCGGCGGAATAACAAACCGCTGCAATGGCTTTATAGCAACCGTGAGTTCCGCGAACGAAGGCCGCAAATTCGGATCACTGGAAACAATGGGGTAATAATTAGACTACATATCTAAAAAAGAATATAACTAAAACTGTAGAATTCCAAATTTGTGTTTTACTAACGTCTGCCAGCATTCCCAAATTATCCTTGCAACCAATGGATCGAGTTCCTCCGGAATGTCGAGCCGACGGTTCTGGAAACCAACAGCACCAACGACTTGCATTGGATTCATGCCGCTCCAAGGCAATCTCTGAGTAGCAAGTTCCCAAAGAATGACTCCAAAACTATAAACGTCGCATCTATACATACAACAAAATTAGCATGCGAGTATTAAGCTTTGGTTATTTTACCAATTCAGTAGCTTCAAAATCCATGAGTTTCTGCCAGCAAAATGCAGCCACTTTTAACCATAGTCATCAATAACGGTGAGTTGTAATTAGAAAAACCTTTTTGCATAGAGACTAAACGTTAATGCACATATGCAATTATATGAGAGTGGCGCTGACAACTTTTCCCATGAGTTCTGAACTGCTAGATAAAGAAGTAATTTAAACGCAAAGGAAAATTAAGCAACCAGAGTAGAATACTAGTGGACTGGGCAATCTTATAATCTAAGATATAGAAGATAAATAACTCACTTCTCATTTGAGGGCTCATTGCGAAGTACTTCCGGTGCCATCCACTCAGGCTTGAACATAAGACAGAACTAAATCAGATGCATCCAGAAAATATCTACATAACAGAAGCTATCTATATATTTAGAATTTATGAAATATTTTGACATAGGCCAAGATACTGACTGTTCCTGCTGTTGATTTTGATGATAGAAAGGTATTATGCTTCAATCGTGACAACCCAAAATCACAGACCTGCATGGTCAAGTTTCACAATTGATCAGAGGGTGCATTGCAAGAATTTCACAGTAGTCATTCTTCAATTCTTATTCGTTTCCTTATAATGATAAGGTTAGTTTTTGATTCCCGGGCAATTAAAACATGAATAGTAACACATCAATACATAACAAACCAGCTACATAGGAAAACAACAAAAAGGTAAATGAAAAAGATGCACGCTCGTGTTCCCTTCTTCTTTGAAAGGCTTTATTCTTAAGCAGTTTAAAGCTGGTGAAATTATATAATTCTACTAAGGGATAAGACTCTTACGTATTGAGCAAGAGTGTAAGAATGAAGTCAAATGTCAGGTCAGATATTTTAACTCAGACAATCAATCCCAAGATTTTGCAATCATTACAGGCTTACAGCGAGATTGACAATGTGGTTTTTTTTAAGTACATTTAAAAGTGTAGAAGTTAGAAACATTTAGAAGCAAAATATCTAAAAACATTGAAAAATTATTTACCTTCACACTCCAGTTTTTGTCAACTAAAAGATTAGGAGACTTTAAATCACGGTGCACAATGGTAGGTGTACTGGAGTGTAGGCAATTCATGCCTCTCGCCTGCAAAATGAAAGCAAATTTGACATTTTATGTGGTTGTCACATTCTTCACAAAAGAATTGCAGAAGCAAATGATTCCATACCACATCAAGGGCCATCTTAATTCTACGCTTCTCATCAATTTGAGAATGCGGACGATGGAGAATCTTAAATAAGCTTCTCCTAGAATGCCAAAAAAACATTTGCACGACTTAGAACATCAAAGATCATGTGAAAGGAAACATGAATAAATGTGCATGTTGGCAACTGACAACCTGAAATTGCATCTGTATTACTTTGCATAATTCAATAAGATGACAAGATGACAATATGCTGGAACAAGCGCTTACCTTGGAAGAAACTCGGTAATGATAGAGAGGTGGGGAGGACGAGTAACAGAACCCACAAAAAGAACAACATTTGGATGACGCAGTCTACGCATTATTCGCACCTTAAATTAAAGAGAAAAACAAAACTCAGGATCAGTGATTATTTAACTGCCTTGATTTAAGCATATGGATGTTTATCTGAAGTTTGTACAGAATTATTTAAATGAAAGAAAGAACCAAAATATCAGAAAGAACATTTTACTATCACTTCGATAAAGAAATAAAAGATTAAAAGTTGCTTACTTCTCTTTTGAACTCATCCAAAGCAGCACCTGAAAAATCCTGATCTAGGAACTTTTTCACTGCAACCTCCTGTAATTCAATAACCATTACCACCCACAAAATTAGAAACTATTTTTTTTTCTTTTTCTGTTTCCAAAGAACTCTTAACTGATTAGTGCAAATATCATTTATAAAAGGTAGATTTCATGGCTCAGTTTAAAACAGGGCCAATAGTTCTCACCATGATGCCTTTGGCAAACAATTAAATTGGTAGCTCAAAACCTAATTCCTTTATGCTAAATAGAGACAGCACAAAGTCACAGACAAGATAAAACTGTGATAGCCTGAAGCATAAAAAGGGTATATACTAACCGTGCCATTCCAGTCAGCATGGTAGACCTCACCATAGGAACCTACTCACAAGAAAATAAATTTAATAAGAATTAGAGAGCTTCCTAAGAAAAGGTAAAAGTTCTTGCAAAGCAAGCATCAGAATACCTCACTGAATTTAACCTCTCAAGGTTTTCACAAATCATGATGAATAACAGGTGCTCTTGAATATAAAAAAGAGGGAGAAAGTTCCAAAATCACAGACAAAAAGCATGGCTAACAGAGTAAAAAAACGGACCCTTGCTAACTAGAAAAATTTCATATGAAATGAACTTCAATGAGTCATATTCCTTACCTAGTCCAATTCTTTCACCAACATCCAAGTCTTCCCATGGAATTTCACATTCGCCTACATCTGTATCATCAAATAGTAGATCAACCCTTCCTGTACCACAATCTAGTGATGAGCCGAGAATTTCCAGATCCTTTGGTTTGAGATTATTCCCCATATATCTATCCTCGGTGTACTTTCTATTATTGCGGAAATCAGTGACATTATCTTGCTGTTTAGCCAAATCCTTGCTGCTATTTTGTAAATCATGCCCATTACTCATGAGATTACCTCCCTTAAATTTAGTGCTTGCATCCTCAGCCAGTTGTGAGCTATTGAACTGACTGGCAGAGGATGCCAAAGATGAGCTAGTACCAGCCAGAGAATTCCTGATTTTATTATCTCTGCCTGATACATCAAAATCAACATGTGACTTAAAACCATGAGGATGGACCGTTTCAGGTTTGGAAGAGCTAGTTGAAGATGACAATGAGTGATTAAAATCATTAGGTTCAAGAGTAGTTTTCGGAAAGAGGCCCTGCATATAACCATACTCCTTTTTCTGAGGAACCTCGTTATAAGCAGGTCGATTCTTCCACATCAATGGTGCTGGGGGTCGCCCCACAACTACATTATTTCTCTGTCTCTGAATCTCATCAATTTTGGACTCGGTAGGTCCATTCAGCTGGGATGTTTTTCCTCTACCTTTTATCTGGAATGGATTAAGATCAGCAAAAAGATTTTTTGGGTCATCTTGACTACTCTGGCCATAAGGCACTACATTGACATTCATCCTCAGGCCATCACCAACTACATTGCCACCACGACCACGCTTATAGACAGAAGATCCAATGGCAGTAGATGGGAGATGGTCCAACCGATTACAGGTCACTCTGTTAGATAATCTGGAAGAACCAACACCAGAATCACCATTTGTACCAGATAATGAAGACGATGATTCTGCCCTTCCAGAATTCAACCCCCTATTGAAGGGAAGTCTACTGTTGGTCAGAGTATGTTGACTACTGCCTTCACCGTTTAGTGGCTTCACTTTAGAGTATTCATCATCAGACAACTGAAGGGTTGGGATACTTCTAATTACTGGATTGCTTGGCTTAAAAGTTGTATCTTTTGCACTTAAAATGTCAGCAGGTATAAGTGTACCAGGAGCTGCCATTAGATCAACTAAAAACTCCCTGAGATATAAAAACAGAATATTAGATCTAAATAAATGTAAAAGAGTAAGTAAAGAAAAAAGCACAAGCTATAACCTTTCATCCTCCAACTTTATTATATTTACAGCATCATCCTCAACACCGGTGTAGTGGCTACCTTTTACCAATCTACAAGGCAACCTTATGCTATCTGCAAGGACCTACATTTAAAGAACAGAAAGTGGATGAATGAAAACCTTAGATATAACCCTATTTACGAATACGAGTATTCAGAAAGATCACTAAAAGAATCAAATCAAATCAACCAGTAGGATAATCATCAATCAAAGTCTAGGAAGACAGCCAATTTATTTCCAGAACTTTACATTTAAATATTAGAAGTTGGGGAATAGCACTGTTGGTCTGCCATCCCCTATGGAGGGCAGCAGACCTTCAGAGAAGAGATTCTAATCCCATCCACCACAAGAATTCAAGGGATTATCCCTTAAAAAATTGCTCAGAAAAAGCAGAAATATGTCAGAAAAACCATGACTGTTTTAAAATCAAATTTTGATTCTAGGCATAGTTGGTTTAACTATGTTAAAATGAAGTCCGAAGTCAGTACCAAAAAAGAAACTAACCTTGAAGAGTAAAGCACGATGCCGAGAAAGGCCTATATTTATGGACCCAATAGGCAACACACTTGTGTGAATAGATGTTCTGAGCTCTGTGCTTTTTTCCATCCACTTGGCCAAAATTATATTAGCATCTTTAACAGGTCCACCCATATGTCCTGTTACAAGTTCAGCAAGCCTTTGAACTAAAACAGCAACATTGGTAGCAGGGCAATCTAATGCAATACAGTGCACAATTTGCAACAACTCTTCTAGGGCTGGGTCAAATGTTCTATTCACAATTATAACTTCAAAGCCAGAATTCCCAGGATTTGTTTCAAGGTCAGCAAGAGATGGCATTTTTCCTTGAATTCCTGAATCAGTGGAGAGACCATATACATCATAAAAACCATCCACCACCCTTTCCCCATAATCAAGTACACTGTATGCCTGATGAATAAAAAACCCCAGAACAGTTAGTCCAATCAAATAACTCGAGAAATTGCAGGATAAGTTACGAATGGAAGAATCGGTCAGTCCAAATCATTTTTCCCACCAGAATTTTGCTAGAAGCAAAGCTCCACAATAATTTTTTATATCATTTTTACTCTTCTACTTCGTTCAGCAGCAACTTGCCTTGATCACCACAGTCAATACCACCAATATAACAAGAAGAAAAGAACCCCATATAGAAGCTTATTGACTACAATTTCCCCTACTTCACCACTTTCAATAATAAACCTACAATCTATTCCAATAAAATAATAAAAATCAATATTCACTACCATTTTCTAGTAAAAGCGCAATAAATCCAACCTTTTTCCGCTAAAATTCAGTTGAACAATTTTCTCTAATCAAACAATCCAAAAATTAATCATTATAACAACTAAAACACTAAAAATTCAAGCTCAATTAACCGAAACTCAATTACATCCACAATCATAATGATTACAAACCAAAAAGTAAAAACACTTACCCAATATTGCCTGGCCAAAGCCTCACCTGATGCGTTACCCTTATAGGTCCCTAACCCTAAACCCATCAAGTGATGACTCCCTACGCTCAAAAGCGTCGCTGCTCGGATCTGATCCTTCTCTGGGTCTTCAGAATTCGAAGCACTGATCGCTAGGGCTAACTGTACCTGAAACTCTTCCTCAAATAACAGATAATCCGACGCTCGATTCGTAGCTTCCGCCGTTGCTGGAGTCCTACTCAGCCCCATGCTCGACGACACCGGCAGCATCGTCGTGGTCACCGGAGATGGTGACGACGTTGTTGTTGAAGGACTCTCCAAAGAAATCCCGGACATCGTACGTTGATGATCGCTGGCGCATGACGGCGAAGGTAACGTCTCATTTATCGAAGTTCGATTAGCCTCGTGGTTGCTTCCGATGTGCAGCTTCTTAAAAATGTGCTTCATTTTTATTTCTTTTTGTTGTTTCTTTTCCTCCGATCTTCTTCACTTTCTCGCAGTTTCCCTCACTTTCTGGGTTTATTTTCACGTTTAATTTATTTGTTATTAATATCATCTGTAATTGTTATGACTTTCTCGCGTTTATTTTCTTGTTTATTTTATTTGTTATTAATATCATCTGCAATGGGAAGGCTTGGCTTAGCGCGCGTAGAAGTCTGATCCACGTCACTCGTGGGCAATTGGACTATATGAATAAAGCAACATTCGGTCTTCAATGTTACTGACGAGTTTAGTTGCAATATATATATATATGTCTAGAATAGTAGTACTAGTATGCAGGGTTAGGTTTGTAGTTTTGAGGCAATTAATACAATAGATGCTTTAAACGAGTTTAATTACTCAAATTTATTGTACTTAAATGCTCGTAGCATTTTTATCTTTTATCTCGAACTAACATCTAAATTGAGTGTTTACTGTCATGTCATAATCTAAAAGAATTGAATTCATCTTTGGAACTGTAGCTTGATTCCTTGAATTCATATTTGGAAGTTGCAATTCTATGTTCCTGAAGCTTGAAATTGGGGTAACAGAAAATATTACAAGACTCGAAAAATCGAGTGACAGATACAATTGTATTCAATTTTCTCATATGTTTTGGAAGATGAGTCGAGCCGATTTTATAAACACGAATACGTTAAGAAAAATTAAAGATGCGAAATAATGTAAATCTAATTCTTTCCACCTTTGTTTCTTCTAGATGAGACTACTACCCACCATCTTCTGCATCAGCTGCCTGGCTTGGCTTTGGCTCGTCTATGGGCATGCCAGCTGGATTCAAACTTGTTCGAGAGTTTGGTACATCTGCCGTCATAGTAGCTGCCTTGTCCCCATCCATGCAATCATCTTCATCGTCCTCAGCATACTATTTCAACGCTCAAATTATACGTCTACAATAATACCAAGTGATTAGCAAGGAATCCACCATCCAAATGAAGTTACCATTTTGTGAGATGCCATTCTATTCAAACTCAAAGAACATTAATTTGCCCTGGAGGTTCGGCAGTATACAGTGTAAACCTTTCAGTTTCAGATCATACAATAATGGGTATCCCACGCCCCTGACCCTTGAGAGTTTGGAAAAAATCCAGGAATTCTATCCCAGATGACTAATGGGATGAGACTTTCCTGATATGATAACACCGCTATTTGAAGCATCAAAAACAAAAACATCGATAAACAAAATTAAAATCCTATAGAGACAGTAGAATATAGTATATTATCTTCGACATACCAACACAGCTATACAGATCATTGAAACAAAACCTATGAAAGAAGCAAGGATAAACAGAAGCAAAAATCAATAGAAACAGTATCATGTAGTATATTATCTTCTACAAAACGTGTCTGCAAAAGGGTTTGAATAACTAGAAATTATCGGTTTGACATGAGTGACTGGTGGAGGATTTGTAGAAGTCCTCAATTTTTCAACAGATTGATAATTACCTTCCAAACATTCTTCGTGCGTAATCATTAACTTCTCTGCTACCTGTAACAAGTCCTGGTAATATAATATTTATTGTGAGGTAATAAAAAGCTCAAACCCAATCCTTCTAAAAGAATTCTAATACCATTTGCCGTGTTTCATGACCTCGGGATCCAGGTGTTGGACACAAGTAATTATCATGTATTAAGTATCCAAGATGCATTGAACATGGTTATTTAGGGTAAATAACAATTAAAAATTGCACGACTAACAAAAGCAAGCACATATTAAAGTTTTTGGAATCTACAAGTGTAGTACATTGATAGAGCTAGGATCAAATATGGGAAGGGGCAAATTGCCTAAATTCAAAAAATTAAGGACTCATTAAGTATTTAATCTCAAAAATTGGAGGGGAGAAAAAGCCTTAAACAGATAGGTACCTAAAATGTCATTAAACCAGAAATTTTGGGAGGGGCAAATGCCCTTCCCACTCTCTACATACCTCTGTCTCTGTAGGAGTACATCCACATGGGTACATTCAAATTTTTTCTCTCTTTGTTTTAAGTTTTTTCCATATATTTGGAGGATCATTCTCATAAATAAATTCAGGTATGAGAAAAACAAGAGTACCAAATACGGGTAGTTCAACAACAACAAAAAAAGACTTAGAGCAAAAAATGTACAGATAAATGCTAAAGCACCAAAAAGAATACTTCAAAGTGATGTAACTCAAAACTGTAAAATGGTTGTCCCTTGTTCTCATATGTAATGGAGTAAGGGGAGGTAATATAGTAGGCTGCCCCCAACATCAGGTTGAGAGCAGCTTCCGTAGAAGACCTCCAAATTATGAAATGCCCTCCGTGTGACTCGATCCCACGACCTCTTCAAACCTCTTATGTTTGCACCGCGCAGACCACGCGCAGACATTAGGCTTCGCAGACCGTTTGTTTTTTAGAAGACAGATGCTCTTCAAACGTTTGCGCGAGCTCTTCTTGGTGCAGACATGATTTTATGTCTTCAAAGGTCTGCGGGAAAATTAAAATCATTTAAATCTATTTTAAAATATATATTGATTAATTTTAAAACATGGATTGATTTATTTTAAAATACGGATTGATTTATTTTAAAATATGAAAAAAAATTATTTTAAAATATGGATTGATTTAATTTAAAATATGGAAAAATTTGTTTTAAAATATGGATTGATTTATTTTAAAATATGAAAAATTTTATTTTAAAATATGAATTGATTTATTTTAAAATATGAAAAAATTTATTTTAAAATATGGATTGGTTTATTTTAAAATATGGATTGATTTATTTTAAAATATGGAAAAATTTATTTTAAAATATAGATTGATTTATTTTAAAATATGGATTGATTTATTTTAAAATATAAAAAATTTATTTTAAAAATATGGATTGATTTATTTTAAAATATGGATTTATTTATTTTAAAATATGGAAATTTTTATTTTAAAATATGAATTGATTTATTTTAAAATATGAAAAATTTTATTTTAAAATATGGATTGATTTATTTTAAAATATGAAAAATTTTATTTTAAAATATGGATTGATTTATTTTAAAATATGGAAAATTTTATTTTAAAATATATATTGATTTATTTTAAAATATGGATTGATTTATTTTAAAATATGAAAAAATTTATTTTAAAATATGAATTGATTTATTTTAAAATATGGAAAATTTTATTTTAAAATATGGATTGATTTATTTTAAAATATAGATTGATTTATTTTAAAATATAAATTGATTTATTTAAAAAAAATATTATTGTAGTTGTATGGATTATTTAAATTTTAGTATTATAAAACTAAAATTATTTAAATTTCAGTATTGCAAAACTTTTTAAATTTAAAAAATCAGTTTATTTTATATTTCAGTTTATTTTAGCAGTTTGCAGACGTTAAAAAACAAACAGTCTTTTTTTTGCAGACTGCAGACTTTTGGTCCACCTCTTCTGCAGATGTGGTCCGCAGACTGCAGACCTTTTACCTCTTCAAAAATAAACACCACCTTAGCCATTGTTTGTTTTCACTGTTCCACCTCTTCAAACCTCTTATGTCTACGCCACGCAGACCACGCGCAGACATTAGGCTTCGCAGACCGTTTGTTTTTTAGAAGACAGAAGCTCTTCTAACGTCTGCGCGAGTTTTTCTTGGTGCAGACATGATTTTATGTCTTCAAACCTCTTCAAGAACAATTATAAAATATGGTTATTTATTAAAATAATTTAATACGGTTATTTATTTTAAAATAATTTATTATAAAATAAATTATTTTAAAATAAATTATTATAAAATATGGATTGATTTATTTTAAAATAATTTATTTAAAATAATTTATTAGTATGGATTGATTTATTTTAAAATATGGATTGATTTATTTTAAATAATTTATTAGTATAGATTGATTTATTTTAAAATATGGATTGATTTATTATTGTAGTTGTATGAATTGATTTATTTTAAATAATTTATTAGTATGGATTGATTTATTTTAAAATATGGATTGATTTATTTTAAATAATTTATTAGTATGGATTGATTTATTTTAAAATATGGATTGATTTATTATTGTAGTTGCATGGATTGATTTATTTTAAATAATTTATTAGTATGGATTGATTTATTTTAAATAATTTATTAGTATGGATTGATTTATTTTAAAATATGAATTGATTTATTTTAAATAATTTATTAATATGGATTGATTTATTTTAAAATATGGATTGATTTATTATTGTAGTTGTATGGATTGATTTATTTTAAATAATTTATTAGTATGTATTGATTTATTTTAAAATATGAATTGATTTATTTTAAATAATTTATTATTGTAGTTGTATGGATTAATTTCAGTATTGTAAAACTAAAATTATTTAAATCTCAGTATTAGAAAACTCTTTTAAGTTTAAAAAATCAGTTTATTTATGTTTCAGTTCATTTTAGCAGTCTTCAGACGTTAAAAAACAAACATTCTTCTTCTTGTAGACTGTAGACTTTTGGTCTATCTATTCTGCTACAGATGTGGTCCGCAGACTACAAACCTTTTACCTTAGTAAAAACAAACACCACCTTAATAAAAAAAATATAGAAGTTCACAATGAGCTATAGGGACAAAATCGCGTGAAGAACAAATTACAAAGTTCGATTAAAATAATAATTAAGGCACAATTTTGATGGTTTTTAGTTTTAAATATTTATTAGAATTAAACAAAAAATACTGAAATGACATAAAAATCCTGAGTTGGAACCAAGAACAAAATCAAGGATTGAAAATACCTCCTCAATGCTACCATCTTCAACTAAAGTATTAAGGCTAAGCAAACCTTCCTCTAAAACATTCTCCAAATCGTCTATGTAGAGCGGCTCCACTGAGATTAAAAGTATAGGAAAATTTTTAAAAATGGCTCCGAAATAAAATCAAATTTAATGATAGAAATTCAGAAAACTGTGAAAGAAAAGGAAAAATAACCAATTTTAAGATGCTAATTAAAAAAATACCTTTGGTTTCAGTGAAGAAGGATAACACGTCGGAGCAGATCATGTTGGATTTGATGTCGGAAGCTCTACAGTACGGTACATTTAATATACAACTAAAATATATATTATTAGTTTTGTTATTATTTAAATAACAAAAAAGGTAAAAAATTATCTAAAATATTATTATTTCTAGTTAAAACATTAATGTTTTTTAACATTTCCGGTAACAATAATAAAATCGATAAAAAAATAACGAATAAAACGTCAAATAATAACAAAATCAATAGAAATAATAATGTTTTCGGTAATTTTTTACCGGTTTTGTTATTTAAATAATAACAAAACCGATAACGATTTTTTTTACCGTATGTTAAGATTGTCGCACGTGATCATTTCTCATTTGACGCGAGAGTCTCGGCTGCCCCACTCGTTTTCGACGGGGGCGGTGAGAGCCAACCAACGATAGAGGATTAAACCTATTCCCTCTTGGAATACGGGAGCTGATTCCGCTGTTAGATTTCTCGTTTCCATTGGTTTTCATTTTCTTGTCTTCGGGGTTTCGTGGTTTTGTATACTAAAACCCTACGATTTTTTATAAGGAGGAACTGTGTTTGTATTTAGGGATGAAACTATTCGGATCAGGAATAAAAGTCGGGATTTGAAGCTAATGGGTTTAGATTGGGTTTTAAAGGATCCGACTTCAATTTACGCCCAACTCAAATCAAAATCCGTTTACTAATATTTTATCTATTATTTTTTTTACAATATTGTTTTATCTATTATTAAGTTAAAAACTTAAATAATAATATGATAAAATCAAATTTTCAATATTTATTAAGAGATTTTGTTATATTTAAATTATGATAATCACGACTGTATTTGTTCATTCAGTTATATAACTTTTAATAAATAAAATATCTTAATTATTTAAAAAAAAAAACCGTCTCAATCTATTTCCTAGCCATGTTCCACGGCACCCGAGACAAACACGGAGATGTACTCGATGTACAAGGTGATAAGGTAATTAAAAATTAATTTGAGATCTTATAAGTAAGAATATATACGAGGCATCCGCAGTCTAAAGAGTAATTTTTTATGTAGTGTATGTATGCAAAAACAAATCTAACGGTTAGATGTATATAAATAAAATTAGGTATAACAAAAATGATATTAATTGAATCGATGGATTAAAGGTTCAAAATTTGATATAAAGTATAATTATATCAGTTAGGTAGGAGTGTTATTTTTTTCATACTTTGATTTATATTTAAATATCAAATAACCATCATGTATTGTTGATGTAGTTTCGACTGATGCCAATTTATAATTAATAAAATACAGCTAATGTTAAAAAAATCAAATAACCACTCAAGTGAATAAAAGAGGAATACATAACATATCTCTTGTTTGAATTTTTATTATTTTTAAATTTAAATTTATACTGATTCTTGTTATGTTACGATAAATCTATTTTTCTTTATTTTAATATTTACGCATTAAACGTGATATTAAAGTATAATTTATTTATATAAATGTAACATCTCAATCTATGGCTTAGTGACTAAATTGTAAAATTTCAAAACTTGGTGACTAGAAGAATGGAATTGTTCAATGATTTATTTGGAAATATTACCTTAAAGAGGTAAGTAATTATTAGATGAAGTGAAGGACAAAAGGGTTTTTTGTAAGGGAAATAATTAAATTAAAGAAAGGTTATATATTAACCACGTGGAAGGGAAGAGAAATCTACAAGCTTCCAGAGTTCTCTTTCTCTTCTTTTTCCTTCATGCGTGAGAACCCAAAACAAAGGTGAGTTTCTGGTTAGTTAGTTTCTTGTTAAATTTAAGATGGGTTTATGATTATTAGATGATAACTAAGCTTAAGGAAAGCTTAAGTTATCTTAAAATCAAAAGATGAAGGAATTAGAAGAGATTAAAGATTGTGAGTTTTTTGAATGAAATTTTGTTATAGAGTTAATAATTAGAATTGGAAGTTGGATTTGACTTGTCATCAATCTAAATAAGGAATAGGAAGTGTTAAGATGAGATTTAGAACATGTTGATATTTGCGTATGATTCTTGAATGCCATATAAAGGATATGATTTGGAGGTTAAAGAAGTGATTATTGAGTAAGAATGAGTGTAAATATGTGTATGAAAGTTAGGAATATTAAAGGAGGGGAAAGATGAAGAGTTGAGATGAAAAAAGAGTGAATTTCGTGCTTGAAATGGAATTTCTGGGTTGTGTGCATCGATGCATCTTCAATGTGTATCGATGCACTCTCAAAATAAATGAACATCAAATGCAATTAGTGCATCGATGCATAAGGAGTGCATCGATGCACCTGCTTATAATACAAACATCGAATGGGATTTATGCACCGATGCATAGATAGTACATCGATGCACCCATCAAGGGATGCATCGATATATGGTGTAGTGCGTCGGATACATACCTTCATTAAGAGATGAAATTAGCCTTTCTCTTAGCCTAAGAAGTGATAGTTTAGAATATATCAATTAGTATACTGATAAATATTAATGTATTACTATGTAGATATAGAAGGAAAGCTTGTTCCGAAATAATCGAAGGATTAGGATTGATTCAAAGCAAACAAGGCTAAGGTGAGTGCATATGATTATAGTATATGATTATATGGAAATTAGACTTACGATGAGTCTATTTCCATGTTCTAATTTTTATGAATGCATGAAAATAAGTATAGTTGGTAGTCGTTAGTATGTGAATATGTATTGTTATGTTCTTTTCTATGTGATGATGTGACTCTGTGATATAAGTTATATGATCATAAACTATGTAAATAATAATGACTTATGTAATAACAAGAGAAAGTGTTATAAGTTATGTGGTATAGATATAAATGATTATATGAACATGTAATAGAAGTTATGTGATGAGGATCTATGTTTTTATATGTCTATGAGAATTATGTTCTATGTGACATATATATGAGCTATGTGATCCTATGAGAATATGAAAAGAGATATGTGAACATGTGAATTATATGAAAAGTGATATAAATTACATGAAAATAAGCTATATGTCTACATGTATATGTGAAAGAAGCTATGAGCTTATAGGAGCATGTGATATGAAAGTGTATATGTGAAATGATATAAGTGAAAATGCCCATGTTATGTGTATTGAGAGCTAGAGGTATAGTTCGCATGCCAAGAGTCGAGGGTCTACGCGGTCCTTCGGGACATAGTGGTCCTTTGGGACATATGTGTTATATGTAGTCCTTTGGGACATCTACATGGTCCTTTGGGACAAATTCTACGTGCCTATAGTGGGAATTATACGAGCTGTGGTGACAGCATAGTGCACAACCTCAATAGACTCATATATCTACAGTTCTCACATGTGTACATGGGCTAATAAGAGATGATATTGAATATAATGTATGAGATATGTATGTTTTGGGATATGAATGATATGACAGGATATCTGTGTGTTAGTGATTATTGTATATGTTATAAGATATATGATATGAACATAATAAATCATATGAACAAGAGAATAGAAATATGAATGATAATAAAATGATAATGATGGGAATGAAGATAATTATATGCATGTATGGATTTGATGGATGAACCGATATATGTTTGGGTATGTTATGGTAGCAGTAATTGTTCATGCATGATTACAAGTTATAGTTTACATTATATGTTTATTTGCCTCACTAAGTCATCGAGTTAGCGTGTAAGTGATTTATATGTAGGTTTCGAGAAGAGTAAAGAGCAAGGTGGAGCAAGACAGATCTGTTCTCCTTACAGAATGTCAGATCAGAAAATGGGTGAATAATATGTCTTTTTGTATATAAAGTTCTAGTTGGCATGTATTCAAAAGAATATATTGTATAAGCTCTGAATAGTTTTGTAAATGCTTTGAATAAGTTATATGTAGATGAATAAGTGAATTATGCATGCTCTGATCGGTTTTTTTTTACAATAAAGTAAATGTATTTGATGTTAGTTAGTCATTTATATGTTATAAAAGTTTTAAATTACTCTTTATTTTATACAAGTAAATGTTTTGAAAAGTTAATGTGACACCCCGTACTCGTATTCGGGTCGGATTCGGGTTGGGGGTGTTACATTTAATGGTATCAGAGCTAAGGTTTAGCCGATTCTAGGCTTAAACCGAAGTTAAATGAGGTTTAAAAACGTGTACATGCCAACTCAAAGTGAAAATTTCTGATATGATAATGTAAGAAGTATGATGTCTTGCTAATAGAATAAGATTTGTATGATATAGTAGAAATTGATTATAAAAATTATCGAAGTGAATCGATAGGGGACAATCTGATGGTGATAGCAATTCACCTACCCTGGCCAGGCAGGGAGAAGAGCGAAAGCCTCAGGGAATGCTTGTATAAGATTAGAAAATGTTTCATGATGTTGATTGAATGTATAGAAATAGTTAAAAGAGTTAAGAGCACCTGAGTTCAAGGGTGAATTTGAGAAAGGTTATGTTGTTACAGACCTTTGAATAAATGATATGAAGATGATGTTAGATGGTTTTTATTTCTCCAAAGTGGAGAAGTTAAATTGAGAAGTTTCTTTATTATGAGAGAAAGCTAGAGTATGGTGGACAAATGTCACCATAAGAACGTTAAAAGATCAAATGATGTGGTTAGAATTGTAGAAGAGTTCAACAATAAGTGCATCAGTGATACGTTTATAAATTGAATGAAATCAGAGTTATGGATTTGAAATAAAGAAATAGTATGGTGTATAAGCAAGAGTATGGATATGATAAGGGTTGGTACGTTAGAAGAAAGAGTTAGCGTTGACTAACAAGATTACATGATGAAAATTGTGTTGATTATATGAATGTGATATAGTGAAGGAAATAATGATTCTTATGTTTGAGCGAAGATAAGGAAGTATGAAAGAAAAGACATGATCGATGTTATAAGGATATTCTGATTTATGGAAAGTAATGGAATAAGGAAAAAATAGAGTTTACAACATTAGATATGATAAGGGTTATACAAGAAGTATTGAGTATAAGTTTGATATAGAAATGAGAAAAGCGCGTAAAGTAATATGAAAAGATCATGTGTATTGAAGTACAGACGATGATTAAGAAATGATGAAAGGTCGGATGTATATGATTGGTTAATTAGGGCTTGTGCCCTAAATTGAGTAGTTGTTATTAATTAGTTGTAATATTAAAGGTGATAGAGTTATAAGATTTGGAAAAGAAGATAAGGATTTTGTATAAGAACAAGAATTTTGGGCAATTCATACGGATTATAAGAGTTACGAAGATTGCTTTGATTATATAAAGTATATGTTTAATCACATTTGAAGAAGATTTAAAGTTTGGTATTTTTATAAGGTAATTTGAGGATAATGAAGAAATAGATGGATTAATGATATGGAGTGATGAGAATAGAGGTTATTGTTTATATGATAAGTAACAGTGGATGAATATATAAGGGAAAAAGGTAGTTGAAGAACTAAAGGAATGAAAGATTAAGTAATGGAAACAATATAAGAACATTAGAAGATATGTTCTTATCAATGTGTGCAATGAAAATTCGAGGACGAATTTTCTTAAAAGGAGGGGAGATTTGTAACATCCCAATCTATGGGTTAGTGACTAAATTGTAAAATTTCAGAACTTGGTGACTAAAGTAGAAGAATGGAATAGTTTAATGATTTATTTGGAAATATTACCTGAAAGAGGTAAGTAATTATTAGATATAGTGAAGGGCATAAGGGTCTTTTGTAAGGGAAATAATTAAATTAAAGAAAGGTTATATATTAATCACGTGGAAGGGAAGAGAAATCTACAAGCTTCCAGAGTTCTCTTTCTCTTCTTTTTCCTTCATGCGCGAGAACCCAAAACAAAGGTGAGTTTCTGGTTAGTTAGTTTCTTGTTAAATTTAAGATGGGTTTATGATTATTAGATGATAACTAAGCTTAAGGAAAGCTTAAGTTATCTTAAAATCAAAAGATGAAGGAATTAGAAGAGATTAAAGATTATGAGTTTTTGAATGAAATTTTGTTATAGAGTTAATAATTAGAATTGGAAGTTGGATTTGACTTGTCATCAATCTAAATAAGGAATAGAAAGTGTTAGGATGAGATTTAGAACATGTTGATATTTGCGTATGATTCTTGAATGTCATATAAAGGATATGATTTGGAGGTTAAAGAAGTGATTATTGAGTAAGAATGAGTGTAAATATGTGTATTAAAGTTAGGAATATTAAAGGAGGAGAAAGATGAAGAGTTGAGATGAAAAGATAGTGGATTTCGTGCTTGAAATGGAATTTATGGGTTGTGTGCATCGATGCATCTTCAATGTGTATCGATGCACTCTCAAATAAATGAACATCGAATGCAATTAGTGCATCGATGCACCTGCTTATAATACAAACATCAAATGAGATTTATGCACCGATGCATAGATAGTGCATCGATGCACCCGTCAAGGGATGCATCAATATATGGTGTAGTGCATCGATACATACCTTCATTAAGAGATGAAATTAGCCTTTCTTTTAGCCTAAGAAGTGATAGTTTAGAATATATCAATTAGTATACTGATAAGTATTAATGTATTACAATGTAGATATAGAAGGAAAGCTTGTTCCGAAACAATCAAAGAATTAGGATTGATTCAAAGCAAACAAGGCTAAGGTGAGTGCATATGATTATAGTATATGATTATATGGAAATTAGACTTGCGATGAGTCTATTTCCATGTTCTAGTTTTTATGAATGCATGAAAATAAGTATAGTTAGTAGTCGTTAGTTTGCGAATATGTATTGTTATGTTCTTTTCTTTGTAATGATGTGACTCTGTGATATAAGTTATATGATCATAAACTAGGTAAATAATAATGACTTATGTAATAACAAGAGAATATGTAATAGAAGTTATATGATGAGGATCTATGTTTTTATATGTCTATGAGAAGTATGTGCTATGTGACATATATATGAGCTATGTGATCCTATGAGAATATGAAAAGAGATATGTGAACATGTGAATTATATGAAAAGTGATATAAATTACATGAAAAGAAGCTATATGTCTACATATATATGTGAAAGAAGCTATGAGCTTATATGAACATGTGATATGAAAGTGTATATGTGAAATGATATAAGTGAAAATGCTCATGTTATGTGTATTGAGAGCTAGAGGTATAGTTCGCATGCCAAGAGTCGAGGGTCTACGCGGTCCTTCGGGACATAGTGGTCATTCGGGACATAGTGGTCCTTCGGGACTTATGTGTTATTTGTAGTCCTTTGGGACATCTACGTGGTCCTTCGGGACAAATTCTACGCGCCCCTAGTGGGAATTATACGAGCTGTGGTGACAGCATAGTGCACAACCTCAATAGACTTATATATCTACAGTTCTCACATGTGTACATGGGTTAATAAGAGATGATATTGAATACAATGTATGGGATATGTATGTTTTGGGATATGAATGATATGACAGGATATCTGTGTGTTAGTGATTATTGTATATGTTATAAGATATATGATATGAACATAATAAATCATATGAACAAGAGAATAGAAATATGAATGATAATAAAATGATAATGATGAGAATGAAGATAATTATATGCATGTATGGATTTGATGGATGAACCGATATATGTTTGGGTATGCTATGGTAGCAGTAATTGTTCATGCATGATTACAAGTTATAGTTTACATTATATGTTTATTTGCCTCACTAAGTCATCGACTAAGCGTGTAAGTGATTTACACGTAGGTTTCGAGAAGAGTAAAGAGCAAGGTGGAGCAAGACAGATCAGTTCTCCTTACAGAATGTCAGATCAGAAAAGGAGTGAATAATATGTCTTTTTGTATATAAAGTTCTAGTTGGCATGTATTCAAAAGAATATATTGTATAAGCTCTGAATAGTTTTGTAAACGTTTTGAATAAGTTATATGTAGATGAATAAGTGAATTATGCATCCTCTGATCGGTTTTTTTTACAATAATGTAAATGTATTTGATGTAAGTTAGTCATTTATATGTTATAAAAGTTTTCAATTACTCTTTATTTTATACAAGTAAATGTTTTGAAAAGTTAATGTGACACCCATGACTCGTATACGGGTCGGATACGGGTTGGGGGTGTTACAATAAATATTTAAAATTTAGGACTTATTTTGTTGATTTTTTTCCCAATGTGATGAGCAGGTTACCGGACAACATAGCCAGGTAGCTCCTTTGTCATCGGGGACTTACTCAGCTTCTGGACAGAGTGGTGGTGCTGGAGGTCCCGTAAGTCCAATTACGATCGGAGAAGCACTTGAAGCAACCGCTCTTACAGCAGGGAAGAAGCCGGTAGATTGGAGTGATGCAGCCGCAATACAGGCGGCATGAGTGAGAGCCACAGGTCGTACCACCATAATTCCCGTAGGTGTTGGCGCCGCAGCTCAGTCTGCTGCCAATCTCAATGCCCAGGCAACTACAGAAGAGGAGAAGACCAAGTTAAGAGATATCCTATCAGTAAGTAAAAGCAGCAGTAGCAGTACCAATCTAAAAAAAAATAAGATATAATAATTGTAGGTATCGCAGGTTGATTATAATAGAAAATAGCAGTCTTTTACTACAATATTTTTCGCGGTTATCATGTACCATTATGGGTTGGGTGCAATATTTGATTTAATTGAAATGCAGAACGCAACGGAGAAGTTGCAATCAGATAAGGCAGCAACAAAAGGTGACGCAGAAGGGGTGAAGGTTGCAGAGATGAGTAATGATCCAACGCTCACTACACATCCGGCGGGTGTGGCAGCTACTGTGGCCACAGCTGCTAGGCTCAACGACAAGATTGCCAAATGAACCATATCCATCTATCACATGGAAAATATCACTTGAAATACATACGAATAAGACGAAAGATTCGCAAGTTGATTACGTTGTTTTATTTGCTGCGAGTAAGGAGTATCCATTAACCAGGTGATATGAATTGTATAGTTCACATGGATAACGTGTCCATGCATTTTTATTTCTTTTTGTAAATCAATTCAAAAGAGATAAAAATGTAAGATAATGCATTACCAAGACTTGTTTCTGAATTATATTACCAATGTAGGTTGGTGTTTTTTGAAGAACTTCATACACATCGAGTACTGAAACCAGGTAAGCCATCGGCAAGTTACCCTGACAAGTAAATCAGTTTATGGTATAGTGAGTATATAACAGCATTTAAAGTTCCTTTCCAGTTCCAATTGTATTACCAATTGTTGCAGCAAGAGAAACCCCCTTGCTACCGTTGAAAATGTTCCAAGCATAGATTTCCACCCTGACCCTGCACAAATAAGTTGCATTTCTTGGAAATCTTAGCAAATAAAAATTGGAACTGGAAAGGAACTTAAATGGCACACAAATTAAAATAGCATGTGCCTCACTAGCAACCAGCACTGCTGCATTTCTAGCATCATTGTCAACACTCCACTCAATTCCTGCCACTCACAAACCAAAGTATGCAACGGACATCATTAACGGTAATTAAAATTCATGAATCAAGAAACCATGAAATAGTTACAAGTTTACGGATACCAAACTTTTCTGCTGGGAGAAAATCAACAAGGAGTCACAAACCAAAGCTAACGCTTGCCTGAAGGTAGCAGCAGCAGTGCTGGAAAAAAAAATTAACGAAATGTATAAGCTTAATCAGAAAATATGGAAACATCACTACAAGATACGAAGCATATAAGAGAGAGGTTGCTCATAATATTCTTGATATACAGGGCAACTTACTTTCGAACACTGTTAGAAGATCGGTTGCTTTCAAGAAGTTGAAAGACAGATTCCAAGAGCTTGAGCCATATTCTCCTGGACGAAACAGTAAACAAAGAACCATTTCAATGCAAAACCATTTTCTCTATTTGTTTTTTTTTTGGTTGCTACTCAAGCTAGCCAATAGACATTGACCCAATGTATACTTAAAATATTCACATCGACACCATACCTTAAAACTATGCACCTATATTCGATGCATGATCTAATAATTCACTACAGAATGCATCGAATTAGTTGCAAAATACTCCAAAGCTTGCTTATTCTTCACTTAAAAATATTCTTGTTCAATGAACTTCAGTCAGACTATTTGCAGACTTCAATAAACACAATGCACAAACTAGTTTCAGACAATAAAAACAAACACATGAGCATTGTTTACCTCACTTTGAGGATGCAACTGACTGAAATATTTTTAATATATTCTATAAAGTCTTTAATTGAACACTCGCGTCTGACATTTCAGCATGCTGCAAAGAACAACATATTGAAAAAAAATCATTTTTCACTAAAAAACTTATGTTGAAGATGAACATATTGTGCATGTCAAATACAGCCATCAATTTACATCTCTTAAAGTGGGGAGTATCTCATTGAGAACTGAAGGGGCAACTGCATCATGAGATATGAGCTTTTGCAGATATGAAAGTCCAATGACACTAAGCTTGACAGTTTTGATCTCACATGCCATTAAAGAAACCGTATGTTGCTCAAGTTAAACCCTTCATCAGAGCAACAGCACATAGACAGAATTCATTGAATGTCTGAATTGCAGTTTTTGTGGAACTTCATTGTATATTGCAGAAATGATAAAACTGAAGTTTTGTCATCTCTTAAACTAATGATAAAACTAGTCAGCAGTTTTGTCATCTAAATTTCTAAAACAAGTAAAGTTCGATGCCGAAACATGTCCAGGAAACCACCTTTTTAGGTATAGCCATAACCCAAATTTCCAAATAAATTATTCTTTTTCTCAACAGAGATGATTGGAACTTGTATGAATTTACATTAGAAATCAAATTTGTAACCGGTTAGTTCATTTTGCAGACCTCAACTTCCCAAAAAAAAGCCAGTTATTTGGCCGTTTGATTTGAAAACTGCGAAGCCATGTTTGCCAGCATCCCACATTGGAAAGGTAAACAATATGGAGGGAAGGTTAGTGATATAAATATGAAAAAATATAAACTGTACCCCTTACATACCTGGACGGGGTCAATGGGCGATCAGAGATGCCTATGGCCTAGGTTGGCGGCCTCTATTGCACATTATTGAGGTGCATCAGCCTAACATCTTCCATTTGTCGAGAGTGTACGTCATAATTTGTGGTAGTTGGGGGCTAGTATTTGTGCGGCCCCCTCCAACAACTAATAAAATTAATAATAAACTTTGCGACTTTGGAACTATTGATGATAAGTCTCTTATATCTCGTAATAGAGACGTTATAAAGAAAAAAAAATTCGTTTTGATTAAATTTGTACATAGTTTTCAAGACTCTTATAACCTATAAAAACAGCTGAAACACCTGAAAATAAAGCCAGCAACACCAAAATATATCACAAGTCGTCATTCGAATTAACCAATGATGCATTTTTGTAGCCATTTCCGATGGTGAAAAAGTTGTTCTCCCAGTATAATAAGCTCTCATGCAAAATAACCTTGTTGAATCTTGTTGGAAGGAAGGCTTAAGCACGTATCATGTGAAAAACATGTTGTGACAACTCAAATTCGATCATGTAGCCAACCAGTAGCCCATAAATCTCTCATGCCAACATCCACTAGTGGGTAACTGACTCTAGCTTGTCTTTATGCCTTGACATTACCCTCATCGACAACCCAAGAAGAACATAAGATGCACGAGAATAGGCCTTTCAAGGCTGTAAGGATGGTTAAAACTTAAGCATCTCGAGTACTCGATCAAACCAATTGATTTGAGTTTACACTTTTTTCACCAGCCTACATTCCTTTCGTTAGTCCATAAAACCTACTTCCTTCGGATGATGATGTGGGGGTCGCGGTCGAGCTTCAATGCAATTAGAACCCCCCCCCCCCCCAAAAGGGTTGCATTCTCTTCTTCCTTGCAAAACCCCTCTTTATCCCTAAATTCCCAAATCCATATTCCTTCACCTCTTTACTCATAAACAAAACCAAGGAAACATAAACCCAAGCGCCCCAAACTCGACTTTCCCTGTACCAAATCCGTCACGCCTGACTCCAACAAAACCCCCCACTTCGAATCGCTCCTCATCCGTGACGCGAAATTCTGATCCCTGTCCAAAAGGACCAAAACCCATTTGGCGCAATTCAGCAGTAGCAGTCGCCAAAAGGGACTGTCTGCTTCATGCTGAAGCACTAATCCCACACTGATGAAGTACACGAAAGGAGAAGGACCGTGGTCTTATAAATAAGAAGCAACTAGCACCTGTACAAAATACTTACCTGGACGGGGTCAATGGGTGATCATCAAGGTCCATGGCCTAGGTAAACGACTTCCATTGCACTTGGGAGGGGCGTTTGCTTAAGGTCTCCTCAAAGTAGGAGAGCCTACGTCATAATTTGTGGCAGTGGGGGCTTGCGTTCGCGCAGCCCCCGTCCAATTTCAGTATAAATCATATTTGAGTAGTCTGTTATTTATATCGCTTCTCTGTAAACAATGTTTAATTAATTTCAATCTAGCGTTATGATTTTTGTCGATTAGATAATTTCGTCTTCAATTCGTCTTCTACAAGAGGCCTGGGTTTGCTTGCCGGTTGTAATTCACATTACCAGTTTGCAGACTTTCATCTAGTTTACGAGGTTGGTAAAAGATTCTCTGCCATACCTGAAAGAAATGATATTGATAACACAATTGATTGTCCCCACTTCAGTTTTCATCTTCACAAATAGAGGGAGGTTTCAATTCGAACTGTTTACTACTACTTCTCAAAGGTACTGTCTAATTCTGCACGGCTAGTCAGAGCAAAACTATTACCGATAAACTTTGGGCTGAAAACTGTTCATTGAAATATTTTTTTTTTGTTTTGTTTAATCTTGCAACAAACAAAGAAGCTTCCATACCATGGCCAGATGGTAGATATCACCTTGCTCTAATCTGAGTAGAAAATCTAACACAGCAAAGCTACCTTATTATTTTAGTGTTTTCTGATAACTCGAGAAAAAGAGAAGCTTCCATTGGAAATTTTGGTGTGCTGTTTGAAAACCGAGTTAAGGAAGACCACCTGTTTAGGTTCAAAATTCAAAGATTTGGATAGTCTTAATGGATTCTTTGATTAATATTTTTGGTTAAACCAAGGATTAAGGATTTACCTTGGCGTCCAAGTGAATATAGGCAGATCATGGAATCGTAAGTGAAGGGAAAAACAATTAGTAGTTTGAGTGAAGAGATTTTTTATACTAAGGCAATGTCCCACACCGAGGAAATACATGCATGGACCACTTGGACCGGGTCAATGGACGACCATCAAGGTTCATTGCCTAGATATGTGACTTCCATTGCACTTGGGAGGGGTGCCTGTTTAAGGTCTCCCCTTAGTGGGAGAGGCCGAGAGGCTACGTCATAATTTGTGGTAGTGGGGGCCTGCGTTCGCGAGGACCCCCATCCTATATCAATTATGAATATTTTTTTGCTGGCTTCATTAGATTATACCATTTGGTTATATCCTCGAGGAGCACTTCAATTTTTGTATCCTTGACAATTCTACTATGTTTATCCTATCAACAAATGAGGGCCTTTAAGGGTTCGTAATTGAAAGTCCGAATTTTATTAAATCTCGAAAAGTATTCATGATGCATTTAAACATGATTTGTTTTTCTGTTTAACCTCACAACAGAGGGGGCTTCACTACCCTTGTTCGCACAACATTCCTTATTCTACCAGTATAAAACTAAACTAGCAATTTTGAGAATCCATCATACGAAATATTGACATGCCGCTCGACAACTAATTTCTCATCTCCATCATATCATATAGTCATCAATATCTTTGAAGCTAGGATTTGATACATTTCAAGGCTCGAAAACCATGTTTTCCGCTTCACGCTTCACAGGCTCGAATAGCACAGTAGAGAGATAACGCTCTCCGAAGCTAGGGAAGACCACCTGTTTATGTTCTAAATGCAAATGATTAGAGCAGCTTCAGCTTAGCTTTGGGGTACCCGAAACTAGGAAAGTATCTTATCATGTTATATGCCTGTATTGCCTTCAATGGCATGCTTAGACAAAATAATGCAGGATAGACTTCAGAAATAAACAAATAAAGACTTACAACAATGAGTTTCCCGGCATTCTCTGGCTTCCTAGCTATCTGAATTGCAGCAGCAGCACCGGACGATATACCGACATGTAATACGTATTCCAAATAATTATCAATTACGAAAACCACAGAACGAGTCAGAAGAAAATTGTGAATTCAGATTACGGGTTAATACTTTCAAGGCTATTGATTTCCTAATCAAGTTAATATCACTTAAAGTGAAGAAACTTACCAACAATCCTTCTTTCAAGGCAAGTTGCTTTGCAGTTTTAATAGCTTCTTTACTTGATATCTGTCGTCATACAAGTAATAATCATTACAACAACTAACGATAGCAATATGTGTGTGTGGAAGAAAAGCTACAAACGAAGACAGCTTATGCTCATAAATGTCAAATATGATCATATTTCTTTCACTATAATCCTCTAATATATATATATAAACCCTAGTAGGAGGAATCTATTCTACTCCAACTCTTCATTTTTGCTGAAGTAATAGTGTCCGACACATATTTGGACATAGGCATGCAAATATGACCTTCAAAGGATTGTGTTGGATTTTCGGAAGCTCGAAACGACAACCGGAACGATTTGCAAAGAGGGGTCGGAACGGTTTTGTGTTTAGGGAGTAAGGAGATTAAAAGATAGAGAATTGCACAACGATTTATAGTGATTCGACTTTCTCAATCAAAGTCTACGTCTACTACCTTAGCTCCTCACCAAGGATTTTCCAACAAATTCACTAATTTGTTCTTTCTTTTGAGGATAAAGAGTAACCTTACAAACCCCCTAGTTTTTTCGGGCTAAACTAGAACCTTTCCCTAGCTTTTACACGGGATTAGCTAGAACCTTTCACCTTTACAAAAGGATAAGAAATGTAAACAAGAAAACCTCTCTAAGGTATGTGTTTACAAGATTGAGCTCACAAGAACAAAATATTTACAAGAGAAAGATGAAATAAGAATGAAAAACTCTTCTCTTGTGTTTGATTACTTAGATAGTTGTTCTCTTGCTTCTTCAAGTGTCCTTAACTTGTATTTATAGCTTTGAATGTGTTTGATGTTGTATATAGCCGTTGGGGATGTTTTGGAGTCGTTTGGAGATGATTTTTCTACTCAAAAAGGCTGCTCAAAACATGATGCATCGATGCATGATCAAGGTGCATCGATACCCCTTCATTAAATTCAAATAAACTAGCCGTTGCAGCCTTGATGCATGGATGCATGGCAGGATGCATGGCAGGATGCATCGATGCATGGCAAGGATGCATCGATGCACTAATTGCATTCGATGTTTGGATGCATGGATGCATTGCCTGATGCATCGATGTATTAGTGCAGATGCATGGATGCACTACAGGGATGCATGGATGCACTGCAGGGATGCATGGATGCACTGCAGGGATGCATGGATGCACTTTGACACCCTTTAGCATTTTTGCTCAAATCCGAATTTAATGGACTTTGAATTATTTTTGAAACCTTTTGAAAACTTTGAATAAATTCAATTCAAATCCAAAAACATTTTGCAAATTCAATTCAAGTCCAAAAACATTTTGCGTTAAATTGTTATATCAAAACATTGTTCAACAATCTCCCCTTTTTTTGATATAACAAAACATTTGAAAAATTGTTTTTGGCAAAACTCCCCCTTAATAAAATGTTTAATGAAAAAGATATCAATTGTTGGAAGATATATGAAAATGTTAAACTCCCCTTTTTCATTAAGAAATTGAATTTTTCAAACCAAACTTCTCCCCCTTTTTGTTATATCAAAAATAATTCAATATTTGAAGTTCAAAATAACTTTGGAGAGTAAGTAGTAAATTTGTCATTTAAAAATCATTTAAAAAAAAAATTAAAGCTCCCCCTTAATAATAATATTCCAAACAAAATTAAGCTTTTAAGTTCATGACACTTAAACAAAATATTGAATTTCTACAAAGAATAACAAACATGTTAGAGGCACATGAAATTCAATATATCCAAATCTAAAATACTTTATGCAATACCAATTGTTGAAATTTGATATTAATATCAATTGTTAAAATTAAGTGCATTTGCATAAAGTTTTCCAAAAATGTTATGCATTTTGAAAATTTTGATATCAATTGCTAGAGAGACAACATTTTCATTTAGACCACATGCATAAACATTCAAATTTAGGCCAAAAATTAAAATTTATAAAATCAAAGTATTTTGAAATTTGATATCAATTGTTAGATAGATATCATTAGCATTTAAAACCAATTTTGACCAAAATTCATTATGATGAACTAAAAATTCTCAAAAATTAATATAACTTTAAAATGTTAATGATAATCATCTTTTCAACATACATGAGATTAAAACAATGATGCATAATCATTTAAAACCAAAACTCATGCATGCTTAAAATCAAATGAGCAACCAAATAACCAAAATTAAAAGCATTAAGCTTAGAGGTTACCCATTCCTTTTTCAAGTGTGGCTAGAACATCTTGAATATCATCATTTTCATCACAATTGCTCCCACACACCTACAAAAGACATTTATTTTGATTTTGGTATCCAAATTGCTTTGGATCCTTGAACGTTAGTTTCAATGCCCCTTGTTCCTTTCGGAATCCATACTTGTCTAATTTTAAAATATTTTCCTTTCTTCAAAGGACAAGTATGTTCCAAATGACCATGAAAATGGCAATGTGAGCATTTTGCCATTTTTACACATAATAGGTTATTTTTAGAAATTAATTTTTTTTCTTTTGTTAAGCCTTCAAGCTTAACTTCTAACTCAAAATTTTTCTTTTCTAAATCATTTATTTTGATTTTTGAAAGCTCTAAATCATTTTTCAAAATTTCATTTTGATTTTCAAGATCAACTTTTGCTTTCAAAATCAAATTATCTTTAATTTTGAGTTTTGAAATTAATTTCGTATATTTGGAATTCATGGTCTCAAATCCCAAATACAACCTATTATAAGCATCTTGTAACTCATCAAAAGTAAATGAATTAAATTCATTTGAGTTAGAAGATACCTCAACTTCTTCATGAGTGGTCATGAAGCATAGGTTGACTACTTCATCTTCATCATTGGAATCATCTTCATCACTCCAAGATTCAACAAATGCCTTCTTCCCCTTTTTCTTTAGAAGAGGACATTCATATTTGACATGCCCTTTTCTTTGACAATTGAAGCACACCGGAGGACTCTTCTTCTTGGTTGATTCATGTTTTACTTTCTTAGAAATCATGAATCTTTTGAGTTCCTTCAAGAGCTTGACCATCTCTTCTTCTTATTCATCGTCTTCTTCATCCACCTCATCACTTGATTCTTGATAGCTTTCATTGGTGGATTTGAAGGTAATGCCTACCTTTTTCTTCTCTTCCCTTTCTTCATCTTCCTTCACCATCATCTCATGAGTGAGAAGGGAACCAATTAGCTCTTCGAGAGTGAGAGACTTTAGGTTTTTAGCTTCGATAATGGTCGTCTTCTTCGATTGCCACTTATTTGGAAGAGAGTAAATCACCTTCCTCACAAGCTTCTCATTAGGGATTGCTTTTCCATATATCTTGAGACCGTTGACAATCACGGAAAATCTATTCGTCATAGCTTTGATGTCTTCATTGGGTTTCATCTTGAAGTTCTCGTAGCTATGGTTGAGAAGACTTTTCTTTGATTCTCTCACTTCGTCAGTTCCTTCATGAGTGACTTGGAGCTTATCCCAAATCTCTTTGGCACTGGAACAAGATGAGACTCTTCCATATTCATTTGGGCCTAAAGCACAAAATAGAATATGTATACCTTAGAATTACGCTGAAAATTTTTCTGCTCTTCTCTACTCCAATCGTTGTACTTGCCGGGTGAAGAGGAGTAACCGTCCATGATTGAGTACCAAGCTCCTAGATTGTATGATTTAATGAAGTATATCATCTTATTCTTCCAATGTGCATAATTTGCTCCATTGAAGAAGGGTGACTTGTTGACCGGTTGTAAATCCATAATAGGATATTCTTCAAGATAATAAGCACCAGAGGAAAAAGTCATTTCTTTGTCGGTTGCGTCGGGAATTGGTAGAGCTTCTTCTAGGATCGTCTCAAGGTGGTTAAACCTTCTTAACGAGTTAGGCTCTGATACCAATTGTTGGGATTTTCGGAAGCTCGAAACGACAACCGAAACGATTTGCAAAGAGGGGTCAGAACGATTTTGTGTTTAGGGAGTAAGGAGATTGAAAGATAGAGAATTGCACAGCGATTTATAGTGGTTCGACTTTTTCAATCAAAGTCTACGTCCACTACCTTAGCTCCTCACCAAGGATTTTCCAACAAATTCACTAATTTGTTCTTTCTTTTGAGGATAAAGAGTAACCTTACAAACCCCCTAGTTTTTCCGGGCTAAACTAGAACCTTTCCCTAGCTTTTACACGAGATTAGCTAGAACCTTTCCCCTTTATAAAAGGATAAGAAATGTAAACAAGAAAACCTCTCTAAGGTAGAGGTTTACAAGATTGAGAACAAAATATTTACAAGAAAAAGATGAAATAAGAATGAAAAACTCTTATCTTGTGTTTGATTACTTGGATAGTTGTTCTCTTGCTTCTTCAATTGTCCTTAACTTGTATTTATAGCTTGGAATGTGTTTGATGTTGTATATAGCCGTTGGGGATGTTTTGGAGTCGTTTGGGGATGATTTTTCTACTACAAAAGGCTGCCCATAACATGATGCATCGATGCATGATCAAGGTGCATCGATACCCCTTCATTAAATTCAAATAAACTAGTCGTTACTAGCCGTTGCAGCCTTGATGCATGGAAGGATGCATGGAAGCATGGAAAGGATGCATCAATGCATGGCAAGGATGCATCGATGCACTAATTGCATTCGATGTTTGGATGCATGGATGCATTGCCTGATGCATCGATGCATTAGTGCAGATGCATGGATGCACTGCAGGGATGCATGGATGCACTTTGACACCCTTTAGCATTTTTGCTCAAATCCGAATTTAATGGACTTTGAATTATTTTTGAAACATTTTGAAAACTTTGAATAAATTCAATTCAAATCCAAAAACATTTTGCAAATTCAATTCAAGTCCAAAAACATTTTGCCTTAAACTGTTATATCAAAACATTGTTCAACAGATTGTCCAAATACATGAAACACAGAAAAAAATGAAATACATTTTTTATGGGATAAATACTTATATTCAACACACACCAGATTCAGATTAACATATTGTCAAAGTAACAAAAACCGGTAATGAATTATGGCATCGAAAAAATGAAAGCTCATTTACATGCCTACATATAACAGCATATAATATGTATTGATCCTAGATGATAAGAAAACAGGTTGTATATTATGGTATAAGAAGAATGCAAGTTCTTCACGTTTCCACATAAAATAGCATTTATATCCCACACTGACCGAAACATAATCATTCGTAATAAAGAAGTACAACTGAGACTTACTTGAACAATGTCATCGAGTAAATTGACATCTAAGACACCAGGAATGAAGCCAACACCGATTCCCTGGATCTTGTGTGGACCTTGAACATTAAAAATGCATCAGTTCATCAATAGGTAGATCTTTGTTATAAAATTCAACGTTAGCATAAGGAACAAAAGGAAACAAGTTTCAGTTAACAATGCCAGAGCTAAGAGACTAAAGACAACATTAGAATGCTGGTTATTACAGGAAAATACATGGAAATCTTGAAAAAGAATATACCCGTGATGATACTCACACCCGAGTCAGAGTAACATAGATCCTATCTACTACTCAGCTAGATGTTAAAGATTGTAGAAAACAATGGAATGCATTACGAAGAACGATGTGGAAATGAAGCACTGTAACATTACAACTTACCAGGTTTCCCTCCGGAAAGCACTGCACTTTCAACTAGTTTAACACCAACGACCTGAACAAAAAAGATAAGGGGCAATATAAGCAATACAATAGGACACTCATGTATAAACATGATTTACTAATTGAAGTCAAAATTTATTTCCTCTAATTGAGCATAAAAAAAATCTAACCACGACCGGAGACAAGTGTATCTATCTTCCCTCCAGTGCCTTTCCATATCTCTGGTCCAGTTGTATCATAATGTATCTAAATCAGGAAAGAAGAATCAGATTATGACACCCTCCTAGATTCTAACAACCAAAATATGCATGGAAAATGTTTCAAAATGATACCTTTGGGTTGGCAGGGTTTTCAAATTGCTGAAGAATGTAAGAATTAGGCGTTTGTGCATGAATTTCTTCAGCTTTCTGAACTGCCCCTTTCATACCCCGAGCTGGATCTGTAAGAACTAGCTCAGCTCCAAAAGCTCGGAGGACCATTCTCCTTTCTAAACTCATTGAAGAAGGCATTGCAATTATGAGTCTGTAACCCTTAGCAGCTGCCATGAATGCCAATCCTATTCCGGTATTACCACTGGTTGGCTCGATCAGGACACTCTTTAGCATATAGGAAAAAAGGAAATTACGTCAAGTTAAATCTTCTCCGTTAAGTTTATTACTCAGAACTACACGGAACGATAATATCGAAACAACCCTACTTTTTCACATAAAAATGTTCAGATATAGAATCAAAAGAAACAAAAATAGAAGCTATGCTGCTACGACTCTTCATTTTTCTTAAAGTACCCATGTCCAACATCTGTGCCCAATGCATATCTGCGTCACAAATGCACTGATGCTCGACAGTTACACCCGAGTCCATGTAACATAGCATGAAAGGCCTAGGGACTTCAACAGAAACACTTTTCAAGTTGACGACAACGCATAATTCCATCTTATGGCACAGTGACAATAGTATAATCTGGTAGAAACTTTGAAGAGTTATATGAAACCTATGTTATCATCCCCAATCTTCAGTTTTCTTGAAGAATCCGTATCCAACACATTTACGGATATGGGTATGGGAATATGGCCCTCCAAATATATTAAAAATCTTGTATAAATTTGAACATACCCGTGACACATACTTGTATTTAACACTTACACTAGAGGCTAAGTAATCATATATTGAAACTGCTATTTCAATGAAGCTTCATGTTGCAACAAGTTTGGATAATCATTAGCATATTTAACTACAAATATTAAAATGAAAAAAACTATAACTCTATTTGGGTATGGAAAACTTAAAAAACATTTTCCAGCAATAAGGCCTAACATAGTTAATAGAGGCATGACAGACTAGAGAAGTCGATTCATGATTTTACTTGCAAAGGAAAGGTGATCTAACGTTGGCATAAAAGTTCCATTCCATAATTGTCTAAAAGATAGAAATACCCAAATACCAACCTTGCCCGGTGTAATGAGACCCTTCTCCTCTGCATCCGCAATCATACTATATCCGATCCTGCAGCTCAAAGAAGGGTTTACATCTCATCAAAGATTATAAACTCAGTCCAACATGACTGAATGCGGTATAATAGCATCATTAATGATAAAATATTGTTTAACATACTATCTGACACAACTTGAATGGCGAAGTGCATGTAGTTTAATACCTGTCCTTGACACTGGAGCAGGGTTCCATTGCCTCCAACTTAGCAGCAATGGGTGCGACACATCCATCGACAATGTTGTTCAGATATACCAGTGGTGTTTTACCGATCAACTTTTTATATCAAAACAAGGTTAGCAATAGTTTTCTTAAATTAAATGAAAATAAATTTATTAACGAAGACGGTCATTGGCTTACTTCAGTGACATCTTTGGCAATTAAATTCTTGTCTCCCATTTCTTCTCAAGTAACTGCACAAGCATCTCAGATCCAAATTGTTAAGCAAAACAAACTAAACTAATGGAGAATTGATACAACTTAAATAATTTAAGAGTAATAGCGATTAATGAGACTTGAAAATATTTGGATTAATCTAAAACGGAGGTACAAAACAGGATGAGGAAGAAAAATAATAATTCCCAAGTGTTACAGTATCCAAACAAAAAACCCATACATAGAAACGTGAAAAATAACAAAAGTAACCAATAAAAACCATAAATCCAACCTTAAAAACACAAACAAAAACTAAAGTTTTACAGATTTTAAAGTACCAAAATTTCCAGATTACAACTTTTTTTTCCAAAGAAAGGAAGTACTTTTCCCCCAGCAGAATCTTTGAGTGAAAAATGATAGATAAGCTAAAATAAATAATTAAAAACTATAATTTTGCAGATGTTAAAGTAACTCTGAAGAAAGACTGTGTTTTGCAAGCAGAGTCTTATAGAATATGATAGATAAGCTAGGAAAAAGAAGCTTCAAAGACTTTTACCCTTTCTGAATTGAGAAACGTGAAAATTCCTTCGTAGATGAATCCCTGAGACAATCTCGTGGGTTAGTGCCTGCTGCCCTTGTCAATAGGAAAATGAAAATGTTGTATGGGCTAATAAAACCATTTCCCCCAATTTATATAATTTCTTGCTTAACTGTACCTGTCAGAGAGAGAAAGTTTATGTCATCCATTGATATGACGTTAGGTGGAGATTCGAATTCGGTTTCAACTTGAATATTGGAAAAATTTATTTCATACTTTTTAATATTTATGAACTTCAATTTTATGTGAAATTAATTATAAAATATTATAGTACATGATTTTAGAAAATAATTCAGATAAAACTCAAAATTTAAATGTGAACTTATATCTTAAATAAACTTATTTCTTACCCCTAATATTTTTATCTAAATATTCTTGTAAATAATCCGGGCATCGTGTAGTCCGATATATATATATATATATATATTTTTTTGTTGAGGAATTCGATGGATATATTATCAATTATTTAGAAATGGGATAAACAGATTATAATCGCCCAGTGCCCCGAATTCCCACCGAATTCAAAAGGTCACTATAGTCATTTCATTCAAACCTATAAAATATGGCTATCCTCACCGTACAATTTCACCGCCTTTCTCCCAGATCTCAAACTCTCTCTCTTTTCATTACCCTCTTTCAACTCCCCAGACCCCTCTTTTATATCCGAATTTTAAATCCCTCATCGTTACCGCGCCGGCGATGGGAGTTCCAGCGTTTTACAGGTGGTTAGCGGATCGGTACCCGCAATCGATCGCGGATGTGATCGAGGAAGAACCGAGAGAAGACGCTAAGGGAAATCAAATACCAGTTGACGTCTCTAAGGCTAACCCTAACGGCCTCGAATTCGATAATCTTTATCTCGATATGAACGGGATTATTCACCCTTGTTTTCACCCGGATGGCAAGGTAAATTTGTAAATAGTACCTGTAGAATTTATCTTAATTTGGAACTTTTTTTTGTTTACTTCAATGATTGTAAGTGGTTTAGCTGTGGATTTGAAATTGTTTGAAAGGCTGTAATGTACTTTTTCGTTGATTTTTTTTAGATTTATGGATTATGAACAGTTTGGAAATTTGCTTTTTGGTATGTTACCGTTGAGTAAACGTAATTAGGTAATATTATGTTGTTTTCTGAAGTGAAGTATGATCCTAGGATTAGATTTTGCATAGAATATTGTTTTTGGTATGGTCATCTCGAAAAGTGTACCAAAATGTTTTGTTCATGGAAGCAAGTAATGTGATTTTGCAGGTAATCAAGCGGTACGTTGCTTATCGGTGTTTTGTTAGTATGATTTTGGCGGTCATATGTGCAAACAATTTATATCGAATACAAACACACACTTGCACACAGATTCTGGTGCTTTAGGCCATGAGGGATTAACCTGTGGTCCACCAGAACCAAGAGTTGAGCACTCTAACAAAGTATCAATGGTCATTGGTCTTGACTCTTCATTCTCCCCCCCTTTTTTGTGTGTGTGCCAGTTAGTCACATTTTGCTTTCCTTTGTTAGTATGGTATGGATCACCAAGCCTCAAAAAGTATTTTCTTGAATGTGATATACATGCTGTGTATGGTTAGATTGCTTCCATTTCTTAACACAATCTTGATAATTGGTGCATCACCTTTTTTGGGTCAACTTGTTTCTATTTTTGGCTTGACCTTGCTCTTTACTGGATATTGTTCATTAATGACGGTTTATTATTGTGCATACAGCCTGCACCTGCCACTTATGATGATGTTTTTAAATCTATCTTTGACTATATTGACCATCTTTATTCATTGGTTCGTCCTAGAAAGCTTATGTATATGGCAATTGGTAAGAGTTATTACATGCTTAGTCAATTTTCTATTGACTTTTTATTATTTTTTTCTTTGATTAAATCATGCATATTTTAAAATTTTGCAGATGGCGTTGCACCTAGAGCTAAAATGAATCAACAACGTACTCGGCGCTTCAGAGCTGCAAAAGATGCTGCCGAGGCTGTAAGTATTGGCATTATTTAATGGATCCAGATTATCCAATTCAGTTGATTTATCTTTTGGTTGTTTATGTTCTCTTAGGCAGCTGAAGAAGAGAGATTGAGGGAAGAGTTTGAGGCCGAGAGGAAAGCTTTGTCCCCTATGGAAAAACCTGAAACATGTGACTCTAATGTTATAACTCCTGGCACTCCATTTATGGCTGTTTTGTCTGTAGCACTTCAGTATTACATACAATCTAGGTTGAATCGTAATCCTGGCTGGCGGACTACAAAGGTGTGAAGGACATTATCCCTTTCTAGCTTCAGAGATTGGATAATTCCTTGCAAAGTGGAGTAATCCTTTCTGTGTATTTTACTATATTCTTTGGCTTTTTTCTCTCTAAATCTAGGTTATTCTTTCTGATTCAAACGTTCCTGGAGAGGGAGAACACAAGATCATGTCATACATCAGGTTACAACGTAACCTTCCTGGGTTCAATCCAAACACACGACACTGTTTGTATGGTCTGGTGAGAGTGCATTTCAAACTAACCCAAATTCCTACTATTCCTGATTCTTCTAATTTTCTCTCTAAATATTTCAATTGTGATTTTAATTTATGACTTGGTTTGTCATAATCAGGATGCTGATTTGATCATGTTGTCCTTAGCCACCCATGAGGTTCACTTTTCAATTTTAAGAGAGGTTGGTGCCTCATTTACTTAATCCCATTCTTGGTTTCCTATAATTTATTTTAGTGACTGGTTAATTCATTTACCTTTTCTGTACAGGTGATCACTCTTCCTGGGCAACAAGAAAAATGTTTTCTATGTGGTCAAGTTGGTCATCTGGCAGCCGAGTGTCATGGCAAGCAAGATAATGGAAATGGAGAAGGGAATGCTGTGGATGATACACCAATTCACAAGAAGAAATATCAGGTTTAGAAGTTAAAACACTTCATTTAGGCCTTACAAGTACAATTCCCCTTCCTGATTGCATTTCGGCTTATACAGTGCTGATTTAATTCATTGTGTCAACAGTTTCTTAACATATGGGTGTTGCGAGAATATCTGCAATACGATTTGGAGATCCCCAACCCTCCCTTTGAGATAAACTTTGAACGAATTGTGGATGATTTTGTTTTTTTATGTTTCTTTGTTGGTAATGACTTCCTTCCACATATGCCAACATTAGAAATCAGGGAGGTATGCAATTACCATAGTTTTACATCTTGATTTTTGTTTCTCTATATTATTACGCTTCATATGAATATCCTGCTTTTGACGAGACCTCCAACTCTTATAAAAAAATATGAATATCCTGCTATTTCAGGGTGCTATAAATCTCCTGATGCAAGTATATAGAAAGGAATTTGCTTCTATAGGTGGTTATCTTACTGATGCGGGTGAGGTAAATTTTCCATTTTCCTATGCATCTACCAAGTCTTTAATAGATCACTATAAGATGACAAATGAAAAATTATCCATAAAATGTCAAGTCGTCAACTAGAGTTTTTATACCCCTGTAAAAACAGTTGGAGTGGAGAACCTACTATTATTTGTCATGTATTATTGGTGGATTGAAGGAGAATAATGATTTCCATTTTGCCTGTTTATCCTCAAAATTGTTGCTCATCTAATGAAGAGAAGGAATGAATTCTATCTCCAGTCCAAGTCAGATCTATTTTATAGCCTATCCCATCTTTCCTTTTTCTTTATTTTTGGGTGGGCTAGTCTGCATTGTACATTATATGTGGATAAAATCAGTACTCTGTCCCTAGATCATTGGCAATTTCAAGATTAACTATGTCGAGAGGATTTGGTTTATTTTCCCTCTACAAAGCCATTCACATGATTAAATGGCTAGTATTGTTACCAAGAGCTTGTGTTTACTTAAGGGCACTAAACCAGTATTAAACAACTAACTTTAAGTAATCGGTTGAATATATTCTGTGATGTTCAATAAAGCAAAATAGATAAAGTACATGCTGACACTATGAGTCTTTATATGTTTATATATACATATTCATTTATCCTGGGAGAATGTAATTTGTTGCTCGAGATTAGGGAGCATTGTTATTTTTAATTTCTTTCTCAATTAGAAGTTAGGCAGAACTGATGTTTCTTATAGTTGCTAATATCAATCCTTTTGCAAGTACAGGTTTTGTTAGATAGAGTGGAATGTTTTATTCAATCTGTTTCTGTTTATGAAGATCAAATCTTTCAGAAGAGGACTCGTATACAGAAGGTGAGTCGCATCTTCCGTGCTTTGATAAATTATTTGCATCTTGTCTAGTTGAGAGCCAGGACATAAAATTTTGGTGGTTCTATTAAGTTTGTCATATGTATTTCTGTATGATGATTAATTTGATGCTATATGATTTGGTGTTTTCTGTAGTAATTAAATACCCTGTTTCTCATGAAGCAATGCACTAGAGGTTTTGCATGCTTTGATTCAAGTACAATCTTCTTTATCTTGTATTTTTTTTGTTGATGATGTAGCATTGATTAGAAATAGTTGTTTGCTTAAAAGGAGGGAGACAATGTGGACCTAAGTTTGAATGATTTATTGTTCCTTCCCAGCAACTAGAGATATATACAGGAAAATGTGGACATTTAAACTTGAATGCAACCAAGAACAACAACATGCCTAACATCTTGAAAAAATCATTTATCGAATGATACTTATAGAAGTGTATAGGACATCTCTTGAAGGCAAAGAGGAATATATCTTCCAAGTGTTAATAGTACATTAATAAATGCTGAAGTTCATTGAATTTGGCATTTTATGAAATCTAATGTGAATCATTGGTGGTTTATTATTCACCTCTTCAGTTTTTTGCTTTCATATAAAGTTCTCTAATGGCCCTAGATTTTTTATTTAACTCGGTGGATGACTGGTTTTCAGGCATACGAGAATAATGAGCAAATGAAGCTTAAAGCAAGAGGAGAAGGCTCTGAGGAGGCACAGGCACCTGTTGTAGATAAGGTCTCAATTTGTTTTAAATTACAGACCTGAGTTGTAAAATGGAAGGTTTAATACAGATTGAATTGCTTGGATTGTAGAATCAAATAAGATATTAAATGTTAATAATGTCATGATTTGGGGGTTATTAAACTACCTTACACTTAAAGCTTAAAGTGATTTGAATTAGGTGATAGCTATAGTTCTGTTGACGAGCTTTGAAATCTTTTGGTTACAAGTTCCTTGAGTGTGTTTGCTGTGAGTTTTGTTGAATTTTATTCTGTAAACTTTTTCTGGCATCCATTCATCTGAGAGTTTAACCTGTCCCCACTGTTGGTCTTATAATCCATAAGCTAGAAAAGTGGAGGAAGCTATTGAAAGGTGAATCTGGTGCAAGCCCTCATTGGGCAATTGAGAAAATTTATGGTGGTTTTGGTTATAGATTTCTTGTATTGTAATTATTTAACTTTTTTCCCAGATTAAATTAGGGGAACCAGGATACAAAGAAAGATATTATGCTGAGAAATTCAATGTATCAAACCAAGGGGAGATTGAAGAAGTTAAAAGAGATGTCGTAAGTTTAAACATTCTATTTATGAAGTTTCTTGCTACAATATCACATGTATATAATAATGTTATCCTGTAGATGTGTAATAGCAGCATCAATTTCTTGCAGGTTGTTTTTTATAAGAATTTTAGGCCTCATTAAAAAACCTCTTCTTGATTAATGGAGCTTTTAGAAAAGCTCCTTAAACAGCGGAAGGAGGAAAAAAGTGTCTTAGGATTTTATTAATCATAGACAAAGTACATAAGATACAACCAGAAGACATACTTAACAAAACCTTAAAAATTACAGAACATAAAATCAAAACCACCAAAACGACCAGACCACCCTTAAACAACAAAACTATCTTAGCCCCAAACCCTCAATAGGCCACCAACTACTGAAAAACCTCTAAAGCAACAAAATTAATCATCCAATCCCCTGTTTAGCCAGAGTATCAACCTCACAATTACAGCTCCTCGGTATGTGTCTAACAATAATCTCCCTCTCCGAGACTAAGGAAACAATCTTCTGAATCATCGATCTAAAAAAATGAGATGTAGTCGGCAGCAAAATCCAATCCACTGCTGATTTACAATCACTCTATATTATTAACCTTCCCTTCATCGCCCACTCCGACTAGAGAGAAATCAATGCCTTTCTCAATGGCTTTCAGCTCAGCGAGTGGTGGAGGACCTGGACCAACAGCAATCGATAAAAACCCTAGAATTTTACTTTCCGAATCTCTTAAAATGCCACCAATTCCCCCAACAGCCCGTCCGCACTGACTGCCCCATCAACGTTAACTTTAAAAAAATGTAGCGGTGGAGGAAGCCAACCCTGAACCTTCATCCTATTAAAGACCGTAGTATGATGCTTGTCTGCAAGAGTAGGATCCCCCACTAGGGAGTCTACCTGAATAATGACGTTCGGGTGCTTAGCCAGAAACCATTTAACCAATCTAAATCTGCAAATGAAGAAAAGAGTAGAATTGTCCAGTTTCCACTCATCAGAAACCATCGAGTTCCTAGCCTTCCATAATGACCATAGAACCACTCCCGGTATAAAACTCCATATTTGCGATTTTGGCCTCATGTCAGACCAAGAACACAACAAAGAGAATGGATCTTTATGCAAGACTGATGAGACTTCCCATAACCTCAAAAAACTGCTCCATAGGTCCCATGCAACCGAGCACGAGATGAACAGATGCTGAACTGTTTCTTCCTGCTTTAAACAAAACAGACAAGAGACCTCCTCCAATGTAACACCTCTTCTTTTCAACTCCGATCTAACCGCCAATCTTTGATGTGAGACCTGCCACAGAAAAGTTTCGACTCTTGGAGGAGCCAATCCTGACCAAATGAACCTTTTCCAATTAATCATACCCCCTGAATTGGTAGAAAGAGTCAACCTACATGATTTAGCGGTGAACAGTCCATCTCCCTTCCCCGACCAAGACAGAAAATCATCCACCGAATCTGACAGAACAACATTCTCCAATAATGACATTAATTGAATCCAGTAATCCAGCTCCCAATCACATAAATTCCTTCTTGTTTGAATGTTCCAGACCCATCTATTACTCAGAAGACAACCAAACTCTGAAACTTTTCCCCATTTGTTATTAGAAAGAACATAAATCCTTAGAAATTGATTCCTTAGAAATTGATTCCTTAAAGAGTCCTCATTTATCCAAACATCGTGCCAGAATACAATAGACTTGCCATTGCCTACTTGAATCTTCGAGTGAGATCGCAAACCTTGTCCGATTGCGTCATCTTCCAAGTAATTTTTCGTAATACCTTTCCAAATCCATGAATCCGAAGGAGAGACTACCTTGCTGATATCTAGGGACAGATTACTCACATTATGTTTACTGCAAATCAGATTCTTCCAAAGGGTGTCTTTTTCATTTGTGAACTTCCATACCCATTTACCTAGCAGCACTTTGTTTGTAAAATTCAGATCCAAGATTCCCAAACCTCCCTCCTCGAAGGGTTGACAAACCCTTTTCCAATTCACCTAGTGAATTCGACTTTTTGATGAACCTTCCCCCACAGAAAGTTGGCCATTAGAGAATTTAACTTCCTATAAACCTTACTCGGAATTCTGAAAACAGAGAGGAAGAATATCGGCATAGAGGACAGTACTGATTTTATCAACACCAATCTGCCCGCCATAGACAGTGTGGAAGCTTTCTAACTAGATAATTTTTTGTTAAAAGTTTGGATGACCGGCTCCCAAAGAACCTCTGAATTTCTCTTTGCACCTAAGGGTAAACCTAGATACACTGTGGACAGAACACCCAAGACACAACCAGCCATCGATGCCCATTCATTTAATACGTCGTCTTCCACATTAATGCGATACAACTTTCTCTTCGACAAATTCAAATGGAGTCCAGTCATTATGCTAAATATCCTCAAGACTCTTAATATTGAGAATATAGGTAGGTGAATCACGGCAAAAAAAATCAAATCGTCAGCGAACTGTGAGTTAAATTAAAGGAATCCGATCTTCCAAAAGCAAAACCCTGAAAGAGTCCCAAATCAGCCACTTTCGTTAGCATACGATTTAGAAGTTCCCCCACTATATTAAACAAGAGAGGAGACAAACTACAACCTTGTCTCAACCCTTTACCCATCGAGAACTCCTCAGTAAGAGAGCCATTCACTAACACCGAGATAGACGTCGTGGAGAGGCAATATTTTATCCAGGAAACCCATCTCTCCCCAAAGCCCATGACTCTCATTAATCTAAAGATAATTGGCCATTCAACCGAGTCATACGCCCTCTGAAAATCAGCTTTGAAAACTACCCCTTTCAGCCCTTGCTTCCTCCAATAGTCTATGCCTTCGTTTGCAAGAAAAGCACAATCTAAAAGTTCTCCCCGGAATAAATGCAAACTGTGAAGGGCTCACAATATCTTTAATCACTGAAACTAGTCTCGCTAAAACTTTGGAGATGATTTTATAGAGACTGCCAACGAGACTTATAGGTCTATAATCTTCAATGCATTCCGGATTGATTTTCTTTGGGATCAGGGAAATAAACGCATGATTAACCCCATGATCCCATTTTCTCCCACAATAAAAATCCTCCATAAACTTCATTATTTGCACCTTCAGAGTCAGCCAGAATTTCTTGAAAAAACCCATCGAGACCTGGAGCTTTAGAGCTGTCCGAAGAGAAAATAGCCTCCCTTCCTCCTCTGAAAACTTAACCTCCAGGCTATTCCTTTGATCTACTCTCAATTCTGCAAAGTTCAAATTTAAGGCCCCCACCTCTAAATAATCTTTAAAATTATAGACTTTCTTAAAGAACTGGGAGACAAGCTTTAATCTGCTCTGGCTCTTTCATCATCTCCCCATCCACTTTCAATGCCGAAATGGTGTTTAATATGTTTCTGTTTACAGCACATAGGTGGAAGAACCTAGTGTTTCTGTCACCATCTTTGATCCATTTCGCCCTCAACTTTTGGAACCAAATACTTTCTTCGATCCTGTGCATTTTCCATAGCTCCTTTCTGGATGATAGGAGTTGTTCCCAGTCAAAAGTAGAAAGCCCACTGCCTTGCGCCTTAGCTTCCAAATCATTTATTTTGCTCTCCAACCCTGTGATAACTTCTGAAATCCCCTATTTGTTTCTGATTAGCCACTCCTTGATACGTTTTTTAGTTCCTTGTAATAAACTGAAAATTCCTCTTCCCCCTCTATCTTTAACCCGATCTGTCATTACATTATGAACCATGTCTACAAAACCATCTTCCTCCAGCATATAATTAAAAAACCGAAAAGGTTTAGGGCCCTAGTTTTTCCCATCTTCTACCAATAGTACCGGATTGTGATCAGAGAGTGATTTAGGAAGCAATTTCTGGACAGTCTTCGGAAAGCAACTTAAGAAACTGCTACGCAATAAGAAACGATCTAGTCTTACCCAAGTAGTAATCTCTCTATTATTACCCCAAGTTAAAGTGCCGCCTACCAAAGAAAGATCTATTAAATTAGATTGTTGCAGGAAATTCCTTAGCAAACCCACTGAATGCCAATTTTGTGTGGCACCAATCTTCTCCTCTTGGTCGAGATAAGCATGAAAGTCTCCCCCGATGCAAATTGGCAGATTAACAGAATGAACATAACTCAACAGCTGCCTGAAAAACTCTTCCTTTTCTTCCTCTACTGAGGGACCATACACATTTATAATAACACACTCCACATTAGACACCTTGAACTTCCCTGATAACGCCTGAAATCTGCTTTGATTATACACCCTGCTAACCTCATATGCATTCTCATTCCACAAACACAACAACCCACCGGCTGTCCCCTCCGCTGGCTGGAAACTTTCTCCCTTCAACTGATTTCCTCCTAATTTCCTTCTAAGCCCCTTCTGGCATTTATTCAGTTTTGTCTCCTGTAAAAGCAATATGACCGGTTTGTTCTTATTTACAAGTCTCGACACCACTCTAATTTTTTCCTTTCTTCCTAGACCCCTAACATTCCACGAAATAATATTTCAATCCAACATATACACTTGAAAACCAAACCTACAAGAAGCAGAAACTGGCGAACTAAAGGGCTTCACTTCCCACCCTTGAACCTTTCTCCAGCTTTTTAATTTTTTCAATAAAAACCTCCTTCCCTTCCTTAAAAGAAATGCCTAAGCTCTGACAGACTTCCCATATAGCCAATGCTTCCTCAAGAACTTTAGAAAAGGAACGAGAGTAAACAGTTGATACTTCTGCATTAACCAGAGCTTCTGTGATTAAACCTCTTGTCTTCTTTCTGTACTTTCTACGATTCCTTGGAGCAATACAAGGATCTGCCACCACACTTTCTGGAGAAATGCTGCTAATAATAGGAACCATACAAGTGTTCTGAACTTGAGCAGAACCAATGTTTTCCTTGTCCTGACACCTTTCCCCTGGACTTGATGAAAATTGCCTATAATTATGAAATACAAACCTGTTCTGAATGGGCTTATGACTATTTTCTGAACATAACCAGACTCGTCTTGTTTTTGACCTTCTGTACACCCTAACAAAACGCCCAGAACCCCTCAATCCTTCGGATGTCTTTCTTATTGACAAGCCTTTAGATACCTGGTATCCCAATCTCCATCTCCTAAAACTCTTCACCTTTATTTTGCTGTTATCCTTCTTAAGCTTAATCCCTTTGTCACCCAAATTAAAAACCTCAATTTCCTGGATGCCTTCATTCTCCTCCTCTACCATGTTACGACTATTCTCCTCATGCTTCAAAAGGTGTTTGGACCTGATAATGACTTTTAAGCTCGACCCCATATAAATTCTCAACCTGCTCAACAGGGATTTTTTTAAGGCAGGAGAAAAAGACTCCCTAACCAACCTCTCATTTTGCAAAGGACGCCGCTGGGCCGGAGAAACATACCCATATTGCAGATTAGATTCTGCTTGTGATAAATTTTTAAAATCTGCAGACTTCTTCCCATTTCTAAATGGTCTTGGACTTTCCTGCTCATGCCCAAACATCTCTAACTTACCCTTTTTAGAATTAATCCCAAAGACTTTGACAACTTTATCTTGTCTTGAGGTGCCACCTTCCACGCTGAACACCCTTTTTCTCTCAACAGAAGAAACTCCTGATACTTTCTGTTGACTTTTAACCTCACCTAGTACTGTCCCCTCAGCACAATGGTCAGCCCCAAAAATATTATTGACTTCCACGTTAATTTTCAAATTTCCATCGATCAACGTGTCATCCCCATGAGAAGCACCTTGAGCCCATGCTTCTATACTATTCAGAGAGTCTGACATTGTTTGAATATTCAACTTCCCTTGCAGACCTTCTTGATCAACCCCTTTGCTCCCTTCCGATGAAGTCTCTTCCCCAGGATCAACTGGTCCTTCCACAAAGCCATCTTCTTCAACCCCATCATCAAACTCAAGAAAGAACTCTTCACAGCCTTCCACCTTAATCTTAATAATAAATGATCTTCCATACGTATTAATGATTTCCTGGGGCGAAATATCGAACGGGCTCTCCACTCTTAACAGCAAATGAGCCACCCTGCAGTCCACTCTTTGAGCTGTTTGATCCTGAATCTTCACTAAGTTGCTCCATCTCGCTGCCAAAGTAGAAAAGAATGAAACTGACCAACAATTTAAAGGAACACCTATCATGGATACTGCACAGAAAGGTAAAGGAACACCGTTCTCCTCCATAATAGGCTCCAGCCTTTCAAACCAGAAAGACAATGCCTCCCATTTGTCCTCCACAGTTGCGTCTTTCTCCTCCACTGACTTAAATACAATCAGACATGCATTTTTCGCAAAGCCCCACCTTACCACCTTGACATTAAATCCCTCGGTCCTTAAAGCTCTTTGCACAAAATCAACTTCGAAAATCTGCTTGCATATACCAGTTAGAGACGATCTAAGCCAAGACCTTTCTTCCATTGGAATATGAACTTCCAAAGGCTTCTTAACCTCCCTCTTATCTCCACGGCTACTCATTTGCTGACCCTCAACATTAATCATTCCCACTACCGAATCCTTGTAAGATCTACCATCATGGAACTTATTCAGCAACTCCCTCTTCCTCGCATCAACTTGGAATATTGATCTCTTCCCATTCGGCTCCTATGCGCTAACAACTCCAGACCCCGCTACAGTAAATTGCTCCCGGCTCCGCGAAAAACTTCTCTTCTAATATTTCGCAATCGACACCGATATTCTCCTCCCATCTACCACAACGTTATTCATCCTATCCTTTGCATTAAACATATCCTCCTTACTTGCAAAATGCACAAAAGCAAACGTATTGTCCTTGTACTTTGGTCTACTATTAATGAACGGAATGAACACCTTAATCACCTTGCCGAAATAACTAAAACGTTCCCATAAAACGCTTCTATGCACTCTCCTACTGAGATTATCTATGAAAGCTACCCTTGCTCCTTCTCCAGGCCGTGCTCTACCTCTGCCTGAAGAACCAAAACCAAGCTCGACGTTCACTCTCTCACTAACTTTCTCTCTCATGTTGATTTCCTACTGGACTATATTTATGAATATCATGAACAATTTCTTGCAGGTTTTGAAGTATCTTGAAGGTTTATGTTGGGTGTGCCGCTATTACTACCAAGGTGTTTGCTCTTGGCAATGGTTAGTTTGATGTGAACTGGAGATGAAAATGTTATAGTTGCTTTTTTCTGGATATTTTTCATTTTGATAAACTAAATGGATTAAGAATTAAGATTAAATGCTAATATGAGCATATATATATGCTAGTGGAGTCCTATTCCCTCTAATGCTTGCCCTTTTATATCTTTTTGATTTATGCTATCTGATACTTCTGCTTGGTAGCTTAAACCGGGCTTCTGTAGCATATACATCCATACATATGTTGCAAGATGTGATGACTTGAGATTTTCTTGATGTGACCTAGCAAGTAGTTTAATACATGCTATATGTCTTACGTGTTTTTCTCCCTTTTTATTTAGTTTAAAGTTTGGTCTTGAATTTGTTTTAGGTTTTATCCATATCATTATGCGCCATTTGCTTCAGATCTTAAGGATCTTACTGACTTGGAAATAACATTTTTCATGGGAGAACCATTTAAGCCATTTGACCAGCTCATGGGAACTCTGCCAGCTGCCAGGTTTTCTTCTTTTCAATTGTTGTTGTTGGGTTTTGTTTTTTTAAATATATGGTGTGTGTGTGTGTGTGTATAGCCTTCTAATGCTTCTGCATTTATCTTCAAATATATCTTCTCTGTGGTTATAGTCTATAGTTGCCTATGCTAATAGGAATTTATTTCTATGTTATAGTTCTAAAGCTTTGCCAGAAGAATACGGGAAACTGATGACGGAACCATCATCACCTATTTCTAGTTTCTACCCCTTTGGTAAAAAACGGGTCAACTCTTGGTGGTATGTTTAACTTGTGACATTCCTCCCCTTTTCCTAGATTTCTCATTTTTCTCCATGTGACAGATTTTGAGATTGATATGCATGGTAAACGCTTTGCATGGCAGGTACATTATTCCACCTAGTTAACTTATTACTATTTTGCTTTCTTATCTCAACAGAGATTATGGTAACTTACCTTCGTTCTTCTGGATCCAGGGTGTTGTCAAGTTGCCTTTCATCAATGAGTGGAAGTTGCTTGCTGCAACAAGAAAGCTTGAAGCTACTTTAACTGTCTGTGTTGATGTTTTAGGCTAACATGTTTTATTTTTGAGTGATCATGCATAATGTCCTGTAGCACAAACTATTGTTTTAAAATGCTTGGAGTTGATCCATTGTGCTAACAGTTAATATTTGCAGGTAGAAGAGCATTTTCGGAACAGTGTGATGCATGATCTGCTATATGTTCATCCTCATCATCCTTTGGCTTCACAAGTTATTTCATACTACTATCAGTTCTCCCCTCACAAAAAAAATGAATGGCCAATTAACGCAAATGCTAGGTTGGTTAATCTCACTGTTCTTCACTAATTGAGCATTCACAAGTCAAGCAATTTGACGAAAATCTTTTCATTTTATCATCCCTGTCCATTATTCCCTCACAGTGGTGGAATGAACGGATTTCTTTGGTTAACTGAAAGGAATGGTTGGAAAAGTGTAGTGTCTTCCCCTGTTAAGGAGTTGCCACACATAGAATATAACCATGTTATGTAAGTCTTCCGTAGTTCTATTGCCATCCCCCCCCTGGCTGAGAATCCTATATAATCCTAGTAATTCTTATGATGCATTTTTTCTTTGCAGAAACGTTACTTACCTTAATCCTTCATGTCATAAACACATTCCAGAACTTCCACAGGGTGTTGTGACACCCAAAAAGGTACATAATTTCTGACTTCTATTGATTTTAGTTTAATCATGATTAGGAACTCAAGGATGCACGCGATTCCCCTTAAATTATTTTTCATAGGTGGTGGTGTAATGGACCCCTTGTAATTATTTGTGTGGTAATAAAATTCAAGGTACTCTTTTCCTCCTTCCGCTACTTTTCGGATACTTAATAGTATTCTGAAAAGCATGAAGGGGATTTTTAATTAGACCTCCATTTCCTATAAAAAAAAGTGTTTTTGTTTTGAGGATCATTACGGAAGTACCGCTGGGTCTTTTAAGAGTTCACAATTAAATACATAATGGTGCTCTTGCAGATTCTAACCCCTCTAGACATTAAACCTTTTCCTGTATTATGGCATGAAGATAATGGAGGGCGGCGTCAGCAAGTCAGAGATCGGTGAGAATGCATTATTATAAAATGTTGCCATTAATTTCAGTCTGCTGTTATAAATGGCCTCATAGTTTATTCAAATACAAAATGGTAGATTATTGAGATGTTCATTACTGTACTTGCTTGACAGGTCATGGGTACCTGGAGCGATCATTGGCCCTCAACTAGGAGAGGCAGCTCATCGTCTTGTCAAGAACACACTTAATATCAAATCAAATGGCTCATCGTCTGGGTTGTTCGAGCAACCATCGTTTAACATCTCGAGCAACTACACAAGCATTAAACAAAGACCTGCTGGACCATCTGGTTATGAAAGGGGCTTTTTTGATGACTCAAGTCTTTCTTATAGTAGTCGACCACTTGCAGCTGGATCTCCAGGTTATGGAAGGGGATATGGTGATGGCCCAAATTATTATAGTCAACACAACCATCTACATGGCATAATGGCTAGCCCACGACATACCTCATCAAATGGTATGCAAGTCAACAGAGACAACTTCCGGGCGCAGGAAAGATCACATTATCAGGAACATTATAATGATTTGAGGACTGGAATGTCTGCTTTCTCATTTGAGGGAAGTGGCAGAGGTAGAACACAAGTAGAGATGTCTTCAAGGATGCCAAATTCTGGATACTCACGACATTTAGACCACTGGCCCGAGCAGAATACCAATGCTCCTCCTCCCGTTCCCCCTCCTACCAAGTGGATCAATATGCCGGAGAACGTAAACACTGGAACTTACAATTAAAATTTGGATCAATACAAGAAGCAGATGAAGAGATCGATCAGATTCAAAACTCGTCTGCGGGGAATGTTGGTTCCTGAAAACAAGACGGACTTGCCTGTTTTTTGACACGGGCATGTTATTGATAGTCTAAAGGAAACTTTATAAGTACTTCTAACGTGGATGGTCGCATGTTGCCAGTTGCCACTGCTGTCAGGTTAGAAAACTAGCCGCTAGAAACGTTTGAATGTTCCAATGTGCAACCATCTGTCGATTTCCAACAATTTCGTAAGTGAACTTCTTGTCGTGTGAGCTTCAGACAACCATATGGCTGAAGAATTCAGAAAGGTATCCTTAGTCGATGTATCATGCTTTACCCATTGTGTTTCTCGAAACACAGCCTAGTTATTCGGGTTGGTTCTTGTCTATTAGGGTAGGTGAAATAGATGGCAATTGGATTGAGAGAAGCTTAGACCTTTTGTCTAAAATGTACAAGTTTTACAACATAAGCATTATAGGGTTGTAGACTGTTGGTTTAGGTTGATGGTATTATTTCTTAATATACAGGAAACAACAAAGCTGCCTATTGTGAGCCGAGAAAATGAAATTGGCATGTTCAATTTTAAAATGTTCACTTTCTTGATGGTTAAGTCGATATTCTTGACATTCCTTTGCATTTTTTAACTTTTTTAGGATTTGTTTTTACTTTTTAGTTAATAAAAATAATAATGAAGAGAACATTTCTTTCTAATTTTTCTCGTGTGGTAACACGTAATAAAACACTAAAATAGCATACTTATAACGTGTTTAAGCCATGACTAATTTAACATGCAAATAATGAAATAAATACAGTACATTTAAAAATGACAATCCAGCTCAGTTGATGGAGTATAAAGTTTTTAATCTTGAGATCGTAAGATCGAGTCTCAAGGATGGTATTTTATAATTTGGAGGTCTCTCACGGAAGCTGATCTCAAACTGGTGTTGAGGGTCTACTATCTTACCTTCCTCTTATCCTATTATATATGGGAACAAGAATTAACTAATTTTTTATTATTATTTAAAGATGACAATATCTATAAGATGATATGAAAACTATCCCCGTTAGCTGCTAGGCTTTAAAGGATGGCTTCCATCAACTGATATGATATTTTATTTGAAATTTAAAGACTAAATTGATGTTCTATTTAAAATTTAAAAAGTAAATTAATATTTATTTAATGTTTAAAAATTAAATTAAAAATCAATTATTTTTATAAACGTGTCATCTAATAATATTTAATATTTTAATGATTAAATTATTATGAATCTATAATACAAATAATTAAAATATTATTTTTTTAATTCAATGACTAATGGAACAAAATTGAGCATTTCGAATGGTTACCCAAGGATTAATTTATTGAGAGTTATGTAAGCCTATTGAAACAAATGTTTTAATTAAATATATATTGGAGTCTGAATATATTTATATATAGTTTAATTTGGACCTCATCTCATCTGAAGCTCTAAGGTGAGAAGTGTAGTCAGAAGACGACATTAATCTAAGCTGCCAGTCTAAAGCTTTATTTTTCAACATAAATGAATAGTTTGTATGAGTTGAAAAGCCAGGAAACCAAAATGAAAGAAGATTATTACTGCAAAAAGTAACCACTCAAAAAAAGCACAAAAAAGAAGAACAAGCTCCCATAAATCAGCAGAGCTTTCTGTCCAGAAGTAAGAGTATTGCCTCCTAACCCATATTGTTGATTCTGTGCAAAACCTGCAATCTCCACGCTTTTATTCTCAAAGAAACTCTGAGCAGCGCCGCAAGTCGGGCATCTCCAATCATCCGGTAACTACTCAAACTCAAACCCTGGTGGGATTGGATACGACGGATCACCCACTGCTTCATCGTACTTAAACCCACACGATCTGCACTCATATATTCCTGTGTTCAACACTGCAAATTTCTCCTCCAGCCTGCGTTTATCCAACTTTTCTTCTTCACTCTTTGTGGGTTCTTCTTGCTCTGAACTCGAGACGTCTTCTTTGGATACATCAATGGAGTTGATGACGGTGAAATGCAGTCGCCCTTTTTGGGTTTGGATTTGACCGAAATCGCGGTTTGGAGGGAAGAAAGAGGTGATGGGAGTGCTGTGGTTCTGGATAAGGTTGGGTCGAATGGTTAAAAGAAAAGGCGAGCCTTGTCGTTGCAGAAGCCATTTCGATGGAGCTTTGGGGATTCAGATTGATTGTTAAGTGATATTTTGGGGAAGTGGGTGGAGGATAGAGATGCACATAGTCGGATTTAAATTCGATCTGGATCGGATAAAAATCGATCCGGTTTTTTACTAAGTCAAAAAATCAGTTTATAAAAAAATCGATTCGGATCATAACCGGTTTGGAAGGTCGGATGATATAATCGGTGTAATCGGTTTCGGTTTGAAAAAAATCGGTTTTTTTAAAAAACCGGATTTTAATCCTGTAAAAAATCCGATCATCCAATTTTTTAAACCTCAGACCGGATTTTTTTTCCGGATAAAAAATCAGTTTTTTATCTGATTTTTTTCAAATCGGCTTTTAATTCGATAAAAAATCCGATCGTCCAATTTTTTTCCAAACCGGTTATACTATCCGATTTTAAAATATCCGATCCGATTTAAAAAAATTAATTTTTCCCAAATTTAATTTCGAATATTTTTTTTTTACGTAAAATCGAATATTTAAATTTTTTGTGCACCTCACGAATCCATGGAATGGAAGGGTATATATGCTTCTTGTTTGAAAAGGAGTTGGATAAGGTAGTCACAGGTACAAATTATTTTTCCATTTGGGATGGGCTATCTGTTTGACTTCCGAAACTGGCCTGCTTTTGAGATGGGCTGATTTTCTAGTTCAGATTTTTAGGCTTAATGGAAAACCATAACAACTAAGATACTTCTGAGTTTGCAAACCATAATCAGAAATGGTTAAAACAAGTTTACACGAAATGATTGAAAGTAAAAAAACATCAGAAATGAAAAATAACTACTTATCTCACTAATTTCCCAAAATTAAATGGTTCGAACACTAAAAATATAAAGGGTACGAACGTTTAATGTCAAATGATTAAGAGTTATCTTTGAACATATATTGTCTTGTGTCTACCCAGATTAATAAAAAAAAAGATATTGCCTTGTGTCTATCCAAATTAATAAAAAAAAAAATCTAATATGCTTGCATTTGACAGAGACAACATTACACTCTTTTTTATCAAAAAAATGGAAAGCATGATAAATGATACCAAAAAAAACTCATTAGAAGCAAACCATGGAAAGACATCCCCAAACCTATTTCAACCTTCCTTCCACACGCCTATGATGCTCAGATCCGAGGATAAATGTTACACATGGATGATTAAAGGAAAACAGTGGGTCAAAATAACACAAATTCTCAATCACCAACACCAAAACATCATAACAAGTGATCTATGGAATCAAATTTCGAATTTTATGCAACAATGCAGTAAAATGGCAAACTATAATTGAATCCATTTTGCACTCCGTCTTTTGTTCTAAGCAAGTCATCCCAACCCATATATAAGAACTATATATACAAAAACGAGAATAACTAGAACAAACTATTGATTCAAAGACTAAATGATTATAAATTATTATTCCAATCATTGATCATTTCTATCAAATAAACAAAAACGAAATAAGAAAACCAGTTACCCTCGCTACACTATCAGCTATCCATCAATGACCAAGAAATCTTTCATGGAAATAACTCGTAAGTACCAGTATTCAGAAATCACCCTCCCATGGACCGAAGCTCCTCTAAGGCTGCCTTAATCTGTTCCTGCACCAACTCCAACCTCTTAGAATAAACTTCCAACTCCAATACTCGCTGCTTTCTCCACCTCTCATCAATTAACTCCCCATTTCCCACACCAACGGCCCCGAAATTGCCAAAATTCAATGGCATAGCATTCATGGCCAATCCACTAATCCCTCTTCCTCCACTTCCTCCTACTCCCCCCATTAAACTACCCAACAACTCCTTAAACATGGGTGTTAAACAACTCTTCACCGTCTCCTCTATTACCGTCGCCACTTTTCCTCTTTCTCCTCCCCCTCCACCACCACTACCACCGCCACCAACAACACCAGTGCCACCACCAAATCCCTCGACATTAATGTGATCATGATCACTCTTGTTATTAAACTTATTGTTAGAAATCAGAAACCCATCGTTTAAAACACCCCCCTCCTCCATTTTCCCTCCTTTATTTCTTGACCTTTTTTTGGTGGCTGGGGATTTTGGAGTGAAATTCTTTTTCTCTCCACTTTCATCAAGTAAATTGATGTTAGTAACACTATTATTAGTATTATTTTCATCATAATCTAAAACGTTATCTTCTACTTTGCCAACACTATTACTCCAGATCTTCCTAGAAATCTCAAAAGTAGCTTGATCATGAGGGCTTTTGAAGGAAAACTCTTTACCTGAATTAATCTTATTCATCGCGTTCCTATATTTCTTCTTCAATCTTCTAAGCTTCTCCACTAATTGATTCTTGTTGAAATCCAGCTGAAGCTTTGATTTGATTAGGTCGTAAAACAATGCAGTATCGTGATGATGATGGTGAGAAGAATTCGGGTTAGTCTTCGAAGTTGTATAATCCAGAAACCCTTGGAGAAGCTCGATCTCATCTTCATCAGTCCATAAACGTTGAAACAACCGTCGCGATTCATCGAAAGGTTGCGGCGGAGTAGGTTTTTTCTCGAAGACGACGGAATCAATCCGTTGTCGTTTGAAATCGGGAGTCGATTCGACGACTGGGACGGCAGCGACGGTTACGACGGTAGAGGTAGGCACGGCAAGTGGAACGGCGTGGATTGATGCAGAGGAAACGATGGCGGCAATCGGCTGAGGTAGTAAGGAGGAAGAATTAAAATCCTCTTCTTCCTCTAACAACTCTTCGTCCTCTTCTTCGTTGCCGTTGAGGACGCCGTCGTTTCCGGAGGAGGAGGGTTCCTCGTCGTCGTCCTGAGATTCCTCAAAAACGGCACCGTACTGCTCCGAAGCCATGAGAGAGATGAAGAAGAAGAGTGTAAAAACGAAAGAGGATCACGAGGAATTTGCTGATTAAAAAAGCGCGTTGGACTTGGTGAAAGGGAAGATGTTAGTTTGGTTAGAGTTCGGCCCGTGTGGGGTTCATTACCAGGCCAACGCTCTCTTCGAGCGCGTGTACGATGAAGATCAATTCAATTTCATTTTAATTCCATATATCGAATGATATCATATTTCTTTTCTTATTTTTGTTGAGAAATCATATTACATTTCTTAAAAGTTCTAAAAATATGCTCGTACTCAATAAATACGAAAATTTGATAAAATTATTAATATTTAATTACTAATAAATTAATTTGAATTATATAATACAAAAATTTGACTAGAGAATCCGGTCTAAAGCTCAACTCAAATTAAAAACTAAACTAAAACATAATACATGGTAAAGTTATTCTTCTCAAACGCTCGACATAATTCAAGGAAGTGGAGTTGTTTTCGTAAACAGCAGTTAATACAAGGTAAACATGAAGACTTGATCTGCACCTGGACCTTCAACTTTCTTCATCTCCATGCAAGCTTTCTGGTGCAGCCCACTACCTCTCAATGCATCAGCAGCAATGAAAGGATTAAATCCAGCAGCTACGGCTGCTTCTGCTTTCGCTCCATAAACCACCTTCTGCCTTCATAAGAGATTCATTCATAAATTACATCCGAATAATCTAATATTTAAGATATAATTATGTTAGTGGACCTTGGTTCTGGACAGATGGATGGCACCGAAGCACATTGGACGAGGCTCACAGGAAGCATATATTTCACAGTCCGAGAGGCCAACCTTATTGAGCTTCTTGCATGCCTTCCATATATCAAAATATGATAAAATTGGGTAACATACTTTGTTTACTTTTATTTACTGAGAGATCTGTGTCGGAAATGATATCACGTGCATGGTATATATCAAGTACATATAATTACAATAGATCAGACGGTGACAACAACTGGTATAAAAGAAAGAAATAATAGTATATAAACTGTCATCAAACCCTTTCTCAATCCTACGTGAGATAATCTTTAACAATCTATCCTCTCCTATTGCAGTAACCTCGGCATGGGCAGTAGGGTCGGTGTTGATCCGAACCATGTTATGACAACTGACTACAACTTCATCGTTTCGGACAATCACTACACCAAATGGGGACCCATCTTTGCATTCCACCCCTTTATATGCTTCTTCTATCGATTGTTCTATGAATTTTTGGTCTTTATCCTGTATTTCTGCTTCAACAATACATTTTTAAAAACTTTAAACAAAGGAATATACTGCGTATCTATATATGATATCTATATTAAGTCTGCATAGAATCTTAATAATTTAAACATTAATCTTGTATGCTTTTGTTATATAAATTTTTTATATTTAATAAAACATCTATATTTTGGTACGTATTGAAGCATGATATAGTTAGGTCTCAACATATCAAATTTATTTTTGGATTATAACTCTCCATAACCATTTCAAATATGTAAAAAAGAAGACAAGAAAAATTGATATTTTTTTATTATAAGGTAGTATTTGTTCAAAATATTCTCATTTATTTAACAATGAACGCTCAAACACCCCTACATGCTATGTGTTCGAACTCGAAATCTTTAATAATAACAAACACCCTTTAATTACTAAAGTCACTTGATTCGTACAAAATTAAACATATTTATGTGACAATCAATTCCAAATAACAAATATACATAAATCTTCTCCAAATGAGATTTTTCAATGCAAAAAAATTATTTTTATAATTTTTTTGTTTGAGTCAATAATCACTTTTCAAATGTGAATTTTTGATTGAAAATGAATTGTTTAAAAAATTTTATACATTTAATACGAAATTTTAAGCTGAAATCACTTCTATAATCATTCCTAAACTGCCCCTAAAATATGACGCACCCACTCCGAGATAACAATTTATGAAGTGGTTTCTTAAAACTAACCCATACTTTTCTAAAATCCCAGTCTAATATTAATAGATTATTTTTTTAATGTTTGATCTTGATTCTGCTCCTAATTTATAGAATCAAAACCGTCTCCATCATTGTCATAATGATGTAAAGCTACAAGTAAAAGACTGAATGAATGAAATCATGAACAGGACATTCCACTCTTAGTTTTTAAGCATTAACCACAGGTTTCAAATTTCAGAAAAAAAGAGAGAGACCATGTGAAAAAGTTTGAAAAATTACCTTGATGAGCAGAAAAAGCAGAATCTTTGGCTTCCAACACTAACAAAAACATCAGCATAAACATTAATCTTTCTTCCAACACTAACAAAAACATCAGCATAAACATTAATCTTTCTTCCAACACTAACCATTAACTTTTGGCTTCCAAGTTCTGAGAAAGGGGCAACAAGATATAAAGAATACAAATGAAAAAACCAGAAAGAAAAGGTATACAATTTTCTTCTTCCATGATGAAAGAGAGAAGAAAGATGTTAATTTGATTGAATTAAGGAGAAAAATAGTGAAAGACAGAAAGAATGGCAAATGGACGAAATAATCCATTTGGGAATATTTAATTCCCAAAATAATCCCCTTCTTATATTATTTCTTCATCTAGGGTGAAATCTACCGTACCGAATTAAAGACTCCAAGCTTAGTTGGTGTCTTCAGGCCAACCAGGAAGACTCCATGAGTGCACGGCGTTTTCAGGCCATGCAGAAGGCCCCAGGACTATACAACGTCTTTAGGTCAACGGTTCAGCATGCAGAAGGCCCTGGGACTACGCGACGTCTTCAGGCAAACTGTTCCAACATGGGGAAGAGGGAAGGCTGACTGCTGTTGTTGCACCCGACACAGGCATAATGGTGTCATAATTGGGTACTAATAATGGTTTTGCGCACCAATAATTCATCTAACCGTGGGGCGACAATTTTTTATAAATGGGGGGAGCAACAAGAGTGAGCTAAGAAAAAGAATAGAAGAAATTATCGTTGAAAGAGAATAGGAAAAATAAAAAAGAGAGAAAAAAAGTTCAAACAAAGGAAGAAAAGATTTGAATTTTTTAGTAAGTTTAATGTAAATTTTATTGTTTTGTTTTTTTTGTTTTTATTTTAAATATAAATTAATTAGATTATTTATTTTGATTTTATAGATTAAATTGTATTCGCGTGGTTTGGTAAGTTTAATTTAAATTGTTGTGTAATTTTTTATTTTTATTTTAAATAATAATTATTAGACTATTTATTTTGATTTTACATATTAAGTTGTATTTGAGTAGTTTGGTAAGTTTAATTTAAATTATTTTTTATTTTTTTATTGAGTAATATAAATTATTAGACTTACTATTTTTATTTTAGAGATTAAATCGTATTTAAGTAGTTTGGTAAGTTTATTTTTAAAATTTGTTGTTTAGGGTTTTTATTGTAAATATAAATTAATTAGACTATTTATTTTGATTTTACAAATTAAATTGTATTCGAGTGGTTTGGTAAGTTTAATTTACATTTTCTTGTAATTTTCAATATTTTTTTGTTTTTAATTTAAATTATAATTATTAAACTATTTATTTTGATTTTACATATTAAGTTGTATTTGAGTAGTTTCGTAAGTTTAGTTTAAATTATATTTTTAATTTTTTATTGAGTAATATACATTGTTGGACTATTTATTTTGATTTTACAGATTAAATCGTATTTGAGTGGTTTGGTAAGTTTAGTTTAAATTTTATTATTTTATTATTTGTTTTTTATTGTAAATATAAATTAATTAGACTATTTATTTCGATTTAACATATTTTTTTGTTTAAATTTTCTTTAATTATGATTAATATTATAAATTAAAATATTTAATTTTTTTTATAGATTTATTGAAGCATGACAGAACAAAATTTTCTTTTGAGACTATATGATCGACACATTTCTAGTCATTTGGGAGAAATCGCATTATGATCAAATAATATATTTTATTTGAGAATAATGAATTAATTCTAATTACATGGATTAATAATTGCAGGATGACGAACAATGAGTTATTCGTAGTCAAGTGAACATTTGTAATAAGAATATGAACTTATTGTCCAGAATTTGCAAATGGTGGGCTTTTACAAAGTAACATTTGTAAGAGAATATAAGTTGGTCCCCGGTTTGATCAGTGCATTAATTGAACGGAGGAGACCAAAAACTCATATATTTAATCTTCCATGTGGTGAATGTACGATCACTTTGAAGGGTGTGGCTTTACAACTCGGGGTCCCTACAAATGGAATGACAGCGGTGGGAAAAATGACCAAAACATGTTTGAAATGTATGGGGCTTACCTTGGGAATGTGCCAGAAAAAAATACTTACAAAAGGTTTACGTTTGAGGTTATCATGGTTGGCGAATGAATTTAAGCTCAGTCGTTATAGTACTGAGCAAGACATTATATATGCAACTCGAGTACATATATTATGGTTGATCGGGGAGTCTTGATGCCGAATAAATATGGTAATCTTGTTCATATACAATATCTTCCGTTTTTGGGTAACTTTTTTAATACTCGTCAGTATAGTTGGGAATCGACAATATTGATGTTCTTGTATCGCGAGATGCGCAAGGCGTCATTACTTGTAAATAATACTTGTACGATGGAAATCGATGGATGTCTGATGTTATTACAATCGTGAGCCTGACACAGACTTCCATGGTTAACATCGATTAGCCGAACTGCAGTTGATTTTCTTCTTGCCGAAATATAATATTTTGATTTAAAATATTTGATCTTAAATTAATTAACAATTTTTTTTATAGAAAAAATAATTAATGAATTTTATTTTGATCGGTATACAGATGAAGGCATAAAATAGAAGGAACGGGGTTGGTGCACAATAATGTGAAAGAGTTTAGATTTAAGATGGACATTAAATGCAAAGTTTAGGTATATAATTAATTTATTTAGTTTCTTATATTGTTTATTTATTTAGTTGAATTATAGTATTATTTAACTAATTAATAATTATATAATTTTCTTTTATAGTTTATATGGAGGCCATACAATAATGGATAAATTATATCATGTGTGCTGCAACATGTCTGGGAGGGTTGTCAATATTAGTATGTTGTTACACCATTGATCCATTTCGCTTTTGTTGAGTTCCAATTTTTCGATAAAGTGTTGAGGCAGTTCGACTTCCACCAACCTATTATGCGAATTTCAAAAGATTGTGATGCTATCCACATATTAGATGGGTGGGGTAGGCACGATGAGGATTGGGCTGTGAGGCATGCCAACTATATCAATCTTTGGAACAACAAGACTTCATACTTGCAAACTCTCACTCCTATTCAAGCGGGTGAATTTGACTTCTAGAATTCGGATTACCTGAATTATTATTAGGAACATAGAAAGTCGTTCTTGACAACGAATATAGAAAGACAACAATTTATATAATATAAGAAAAAATTTGGTAAAGCCAAAAAACCAAGACGGAGTGGGAGTTCATCTCACCATGGAACAGAACTAACGCTAATGGATAATATCCCATCAGAATATTTTGGTGGTACATGATCATTTCATCAAGTGTTTGATGATTCTGGTGTTACGGCCTACACTCCTTAGCTTATTCCTCATCAATCACCCATGTTCTTTCCCATGTTTGGAGATGATGTCAAATACGAGTATTTGTCATTAGGTGGGAGAGCAGAGTGGTGGTGGGCATGTATTTACAACACCATATCATATGCCCTCGGTGAATAAACAGGTTGGTTATGATGAACAAACTCTTGAACAACCACAAATGCCACAACGAAACCGACGTACGCCTCAACATTATTATTCAACAACACCCCAGCACCGACAGGAGTTGTAAATGCTTTATATGTTTGAATTAATAAATTTTAAGTTGAAACTAAGATTAATATTCATCACATTAAGTCAACTATTGATATTAATTACATTAAGTCAACTATTGATATTAATCATTTTCATTAAAATATAAAGTCAACAAATATCCACCATATTAATTCGAAAGTAGATAAAACAAAACATTCATTGAAATACAAATAGACAAGAAATTCAATTATTCGTTCAAATAGAAATAAAATTACTAGTGAGGCCTGTACCGTGGAAAGTTTGGACAATTTCTTTTTGAATGACCTTCACCTCTATATAATCCGCATCTCTTCTGTTGACATTTCTCTCTAATATGGATATCCATACTGGTATGAATACGAATAGACTCAGGTCGACCCATTGGACTTATACGAAGCAGTGGATTTGACAACCATTCATCATAATGTTATTTCAGCCAATATGATTTATTTGGGATCGGTCTGAACTCATGGATGTATATATTTAATATCCTTTGTAGGTGAAAACACTCATCAATATAAGTGTATGAATTTATTCCAGTATGCATACATGCAACGACTGCATGAGCACACAAATATCTCCATGCCTGAAAGCAGCCACAATCATACATCTTTGTCTTAAATTAACTGTATATGTTTCTCGCTCTGCTCCTTCGTTACGAAGTATGCATGCGATGACAAAAATATATGTCCAATTTGATCGAAGTCATGAAGAAATATTGAGGTTGCCAATTGCTCAATTGCTTCTATTGCTTCCACCATTATCGGAGTCCAGATTTTACCTTGATTTATCAGACACTCAATTTTTTTCTCTTTATCAGACCAAACTTTAGCCAACCTAAAGTATGTCTCTTTCACCACACTCACTATTGAGAGATGGTGTGTACCTTTTAGTACTTAATTAATGGCCTCAGCAAGGTTTGTTGTCATGTGTTCGTATCGCCGACCACCATCGTATGTTTGAGACCACTTTTCCCGCTTGATCTTCAACACCCACTTCCAAATGCGCTCATATGTGACCTTCAAATCCTCCAATCTCTTATCAAAATTTGGTTGGCGTAGTTCATATCCTGTTTCATAATATATATTGTGTTAACGTCAATTTATAAACAAACACATAAATGGGTACACATGTTGAAAATAAAACTTACCCATGCTGACTATCTCCCTACAAATGTTGTTGTTATGAAACTTCTCAATATAATTCTTACCAATATGGCGGATACAATATGCATGATATGTTTGTGGAGGTGTCCAAAAACTTCCAAGTCATTCAATTGCTGCAAAAGACCTGTTCCTCGATCGAATATCAAGAAAACTCCATCTTCTCAGACGACATATTTATATAGACTAGTCAGAAAGAAATCTCAAGCCTCTGTCGTCTATTTTTCAACAATGGAGAATGTAATCAGGAAGATATTTCGTTGAATATCTTGCGCAACTGCTATCAATAATATATATTTATATTGATCGTATAACCACGTACTATCTACTTGGACCATACATTTGCAAAATGGAAAATCTTATATGCATGACTTGAAGGCCCAAAAGAGTATATGAAATATTCTCTTCCCTTGAACAAGCTGACCTTGGGTATGCAGGCATGGTCTGAGACTTCACGATGGTTCCATGTATGAATTGTTTCATAGCTTGTAACAAATCAGGTAGCTCATTGTATGATATATCCCAATCGTCATATATCAACCTCCTTGCCTTCTTATTCACATGCCAAACAGGTTTGTATTTTACATTGTATCCGAACTAATCTCGAATAGATGCAGTTAACACCGAGCAAGGGATACTTGGATTTTGTTCAACCAACACCTTCACATATTGACATATTACATCGGAATTTAGTAGTCGGTGGTCTTATTCCATAGAGTTTTGCAAACATGTGTGTGGACCATTATACCATATGATGACCCAAACATCTTTCCTCTGCATTTTGGATACTCTGATCAACCACTTACACTCGAGCCCATATTTAACACACTTTGCGTACAGAGTTTTAAGGTTGGACTCTGCAACCTTGCAATCTACATGGCCTTTTATGCAATACTCTTTAGTCGCCAGTGTAGCTTCTTTTTTTTTCCTCTATATTGCTTCTCAACTGATAATTCACCAGAGTTTTCAAATGATTTATTCATGTAGCCTGAAGCTAAATATGGCATCTCCGGGAATTCAGGTGTCATCATCGCATCATAATATATCTCGTGCATGTGAGGGGTAGGTTGATACGGTGTCAAATATTCATCAATATTGATATCAGGTTCATCACCATCGAAAATATCGTTATCCTCAGCCAAAATGGGTTCCTTGGTTTCTTCATTCTCACTGGAATCATCAAGTATTTCTCCCCAGCAGTTTTCAGCGTCAACATCAATAGTCGAATGCAGATGATGTATGCTTCTTGCCCCATACTCTGCGGGTCCAGATGTTCCACCGAATTCATTTGCACTTTCCAATATCGCCATGAAGCTGTTTATAGACTTATATGTCGAGTTTACAATCTGACTTTCGAAAGTCATTTGAGATGAAATTCTAACCATGTTTCTTTATGATCCAAGCACATAAGATATATTACACACCTCAACAAATAACTCAATAATTGGAATATTTGTTTAGTCATGTAATCCAATCATAGTTGCAATAACATCATCTTCTTCAAGTGGTATTGCAACATACCTGACTGGATTGAGACATATCATAAACTTGTACCTCAAACCATCAACTGTAGCTCGGATTTTCCTTTCTATCATATCCTTCATTTCTACAAATGTGATGTCCCTTTTAAACATCATATTTATAGGTCTTTTATACTGAAAAATAACTCCGACCTCATTTTCCATAATATTTTTCCATAATATGTCCATTGTAATAGATAATCTTGAAAAATTTGTTACTCATTTTCTCTACACATAAAAATATAGATATTCAAAATAAATTAAAATAAATTATAATAATGACGATAAATTATATTTATGATTAAAATGAAAATAAATTAATTATTAAAATATTATTAATTTAATTATAATAAATATTATTAAAGTTTCAAAAAATGTAAATATATTAATAATATTTTTAAACATTTTTACTAGAAATACTAAATCAAATGTTGATCTAATTATTTTAATATTTTTACTACAAATACTAAATCATTCTTATTCAAATTATACTAATGATTCGTAAGGTAAAATGTCAAATTAAATTTATGATTCAAATTAAATTAAATTAAATATTACAATATTATTTAACCATGCAAAAAAATGTAAATTCATTAATAATGTTTTTATAAAAATAATGATTAAATGTTATGATTACATTATAATAATGATTAAATTTATTACTTCCAATTTTTTATAATTACATGATTACTTCAAATATATTAGTCCCTAATTCTCAACCAAAACATCTCATTTTATAATATCTTGAGATATTCATTATGCTTTTCCGTTCAACCACCAACCTATCCGGATTATTAATGGATAATTAATGGTGTCATTTTTTTCGTTATTATAATAAATATTATTTTTTGTCATTATAATTATATTTTTTAACATTTATACTACAAATACTAAATCAAATATGTTCATCTAATTATCTTAACATTTCTACTACAAATACTAAATCAATAATGTTAAAATTATAATAATGATATTTACATAACAATAAATCATAAATTGATATTTACTAAGTCAATATGTAACTAACAATAAATCGTAAAATACTTTAAATAAAATATTTTTACACTTACTTCAGAGTTTCTTCAGATAAGTTGATGTTATAAAAAAATATTTTCGAATTTCTTACTCATTTCTTTCTTACCTACAACAACATATTAAAATTAATATTTTAATATTAAATAATACGAGACAAAATAGAGATATTTTATTTAAATATTAATAAAATTTTATTCGAATAATACTTACAGATTAAATATTGGAAGAAAATTTCATTCAAAATTTTCTCTAATATTCTTTCTGGATGCTGACTCTTTCAATTCTTCTCAAGATTTTGCCTCTTATCCTTTTTTCTGACCATTGCTTTACTCCCCAATTCTCAACCAAAACACCCTATTTTATAACATTTTGGGGTATTTATTATACTTTCCCGTTCAACCACCAACATACTCGGGTTATTAATGGATAATTAATGATGCCATTATTACTTACCTATTTTCCAGTCGGAGGCAACCTACCACCCTAGACTGAAGACGCCATATAAGCTTGAAGTCTTCCTATTTTTCCTGAAGACGCCAGGTAAGCTTGGAGTCTTCCTATTTTTTCTGAAGACGTCGTGCACTCCTGGAGTCTTCCTGATTGACCTGAAGTCGCCAAGTAAGTTTGGAGTCTTCGACTCGACAGTGTAGATTTTCACCATAGATGGGGAAATAATCTAGGAAGTGGATTATTTTGGGAATTAAATATTCCCAAATGGATTATTTCAGCCATTGATCAAGTTTTTTTTTAGAAAATTACCCAATTTTTAAATTTAGATCAACTGATCAACAGATCGAATCAAATAATCGGATATTTTTTAACACCCCTAGTATTTACCGGTGAGTATCTGATTTCTTTCGGTAGTAATTATTGTTCATAAAAGACTTGAGCAAAAATTGCTTACAATTTGATATAGAGAATGATGTTATGGAGTAACAGGCAGAAATCATTAAATTTAACATTCAACAACAGAAATTATGTAAATCCAAAAATTATAATTGATTGCATCACAACCCACTCAACAATGTTCAAAAACTTGAATTTTGTGTAATCAAATATAATCGCATTTAAAATCAAACCACATAAATTTATTTTATAGTTTAGAAGCAAATCGCATTAGTATAATATAAATTAAATCATTGAGCTCAACAAACACAACCAATTTCTTCAAGCAGTTCGAAATATTCATCGGACTTGGACATATGTATTACTTTAGTATAAGCTATAAAAGAGCACTAAAAATTTTAAACGTACTTTAAAATATAAAATCAATACATAATCCAAATTTATTAAAATCGGCATTTAGTAAGATTAAAGTTTCGATAGAATATATATTTTTAAAATATATTTTATTTGTAAGTTTAAAAATATACTTTATTTTGTATCTTAACTTATAAAATATATTTTAATTTAAAACAAGAATAAAATATATATACTTAAGTTAAGATAGGAATAAAATATATATTTTAAATTAAAATAATAATAAAATATTTTTAAATTAAGTTAATAATGAAATATGTTTTATTTTTAAATTTAAACATATATTTTATTTTGTATCATAACTTATGGAATGTATTTTTAAGTTACAATAAGAATATAAATTTTTTTTTTTTAAATTAAAATAATAATAAATATTTTTAAATTAAGTTAATAATAACACATTTCACAACACATGTCATTAATGACACATGGCATCATTCAACTGAAAGATTAAATTTATTTTAATTTATTAAAGATATGACTAAATTAAAAAATATATAAAATAAGGACAAAAGGTGTGATTATATCAAAATATCTAACTGTCACATTAACTAGTAACGATTAGTGGCTTGATTGAGAATAACTAAATAGTTTAATGGTATGATTGAGAAAATTGAAAGATCGAATTCAGCACCGCACCGCACCGCAGCAAAATCAAAATCTATATCTTTTTAGTGTTATCTTTTCACACCCATAAATTTAAAATATAAAATAATAATTGTATAGGCATCTTATTCACAAATAAATTAATCAATTCAATATTCACATTAAATTTTATTCTATTTTTAAATTTATTTTACGGTTAATACTTGAAATTTATCATTACATTTCATGATATGCAAGGATCTGAATGCAAATTTATTAGGTAATCCAATTCGCTAAGCATCACATTTCATATAATGATTTTTTTCTATTTTAAATTGAATAAACTATTTATTTTAGTTTCCAAAAATAAAGGTAGATCAACACCTAAAAAACTCTGTTGAAAAGCATTGGCTCTATGATGCTTTACCTCTGTAGCTCTCACTTCTTCTTTGATGCTTCACTGGACTTGGTCTATTAGAAACAAGCAAAAACAGTGGGCTAGTCAGAGCTTTGCCAGTCATTTAAGCTCTTAAAAATCAACAGCGGTTCAAATAAGCTGGGTAAAAAAAGTTGGTTAAACATACCTTCTTCACTCCACGGATCTACTTAGCCCTGTTCTTCCTTTCCTTCATTTGTTTCCTGGATTTCTCTACCTTGGTATCGAGTCCGTTCTGGAAAAAGCAACACAAGTGAATAGTGTTTCAAAGATACGCCGGCATGAATGCTACTCATAACCACAAATAAGAAGGCAAAAGGTATGCAATGGGGAACATGCATTTAGAGATTAAGCATTGTGCAAATGAACTATGGAGAGAATCAAAACTACATATCGGAGATAAAGAATCAACCCATGGTAAAATTACCCTAATCAGTTTGTACTTCGGCTCGTACTTCTTCGCGTTCTCAACAGAATCGTAAATCAAACCGAACCCGGTAGATTTTCCACCTCCGAAATGGGTCCTAAACTTGAACACAAAGATTGAATTGGGGTCCTTCACCTCATACACAGGGGCGTGGCTGGGGCGGCGCGAACTGCGCGACTGCGCAAGCCCCCAAAAAATAGATCCCAAAAAAGTATATATATAGTGGTGTTTATCTAATAAACGCCACTATAGATGGATCTATTGCAACATTTTTTGAAAAAAAACGTCACTATTATTGTGCAGCCCTAAAAAATGCCAAAAATATATATATATAGTAGCGTTTTTCCAATAAACACCACTATAGATGGACCTATTGCGACATATTTTCAAAAAACATCACTATTGTTGCCCCAAAATCGAATATATCTAAAAAAAATAGAACCTCTTTATAAGAATTTGTACAGGACCCCCGAAAACCTAGCCACGGCCTGCTCATACATTCGGGAAAGCTTCTCCTTCAACTCTGCCTAAAGATCACAAAACAATAGAAATCCAGTCCATACGAGCAATCAAAATATTCAAGCAGATAAGACAAGACTGACATTGGAAAACAAAATATAGGTTTACCTTGGAAACATTGGGTCTCCCAGGATGTAAAACATCAATGATCTACAAAAAAGAAAAAAAATTTAACATTTTTACTGTAATAATATTTTGTAAGCTTTAATCAAAGTTTTAAGTTAAGCGTCTTATTAGTAGCAATACAATGAAAAACAACATTTTGCTATTACTTTTTCTGTAATTCCCTTGTTTAATCAGATCTAAAACTGATACTAAACGCTAAACGAAGGAACTAATAGGGAAAACGAGATTTAAGATCTACCACTGAAACAATTAACATTGATTCATGTTTGGCTACCGAGAAAAACGAAAAGGGTACTCACAAATTGTTTCCTGGAAAGTAGCCTGTTAGTCATGAACTTCCTCGTCCTATAATAGTCACCGCTTTGTCCGCCATTGCAAAGAAAAATTCTTTATTTTTTTCTTTTAGGGACAGCTCTGTAAGATTCCAAGCAACAGTAGCTCAAGCAAGTAGAGGGAAATGGCGATAATCTATACTCATAATTAGGTTGCGTTTGGTTCGCCGGAATGTTTCTGAGGAAATTGGAACCTGTGAATGAATTGAAATCTATCAGGAATTAAAATTCAATTCCATATTCTGTTTGGTTGGCAGAAAATTGAATTGAAATCTAATTCAATATTCTGTTTGGTTCGTAGACATGTCAGATGAATTTGATTTCAGTAATATAAAATGATAAGATTTTCCTTCTTGTTTTTTTTGGCTTAATTTTAGTTTGTTTTATAAATTACATGTAGCAATATATTATAAAAATTTAAAAAATATTAAATTTTAATTTTATTGATTGATTATTCATTTCAATAAATTATAAAAATCATGCTAATAATCATCATTAGTTAAAATCATCCCAATTAGGGATGGCCATGGGTCGAGTTTTTGGTCCACCTAATCCGACCCGAGACTAAGGGAACCTCCATCCGAGACCCGACTCGACCAAAATAAAGTTTCACCCAACCCGACCCGAATATATGAATTAGAAATCCGACCCGACCCGAAATAATAAAAAAATTATTTTTATTCAATAAAAAACAGTGACTTAATTGAAAAAAAATTATATATAAAGGGGTATTATTGTAATTATTCCTAAATATATAAGGTAAAATTATATATATATTCGGGTCAGGTGTTTTTCACCCTAAACCCGAACTCAACCCGACCCGAATATCATACTTAAAAAAACTGACCCGATCCGACCAAAATAAAGTTTCACCCGATCCGACCTGAATTTATGAATTAGAAATTCGACCTGACCCGAAATAATAAAAAAAATTTATTCAATATATGAATAAGTTACTTAAAGATTGATGATGGTAGTATGATCAAATTTCAATTCCCTCCAATAAGGGAATTAAATTCACTTTCCCTCAGTTGAAGTCATGAGAGATTCCAATTCCCTTTGAAAACTTGAACCAAACATGAAAAAGTGATGAAATTAGATTCCAATTCCCCCTAATTTCAAGGGATTCTTGCGAACCAAACGTCACCTTAAGGTTTTTTTTTTTTTTCGTTTTTGTTCTAAACCAACATTTCAGTATTGACCCTCGAATTGGGCTAACAATTTGCCTGCTGTACAAAGCACGGCCACTGCTATATAAAGCCGTCAACATATCTAGTCATGGCATTTGGGTCTTGATTGAACAGGATCAAAATCAACCTGAAGAAAGAACCATTTTTAGGTTAATAAATTATTTAGATTTTGGAACGTGCCCATGAATTTACAGAGATTTTTTTACCAATTGAAAATTGAATTAATTAGTTTATTCAACTAAAACCCAGCAAAATCTACAAGGCAGAAAAGTTTCTCGAACTAGTGATTCAACTCATTAACCAGGTGATCTTGTTTTCCGCCTACAACATGCAAGTGAAGATGGTAAACTGAATTATGAATTGAACTTGAATTATATTTTAAGGGGATTCTGGCATTTGCTTTGGCATAGTGATTGCCACTACAGAAATAATTTTATTAGCTTCAATTGCTTCTGCTATATCAACTTCTTCCTTGTGCTTTCCCTATTGCACTGAGTACGGCCCTATTACTATCAATATGGAACCTATCACACTGCAATTCACCAACCCAAAAGAAGAAGAAAAATTACTACTTTATTGTCAGTGAATGAAATAAAGTAATGAAGAAGTTAAAAAATAAAAATTTACCCTCCAAGGAAAATCTTCTCAGCCAGGATGAACGACCCCATGATTGCAACTATGATCATCATCAGAGGGCTGAAAGCAGTGGCAAACACTGGGCCCCTTTTCTTTATTACCATCCCTTGAACATAGTATGATATGCTTGATGTTACAATCCCCTGAAAAAAAAACATTAAATTTAATTAATATATATAGCACATGCAACATAATAATAGAGGGGAGATGATTTTATTACAGCATAGGCAGCAGCAAGGAGGCTCATGTCCCAACCAATTTTCCAAACAGAGGCCTTGTGTTCCATCACAAATGTCACTGCAGTTGCTTGTACAGTTCCCACAAAGCACACCAGTGATGTCAGAGAAAGCTGATGATCCTTGTATGTCTTCAATGCTTTTGCCTTGCGAAAAAAGTCACCAAAACAATGAATCAAATCTAGAAAAAGTTAAGTAAATTTGGTGCTTGATTAATATAATACCTGCAAAACGAACATGAAAGCCCAAGAAAAGGTGGCAATGAGAAGGAGAATGGAGCCTTTGACCCAATCTTTGTCAGTAGTGTGAGTAACGTAAGATTGATTTTGGCTAGTATGAACATAATTCTTGCTCCAAAACAGGTCAACAATGGGTCCTTTGTACAATGCCATAAGCATTGCCCCGGCCACCGTCACAGTCATCCCCAACATCTTTGCTAGACATCTCATTTTCTTTACATCAATATTCTCCATCCTGTGTATATGTTTTCATTACAAAACCAGACAACAATCAGTTTACTCAGACCTTAACCAAATCTGTTCTTGACATAAAAAAAATTTATGTACCGGCAGATGACAGCCATGATAAACGGCACATTACTCATAGCACACGAGAAAGTTGCAGATGTTATTTCATCCCAGCATAGTAGAAGTTCTGGTCAATCACAGGCCTGTTGTTTTATGAAAAGGAAAATTGAGTAAATTTAAGAATCTAGAGCAAAATCTATGCATGAAAAGGAGAAAAGAACTAACCCAGAAGAGCCAGGATAAATATTTGCATAAAGAGTGGACTGTTATCTTTGGCTGCCCTCTCCTGAAATATGTTAAAATAGTACCACTCAGCATATATTGTATGAAAATATCTCAGTTGATACACACACACACACACATACATACTTTGGTGATGATATTCATGCCGGCGTACCCGAATTGCAGTGAAATCATTGCAACATAAGGTTTGGAGCTCTCAAGGACATTGCTACAGCATCCCATCTTCTCCGTTCTTTTCTTCTTAATTCTTAGAAGATTTTTTTAATGTAAAAATCAGCCAAAAATTAAAAGGGGTAGAGTCGGTGCTTTGGAAAAGGAAGAAGAGCCGAGGAAGTGTTTGTGATTCTCCCTAAAGGTGAAGTTGGGGACTGGACTCATTTTTATAATGACTTCTTAAAGGTCCTGGATTCGAGTAACTAAATAACATCGACAAGATACGTACATGTTGTCGATGACTAAGAAATATTCTAAACAAATATTAGTTTATATTGTTGAAAAAAATAATAGCTTTGAGGCAGCAGCAGTCCATACCTCAAGCATGTGTAGGTGCGTTATGTTGCATAACAGTGAGGAAATTTATTTGGAAAAGCTAACCAACTAATGCCAAATATTATCAAGATCTTTTTCCTTACGATTATGTTGAAACAAAAAAGTTAAATTAAAAAGATAAAATACTTTAAAGAAAATTATAAACAGTAACTAAAACACTCTTGGTGCATGGTATTCTCTCTTAAAATGTTTAGATAATTAAATAACAAATCGGTATTGTAAACTCATAAATGAAAGTATAAAAAGTATTAGTTAAACTCTCTTAGAAAAAGATAAATACTAAAACTACAGTCTACACATGAATTTTGGTCAAATATGTAATGTGATATGAATTTTGATTTTGTATATTTATATAGATAAAACTTCAATTTTACACAATTTAAAAATAAAATTATATATAATTATAAACTATGTTTTGATCATTGAAAATCTTATAGCTTCGGCCTTAACAAAGAAGTTCCAGGCCTCACTTATGTTGATAATACAACATTATTACAATCAATAAAATGTAAAGTAATATTTAATTGTTGGACAAAATTCATAAATTAAAAGACAGCATTGCTCCACTTGATTGCATTACTTCTTTCTCCTTTTAAATCATCTTTCTTAACAGGCTACATATCCATGTCGTATATATCTCAATAATCCCTTTTGGTCGAAGCAATCAACGTGTTGTCAAGAAAGCACAAAAGGTTCCATAAACTTCAATTTAAAACATTTTCCACAGGGCCAAGTTGATTGGCGAAACAGAAAGATATGAAAGTGTAAGTTTCTTCTTGAAAGATGTACTCGTACCAAATGAAGATTATTGAAAAGCAAATATGTATTGTTGGTTCTATTATAGAGTATGAATTTACAATGTCTTAAAAATCTATTATCGAATAGGTTTGATTTCACTTTCTTTTTTGCTTAAATTCAAAGCCGACTAAAAAACTTGATCGAGATAATCAGACCCGAGGTTGGATATCAACCACCTCGGGGGTTCGGGTGTTAGTTCGGAATGGTTGTTAGTAAGCAAGAAACAGAAATGAATACGGTGCAAGCAAGTGCAATGACACTGCTGATTCCCATTAGAAACGCATAGGAATGCAAGCTGTACATTATTATGATAACTTGACATGTATATGCATCATCCTAACTAACCATATCCTCAAATTCCTGATTTGTTCTCCGGTCGACAAGTTATCTTTACTGGCTGAAGCTCCCAATTCCTTGGAACACCGTCATCTACAACCAAGCCGAGTACTAATATATTTTCTCTAGGAAGTAGAAACCTCACCAAGCAGTAGAGTAACTTAAGGTAGCTATATTTGTGTTTCAACGACAAGACGACCGACTACCCGTCCTCTTTTTGTTTACAGGACTCAGAAGGGTTCAGAATGCCATCGTGAAAGATGGACAAGCCTTTGCAGATTCATGTCATGGAGAAGCCCACTCGAAGTAGTGGCAGTGGACACTTCGAGTGACAGTCCAGTTCCCGCAGCCGAAGAACACATTCCCTTGCTTCGGTCCAGGTTTCCAAACCATTCCTTTGCTACTCTTCACCCCACAGAAACAGTAGGGGTGGTAATGGAATAGGGGCATCTGCTGATCCACAGGCTTATGTGGTTGATTCGGAGAGAAGGCTATGTTCACGGGGACCGAGTTCCATGTCAATGAACCATCAGTAGCCTGCCACATCAATGAGTTTGTGATGGCAAATCTAAAACCCTTGTGCATCAAAAGGGCAAGTAAGCGAGCTGTGTTTTTGGCATCATCAAGGCCGCAATGGGCACGACCTTGCCATGCCAGGCCAGCCATCTCGACTGCCTTTTTCAGATTACACCTAACACCTCCGAAAACCTCACAGAAAGGTACTTTCAAGTTGATCCACCTACCAAAAGGAAAATAAGAAGATCTGTTAAAGGAAAAAACAGGGAAAAAAAGCACAGGTCAAACTTATTTACCGGTTGAAGTAGGGAGGCTTCCGGATCTTCTTGAATCGGCACTCAGATTCCAGCATTACCCGACAATCCCAATTCGACCATGTCACCACAGCAAAGTTAGTGTTTTTTATTCCCTTCTTCTCCAGCCATTTATCGTGCCTAAGGAGAGCCTCACTCAGAGTAACACCTCTATCTACCTAGAAAACAAAGGCATATTTAGGACATAGGCTCAGAAGCCACAGAGTACAAGAGAACAAGAAAGAAGTCAAACATCAATGCAGATAATAATCACAATCAGACAAGTCCTGTATTTGTGCCCCTAGAATAAAGGAATTATGAACTGACCTGAATTTGCTGGATACCAGTGAGATCCTTGCAGAAATCACTCAAGTGCTGGTTGCAAGTTGGTCGTACATAAGTCTGAAAACATGCTTCCAACTGGCCGGTAACACTACTCACGATGACGGATGGAAACTCGATAATCTCCTGTGGATGGGGATTTCTTTCCTTGTCACATGTAGCCTCAAAGTCTATGACCACAAAGTATTGAAAATCTTGAAACTGGAACTCGTAAGGGTATCCATGAGTGATCACATTGAATGGAGCATAATGAAATCGGTTATCTACAGGAAAATGGTACAGTTGGCTCCCGAAAACATTCAACGGGTACGGCTGCAACTTATGAGTGTCAGGATAAAAGGTCGACCATGAGCCATACTCATGTGGGAAAGTAGGTTTGTGGTAAAACTCATTCGGAAGTTCCATAAACTCTCCATTCAATGAGAAAACTGGTTCTATTATGTCCCCACCTGGGCGAGTACCGATTTCATCTTTAAGCTCTGGGGGGCCTTCAATTGAGTTCCCAGTACATGGCATATTGTATGGGAACCCCTTCGTCTGGAGACATTTTAAGACTGCCTCACAGTCTTGCGTAGTTTCTACATAAAATAAATAAGCAAAAATCTGTGAATCCAAAATCAGATTTGATGTATGCATAACCAATAAGACCCATACTAATTCCTCCGAGTCAAAGAACAAACAAGCTGGTTGAGAGTGAACAAAGTGAAAACACACACACATACAAAGGAAACGTATGTGGTTCCTTTTAAGAAAAAGTAACAACAAGCAACAACCAATGGCAGCAAGCCAGAAACAGGTGCGGAGCTCAGCCGAGACCGACAAAAAGAAATCAAAGGAACTCGTAACAAATCTTAAAAGGCTTTAACTCACCATCATACACACAAAAATAACATATAATTTGGTGAGAAAATAAACATAGCATGCCTCATTTCCTTCAGCTATGTACATTCACCTTCCACTGCTGCAGTGGAGATCGAAACAGATAGAGACACACACAAGAAAATGGCAGGCTAAATAGGGTAAAAGAAATGAAAATGAAATTCTAAAAGTTCATACTCTTAAAGATAAAGGATACATTGTCTTGGAATCTATTCCTGCATCAAACTTTTAATTTGAAGGTGAAAGACACATCTAAGAAGGTGCAAAGTCAATCACCCCATCCAAATCCATTGGTTGAAATTCAAGTAGCCAAATTTTAACCAAAAAAATCAATGAAAGCGCCTTTATAAATGATGAAAAATCTCCATAATGCTGCAATCCAAGTTGCTATTTCTTAGCCAAAATCAATCTAGTAGTCATTTTTCTTACCAAGAGCACCAAAATAAGTTCCTTCTAAAATGCCAAAAGATTATTTTGGAATCTATTACAAACCATTACGGTTCATTGCTATAAAGAAAGTGATTTCACTGTGATGGATGTGGATGACAATGAGACGATTCAAAAATAAAATCTACAAGGCTAAAATTAATATAAAATATCTAGCACTAGAAATTATCATACAATCTACCTAAAGCTTCTCCACATAGTCACTAATTGCTTAAAGACTAAATAAGGCCTATTTGGTTTAGAACAGACAGCATGAAACTAAATATGAAAAACAACATTAACGTACTCCTCTTCCAATTATTCCAACAAATAACAGGTTCAACTTACAAAAAGCCAACTTAAAAAAAATATTTTTTTCGAGTAAGCTGATCTTTTAAAATAAACTCCCAATTTCTTAGCGTTAGCCATTCAATGGCACACAAAAAATCCCATAAGACTATATGCATCACAACGTAAATTCAAATTAAATTATTCAAAACCAAAAAAAAAGGTAACCCTGAAAAAAGATCTTAAAACAGAAGTGATCTCAACAGTAGGCAAATAGAGCAATAAAAAAGGAATGTATTTTTAAGAAAAGCATTAGAAACCCATTGGATAAAATGTCCAAAAGATATATATTTTGGAGACCCCATTAATCATAAAACCACCAAATGTTCACTCAAAGCGAATCAAAGCTGAAAACTATAAACGCAAAAGGAAAGGAAACGAACCCTTGTTTTCAAGAGCCATCATGATCTTGTGTATAATTAAGATCCACCAGTAAGTACATCAGATCCTCCTGTTTTTTCCCTCACCTGGAGAAACGTACACTATAATCTATATCAATAATAGAACCGAATGTATATATATTAAAAAGAAAGTGAAGACGAGAGGATGACCTGGTGTGAATTGTGATGCTAGGGAGAGCAAGAGAGAGAATTACCATGGCAAATTTATAGCTACAATTCTGTCCCCGCCAAGGCCGGATATTGTTACATTATCCTTTTAAAACTTTCACTATCATTTTAGTTTGTTTTATCGTGAAAAATCTGAAAAAACTCTTTTTTAATCTAATAAATAAAATCATTATAAAATATTTTAAATTGTAGATGAATCGAATTTGGATGAACAAACTTTTGTTCATGCCTGCTTGTTTATTTTTAAATTTGTTTATGTTATTAATAATAGTAAAATTATGTTTGTATTTATTTATTTAAAATTAAATATATTCATATTCATTTAGTGTAACATTTATGCTTATTTAACATGTTTTTAAAAAAATTGAATTAGTTCTGCATGGCGGAGGGTGGCACGGTAACTGGTGTGGTTTTAGCTACTTTGGAACGGGTATTCGTCGCGATTTGTCATCTGGTTTAGTTGTACATATTTTCGGCGTGGTTTCGATTCGATTATGTTTTCTGGTCCGGTGTGCTCAGATAACCCACTCACTCAGTGGCGGAGCACGTATGATACATGCCTACTCTGAAATTTAAATTTTCTCCGATTAATTCCTTATTTTATTGATAGTGTTCACCTTGAATTTTATTTATGCCTACCATGAAACTAAATTTTCCTTCACTTAATTCTTTATTTTATTGATGGTGTTTACCCTAAAATTTTATTTGTTCTCACCCTAAAATATTCTAAAAAATATTTCTATTGGATATGCCACTGCACTCAGTGTCTTTTATCATGCACGCTTTCCTTCTATTTGCTGCTCAGGTTCAACCCAATACATCTATATTGAATATGGCATACTTTTCAGTTCTTCTCATCCGGGGATTTCCTCTTTGTTTATCGATCCCTCTCCTGGCCTCTTGACGGTTCCCTTATTTTCAAGATATACTGGTGTCATGCATGTAATGGTGGGTAGTTAGTGTAACTTCTCCTAACCCCTTTCTTCCCATGATTACGTATCAGGTGATGGGTTTTTGTGTAAGTTTGTTCTCTTGTTGTGGGGCTTGTGTAATTTCACTCCTTGTATCCATAGTTGAGGAAGTTGAGAAACTATTTGTTGATCTTCATTTCAAGTCTCATGAGACAACGGACGTTCCTCTTCTGGGGGATCCCACAAATTTACCCCCACTGCTACTACTTATTGGTTGATTGGTCGCATTCTGGCCACGACTCCACTTGACACGGAAGCTTTCATGTGAGTCTTTCGGACGATCTCTAGGAAACGGGTCGCTTGGTTGATATATCTTTACTGGGGGACGCCACCTTCTTATTCAAGTTATCTTCTAACGCAGCTGTTGATTTTGTTAATTCTCGAACACGATTGACTTTTAATGGAGATTTGGTTGTGTTGACTGTTGCGGAAGACGGCTATCAGATAGAGCAAAATCACAACTGAAAATTTGAGAAAATAAAAATAAAGATAAAAGAGACATAAAATTTACGTGGAAAACCCCTAAATAATATAGAGTAAAAACCACGGGCAACGGTAGAAGAATTTCACTATGAGAAAATAGGAATTACAACCTCTCTCGATCTACCAAGGAGAAAACAATGATAATTCTCTCTTGATAAAAAAATGAGAAAACAACTCTTAAGAAACTCTCTAAATTCTCTAGTATTGGGAGAAATCTAGAACGATTTGGAATGGTTTTGAAGCTAAATGAGCTAGGGTATTTATAGTTGAAGCTTAAGGACTAATTTGTAAATACCCTAAATTACAATGACTAAAATTGATTTTACCAAAAAAATAATATTTTCTACACCTTTCGGTGCCCCCTTTGACAAATCAATTTGGTGCTTTCACCGAAAACAATTGTTGAACAATAGCATGTGCACCGAAAGTGGCTTATCCCACTTGTTTACTTTTCAACAATCTCCCACTTAAAGATTTGATTGGAACAATCATATCTTCACACCATTCTTTCTACCTTGTACCATATTGTTGCTTATGTCTCTGACAGGCTACAAGAGGATCGACACCAAGTAAATTTATCAGCATTAATCGCCTTCGTCATGAAATCTGCTATGTTGTCTTTGGTATGGGTCTTCTGTATATATACCGTTCATTCTTCCACCTTTTCACGAATGAAATGGTACTGAACTCGTATGTGCTTTGTCCTTAAATGAAATGTTGGATTCCTTGCTAGATGCAAGGCACTTTGACTGTCACAAAACAGAGAGACATACTCTTGATTGTGCCCAAGCTCCTCCAATAGCATCTTCAACCAAATTGCTTCTTTACTGGCTTGTGTAGCTGCTACATATTTTGCCTCTGTTGTGGACATAGCCACAACTGACTGCAATTTTAAAACTCAACTTACAGCTCCACCAGCAACTTTGAACACATATCCTGTAGTAGATTTGTTTTTATCCAAATCTCCTGCATAGTCAGAATCTAAATAGCCATTGATTAGTAAGTTTGATCCTCCGTAACATAATGCAATATTTGAGGTCCTTTTGATGTATCTCAGGATCCTCTTTACTGTATTCCAATGCTCTTTTCCTGGATTCGCCATGTACCAACTAACTACTCCCACTGCTTGTGCAATGTCTGGTCTTGTGCATATCATAGCGAACATTAAACTTCCCACTGCTGATGCATACGGTACTCGAGACATCTCTATCCTCTATTCTTCACTGCTAGGACTCATACTGGAGGATAATTTGAAGTTAATAGGAAGAGGGGTAGAAATTGGCTTACAATCTTCCATGCTGAATCTTGACAATATCTTCTTCAAGTAATTCTTTTATGAAAGCCAAATCTTCATATTACTTATGTCTCGGTGAATTTGCATCCCTAGAATCTTGTTTGTTGATCCCAACTCCTTCATTTCAAATTCCCTACCCAGTTGTGCCTTCAATTCTTCAATATATCTTTGTTGGGTCCTGCAAAAAACATGTCATCCACAAACAACAATATAACAAAATCGTTATCACCAGACCTCTTGAAATAAGTACAAGGGTCTGCATTAAGTCTGTTGTATCAAAGACACATAATGAAGGAATCAAATCTCTTATACCAACACCTCGACGCCTGCTTTAGACCGTACAAAGATTTGTTCAACCTGCAAACCAAGTTTTTTTCTTCTTCAAAACCTTCAGGTTGGAGCATGTAAATCTCTTCTTCAAGATTTCCATGAAGAAAATCTGTTTTAACATCTAGCTGTTCTATATATAAGTTCAATGTAACACACATTGCCAAAACTACTCGAACTGTTGTTAGTCGAACCACAGGAGAAAAGATTTCATTGAAATCAATACCTTCTTTTTGAGCATATCCTTTGACCACCAGTGTTGCACGATACCTCTCCACTTGATCGTCACCATTTTGCTTGATTTTAAAGACCCATTTGTTTCTAATTGGCTTCCTTCCTTGTGGTAGTGGCATAAGGTCCCATGTATTATTTTTATGAAGGCTTCAATTTCTTCTTGCATCGCCATCATCCACAGTGAATCATCTGAGCTATTTATTATCTCCTAGTATGTTGATGGCTCACCGTCCTCTGTTAAAAGGCAATATGCAACATTTCCTTCTAGAACATGATCTGAGTGCCAATTGGGACGTCTTCTCACACGATCTGATTGACGATTTGTTGGAGCTTCAGAACTCTCTGGTTCTTGTTCATCATGTGTTGGTTATGCTTCAGAAGAATATCCATGTTCAAACTCATTTTCCACATGTATCTGTGTAATCTCTGACTTTTCAGTACTACCATCTTCTTCTTTTCTTTGTAGCTTATCTTCTACAAAGATAACATCTCTGCTAATGATCACTTTGTGGGCAGTGGGATCCCACAAGCGATGCCCCTTTACATCATCAGCATACCCCAAGAATTTGCATTTCCTGGATTTTGGATCCAACTTTGAAATTTCTTGGGAGTTGTACATCACGTACACAATACTTCCAAATACATGGAGGTTTGAATAATCAGCTGGTTTACCAGTTCACATCTCCATTTGTGTCTTCAGCTCTATTGCAGTTGATGGAGCTCGATTCACCAAATAACAGGCGGTATTGACTGCTTCTGTCCAGAATGATTTTTCTAGGCCTGCATCCCTCAACATTGCTCTTGTTCTTTCTAACAAGGTTCTGTTCGCCCGCTCTGCCACTCCATTTTGTTGAGGAGTGTTTGCCACCGTGAACTGTCTTTTGATGCCTTCTTTATTTTGCAAAAGTCATCAAATTCTTCACTTGTGTATTCTCCTCCATTACCTATTCTGAAACACTTGATCTTATTTCCAGAATCAAGTTTCTCCCGCGCTTTGAAGTTTTTGAAAGTTGAAAACACATATGACTTCTTCTTAATAGGATACACCCAACATCTCCTACAGTAGTCATCAATAAATGAGACAAATTATTTTACTCTGCCTAGGGATGTAACTGGTGCTTGTCATACGTCAGAATGAACCAATTCTAGAACACTTTTGCCTCCAGAATTTGACGTGTTGAATTTCAACTGGTGCTGCTTACTTGTTATGCAATGCTCACACAAAGTAAGTGATATTTTTGTTAAGCCTGGAAGTAGCTTTTTCTCCACAATGACTTTCATTCCTTGTTCTGACATGTGTCCAAGTTTCTGATGCCATAGCATTGCAAAATCTGAACTACATGAGGCAACAGAGGCTTCTGCTTCAAGTAAAGTTTCTCCCTTTAGCATGTACAAGTTTGTTGCTATCTTTTCGCCTTTTAACACCACAAGCGCTCCACGAAACACCTTCATGATTCCTTTTTGTGTTTCAATCTTGCTTGCATTATTATCCAACAATCCGTAGGATAATAAATTTTTCTTCAGGCCTTTCACATGCCGCACATCTCGAACAACTTTAATTGTTCCATCATACATCTTCAATTTGATGGTTCCCACGCCAATGATCTCTAAGGCATGATCATTGTAACTATACACATATCCTCCTAAGACAGGTTCATAATGATGGAACCATTCTCTTCTTGAGGTCATGTGATATGTTGCTCCAGAATCAATGAGTCATATATCTGCATACCTCTTTCTACCTTCCACAGTGGTTGACGCTCCACAGCATAGAGCATCTCCATCATCTGAAGTGTTTGCGGTATTGCCTTGTGGATTGGAGTTTTCATTTAGATTCCAGTAATCATTCTTCAAGTGACCCTTCTTTCCACAGTTGTAGCACTTTAAATTCTTCTTTCTTCTCGACTTTGATCTACCATGTTTGTGAGTGTTGCTTTGGCCACGTTCTGTTGATCTCCCTCTCATCGTTGTCAACGCTTCTGCTTGTTGCAGATTTACTTGTCTGTCTTCCTTGTTCTTGCGCCGATTTACTTCTTGTAGAACGGCAGTTGCAACGTCATCGAAGACTAGACTGGTGACATTACTATTTGTCAAGTTGATGATGAGTTGATCATACGAATCAGGTAGACTTTGAAGTAGAAGTTCAACACGTTCTTGTTCTCCTATTGTACAACTTAAGGATGTAAGCTGAGAAATAAAGTGTTCAGCGTGTTCAAGTGCTCCGTCACTGAAGTAGATTCTGGCATACAGAGAGTGTACAATTTGCTCTTAAGGAAAATTCTATTGTGCAACGATATGGCCTCGTACAATTTGGTTAGATGATCTCATATCTCCTTAGATGTCTTCTTCTCCCTTGACAATACTTTATCTACTTATGCAAGATGAAAGTTTGTCATAGCATTCCCGTCCATTTCGATCCATTTGTTGTCATCTGTGAAATCAATCGACCTTTCACTAATAGTTGTTAGACAACCGTCTTTCCTCAGGATAGCTTTCATCTTCAATTTTCACTATGAGAAATTTCTCCCATTGAATTTTTCAATATCAAATTTCGTTGTCATAACTTCTATTACGGATAGCTCCCACTATTTCACTATCGTGAATAGTTCTCTGGAACCTTCAAAGAATGGGTAATACCTTCTTACTTTCTTATGTTGGAGGATCCACCTTTTGTTGGCAACCACAAAGACAATAAGCATATATTACACACTCAAATATGGCTCTGATACCAATTGTTACGGAAGACGGCTATCGGATAGAGCAAAATCACAACTGATAATTTGAAAAAATAAAAATGAAGATAAAAGAGACACAAAATTTACGTGGAAAACCCCTAAATAATATAGGGTAAAAACCACAGACAACAGTAGAAGAATTTCACTATAAGAAAATAGGAATTACAACCTCTCTCGATTTACCAAAGAGAAAACAATGATAATTCTCTCTTGATAAAAAAAGGAGAAAACAACTCTCAAGAAACTCTCTAAATTCTCTAGTATTGGGAGAAAACTAGAATGATTTGGGATGATTTTGAAGCTAAATGAGCTAGGATATTTATAGTTGAAGATTAAGAACTGATTTGTAAATACCATAAATTATAATGACTAAAATTGATTTTACCAAAAAAAATAATATTTTTTGCACCTTTCGGTGCCCTCTTTGACAAATCAATTTGGTGCTTTCACCGAAAACAATTGTTGAACAATTGCATGTGCACCGAAAGTAGCTTATCCCACTTGTTTACTTTTCAACATTGACCCCTTATGACCCTTCTCGAGGTCTGACTATTCTTTTGACTACATGGTCATATGTGTTCGTGTATATGACCTCTCCTATTAGGTTGGATGAATGCGCAGGTTGGTGCTTTGATTGACAACAGAATTGGAGATACTTTAGCTGTGGAGCTGCATACTGGGGCGGGGCGTCTGGGTTTTTATCTTCGCCTCCGAGTAAACATAAATCTTCGTTAATCGTTGGGTCGTTATGTTTCGCTCGGTACTCGTCCAAATGGTAAACTACAATTTTGCATTTTAAAGTATGTACGTCTGCCAACTTTCAAATGATATATGCATCATCGACATAATACCATTAGATAATTGATCTCAAATGAAGTTACTTCTATTGATTTTATAATATCAAATGATAACATTATAGATCCACTAACCGAAGAGTTAAAGTAGAGATCAAGTTGAGAAAATATCAAAAGGAATGAAACCAAAGCTCATGAAAAATTGAAGGTGTTATGTGAAGGAAAACTCTACATAATTGACTAGAGATCCCAAGATCTAGGTTCAAAGGGACAATCTAATTGTATAAATTGTGTGCGATCATTGTAGGGGTTTCTTATCCCAAGTTTATTCATATGATATAAATAGTGATTAAATTGGTATAGGCTAAGCAAAGCTTTTAATGACCATTGTGTGCTTTAGTGAGCCGTGCAACATAAGTCATCTATGTAAGAGTGAAGTGGGACTGCTACAAGAAGACTATTGGGCATAGTTCTTTTAAAATCTTCCAGAACCAAACGATTTTCATGGCTTTAAGGACATGCCCATGAGAACTAAAATTATTGTCAAATCGGTAGTTGTGTGAAGTATATCATCGTTTATATAAACGACAGAACGGTTTAAGGAAAACATGTCCACTAGTCAGCCAGTAAAGTAAATATGAAATCACAAAGGAAAGTTCAAAGAATGAAACCTATCTATCTTATGCAACTATCAATCGTAAATTCTATCACCACATTGAGTCAAAATGTTTTGGTAAAACAATCAATTTCATTCATGTAAGAGATTGTTGGAAAAAATCTACTAGATTAAACACAATTCAAAAACAACTAAAATTCACTTCAAAAGAAATATTTTCTTCTCTAGTTTTTTTATTGGTGATAAATGAAAGTAATGAATAGTTTGTGATCTCGGCAGTCGTGCTATTGTGCACTGTTTATCTCATTGTTGTATCCTAGGAGATAGACAACCAAAGCACTTAAGCAACCAAAGAGTGGCCAAAAATATGTTTTAAGGAAACTGCGTAATTGCAGGCCTCAATTCGTCTGCAATCAGTTGCTCCATCAAAACATGTATTTATTTTTATACTATTATTTAATTATTTAATAATATTTTTTCGTCTCATATTGTTATACTTCTAACACTAGTTACGTGTTTTGTTCCTTGGGACTGTAGGATTTTATCCTCGTGCCAGGCCTGGAATTGTCTCCCTTATGCCTTTCACTTCAATCATGGTTGTTGCACACCCACCACGACCAGATGCTTCTGCGTCAGGCTCTACGCCAACTATTGAGTATGATTCTTCTTCTTCTAGGGCTGCTACACGACCTGCTCCAGAAATAACTGATAGTACTTTGCATTTTTCCATGAAGAAGGCACGATCTCAACCATCTATTCATGTGGTAACAGCTACATCTACTGATTCGGCGGAGGCTGGCGTCCAGCCCCATTAGGAGTTATGAATCTTATATGTTGGAACTGTCAGGGGCTTGGGAACCCTCAAACAGTCCGATCACTTGAGTTTTTGATAGCTCGTAAAGGCCCGTTCTCTTGTTCCTATGTGACAGTCATCTTCGACATCACCGTAATGACTACTTGAAGCATCGGTTGGGGATGGAGGGTTGCTTATTTATAGATAGTAGCACTACTTGTTATGATTTATTGTTGTTTAGGGATTATACTATTAAAGTTAATTTTGCTTTCATATTCAGACCTTCATATTGATAATATTATTGAGAGTGATATTGACATATTCCGTTTTACCAGGTTATATAGACATAGTGATAGACGTCGTCATCGGGAGACTTGGGCTCTTATTGATCGTCTGCGGTCTTCCTCTCCACTTTCCTGGTTAATTGGTGGGGATTTTAATGAAATTTTGGCTGAATCAGACAAAACAGGTGGTCGTATGCATTTAAGGGATGATGCAGAAGCGTTCCGATCAGTTCTAAACCATAACGGTTTATCTGACATTCGTCTGAATAAGAGATGGCTTTCATGGCACAAGGGTTGGGTTCAGTCAAGTCAAATTTGTGCCCGTCTTGATCGTTATGTGGCCTCTTCGGATTGGCTTCATCTAAACTGTCGTGCATCAAGTGGTTTTATTTCAACATTTGACCACTGTTTTATTACCATGGAGTGTTCGTCCACTCCGTGTACTGCTCGACCAGTGTGTTCGATGACTATTTTTCGGTTTGATACATGTTGGTCAGCGGATTATGGTTGTCGTTCTCGTGCTCAACATGCATGGGAGGCATATTCAAGATCCACACTTGAGAAAATACAGTTAGTCGGGGATCATTTAAAACAATGGCGATATGAATGTTGGGATGCTAATAAGACTCAGCTTGTTTCTACCCAAAACCGGATTGATCACCTTCTTTCTCGACCATTATCATCTGGGAAGATGCTAGAAGAAGTAAATTTAAAAGATGAGCTCTACCATAATAAATCAATCGAAGAAGCTTATTGGCATTAGCTTTCACGCAATAATTGGTTACATTATGGTGACCGCAACACTCCATATTTTCATGGACGGGCCTCTCGACGTCGACGTAATAATGTTATATGTGGCATTGTTTACACAAGATGGAGACTGGGTGGATTTGCTTAAAGATATACATGTTGAGGCAGGTCACTTTTACTCAGACTTGTTCTCTTCTAGTGACCACCTTTGGATGGATGAAGTAGTTGACTCTGAGCAAATTGTTATTACTCCGGAACTGAATGCCACCCTTGTTGATCCGTACACTACTGATGAGGTGTATACGGCTTTCAAATAAATTCACCCATCTAAAGCACCGAGCATTGATGGCCTCTCTGTAAATTTTTACTGGAGTTTTTGGTTTTTAGTGGGTGCCCATGTTACAGCTTTGTGTTTGGATTTATTATCGGGTCGAATTTCCATGGCTTTTGTCAAGCAGACAGTGTTGGTTCTACTTCCCAAAGTTACCAACTCAATCAGGTTTTCTCAAGTTCGACTAATTGCTGTGTAGAGTTATTTATAAAATACACATGACGGCAAGGATTACTGCTGAAAACTGGACCAGGACCCAATGCTACAGGGCGAGCTGTGCGACATCGTGATTTTCTAGGGAGAGTTTCAATCTCTTGGTCGGGCGAGCCAGAGGGAACTAAGGGCTCGTAATCTGGAGAAGTAATCATGTATCGCAAGAAGTGCACGAGCTGACTGGCGGGTAGTCAATATCCGGTACATTTGTTGTAGGGTTTGCTGCCGCAGATTGTCTGCCTGCTGGTCTTAAATTATCAGAAACAATTATTTGAAAATACCGAGAACATGGAATAAGATGAAGTAACTAAGAAACTCATACATAGATATTTTGTTTTCGAATTCCGGCATACGTCTCTACCAGTGTTTTAAAAATCGGACTGGACTGGCCGGTTCAACAGGGAACCGTTGCCTAGTCCGGTTCAATCTATACCGGTTGAACCGCTACTAGTGAACTGAACAAAATCGTTGAACCGTTCGAACCGGACCGGCTGAAAACCGAAAAAAATCACCAATTTTGTTTTTTTTTAATTAAACCAAACGACGTCGTTTGTTAAACGAGCCAAGTCGAACTCGAGTATTGTTGAACTCGACTCGAACTTGAAAACTTTAAAAGTAAGCTCAACTCGACTCAAACTCACGAGCTAAAAATTATCAAGTTCAACTTAAACTCAAAATATACTATTGAAACTTGAACTCAAAAAGGCTTGAACTCAAAAAAAATTTAGAAGCTCGATTGAAACCTAAAATTCGAGCTTGATTGAAGTGAAAGAATAGTTCACTCAATACTAACCAAAAGGCTCCATGATTTTGAATGCCAAATCACCTCTATTATTTATAGAAGTTAGTTGTGGTGCTTTTCTATGTTTCTTAGCAATGTGAGATTGTTTTGTTCTAATATTTTCTCTTTAGACTTTTGGAATGCTCTTCTATGTTTCTTAGCCATGTGAGATTGTTTTTAAAAAAAATTAAACCAAACAAATATTATCTTGTTATGATTTTTTTAGCCCCAAATTTATTTTTTAATTATAGTTATATAATTATATTTATTATTTAATATTTAATATGTTTTACCTTAAATATTATGTTATAGTTAATTTGAATCATTTTGTTTCACTTGATTTTATGGTTTTTAACTTATATATGTTATGACTTGCTTTGAATATGACTTGTGATATAAAAAATTATTTTTTATTAAATATTTTTGGTATTTTTATTTAATTTTTTAAATAATTATGACGTCGTCCGATTCTTCCGACCGGTTGAACCAGTGAACCGGTAGCATGGCCGATTCGCTAACCGGTCCGGTTCTGAAAACCATGGTCTCTATCGATCAGTTATTCCGGCATACATAGATATTAGCCTTTCTATGGAAAGCTGCAAGTGATTTCTCATATCAGAAGAAGGGAAAGGATTACCTGACAAATGAAACCCTCGAGCGTTCCTAGTTTGCCCATGGACATGGCCATTTGACCCATGTAGTTTGCCACATTCCCAAGTGATCCGGACGAGCCTAAAGATCCGGTAGACAACGTCTCGGCCAGAGACTGCTGCAATGCCTCCATACCTTGAGATAATGCATCTTCAGCCTGATGGGAGGATTGCTGTAAGTTGCCAATTCCCGCCAACTGTTGCTCTGTCAAAGGCTCCAACTGGTTTACAAGAAGCTACAAGCATAACCATTCAATTCTAAGATGACAAATTATGAACAAAAAACAAACATATACCGAATCCTATCAAAATTTGACCGCCATGTCAGATTCGAATTGGAACGCTTTATTAAATTGCATCAATGGGAACTCTAGTTTTAATTGTTTGGGAATTGATGAGAGGTTTTTCCAGCCTTAACTCCCAGTATGTTTAGGACTGCATTCTTTAAAAATGAATAGAGTTCACATTCTTAAAAATGTTAGTCGTTCCAATTCCTAAAACCTCATATGGCCTCTCACCTTTAGAAGCTCAGATGATCGGAAGCCACCGAGCCACAAAAAACACCTCTCAGCAGGTGTCTTCCACATGCCCGACAACAAATGGAAAACGTCTACCTTAGCTATGTTGCTCTTCAGCCTGAAAATTTCATCGTACTGAGCAATAACACCATCGACAATAATACAAAGTTCTGCATCGCCTGCATGAGAATTTACTGCCATTCTCAGCTCATTAATTTGTCGATTGTGCTCTTCAAGCCACCGTGCGTATTCTACATCAAATGTCATGGCACCTGAAAAGAAAAGAATTGACAAAACCAAATAGAGGAACGCATAAATACATTATTACATTGGAATTATAATACTGCATGTCAGTGAAAAAAAATTCAAGCAACTCCATGATAACACTCCAATGAACAAAATGCCATTGGAATTATAATTCTATTGCTTCAATAAACACCTCCAACAAACAAATCAACTCGTACTATAGTCGCCAGAAAAAGAAAAGATTACCAATAACATGTTTCGGGAAAAAAATTATTACCATTTCCACCCATTGAGTGACTTTGATCTCCTGAGCTCGATATGAAGATACCCTGCAGGGAATGCCAAAGTCATAAGTAATACGTACTTGAATAAATTACTGCCTAAGCAGTTAATGTAGTGATGAAGGAACAATTCTAACCTGCTGCCGTGCCCGCTGGAGCTCCTGCTCCAGTTGTGTCAACTTCAGATGACTACTCTCCAGCTGTTGCACGTATGTCTGGGAAAGGATGATGTGCGATACAGGATATCAAAATATTCAAGCAAAACAAAACATTCCAAATGAGCTCAAACATGAAGATATACATCCAAAAATTTCTTGTGCAGTAAAACCATAAAAAAATCAAACATTTTTATGAACATGAAGGAGAGGGTTTCGAGGAGTGGATAGCAAAACAACAAGAAGAGTTTCAAATCATGAAAATTTGAGAGCATAAAGTATCAAGTACCATAGGAAGTCTCGAGCTCAAAAATAAAAATTGAAAAAAATAATAAGAAGAAGAGAAACAACACAAGATGACCTCCAAAAAGAAGTTGAATAAATGCATTAAGTTTAAAGGGAAACAACATACTTTCTTCCTCAATCGACTTTTTCTTGCAGCCTCCCGATTTTGAGCAAGTCTGCGAAGAGTCTGTAGAACATGATCGACCAAAGATCACCAATATTACCAGTTTAATACTCGGCTATTATCCATGCAAATAATTACAAAATCATCTGACCTTTTGGTCCAAATTACTCTTGGATCGGTCACTTGAACCCGAAGTTGCAATAGCAATTGATTTTCCACGATCAGACTACACAGAAACAATAGAATATGAGACTGGCAACAACGTGCACAAAACTAAGTCTTTCCCCAGCAAGTAGAATAACAACAATTACAACAAACAAAACTTGTCCCGCTACATGATCAATAAATAAAATCACACAAGTGTGCTCTACTTAGAAACAAATTTAAAATAAGATCAATAAATGCAAGGTTCGTTTCTACGGCTTTTCCCATATCTTCTTAGTTGTTCTCTGCTCCCTTTGACTTAGGCATATTCCAGTAAATCACATCTTACTCTGGTATATTCCAGCTTTTAACAGACCAAATGCATTTTGATTGTGCGACTGATAAATGCATGTTTATATCTAAGGAAGAGCATCAAGTAGCGACAATCGATTAAAAGGTATTGAAATTTATTAAATTAGAGTATCGAGATAAGGATAGAAAGTATGAAAAAACTATACACTCTGATTTCTTTCATCAGTTTATGCATCTGTTGAGATATCTGTCCTTGGACTAGCATCAGCCATATTGGATTCTCCCCACTTTTCCGTATTACCTCTAGATATGGCGGCTAAATCTGTTTGATGACCTCTTTCCAAGTGCAATCTCGGAGATTCAACTTTGATGGCAGATGGATTTATAGTGAATTAAGATGTAGTCTGTTTCAGACAACAATGAGAGTAAAATTATATAAACAAGAATTACAACAAATAAATTAATCACTCGTTAAACTATAAGAGAAATAAAATCCACCTTATCCGAAGTGCCGATATGGTTGCGAACAGAAGGAAACGGTTGGCCACTTGCTTTTGCAGAAATAAATACACTGTCTGCATTGCCACATGCCATGTCAAATCCTTCAAAGAGATACAAGGAAACGTGACTTTTCGCTCATTATCGTATTTCATTTTCAGAAAAATAATCAGAATATTATTAATGGTTAAGTAAATGCAAAGCCAAGATAAGGGTTTTCCATCCACACTCTCTATCCTAAAGCTGTGAAATGAAACCATCTTCGAGTTCAAAATATTTCAATTATAATCCTAAAAATACAACTGAATGTGCGTACTTCCACTCAGATTAACAGCATCCTCTAGGGGAAATCCAACAGACTGATCAAATGCCCCAAAATCTGGAGCACGAAATGAATGAACTATGCTTCCCTCAGTGCAACTGAAAATCATAATTTACCAAGATGTAAGCATTATACTGATAGCAAACAACAATACCACAACACTAATTATGTACGTTCCCTTTGGCTATGAATCAAAGGAAAATTCGAACAAATCAAATATACAAGGCTAAAGCATCCAGCATAAAACCAATTAGCAAACCAATGTGGGATAACACCACTTCAACAAAGCTGTGGTTTTTAAATCAACATCAGACTATTGAAATAATGTTTTAGATGAACAGAAGATTTATTCTAAGAAGTCTAATTAAACTTGTAAGAACAACAAATGGATATATTATATGACACCAAGAAGATAAAGGCAATAGAGAACAGGGAACACAAAATCATATTGCTACACTAATAATTTTAAATGATGAGGAATGGAAGGAAGTCAATCATTAGTTGATGGAAAACTGAAACTGTGAAGTGTGAATTTCCAGTGAAAAAAGAAGCACTTTCTTCAACTTACAGTCCAAATTGACTTACCAAACAAAAACCACACAACTTCAACACAAACACTTCCATACCCAGAAACCAAAAATAATCCTTCAACTTACAAGCTCACAAGAAAATACATCAGAATTTTCAACTATGGTACCTACCACTTTCTCATTTTCCAAAACTAAAGCAAAGAAAATCAAACAACTTCCATAAAATTAATTGAAAATGATAACTTTAAAACAGCAAAGTTTGAACTTTAGGACCAGAGAACTCACCTGGTGAAAATTTGAGGGCGATGATGAATATGGACTCTTTGAAATTATTATTATTAGTATTACTCTTTTGTGAGAGTAATCTTTCCACTTCCCGATAGCTGATGATTCTTTAATTGCCTTCTCAGTTACTGGTATTTTTGTCAGTGGGTCACGCGCTCTGATTTTTTTTTGGTGGATTTTCTTTCTTTTTTATTCAATATAAAAACTGTGTCGGAGATTCTAAGCACAGTAATGAAAACGGCTAAATCTTTGCTCAACTGTTCTGTAATAAGAATGAAGTCTTCAAAGTTCAAATTCAAACCGCCATTTATGAACGGTACGGTTAGAACCCCGCGGATTCAAAGAGAAAAGAACAAGGTAACGCCATTGTCGCTTTCTCCCCTGAATGTCGATTTGTCGATAACATTTCAGTCAACATGGAAATTTACTCCACCACGACCTAATATGAGACGAGACGGACGGCGGCGGCGGCGGCGATGCGCGAGAGTCTCTTTATTCTCTGTCACTCAACAAGAAAATGGAAAAGTCAAGTCTTAAATATCATTTCCAATAGTATTTACAATACAATGTGAGATTGAGCATTACCAACACTTGTTTCCAATACAATGTGATTATTCAGGAAACAATTAACAATCATGCACCTTAAAACAACTGAATCAACAACCAATTGCATTAGTATTATATGATTAAATATGTCATAATTAAAGTCAATCTACAATCAATCGCGATTATTGCAATTTTAAGCAAAATTCAAAAATAATATCACTATTAAGGCTCAATCACTAGTATTGGGAACAAGTGTTGGTAATGCTCAAATCCCACATAGTATTGGAAACACTATTGGGAATGGTATTTAAGGCTTGGCTTTCCCACTTCCTTGTAGAGTGATAGAGAACAAGGGGGACTCTCGCGCGCCGCCGCCGCCGTCGCCGTCCGTCCCGTCTCGTGGTCGTGGTCGTGGTCGTGGTCGTGGTCGTGGTCGTGGTCGTGGTCGTGGTCGGGTATTTAAGGCTTGGCTTTCCCACTTCCTTGTAGAGTGATAGAGAACAAGGGGGACTCCGCGCGCCGACGCCGCCGTCGCGTCCGTCCGTCTCGTCGTGTGGTCGTGGTCGTGGTCGTGGTCGTGGTCGTGGTCGTGGTCGTGGTCGTGGTCGTGGTCGTGGTCGTGGTGGTCGTGGTCGTGGTCGTGGTCGTGGTCGTGGTAGTGGTAGTGGTAATACGTGTCTTCGACACGTCCGCGCGGATACTATCTTTTTAGAGAAAATTCTTAAGAAACAAAAATTTTTTTTAGCTATCACAACGAATTTGGAAAATCGCAACGCGAAATGGAAAATCGCAATGCGATTTTCAACTATCGCAACGCGAATTTGCGATAGTGGAGATCGCAATAGAGATCGCAATGCGATTTTGTTGGTCATTTGATAATCATCACTTAAAATTAAGTTTACATAATAGAAAATATTTTATAATATTTATCATATTACCTATAATCATTTGATAATTTTATAAATTAAAATTATAAAAAATAATTTTCATTCTTTTCATAAATATATTTTTTAATTTGGTGTCAATTAATTTAATATATTTAAATTTAAAATATATCTTAATTTTATTTGTAATGATAAATATATGTCTTTGAAAATTATTAGTTTTTCAATCTGAGTATTTAAATTATTTTAATAATATAAATATCTGTAATTAATTTTAAAAATAAAATTAATTTCGTTTAAAGAATATATATTATTTGAAAACCATAATTGCTTCATTATAAAATAAATATCATTCACAAATATATGTATGTGTTTTAAAAAATATTAAATATATTTGTCATAATCATCCTTCGGGTGGTCCCAGAATCAGGTTTTGACTTGAATTAATGTGATGAAGCCGCCACCGATCATTTTAAATTAGGTTGATCGGATACCTTAGCCTATCATTTATCTGATCTACGATTTACCAGAAATTAATCAGATTCGGGACTCGATTACAGTTAAGGAAGGATTAGCACCCTTGCACTGCCCTTTCGGTATTTGATTTCTCGATCGTCTTAATTGCGAAAATTGAAGTTGAAATTAAAATTTAAATATTCGATTCGGATTACTTACATTTAACCAATTTAAAATTGCCTGAAAAAGTAAAATTAACGTTAAACAATAAAAATGAAACAAAATAAAAGATCAAAGTATTAAATTTAAAAACACAAATATTAAAGAGGATTAAATTATAAAAAAATGAAATTTAGGGATTAAATTGATGCTAGATGGAAACTACAAGAAGAAATAAAATGGTTAGGGGACCTAATTGCAAAATATAGAAAAATATAAATAGGGATTAAATTGGAATGATTCAAAATTCAAGGGAAAAATTACAACAAGTGACCAAAATGAATTATGCATAAAAAATATAGGGACTGCGGAAATAATATAACTATTTGCTAATTGCATTGGGGTCCCATCTATAAATAACACTAAAATCACAAAAAATTCCTCATTTCCATCATTTCTCCAAAACCTCATCTCATTTCTCTAAAAAATGCTCTCAACTCTCTTAGTCGGCTGAAAACCAGCTCCCCCAGACGAGACACTGCCGCCTCCGATGGCCGGAAACCTAAAAGCCTAACCCAAAGCTTCCTCTCAATGACTCGAACCCAAAACCAAGGTCCAATCGCCCTAAAAACAACCTCACCGACGTAGATCTAAAAACAAAGTCTTAGGTTTACCTTTAGTTCGACGACTTTCTTCAACTTCCAGTGACTTTTCCTTTCCCGACGGAGCTTTTATGCGTTCCGGCAACCTTCGACAAAACAAAGCTTTAAGCTTTTTGTTTTTTGTTTTTTTTTGCTCTTGCTTGGTTGTTCGTATATTTGTTGCTTGATGCTTTTTTCTGTGTTTCTTGTTCAACTTGCAGGGGCTTATATAGGCATTTGACGACGACTTTTTCCGAGAATAATGGGGTTGTTTCCCCATCTCTGATTTGTTCGGGTTTGTTATTGTTCGTGCTGACCGAAAATGACGGGAAATCTCGATTTTATTTCGATTTTTCAGTTTGGAATGCTTCAATTTAGCGCGTAGTGGCTTGTGTTGTTCTTTTCAATGGCGTGTGATTCTCATGAGTTATTATCGGTTATTCCTAATGAATTATGGCTGTTGGATCAAGTTGTCAGATCCAACGAGTCTTGTGCAGCTGTGCATTGGGGAGACTTCTAGGGTTTTAAAACCCTAACTGTTATGCAATCTGAGTCATTTATCGATGCTTGATATTGCTGTTACGAACACGCAGAGCAACTAATTAAATACGAAACCCTAATTCGATGGGTCAGGTAAACTTGGGTTTCTACCCGCTGGGCTCCCTCATAACCTTATTGGATTGGATTCCAATTGGACTTGGATTTGGACCTTGAGTTCTTAGACCTAAAATAAAAAAAATAAAAAAATATATAATTTATAATATAATAAATATATATAATATATAACATAAAATATGATACTATAATACAATAATAAATATACTATAAAATTGGTCCTTGTAACAAAATAAAAAAAATTAATTTAATTCATCTATCATCTCATCAGTTACAGTAGGCTACCACATTTGTATCATTGCTACCGCATCAAGATTGTAAATTACCACGTCAATACTGTAACGGTCAATAACGAAAAACTTTGATCATTTGACTATATTAAATTTATTTTTTGAATTAAAAGATCACATTGAAAAATAAATAATATAAATTACATATTAATTTTTGTAATACAGAAGCTTGGTATGCCTTTTTACCTAAATTAACCTTAAGTTTATCTTTAAAATACTATTTGATATCTTATGTTTGAATCTTCGTATCTTTAAAAAATATATTTGATATCTTAATGTTGGAATCAGCACATGTAGCTTCCACGAACTACGAAGTATATATGATCGTGATCTGTGAAGGAAAGTCATGTACGGCATATCTTTTTATTATCCTACAATTAAAATTAAAATAAATTGAAAAAAAAACAGTTTTAATATATTTGAGCTGATTAAAGTTGATTTTCCACGTGGATGGATGATGGAACCTTTCATCAACCTAAAAGGTCAATATTTGTGGCCATATTGGTTCTCTTCTACAGTTCGAAATTGCCTGGATACAACATCGTAGTGCCAAAAGAGAATATTATTATACGATTGAAAGAAAATTTATGTATAATTATGCATTTAGTACTTTTACTATAAACAATATGAAAAAATAACTCTTTTGATTTGACATGTCAAAATTTGATCATTCTATTTTACAAAAGTTAAGAAATAGTGATCAAGCAAATTATATGCGAGGCATTAGCAAAAATCAAATTTTCAGAAACTTACATTCAACAAATTAACAACATTCATCTATTTGGGTTGATGAGTTTACGAATGATAGGATAAATTTTTCAAATTTTATACAATACGAGGACTAAGTTATGATAAATTAAAATAGAGTGCTTGGATTTTAGAATCAGACTAAAATTATACAAATATTAAAAAAAGAAAGGAAGGAAGGAAGACAGCACCATCTTTTCATGTTTTCCAATAAGAAAATCAAGGAAGAAAATCTGGAAGATTTTATATGATATGAAATCTGCCGGATCTTGCTTTTCTCCAAACTGTCTGATTTTCCATGGGATTTGCATCTTTTTTTCTCCATGGCCGACCCTTTTAAAGCTCATCTCCCTTCACTTTCTCTCCAAACCCAATATTCCAATCTTCTTCTTATTCTCTGCTTCGTTGAAATCACATATCTTCACCAACAATGGCCATGGCTGCGGATGCTAAATTCCATGTTCTCGCCGTTGATGATACCCTCATCGATAGAAAACTCATCGAGAAGCTTCTCAAGACTTCTTCTTATCAAGGTAAACATCTTTTTCTCTTCATCCAAACAGGGTTTTTGTTTTTCTTCTAGAACATGGATTCATTTTCCTTACATATGATTGTGTTTACAGTTACCGCAGTGGATTCTGGAACCAGGGCATTGGAGTTTCTTGGATTGAATAACAAGAACAGAAATTCAAACGCCGATGCATCTGTTCACGTGGAAGTCAGTTTGATCATCACGGATTATTGTATGCCGGGAATGACTGGCTACGATCTGTTGAGAAAAATCAAGTGCTCTTCTTCTTTGAAAGACATACCAGTTGTGATCATGTCCTCTGACAATATCCCATCGAGAATCAACAGGTGCCTGGAAGATGGAGCCGAGGAGTTCTTTTTGAAGCCGGTTCAATTATCAGATGTGAACAAGCTCAGGCCTCATCTGATGAAATCAAGATGTAAGCCGAATATTAACAAGAGGAAGGCTGTGGAAGAAATCGCGTCCCCTGATGGAACAAGAAGTAGAAGATACAATGAATTGGAAGTGTGATTCAATCAATCGCCTAATTAAATCAATATTCTTATTTCTTCTGATTAGGGATTGATTACTCTGGCAGGGCAATTTTGTTGGTCAGGGATACAAATCCCTGTTGATGTATATATCATATCTGTTGAAACCAAGATGATAATTTTGCTTCCCATCAATGCTGCTGCAATTTATATTTAATAAGTTCAATTTGGAACAATATGTGAAACGTTCTCATCCGATTCTCCGAATCTATGATTTCAATGGACCCAACTAGTGCTGAAAGAATGCCTATCAAAGAAGCTTGTTCCCTATGCCGAGCTTCCAAGTGGGTCGCAGTTATAATTCGATAATTGAAACAGATTGCTGCCAGGTTAGAGATTGGTTGAATAGCCCCCAGACTGACTACTCTCAATCTCTTCAAAAAAGAAATCCAACAATGTATCAGCTTGTGCAGTTCAATTGTAAGGTGGGTGAATCTCATTGCCAGAGTTAGATTTAATTTAAAATTAAATGAAGTAATGGAGAAATAGATGAGAAGTTAAGAATTTTATGAAATTGAAAAAACTCAGAACCCTTAATTATAAATGTAGAAATTGAGATTGAAAAAAAATTAGGTTTTTTTAATTATAAAGGTATAATCGAGATTGAAAAAACTTGGGGCATCAATTATAAAGGTAGAAATTGATATTGAAAAACTTAGGGGTTTTAATTATAAAGGTAGAAAGTGAGATTGAAAAAATTTAAGCGCCTTAATAATAAAGTTAAAAAAGTGAGATTAAAAAATTAGGGGTTTCAATTATAAAAGTAGAAATTGAGATTGAAAAAATATAGGGGCCTCAATTGTGAAGGTAGAAAAGGTAGAAAGTGAGATTGAAAAAATTTAAGGATCTTAATTAAAAAGTTTAAAAGTGAGATTAAAAAATTAGAGGCCTCAAATATAAAGGTCGAAAATAAGATTGAAAAACTTAAGGGCCTCAATTATAAAGTTAAAAAGTGAGATTAAAAAATTATGGGCCTCAATTATAAAGGTAAAAAAGAAATTGAAAAAAAATTAGAGACGCCAATTATAAAGATAAAAGATGAGATTGAATAAAATTAGAACCTCAATTATAAAGATAAAAAATAAGATTTAAAAAATTAGGGACCTAATTATTAAGATGAAAAAATGGAGACTATAATTACAAAGATGAAAAAATGGGGACCCTGAGCTATCGCTCAGGGCGCTCTCCCTAATAGCTGGCTCTGCATAGAGAGAGTTCCTGTGCTACAAATTCAACGGTATAAGATGGTAACGATTATGATCGATTCAATTGCCTTGAGCTTGTATAAAAAGCATCATGCGCTCGTAGAAACGAATGACGCATCACAACAATTGTTAAGGCATCGAGTTGTTGCTCAGGTATTAGAGATGGGGATTATAGTTCATTCGGTGGTGATCGGGCTTGCAATGGGAGCCTCCGAAAATCCGTGCACCATTCGATTCACTCATCGCTGTTCTTTGCTTCCATCAAATGTTTGAGGGAATGGGACTTGGGGGATGCATATTACAGGTGATTCTCTTTCAAAACACCATTAATTTTCATAATCTTCTACTCTGTATGCCTTTGATGAACATTACTGTGTTGAATGATCTTTCAGGTCGAGTATAAGTTGAAAATGAAAGAAATAATGGTGGTTTTCTTTTCATCGATAACTCCACTTGGAATCGCACTAGGAATTGGATTGTCCAGGGTTTACAGTGATACGAGCCCGACTGTGGTGGGACTACTTAATGCTTGCTCGACAGGGTTTATTGAATTACATGGCTCTGGTAGATCTGCTAGCGGCTGATTTTCTTGGCCCTAAGCTTCAAACCAACATGAAGCTTCAAGCTTGGTCGTATGTTGGTGTTTTACTAGGTGCTGGATTTATGCCTCTCATGGCAAAATGGGCTTAGTCTACGATTTTCCCTTTTTCATTAGTCGTTGAGAGTTTTTAGTTTTCTCAATACGTGGGATTTGTTTCTATTCAAACACGTGATATAATTTTGATCAAACAAATTTCGTTACATCACAAAAACCTTTTTGTACTTCTTTCACTTTCTTCTTTTTCGCAACTTTATATTCACATTCGTATAATTAATTTTTTTAAAAAAATTATGACTTTTTATGATATGTTAATAAATTAACAGTTAAATTTAATGATATTATACGTATTGAAACATTATTTACACTATCTAAACTTTACATCGAATACTTAAACATACTCGACCCTATTTTCCTCACTGAAATATATTCTCTCTCCTATTTTCCTCACATAACTTTCAATTCGATCAATTTGCTCACTGAACTTTACAATTGAATCATTTTGTTCACTCGACCGTTTTTTTTCTAACGGCTGATGACATGGTGTTTTTTTTTATTTAATATAAAATAATTTTAAAAAATAAAATAAAAACATAAGGTGGCCGGATTCCACTACCGCCTAGGGATGGTAGAATGACCCGAACCTGACGGGGAAACCCAAAACCCGGTCAAGTTCGGGTTGGATCGGGTTTGAATGATATCGGGTCGGGTCGGTATCGGATATTTTTTTGGGTCGGGTTCGGGGATGGGACAAGGTATCCCCGTCCCGACCCAATTATATATATAAATAATATTTTATATATTTTTTTATATTAATTATATATATAATATTTTATATTAATTATATATATAATATTTTCGGGTTTGAGTTTGAGTATAATATTTCGGGTCAGGTTCGGGGACGGGGCAAAAAAAATCTCCGATGGGGCGCCCCAATAAAAAAACTCGACGGGGATCGAGTCGGGGATGGGGATTCATTTTGGGTTCGGGGACGGAGCGAGCAAAACCCACCCCGAACCCGCCCCGTTGCCATTCCTACTACCGCCCACCGTATACCACCGCAGATGGTGGTCGTTTGGTCCTAAAATGGGATGGGTTGCTTCATCTCGACACATTGAGTCCGAATCTGACCTCTATTTTTATTATAACTTACTTCGAAGTCCACGAATTTGAGATTGAAAGTGAGGAAACTGAAAGTTTTAGTCCACATTCACGGATTTTGAGACATTTTCCGGTGAAACAACCACTAGATTCAGACTCATAGGGTTGAGATGTAAATTACACCATGAGTCACTGAACTTTACTCTCTTTCCCCTATTTACTCACCGAACCATATTTGAGTTTTTCAAAACGACGTCGCTTTGATGCTTATGTCACATCATAATGTCGTTAAATAGTTAACGACAGAGTGAGCAAAATGATTCAATCTGTAAAGTTCAGTGAGCAAATTGATCAAATTGAAAGTTGGGTGAGGAAAATAGGAGAGAGATTAAAGTTCAACGAAGAACGGTGTAATTTACCCTTAAAATTTTATCACGAATTTATAAGAGTGTAAATGAATAGAGCAATTGATGAATTATTTGTCAACCCTTCGTATAAGCTCGTTTACTCTGTTCTATTTTTTAAAAAATATTTTACATTTTAAATATTGATGAAGATATAAACTAAACTGAATATAGGACAAATTTTGGAATTTAAATTTAATAGTCTAAGGAAATTAAGAATCAGTGGTATAATTTCACCATTTTCTTTAACTTACAAATAAATAGATAGGAAGAGAGTGTGCAACGGCGGAACGATTAAGGGACCAGAGGGGGCCATGGCCTCCAAAAATTATTAAAAAATAATATATATTATATATTTATATGAAAAATATTAAAATAATATTATTTTTATATATATAATTTTAAATTTTAAAAATTAATTAAACATTATAATTTATTAGAAAGAGTTAACATTATTTTTTATTATTATTCTATTTTAAACGAGTAAAAATCCAATTTTCTTATCATTTCTGATTTCAATTTACGAAAATATTCTTGTATTTATCTGTTTGGTTGTTCATATTATTCTGAGTTGAGAACTTCAATTAAATTATCAATTATTTAATTTTTAATTTAATTTCAATTGAAGTTAATTTTAAAAAATTAATTCAATTTTTATTTATTATTTTATTTCAAATATTTATATTTATTATGCTGGTTCATGAATTTACATCTCTAAAAATAAAAATAAAAACTTACACACTTATAAATTAGAGAAAATAACCTCAGTGACCGAAAATTCCTTATAATATACGATTTTGACCAACTTTTTTTCGATTTGCCAAAATGACCAACAAAATCGCAATGCGATCTCTAAATCGCAACGTGATCTCCAGTATTGCAAATCAGTTTCCAGATTCGCAACGCGATAATACATAATCGCAACGCGATTCTGACTATTGCAACGCAATAATACATAATCGCAACGCGATTCTGACTATCGCAACGCAATAATACAAAATCACAATACGATTTTCAAAGCGCCATTAGTATCGCAACGCGTATTTTATTTTTTCAAATTTCAAACATGAATATTAATACACCCCGTAATCGCAACTCTTAACCTAAAACCCTAAATCACAACTCAGTCTCATCTCCATTCTCACTCTCTACGGCGACATCCGTCCCCATCTCCGACGAAATCCGTCCCCATCTCTGGCGAAATCCGTCTATCTCCATCTCTCAGAGCTACCCTCACAATCATTCACGATCAGAAATGGAAAATCAACCAAATCAACCATAGAGTGTTAGTTTTTTTAATTATTTTTATTTTGAAATTTTTGCATTATTATTAGTTTTTTCATATTGAAATTGATGATAAGTTTACTGGTAATTTCAATAATAGATTAACCATTTCACTTAGATTGCTTATTAAATTCATTTGATTGCTGCCAATACTGCTAAACTCTTTAGTCTTTAACCCTGTAAAGTTAGTATTTGTTTTTGTTTTGTGTTTTGGTTGAAGTAATGCAATTCATTCAAGTTTCAATTTTAGACAATGACTATTTGAAACCGAGGATCGCAACGCGAAATGAAAATCGCAACGATAGTCAAATTCGCGTTGCGATAGTCATTTTCGTGTTGCGATTTTCATTTCGCATTGCGATTATCTCGTTGCGATAGTCAAATTCACATTGCGATAGTCATTTTCGTGTTGCGATTTTCATTTTCGTGTTGCGATTTTAAGTTTCAGAAACTATTATTCTTCTGCAAATTGAAACTTGAATGAATTGCATTACTTCAACCAAAAAACAAAGACAAATACGAAATTCACAGTGTTGCAAATTTAAGTTTGAAGAATAAACTATTACTACTCTTTATGTTTATTATTGTTTTTGGTATATCTTCACAGTGTAGTTTTTAATCTAACTTGGTATGTTTATTGTTTTTGTAGAACTTTTTTTCGGCTCAATTGACCTTAAGGAATAAAATAAGCCTAGTCACTACAATTGCGTCGAAGCTTTCACCTGTACAAAGAAAATTGTTTGAGGATACTTGCTTCGGGCCATGGCTGAAAGTACAACATCCGGGTGGAGATTCTATGTTGACCCATTTGTGGCTTCAGACCATGACTAGATATCTACCCGAGAGTATAAAACGTGATAATGAAGAGATATGGTTTCATTTTCCACCGGTGTATACGTGTTTTGGGCGGGAAGAGTTTTTCCTTAATCACTGGTCTACGCTTCGGACACGATGATGTAGGTCGATACACTAGTCATATTACCCGCCCATCATGGTTATCCCGGGTTTTTCCTGAGCTTTCATGAAGAAGCCGAATTTACAGGTCGACGACTTGACGAGATTATTGAATAAGAAAGATGGTTTTACTCGGATGGATGACGTCGATGTTGTCTGAGTATGCCTTTTAGTACTTTTGCATGCCGGTTTTTTAGGCAGAGAGGCCAGACAACCTATTCCTAAGGACCTAATATTATTAGTAGAGGACCTAAATGCATGGAACCTGTTTTCGTAGGGTTCGTATCTATGGAAAGCTACCTGGAATAAGTTGTCGTCTGCCTTTGATGACCGCAAAAGTTTGCGTGGCGATGGTTCCAAATACACTTTGTCAGACTTTATTTGGGCCTTTAAGGTAAGAATTTCTATATAATGTTTCCAAAATTATAATTAATTATTTAACAATTACTAATGTTTGTGTATTATATTGTTTTTGTAGATTTGGATATTTCAGGCTTTTCCCGACATGCAGACATATGCATTAAAAACTTCAAATGATATTCCTAGAGTTATTTCCTGGAAGAGGAAACGACGGATGTTGATTTGGAAAGAGTTATTACGGTATACGACAATAAATGATGTAAGTTAACAGAAATACTACCATATATAAACAAGTTATTACTAGTACACGTTTAACTTTGTTTGAGCTTTTATATTGTTAGGAGGCCAACACTCCATTACAGAGGCTGACACCCACGGAGGCTGAGCTTGCCACTGTTTGGTGGCAAGCTAGTAAGCATTTTTTTGATGGCACGGATGATGAGCAGCCTCCACTTCGAGAGCCATCACCTCACCCAGAGCCATCACCTGATTGACCACACTATATACCTCTACAACGAGAGCCATCACCTATTCCGTCACATCATCGAGCCTCTTCTTCACCATCACCTCATGATAGGCGACCGACAAAGATGCCACGACATTTATCTCCCTGTTCTCCACCTCCACGGGATGAGTTAGGGGAGTTACGTGATGAGGTCAATGCCTTGCGTGAGGAGTTCGGTACTTTATTTGATGACAATGATGCATGGCGTGACGAGGTATCTACTTTACGTGGTGAGGTAGCGGCTCTACGTGAGATGGTAGCATCGTTGCAGAATGAGATTCATACTCTATGCAACGAGGTAAGTTTAAGATTTTTCATATTTAACTTGATTTACTCGTAATTTCACTTAGATTAACCATTTCACTTAGATTGCTTAGTAAATTCATTCGGTTGCTGCCAATACTGCTAAACAGTTCTAAAATAACCCTGTAAAGTTAGTATTTGTCTTTGTTTTGTCTTTTGGTTGAAGTAATGCAATCCATTCAAGTTTCAATTTGCAGAAGAAGAATAATCGCAACACGAAACTTAAAAATCGCAACGCGAAAATGACTATCGCAACGCGAATTTGACTATTGCAACGAGATAATCGCAATGCGAAATAAAAATTGCAATGCGGAAATGAAAATCGCAACGCGAATTTAGTTTCGCGTTGCGATTTTTATTTCGCATTGCGATTATCCCGTTGCGATAGTCAAATTCGCGTTGCGATTTAAGTTTCGTGTTGCGATTTTAAGTTTCAGAAACTATTCATCTTCTGCAAATTGAAACTTGAATGGATTGCATTACTTCAACCAAAAGACAAATACTAACTTCATAGTGTTGCAAATTTAAGTTTCAAGAATAAACTATTACTCTTTATGTTATCCTTGAACATGCACTAAACTTATATGTTGTCCTTTTAAATGTTTATAAGTGCTTACTTCTGGAATGTTATCTGATACATTTTGTGAACTATGATAGAATAATGACTTGGGTGAATACCGTGCAAGTTTGAAACATATTTATCTTTGTTTTCACTGTTTAATATCATGTCTGTTTATTTACTGATTTATGTATTAATTTATTTTTAGCGGCCCGATAAGGTGGATGCTTTACGTCGGATTTTTCTTGCACGACGGGGTTCACGCATCAGACGGCGTGCACGTGATATTACGTCTCCGTTCACCCCAATAGTGCGAAAACTCCGTAAGATGAAGCCCGACTCACCTGTCATCGTTCAAGAGGCCTCTCCTATCGTTCAAGAGGCCCCTATCATCCCTCAAGAGTCCCCTCCCACCGTTCAAGAGGCCTCTGTCATCGTTGAAGAGGTCCCTCCCACCATTCAAGAGCCCGATTCATACGGCATAATATGTCGAATTATTGAGAAACCCCCTCACATGCCGGACATGATGGATGACTGTTGGCTTTCGTATGAGTTACCGACCAGTACCATTCCGACAGATGAAGTGGAGAGGAGACAACTACCGGAAACAATTGTGGATAATACCCTTTGGGCTAAGACCGCAGTTGATTTTTATCTACATGAGCGGAGCCAATGGTGTTACGCTGACATATACAAACTCAACGATGATATGAATTTGTTGATTGATCGGTCTTGGTGGGGTGTGTTATTAGGGGTTGAAGACAAAGGCTATTTCGATGGGGGGTAAGTCTTATATTTCTTCTTATATTTCATTTTGATTATTTTTTTTTAAATTTATGTAATTCACTAATATATGTCTTTTTTGTAAAACAACATATTGATGCATGGGTGTCACATCTTTTAATAGTAAGGAAATTAAAGAAAAATTAAAAAAAATACATGATATACAATTATGCCGACGTCTTTTCACATAATTCACTTGAAGAATCAACGACAGGAATCATATGTGTTGGCTAATGGACAAGCTAAACTTTATCCTGCATGGTGGGAGGTCGATAAGGTTAGTATTTATTTTTTAAATATTTTAAAGGTGTTCATAAATAAGTGCGCAATTTGAATTATTACTTAGGATTTCAGGTGTTTATCCCTGTTTTGGAACGTACTCATTGGCTTCTCGTCGAGCTTCAGCTCCCACCCCTGAAGACAATAGTATATGACAGCATGATAAATTACATATCATTGTCTGATTTGAGAGATATTATTAAGAGACGGAGCTCTCATTTGGCTAAATTCTTGGATGCGATTAATTATTGGACTTATTCTGGAAACAAGAAGCTAAAGAAGTTCAATGTTACAGTTATCAGAGGCGAGACCGCGCCATAACAAACGCAGGAAGCCATAGGGGATTGTGGTCCTCTCGTATGCATGTGCTTGGAGCGTTTGACGACAGGAAGTACACAGTTTCTACCTCCCACCGATAGAGATAGATGTGCAGTAGGCTTGTGGTTTCGGCATTTTATGGCTAGAGCGATATATGCGAGACGCTGCCTACCTGCATCCGCGTTATGAAAGTGTCCATAAACAATTTGTAAGTCAAATGCAAGTGTTGTTAAGTACCTAGAATTCAATAATAATTTGATGTTTATTGGTTTTAGATGTGTAGAAAGTGTTGTTTGAGCAAATGTTTGGTTTCTGCAGGTTAATCCTGAAGTGAGCTGCGTGAAATTGATGTATGGGTGCATAAATAACTGTCTGAGGTACACTTTTTTTGATTGTTTAATTGATTCTTAAAAGTTTGATTTGTTTAATTGATGAGGAAAATAAGAATTATTAGCATTTTTTTGCTTGTTTAATTGATTTGTAAAAGTTGATTTGTTTAATTGATGTGTAAATAATTCTTATTTGTGCTTATTTAATTGATTGAAATGTAAAAGTTGATTTGTTGATTTCAATCTGCATCATATTGAAGGCAAAAGACCTGTTGAAGGTACACTTTCGCAACGCTAAACTCAAAATCGTAATACGAAAGCCAATCGCAACGCGAAAGTCAATTCGCGTTGCGATAGTCTAATACTCTTTGTGATTTTCCCGTTGCGATAATCAAATTCACGTTGCGATAGTCAAATTCGCGTTGCGATAGTCAAATTCGCGTTGCGATATTCAAATGAATGTGTAATAAGTGATAACAACTGAACAGATCATAGCAATGTTCAAACTCAAGTTACTAATACATGCCTAACTGAAAATGTTAAAAGTTTATACATAAAATACACATAATAGTCAAATTCGCGTTGCGATATTCAAATGAATGTGTAATAAGTGATAACAACTGAACAGATCATAGTAATGTTCAAACTCAAGTTACTAATACATGCCTAACTAAAAATGTTAAAAGTTTACATATAAAATACACATAATACAACGTTTGCATTTAAAAATCACCTAAGTTAATAGTCCCAAAAGGTGAAGCCGGTTGTGATTGGGATTTTTATTTTGATTGCGATTTTGATTTTGATTGCCTTTTTCTTGACACCATATGAGCTTTGGATTTTGATGAGGATCCATATTTTGGTAGAGGAAAAGATGATTGTGATGGCACTGGTGATCCACATGTCAACCTTGTATGACCACTTTCCTTGCACCGACTACATGTCGATCTCTTCTTCTCTTCACCCTTAGACGGTATACGATCGTGAGTTTTTGGTCAGCCAGGTAGCCTTTTGTCCATGGCTGGTGGCAAAACTGTTTGTAAGTCATCTGGTATGTCCCACTCAGAAGGATGTGGAATAAGGTAGATAATCTCGGCATAAGTCTGTCGATATACTTCTATAGTGTAGCAATCCATAGCGTATGCGCTTGAATCATCTTGGTTGAGATGAAGAGAAACTTTTATAACATGGCCACACGGATAACCAGATGTTTGCCATTTCATACAACTACACGTCTTTGCATTTAGATCGACAAGCCCATTTAAGTTATTATCCAGTACTTCAAACAAAGTGTTTGAACATGGTTCAACTCTCCATGACGTTGACTTCACAACACGTTTCGTTATCTTTTTTTCAGTCCATGGTGTAACACGATGTTCCAATGTTCCTGTAAATTTAAATAAATAATACTTAGTAAAATATATGATAAGTTACAAATTTAAAGAAATAATACATGCTTGGTTTCTTTTCTTGTAGTACCATTGTTGAATAGAGGCTCAAAAAAACTCCATTAACATAGTAATGGGTAATTTCCGGGAATGACGACTTAGAACGTTGATTGATTCTGCACTATTAGACGTCATGAAACCATATCTTGCTCCAAGTTGATGTACTCTTGACCATCTTTCAAACCCGACATCTTCTAGTGTTTTAGCACACTGAGGCAAAACTCTAGTGTTTTAGCACACTGAGGCAAACACGTCTAAACATATATGCTTATTAAAATCCACTTCCCGATAAGCTTTTACAGCCTTCCAGTATGTCCATTTGTGATTTTTATACCAACAGACCTGATTTTAGATTTCTATAAATGAACACCACAAAGTCCATGAAAACATCTGGGAAACACCTTCTAACAGCATTGTCAATTGAGTTTGCCCTATCGGATATGATTGTCAGATTGCTAATAGGACCTATGCAATCCCTAAGATGCCCCATAAACCATGTCCATGAATCAGATGTTTCAGATTTGCCAACCCCGTAAGCTATTGGCAGTATCCCATTGTTAGCATCCATGGCTACTGCTAATAAGTTTACTCCAAGGTATCGACCTTTTAAATGTGCTCTGTCAACTATAATAACTGGGCGCATGCAAGTAATAAACGAACGAATCTACAAAATCATATACACAAGAAATATAATCATTTAAATGTGAAATGCATTAACTAACAAAAATGAGTCAACAAAATTATATTGATTTACTAACAACAGCACCAATGGCGATAAACAGCAACTCAAAGCGTCCATCTCTATCTGTTTTCATATGAGTTACCGACCCAGGATTTTTCAGCTTTAAATTGTGACAATAAGCCAGCAGTTGGGCAAACGATGCTTCTGGCGACCCCCCCTCAAACAATTCCAAGGCATAACATTTGGCCCTCCAAGCTGAGAATATGAGATACTAATCTTGAACCGAGCATTCATGTCAGTCATAATTTGTCCCCGATATATCATGTCATTCAAACATTAACTCAGCCAGAAAACCACCCAACACCTTTTTGTTTGCCTGTCTATGGTGAGGAAAAACTTGGGTTCTTGAACATGTATGTTTATCAATAAAAGTCCTAAATTGAAACATTTCGCAATCTTTTATCCTCTTTTCAATCATACGCCACGTACAATTTTTGTCAATCATATACCTTGTTTCGAAACGATCTTTGCTTGATTTGTTAACTTTTAGTTGATAGCCATCTTCCACACATTTCGTATACAAAGCTATCTTCAAGTCTTCCTTTGTATCAAAACAATTATCTTTCTTGATACGAATAATTTTTGTGTAACAATCAACTGCTATTTTTACCAACTCTTCTTCCGGTATCTGAAGTAATTCTGGTATATTCCAGTTATACTCCCGTGGTATTTTCTTCGGGGATTTCTTCTTCTTTTTCTTCTTCAGGGTTATATGAATTACAGAATGGATGTTCAACATATTTTTTCACAGTCGTAACTTCATCCTCATTATCATCAACAACATCTTCCTCGGTAGTGGCTGTTTCATCATCAAAATTTGGGTATTGACCAATCAAAATTATTACACGCAGGGTCTGTTTCTTCTTCCGAAACATCATCAAAATCCGAGTATTGACCAAGATCAAAGTCCGGGTATTGACCAAGATCAAAGTCCGGGTATTGACCAAGATCAAATTTCGAATACTGACTAGTACTCACAATTTTTTCTGTTGGCTCATCATCGTCTAATTGGTCAATACGAAACCGGAATTGTGTGCTGAAAGTTTATTGGGATTTGGATTAGGGAAAGGTTGTGGGTTTTGAGATTGTGTTTGGTATTGGAAATGTGGTGAAACAAAATTTTCTTGGTGATGAAATTGTGGTGGAACCATTAAATTTTGAGCACACTAAACTGGTTGAAAAACTTAGTTGATTACTACCCGCTACTGACCCAACTTCACTACTCCTAGGTTCAACAACATACAATGTAACATCATCTTGCGAAACACTAATGTAAGCAATGAATCGTTCAACATCTTCATTGTTGTTAACAAATAAACTTTACCTTTTCTCTGATAAGATAGCCTAAATCCACTTAAGGGCTCTAAATTCAATTTATTTGCAACACGTAACATTAGAGTTTCATAAGTTAACTTTTTAATGACAGTTTAGTGAAGATTCATGGGTAAAGACATATATGTAAAACACCATGAACATTCTCCCATGACCCTCCAAAACACAAATCTATCCAAACATGATCAACATTAGATGATTTCATTATTGTAAATTAATTTACTAAACAAACGAGCTACGAAACTAAAACATGTTGTCGGATGGGGAAGGATGACGTTGGATATAGGAACGGATGTCGCCGGAGAGAGTGATAGATGGAGATGGAATGAGTTGCGATTTAGGGATTTAGGTTATGAGTTACTACTGCTGTGTAATTATATACCCAAAACATTTGTGTTGCGAAACTAAAACCTGTTGCGAATTTGAAATTCAGCGTTGCGACAGTCAGAATCGCGTTGCGATAGTCAGAATCGCGTTGCGATTTACATATTCGCATTGCGATTTTCTAAAATCACAACGCGAATTTGGAAAATCGCAATGTGATAGTCAAAATCGCGTTGCGAATCTGGAAACTGATTTGCGATACTGGAGATCGCGTTGCGATTTAGAGATCGCATTGCAATTTTGTTGGTCATTTTGGCAAATCGAAAAAAAGTTGATCAAAATCGTATATTATAAGGAATTTTCGGTCACTGAGGTTATTTTCTCTATAAATTATTATCGATATATTTTATCTCTTTAAAATTTTATGTGAACAAATGAATTTATGATATTTATAAAATTTTATTTTATTAGTACAATATTATAGTAAATAATTGACATTCACAAAAATATTATATATAGAAAATATCCCTCCAAAAGATAATGATGAGTTCCGTCATTGAAGGTGAATATTACCGGACATTAAACGAACATTAAATTAATGTGTTTGTAAATGTTAAACGAATATATTCAAAAATGTTAAACAAATATATTTACAAACACTAAACGAACGAACATGAATATTTTCAAAAATAAATCAACGAACACCTTCAAAAGTAAAACGAACATAAACACCAGTGGCAGATGCATGTATTGTTCAGGGTGGACATGTGTCTACCCTAAAATTTGAATTACTTTATGTGAGTTGTTTATTTTACTAAATGTGTCTACCCTGAAATTTTATTTATGCTCACCTCATACGAGATTTTTTTATTATTAATACATATATATACGTCCATCCTGAAAAATATTTTTGGATCTATCAATGATAAATACGATACTAAAAATTTAAATGAATATGAATCAAACATGAATACTTTCAACGAATACATACATCAAACTGGATTCATTTAGCAACTATTTAATTCACAAACGATCAAGGTAAAATTCTAAGGCTTTAGCAACAACCGCACTTCTTATGTCTGCCTAAACCGAACTAAAATCTTTAATAATATATCTTAAATTAAAATAAGTTTGAACAAGCACACGAGCTTAAACCGAACTAAATCTTTAATTACATATCAGAATAATGAATGATAAATCTCTTTCATATATACAGCAATTACCAAAGAATAAATCAATGAAAGATAATCATTTCACACAAAATACAAAACAAAAGCAATTACTTAATTTCAGGTTCTTCAGGAAATTCCTGAGTCGGCGATCTTAATAAACTCGCCGACGTGGGTGATGGCTCAACTCCTTGCGGCAAATCCGAGACGGCGGCCAGAATCCGTCGAATGCTAACGGAACGAGCGCGCCTGAAGCTGAACGATCTCATCTTGTTGGTGGTGCAGAAAATATTAGACGACTTTGAAAGTATGAGATAAACCAGTGCTTGAACAATCACGAATACGAACACCTTAACCAACGAATCTGCCAACATCTCTGCAACTTCCATAATTACTGTTTCTTCAACGATGAATTAACCAGCGGTTTTTCTATGAAAGATGAGTTTCGAAAATATAACAATAGGCTTCGTACAGTGGTAATGAAAGAAGTAATTCCCAGAAAATATGAAGAGAAAATGGTTAGGGTATGATTTATATATAAAGGGAAGATAAAGAAGATTGGATGGTGACCAGTTGGCACACGGCGAACCCACCGATTGACTTGTCGCCCAAGCCTTGAAGTTATATGATGACTGCACGTTATTGGATAAGAGAATGTAAGAAGCGAAAATGGCTGCGGTTCCTTGTAAGAATTAAATTATAACAATTCTTTGTTATCATTTCGCACGTGATTATTTTACCTTTTTATTCTCAAATTATTATCCATTAGCTTTGGATAGTGTCGGGTCAAGTTTAATTATCTTTTCTATAATATTTTTGTTCAATATTGTAATTACACAATTTTAAATATATTTAAAGTGTGAATCAGATGATTTAAGCAATTAAATGAATGATTATTAATTTTAGATTTATTAGGTTTAAACAATATGTTTATAAGGATAATTGAACGATTATTATCAAATAATTAAAAATATGAATATATAACATCTTTTAATTATTCTAAATTAATAAGCCTCTATTTTTCTGTTGGAAAATAGTTAAAAATACACTCTGTTGGAAACTTGGAATCCAAATTAAACAACCCAACTCTTTTTCCCGGTACAATGTATCTTTTTTGTTTTGATTTATAAAAAGTAATGATTTTAATTTTATAATTATTCTTTCTATAATAATATCAATCAATTTTTAATTAAAAATAAATATAATATGTCTTATGATTACATTCAAAATATTACTATAATAGTATTTATGTATTCAAATGTTAATGTCTGAATTTGCTTTATAATGGAATTTATCACTTATTTTCACTATAGTAAAACTGTTCTGTAACGGCGTTTTTAGTGGCGTTTGGAGAGAAAACGCTACAAAAGTTAAACATATAGTAGTATATACAATCGTAACGCCACAAATTGATACTTTAGTGGCGTTTGTTATACAAACGTTGCAATAGAGTTGACATATAACGGCATTTTTATGAAAATGCCGCAATAGGGTGGTTTATAATGGCGTTTTCCAAAAAACGCAGCAATGAAGAATAGTTTAGCGTCGTTTATAGACAAACGCCACAGTAGGGTTAATTAATGGCGGCGTTTATTGTAAAAACGCCGTAATAGAGTATAAATTTTGCGGCTTTTTAGCCCAAACTCCGCAATAGAGTGGTAAATTAGCGGCTTTTATACCACAAACACTGCAATAGAGTATACATATAGCGACATTTATTCCTCAAACGCCGCAATAGTGCTAATCAATAGTGGTGTTTTTTGACAAACGCCACAATAGTGGCTTTTTTTTGTATAAACGTCACAAAAACATGTGATATAGTGGTTTTTTTTAAAAACGCCGCAAAATGTTAAATATATGGTCCTTTTTTCCTTGTACCTAAACCCTAAAATCATTTAAACTCTTCTTCCCTCAAAGCTTCTTCCCTGGTACAACAACATCTCTCAAATGATTCCAAGCGACGTCGCCTTTTGTATGTCCCGAAGACCAAATCGGGCCTCTCACCGACGAGCTATAACACAATTGCACGGTTTGATCCATCTTATCAGTAATGATATTTTTCATTTTTTTTGGTATTCTGAAAATGGGGAAAACCCATAAAGCTAACTTATTTGAGAAAAAAAGAGTAGGTGTTGCCTTGACTAAGAGAAATTATCGTCAGAATATCTACGTGGCGTATTTGCTCTGACGATGGATCAAATTATCGTTGGGAGGATATCGGTCCGGTCTCGCCGTTGAAACTCGATGATGATCCGAAAGGAAATTCTATTGCTCTATACCCTTCCATGGCCGATCTCCTTCTTGAAGGTAATAATCTATGAATCTTTCAGCCGTTATAATTTGTTTTTCTACGTTCAGTCAAATTTCATAGATCGTACGCATGTAGGATCTTCGAAGCTTATTGAGAACGGTGATAGAGGAGTGGATAAATACCCGATGTTTAGAACCGAATTTGGTAACTTTGTGGCATTGAAAGAATCTTCAATTGCAAAAGCAGTATCTATCCTCAATGAAGATGAAGTTGCCTCTATTGTTACTCCAAGTAAACATTTATATCATCTATTTAAATTTATTTTAATTTTTATTCAGTTCCCAAGCCATCTACAATCAAGTTTCATACTGTAGGTGGAAGGTCGTTATCTGTTTCAAGTGAAGCATTGAAGCGCGCAAGGAGTCTTCTTGGTGAACCGGAGGTAGGAGATTTATTTGGTGAAATGGATGAAGAGTTTATCCATATAGAGTTTACAAGGACGAAAAACTTAACGATGCGTCGTCAAACAAGGAAAACAACTTTCCTACATTCTTTCCCCACGAATGACCATAACTAAATTCTACTGAACAGTATGGTGAAGACTGTTTATTCATAATTTTAATGTTTCTAAATTGTAATGTATTATGTTGTTAAACATTTTTATGCATACCTTATGTCTTAATTCAAATGTATGGTTGTTGTTACTTATATAAAGCTACATATATCAGTGAATTTAGTTGATGTAGAGCAGAAATGAAAAATGTAAAATGAACTAATATTATGTAAATAAAAGGTTATTAGTGACATTTGTATACAAAAACGCCACTATAGCTCGCCCGTTGCGGCGTTTGTATCTGAAAACACCGCGAAAGAATAATATTTTAATGGTGTTTTTTAAAAAAACGCTGCAAAAAGGTTGTATATTTTTATTTATAGCGGCGTTTTTAAATCAATCGCCGCAAAATACTCTTAATTGAGTGGTGTTTCTAAAACCCAAATGCCACTGAAAAGTTAACTTTAATTGCGTTTTTGACACAAACGCCGCTAAAGAGTTGTAATTTAGTGATATTTTTTAAATAAATGCCGCAATTGTTTTCTCCTATAGTGGCGTTTTCGTAATAAACGCCGCAATTATTTTCTCCGTTAGTGGCGTTTTTGAAATAAACACAATAATTGTTTTCTCCGTTAGTGGTGTTTTCGTAATAAACACTGCAATTGTTTTATCCGTTAGTGGCGTTTTCGTAATAAATGTCGTAGTAGTTTATCCCATTGTGGCATTTTTAATATAAACGCCGCCATTGTCTTTCTTTTATCAAATATCCCCTATTCGAAATACTGATCCCTTATGTGTTCCCCCCAAATCTTCCTCCACTTAGCTTTGCGAATTTGGGTTTAGGGTTCACCACAAACCACCATCTCGTCGCGGGTCATCAACCACATTATTTCTTTTCTCCAACATTATCTCTGTTACTCCCATTTTCGATTCAATTTTAGGATTAACAATGTTCTGTCAGCATTAAAAACGAAGCCTTCTGCGGGTGAGAGCATGACAAACAGGTCTGTTATACTTGTTTCCCTTCAATGTCCTTCGTTTTTATGAAAGTTTTGTCCATTCATTATGCTGATTTTTAAATAACTTCTATGTCCTTCGTTTTTATTGAAGTTTTTATTGAAGCAATGATGAAGCAATGATAGGCAAGTACTGATTTTCGTTTGGGCTGTTTTCCTTCTCTTGATCGATATTCTTTCAAAGGTCAAAGATTGTTATCTTAAACCTCAAATCATTCCACGACTCAGGTACTCTGATCTCACTCCGATTGATCTTATAGTCATAGCATAATATTTTATTGATCATCTAATCACCCAAAAGATAGTGCCTTTCAGTTGAATTTGTTTGTTAAATCTGTTCCATATCTTTATCTCTATAAAAAGGTTTTCGAGGTTTATTTTTTTGTTAACCTTGTGTTCTTGCGTTTCTAATCAATGTCTTATTTGATTTTAGATGTAAAAAACTATGTCTATGCGTTTAAACTTTAAGAGAATCGTTTTTTCAGTGATGGGTTTGTTTGCTTACTTGCTTTAGTTTTGTAGTTCTGAACTGTTGGAAAATTATTAGTATAATATTGAGTAGTTCAGTAGTGAGCACTCATATAAGTTTCTAAGCCTTCATGTTTTTCTTTATGCCGCTTCCATGTTGTTTAAAGAATTTTGTGTCTTTCAGGATAACACTTTTACCAGCAAAAAAGTGGCTTGTCATATTCAGTTAATAAACAATTGGTTTTCTCAAATTTTGTGCAGTTCATATTTTTACCAGCAAAGAAGATGTTGTTTCCTTTTCGTAGTAAGTTATTTAAGTAACATTGGGTTCTATTTAATCAGCTTATCAGTTGCAACTGCACAATAAGAAATGTACTCAATTCGTATGTCGTATTCATTTGCATTAGCAACCAAACTTAATAGGTTTGCATCTGCAACAAGGGGAAGGAACTTGCAAATTGTGTAGCCATTGATGTTAATGACTGGTTTTTCCGTTGTATTAGCTTATTTGAATTTGTGTCTTTGAACAATCTTCTTGTGGTGTTTTATGATCCATTCAAAATTTATGCCAATCAGAGGATTGTAGTTGATACATATTTGATTAGGACTATGGAAAAACAAGTTTATATATGCTCCAATTTTCTGACCATCAGCTTTTAGGCATGTAGGGGAAGGCTACACTCTGCTAAGTTTAACAAGGATAAATTTAATCTTGAGTTTTCAATTATCTGAACTTTTATTCAATATTTTCTCTTGTATTTCATTTATGGTTTTCAATTATCTGTTAAGTTTAACAAGGATAAATCAGTACCTGAGATCATTATGCCTGAGTCATGGAGATCATTTGCCTTCTTAGTAAGAGAGGAATATCCTTTCTTGATTATCATCCAAGCTTCCATATCAAATACTTTGATGAATATCATCATACACATCTTCCAATGACGATAATTTGTTCCATTGAAGTGTGGAGGCACGTCAATAGGTCTGGATTCTTCCATGGAGAATGAACAGGAAGTAGACGCCATCTTTATCGATTTAACTCTTCCCGGATCGACTCAAGAGGTGATTAAACCTTCAAATGAGTGAGGCTCTGATACCAATTGTTGAGTTAATTGATTGATGGAAATGGCCAAGAGGGGGTGAATTGCCAATTAAAATTTTGGTGGAAGCTTTTCCAGAAAATTGAAAATATTTGCACAACGATTTAGAGTGGTTCGACTTTCTCAACTAAAGTCTACGTCCACTACCTTAGCTATCCACACTAAGGATTTTCCAACAAATTCACTAATTTTTTCTTTCTTTTGAGGACAAAGAGTAACCTTACAACTCCCTCAAGAATTATACCCCAAATTCTTGAGCACACTCTTTTTCAAAGAGAAATACACAAATTTGCAAACTTACAAGGAAAACCTCACAAGGTAAGATGTTTGCACAATTCTAGAACAAGAAAAGAACACTCAAAAATAATTAAAAATGAGCACAAATGATGTTCTTGAAAGCAAAATGAATATTGAAAGGAAAATTGGCTTGATTTGCACAAACTTGGTGTTTGATGCTTTCTCTCTTGTTTCTCTATTATTTCTTATTGATCAAAGGCTTCAGAACTTGTTTAAATACCCACTCAATTGATTCTGAACTTTGGGGATGATTAGTGGAGTCAATGGAGCCGTTTAAGTGTGAAAACCATTAATACAACAGCTTAGAGCGTGGGGGGAATCGGTACCCCTCATGGGGAATCGGTTCCCTAAGTGTAAAATTCAAATATTTCGACTGTTAAACAGTGAGGAATCGGTACCCCCTCATGGGGAATCGGTTCCCTCCGAGCATTCTGTTTTTCTCTGAGCCAAACCATTCAGGGGAGAATCGGTTCCCTCTGGACATTCTGGAATTTTTGGCTTTGAAACGGTTCGAAATACTTTGTAAAATTATTTTGAAATAATTTTAAGATTAAAACTTAATTTTACACTTGAATAAGGATTAAAAATGACTTTTGAAATATTTTGAGTAATATTTTGGTATTCGAATAATTATATCGAATATACTTAGAAAATCTTTTTGGAAAATCTTTTTGGAAAATCTTAAAATTCATTTATCTTAATTTGTTATATCGAAATATCAAAATGTTTTCAACAAATGGGTATGTAGATTCTGACTATGCAGGGGATTTGGATAAAAGCAAATCTACTACATGATATGTGTTCAAAGTTGCTAGTGGAGCTGTAAGCTGGGTTTCAAAATTGCAGTCAATTGTGGCTACATCCACAACAGAAGCAGAATATGTAGCAGCTACACGAGCCAGTAAAGAAACAATTTGGTTGAAGATGCTATTGGAGGAGCTTGGGCACAATCAATAGTATGTCTCTCTGTTTTGTGACAGTCAAAGCGCCTTGCATCTAACAAGAAATCCAGCATTTCATTCAAGGACAAAGCACATACGAGTTCAGTACCATTTCATTCGTGAAAAGGTGGAAGAATGGACGGTAGATATGCAGAAGATCCATACCAAAAACAATATAGCAGATTTCATGACGAAGGCGATCAATGCTGATAAATTTATCTGGTGTCGATCCTCTTGTGGCCTGTCAGAAACATAAGCAACATGAAGGTACAAGGTAGAAAGAATGGTATAAAGATATGATTGTTCCAATCAAATCTTCAAGTGAGAGATTGTTGAAAGTCAAAGGTGGTGGCTTTAGCATTAATGCATCGAAAGCATGAAAAACAAATATAGTTGTTTTTGTTGAATTTATCTAATGAGATAATTATACATTTAGTCACTTTACTTTAGGATATTTTCAAGATTAGTCCTTAATCTTCAACTATAAATACCCTAGCTCATTTAGCTTCAAAATCATCCCAAAGCATTCTAGCTTTCTTCCAATACTAGAGAGAATTTAAAGAGTTTCTTGAGAGTTGTTTTCTCCTTTTTATTAAGAGAGAATTATCATTGTTTTCTCCTTGGTAGATAGAGAGTTGTGATTCCTATTTTCTCATAGTGAAATTCTTCTACCGTTGCAAGTGGTTTTTACCCTATATTATTTAGGGGTTTTCCACGTAAATTTTGTGTCTCTTTTATCTTCATTTTTATTTTATCAAATTATTAGTTACGATTTTACTCTATTTGATAGCCGTCTTTCGCAACATGTTGATGATAGGGATGTGATGGATCGGTGCTACTGGACGACACATCTTCCTTCACAAGAGAGAAAAATGCCGTCCCGAATCGGAACTCGGCTCGAGGATTTGATGTGGTAGACTACATCAAGTCGGCGGTTGAGAAAGTTTGTCTCGGTGTAGTTTCATGTGCTGATATGTTGGCTATTACTGCTAGAGACTGTTAAAATCGTATAACTCCTAACGTTTCTTCTTAGTTCAAGGTTTCTTCTTAATCATGTAATTGAACAAAACACCCATTTTGTTTTGTTGTCAGCTCGGAGGCCCAACTGGGACGTGAAACTCGGAAGGAGAGATGCAAGGACTACAAGCCGGGCTGCTGCTAATAACGACATTCCTCCTCCAACTCCGAACTTGAATCGACTCATTTCTCGGTTCAATGCTCTCGGACTTTCCACCAGGGACTTAGTTGCTTTATCCGGTTTGTCCTCTCTACTCGACTCGTCTTGAATTTTATCGAAATCTGTTTGTATTCGTACTTTATGGTAAATGTTATTGCAATTTAGGGGGGCACACAATTGGACAAGCAAGGTGCACATCATTCAGGGCACGCATATACAACGAGAGCAACATTGAGCGCTCCTTTGCTCAAACAAGGCAGAGAACCTGTCCGAGAGCAACCGGCTCAGGCGACAACAACCTGGCACCACTTGATATCCAGACTCCCACATATTTCGACAACAACTACTTCAAGAACCTAGTCAACCGGAGAGGTCTACTACACTCCGATCAACAGCTGTTCAACGGCAGTGGGTCCACGGATTCCATTGTCCGGGGTTACAGCAAAACCCCGGGCTCATTCAGCTCTGATTTTGTTGCTGCCATGATCAGGATGGGAGACATTAGTCCCCTCCCTGGATCAAGAGGAGAAATCAGGAAGAACTGCAGAAGGGTTAATTAATTGATGCACTGCTGCTTAATTTGGTTTTTTAATAACAAAGAAACAAATAGTGTGGCATCACTTAAGATTATGCATTTGAGATTGTGTGTTTGTGTTTTGAATATTTTCCAAATTGTTGAATGGCTTAGGCCCCGTTGATGAGAGTTTTGCAATAATAATAAAAAAAAGTGACTAAGAATTGGAATAATTTATTTTAAAATTTTCAAATTACTCTTATGTCCCCATATAATTATAAATAATATTGCTAATTGCTATTATCCGACATTTTTTTTTACCGCGGGAAAGGATGTAAATATATTTTTGGTTTGGTTTTCTTTTACCACCCGGTCAGCTTTATTTCTCTTCCCGCGCAAAACTGGTGTTGAGTGCATTATAGCATCGCGCTGCGACTAATATAAAATTCGTGGTACACATATTTTCTTTTGCTGTTGTGCTCAAATAATCCCTATTTTGTACGTATTTTTATTTCTTGTCACCAACTCACTTGAATTTATTCAAATGCTAACTTCTGGAAAGAAAACAAATTTACTAATTAAAAAGTTGATACCATTGGAATTAAATTTTAGAGGGGGTTAACTGGTAAACACGAAAGAAAATCTACATTGTAATTGCACTGTTATCCCAAGGACCGGAACAGAATATTTGTAACATGTAGCAAATTGGGCGTATGTTAGCGAAGACCCACGAACCCAATGGCATTCTACTACCAGATTGAAGTGGCCACAATTTGCTTATTATTTTTATTTAGTAATTTACTTAAGTAAAATTTGGAGAAAGTTGCACAGTTTCGAAGTGGAGCTTCAATGGTGAATCACCCAAGAACCCGCGAAAAGAGTCCATGCTACCTTCCCCCGCCGTTCACCGGATGGTAGTGCCTTTCAGAAGTGGTAATATATATATATATATATATATACCTAAAAACTAGCACTTTGCCGTTCTTTTAGATGAATGATCATTTTTTTCATGCTTCAATTTTTTTTGGTGATTTTGAGGTTTGGGTTTTTGAAATTATCACGTTATTTTCAATGTGGAAGTGGTTTGTGGTGAAATGGTGGCGATTGCTTTGACTGATATGCGCGAATATGGGCCTAAGAAGAAAGAGTCGAAGAGGTTTAAGGGCACTGCTGGGACTCAAAATGCGATCAAACCAATAATTTCTCTAACACCCAGATCGGCTTTTAATATTTTTCTTGTAAATTTCTCACTTCTGATGCCTCACTTTCCCTTTTATTCTTCGTTATTGTCTATTTATTCACATTTTTTTGAAGTTGTTTTTGTTTAGGTATATTTGTAAAATCTTAATGACGCTAGAGGAGATTCTTCTAGCCTTAAACCTCGAATCTTATAGAGTACTAGGCCATGCATTTATATTTTTTAGTTTTGGTATATATTATTGGGTTATGCTTATAGATGCATAGATAATTTCTTATAGTCAATTGCTTCACATATTTTTGAAGTTGTTTTAGTTTTGAAGTTTCATTGATATTGACCGGAAGGGGTTCAAAACTTGGAAAAACATGTGCGAGGAGGTAATGGTGATCAATTTTTTTTACTTGTTGGAAGTTTTCCGTTGTGTATTCCGTATTGAATAACGTCAGCGTATCTTTCTTTGTAGGAGAGGAAACCATACCTTACTGAAGCTGAAAAGGTGAACTCGGCCTATACGCTTTTGGCTTCGACGATTGTTGATTCGAGACCATCAAAGAGCACGAAGGGACTGCACAACGGCATTCAAAGTTGAAAACGTTGGAAGAATCGTATCGTTGGAGACGAATATTCCCACCGCAACCAACGGTGCCCACCACCGCCATTTTTGGTTTATCGAAGACAAGAAGAAAACGGTCGTTTAAAGAGAAGAAGAATTGGATTGAAGGGAGGGTCAAGATTGGTGGAATGGTGTTTGATATACATATATTTGTTGTTGACAGCCTTTTCGTTCTTTAAGAGGAGTGTAGGACAATCAGGACCGTCTCCGACGGAGAATGCGACTGCTCGTGAAACGCCTGCATTGCATGCAGACTGTGCGCTCCCTGCTCTAGCAGTCAACGTCCGCCACGTGTGATTCCCATGTCAGCAAAATGTTTATATGCATTACAAAAAACAGAAAATGTATTTTCGATTTATTAATGCACAATAAAAAAAATTCAAATATTAATTGAATTTTGTTGGATTAATTGTATCATTAAAAAATATATTCTATATATACCGCTACTGAAATTAAAAAATTACCAGTGAGGAAGATATTGTTTTTTTAAATAAAAATATAAAGATATACGATATTATTTTGTTTAAGGTGGTTGCTTATTGGGTATGTAAATTTCTGAACTCGAGCGTAGTGTAGTTTGGGCCAAGCATTACAATGGGACTCACACATCTCCAATACCCAAAGAACATTAATAAGACGATGACAATTAAACATCACATCTAATAATCACATGAGTTAATTCCTCTAAGTACGAAGAGTATCCTTGGATGAGATACCTTTACCACCCCTTTCCTCTCATATCTTCCTGTAATTTCGTTTATTTTCTCTTCAATCTTATGCTTAAGAGATTCTTTCAATTTTTTATATACTCTTTTACGGTATTTTCTATAATATTATTCTATATAGTAAATATATCTTTTAAAGAGGTGAATCTATTGTAAAGTTATCTAACATTGATTTTACATAAGAGACTCCATTAAATCTGCAAATGATATTTCGACGATCACTTCTCCAAATAAAATTCATGTGTAAATCTAACTAAATGCTCAAACACTAAATGAAGTGACCTTAGGGTTAATGATGGTTTCAGTCTATTTAAAATAAAGTATCAATAAATTCTTATGCTAATTGTCATATTATCTTAAGTAATCATCATTAGAATACATAGAACAAAAAACATAAGCTATAACAAAGAAAAGACATGCAAGAATAAGCATTAATCTTTCTTCTTTCATATTCCCTTAGGTTATAGGTTCTAGACCCACTAGGAACACTCCTCGTTCTTCCCTTAGAGTCCGTCTTTTCCTCTGATCTAACTAAGATTAAGATTAGACTAATAATTTATCAAATCTAAAACAAATCAAGAGTAAAGATGGATCTTGACCAAATAATTGAGGCAAAGGACACTGCAATTGTTTTTGTGAGATAAGTACATAGATTGCATTAATCATAAAATGCATCATTTAAAACAACATTTGAAATATATTCATAGGTTCTAGACCCACTAGGACACTCCTCGTTCTTCCCTAGAGTCCGTCTTTTCCTCTGATCTAACTAAGATTAAGATTAGACTAATAATTTATCAATCTAAAACAATCAAGAGTAAAGATGGATCTTGACCAAATAATTGAGGCAAAGGACACTGCAATTGTTTTTGTGAGATAAGTACATAGATTGCATTAATCATAAAATGCATCATTTAAAACAACATTTGAAATATATTCAGGACAATCATAAATAAAATACAACGGTAAACGATTAGTAACAATCTAAAGCAAAAATAAATTTAAATAATCTGTAAAGTAGACAAATGAAAAATCAATCTTCTTTAGTCAAGTCTTATCCTAGGGTTATCACCACGAGAACTTAGGTTACATCATGTATTTATGTTGTTACTTTGCTTTAAACAACACTAATTTCTTAAGATTTTCAATCTGTTAATAACCTTAGAAAATAGATTTGAACTGTTATCGTGCAATTTTGTTAGATAAGCCATCTTCTTCATCTTTGGAAACATACAAAACAAAATCTTAGAACGACAAACTTAATTATCCATTATCTAAAATCGAATAAGAAATCAAAAAAGAAAAATCGTTAAATTCAAGATAAATTAGTAATAGTAATGCAAAAAATAGAAGAAATCAAATGGAGATTTGACAGCAGAAAAGAGATCTCCAGTGTTTGAATAGTTTCAGGAAATCAAAAGATTTGGTGGGCACATGCAGGATGGATCTTCAGCTTACAAGACTGACAAGTACAGGAACCTTAAAAATAGGTATCAAAATCACCAGTTTCCAAACCTTTTTGATCCAATGATGTTGCAACTTGTTACTCAATCAACATCAGGTGATCAAATCTCAGATACCCATTTTTTTTATTCTGTACCTGCTTTCAGTATCAGGTTACAACTGAGAACCCCCCAATTCCATAAGAAAACGACGCGGTAATACGGAGCTTGCATGTGCTCCCCCTAACATGGTAGGGACCCTTAACCACTCCTCAAATCTTTCTATTTTAATACTTGACCCTTTTTCTGCCTGTTTAATGCATTAATATAACACATTTTAATCATTGTGGAGAACTGCTGGCCCTCGTAATCACTCACCTAATCTAATGATTTCAGTGATTGATTAATAATTAATTAGGAAAAAAAACCATGCTTCTTCTCTTGCTAATGTGGTTTCTTGATTTGTGGTTAGTCTACTTGTGCACCTAATTGATATTGTATACAGGTAATCAATCAGAGTGACTGGAAGTCACATTAATGAAACATTTAGTTATTGTTATATTTATTAATTACCGACAAATTATTCCTTAAGTCACCATCCGTAACTATGGGCTGATGCTCCTTTTTTATATATTTTCAGAAGAAGAAAAAAACTGGTTGGTATACGAAGGAGAATTTATTTATTTATTTTTGTATTCATAATATTTCATGCAAAATATAACATTTTTATTTTAATGTAAGTAGGAATAGGTAGGTGTTGGTGAAATAGAGGGGATTATTTTAATTGGGGATTCGTTTTTTTAGTTTAAATGAAAAATTATAGATAATGATAGGTCAGCGATTGATTAATTGTGTAAAAATAATGATTTCGTTTTTATAATTCATTGATATCTTATATATGGATTGGTTATTCTTTAAATAATTTAATGTGATTAATAAATAGTATATATGTTTAAAAAAAATTACCCTATATTAACACATACATATTTTGTAGATACAACTACTCAAATATGAATCCTTTAGAAATAATAACATTTTCTTTTACCATTAAAATCACACAACAAATTCATATCGATGACTATTATAAAAATTTATCATCGAGAATAACCTCTATTTTGATTTTCTTCATGACAATATTAAGATTTATATTTAACATATTATTCAATATCGTATATATTTTTTCTAAGTTTAAGAGAACTTGAAAGAATATAAGTTTGACCTAACAAGTTGCACATCTCACTAGAAAATAATAATTGATTACAATAAATCTCAATAATAAAAAGAAGTAAAATCATATTGTAATATTATAGTGCACGACCACCGCTGTTTAAGGATACAAGTAGCAACAGAGAGGGGGAAGAGTTGCATGTGCGAATTGCGGAAGCGGTTGGTGATCTCACCGAAAACAATTGCATGTGCAGACTTTGATCCTTTTAAAAACAAATAAGCTTTCATGGCCCTTGCGTTGCGTCTCAAGGTTTTCGTTCCACTCCAAGTCAACATCGCACCGCTCCCTAAAACATCTCCCCTTTATTTCCTATATAAACCCCCTTTCTCCCATCCCTATGTCACAAGCCATCTAGCATTAAACGCACCACCCGCTTTGTGTTACCCTTTCTTCAAAATGGCAAAGCCATCCTTTTCTGCAACTTCCCTTATGCTCTTTGCCTTCAGTTTCTTCCTGCGTTGCGCCTTTGGCGACTATGGAGGAGGATGGCAAGGCGGTCATGCGACATTCTACGGTGGTGGTGACGCTTCTGGCACGATGGGTAAGTTCAAATGGTCTCCATATAGCATTCAAGTTTTATTAGAGCTGACAGTTTGTCATCCTCAGGAGGTGCTTGTGGATATGGCAACTTATATGGCCAAGGCTATGGGACTAACACTGCAGCACTTAGCACTGCATTGTTCAACAGTGGCTTGAGCTGCGGTTCCTGCTACGAAATGAGGTGTGCCGGAGACCCCAAATGGTGCCTCCCCGGAACCATTACCGTGACGGCGACCAACTTCTGCCCCCCGAACTTTGCTTTGTCCAATAACAATGGTGGGTGGTGCAATCCTCCTCTCCAACACTTCGACATGGCCGAGCCGGCCTTCTTGAAAATAGCTAAATATCGTGCTGGTATTGTCCCAATTTCGTCCAGAAGGTAAAGTTTAATGAAACAAGCTATGTTGTGCTGTAAAATATTGATTGAGCTCATCTCATAGTATATTTACTGTGATTTTTAAAAAAAAAACAGAGTCCCCTGTATGAAGAAAGGAGGAATCAGGTTCACAATCAATGGCCACTCTTACTTCAACTTAGTCCTAATCACAAACGTGGGTGGTGCCGGAGATGTCCATTCTGTGTCGATCAAAGGCTCTAGAACTGGATGGCAAGCAATGTCAAGGAACTGGGGCCAGAACTGGCAGAGCAACACCTATCTCAACGGCCAAAGCTTGTCATTCCAAGTCACCACAAGCGATGGCAAGACTTTAACAAGCAACAATGTGGTGCCGGGGACTTGGCAGTTTGGACAAACATTCGAGGGTAGTCAGTTTTAAGAGTTTCAGCCTGTAGTAGCCATTGTTACGAGTTTAAGAGAGAGGTTCGGTCCCAAGTGGCTGACTATTGCTGTGGTGGTTTATTTGGCACCCGCTAGGCCTACATGTATTTTTAAAATCATTGAAGGGTCGTGTGAGCTATAGTTTCAAGTAAACGGAGGATATTACATTGTTTTGGCAATAGAACTTGTATGTCAACCAATAGTAATAACAAATAACAATTGCAGACTTACTTACCTCAAAGAAACACGACTCTTTTAAACTCTTTTTTCCAGAGAGAACGGATTTAGATGGTGTGAGTAAATTGCACTGGCAATGACAACTTTTGACATTTGACTTCACAGAAAACCATCCCTCCTATCTTGTTCCTCAGCTTCCTCGTTAGCAACTATGCCTGAATATTCAAAATAAGATTATTACAACAATCGGTTAGATTGAGATGATAAATTTCTATCCATACATTCCATTAGTATATTTTTATCAATCATTTCGAAAATGAGGTTTGTCACCAAAATCAATGAAAGCACTTCTGGATTACATCACTAACATGTTAGCTCAGTGGAATCATCCCAAATGCAAAGAAAACAAACTGATTTACAATTCCTCGTTCAAAATATCGAACTCAAACGAGGTAAGGGAAACTGACCGAAGTGGGGATTCCGGTACATGCAAAGAAACCGAGCAAGGGTGCATAGAAAATGCCGTCTTTGTTCAAAACTCCAAAAACAGGCCTTTGGTTGATATACTCGAAAACCGAACCAATCTGCACGGTAAGGAGATAAGCAAAATTTATCCATCTTAATTTTGATTTTTTTAGGGTCTCAAACCATTACAGAGTAAGGAGTGATGGATCGAGAGGTTTGCGGTTGAAATTTTCAAACTCACGAATAATTTAGATATTTTTTTTATATTTTATATTGATACTTTATTTTCATTGTTACCAAATACTGCAGTAATGGCGGTTATCACCGAGGCAAGTAAACAAAGAAGGGGGCCTCAAAACTTTGCTGTGCTGGGGAACCCTTCTCTCCATCATCTTCAGCCCAAGGACGAGGCTCGTCTGAATCGGGTCTCGCCCAAGGAGGGAGAATTTCTTCAGACTTGCTGGACCCAGCAGAACCTTTGCATTCAACACAAGAAACCTCCGAGATAACCTTCTGTTTTGATAAAAATGAAAACACCCATTGGCATGTTGATTCAGAATGCCGACTCCAAGGAATTTTTAATTAAAAAACTTAAAATTTATTTATTAGAAAAATAATCTCAAATAGCATTAATTGAAGAAATACTCTCAAACTGTCCATCTGGCTTATAACTTTTTTTTTTTGTTGATAGCAAAATTTTATATAATCCATAATTAGCCAAATATTAATAAACAAAAATAGATAGTAGGCAGTTCGATTCTCTCTAAGAGGTAGCACAGGAATCTGGTTCCCAGCATTTCATCCGCATTTAACCGCCGCTACTTGTTCCAAAACTAGAGTTGCCAGTATCTCCTCTTACCCAAAGCCCATTTTTCACAAATTCTTCGGTAGAAACCCTAGTACTTCCCAAAACATATTGAAACCCTCTTTACTTTCATCACCAGTTCGTGGGATCGTTGGGTTTTCAGCAATGGCATCTGCAACGGCAGGAGAAGATGGTCAGTTCAAGTTGTCTGAGACCAGTGTGCTTAAAATCCAGAAGGGCGACATTACACGGTCGTTTGTTGATGGCTCCTCCGATGCTATTGTCAGTCCCTTCTCTATAATCTTTTAGTTCGTTTTATTATAATTTGTTTATGGAATGAGTGACCCTAGAATTTCCATTCAATTTGGTGGATTAATGTTGAGGGGAAAGCGAAGGATTATTGAGTGTTTATATGCGTTGATGATTATTTTTCTTTCATGGGTTTTTATGTACGTTGATTAAAGTTGAGCTTTGTGATATTAGTGATGAATGATGATGATCATCTGCAGGTCAATCCAGCTAATCAGAGAATGCTCGGAGGTGGTGGCGCAGATGTAGGTATTCTACCTTGGAAAATTTTCTTTCCTGATTTTGGACCTTATTAATGTGACGTGAAAATGAACTTATAATGACCATTGATGAATTTTACTAGCCATGCATAGGCTGCTGGCCCGGAACTTCGAGAAGCATGCTTTAAGGTCCCAGAAGTTCGACCTGGTGTTACCTGTCCCACCGGGTGAAGCAAGGATTACTCCGTAAGTTCTAATAATTACGGTGTGTACTGCCGAATGCCGATTCATCCAAATGTTGAAACAGGCTAATGTCTTTACTGGTGAGTTTATGCAGAGGATTTAAACTACCTGCATCTCATGTGATTCACACTGTTGGACCGATTTATGATTCCGACAAGGACCCTAAAGACTCACTCAGAAATGCATACAAGTATGCTATGCTATTCCTTTCTGCCATTATATTTCTAGTTAAGTTCATCATTCTCAAGTAAGACATCTTGAAATTGTTGCAGAAATTGCTTGAGTGTGGCTCAACAGAACAATATTAAATACATTGCGTTTCCTGCCATATCTTGCGGTGTATTTGGGTAAGTAATGCCAAGAAATCATCGAAGGCTTTCTTATTTTCTCCCTTTCCCCCCTCTTTTTATAACACCCTTTGATCTGGAAAGTGTAGAGAACTGTGAGATTTACATGATCAAGTACAAAACCTTAGTTTTTACTGTCATCATAATTGTTTTTTTTGGAACTAGATGTCAAGATCTATGGAAACAACTCTGATGAGGATAAAATAGGGGAACGAGAGCGGTGTTCTCTTCTATATTTCCATTCATAAGACCGTAATATCTCCAAGAGGAGACCGGTCAATTTATACAAATTGATAGCTGAACTTGGTTAGGAAACGGCCTAACATCCTAAACCTTCCAAAACTAACAATAGGGAATATCCTAAGTGATGCAGCACACACAACCTACTCTGCACTCACTTCACTATGACAGAATACTCTAATATTCCTATTCCCATTACAAACCATTTTTTTTTCTTTGATGAAGACGGAAACGAGACCAACAAAACAGCACAAACTCAAAAACAAAACCTGCAGAAAAACATAGCAAGGAAAACAACAAACCAACAGGAGAAACACACAGCAGCCATCAGGAAACAGAGGAAACAAACAATAGACAGTAAAGAAAAATAACCAGTAGAAAAGAAAAACAGCAACATCAAGGAAATAGAAGTCACAGCACACTCTCATGAACAAAATCAAACTCCAGGAAAAATACCTTTGCTGTCAACCAAAAAAATACCTTCGTTCCAGGAACCACACACAGCTTATGTCGATGTCTATGAAAAGACGGAGCAGACAAAGGCTTGGTGAATACATCAGCCACCTGTTCATTCGCTGGTATTTCATTCATATGCAACTTCCCAGGAGCAACTTGTTCACGAACAAAAAACAAGTTAAGTTCAACATGTTTAAACTTCGAATGTAAAATTGGATTTGCTGATACTGCCACGGCACTCGTATTGTCACACCACAAAACAGGCATACCTTCAGATGACACATACAACTCACGCAACAAGGACTGAAGCCATAGAATCTCAAATGCAGCACATGCAACACTACGATACTCAGCCTCCGCGGTTGATTGAGCAACAACTTGTTGCTTCCAAGAACTCCATGAAACAGGATTCCCACCAAATAAGATACAGTTACCCGTCATTGAACGCCTATCATCAGCATCATTCACTCAGTTAGCATTGACAAACCCTGTAATAGTCTAGCAACGATGAGGAGAAAAATGTAAACCAAAATCAACTGTTCTCTGTAAATAGCAAAGTATACGTTTAACAGCTAGCAAATGCGTATCACAAGGTGTCTGCATAAATTGACAAACCATATTGACAACAAAGGCAATGTCAGGTCTAGTAATCACAATGTACTGAAGAGCTCCAACAATACTACGAAACTCAGTCGCAATCTCAACCGGACTTCCATCATTTGAAGACAACTTACAACCCGTGATCATTGGCGTAGGAAAACTCCTAGCACTTTCAAAACCATATTTTTGTAACAAGTCAAGAATTTACTTTTCTGACTTATAAGTAAACCACCATTAGAATCATAGTGAACTTCAACACTTAAAAAATAACGAAGCACTCCAAGGTCTTTAAGAGCACAAACAACATTTAAGTTTGTAACCACACTCTGAACTTCAGGAGTGTCAGTACTAGTGACAATAATATCGTCAACATAAACTAAAAGATAAACCAAAGAAGTAGCAGTCTTCTTCACAAAAAGAGACGCGTCCGACCTGCCAACATTGAACCCTGCAGAAACTAGATAATCTTTGAGTTTCTCAAACCAAGCCCGTGGTGCTTGTTTGAGTCCGTAAATTACCTTGTTCAACTTGTATACCAAAGGACTACCATCAAAATCAAATCGTTCATAACCCGGGGGCTGGAACATGTAAACCTCTTCAATCAACTCACCATGTAAAAAGACATTATTAACATCAACTTGTTTCAAAACCCAACCTTGTTTACAGCTATCGAAAGTATAGTCCTAACCGTAACTGGTTTTACTATCAGGCTAAAAACTTCATTAAAATCCACCCCTGGTTCTTGTAAATACCCTTTCGCAACTAACCGAGCCTTATATCTCTCCACAGTGCCATCCAGGTTCTCTTTTACCTTGAAAATCCACTTACAATTTACTGCTCTTCTATCACTAGGTAATGGGACTAAATCCCACGTTTTATTCCTCAAAAGCGCATCAAATTCAGCATCCGCAGTAGCTTTCCAGCGATAATCCTTCAAAGCTTCTCGTATGTTCTTTGGTTCCTCAGTGGATTAAACAAGAAACACTTTACGCTTCCTTATACCGTTTCTACTTCGAGTAGTCATTGGATACTTATTTTCAGCACCCAAAACAGCACCAGACACATGCTCTATATCACTGGCAGCCAACATATCTTGGCGAAAACTATTACCAACTGGAACACCACCATTGTCTAGAGGCAGCACCAACCATGGCTGATGCTCAGCTCCGAAACGAGCAGACTCAGACAAATCAGGACACAACTCTTGATGGTCGGATGCCACCTGAGTAGGGTGCAACTCAGGAGACTCAACAACAGTTGAAGCTCCCTGAAACGAAGCACCCAGAGGTTCTGCGCAAGCTAACAGATCACATGAAGGCTCACCTGCACACTGCATGCCCGAATCATTCGAAGGCGAGGCACACATAGGTTCTGTGCATTCAGGAAACGCAACCTGAACTCGCCTATGATCCAAATCTGAAGTTGGCAGTATGCTTCCACAAAGTTGTCGTTCTGATGGCATTTGCAATACTGGATCAACAAGTAATGACAAACTAGGGCCTGATTGAGACATCTCAGGCAAAAGAGAATTATCACACTTTGCAGCAAACAGAAATAACGACTCATCAAACGCATATCTCGACAGAAATATTTTTCCAGTCTCATCCATATACCGATAACCCCTATGAGAAGAGCTATATCTAAAAAAAACATATTTTGCAGATCTAAAATCCAATTTATGCTTATTAAACGGCCTCAAAAGCGGAAAACAAGCACACCCAAAAACACACTAATGAATACAGTGGAACTTGCTTATAAAGCTGGCTCATAAGGTGACTTACCTTTCAAAACAGTCGTAGGTAATCTATTGATAAGAAACACCGCAGTTGTGAAAGCATAACTCCAATTCTTCAGGGGTAAACCAGCTTGAGCAAGAAGAGTCAAACCCATTTCAACTATATGACGATGCTTTCGTTCTGCTTTACCATTCTGCTTTGAGGTATGTGGACATGTAATCTAATGCTGCACACCACGAGTGACTAACCAATTGATTAACTGTCAATATTCAGAACCTCCATCAGTTTGCAACGCCTTGACCTTGCAACCAAACTGAACTTCAACAAGATTGTAAAAATTAAGAAAACATTGCGCAACTTTAGACTTCCGCTTTATAAGATACAACCACGTATGTCGACTATAAACATCAACAAACGAGACGTAATATAAATAACCATCAGAACTCACCGGCGCAGGCCCCCAAAGATCAGAAACGACAAGGTCAAAAGGTTTTTCATATTCATTAACAAACTTTGGAAAAGGAAGCTTGTGAGCTTTCCCTTTCAAACAAGCAGAACATACATTGTCCAATTTATTCGCACTAGCAACTAATACACACTTTTAACAACAGCACAAGACGGATGTCCAAGATGATTATGCCACAATTCAAAAATACTTGAAGACTGAGAATTCCTAAACGACGCAGCAAACAACTCAAGAGAAGATGAATGTTCATTAGTAGCTGGAGGCAGCAACTGATACAATCCTTCAGGAGTGAGCTTCCCTTTGCACAACAACCATTAGTATAGAATTCAAATGCAACATTATTATCCCTAACTAGCTGCGAGACAGACAACAAATTCTTCCTTATCGTTGGGACATGTAAAAGATTACGCAGAGCCAAAGGTTTACCATAAGTAACCAAAGAGCCTTGACTGATGCGAGAAATATTAACACCATCCGCATTTCCTATAAGTAACTTAGAATTACCTGTATAGGATGTACTGGCTTGGAGATGAGATGAATCATGAGTGACATGATGTGTAGCCCTTGTATCCGGATACCAAGCCCCATCACTCGCACTCGGCCAAGGAGGAGCAGTAGAGGCAAAAGAGACACCAGCAGTGGATGGAGCAACAGTGGTCATTGACACAAAACCACTTCCATGACCAGAAACACATGGACAGGTAGCACCCATAAACGAATTGTAATTTTGTTGATGTGAAGGTATTGCCACAGAATAAGACGGATTGAAAACTTGCTGCTGTGGTGACCCTGCTGTAGAATAAAAACCATGTGGAGTTGAACAGAGAAATACCGGTGAAGTAACTATACTGTGAAGGTGCATGACCTAATGTATGAGAATACACTTGAATAGGGCTTTCAACATTCTGCACATAACCTGCCCCATTTGCATTAGTATTGTAGTTACGAGCATATACACTATCACGGCTTTCAGTATTGGAATTAGTGGAAGCATGATAATTTTGATCAAACCTATGGTAACACTTTTGAACAGTATGCCCAGAACAACCACACAATTGACATTGAGGACGATTTTGATTGTACCTGCCACCACGACCTCGGCCTCGAGAGGTACCACCACGGCGTCCTCCACGAGTCCCTTGATGATGATATGATTCTTCAGATTGAATCTCTTTTGTCGTATCATTTGAAACGTTTTCACCATGATGTGTAATCAAATTGGCATGAACAATAGACTCTCTTGAAGAAACACCTTTTGTCGAGTCCCACATTCTAACAACATATCAGTGAGAGTCTCAAGGGACACCAACTCTCTAGAAGCGATGGCAATCACAGATTCGAACTCCATCGGCAACCCAGCTAGAACCTCACTCACCTGTTCTTGTTCTATAACAGAACTCCAGAAGAATTAAGCATGTCACATATTACTTTAATCTTAGCTAGATATTCATTAACAGTCAAACCTGCCTGTGATACGCGACAAAATCAGGATTCTGAACTACTGTTCCTGAGTCGGATTGAACAAATTGAGTAGGAGCCGACTTATCTTCAGAAATAAACCTCAGCAGCCCATAACCATCAATAATCAGCATGACTTGATGCTTCCAAAGAACAAAGGTAGAATCGGCTAGCTTCACAACATCAAGTTTTGTAATATGTTGAATCGTCATATTAGAGATGTTTGGGTAGGTAGTGTGAATCAAACTTGTCTGAGTATCGAGAGTCATTCTTGAGAACAGCACCGGTCAGGCAATTCAACAAACAGGTTGTGCGTAGTAATGGAAGAAAACTCACAAACACAAAACAAAGCAATCTGAGAAGACTACAATCCAATCATTGCAAACACGCCTCAAAATATTGATAAAACAACTTAAGAGACTCAATAAAACAATACCTCAAAGATAATCCAGCATAGATCACTAGTTTACCCTTCTAGCAATGAATCATCACGAGTAAACGTTCAAATCATCACAAAACGGATAAATCTTATCGAGAGCAGGTATCGAGATCGAAGCAACGATTGGGATCAAAGAATGCACAAATCAATTAGAAAGATGTTACCAGGAGCCGAGAACAAACAAAGAGCATTGCAAACACGCAGCGGAGGTAATGACGGCCCGGATCTTCAGCGAATGATACCATGTTAAGATCTATGGAAACAACTCTGATGAGGATAAAATAGGGGAACTAGAGACGGTGTTCTCTTCTATATTTCCATTCATAAGACCGTAATATCTCCAAGAAGAAACCAATCAATTTTTACAAATTGATAGCTGAAGTTAGTTAGGAAACGGCTTAACATCCTGAACCTTCCAAAACTAACAACAGGAAATATCCTAAGTGATGCAGCACACACAACCTACTCTGCACTCCACTATGACATAATACTCTAATACTAGACGAGCACTCGATTCTGTGGAAACTCGCCTAAATTGTATCTGGTTTTTTGTTTCTTCCTTTTGTGATGATATTATTTGTTAAGGACTGTTTTTCAATTGGTGATGCTTGGATTGTTGGGTTATTTTTTCTGTGACTTTCTGAATTGGACTTTGACTGTGAGCATGAACTCAGAGACATAATAGAAATCTCTTGTTCATGGAAGAGCATTCTCTTTTGCCAAATTCTCTGTCATTTAATCCTTAGCGTCATCATGGATTTATTTTTTTTCTACCTTAGGTGTTTGTAGTAAACGTTTTATCAGTTTATGTTTAAATTCTTCGTTTCATTTCGGAAAATTTTCCAGATATCCTTACGAGGAAGCAGCAACAGTTGCTTTAACTATTACTACAAAAGAATTTGCCAATGATATTAAAGAGATAATTTCTCTTTTTATTCGCTTCAACATTAACATAAAAGGTTTCTTTTAATTGTCGATTGATTCCCTTTGTTTCACCCTTTAGATCTCGTTTTTCATTATTACTTTCATGTTACTCATACTCAGGTGCGAGTATCAAATACAGGTATGATACATAATTGTATGTAGTCCGAACACTAGACGAACTTATTTGCCTACAAAGACTTGTTGAAGGAATTCTTTCCTTCTTTTTCTTAATCGCATGATACACAATTCTATGAAGCACGGATACGAGACGAACTTGTGAGTGACGCTCACTCAAGTTGCTGTTTGCAGGTGCACTTTGTTATGTTTAGCGGTGACGTCTATGATGTTCGGTTGAAAAAAGCAAAGGAATTGACTTGAACCGCTTACCTTCGTTTGGATTATGTCATGTGAGGGTCCATTGTTCTTCATCTGGACAGCATATGTTTGATGTAGTAAAATGGTTGCCCATGTTACCTAAGACTTTTTATTTTACCCGTGCTACTTGTATCAAATTTAGGTACATGTGTCGGATGCATAATTTGAATCGATTAGGTATTGCAATTGTCAAGGCCTCATTGGTTGCGTCACACAGTTCTAATTTTTAAATTTACTCTGGTGGAGTGAACTCTTGTATTTCAGTTGAAAATATATAGCATAAGCCCTGAAAAAGTAGGTGTAATTGAACTCAAAAAAAAAAAAAAAAAAATAGGACAAATATACATTTTGGTACTTAAACCTAATTTTATAATTTAATTTGGTTATTATTTTTTCAATTAAGTGCTAAAATTAGCCTTAAAATTCAATTTGGTGCATAAATGTTTTTTTATTTAATTAGATGTTTGAACTTGATTTTTTAACCGTCTTTATTTGCACGTAGAATGAACGAACAATTTAATAAATGAGTAAATTACACGCTTACTCATTAAACTTTACTTTTTCTCCTATTTCATTCACTGTACTTTTAATTTTTTCAATTTACTTATTGAATTTTATATATTGGATTTTTTGTCACTTAGCTTTTAATTTTTTAACGGTGCTATGATGTGACAATCAACACCAAAATGACGTGGTTTTGGTTCTTATAAAAAAATCAAATTTAAACCAAAACGACATAGTTTTGGTTTAATTTTTTTTCTTTTTTCCCTTTCATTTTCTGCTCTTTCCTTTTTTGTTCTTCTTCTTCTCATCTTCTCTCTTTATTTTCCTCTTCAACCTCAATAAACCCAGATTTTGACTACCACGTAGACCATTAAAAAGAGAAAATGAAATAAAGAAACGAAATGAAAATGAAAATGAGAAGTTGTATTAGCTACAATTAGGTTATTCTCCACCATTGTAAAATACAAAACGAAAGTCAAGATGAGAAATTCCTCCATTAAAAAGTATTGTATACAAGCTTGTTGGCCACAAACCCATAACCATACCCCACAATTATAGGAAAAAAAATTTAGAAGTAGAAATCTTATATGAAAACATGACCTTAAGAAAGGGACCCGATCAACCCTTTATGATAAACACCAACACTTCCACCAACTTGCCATTATCATAAACCTTTCTACAAGAGGGTAACCCTTAATTCAATTTCTAACTCTCAAATCTCTTCATTTTGGGTTCCTACCCATAGTTGGAAACATCTAAGAGAAAAAAATGTGGCTTATGCTGGTGGCTTTGCGACAGAATCTTCAAAACATCAAGAAATGTGGCAGATGAGAACATGATGATCGGAACGGGAGGAAACAATAATGGAGGCGAGATGTCAAGTTTCGTAGATAGGAGGTTAAATGATCTTTATGTGATTTGCAGTGTTGTTAAAGTTCTTTTTACACTGATTTCTTTCTTCTTTCAACCCTGTGTTAATGACGCTCATGGAGTCTGAAATTTTGAACTTTCAGTCATGAACAATCCTTGTGCTCATGGAGGAAGAACAAAGAGACGCTATTTTTTTCATCTTTATCTTTACATTCTTCTAACTTTGAAAAACCAGTTCGGGAGGAAGCATTAAGGTGGTTTTTGTTGATTTGAATATGATAAGGTTCTCTTATCAAATGATGGTTGATGAGGTTAAAATTGGAGAAGATCAACAGTAAAAGGTGGGTTCTTATCAAAACCTGCGTGGCATATTATAATATTAAAATAAGCCATGTAATCACACTGTTAATGAAAAAATAGTCGAGTGAGTAAAAGCGTTCAATGTCGAAGGTTCTGTGAGCAAATTAAAAAAATTAAAAGTACGATGAATAAAATAGGAGAAAGAGTAAAGTTCAGTTAATAAGCGTACCCTTAGTAAATAAAGGAAAAAAGATTTTATGAGAACATAGGCAATCGAGAAAATTACTAGGGAGTAGATCAATTAAAAAAAAGAGAAAATCGCCTCAGTGACCAAAAAAAAGTTATAATATACGATTTTAACCAATTTTTTTTGGATTTGCCAAAATGACCAACAAAATCGCAACGCGAAATAAAAATCGCAACGCAATCCCCAGAATCGCAAATCAGTTTCCAAAATCGCAACGCGATTCTTGAAAATCGCAATGCGATAGTACAAATTCGCATTGCGATTTTCCAAAATCGCAACGCGAATATGAAAATCGCAACGCGAACACATAAATCGCAACGCGTATCCGTAAATCGCAACGTGTATCCGTAAATCGCAACGCGTATGGGTAAATCGCAATGCGTATCCGTATATCGCAACGCGTATCCGTAAATCGCAACGATAATACATAAAATCGCAACGCGTATCCGTAAATCGCAATGCGATATTTAAAGCACCATTATAATCGCTACGCGTATTTTATTTTCAAATTACAAAAAGAATATTAAGACAAAATCCCGTAATCGCAACTCATAACCTAAAACCTAAAATCACAACTCAGTCCCATCTCCATCTCTCACTCTCTACGGCGAAGAAATCCGTCCCCATCTCCGAAGATTTCCGTCCCCATCTCCGGCGAAATCCCTCACAACCATTCACGGTCAGAAATCCCTCACAATATTCAGAAATGGAAAATCAACCTCCGAGGGTTAGTTTTTTAATTATTTTATTTTGAAATGTTTGCATTATTGTAGGTTTTTCATATTGAAACTGATGATAAGTTTACTGGTCATTTCAATAATAGATTAACCATTTCACTTAGATTTCATTTCGCGTTACGATTCTGTCGTTGCGATTTTCATTTCGCGTTGCTATTCTCTCGTTCCGATTTTCAAGTTAGTATTTGTCTTTGTCTTTGTTCTGTCTTTTGGTTGAAGTAATGCAATCCATTGAAGTTTCAATTTGCAGAAGAGTCGCAACGAGATAAATGAAAATCGCAACGAGAGAATGACTGTCGCAACGAGAGAAATGAAAATCGCAACGAGAGAATCGCAACGCGAAATGAAAATCGCAACGAGAGAATCGCAACGCGAAACCAAAATCGCATTGCGATTTTATTTCGCGTTGCGATTCTCTCGTTGCGATTTTCATTTCGCGTTGCGATTCTCTCGTTGCGATTGTCATCTCGCGTTGCGATTCTCTCGTTGCGATTTTCATTTCAACCAAAAGACAAAACAGTGTTGCAAATTTTAGTTTCAAGAATAAACTACTACTTTTTATGTTTATTGTTTTTGGTATATCTTCACAGTGTAGTTTTTGGTATATCTAACTTGGTATGTTTATTGTTTTTGTAGAAATTTTTTTCGGCTCAATTGACATTGAGAAATAAAGTCAGCCTGGCCACTACAATTGCAAAGAAGCTTTCACCTGCTCAAAGACAATTGTTTGAGGAAACCTGCTTCGGGCCATGGCTGAGAGTACAGCATCCGGGTGGAGATGCTAATTTGACCCATTTGTGGCTTCAGACCATGACATCAAATCTACCCGACAGTATACAACGTGGTGAGGAAGAGATATGGTTTCATTTTCCACCAGCGTATACTTGTTTTGGGCGGAAGGAGTTCTGCTTAATCACTGGTCTACGATTCGGACACGATGATGTAGGCCGGTACACTCGTCATATCGCCCGCCCATCATGGTTATCCCGGGTTTTTCCGGATGAGTTAATGGAGAAGCCGAACCTACATGTCGACGACCTGAAGAAATTGTTTAATAAGAAAGCTGGTTTCACTCGGATGGATGACGTCGATGTTGTCCGAGTATGCCTTCTACTACTTGTGTATGCCGGCTTTTTAGGCAGAGAGGCCAGACAACCTATTCATCGGGAGCTAATAATATTGGTAGAGGACCTGAATGCATGGAATCTGTTTCCGTGGGGTTCGTATATATGGAAAGCTACCTGGACTAAGTTGTCGTCTGCCTTTGATGACCGCAAAAGTTTGCGGGGCGATGGGTCCAAATACACTTTGTCAGGCTTTGTTTGGGCCTTTAAGGTAAGAATTTCTATATAATGTTTCTAAAATTATAATTAATTATTTAACAATTACTAATTTTGTTATTATATTGTTTGTAGATTTGGATATTCGAGGCTTTCCCCAGCATGCGTACATATGCAATAAAACGTCAAATGATATTCCCAGGGCTATTTCCTGGAAGAGGAAAACTCTGTTGGATTGGGAAGACTTAATACCATATGCCACAATAAATAATGTAAGTTAACACAAATACTTTCATATAATATATAAACAAGTTATTAATAGTAGACGTTTAACTTTGTTTGAGTTTTTATATTTTAGGAGGCTAACATTCCATTACAAAGACTGACACCCACGGAGGAAGAGCTTGCCACTGATTGGTGGCAAGCTAGTCAGAATTTTTTTGATGGCACGGATGATGAGCAGCATCCACTTCCTCCAATTCGAGAGCCATCACCTCACCTAGAGCCATCACCCGATCGACCCGACTATACACCTCTAGAACGAGAGCCATCACCTATCCCGTCACATCATCGAGCCTCTTCTCCACCATCACCTCATGATAGGCGACCGGCAAAGATGCCACGACTCCTATCTCCCTGTTCTCCACCTCCACCTCAACGGGATGAGTCAAGGGAGTTACGTGATGAGGTCAATGCCTTGCGTGAGGAGATCGGTACTCTACGCGATAACGATGGTGCATGGCGTGTGGAGGTGTCAACTTTACGTGGTGAGGTTGCCGCTCTACGTGAGATGATAGTATCGTTGCAGAATGAGGTTCATACTCTACGCAACGAGGTAAGTTTAAGATTTTCCATATTTAACTTAATGATAAATTTACTCGTAATTTCACTTAGATTAGCCATTTCACTTAGATTGCTTAGTAAATTTATTCGGTTGCTGCCAATTCTGCTAAACTGTGTATTCTTTAACACTGTGAAATAGTATTTGTCTTTGTTTTGTCTTTTGGTTGAAAGTAAATTTGTTCGGTTGCTGCCAATTCTGCTAAACTGTGTATTCTTTAACACTGTGAAATAGTATTTGTCTTTGTTTTGTCTTTTGGTTGAAAGTAAATTTGTTCGGTTGCTGCCAATTCTGCTAAACTGTGTATTCTATAACACTGTGAAATAGTATTTGTCTTTGTTTTGTCTTTTGGTTGAAAGTAAATTTGTTCGGTTGCTGCCAATTCTGCTAAACTGTGTATTCTATAACACTGTGAAATAGTATTTGTCTTTGTTTTGTCTTTTGGTTGAAAGTAAATTTGTTCGGTTGCTGCCAATTCTGCTAAACTGTGTATTCTTTAACACTGTGAAATAGTATTTGTCTTTGTTTTGTCTTTTGGTTGAAAGTAAATTTATCCATTCAAGTTTCAATTTGCAGAAGAAGAAATAGTTTACTTTCGCAACACGAAACTTAAAATCGCAACGCGAAATGAAAATCGCAACGACAGAATCGCAACGCGAAACCAAAATCGCAACGACAAGATCGCAACGCGAAACCAAAATCGCATTGCGATTTTCATTTTGCGTTGCGATTCTTTCGTTGCGATTTTCATTTCGCATTGCGATTCTGTCGTTGCGATTTTCATTTCGCGTTGCGATTTTGGTTTCGCGTTGCGATTTTAAGTTTCGTGTTGCGAAAGTAAACTATTTCTTCTTCTGCAAATTGAAACTTGAATGGATAAATTTACTTTCAACCAAAAGACAAAACAAAGACAAATACTAACTTCAGGGTATTAGTTTGAAACATATTTTTCTTTGTTATCTGATGCATTTTGTGAACTATGATAGAATAATGACTTGGGTGAATACAATGCAAGTTTGAAACATATTTGTCTTTGTTTTCACTGTTTAAATATCATGTCTGTTTATTTACTGATTTTTGTATTTAATTATTTAGCGGCCCGATAGAGTGGATGCTTTACGTCGGGTTATGCTTGCACGACGGAGTTCACGCATCAGACAGCGTGCACGTGCTATTAAGTCTCCGTACACCCCAATAGTGCGAAAACACCGCAAGAAGAAGCCCGACTCGCCTGTCATCCCTCAAGAGTCCACTCCTATCGTTGAAGAGGCCCCCCCTATCATTCCTCGAGAGTCCCCTCCCACCGTTCAAGAGGCCACTGTCATCATTGAAGAGGTCCCTCCCACCATTCAAGAGCCCGATTCACATGGCGTCATATATAGGCTTCTTGAGAAACCCTCTGACGTGCCGGACATGATGGATTCAAGTTGGCTCTTGTATGAGTTACCGGCCAGTACCATACCGGTATCTGAAGAGAGGGAACAACTATCGGACACAATTCTGGATAACACCCTTTGGGCTAAGACCGCTGTTGATTTTTATCTACATGAGCGGAGCCAGGGGTGTTTCACTGACATATGCAAGCTCACCGATGATATCTATTTGTTGCTTGATCGGTCTTGGTGGGGCGTATTATTAGGGGTCGAAGACAATGGCTATTTCGATGGGGGGGTAAGTCTTATATTTTTCTTATATTTCAATTTGATTAATTTTTTTTTTAAATTTATGTAAGTCACTAATATATGTCTTTTTTTGTAAAACAGCATATCGATGCGTGGGTGACACGTCTTCTAATAATAAGAAAACTTAAGAAAAATAAAAATATACGATATACAATTATGCCGACGTCTTTTCACGCGTTCACTTGAAGAATGCACGAAATGAATCATTTGATTTGGGCAATGGACAAGCTAAACTTTATCCTGCATGGTGGGAGGTCGATAAGGTTAGTATTTATTTTAGATTGAGTTTAAAGGTTTTATAAAATAAGTGCGCAAATGAATGAATTATTACTTATGATTGCAGGTGTTTATCCCTGTTTTGGAACGTAAACATTGGATTCTCGTCGAGCTTCAGCTCCCATCCCTTAAGACAATAGTGTATGACAGCATGATAAATTACATATCATTGGCTGATTTAAGAGATGTTATTAAGGGATGGAGCTCTCATTTGGCTAAATTCTTGGATGCGATCAATTATTGGACTCGTTCTGGAAACAAGAAGCCAAAGAAGCTCAATATTACAGTTATTAGAGACGAGACCGCGCCACAACAACGAGCGGAGCCAGAGGAGATTGTGGTCCTCTCGTATGCTTGGCGTTGGAGCGTTTGACGACGGGAAGCATCAAGTATCTACCTCCCACCGATAGAGATAGAGCTGCAGTAGGCTTGTGGTTTCGGCATTATATGGCTAAATCAATATATACGAGACGCTGCCTACCTGCATCCGCGTTATAAAAATGTCCATAAACAATTGGTAAGTTTATATACTTTTGGTTTGAAAATGTTTGGTTAAGTACCTAGAATTCAATAATTTGTTGTTTGTAGGTTTTAGATGTGTAGAAAGTGTTTTTTGAGCAAATGTTTGGTTTCTGCAGGTTAATCTCAGAAGTGAACTGCGTGAAAATGATGTATGGCTGCAAAAGTTGATTCAATAGTTTAATTGATTGTTTTTTGATTGTTTAATTGATTTGTAAAAGTTGATTCAATAGTAGATGATCGGAAATAAGAATTATTGCTTATTTTTTGATTGTTTAATTGATTTGTAAAAGATGATTTGTAAAAGTTGATTTGTGTAATTGATGCGAATATAATTCTTATTTGTGCTTGTTTAATTGATTGAAATGTAATGGTTGATTTTGTTGATTTCAATCTGCATTATGTTGAAGGCAAAATTGACTATCGCAATGCGAAATGAAAATCGCAATGCGAAATGAAAATCGCAACGAGAGAATCGCAATGCGAAATGAAAATCGCAATGCGGAAATGAAAATCGCAATGGGAGAATCGCAATGCGATTTTAATTTCGCATTGCGATTCTCTCGTTGCGATTTTCATTTCGCATTGCGATTCTCTCGTTGCGATTTTCATTTCGCATTGCGATTTTCATTTCGCATTGCGATTCTCTCGTTGCGATTTTCATTTCCGCATTGCGAAATGTAATGGTTGATTTTGTTGATTTCAATCTGCATTATGTTGAAGGCAAAATTGACTATCGCAATGCGAAATGAAAATCGCAACGATAGAATCGCAATGCGAAATGAAAATCGCAATGCGGAAATGAAAATCGCAACGAGAGAATCGCAATGCGAAATGAAAATCGCAATGCGGAAATGAAAATCGCAACGAGAGAATCGCAATGCGATTTTCATTTCGCATTGCGATTCTCTCGTTGCGATTGTAATTTCCGTGTTGCGATAGTCAAATGCATGCCTAATAGTGATAACAACTGAATAACAAGAGTTGGTTAAGTCAAAATGGTTGGCCTGAGTCATTAATTCAACTGAAAATGTTAAAAGTTCACACATAAAATCCACATAATACAACGTTTGCATTTAAAAATCACCTAAGTTAACAGTCCCAAAAGGTGAAGCCAATTGTGATTGGGATTTTGAAGATGGTTGCCTTTTGCTTGACCATATGAGCTTTGGATTTGATGAGGATCCATATTTTGGTAGAGGAAAAGATGATTTGATGGCACTGGTGATCCACATGTCAACCTTGTATGACCACTTTCCTTGCACCGACTACATGTCGATCTCTTCTTCTCTTCACCCTTAGACGGTATACGATCGTGACTTTTTGGTCGGCCAGGTAGCCTTCTGTCCATGGCTGGTGGCAAAACTGTTTGTAAGTCATCTGGTATGTCCCACTCAGAAGGATGTGGAATAGGGTAGACAATCTCGGCATAAGTCTGTCGATAAACTTCTGTAGTGTAGCAATCCATAGCGTATGCGCTTGAATCATCTTGGTTTAAATGAAGAGCAACTTTTATAACATGGCCACACGGATAACCAGATGTTTGCCATTTCATACAACTACACGTCTTTGCATTTAGATCGACTAGCCCATTTAAGTTATTATCCAGTACTTGAAACAAAGTGTTTGAACATGGTTCAACTCTCCATGACGTTGACTTCACAACACGTTTCGTTATCTTTTTTTCAGTCCATGGTGTAACACGATGTTCCAATGTTCCTGTAAATTTAAATAAACAATACTTAGTAAAATATATAAATATGATAAGTTACGAATTCAAAGAAATAATACCTGCATGGTTTCTTTTCTTGTAGTACCACTGTTGAATAGAGGCTCGAAAAAACTCCATTAACATAGTAATGGGTAATTTCCGGGAATGACGACTTAGAGCGTTGATTGATTCTGCACTATTAGACGTCATGAAACCATATCTTGCTCCAAGTTGATGTACTCTTGACCATCTTTCAAACCCGACATCTTCTAGTGTTTGAGCACACTGAGGCAAAACACGTCTTAAACAATTTATATGCTTATTGAAATCCACTTCCCGATAAGCTTTTACAGCCTTCCAGTATGTCCATTTGTGCTTTTTTATACCAGCAGACCTTGATTTTAGATTTCTATACAAATGAACACCACAAAGTCCATGAAAAGCATCTGGGAAACACCTTCTAACAGCGTTGTCAATTGAGTTTGCCCTATCGGATATGATTGTCAGATTGCTAATAGGACCTATGCAATCCCTAAGATGCCCCATAAACCATGTCCATGAATCAGAGGTTTCAGATTTGCCAACCCCGTAAGCTATTGGCAATATCCCATTGTTAGCATCCATGGCTACTGCTAATAAGTTTACTCCAAGGTATCGACCTTTCAAATGTGCTCCGTCAACTATAATAACTGGGCGCATGCAAGTAATAAACGAACGAATCTACAAAATAATATACACAAGAAATATAATCATTTAAATGTGAAATGCATGTAACTAACAAAAATGAGTCAACAAAATTATATTGATTTACTAACCGTAGCACCAATGGCGATAAACAGCAACTCAAAGCGTCCATCTCTATCTGTTTTGATATGAGTTACCGACCCAGGATTTTTCAGCTTTAAATTGTGACAATAAGCCGGCAGTTGGGCAAACGATGCTTCTGGCGACCCCCTCAACAATTCCAAGGCATAACATTTGGCTCTCCAAGCTTGAGAATATGATATACTAATCTTGAACCGAGCATTCATGTCAGTCATAATTTCATGTCCCCGATATACCCTGCCATTCAAAAACATTAACTCAGCCAGAAAACCACCCAACACCTTTTTGTTTGCCTGTCTATGGTGAGGAAAAACTTGGGTTCTTGAACATGTATGTTTATCAATAAAAGTCCTAACTTGAAACATTTTGTAATCTTTTATTCTCTTTGCAATCATACGCCACGTACAGTTTTTGTCAATCATACACCTTGTTTCGAAACGATCTTTGCTTGATTTGTTAACTTTTAGTTGATAGCCATCTTCCACACATTTCGTATATAAAGCTATCTTCAAGTCTTCCTTTGTATCAAAACAATCATCTTTCTTGATACGAATAACTTTTGTGTAACAATCAACTGCTTTCTTTATCAACTCTTCTTCCGGTATCTGAAGTAATTCTGGCATATTCCAGTTATACGCCCGTGGCATTTTCTTTTCTTCGGGGACTTTTTCTTCTTCTTTTTCTTCTTCAGGATTATGAATTACAGAATGGATGTTCAACATGTTCATTCACAGTCGTAACTTCCTCCTCATTATCATCAACATTACATTCTTCGGCAACGGCTGTTTCATCATCAAAATTCGGGTATTGACCAATATCAATATCATTACACGCATGGTCTGTTTCTTCTTCTGAAACATCATCAAAATCCGTGTATTGACCAATATCAAAGTCCGGATATTGACCAAGACCAAATTTCGAATACTGACTAGTACTCACAATTTTTTCTGTTGGCTCATCATCGTCTAACTGGTCAATACGAAAACCGGAATTTGGTGCTGAAAGTTGATTGGGATTTGGATTAGAGAAAGGTTGTGGGTTTTGAGAAAAACTTAGTTGATTACTACCCGCTACTGACCCAACAATACTACTTCTAGGTTCAACAACATACAATGTAACATCATCTTGTGAAACCCTAATGTAAGCAATGAATCGTTCAACATCTTCATTGTCGGTTAACAAATAAACTTTACCATTTCTCTGATAAGATAGCCTAAATCCACTTAGGGGCTCTAAATTCAATTTATTTGAAACACGTAGCATTAGAGTTTCATAAGTTAACTTTGTAAAGACAATTTTAGTTGAAGATTCATGGGTAAAGGCATATATTGTAAAACACCATGAACATTATCCCATGACCCTCCAAAACACAAATCTATCCAAACATATCAACATTAGATGATTTCATGGTAAATTAATTTACTAAACAGACGAGCTGCGAAACTAAAACCTGTTGCCGGATTGGGAAGGATGTCGTTGGATATAGGAACGGATGTCGCCGGAGAGAGTGATAGATGGAGATGGAATGAGTTGCGATTTAGGGATTTAGTTTATGATTTCAGTGTTATATACCCAAAATTTCAGTGTTGTGATTTACAGATTCTCGTTGCGATTTACGGATTCTCGTTGCGATTTACGGATTATCGTTGCGATTTACAGATTCTCGTTGCGATTTACGGATTATCGTTGCGATTTACGGATACGCGTTGCGATATACGGATACGCATTGCGATTTACGGATACGCGTTGCGATATACGGATACACGTTGCGATTTATGTGTTCGCGTTGCGATTTTCATATTCGCGTTGCGATTTTGGAAAATCGCAATGCGAATTTGTACTATCGCATTGCGATTTTCAAGAATCGCGTTGCGATTTTGGAAACTGATTTGCGATTTTGGGGATCGCGTTGCGATTTTTATTTCGCGTTGCGATTTTGTTGGTCATTTTGGCAAATCCAAAAAAAGTTGGTTAAAATCGTATATTATAACTTTTTTTTGGTCACTGAGGCGATTTTCTCTAAAAAAAATACCCAATAATCAATTCAAGACAATATCCATTTATAAAAAAATACAATTCTGATTAATAAATATGTTTACTAATAGAAATACGCTCTGCATAAATATGATATTATTATATCAAATATTATTACTTTTTTATCTATCATGTGATGTATTTTTAAATAGAAAAACTAGTTATAAATTAATTTAAAAAACTAAAATTTTGTTGAGGGATTAATTTATAATGTTTTAAAATAAAACGTAAATAACTAAAAGAAATGGAAACATTGGGGAAATAAGTACGAATGTGCGTTGACCGTTAAGCAACAAAATAGGGTTTCAATGCACTACACTCGCCCAAGTATAAAAGCGTATTTTTTCCCAGTCCTCTCACAAGCCCTAGTTATTAGCGGGCGGAAGCAAAGAGCCACATGATCTACACTTCTTCCTCTAATCATGGTCAGATCACTTTATCTCTACTTAGGCTTCTGATTCTTTATCAAAACTTAGTACTTTTGTTCACAAAATTGATCACTCCAAGCGTATCTCTATTGTTTTGTAGACCTTCAAACGTCGGAATGGTGACCGCAACAAGCATGGCCGTGGCCATGTCAAATTCATCCGCTGCTCTAACTGTGGCAAATGTTGCCCCAATGCAATTTTCATCTATAATTTATGATGGCTTTTCTTTTCCGTTTTTGATTTGTTTTTTCATTGTTTGGAATATTAAAGGATAAGTCGATCAAGAGATTTCTTGTGAGGAACATTGTCGAACAAGCTGCTGTTAGTGATGTCCAGGAAGCCTGAGTCTATGACTGTAATTTTCATTTAATTTCTCAATTACATTCCAACTTTCTCGTTTCATTGCCTATGTTGAAATCATTATTTGGTCAATCATGTGTAGCGTACACTCTGCCTAAGCTGTATGTGAAGATGCAATACTGTGTTTCATGTGCGATCCACTCTCATGTCGTGAGAGTCCGATCCCTTACTGACGGGAGGAACCGTGATCCACTCCAGCGCTTCATCAGGCGCAGGGTATGTTTTTCTTTATAACCCTTGATTCAATGCTTCCCGTATCTTGCTAACAAGTATTTCGATGATCTTGTGATGTGAATGAACGCTGCTTGACCATTCCTTGCTTGGATTGATTATTGTTTTCTTTCATCTTGTGGTTTGATTATGGTAAAAGTTATATTGTTGTTATATTTGAAGGTATGATTCCTTTGCCATTTGGTGTAGTGTTAATGGAGTTTCAGACTCGCTATAGAAAAGCTTCGTCAATTTATGTCATAAACGTGTTTAAACAATGATAGCACGCCTTAAACACGGTTAAGACTCGATCGAAACATGGCAATTTAACATGTGATATATGTACTAATTAAGTTTTATGTTATAAATTATGTCTTAGAACGTTTTTACTAGACTTTTGTGGTTGCTTATTGATTGTTACTTGGGGATCATTGAGAGGGTTTATAGAAAGAATTTAGCAACAGCTGAAATTTAGAGACTGTAACACCCATAACCTGTATAATTATACCTATATAGATTATAGATGTCACCCGAATTTGTAAAACCATTTTCCAATTCATAAGTGATTTAAAATTTATTTGCTTAAAATAGTAAATGATATTATAAAAATAGCATATCATATAAATTATGTTTCGTTATAACAAATTTAATTCAAAAGATTTTTTATGAATAATGTCGTGAATAGTGAACAGTGAGGGTATCAATTCCTGTAGCAGGGTATCGGCACCCATAAAATATTTTGGAAATTTTCTTAAAACGTAGGTACTATTCATTACTGTTTATTGTTACAGTAACTGCTACAGTAACTTCCGAAAATACATAAAAATTCATAAAAATTTAACCTTTCTTCACTATAAAGTTACCATTTTGTTTCCAAATTTATTCATCAAAACAAATAGAAGATTATTAATTACATGACACTATCTAAGTCAAATTCCATCATAGGATATTTTACTGATATTGAAATATACTCCTCGATGCTTGATGTCACTTTGAACTCTTTAACCCACTACTGCTTTTTACCTACGTGTGAAAATCATCACATGCTAAGTATATTGTCACGGGCTAGAAACTTGGGTCAGAGACATTGGTGTAAGCGTCCGATAAAGAGGTTCAATACGAAGTATCTGACTTACCGAGACCATTAGACTTAGCCCAGTTCTTGGAGAATGCTTAACAAGTCCGTGAAGGATCTATTCTGAGGCATCCGAGAGAAGTGACGAGGGCGATGGGGGCAGTTTTGTCAAGGCTTGTGGATTTGAACCGAGACATGTGTACAGATATATGTAAGAGAATAATACAGACTATTGGGCTTGCCTAGAACCATCAGATTATGCCCGTTCCTTGGAGGATTCTAGAAGGATAATGTTAGGTGGGATTTCCTTAATTTAAGGGAGGTGGGAATCAATCTTAGCCCTTCATGTAAAACGATCTTGGCCATCGATTGAGAGGGAACTCAACTATAAATAGAGAGTTCTCCTCATTTGTAATCACTTATTCCATTATTCTCTTTGTGAGAGAGTAATATAACTCTGAGGCATTTGCTCTATTCTTTCTGAGTTCTTTGTCCTTTGTTCTTGTTGCCTATCTTGGTGGCAAGGAGTAGCCACCTTCGTGTTAGTACTTTCATACGATAGTCCGACCTTGTGGTTCGGAGTAGCCACGTTGGTGTTAAAACTTCCGCAATCCGAAGCCTTGAGGGCTTGGTTCCAACCTTTATGAGTTTGCATGCTCACTAGGCTTGGGTAAGGCTTACTTAGTCGCAGAGAAGATTGAGGAGCGTCAAGAAGCGTCTAAGGCCGCACAACCCGTCAGTCATTGACTCTGATATTTCGATGGTTTGAGGCGTCGAAGTTTTGAGGGCGTGACAAGTGGTATCAAAGCTAGTCGTTGTGGGCAAATAACGATCGTTTCGACCGTGTTAGGTGGAAGGTACGAAACCGGGTAAGTTTGTTTTACTTACTGTTCAATCAATTTACATTCGTAATTGAGTTGGCAAAGTTAATTAAGATGGGGCACAAGAAAAAAGGAGTTTCCGCACGCAAAGGCAAGGAGTGCCATGGTGGGAAACGGGAAGAGAGTCCGGTGGACTTGAGAACATCATCGGTGTCCAAGTATGAGGATGCCATGATGAGTTCACAAGAAATGCTTGAGGCAACAAAAGCACACCAAGGGGAGCCAGTTCTCAAAGTAGATAGGCTCGATGGTGACGCTGAAAGCATGTTCGAGCGAGGCAACACGTTCTCTCATGCAGACGAAGAGAGTCTTGATGAGGAACAAGAAAAACTGACAATCGACGAGAAATGGGCCTATTTGATGGAAGGTTTGGCTTTCCACACACAAAGGTTCATCAAGTTAGAGGAAATCTCAACTTTGTGGGAGAAGAGGGTCGGGACACTTGAACAATCCAAGGATGAGGTCAAGGAGACCCAGGGTGTCGTGGAGTACCGCTTTGATAAATTGGAGTTCATAGAGGACATATTCAAGGACGAGACGCAACGAGTTCTCAACGAGTTGGAGACGGTTCGAGAGAGTAATGCCAAAGAAGCCAAGGTAACGAATTTGAGGAACGAGGTGGATAAGCTCAAGAGAGAGCTACTCATATGCAAGGGAGAAATGAGTGAATGGGGTGCGCTCAAGACCTTCTTGGAAGGACTTAGACCAAGGGTGATGCTCGGGGGAGAGCAAGAAAAAACCCAGAGACTTTCGGAGGCCATAGTTGTAGCCGGAACGCTGACAAAGCTTGTAGATGTCAAGCCAAGTAGCAATATGTCGTCCAGACTCATGCCCAGGGATAGTGGCAATAATGGGGGAGACCGGGAATAGGTGCAGTGGGGAGATAGTAGAGAAAGCTCTTTGAGTGGCCAATGTGAGTCAGCGACTGTTCGTAGCCAAGGAAAGCCATCGGGAAAGAATGACAAGGTTAAGTCCGGTGTGAACAAGAAGGGAAGCAAGGAAAAACTGAAGTGTTACTTCTGTGATGGTCCTCACTTGATTAGAGGATGTCCCGAGAAGCGTCACCTTGCAACCATCATGAGGATGATGGGAGAAGGAGAAGTAGCGAGAGTTGGCAGATGCACAAGTAAAGCTGCCAAGTTAATAAAAAGACTTGGTCCGGTTGAGGGGATCAATACGACTAAGCAAGGATTAAGACGAGGCAAGGCTGCTGAGGTAAAGACAGCCGAACCCAGAGGAAAGCTCGATGCGATTGTGAGTGATAAAATAATCAAGTCAGGAGCAAGCCTTGGTGAGGTTACATGTTCCAAAGTAGCCGAATCAAGGGGCAAGCATGGTGCAACTACAAGCTGTCAAGTAGTTCGCCCAAGATCGAGACGTGACGAGACTGCCTGTGTCAAAGCAGTCGAGCACAGGAAAGGACCCGGTGCGATAGTTAATGATAAAGCCTTCAAGCCGAGGGTGCAGAGTGAGCAAGTTCGCTCACAGTATGCCAAGATGAAGGCGTGGTCCAAGTTGAGACGTCTCAGGCATAAGGGGATACTTAAAGAGTATGTGAGTCGATTCAGAAGACTCATGCTCAAAGTCCCGAGTTTGACTGAAGAAGATGCGTTCTTCACCTTCATGTTCGGATTAAAGCCATGTGCGAAGAGAGTGTTGGAGCAAAGGGAAATCAAGGAGCTGTCTAAAGCCTTGATAACCGCCGAATCCATCAAAGAATTTGGAGTCAAGAAGAAGACTTCCAAAGCAAAACCTAAAGTCGAGAGTAGCGGCAGGAGATTCCGCGATGAAGGCAAGTCAGAATATGAGGAATGTTGTTCCTCGAGTGGCAGAATAAGTCAACTCAATGATGAACCAGACGGTGGATATGGGGAAGATGTGCGTAGTCGTGGCACAAGTTCAAGTGCCGAAGATGCTAAGCCAAGAGTAAGAGTCGAGCAAATGAGAGGGCGCAAACTTAAGATGCCAGAAGTGTTGCAAGACTACCCAATGGGATCCGAGTTATCCAAGGTGATGGATGAGCCCAGGATCGAGTTATCTAGAAAAGAGGACGAACCAATGATCGAGGGGGTGTTGAGACTTAGCTCAGTACAATTCATTTCTGTCAAGGCAATTAGAAGCCAAATGCAGGAGACACCACCCATTTCAAAGGTGTGAAGTGATCTCCAACCTTCGTGCTAGAAGGGAGGATACAAGAAGGGGCATCGAAATTTGCCGTGAGAAAGTGTCGATGCATGGTTGTGCAAAGAACTCCAATAACAAGGGTTCAATGCGGGGAGTGTCAGACTTCATGGAGCAAGAAGGGCTGACGTAAATTGGAGTAAATGCAAACTAATCAGAGGGGAAGGTACATCTCAACACTATTTTTGTGTTCTTTTGAGTTTGATTTGTCGTTCTAAGCGAATGTATGTCAGGCAAGACCTAACTTTTGACCCGGAGGGAACAAAGTTTGTATGGGATCCAAGAATTTGCCGCAGGGCCGGGAGGGTCCAAACTGAGACAAATCAAGACTTGTAGGAAAGAGTTCCTACGGTAGAGATGTACTTGTGGGTGTGCTAGCCCATCTCATCACTTGGTGGCAAGAGCCAAAGCAAACACAGCCGTTAGTGGAGGTGTCAAAAGGCAACCAAGTTGATGTGAAGTATGGCGTGAAAGATCGTGAAGTTACATGGGACAAAAACCAAGGCAAGCAATTCGTATGGGAGGATCGAAACAAGCCAAGGCACTGAAGAGTATCCAAGATGGTGTTGCCCAGGATCGTCGAGTACAGCGACGAGGGCGTCGCTAGGTTCGGTGGGGGAGAATGTCACGGGCTAGAAACTTGGGTCTGAGACATTAGTGTAAGCGTTCGACAAAAAGGTTCAATACGAAGTATCGAACTTACCGAGACCACTAGACTTAGCCCAGTTCTTGGCGAATACTTAACAAGTCCGTGTCTTCACTAGATATTTTGAGGCCTGCACTATGTGCCTTCTCTTGAAACTCTAGTGCTACCTAATATGCAACTGCTAGACTCTATGACATGCCATTAATACCAATGATCCTCAATAACATACTTGGGCTTATAGTCAATTTTATTCGATCCATCCATACCCACAGTATTATTCATGATAAAAATCATATATGTTCATGATAACATCATATACAAAAATCAGTGATCAATGCATTTTATAATCAACCTTTGACATATTTAGAATATATCAAATATATGATAAATGACATAAATATCATGGCAACATAAACAACGTCGACTTATCGCAAGTCTTCCTGATGATGTATAAAACATCCATGTATAATTTCATGCATGTATTGCACTCACCTTGACACTTTATAATTTCCAACATATGTGCCTCATTATTATCCATAATAACCCTTTCTTTTTATACTCGAATTGCTTTGAACACCGAGTAAATCACAATCTGTACAAAATATAGATTCATACCTATATATATGTTAGTATTGTACTAACATAAACATATTTCCAAAATAACTTCCATAATCATACTTCAAACTATTCACCAACAACTACTTTAACTCTTATTAATTCTTTTTAATATTGGAACCAAATTTTCCAATTTACACAAAATGGTCCTTCACCATTTTGCCACTTAAAATTTCAATACAAAAATTATAGTATTGAAAATATTACAATTCAAATGCTTTTACAAAAGCATAACTACATTTAAGTACCACAACTATGCAAATGTTGTACTTAAATCACAAATCTTTTCAAACTTTAAAAATAGTCATATTTCACATCTAACACTCATATCAATTTCCAAACAACAATTTCCAGCATAGTACATAAATTATATAACACTTACACAACAACCCATCAATTTTCCATATTCAAACAACTCGCACTACCTTTAAAGAATCAGTATTCTGTATTGATATACACACTGGAATTTAATTTCGTTTATTCCGTTGAAAACTAGACTCGAATATGAATCTACCCATATAAAGAAATCTTTCTAATTAATTTTGTACAATTTATGGTGAATTTTCAAAGTTGACCAACAGAATCTGCTGTCCGATTTTTTTCTGACCTTTCTTTGGTTAAAAATTCATATCTTTTTGTATACACCTTGAAATTGATCTTTGTTTATTTTAAACAAAACTAGATCGATATATGAACACAAATATATAAAAATAACCTCCAAATTATTTTTATATAATTTTTGGTGAATTTTCAAACCCACTGCTAAATTCAAAATATAAACTGTTTTCTTTAACCTCATCCTTAGGTTCTTCATCAATTCTTTAAAATCACTTAACTCTTCATAACCCATAATACACAAGAAATCAACATCTCCTTCATCAACTCAAGATGAACTTGAACACTAACAATATTATCATGCAATATTGGTACCAAATGATAGCGTTTTTCGCATATAACAATTTTCTATTTTCAGCATACTCAAAATCCTAAGGAAATTGCTTGAAAACTAAAAACTGAACCTTAGGAGAAAACCCACGCAGTTTTGGAGAAGAATATGAGAATGTGAAATGAAATGTTAGGTACATTTCATCTCAATTTACATTTAATCTAACTTTAAATGAATAAAATATTCATTCACTTGAGATAAGACCAAATCACCCTTAATGAATCTTCCTATTCACTATAAAACCAAGCCACCTCATCCTTATCATATTACAAAGTCAAATATGAATTAATTTGACTTTTATTTATGAAATTCCCCTTGAATTTTTAAATCTTGCGTTTTAGTCACTAAATTCCACTATTTCGATTAAATCTGAAAAATTGCACATTTCCTACCAAATTTCTCTAACTAAAATATTACAATAATATTTCCAATCATTTTATAACATCCTTCAAACTTTTGTAAAATTTCAATTCGATCTAAATTTCCGATTCCTTACCGACTTTAACCCTTTCTAATTTTTCTTTACTAAATTTCCAAATCAAAAAAATATAATTTCTATAAACGTCACTCTCAAGAGTGAACTATCTATTTATGAAAATCAAATTCTTTTTTGGAAATTTATCACTTAATTCCCTAAATATTTTCCAAGTTTTATACTTTGACCATCAAATTTTCAAAATTTGCATTTTGGTCATTATCTAAATTTTTTGGGTATTACAATTCTCCCCTCCTTAAGAAAAGTCGTCCTCGGATTTTAAAACTTTCCATGAAAACACTAACTCCCTTTTTATAAGGATTGAACTTTCAATTGTAAATTCGTAACCCTAATTTAGGGTTGTACTGATTGTTAAGACATGCCCACGCCTTAACTATAGACTTCTTCTGCGATAACTCAAGATGAATAGGATGTACTCGCCTTATGTTAAAACCTCTTTTGGTCTTGCCAACTTTTTGAATTCCGATTTTTCCTACTTAATTTGAGTATTTTGTGAAGATCATTTTAATCATTAGATTTGGAAGCTATTTAATCCAAATCTTCAATCTGATATGAAGATGTGTAAATATTATTTCTTCATATCATTTTCTCTTTCCCAAGTAACATCCTCGACATTATGATTTTGCTCAATCACTTTGACTAGAGAAATCATCTTGTTACTCAGTTCTTTAATTTCTCAAGCCAAGATCCGCATTGGTTCTTCTTCATATATCAAATCTGGCTGGATCTTAATTTTCTCTGATGCAATGACATGTGAAGGATCTGATCGATACTTTCCAAACATCGACACATGAAAAACATTGTGCACTTTGTCCAACTCTGGATCTCAATTACCCCCAAAGTTAATGCTAACTGATAAGCCATCAGCCTAACTCTTTTTAATATTTGCATAAAGTTTTGGGTACTTGATTGAATTTCAGTACGATCTTTCATCCAAAGAAGGATGGTAATTTAAAAAGTACTATTTAGATATTATAAGATATGATGAGTGCATGTGTGATTGATTCCAAGGAATCATGGGAAAAGAAAAGTATTTGATTTTAGTAGAATTTTCCTACAATAACAGTTATTAATTGAGTAATAAGATGGCTCAATATGAAACTTTATATGGGAGAAAATATCGAACACCATTGAATGTGTTCGAGTTAAAAGATCAAAATCTTGTTGGCCCAGATTTATGGAAATAGGTTGAAGATAAAGTAAAGATAATTCAAGATAATCTCAAAGATAATATTTGATCAGCATAAGTCGCTTTGGAAAAACAAAATTTTGTGTTTTCAGTGCAAATGAAAAACTAAGTGTGTAATACCCCAAAAATTTGGATAATGACCAAAATGAAAATTTTGAAAGTTTGATGGTCAAAGTAGAAAATTTGGGGAAACGTTTAGGAAATTAAGTGATAAATTTCAATTTCCTAAAAAGAATTCTATTCCATAAATAGATAGTTTACTCTTGAGAGTGAGGTTTTATAGAAATTATATTTTTGGATTTAGAATTTTAGTAAAGAAAAATTAGAAAGGGTTAAAGTCCGATAAGGAATCGGTAATTCGGATCGAATTAGATTTTTATAAAAATTGGAAGGATGTTATAAAATGGTTGGAATGATTATTTTAATATTTTGGATCAGAGAAATTTGGTTTGGAAATGTACAATTTTTTAGATTTAATCGAAACAGTGGAATTTAGTGACTAAAACGCAATTTTTGAAAATTCAAGGGAATTTTAGAAATAAAGTCAAATTAATTCATATTTGACTTTGAAATATGATAAGGATGAGTTGTCATGGTTTTATGGTGAAAAAGAAGATTCATTAAGGGTGATTTGGTCTTATATCAATTAAATGAATATTATATTCTTTTAAAGTGGAATGAAATGTAAACTAAGATGAAATGTACGTAACATTTCATCCAAATTTGTTCAACTTCTTCTCCAAGCAGACGTTGGTTTTCTCCTAAGGTAAGAGAAAGCTTCAATTCAATTTTCAAGCAATTTCCTTAGGATTTTGAGTATAATAAAAATAGAAGATTGTTATATGTGAACAACGCTATCATTTGGTACCAATATTGCATGATAATATTGTTAGTGTTCAAGTTCATCTTGAGTTGATGAAGGGGATGTTGATTTCTTGTGTTTTATGGGTTATGAAGAGTTAAGTGATTTTAAAGAATTGGTTGTAAGAATTGATTAAGAACCTAAGGATGAGGTTAAAGAAAACAATTTATATTTTGAATTTAGCAGTGTGTTTGAAAATTCATCAGAAATTATATAAAATAATTTGGAGGTTATTTCTATATATTTGTGTTCATATATCGATCTATTTTTGTTTAAAACAAACGGGGATCGATTTCAAGGTGTATACAAAAATATATGAAATTTTAACCAAGGAAAGGTAAAAAAAAATCGGACAGTAGATTCTGCAAAACAGATTCTGTTGGTCAACTTTAAAAATTCACCATAAATTATACAAAAATGAATTACAAGGAGTTCTTTATATGGATAGATTTGTATTCGAGTTTAGTTTTCAACGGAAGAAACGTAATTAAATTCCAGTATGTATATCAATACAGAATACTGATTTTTTAAAGGTAGTGCGAGTTGTCTGAATATGGAAATTTTAGAATTTAAGTGGAAAGAGATTTGAAGATGAAGAGTAATGTTTAAATGTTTGAATATATTTTTGGATGCTTGGAATTGAAGATAAATGGTAAGATACCATTTTGAATAAATTAGAAAAGTTGGTGTAAATGTTAAAGGGAATTAATAAGTGTTAAAGTATTTGGTGGTGAATAGTTTCAAGTATATTATGGAGTTAATTTGGAAATATGTTTATGTTAGTACAATACTAACATATGTATTATTATGAATTTGTGAATTATACAAATCATGATTGATTTGCGATTGAAGCAAGTCGAGTATAAAAAAGGTTTATTGTGGACATAGTGAGACACATATTTTGAAAGATATAAAGTGTCAAGGTGAGTGCAATACATGCATGAAATTAGACATGGATGTTTTATAGATCATCATGAAGACTTGCGATAAGTCAACCTTGTTTATAGCAGCATGATATTATGCCATTTATCATATATTTGACATATTCTAAATATGTCAAAGGTTGAATATAAAATGCATTGATCACTGATTTTTGCATATGATGTTATCATGAACGTATATGATTTTTTATCATGAATGATATTGCAGGTATGAACTGCCCAATGTTAAATGGTATTGATATTTTTTGCCATGGATGGATCAAATAAATTTACTATATGCCCAAGTATGTTATTGAGGTTCAGTGGTATTAATGACATTCCATAGAGTCTAGTAGCTGCATATTAGGTAGCACTAGAGTGTCTAGAGAAGGTACATAGTGCAGGCCTCAAAGTGTCTAGTGAAGACACGGTACAAAACACTACGGTGTACTAGGTGGGTAAATCCCGACCTTAGCACTACGGTGCATTATTAGGGGAGCAAAGCTCGACCTCAGCACTTCGGTGTAACATTTGACTCCTATACCGGGTTCCTCATATAGTTATACTATGGGCTATGATTTATGGTTTATTGGTTAATAAAAGATAAACTGGAAAATAAGCTTACGAGCTTATGGAATAATGACAAGTATATTGGTAAAATAAGCTTACGAGCTTATGAGATTAAATGGTAAGTATATTGGTAAAATAAGCTTATGAGCTTATGGGATAAATGGTAAGAGATTTTATCTTATTTTGATAATTTACAAGCTTATGAGATAAATGGTAAGTATATGAGATAAATGACAAGTATATTGGATATGCTAGTAATATGATAAAATGGCATTTTGATTTTTAACATTGAAAATCATGCATGAATTGTATTGCATTGTTATTGTTTTAATTGCCTCACTAAGTATATACTTAACGTGTGATGATTTTGACGTGTAGGTAAAAAGTCAGTAGTGGAATAAAGAGTTCAAAGTGACATCAAGCATCGGGGAGTATATTTCAATATCAATAAGACATCCTATGATGGAATTTGATTTAGATAGTGACATGTAATTAATAATATTCAATTTGTTTTGTTGAACAAATTTGGAAATAAAATAAAAATTTTATAGTGATGAAAGGTTAATTTTTATGAGTTTTATATGTATTTTTCGGAAATTATTGTAGCAATTATTGTAGTAGTGAGCAGTACCAACGCTTAAAAATTTCTAGAATGCTACAGGGGTACCGATACCTTACTATAGGTACCGATACTCTCACTGTTCACTATTCATAAAAAAATCTTTTGAATTAAATTGTTATAATGAAACATAATTCATATGATATGATATTTTATAATATCATTTACCATTTTAAGAAAATAAATTTTAAATAAATCACAAATTGAATTGGAAATGGTTTTTGGAATTCGGGTGACATCTATAATATGTATATGTATAATTATATGAGTTATGGGTGTTACATTTATACCTATACAGATTATAGATGTCACCCGAATTTGTAAAACCATTTTCCAATTCATAAGTGATTTAAAATTTATTTGCTTAAAATAGTAAATGATATTATAAAAATATCATATCATATAAATTATGTTTCATTATAATAAATTTAATTCAAAAGATTTTTTTATTAATAGTGCCATGAATAGTGAACAGTGAACAATGAACAGTTAACGGTGAGGGTATCAGTTCTTGTAGCAGGGTATTGGTACTCTTAAAGCATTCTGGAAATTTTCTTAAAACGTGGGTACTGTTTATTGCTACAATAACTGCTACAGTAACTTCCGAAAATACATAAAAATTTAACATTTCTTCACTATAAAGTTACCATTTTGTTTCCAAATTTGTTCAACAAAACAAATAGAAGATTATTAATTACATGCCACTATCTAAGTCAAATTCCATCATATGATGTCTTACTGATATTGAAATATACTCCTCGATGCTTGATGTCACTTTGAACTCTTTAATCCACTACTGACTTTTTACCTACGCGTGAAAATCATCACACTTTAAGTATATACTTAGTGAGGCAATTAAAACAATAAACAGTGCAATACAATTCATGCATGAATTTCAATGTCAAATTCAAAATGTCATAAAATCATGTTACCAAGATATCCAATATTTTTTCATGATCAAAATAAGATAAAATCTTTTACCATTTATACCCTAAGCTCGTAAGCTTATTTTACCAATATACTTACCATTTAATCAGATAAGCTCGTAAGCTTATTTTAACAAAATACATACCATTTAATCCCATAAGCTTGTAAGCTTATTTTACCTGGTTACCATTATTTAATCAATAAATCATAAACCATAGCCCATAGCATAACTGTATGAGGAACCCGATATAGGAGTCAAATATTGCACTGAAGTGCTGAGGTCTGGATTTATCCACCTAGTACACCGTAGTGTTTTGTACCGTGTCTTCACTAGACACTTTGAGGCCTGCACTATGTGCCTTCTCTAGACACTCTAGTGCTACCTAATATGCAACTGCTAGACTCTATGGCATGCCATTAATACCAATGATCCTCAATAACATACTTGGGCATATAGTCAATTTTACTCGATCCATCCATGGCAAAGTATATCATTTAACATTGGGCAGTTCATACCCACATTATTATTCATGATAAAAATCATATATGTTCATGATAACACCATATACAAAAATCAGTGATCAATGCATTTTATAATCAACCTTTGACTTATTTAGAATATATCAAATATATGATATATGACATAAATATCATGTCAACATAAACAAGGTCGACTTATCGCAAGTCTTCCTGATGATGTATAAAACATCCATAATCATACTCGAATTGCTTTGAACACCGAGTAAATCACGATCTGTACAAAATATAGATTCATACCTATATATATATTAGTATTGTACTAACATAAACATATTTTCAAAATAACTTCCATAATCATACTTCAAACTATTCACCACCAACTACTTTAACTCTTATTAATTCTTTTTAATATTGGAACCAACTTTTCCAATTTACTCAAAAAGGTCCTTCACCGTTTTACCACTTAAAATTTCAATACAAAAATTCCAGTATTGAAATTATTACAATTCAAATGCTTTTACAAAAGCATAACTACATTTGAGTACCACAACTATGCAAATGTTGTACTTAAATCACAAATCTTTTCAAACTTTCAAAATAGTCATATTTCACATCTAACACTCATTTCAATTCCCAAACAACAATTTCCAGCATAGTACATAAATTATATAACACTTACACAACAACCCATCAATTTTACATATTCAGACAACTCACACTACCTTTAAAGAATCAATAATTTTTATCGATATACACACTGGAATTTAATTCCGCTTATTCCTTTGAAAAGTAGACTCGAATACGAATCTATCCATATAAATAACTCCTTCTAATTCATTCTATACAATTTATGGTGAATTTTCAAAGTTGACCAACATAATCTGTTTCGCAGAATCTGCTGTCCAATTTTTTTCTGACCTTTCCTTGGTTAAAAATTCACATATTTTTTTATACACCTTAAAATTGATCCCCGTTTGTTTTAAACAAAACTAGATTGATATATGAACACAAATATATAAAAATAACCTCCAAATTATTTTTATATAATTTCTGATGAATTTTCAAACCCACTGCTAAATTCAAAATATAAACTGTTTTCTTTAACCTCATCCTTAGGTTCTTCATCAATTCTTTAAAATCACTTAACTCTTCATAACCCATAATACACAAGAAATCAACATCTCCTTCATCAACTCAAGATGAACTTGAACACTAACAATATTATCATGTAATATTGGTACCAAATAATAACATTTTTCACATATAACAATTTTTTATTTTCAGCATACTCAAAATACTAAGGAAATTGCTTGAAGATTGAATTGAAGCTTTCTCTTACCTTAGGAGAAAACCCACGCAGCTTTGGAGAAGAAGATGAGCATGTGAAATGAAATGGTAGGTGTCGTAACCGGTTTTCGTCCGGGCACGAAATATTAAAATTTGGCGGGGAAATTAATATTAATAAATAATTTTGAAAATAATTTGTGAGTCGCCATCGGCCTTTTTGGATCAGGTAGGTCGAATACCTAAAAATTATTTTTTAAAAGAGTTTTAAGAAAACATCAATTAAAAAATTGAACTGATCTGCGTTTTATAACCAAAAATTCATTCTTTTTAATAATAAAAAGGGATTCGTGGTCGGTTACGTTTAGGGAAGGATTAGCACCCCTACAACGCCCAAAATTGGTACTTTTTAATTATAAATTGTCTATTATTAAAATTTAAAAATTCAAAAATATATTTAATTTATAATCTTATAATTTCAAAATTGTAAAAAAAAAAATACTTATTTAAAAATATCCGAAAAGAACTTCTAGGTGCCTTAAGACAGCTCTTTTCTTTGATATTGATAAATATTAATTTAAATAATATTGTTTAATTTTAAAACATCAGAATAGGACATCCAGTTGTATTAAGACTGTCCTTTTCTTCGATATTAAAAATAAATATTTAAAAGTTAATATTTATTATATATATTTATGAATATATATCAAAATATTTAACAATATAATAAAATAATAATTCTATTAAACAATATATTTAAAAACAATAAAATAAATAAAGACATATAAAATTAATAACTAAATTATAAAAATAAAACTAATTACTAATTACTAATTAATTGAAATTATAGGGTTTAAATATATTTTTTTTATTTAATAATTTAGTGACCAAAGTGTAATTATTTAAAATTCAAATTTTATAATAGAATAAATTTAAAATATGAACTAGGGATTAAAAAATTACTTATTAAAATTAAGGGATTGAATTTGTAATTTATCATAAATATATTATTTTAATAAAAAGGACTAAAATGAATAAAATTAAAATTCAAAGACTAAATTAAAATTATTATGAATTCAGTTTAGTGACCAAAATGTAAAGTTTACAAGTACTAAGGACTACGGACGGGGTTTAACTTTTCTATAATTACGCGCATAGTCCTTCCCGAAACGACGTCGTTCGGGAAGGACTATAAGAGTCCCAAACCGGCTGGCCCGAAGGGCCAGCCATTTCATTTTTTCCTTTTTTTTTCTTTTAGCAGAAAGAGAGAGAGAGAGAGAATTCTCTCTGGCCTCTCTCTAGATTCCCTCACCGGAGGGAATCCGGCAGCCGTCTGCCGCCGCGATTTCTGCCGCCGGCCACCGTTTCCGGTGGCCGGAAAAAATATTTTTCATCCTAAATGTAGATCGGACCGTCCTAATGACGGTTCCGATGTTTTTTTTCATTAAAAGGCTCCCAATCGGAGCAAATCTACAATAATACCTTCGGCTTTTCGAAGTTTTGGTGAGATCCGGTGACGGTTGGGGCTCTCCGATGACAGGGTAAGCTTTTTGTCTCTCTTCTCTCTTTTTCCTTGCTGTGGTTGATGCTGACTGAGATCGTTGGTAGTTTTATATCTCTCTCTATTTTCCTTCTTTTTTTTTTCTTTTGGTTCTGTCTCTGTCCTTCTGTCTCTGTCTCTCCTTCTTTTTTTTTTCGCAGGTGGGGTGGTGGCTTTTATAGCCACCACCGTTGTAGCCGTCGGACCGGTCCGAAGAGGGGGCCTCGGTGAGTCACCGGACTACCAGTGGTGACTCACCGAGTAGCCATGGCGTGGACGGCTGGTATTCTGTCTTCTGGAGCCTTCGGTTGGGACGTGGCAGCGGCGGAGGCGGTGAGGGCTTCTGGAATCAGCAGCAGCGGCGGCCGCGTGGCCCTAGGGTATCATACCCTAGGGTTTGTGCTGGATGAGTGTGGACCGTTGGATCGTGCCAGATCCAACGGCTGTGATGAGGCGGCTGAGGATGATTAGGGTTAGGAAACCCTAACTGGAAACCTAAACATTTAGGGTTTCTAGTTAGTTTTGGACCGGTTTCAGTTGGTTTGTAACTGGGCCGGTTGAATTGTAATTGGTTTGTAATTTATATGTATTTAATATATTTAATAATAAAATAATAATAATAATAATAATAATAATAATAATAATAATAATAATAATAATAATAATAATAATAATAATAATAATAATATTAATAATAATAATATGGATAAAAAATTAATATCTTCAGCTGCCCCTCTTTGCTCATTATTGTGTTAACAAGAATAGGGCAAAGATGAAAAGATAATAAAATTTTTTATCCATTTGGCTTCACTTGATTATAATGGAGATATTGAATAAATTCTTCTTTTTCTCCAAATAAGTTCTTCTTACTATGAACTTTCTGCTGGGGATGATGATGACCTCCTTTTTGTGATAGAGTCATTCAAAAGGTTGAATAGGCTCTTGATGAGTTCTTCTCATTATGAACTTTTTCTTCCTTCTTCAGATGAGTTCTTCTCATTATGAACTTTACCTGGTAATGTCGATCCATCAAATGATGAATTCAAGCAAAAGGTTGAACAAATTCTTCTCATTATGAACTTCTTCTTCCTTCTTCAGATGACGAGTTCTTCTCATTGTGAACTCTTCCTCTGGAAACGATGATCCATCAATTTGATGAATTCAAGCAAAAGGTTGAACAAGTTCTTCTCATTATGAACTTTATCTTCCTTCTTCAGATGACGAGTTCTTCTCATTATGAACTCTTCTCTGGAAAAGAATGATCCATCAAGTGATGAATTTAAACAAAAGGTTGAACAAGTTCTTCTCATTATGAACTTTTTCTTCCTTCTTCAGATGAGTTCTTCTCATTATGAACCTTCTCTGGAAAAGAATGATCCATCAAGTGATGAATTTAAACAAAAGGTTGAACAAGTTCTTCTCATTATGAACTTTATCTTCCTTCTTCAGATGACGAGTTCTTCTCATTATGAACTCTTCTCTGGAAAAGAATGATCCATCAAGTGATGAATTTAAACAAAAGGTTGAACAAGTTCTTCTCATTATGAACTTCTTCTTCCTTCTTCAGATGACGAGTTCTTCTCATTATGAACTCTAACTGGAAAAGCTGATCCTTCAAATGATAAATTTGAATCTTTGCTAAAATTTTTGAAATTCCTGTTAGAAATTCAACAAAAATGAATGAAAATGCATCTATTTTTGCAAATGCCTAAATATGATGCATGAATATTAAGTTGTTTGATTTCAGACGGGTGAATTGAGTATTTCTTCAATTGTAAAAACCCAATATATCTGTCTTCTTCAAATCAAAGAATCTATCACCTTTGACAAATGTAGATGTAGATATAATGTCACAAAACCTCTTGAGAATAAAACTCAATAGTATAAACTCTTGAAAAGCTTGCATTCTGGCAACATGTTGATTCTGATAACAACTCATCTGATTATGAAGTGACCTTTCAAGATGATTTCACAGATATCGATAGTTCTTCTAATACCGAGAAATCTTGACTTCTGATTCTGATGAAGAGATAAACTGTTATACTTGACAAAAATGTGATTCTCAGAAGTTGAAACTTCAAATAGCTTTCTTCCGGTAAAAGATGGGAAGCCATTATGTGATGATCCCAGTTACAAGCAAAGGCGAAACTTGTGCTATGATTTTTGGGAAAGGAATAAGCAAAAGAAGCTTGAAAAGAAACTTCTTAATGAAGAAGATCATGCAGTTCATCTTTTAATTCTAATGATTGGTTCTGTAGTTCTTACCAAAACAGATCAAATAACTCAAAGAACACTTCCAGAAGATGCTATTAACAAATTCATCTTCCAAATTCAATGATTGATTCTGTCCAACCAGATCAGATAACTCAAAGAAAACTTCCAGAAGATGCTATTAGCAAATTCATCTTCCAAATTCAATGATTGGTTCTGCCAAACCAGATCAGATAACTCAAAGAACACTTCCAGAAAATGCTATGTTCTGTCCAACCAGATCAGATAACTCAAAGAACACTTCCAGAAGATGCTATGTTATGATCAACCAGATCAGATAACTCAAAGAACACTTCCAGAAGATGCTATGTTCTGTCCAACCAGATCAGATAACTCAAAGAACACTTCCAGAAGATGCTATGTTCTGATGCTTTTCCATTGACAAAGAAGTGATGGCCTTCATGGGATCCAAGAACAAAGTTGAACTTGTTTATAACTATGTACCAAAAAGTGCCAAATTGATAGAAAAGATTTGTAATGTTCTTGAAGCTTATGACAAAGAGCTACTTTCGAGTTTCCAGAAGTATGTTCTTGATGAGTGCTGCAAATGGAATCTAGTATGGGTTGGAAGGAATAAAGTTACTCCACTTGAACCTGATGAGGTGGAAATGCTTATAGGTTTCCTTAAAAACCATATACAAGGATTTGTATAGAAACATGTTTCCTAGTGATATCAATGTCTTGTTTCTTTTTGCTGGAATCAGTACTACAAAGATCATCTTCTACTGTTTTAGTATATCTTTGAAAACAGATGTGCAAGAACTGAATGGTGATCGGTTGGAGCAATTGATGAGTAGAATTAGCGGATTCGACCTCGTTGTCGATAGCACCACTTGTAACAATCTTGATGTTCATGGCTTTAAGCTAGTGATGAGTTGCTTACTTTGTATTCCATGTATTCAAAAATATTAACATAAAGTGATATTCAGAAATCTTTAAATTATTTCAAAATTATGTTAATTCAATAGAAAAGAATAAATTGAATTTCCAAAAATAAATTGAATCTCAAATAAATTGAACTTGAAATAGATAGAATTGTATTCAAAGTTCTGGCAATCATAAGAATAATAAAAATTCAAATGTCTCAACAAATTATAAGCATAAGTATTTCTAATTTAATCAAGTTGACACAACTTAGAGTAATGATGTAAGCCTTTGTCTGGAAGATCTCAATCGTTGTCAAAATGCTTGTAGATGTGAAGCTTCTTCCAAACCATCAAAATCTTAAGAGAGTTCAATTGCCAGATGCCTAATATCAACCTACATTTGAGCCGCCTTTTCAGGTTTTCAACTCAAATCCTTCCTTTGGTTACAAGATGCCCTTTGTGGGTTTTCACCTTGACCCCTTTTTTCTTTTTCTTTTTCTTCTTTTCCTTTTTCTATTTTTTTTTTCTTCAAGCATAATATTTCTTGACAGAATCCGAGTTTATTGGATTTCTCAGAATTTTTCCATCCATTTCTGCCAAGATCAACGCTCCTCCGGAAAAGGCCTTTTTCACAACATATGGTCCTTCCCAATTAGGCATCCATTTCCCACGGAAATCTTTATGTATAGGCAAAATCTTTTTTAATACTAGATCACCCTCTTGGAATTCTCTTGGATGTACTTTTTTGTCATGAGACTTCATCATCCGTTTCTGATACATCTGTCCATGGCAAATAGCTTTCAATCTTTTCTCCTCAATAAGGTTTAATTGATCAAATCTAGCTTGGATCCATTCAGATTCATCCAATTTTATTTCTCTCAATATTCGAAGCGATGGAATCTCAACTTCAATTGGTAAGACTGCTTCCATCCCGTAGACTAAAGAAAAAGGCGTTGCCCCAGTAGATGTTCGAACAGTAGTTCGGTATGCATATAGAGCAAAAGGTAACTTCTCGTGCCAATCTTTGTAAGTTTCAGTAGTCTTTGTAATGATTCTCTTGATGTTCTTATTTGCTGCTTCAACTGCCCCATTCATCTTTGGACGGTATGCCACTGAATTTGCATGTTTGATCTTAAACTGTGCACAAAGTTCGGTCATCATTTTGTTGTTCAGGTTCAGAGCATTATCTGTAATGATCCTTTCTGGTAGGCCATACCGGCAAACTATCTCTTTCTTTATGAACTTGCAGACTGTGGATCTCTTAATATTGGTATATGAAGCAGCTTCAACCCATTTGGTAAAATAATCAATTGCCACAAGGATGAAGCAAGGTCCATTTGATGCTTTTGGTGTGATTGCCCCAATGACATCTATTCCCCACATAGAAAATGGCCAGGGTGCTGTCATTACATGTAAAGGAGATGGGGGTACATGAATCTTGTCTGCATATATCTGGCATTTATGACATTTCCTTGCGTAATCAATGCAATCTGTGTACATGGTAGCCCAATAATATCCATATCTCATTATTTTTCTGGCCATGGAAAGACCATTTGTATGTGTTCCACATATTCCACTGTGTACTTCTTCAATGACGTTTCGAGCTTCGCTGGTATTTAAACATCTCAATAGCATTTGATCATTGCTTCTTCTATACATAATCTCTCCATCAAGAAAATATCCAGCAGCCATTCTTCTCAAGGTTCTTTTATCAATTTCCGATGCATTTGATGGGTAACTTTGATTTTTGATATATTGCAGGATATCATGATACCATGGTTTACCATCTACCTCTTCTTCCACACTATAACAATGTGCAGGAATTTCATATACTTGCATTTTGATTGGCATCATATCAACTTTCTTATTTGCCTGAAACATAGCAGCTAATGTAGCCAAAGCATATGCCATTTGATTTTCTTCTCGAGGGAGATAATTGAAGGTAACTCTCTCAAATTCTTTCACTAATTCGAGTGTAAAATTTCGGTATTCCAATAATTTGGGATCTTTTGTTTCCCATTCTCCTCGCAATTGATACACCACTAACGATGAATCTCCATATATCTTGAGAAATTTGATTTTTCTTTCTATAGCTGCTTTTAACCCCATGACACAAGCTTCATATTCCGCCATATTATTGGTACAAAAGAACTCCAGTCTGCTTGTAAAGGGATAATAAACATTTTCTGGAGAAATCAACACTGCCCCGATTCCTCGTCCCAAAGCATTAGATGCTCCATCAAAATAAAGCTTCCAAGTTGCAAATTCATCATTTGTTCTGACTTCTTCATTCATGGATATGCACAACAAATCTTCATCGGGAAAATTGAAGTTCAAAGGCTGATAATCATTTGATACACGACTGGCCAGAAAATCAGCTATGACACTTCCTTTTATCGCTTTTTGGTTGACATAGATAATATCAAACTCAGATAATAACATCTGCCATCTAGCCATTCTGCCTGTCAAAGCTGGTGATTCCATTAAGAATTTCAAAGGATCAAGTTTTGATATCAACCAAGTAGTATGGTATAACATATATTGTCTGAGTCTTCGAGTAGTCCACACCAAAGCACAACATAATTTTTGTATTGGTGGATATCGAACTTCACAATCAGTAAATTTCTTGCTCAGATAATAAATAGCTTTTTCTTTCCTTCCTGATTCATCATGCTGTCCTAGTACACATCCCATCGAATTTTCGAAGACCGTCAAATAGAGAATTAATGGTCTATCAGGCATCGGTGATACTAAAATTGGGGCATTGGATAAGTATTTCTTAATAATATCCAAAGTTTCTTGACATTCTTCATTCCAGACTTCAGGATTGTTCTTTCGAAGTAATTTGAACACTGGATCACATTTGTCAGTCAATTGAGAAATGAACCGAGATATATAATTTAATCTCCCCAAAAAGCCTCGAACTTCTTTTTTTGTGTTGGGTGGTGGAAGATCTTGAATTGCTTTGACTTTATCTGGATCAATTTCAATTCCTTTTTTGCTGACCACAAATCCCAAGAGTTTCCCAGAAGTTACCCCAAAAGTGCATTTAGCAGGGTTAAGCTTTAATTGATATTTCCTCAATCTCTGGAAAAGCTTTCTCAGATTTTGAATATGTTCTTCTTCTGTTCTGGATTTGGCAATCATGTCATCTACATATACTTCAATCTCTTTGTGCATCATGTCATGAAACAAAGTTACCATGGCTCTTTGATATGTTGCCCCTGCATTCTTTAATCCAAATGGCATCACTTTATAACAGAATGTGCCCCACATGGTTATAAATGTTGTTTTTTCCATGTCTTCAGGATTCATTTTTATCTGATTATATCCTGAAAAGCCATCCATAAATGAAAACCATGCGTGCCATGCAGTATTGTCCACCAGTGTGTCTATGTGGGGTAATGGAAAGCTATCTTTCGGACTAGCTTTGTTGAGATCTCTGTAATCCACACACATTCGAACTTTTCCATTTTTCTTTGGTACGGGAACAATGTTGGCTACCCATTCTGGGTATTTAGATGCCTGTAGGAAACCTGCATTGATCTGTTTCATCACTTCTTCTTTGATTTGCAACAACATTTCTGGCCTCATTCGTCTGAGCTTTTGTTGGACTGGTTTATATTCTGGATTGATTGGAAGCTTATGTATCACTATATCTGTGCTCAAACCAGGCATATCTTGATAAGACCATGCAAAGATATCTTTGAACTCTTGAAGGAGATTTATCAATTCTTGTTTTATCTGGAATGTCAGAGTGGTACCAATTTTCACCTCTTTTCTTTCTTCATCTGTTCCCAAATTCACAGTCTTAACCTCTTCTTTGTGGGGTAGAATTTGTTTGTCTTCTTTTTCTACCAATCTTAATAGTTCAGTAGGAATATCACATTCCAGTTCATCTTCACAACCATTGATTTCTTCCAGACATATAGGCTGCTCTAAATTTATCACTGGATTAAATCTAGGAATAAACATGCTATTAACACGGTGACACCTGCAAATTTAAGTCGGAACATTTCCGAAAGAATATAGTAAATTTATGAAAATAAATAAATGTAAAAATGTAAGAAAATGTAAAGAATGATTGCCATATGAAAATTTTAAAGAAAACTTCTTATATTTAACATAATTTCTTTTACAAGATAACAAAAAGTTTTCATATTTTTGAGCTAAACATAAAGATTAGTTCTGAATATTACTCTGCATTAATATTAAAAACTATAGGAAGATCTTCAGTGGTCCAGTTGGTGAGTGTTTCTCCAGGAAAGCATGGTCGAATCATATCCAAGTACTTGCCAGTCTTGTTGTTATTAGTGATCATGTTGATAAATAATCCATTCATAGCTTCTTCAACTATGTCTTGATCTTTCGTCAACTTTTCTTCTTTAAAGGCTTCAACAAGCTGCTGTTCCACATTAATTGTTCCCCCTGATCTGAATATGGTTTTCAACTGTGGGAAAGACATGTGTTTCCAAAGGATTTCTCCTCCTTTCAATTTTGCCTTTCTGTCTTCACATCTTCTTTTCATCTCTTTGTTCTTCTGCTGAAGATTGGGCTTAAATCCCAGCCCAAAACGGTCTTTTTTCATCTTTATACTGATAGGAACTGAAATCCCTTGAAGATTCTTTCCTAGACCTCTCCCAGCTTTAACTCCGATGCCTAAAGTTTGTTGTACTGTCATCTTGGTGCAATCAGATAATCTGGGATATGGAATTTTCCTTCCTTCTGCAACAAAAGTTGTATTTACAAATTCAAGAGCTCGAAAAGAGCATTCAAGAGCCTCATCATTGGTGTCGATATATGGAACATCGCTTGTTACAGACGCAATGATTTCTTCTTCAGCACTGACGCATATTAGTTGTCCATCAACAACAAATTTCAATTTCTGATGTAACGAAGAAGGAACGGCTCCTGCTGAATGAATCCATGGCCTCCCTAATAGACAATTATATGTGGGGTGGATGTCCATCACCACAAAGTCAATATTGTACACGACTGGGCCGATTAATAACGGTATTTCCATTTTCCCAAGCACTTCTTTTTGGGTACCATCAAAGGCTCGTACCACATTCTGATAACTCTTCATGTGTGATTGATCCAGAGGCATTCTTTGAAGTGTAACTAGAGGCATCAAATTGAGAGCAGACCCATTGTCAATTAATACTCCTGGCAACACATGACCATGACAATGTGTCGTGATGTTTAAAGCTTTTACTGACCCCATTCCGCCTTCTGGTATTTCATCATCTGTGAAGGTTATGTAATTGTCGGCGGCTATATGTCCCACAATTCTGTCAAGTTTATTGAGGGATATATCTTCGGGGATAAATGTCTGATTGAGGATTTTCATCAAAGCATTCCTATGCGCTTCTGAATTCATCAAAAGATCAAGAATAGAAATTCTCGCCTGTTGTTTGTGTAGTTGTTCAACCACACTATACTCACTATGTTTCAAGAACTTCAAAAATTCTTGAGCTTGCTTTTCTGTCACAGGTTCATTGAATGCTGGAAGGGATTCATCCTCAAATACCTTCTGAGGTATTGCCATGGCTTTTCCTTTTGCTTTCACTTGTTCTGAAGCATTGGATGTTTCGGGAGAATAACATCTCCCACTTCTTGTAAAGAAACCGACCTCGCTCACTGCTTCAGACGTCAATGTAGTACTCAAACTCTGTATTTTCTCTTATGTTTTATCTAGAGAATCAGATCCTCCTACCATTGAAACATGGGTAGTATAATTCCAAGGTACCCTGCGGGTATCTTTGTATGGAAATGGTAGAGGAGTGGTAATGACTACTTTTGGCCTTATTGGTGCCGGAATCACCGTGGATGATTTCACATTAATGATCACAGGATCATTTATTCTTTGATTTGGTTTAGAATCCTCTGATGAGCAAACATCATCTTCTTTTTTCCCGGGTTCTTCTTCAAAGAATTCTATTTCTCTGTTGTTCATCAATTTTGCACCAAGTTTCTAAACTCAGGACATAGTTGAATTTTATGCCCTTTCTCCTGATGATATTCACAATAATTCTTGCCTTCATTCTGCTTTGGCCTGAATTGTTGTGGAATTATACCGGCTAAAGAAAGCTGTTGGAATATCCAAACAAATGGAGATTTAATTTCAGAAATGTCAGTCTTTGCTTTCTTTCTGTTCTCTTCATTAATTGCATTCACGTTTTTATCTCCATGATTTGGCAATGGATGACTTGATGCGGATGGTGTATTGAATTCCAACTTCCCAGTGTTGATCAAATTTTGAACCACCCTTTTGAAAGCTAGACAGTTTTCAATAGAATGTCCTGTAATTCCTTCATGGTAAATACAGTGTGCCTTTGTATCATACCAAGGAGGGAATGGTGGTTGCATGGGAACCAAAGGGTAGGGCCGTATAACATCTGCTTTTAACAGCGAATCATAGATCTCTGCATATGATACTGGTAAAGGTGTAAAAGATAACCTTTCATTTTCTTTTCGAGATCCTCTGGACTCTGCTCGATTAGTGTTTGTTTCCTCTTTCTTAACCCTTGGCTGGGTTATTGTAACACTTTTCGATGAATCTTTGCTGTAAGAATTGGCATTGTTGACCTCATTCTCCTTTTTCCGGTATGTAGGTCTTTTGGAACTAGACCCATCATTCGATTCAATCTTGCCACTTTTCAAAACATTTTCAATTAATTCTCCAGAAATGACCAAATCTGCAAAATTTCTGGTTGCATTCCCCATTAAATGATTTAAATAAGGGGCCTTCAATGTATGGACAAACATTACTGTGGCCTCTTTTTCTGACAAAGGTGGTTGAACTTGGGCTGCAATGTCACGCCATCTCTGGGCATACTGTCTGAATGTTTCATTATTCTTTTTCTCCAAATTCTGGAGAGTCCATCTATCAGGGACCATGTCTGTCACATGGCGGTACTGCTCTAAAAATGCTTTAGCCAAATCTTTCCAGGATCTAATGTTGGCTTTGGTCAATTGAGTATACCATTTTAAAGCCGGTCCTGTCAAACTATCCTGGAAGCAATGAATTAACAATTTTTCATCCTTCACATATCCTGCCATTCTTCGACAAAACATAGTGATGTGGGATGAAGGGCATGTAGTACCATTATATTTATCAAATTCGGGAGCTTTGAACTTGATAGGGAGGATTAGGTCTGGAACCAAACTTAACTCACTAGCATCAAACCCATAGAATGACTCAGTTATTTCCACGGATTTCATTCATTCTTCTAAGCTCTTGATCTGTCTGGTCAGCTCTTCATTTACTTTTTGTTTCTCATTCAGCTCATTTAAATCTGGGATCAACTGATCAGTATTAAGATCCCCTATTTTCACATCTGATATAAGTGGATTTTTGCCTGAAGATGCAGGATCCACTTGTTGATCTTCATGTGGTTTGACTTCTTGTAATGCAGATGTACGAGCATTGATTTGTATAGGGGTAGTACCAGAATGATAAATTGGTTCTGATGGAAAACCTAAAGGATACATAGGATCTTGATCAAAAGATACAGGATTTTCATGCATTTTTCCACTGATAGCCTGCCTTTTAAACATGTCCTCTATCTTCTTCATCATACTGTCTTGTGAATTTACAATACTGGCTTCAATTTTTTCCAACTTCATTCTCATTTCTTCTTGTTCTTTATGATGCTGTTCCTCAATACGCTGTATTTTATCATCCATAATTCTCCTAGTAGCTTGTCTAGTACCGTAGTGATGTAGTATTTCTCTTTTGGCCAGAGTAACTGCGATTGAAAAATCTTTTAATATTATTTTTTCAAATTTTAATTAATGAATTTTAACTTAATAAATAAAATAATAATTCATAGCGAAAATTATGAAATGAATGATGAATGTATGCAAAATGCATGTATGTAAAAACATTGATCCCAAAAAGTTAACTGTCATAGAACAACTTTCATCGGCATACAAAAGTTTCTTTATAATAGTTCAGAACTACAGATAAGGCGTAGCTTTCCTATTAAGCTCTATAATTTCTTTCATTAACCATGACACCTTCTTTCCACACTTAGAAACTGGATCAACGTGATGCTCAATTATTTCGGCTTCAACAGCTAGTTCCCCAACATATCTGGCAACCTCGCTCATTTGTACCATGGCCTCGAACACCATATTGCTTCTTTCTTTACTTCTTTCGACATAGAACTCAGTTGACTTTTGCCATCGTTCAGTTGTTCCTTCAAGAGTTTGCTCTAACTCAGTGATTCTGACTTGACAATTGTGCAGAATTTTTTCAAGATCTCTAATGCGTCTTCGCAGTGAAGCATTTTCCTCATTACTTTCTTTGAGATCATTAGGTCCTAGACGAACCTTTTCTTGAAACAATGATTCTTCCAGTTGCAAAATGTAAGCATTAAACTCTGAGTTTTTGTTTCTAGACTGATCTAAATCCTCTTCAAGTTTTGTTCGTGCTTCTTGCGTTCTTTGATTAAGCTTCTGGATTTGAACATCTTTGTTTCTGCATCTTTGCATCCAATTGCTAGCCACCTCTTGCTCTACCTCAAGTCTGGTATTGAAATTTTTTCTTTCCAGCTCCCATTTTTCTTTTTCAACATTGGATTCTTCTATCTTTTGGCCTCTGACTTCAAGCTCAACAATCAACTGGTTCATTTCAGATTCAAATCCCTTGAACATGATACTTTTCTCGCTTTCAAATTTAACAAAGATGTCATTCTTCATCTCCTCTAAATCTTTGGCTCGATCTTTTTCTTTTTGCATTTCATTCATGATCTCACGGTGTTCAGCCTTGTGTTTTATAATTCGCTCTCGTCTGTCGACCTCGAAATCTTCCATTTTTTGCTTTCCTTTTTCCAGGCTTTTGAGTAGACAGCTATTCTTCCCTTTTAGATCTTCAACTCGTCTTTTCTCAATGTTCAATTCTCTGGTCATTTGTACCGTCGATTGACTGGGTCCTGATGCTTTTCGGGATTTATATAACTCCTGATAATCTTTCTGTAAGGCTCTGTACTCATCCTCACCTTTTTCTTTATCTTTTCTCAACATTGCACATTGTGACGAATGAAAGTCAATGTCAACCCCCAACATAGCTTTATCTTGTCTCATTTGCTCTAATTCTTTCGACCAGCCATCTCTTTCTGCTTCAAACTCAGCTCTCAGGATTTCAATCTCTGATGAAACCACCTTGATGCGATCATCCATAGAAATATCCTCATTTTGATCTGGTAGAGGAATATTTTCATTTTTCCTGACAGATCTCCATTCTTCATAATCAGGAGTTAACATTTCTTTTGCTGCTTTAGCTCGAATACAAAAAGTTGTTTTCCAAGCTGTAACGGCTTCCATGATATTTCTTTTATAATTTTTGCTGTGAAATGCGAACTCAGATGACTGTAATCCAGCAGTGACAGGTACAAATTGACGACCTTCATACTGTCTTATAACCAGAAGTGGTGCATATCCAATTCCTCCCCATAATCCGAGCAGCATTATCCAGTTGTAATCCCCACATCTGTAAATGAATTCCCTTTGTATTTGCCACGGGGCTCGCCAAACAACGTCATTGCTTTGCAAATTTCGAAAGGCATTAATCCACATATCTTTCTTAATTTCTTTCGGCCATTCCTGCTCCAGAAATTCCTTTAATGGTGAATAATCCGTATTAAAGCGTCGGTATGAAACCTTTTCTGTCTTCCAGAAATGACTACGGATCCACACATATAATAACTGAGTACACCCTGAGAATCGTCCACCTCCTAGCCTTCTGCAAGCATTTAATGATCTGAAGGTCTCTGCTAGGATGGCAGAAACAGGATTAATCTTCTTCGGTAGTTGTTCAAACAAGTCTACCACTGCAGCTTCAACATATCCCAATACTCTTGGGAAGATGACCATACCATATATACCCAGAGCAAATAGATCAAATCGTACTTTAGCGTCTGGATGACTCTGAATAAGCTCTCTGATGTTGGTCCAAGCAATGCCTTCGCTTTCGCCTTTTTGTTTTGTACGGGATGCTACCCATTCTTCTCGTACCCCGGCAATTTTTGCTAATTTAACTCGGAAGGGTTGAGTTTTAATTGACTTTGAATAGATTCGATTCTCCAAAGCCCCTTCGATATGTAACAAAGTTGTGTATTCTTCAATAGTAGGGACCAAGTCCTCCTTATTGAAAGTGAAGCAATTGTACCCTGGATTCCAGAATTGAACTAGGGCTCGGAGTAATTCATCATCAACTTCTACATAGAGCAGGTATGGGATGTCTCCGTAAGTCTGATAAAACTGCAATTTTTTGTTTGAATCCCAACTTTCCCAAATGCTTCGCAAATCTTGCATATCATTTCTTTTTAGTGAAACTGAAGCATAACTGGCCAAGTCAGATACATAATCATCCTGCAGACTATCTCCTTCTTGTCTTTGTAAATCCTCAGCCCACTGTCTTACTTCTGAGTTCAGAATTATTTGACTTGAACACTTTTTATCCATAGATGAAGGCTTTCCAATGCGACAATTAACACAAGGATCAATGTCTTTTATCCTGTATGATGCAATGCAAACAGAAAAATAATGAACACACAAAAAGAAAATAAGTTAGTTTAAAGGATAATAACATTTATTTAATTTAAACATGCTTTTCTAAATAATTTAAATAAACATGTAAAATAAATTAACAGGAAAGACAAAATTTATTTCTCCTGTGTGTACACCTATTTTGGACAAAATTTCGGCATGACTTCTGATCGGAAGAGTTTCTAAGGTTTTTTATATGCAGGGTTTCAGATCTAAGAATGAAGGTACCCGAATTGTCATTGTTAGTGCCCCCTTGGGTTGCTAACCCTCAATCCTAGTCCATTACAGACTAAAGTGGATTGAGTTCAATTCGAGGGGATACATTTCTCTATGCCTGACACGGAGAATAAATTCTCACGAAGACATAGAGCATATGAACCCCGAAAGTTACTTGCTAGGTCTGACACGGAGAATAAATTCTCACGAAGACGTCGCTTTCACTCCCACTTAAAAGGGACAACTCAATTATAGAGCTTTATGTAATGTAATGCAAGTGTTGTGTGTGAGGAGAAATGTTCATACCTCTGACAAAATAACTAATAAAATAAAATACTTGCAAATAACACATATAAATATTATAAAAATAATAAATACATAAAAAATTTGAAAAGAAAGAATTAAAAATTAAATATATAAATTTTTAATTTTTAACTAATAGAGACAATTTATAATTGATTTTTTTTAAAAGTTTGACCAGTCTCCAGCAGAGTCGCCAAGCTGTCGTAACCGGTTTTCGTCCGGGCACGAAATATTAAAATTTGGCGGGGAAATTAATATTAATAAATAATTTTGAAAATAATTTGTGAGTCGCCATCGGCCTTTTTGGATCAGGTAGGTCGAATACCTAAAAATTATTTTTTAAAAGAGTTTTAAGAAAACATCAATTAAAAAATTGAACTGATCTGCGTTTTATAACCAAAAATTCATTCTTTTTAATAATAAAAAGGGATTCGTGGTCGGTTACGTTTAGGGAAGGATTAGCACCCCTACAACGCCCAAAATTGGTACTTTTTAATTATAAATTGTCTCTATTATTAAAAATTTAAAAATTCAAAAATATATTTAATTTATAATCTTATAATTTCAAAATTGTAAAAAAAAAAAATACTTATTTAAAAATATCCGAAAAGAACTTCTAGGTGCCTTAAGACAGCTCTTTTCTTTGATATTGATAAATATTAATTTAAATAATATTGTTTAATTTTAAAACATCAGAATAGGACATCCAGTTGTATTAAGACTGTCCTTTTCTTCGATATTAAAAATAAATATTTAAAAGTTAATATTTATTATATATATTTATGAATATATATCAAAATATTTAACAATATAATAAAATAATAATTCTATTAAACAATATATTTAAAAACAATAAAATAAATAAAGACATATAAAATTAATAACTAAATTATAAAAATAAAACTAATTACTAATTACTAATTAATTGAAATTATAGGGTTTAAATATATTTTTTTTATTTAATAATTTAGTGACCAAAGTGTAATTATTTAAAATTCAAATTTTATAATAGAATAAATTTAAAATATGAACTAGGGATTAAAAAATTACTTATTAAAATTAAGGGATTGAATTTGTAATTTATCATAAATATATTATTTTAATAAAAAGGACTAAAATGAATAAAATTAAAATTCAAAGACTAAATTAAAATATTTATGAATTCAGTTTAGTGACCAAAATGTAAAGTTTACAAGTACTAAGGACTACGGACGGGGTTTAACTTTTCTATAATTACGCGCATAGTCCTTCCCGAAACGACGTCGTTCGGGAAGGACTATAAGAGTCCCAAACCGGCTGGCCCGAAGGGCCAGCCATTTCATTTTTTCCTTTTTTTTTTTTTCTTTTAGCAGAAAGAGAGAGAGAGAGAGAATTCTCTCTGGCCTCTCTCTAGATTCCCTCACCGGAGGGAATCCGGCAGCCGTCTGCCGCCGCGATTTCTGCCGCCGGCCACCGCCGCCGGCCACCGTTTCCGGTGGCCGGAAAAAATATTTTTCATCCTAAATGTAGATCGGACCGTCCTAATGACGGTTCCGATGTTTTTTTTCATTAAAAGGCTCCCAATCGGAGCAAATCTACAATAATACCTTCGGCTTTTCGAAGTTTTGGTGAGATCCGGTGACGATTGGGGCTCTCCGATGACAGGGTAAGCTTTTTGTCTCTCTTCTCTCTTTTTCCTTGCTATGGTTGATGCTGACTGAGATCGTTGGTAGTTTTATATCTCTCTCTATTTTCTTTCTTTTTTTTTTTTTTCTTTTGGTTCTGTCTCTGTCCTTCTGTCTCTGTCTCTCCTTCTTTTTTTTTTCGCAGGTGGGGTGGTGGCTTTTATAGCCACCACCGTTGTAGCCGTCGGACCGGTCCGAAGAGGGGGCCTCGGTGAGTCACCGGACTACCAGTGGTGACTCACCGAGTAGCCATGGCGTGGACGGCTGGTATTCTGTCTTCTGGAGCCTTCGGTTGGGACGTGGCAGCGGCGGAGGCGGTGAGGGCTTCTGGAATCAGCAGCAGCGGCGGCCGCGTGGCCCTAGGGTATCATACCCTAGGGTTTGTGCTGGATGAGTGTGGACCGTTGGATCGTGCCAGATCCAACGGCTGTGATGAGGCGGCTGAGGATGATTAGGGTTAGGAAACCCTAACTGGAAACCTAAACATTTAGGGTTTCTAGTTAGTTTTGGACCGGTTTCAGTTGGTTTGTAACTGGGCCGGTTGAATTGTAATTGGTTTGTAATTTATATGTATTTAATATATTTAATAATAAAATAATAATAATAATAATAATAATAATAATAATAATAATAATAATATTAATATAATAATAATAATAATAATAATAATAATAATAATAATATTAATAATAATAATATGGATAAAAAATTAATATCTTCAGTAGGTACATTTCATCTCAATTTACATTTAATCTAACTTTAATTGAATAAAATATTCATTCACTTGAGATAAGACCAAATCACCCTGAATTAATCTTCTTATTCACTATAAAACCAAGTCACCTCATCCTTATCATATTACAAAGTCAAATATGAATTAATTTGACTTTTATTTATGAAATTCCCCTTGAATTTTTAAATCTTGCGTTTTAGTCACTAAATTCCACTGTTTCGATTAAATTTGAAAAATTGCACATTTCCAACCAAATTTCTCTAACTAAAATATTACAATAATATTTCCAATCATTTTATAACATCCTTCAAACTTTTGTAAAATTTCAATTCGATCTAAATTTCCGATTCCTTACCGACTTTAACCCTTTCTAATTTTTCTTTACTAAATTTCCAAATCAAAAAAAATATAATTTCTATAAACGTCACTCTCAAGAGTGAACTATCTATTTATGAAAATCAAATTCTTTTTTGGAAATTTATCACTTAATTCCCTAAATATTTTCCAAGTTTTATACTTTGACCATCAAATTTTCAAAATTTGCATTTTGGTCATTATCTAAATTTTTTGGGTATTACAATTCTCCCCTCCTTAAGAAAAGTCGTCCTCGGATTTTAAAACTTTCCATGAAAACACTAACTCCCTTTTTATAAGGATTGAACTTTCAATTGTAAATTTGTAACCCTAATTTAGGGGTGTACTAATTGTTAAGACATGCCCACGCCTTAACTATAGACTTCTTCTGCGATAACACAAGAAAGGTTTGCCTTAATTTTGAAGGCTGGGATTGCCAGGCATCATTTCATGAAAGGTTTGCCTCTTTTTTGGGACCCGTCTGCCCCTTTGGCATACATCTATGGTGCTTTAGGGAAGAACTGGTCCCTCACATATAAATTTCCATCTAATCACTTTGTTATTTGCCTTTTTTCCGGTTGCATACTGATCATTATAAGATGGGAAATGTCTCATGGATGTCATTAATTAAACAGAATATATTAACTCTTAATGCTTGCATATTTTATAATTGAATCTAGTAAGTTCTTCTTCCTTTTTAACCTTTTATATTATTTATTTTTTTAAGCTTTGAAATGACATATTAAGAATTTTTTTTACTTTGTTCAAGCATATTTTGATAAATATATATATAATATAGATATATAATAAATTGTATAAAATCACAAAATATTAAATTTAAAATTATTTTTTGTTAAATTAAAATTTATATTTAGATTTAGATATCCAATCCGAAAATTTAAATATTCGATTTTTTCAAATAAAATACGGATCACGGTTTTAGTAATCTAAATTTGAGAAATATATTATAAAAATCCACATATATTAAAAAACAAAAATGCTGGTCTTCAGAATTCCATAGTTGCCTTTTATTATATAGTTTTGAAATTAAATTAAACAGTTAACTCAATTCAATGAGTGTGAGTTATATTAAAAAAAAGGAAAATATGTAAAATTATTTCATGCACCACCGAGGGAATTGCTTGCTATCTTACTGCCATTAACTTTATCTTCATTCAATATGTAAAAGCTATCAACATATGATAAGTGTTCAGAACTGTGCACATCGTGATATGAATATACAATTTTCTATATTTAAAATATTATCTACACGTATTCATATTTAAATGCTATTGAATATAAAGAATAAATTTTTATTAGAAAATTGCTTTTTATTTTCGATTAGTTAATAGAAGAGTATTTTAAATTTCTAATATTGTCATATATTTTATTTAATTTCAGTTTAATTTCAGTTCCAAATACGAAAGGAAATATTGTATGTAAACTTTGTGGCAAAGTTGTGAAAGGAGGAATAACACGGTTTAAAGAGCACATTGCTCATAAAACCGGTGAAGTCGCACCATGTCCTAATGTCACTGGTATGTGAATATGTGATATTGATACTTTATAATTTCTTTAGAAAAAATATAATTTATATTTATTTTTAAATATTAATAATAAATATTATACATTATCAATAGTGTGATTATATTTATTTGATTACAGGTATCATTAGAGAAAGCATGATGAAATTACTTAAAGAAGCCAAGGAAAAGAAAATGGACAAAAAAAGGAGAACAGATGAATTCTTATCACAATTAAGGGAAGAAGAGGATGAATGCGTAGATGATGTTTCTGCTATGAGACAAGCCACTCAAGAAAGTATTCAATCCCAACACGAATGGCATAGAAGAGAAGAATTCAGACGAAGTACGGGTGGTTGGGATAACATTTATGAAGAAGGACGATCTTTTTCTCTTGGATCACGTGGAAGATATCGTGAAGAAAGATCTGAATTTAGTTTAAGGGGAACTATACCTGAATTGGTTAAGATCAAAAGCTCAAGAAAACCAAAGGTTAGCGAGTCTATTTTAAAGACATTGCGTAAAAAGATGGGTGAAGCGGTCTCGAAATTTATAATATACGATCGCCTTCCTTTTCGATTAGCAAGCTCGCCTTGGTTGTATAACTTAATTCAAGTATCAATGGAAGTTGTAAAAGGTGTAAAGCTCCCAACACCTTATGAGATTTCAGATGTGTATTTGACATCGGAGTATGAACAAGTTCGTGAATGGGTAAATGAACTGAAGACGCATCGGAAACAACTGGGTGCAACTCTGATGTGTGATGGTTGGACCAATAGTTTAAATCAAATGCACATCATCAACTTCCTTGTTTATTGTAGTAAAGGAACTGTATTTTGGAAATCTGTGGATGTCTCGAACATTCGTAGTAGAGATGCTGAATTCTACTATAATTTGTTAGACAAAGTTGTTGAAGAAATTGGGGAAGAATACATTATCCAAATAGTGACCGACAATGAGGCAACAATGAAAGCCGTTGGGAAAAGATTAATGTTGAAAAGAAACCATCTTTATTAGACCTCATGTGCAGCTCACTGCTTAGATTTTTTGTCTTGAGGATATTGGAAAAAAGTCTAGTGTAGAAAAAGTGTTAGAGGAAGCGAAGAAAGTGACATGCTTCATATATAATCACATTTGGACCGTTGATTTGATGAAGAAATATACTCGCGGTAAGCAAATTCTTCGCCCTGCTCTTACTCGATTCGCTACTCATTTCATACAGCTTGAGGAGATAACAAGGCAAAACAAGGTTTGAGAGTGATGTTTAAGTCAAAGGTTAGTATTTTATTATTAGTTAATACAGTTACTGATTACTCAAATATAACAATATTTAATGATTTTATTAGTTCCAATTTTTAAATAAGTTAAATTATGTTATTGATTTCTTTTCTTATTAAATATAGGAATTCATAGAATCAAAATGGGGACAATAAAAATCAGGGCCTGCTTATGAAGCCAAAAAAATTGTTTTGGGAAAAGATTTTTGGAAAAAAGCCGTTGATATCATAAAAGTTTACGAACCCCTAGTCAAAGTGCTAAGGCTTGTTGACGGTGATGAAAAACCAACAATTGGTTTTATTTATGAGGCCGTTGATAGAGCTAAACGAGCAATTAAGGAAAATTGTCGATATTCCATCGAGTATGAAAGAATTATTGACAATAGATGGAATTTTATGCATTCCGACTTGCATTCAGCTGGTAAGATAAAATATATCATATCGTTAAGAGTTATTTTTTTTATTTTAAGTTTTATAATTTATATTATTATCATTTGAGCATAAATTATGATTAGGTTATTTCCTCAATCCTCAATTTCAATTTGGGGTGGAGCATTCTGAGAATGTATTAACAGAAACATTAGAAGGAACAAGATCAGTGATTGAAAGATTAGAACCTTCTATTGATAATCAAATCAGAATGGTTAATCAGGTTAGATTCATTCAAGTAATATTATTTGTAACTTAATTAAATAATTTGAAATTGAAATATTTTTCTCATTTTAACTTAAACTTTTATTTATGCAGTTGTTACTATTTTGAAGTAAACACGAGACATTTGATACTCCACTGGCACAAAAAGCTTGGAATCAAATGAATCCAGGTAAATAGTTAATTATATTATTTACTTTATATTATTTAATTATATATGTACATTTTGATGTTAGTTTGAAATTTAAATAATATTATGCAGCTGAGTGGTGGATGATATATGGCACATGTACTCCTGAATTACAATGATTAGCAATTAAAGTGCTTAGTCAAACAACTTCTACATCAAATTGTGAACGAAATTGGAGCACATTCAGCTATATTCACACCAAAGCAAGAAACATGTTGAAGTACAAAAAACTTGAGAAACTAGTGTTTACCTATTATAATATGAGACTTTGAGGCATCAAAAAAGAATGAGCATTGATGATATAAACGCTAGTTACAATCCTATCAGCCTTGATAATATCTTTGAAGATGTTGATTCACTATCAGAATGGCTTCAAGAGAAAGAGAATCCATTATTAGATGGTGAAAATGCTGGTGTGTTGCCTGTGGATACCTCAGATGATGAAATTAATGTTGATGATCAATCTCAACAACAAAATTTATCTCATTCAAGTTCTAGTGCAACACCAAGTCAAAGTGGTGATGGGCCCGATGGTGGTGGTTTAAGTCCAATTGATGACGATGATAGACAGAGTGGTGATGGAGCTGAATTTAGATCTTCTGATCGGTATGGAGAACAATATGTTTATACAGGTAGTCGACATTTTCGTGCTTCATCTAGTAGAGAAAGAAGTGAACCAAGAGCTCAATCAAAAGGAAAAGGGAAAGACACCAGAAAACATACTTCTGAAGGTTTTTCTTCCGGCAGAAGATCGACTTCTAATAACCCTGGGTATAGCAATTCATCTACTAGCACTCATGATTTTTATCCACAGGGACAATATTCATATTTTCAACCTTCACATGGTTTTTATCCACCATTTCCTAATTATGATGTGCCATATCATCCTCAAATGTACCCTCCGCCACCAATGTATCACCCACCTCCACCTCACATGTATCCTCCTCCTCAAGTATATCATCCATCTCAATTATTTGAAAATCAAGGTAAAAATGTTACAGTTTTTGGATATATTTTTGGACAAAGACCACAGAGATCAAGTGGAGATCACTCTCAAAGTGAAGGTGAAGGATCTGATCTTCCTCATTATTCCTCTAATTGGTGAAACTGCTACCACCCCATTTTTAAGGTATGTTTGACCTACCAAAGGAATCTATGTTTCTATGACATTTAATTAGTTATCATTTTTTGGGTTTTTAATTTACATTGTTTGATTGGTTTTAGATTAAAAGAGAGACACCCATAATGAAGATTGTTGAACATCTTGACATAGTTAGGTTGTTTGCACGAGGTATGTGTTGTTTTAAGTATTATACATCTTAACATAGTTATGTTACATGAGGTATGTGTTGTTTTAATTATTGTACATCGTACTTTTATGCTCTTGCTTTAATGAAGATTGTTTTCTTACTTTAATTATCTTATGAGATATGTGTTGTTCTTTTTGCTTACATTTGATATATATATATATATATATATATTATTCTTGAGTTTTTCAGTGAAGGATAACTCTTTGATAAAATGGTAAATAATTTCTTATCTCATAGTTATAGCAAAACTTATTTTTATCCATTTTAATTTATTAGATTTTTCCTATGTTGATAGTATTATTTCTTTTAAATAATAATGTATGCACAATGTCATCGTTAATTAATTATCTTATCCTATCATCGGATTTTTAAAGTCTTCTATTTGGTTAAACTATATTATATATATGTTAATTTCGCTTAGAAAACATTTTAAAAATCTTTATAAATGATTCTTTATAATTATAATTATTTTTATTATGTTTTAAGATAAGTTGTGCAAAATTTAAAAAAATTCACGACCGCAACACCTGCAGTGAACGTGATGACATCCGTTATGTCAGCAACCACGATAAACGCGACGCGACCGAAAACGTGACCGCGAACGCTGTTTAAAACCCTGACACTGAGTGCCTTTTTGTATGTTATGCTAATGGTATTGTTTTCATGTTTCTTGAATATTTTGCCGCTTTCATTGATTGATTATTAAATGTTTCAGGATGACATGCCTAAGCCTGGTGTTGCTGTTCCCCCTCGTCCTTAAGGCGAATGATGCTCAAGTTGAATTCCTATATTTTATTTTGCTTTAATTTGCCTGCATTAGTTTCAAGAACATGGGAGATGTGTAGGAAGGCTTTGATTTCTTGACAAGTTTAATTGCATTTTGGTTATTGATCATTTTCAGCCGACAGTTACGGGTAAGGACAGCACCATTCTCTATGTTTTCACCGACACATGCTATGGTTAATTTAAACCTTCGGCAGCTGTCCCTTAAAACCACCCCATGTTGTTCCAGCTGCTCTCGGTTAAAAATCAGATCAATTCCATTTCATTTTCCATTCCTTGTATTGTTTTCTTTTTGCCGATTTGCATGCCTCGTGTAATGGTGGGATATGGTGGCTCACCTTAAAAAGCCTACACGTTTTATTTCTTTGACACACAATTTCACTCGTAGCAAAATGGGTCATGAATCTTCAAGTCAAGGCATAAAATAATTTCTCAATAATGTAATTATTATGTTTACTCATTATAATAATCAGATCAATATGTTTCATTATCAATTGTGTAAATTTCGATTATAACAATCCTTATTAATTTACAGAAGAGAGAAGAATTAAACTAGCATAATTTACTTAAAATAAAATAATTTGCAATTTGTAAATAAAATGTTAAAACAATCGATAATTAAATATTTTCCGAATGAATTTAGAATCAAAATTTGAATTACTATTTATCTTATTATACAGTGAAAAGGACATGGTTCGATAGTTTGTAGGACAGAAAATGAATTCAAGAATTTAATGTTTAAAACTAATTTTTATAATTCTCGTGCTTTTTACCGGTTAAATCGATTTTAAATCTCAATTGATTGATATATATATATACTTTTCTTTTTATCTATAACATGATTGAAATGAAAGTGGATGTAAGTAGAAGCATCGATTTGTCAATAAGCTTAATCAACAAGCTGAGGACGCGTGATCCACAAGATGGAGACGCCAGGTCTCAAAGCGGCATAGCCAACAGCTCCACAATTTGGACACGCCAGGTTTTGAAGTTTCGGGACGTGTCTTACATGCATGATGGCATATATGCAGAATTATGACCCCCTCACTCTATATGTGTGTATATATACTTGTGTATGTATGCAAGTATGGAGTACAAATAGAAAAATATAGAAGCAAAAATGGCTCATGCAACTTTCACAGCTGATGATCAAAAGCTAGAGTTTTTCAGGCTGCTGAGTGGCCACAAAATCCCTGCCGTTGGATTAGGCACTTGGAGATCTGGTTCTCAGGCCGACAACTCTGTTTTCACTGCCATTGTCGAGGTAATGCTTGCTTCCCTTGTATCATTTTTCATAACATTTCGAGCTTGATTAATATTTGATTAAGCCTCTAATCATGGCTGCAGGGTGGTTACAGACACATAGATACAGCTTGGGAGTACGGGGTTCAAGAAGATGTAATCTCTTTTTTCTCTATAGTATCCCAACATGCAAAGCAAATCTCTTTTTTTGACATTTTCTCTTTGGTTTCTCAGGTTGGCCATGCAATCAAGGCAGCAATACATGCAGGACTTGAGAGGAGGGATCTTTTCATCACTTCCAAGATATGGTAATTTGTGTTACTTTTTTTTTGGTTTGATTTTTACGTTTTCTATGGGATTTTTGTGGTGAAATGTAATATACAGGTGCACAGGCTTGACACCTGAAAGGGTTCGACCTGCATTGCTAAACACCCTCCAAGAACTCCAACTTGAATATCTTGATCTTTATCTGGTAATTATAGATATGTTTCGATTACTATTGATATAACAATGTTGTAGGGTGTTGAAGAAATTATTGAAAAATGAAATGAACCATGAATGCAGATACACTGGCCATTTCGTCTTAGAGAAGGAGCGAGTAGGCCTCCCAAGGCCGGAGAAGTAGAGGAGATGGACATCGAAGGCGTGTGGAGAGAAATGGAAAAGCTCGTCAAAGAGAACCTCGTTAGAGACATCGGTGTCTGCAACTTCAGTTTGAAGAAGATGAACAAGCTGCTAGGGCTTGCTGAAACCATGCCTTCCGTGTGCCAAATGGAAATGCATCCTGGTTGGAGAAACGACAAGATGCTGGAGTTTTGCAAAAACAACTCCATCCATGTCACTGTAAAACACATTTCATTTGAATCATTTCCTGTTTTCCATATTCCACCGTTGATATTTAATTAAGATGTTAAATTTGCAGGCGTACTCGCCGCTTGGTTCATCGGAAGGAGGAAGAGATCTTATCCACGACGAGACGGTAGAAAGAGTAGCGAAGAAGGTGAACAAGAGCCCGGGTCAGGTGCTGGTGAAATGGGGGATGCAGAGGGGAACCAGTGTTATCCCGAAATCAAGCAACCCTGAGAGAATAAAGGAGAACATCAAGGTGTTTGATTGGCAACTGCCGGATGAAGATTTCCAAGCTCTCTGCAACATACCTCAACAGAAACGAGTGTTGGATGGAGAGGAATTGTTTGTGAACAAGAACCAAGGGCCCTTCACAAGCGTGGCTGATATTTGGGATCATGAAGATTGATTAACAAATAAAGGCCATCTACAATCTTGAGATGTTTGCAGTTAATAATATGGTTAATAAATAAGAGACTGGTTATTTATTTGTTTTTCCAGAAGGACTAATGGCTTCACTTGGAAAGAGTTTTGATTCCTGCATGGTGAAACAAAAGAACAAAAATGGTTTACTCAGAACTTCAACCCAGTTGGATCATTTCTTTACATCCAAAATGATTGCATCTTGTTTCAAATCTATGATTACATGTCCAAGCCATGGATCATTACAAAACAATGAAGCTCAAACCCTAACGCATATGACACGAACAAATTTTATGTAGGTTAGTAAATGACGTCAGACAGAATAGTGATTATCCTGCAAACAGATGATTCACAAAAGAAAATTCGCCCAAAAAAATCCAGAGAAAAAAAGTCTCTAGGGTTTAATAAAATATTATCAAATCAAACAACGCCAAAATCAGTCCACAAGCCGGATTGTTATAGCCAAAAATCGTCTTTATTCGAATTTTGCCAAAAATAGAAAAATCCCAAAAATCACTCTAAAGTGAAATTCGAAATAAAATAAGCATATCTCCAAAAAATCCGGCCTAAATCGGATTTAAATTGAGTCAATCGAAATATTACCATAAATAGTAAAAAATATCTAATTCTAGTGATTCGGAGGGAAAAACGGCAGAATTTGAGGTTGAAAAAAAGGCCACATGGAATGTAGCTCATGTGGAGAGCGTGCGCGTCGAAAAGAGCTTTCCGGATTGGGGTCTTATGCGCGATTCTGACACCTGTAGCCAAAAAACTGAAACATACTCAAAACGACCCCAATGAGGAATGTCACAATCAATTTCCGCCTTTGCGCTGATCTGCCAATTCATGGTATCTCAGTGCCATCAAGGTGCAATCTGATAGCTCAGCATCATCTGTCTCGGATCCCCCTGCATCAGTCACCCCGGGTTGGAAAGAACTCGTCCTCGAGTTCAGAGTAGTATCATCAGAATCCACAAAACAATGACTCAGGTGCTTCACATTAAAGACATCAGAAGTCTTCAAGTGGCTGGGAAGGCGCAACCTGTAAGCATTATCATTGATCTTCTGCACGACCTCACAAAGTCCAATCTTCCGATCCTTAAGCTTATTATACTCACCAACAGGAAAACGATCACGAGTTAATATAGCCCAAACAAAATCACCAACATCAAAAAGTACCTGACGACGATGATTGTCGACCCGAGTCTTGTACTTGGAATTGCTCTCATGAATGGTTTGTTTCACCTGCTCATGGAAACCTCGAAGATACTTTGCCATCTCATCTGCTTTAGGACTGAAACGACCTATACGTTGAATAGGGGCTAAGTTCAGTACCCCGGATGGGTTCTGACCATAGACAATCTCAAATGGGCTTAAACCTGTGGTTCTGTTTTTTGATCTGTTGTAGGCAAATTCTGCCTGAGGCAATGCCAAATCCCACTGCTTCGGCTTCATTCCTGCCAAACACCTCAAGAGGTTTCCCAAACTTCGGTTCACCACCTCAGTCTGGCCATCCGTCTGGGGGTGGTAGGCGCTACTGAAATTTAACTGCGTTCCCAGTTTCCCCCACAGGCTCTTCCAGAAATGACTGATGAACTTAGTATCACGATCTGAAGTGATGGATCGAGGAACACCATGTAAATGCACAATCTCCTTGAAATAGAGATGGGCAATCCGATCAGCATCCATAGTCTTTCTGCAAGCTACAAAATGAGCCATCTTGGAAAACCTGTCAACCACAACAAAGATAGAATCTGAGGCCCTTTGGGTGCGGGGTAAGCCTAGTACAAAATCCATGCTGACATCGAACCAAGGAGCTTCAGGAACAGGTAAGGGAGTGTACAAGCCCGCATTAGTGAGAACTCCCTTAGATTGCTGGCACACATAACAACAGTCCACATAATGGGCCACATCACTAGTCAACTTGGGCCAATAAAAGTCAGAAGAAATAAGGGCCAAGGTCTTATCTCGGTCAAAGTGTCCCTCATTATGGAGTTCACTTATAATTTGATGCCTCAATGAACAATCTGGAATGTACAACTGTAATCCACGAAACAGATACCCATTATGCAAAACAAAATCATGACGGTGACCCTCAGTTACCTCCTGAAATATCATTCCAAAGGAAGGATCAGCTGCATACATATCTGTGAACGTCTCAAAGCCTGCAACTTTAGTACTCATGGTGGTGAGAAGTAAGGTACGACGGCTGAGGGCATATGCGATGCGGTTCAAACTCCCTGCATGGTGCCTCAGCGTAAAAGTGAATTCTTGCAAGTATGCCACCCACTTGGCATGACGTCTACTAAGCTTGTGTTGTCCATTGATGTACTTCAAGGCCTCATGATCGGTAAACAGAATAAACTCCTTCTGTACTAGGTAGTGACGCCAATGCTTCAGGGACTGAACTATGGCATAGAACTCCAGATCATAAGTGGAATAATTTTTCTTTGATCCCGATAGTTTTTCACTGAAAAAAGCAACCGGACGACCTGCCTGACTCAGAACACCACCAATGCCAACGCCAGATGCATCATAATTTACCTCGAACACTTTGTCAAAATCTGGAAGTGCCAAAACTGGAGCCTCGGTCATCTTCTGCTTGACCAGTTGAAAACTGGCCTCTGCCTCCTCAGACCACTGGAAATCACGCCCCTTGAGGCACTCTGTGATAGGGACGATCAGAGTACTGAAATTTCTAATGAATCGGCAGTAAAAAGACACCAAGCCATGGAAACTTCGGATGTCATGTAAGGTCTTTGGTCTGGGCCACTCCAAGACTGCATCTACCTTTGACTGATCTGCATGAACACCATCAGTAGACACAATAAAACCAAGAAAAGTCACAGAAGTAGTGAAGAAAGAACACTTCTTTTGATTGACAAACAAGCACTCCATTTTTAGCATCTCAAAAACAGCTCGGAGGTGATCGAAGTGTGAAGTCCATGTCGGACTATAAACGAGGATATCATCGAAGTAAACTACAACAAATTTCCCCATAAAAGGCCGCAAGACCTGATGCATAAATCTCATGAACGTACTGGGCGCATTGGATAGCCCGAAAGGTATGACCATCCACTCATACAACCCTTGTGGCGTTTTAAACGCCGTCTTCCACTCATCTCCAGGTCTTATTCTGATTTGGTGGTAACCACTCTTAAGGTCAATTTTTAAGAAGACCTTAGAACCAGATAGTTGATCCAACATATCATCTAGACGGGGAATTGGAAACCGGTACTTAACTGTAATTCTATTGATCGCTCGGCTGTCAACACACATACGCCAAAAACCATCTTTCTTTGGCACTAGCAGAGCAGGGACTGCACATGGGCTCATACTCTCTCGGATATAGACCCTCTCCAACAACTCTTCCACTTATCGCTACAACTCTTCAGCCTCTTTGGGACTGAGGCGATATGCTGGTCGATTTGGCAAACTTGACCCAGGAACAAGGTCAATTTGATGCTGAATATCCCTCATAGGTGGTAGCCTAGGAGGAAGATCCTCTGGCATCAAGTTAGAGAATTCTGCTAGCAGCCGCTGCACTTCTACTGGTAAATCTGCATCCACGTCTACTGCATTGTTCTCGCAAGGTAGTAAGGCATAGACCACGTCGCCATGCTCAATCTCATCTAAAAACCTGAACATAGAAAGCATAGTAGTATTATGGGTTATTGGGGTAGGAGTGAGTCCTTCCCGCCGGGGTGCCAACACAATCTTTTTTCCCTTGATGCTAAGGGAATATGTATTCTTCCGTCCATCATGAATGACACTGCAATCATACTGCCAGGGTCGACCCAACAATATATGACACGCATCCATAGACACAACATCACACCATACATTATCAAAATATTTTCTACCAATTGAAAAAGACACGAGGCATCGCCTATCAACTGTTACCTCACTGCCTTTATTTAGCCATGATAGCTTGTATGGCTTAGGATGACGGTCCATCTTCAACTGCAATTTCTGTACAACCTCCTCGGACACTACATTCTCACAACTGCCGCTGTCAATGATCATTTTGCAGACTTTATCTGCAACTGTGCAGGTCATGTGGAAAATATTGGTTCTCAACCAATCGTCCCCTGAATCGCCCTTGGGAGTAAGTAGACTCTTGCGAACGACCAGAGTCTCATGACCATCTTCATACAATACATCATCAGTCTCATCATCGTCATACACGGGTTCGCCAATCTCCTCAGTCTCGTCTTCCGCGTTTTCCTCAATCAACAAATTTTTTCTCTTTTGGCTAGCAGACTTCTTGCAATCAGTCGCCCTATGCCCTTGTTCACCACAACGAAAACATCTAATAGTAGGGTTAGAATTACCCTGCGGTGGCTGTTGAGCAGGACGGGAATCCTGAGGACGAACTGGTCGACTGTTGTGATCGTTCCTGATCATTGGTCTCCTGTTTTGCTGTTTTTCAACAGCAAGTGCACGCTGGTAAGCTTACGAAACACTCCACAGTGAATGAAGGCTGAGGATATCTTGTAAGGGCTGGCGTAAACCCCCCAAATACCGCACCACCATTTGCTCCTCCGTCTCAGATAAATCGTTCCGGGCGACCAATTGGTAAAACTTCTCCGTGTAATCATCGACTGATCGTGCGCCCTGCCTTAACGTATGAAGTCGCTGAAACAAGGTTTGTGTGTAGCCGAAGGGAAGTAAGTGACCCTTCATCTTCTTCTTCATCTTCTCCCAATCAATGATCTTGGCCTTGCCCTGGCCTTTCGTGAATGTCGCAACTGTTCCCACCACGCAGATGCTCTGCCCTTGAGTTTGATGGTGATCATTTCACTTTCAAACGATCAAGGACTTCCTTATATTCAAAAATACGCTCTACTTCATTAATCCAATCCACGAATCCCTCAGCCTGTAACATACCAGAAAACTCAGGGAGATCGACCCGAAAACCGAGGTCTCCATGACGCTCTTCCCGACCACGGTGTTCCCGAAATAGAGGACGATTGTGATATGGGTTTTCAAAAGCGGAATTGGTAACGTGATCAGAGGCCTCACGATCCTCGAAATCTTGCACCGCCAGGCACTGGGTTAATTCTGCGACTTGCCTCTATAAATCCGCAATCATCACATCCTAAACGTTGCGATCACGGCGTTGGGCTTCCTCATTCGGAACCTGCTCACGACGACCATGACCACGACCTCCAGCCATTGAAACTGGTGAAATTTCCCAGGAAGATGTTGAAGCTCTGAAGCCAACTGACGCCAGACAGAATAGTGATTATCCTGCAAGCGCTCCAACAGATGATTCACAAAAGAAAATTCGCCCAAAAAAATCCAGAGAAAAAAAGTCTCTAGGGTTTAATAAAATATTATCAAATCAAACAATGCCAAAATCAGTCCACAAGCCGGATTGGTATAACCAAAAATCGTCTTTATTCGAATTTTGCCAAAAATAGAAAAATCCCGAAAATTACTCTAAATTGAAATTTGAAATAAAATAAGAAATCTCCAAAAAAATCCGGCCTAAATCGGATTTAAATTGACTTCCTACATGACAATCGAAATATTACCATAAATAAAAAAAAATATCTAATTTTAGTGATTCGGAGGGGAAACGGCAGAATTTGAGGTTTAAAAAAAGACCAAATGGAGCATAGCTCATATGAAGAGCGTGCGCATCGAAAAGAGCTTTCCAGATTGGGGTCTTATGCGCGATTCTGACACCTGTAGCCAAAGTTATGGCCAAAAGACTGAAACATACTCAAAACGACCCCAAAGAGGAACATGTCACAATCAATTCCCGCCTTTGCACTGATCTGCCAATTCATGGTATCTCAGCGCCATCAAGGTGTAATCTGACAGCTCAACATCATCTGTCTCGTATCCCCCTGCATCAGTCACCCCGGGTTGGAAAGAACTCGTCCTCGAGTTTAGAGTAGTGTCATCAGAATCCACAAAATAATGACTCAGGTGCTTCACATTAAAGACATCAGAAGTATTCAAGTGGCTGGGAAGGCGCAACCTGTAAGCATTATCATTGATCTTCTGCACGACCTCACAAGGTCCAATCTTCCGATCCTTAAGCTTATTATACTCACCAACAGGAAAACGATCATGAGTTAATACAGCCCAAACAAAATCACCAACATCAAAAAGTATCTGACGACGATTATTGTCGACCTGAGTCTTGTACTTGGTATTGCTCTCATGAATGGTTTGTTTCACCTGCTCATGGATACCCCGAAGATACTTTTCCATCTCATCTGCTTTAGGACTTAAACGACCTATACGTGGAATAGGGGCTAAGTCCAGCACCCCGGATGGGTTCTGACCATAGACAATCTCAAATGGGCTTAAACCCGTGGTTCTGTTTTTTGATCTGTTGTAGGCAAATTCTGCCTGAGGCAATGCCAAATCCCACTGCTTCGGCTTCATTCCTTCCAAACACCTCAAGAGGTTTCCCAAACTTCGGTTCACCACCTCGGTCTGGCCACCCGTCTGGGGGTGGTAGGCGCTACTGAAATTCAACTGCATTCCCAGTTTCCCGCACAGGTTCTTCCAGAAATGACTGATGAACTTAGTATCACGATCTGAAGTGATGGATCGAGGAACACCATGTAAATGCACAATCTCCTTGAAAAAGAGATGGGCAATCCGGTCAGCATCCATAGTCTTTCTACAAGCTACAAAATGTGCCATCTTGGAAAACCTGTCAACCACAACAAAGATAGAATACGAGACCCTTTGGGTGCGGGGTAAGCCTAGTACAAAATCCATGCTGACATCGAACCAAGGAGCTTCAGGAACAGGTAAGGGAGTGTACAAGCCCGCATTGGTGAGAACTCCCTTAGATCGTTGGCACACATAACAACGATCCACATAATGGGCCACATCACTAGTCAACTTGGGCTACATGGAAAAAAATATCTAATTCTAGTGATTCGGAGGGGAAAATGGCAGATATTAAAGTTGAAAAAAGGCCACATAGAGCATAGCTCATGTGGAGAGCGTGCGCGTCGAAAAGGGCTTTTCGGATTGGGGTCTTACGAGCGATTCTGACACCTATAGCCAAAGTTATGGCCAAAAGACTGAAACATACTCAAAACAACCCCAATGAGGAACATGTCACAATCAATTCCCTCCTTTGCGCTGATCTGCCAATTCATGGTATCTCAGCGCCATCAAGGTGTAATTTGACAGCTCAGCATCATCTGTCTCGGATCCCCCTGCATCAGTCACACCGGGTTGGAAAGAACTAGTCCTCGAGTTCAGAGTAGTGTCATCAGAATCCACAAAACAATGACTCAGGTGCTTCACATTAAAGATATCAGAAGTCTTTAAGTGTCTGGGAAGGCGCAACCTGTAAGCATTATCATTGATCTTCTGCACGACCTCACAAGGTCCAATCTTCCAATCCTTAAGCTTATTATACTCACCAACAGGAAAACGATCACGAGTTAATACAGTCCAAACAAAATCACCAACATCAAAAAGTACCTGACGACGATGATTGTCGACCCGAGTCTAGTACTTGGTATTGCTCTCATGAATGGTTTGTTTCACCTGCTCATGGATACCCTGAAGATACTTTGCCATCTCTTCTGCTTTAGGACTGAAACGACCTATACGTGGAATAGGGGCTAAGTCTAGCACCCCGGATGGGTTCTGACCATAGACAATCTCAAATGGGCTTAAACCTGTGGTTCTGTTTTTTGATCTGTAGTAGGTAAATTCTGCCTGAGGCAATGCCAAATCCCACTGCTTCGGCTTCATTCCTGCCAAACACCTCAAGAGGTTTCTCAAACTTCGATTCACCACCTCGGTTTGGCCATCCGTCTGGGGGTGGTAGGCGCTACTGAAATTCAACTGTGTTCCCAGTTTCCCCCACAGGCTCTTCTAGAAATGACTGATGAACTTAGTATCGCGATCTGAAGTGATGGATCGAGGAACACCATGTAAACGCATAATCTCCTTGAACTAGAGATTGGCAATCCGGTCAGCATCCATAGTCTTTCTGCAAGCTACAAAATGAGCCATCTTGGTAAACCTGTAAATTACAATAAAGATAGAATCCGAGGCCCTTTGGGTGCGGGGTAAACCTAGTACAAAATCCATACTGACATCGAACCAAGGAGCTTCAGGAACAGGTAAGGGAGTGTACAAGCCCACATTGGTGAGAACTCCCTTAGATCGCTGGCACACATAACAACGGTCCACATAATGGGCCACATCACTAGTCAACTTGGGCCACATGGAAAAAAATATCTAATTCTAGTGATTTGGAGGGGAAAACGGCAGAATTTAAGGTTGAAAAAAAGGAAAAATGGAGCATAGCTTATATGGAGAGTGTGCGCGTCGAAAAGAGCTTTCCGGATTGGGGTCTTATGCGCGATTCTGACACATGTAGCCAAAGTTATGGCAAAAAGACTAACACATACTCAAAACGACCCCAATGAGGAACATGTCACAATCAATTCCCGCCTTTACGCTAATCTTCCAATTCATGGTATCTCAGTGCCATCAAGGTGCAATCTGACAGCTCAACATCATCTGTCTCGGATCCCCCTGCATCAGTCACCCCGGGTTGGAAAGAACTCATCCTCGAGTTCAGAGTAGTGTCATCAGAATCCACAAAATAATGACTCAGGTGCTTCACATTAAAGACATCAGAAGTCTTCAAGTGGCTGGGAAGGCGCAACCTGTAAGCATTATCATTGATCTTCTGCACAACCTCACAATGTCTAATCTTCCAATCCTTAAGCTTAGTATACTCACCAACAGGAAAACGATCACGAGTTAATACAGCCCAAAAAAAATCACCAACATCAAAAAGTACCTAACGATGATGATTGTCGACCAGAGTCTTGTACTTGATATTACTCTCATGAATGGTTTGTTTCACCTGCTCATGGATACCCCGAAGATACTTTTCCATCTCATCTGCTTTAGGACTTAAACGACCTATAGATGGAATAGGGGCTAAGTCCAGCACCCCGGATGGGTTCTGACCATAGACAATCTCAAATGGGCTTAAACCTGTGGTTTTGTTTTTTGATCTGTTGTAGGCAAATTCTGCCTGAGGCAATGCCAAATCCCACTGCTTCGGCTTCGTTCCTGCCAAACACCTCAAGAGGTTTCTCAAACTTCGGTTCACCACCTCGTTCTAGTGATCCGTCTAGGGGTGGTAGGAGCTACTGAAATTCAACTGCGTTCCCAGTTTCCCCCACAGGCTCTTCCAGAAATGACTGATGAACTTAGTATCATGATCTGAAGTGATGGATGGAGGAACACCATGTAAACGCACAATCTCCTTGAAATAGAGATTGGCAATCTGGTCAGCATCCATAGTCTTTCTGCAAGCTACAAAATGAGCCATCTTGGAAAACCTGTCAACCACAACAAAGATAGAATCCGAGGCCCTTTGGGTGCGGGGTAAGCCTAGTACAAAATCCATGCTGACATCAAACCAAGGAGCTTCAGGAACAGGTAACGGAGTGTACAAGCCCGCATTGGTGAGAACTCCCTTAGATCGCTGGCACATATAACAACGGTCCAAATAATGGGCCACATCACTAGTCAACTTGCGTCACATGGAAAAAAATATCTAATTCTAGTGATTCGGAGGGGAAAACGGCAGAATTTAAGGTTTAAAAAAAGACCACATGGAGCATAGCTCATATTAAGAGCGTGCGTGTCGAAAAGAGCTTTCTGGATTGGGGTCTTATGCGCGATTCTGATACCTGTAGCCAAAGTTATGGCAAAAAGACTGACACATACTCAAAACGACCCCAATGAGGAACATGTCACAATCAATTCCCGCCTTTGCACTGATCTGCCAATTCATGGTATCTCAGCGCCATCAAGGTGCAATCTGACAGCTCAGCATCATCTGTCTCGGATCCCCCTGCATCAGTCACCCCGGGTTGGAAAAAACTCGTCCTCGAGTTCAGAGTAGTGTCATCAGAATCCACAAAACAATGACTCAGGTGCATCACATTAAAGACATCAGAAGTCCTTAAGTGTCTGGGAAGGCGCAACCTGTAAGCATTATCGTTGATCTTCTGCACGACCTCACAAGGTCCAATCTTCCGATCCTTAAGCTTATTATACTCACCAACAGGAAAACGATCACGAGTTAATACAACCCAAACAAAATCACCAACATCAAAAAGTACCTAACGACGATGATTGTCGACCCGAGTCTAGTACTTGGTATTGCTCTCATGAATGGTTTGTTTCACCTGCTCATGGATACCCCGAAGATACTTTGCCATCTCTTCTGCTTTAGGACTGAAACGACCTATACGTGGAATAGGGGCTAAGTCCAGCACCCCGGATGGGTTCTGACCATAGACAATCTCAAATGGGCTTAAACCTGTGGTTCTATTTTTTGATCTGTTGTAGGCAAATTCTGATCGAGGCAATGCCAAATCCCACTGCTTCGGCTTCATTCCTGCCAAACACCTCAAGAGGTTTCCCAAACTTCGATTCACCACCTCGGTCTGGCCATCCGTCTGGGGGTGGTAGGCGCTACTGAAATTCAACTGCGTTCCCAGTTTCCCCCACAGGCTCTTCCAGAAATGACTAATGAACTAGTATCGCGATCTGAAGTGATGGATCGAGGAACACCATGTAAACGCATAATCTCCTTAAAATAGAGATTGGCAATCCGGTCAGCATCCATAGTCTTTCTGCAAGCTAAAAAATGAGCCATCTTGGTAAACCTGTCAACCACAACAAAGATAGAATCCGAGGCCCTTTGGGTGCGGGGTAAGCCTAGTACAAAATCCATGCTGACATCGAACCAAGGAGCTTCAGGAACAGGTAAGGGAGTGTACAAGCCCGCATTGGTGAGAACTCCCTTAGATCGCTGGCACACATAACAACGGTCCACATAATGGGCCACATCACTAGTCAACTTGGGCCACATGGAAAAAAATATCTAATTTTAGTGATTCGGAAGGGAAAACGGCAGAATTTAAGGTTGAAAAAAGGCCACATGGAGCATAGCTTATGTGGAGAGCGTGCGCGTCGAAAAAATCTTTCCGGATTGGGGTCTTATGCGCGATTCTGACACATGTAGCCAAAGTTATGGTAAAAAGACTGACACATACTCAAAACGACCCCAATGAGGAACATGTCACAATCAATTCCCCCTTTACGCTAATCTGCCAATTCATGGTATCTCAGCGCCATCAAGGTGCAATCTGACAGCTCATCATCATCTGTCTCGGATCCCCCTGCATCAGTCACCCCGGGTTATAATGAACTTATCCTCGAGTTCAGAGTAGTGTCATCAGAATCCACAAAATAATGACTCAGGTGCTTCACATTAAAGACATCAGAAGTCTTCAAGTGGCTGGGAAGGCGCAACCTGTAAGCATTATCATTGATCTTCTGCACAACCTCAAAAGGTCCAATCTTCCGATCCTGAAGCTTATTATACTCACCAAAAGGAAAACGATCACGAGTTAATATAGCCCAAACAAAATCACCAACATCAAAAACTACCTAACGACAATGATTGTCGACCAGAGTCTTGTACTTGATATTACTCTCATGAATGGTTTATTTCACCTGCTCATGGATACCCCGAAGATACTTTGCCATCTCATCTGCTTTAGGACTGAAACGACCTATACATGGAATAGGGGCTAAGTCCAGCACCCCGGATGGGTTCTGAACATAGACAATCTCAAATGGGCTTAAACTTGTGGTTCTGTTTTTTGATCTGTTGTAGGAAAATTCTGCCTGAGGCGATGCCAAATCCCACTGCTTCGGCTTCGTTCCTGCCAAACACCTCAAGAGGTTTCCCAAACTTCGGTTCACCACCTCGTTCTAGTGATCCGTCTGGGGGTGGTAGGCGCTACTGAAATTCAACTGCGTTCCCAGTTTCCCCCACAGGCTCTTCCAGAAATGACTGATGAACTTAGTATCATGATCTGAAGTGATGGATTGAGGAACACCATGTAAACGCACAATCTCCTTGAAATAGAGATGGGCAATCTGGTCAGCATCCATAGTCTTTCTGCAAGCTACAAAATGAGCCATCGTGGAAAACCTGTCAACCACAACAAAGATAGAATCCGAGGCCCTTTGGGTGCGGGGTAAGCCTAGTACAAAATCCATACTGACATTGAACCAAGGAGCTTCAGGAACAGGTAAGGGAGTGTACAAGCCCGCATTGGTGAGAACTCCCTTAGATCACTGGCACACATAACAACGGTCCACATAATGGGCCACATCACTAGTCAACTTGGGCCACATGGAAAAAAATATCTAATTCTAGTGATTCGGAGGGGAAAATGGCAGAATTTAAGGTTGAAAAAAAGACCACATGGAGCATAGCTCATGTAGAGAGCGTGCGTGTCGAAAAGAGCTTTCCGGATTGGGGTCTTATGCGCGATTCTGACACATGTAGCCAAAGTTATGGCAAAAAGACTGACACATACTAAAAACGACCCCAATGAGGAACATGTCACAATCAATTCTCGCCTTTGCGCTGATATGCCAATTCATGGCATCTCAGCGCCATCAAGGTGCAATCTGACAGCTCAGCATCATCTGTCTCGAATCCCCCTGCATCAGTCACCCCGGGTTGGAAAGAACTCGTCCTCGAGTTCAGAGTAGTGTCATCAGAATCCACAAAACAATGACTCAGATGCTTCACATTAAAGACATCAGAAGTCTTCAAGTGGCTGGGAAGGCGCAACCTGTAAGCATTGTCATTGATCTTCTGCACGACCTCACAAGGTCCAATCTTCCGATCCTTAAGCTTATTATACTCACCAAGAGGAAAACGATCACGAGTTAATACAACCCAAACAAAATCACCAACATCAAAAAGTACCTGACGACGATGATTGTCGACCCGAGTCTACTACTTGGTATTGCTCTCATGAATGGTTTGTTTCACCTGCTCATGGATACCCCGAAGATACTTTGCCATCTCTTCTGCTTTAGGACTGAAACGATCTATACGTGGAATAGGGGCTAAGTCTAGCACCCCGGATGGGTTCTGACCATAGACAATCTCAAATGGGCTTAAACCTGTGGTTCTGTTTTTTGATCTGTTGTAGGCAAATTATGCCTGAGGCAATGCCAAATCCCACTGCTTCGGCTTCATTCCTGCCAAACACCTCAAGAGGTTTCCCAAACTTCGATTCACCACCTCGGTCTGGCCATCCGTCTGGGGGTGGTAGGCGCTACTGAAATTCAACTGCGTTCCCAGTTTCCCCCACAGGCTCTTCCAGAAATGACTGATGAACTTAGTATCACGATCTGAAGTGATGGATCAAGGAACACCATGTAAACGCACAATCTCCTTGAAATAGAGATGGGCAATCCGATCAGCATCCATAGTCTTTCTGCAAGCTACAAAATGAGCCATCTTGGAAAACCTGTCAACCACAACAAAGATAGAATCCAAGGCCCTTTGGGTGCGGGGTAAGCCTAGTAGAAAATCCATGCTGACATCGAACCAAGGAGCTTCAGGAACAGGTAAGGGAGTGTACAAGCCCTCTTTGGTGAGAACTCCCTTAGATCGCTGGCACATATAACAACGGTCCACATAATGGGCCACATCACTAGTCAACTTGGGCCATATGGAAAAAATATCTAATTCTAGTGATTTGGAGAGGAAAACGACAGAATTTAAGGTTGAAAAAAAGGCCACATGGAGCATAGCTCATACGGAGAGCGTGCGCGTCGAAAAGAGCTTTCCGGATTGGGGTCTTATGCACAATTCTGACACCTGTAGCCAAAGTTATGGCCAAAAGACTGAAACATACTTAAAACGACCCCAATAAGGAACATGTCACAATCAATTCCCGCCTTTGCGCTGATCCGCCAATTCATGGTACCTAAGCGCCATCAAGGTACAATCTGACAGCTCAGCTTCATCTATCTCGGATCCCCCTGCATCAGTCACCCCGGGTTGGAAAGAACTCGTCCTCGAGTTCAGAGTAGTGTCATCAGAATCCACAAAACAATGACTCAGGTGCTTCACATTAAAGACATCAGAAGTCTTCAAGTGGCTGCGAAGGCGCAACCTGTAAGCATTATCATTGATCTTCTGCACGACCTCACAAGGTCCAATCTTCCGATCCTTAAGCTTATTATACTCACCAACAGGAAAACGATCACGAGTTAATACAGCCCAAACAAAATCACCAACATCAAAAAGTACCTGACGACGATGATTGTCGACCCGAGTCTTGTACTTGGTATTGCTCTCATGACTGGTTTGTTTCACCTGCTCATGGATACCCCGAAGATACTTTTCCATCTCATCTGCTTTAGGACTGAAACGACCTATACGTGGAATAGGGGCTATGTCCAGCACCCCGGATGGGTTCTGACCATAGACAATCTCAAATGGGCTTAAACCTGTGGTTCTGTTTTTTGAGCTGTTGTAGGCAAATTCTGCCTGAGGCAATGCCAAATCCCACTGCTTCGGCTTTGTTCCTGCCAAACACCTCAAGAGGTTTACCAAACTTCGGTTCCCCACCTCGGTCTGGCCATCCGTCTGGGGGTGGTAGGCGCTACTGAAATTCAACTGCGTTCCCAGTTTCCCCCACAGGCTCTTCCAGAAATGACTGATGAACTTACTATCATGATCTGAAGTGATGGATCGAGGAACACCATGTAAACGCACAATCTCCTTGAAATAGATATGGGAAATCCGGTCAGCATCCATAGTCTTTCTGTAAGCTACAAAATGAGCCATCTTGGGAAACCTGTCAACCACAACAAAGATAGAATCTGAGGCCCTTTGGGTGCGGGATAAGCCTATTACAAAATCCATGCTGTCATCGAACCAAGGAGCTTCAGGAATAGGTAAGGGAGTGTAAAAGCCCGCATTGGTGAGAACTCCCTTAGATCACTGGCACACTTAAATACGGTCCACATAATGGGCCACATCACTAGTCAACTTGGGCCACATGAAAAAAATATCTAATTCTAGTGATTTGGAGGGGAAAACGGTAGAATTTAAGGTTAAAAAAAGGCCACATGGAGCATAGCTTATGTGAAGAGCATGCGCGTCAAAAAGAGCTTTCCAGATTGGGGTCTTATGCGCAATTCTGACACATGTAGCCAAAGTTATGGCCAAAAGACTGAAACATACTCAAAACGACCCCAATGAGGAACATGTCACAATCAATTCCCGCCTTTGCGCTGATCTGCCAGTTCATGGTATCTCAGCGCCATCAAGGTGCAATCTGACAGCTCAGCATCATCTATCTCGGATCCCCCTGCATCAGTCACCCCGGGTTGGAAAGAACTCGTCCTCGAGTTCAGAGTAGTGTCATCAGAATCCACAAAACAATGACTCAGGTGCTTCACATTAAAGACATCAGAAGTCTTCAAGTGGCTGGGAAGGCGCAACCTGTAAGCATTATCATTGATCTTCTGCATGACCTCACAAGGTCCAATCTTCCGATCCTAAGCTTATTATACTCACCAACAGGAAAACGATCACGAGTTAATACAACCCAAACAAAATCACCAACATCAAAAAGTACCTGACGACGATGATTGTCGACCCGAGTCTTATACTTGGTATTGCTCTCATGAATGGTTTGTTTCACCTGCTCATCGATACCCCGAAGATACTTTGCCATCTCATATGCTTTAAGATTGAAACGACCTATACGTGGAATAGGGGCTAAGTCCAGCACCCCGGATGGGTTCTGACCATAGACAATCTCAAATGGGCTTAAACCTGTGGTTCTGTTTTTTGATCTGTTGTAGGCAAATTCTGCCTGAGGCAATGCCAAATCCCAATGCTTCGGCTTCATTCCTTCCAAACACCTCAAGATGTTTCCCAACCTTCGGTTCACCACCTCGGTCTGGCCATCCATCTGGGGGTGGTAGGCGCTACTGAAATTCAACTGCGTTCCCAGTTTCCCCCACAGGCTCTTCCAGAAATGACTGATGAACTTAGTATCACGATCTGAAGTGATGGATCGAGGAACACCATGTAAACGCACAATCTCCTTGAAATAGAGATGGACAATCCGGTCAGCATCCATAGTCTTTCTACAATCTACAAAATGAGCCATCTTGGAAAACCTGTCAACCACAACAAAGATAGAATCCGAGGCCCTTTGGGTGCAGGGTAAGCCTAGTACAAAATCCATGCTGACATCGAACCAAGGAGCTTCAAGAACAGGTAAGGGAGTGTACAAGCCCGTATTGGTGAGAACTCCCTTAGATCACTGGCACACATAACAACGGTCCACATAATGGGCCACATCACTAGTCAACTTGGGCCACATGGAAAAAAATATCTAATTCTAGTGATTCAGAGGGGAAAACGGTAGAATTTAAGGTTGAAAAAAGGCCACATTAAGCATGGCTCATATGAAGAGCGTGCGCGTCGAAAAGAGCTTTCTTGATTGGGGTCTTATGCGCGATTCTGACACCTGTAGCCAAAGTTATGGCCAAAAGACTGAAACATACTCAAAACGACCCCAATGAGGAACATGTCACAATCAATTCTCGCCTTTGCGCTGATCTGCCAATTCATGGTATCTCAGCGCCATCAAAGTGCAATCTGACAGCTCAGCATCATCTATCTCGGATCCCCCTGCATCAGTCACCCCGGGTTGGAAAGAACTCGTCCTCGAGTTCAGAGTAGTGTCATCAGAATCCACAAAACAATGACTCAGGTGCTTCACATTAAAGACATCAGAAGTCTTCAAGTGGCTGGGAAGGCGCAACCTGTAAGCATTATCATTGATCTTCTGCACGACCTCACAAGGTCCAATCTTCCGATCCTAAGCTTATTATACTCACCAATAGGAAAACGATCACGAGTTAATACAGCCCAAACAAAATCGCCAACATCAAAAAGTACCTGACGACGATGATTGTCGACCCGAGTCTTGTACTTGGTATTGCTCTCATGAATGGTTTGTTTCACCTGCTGATGGATACCCCGAAGATACTTTGCTATCTCGTATGCTTTAGGACTGAAACGACCTATACGTGGAATAGGGGCTAAGTCCAGCACCCCAGATGGGTTCTGAACATAGACAATCTCAAATGGGCTTAAACTTGTGGTTCTGTTTTTTGATCTGTTGTAGGAAAATTCTGCCTGAGGCAATGCCAAATCCCACTGCTTCGGCTTCGTTCCTTCCAAACACCTCAAGAGGTTTCCCAAACTCCAGTTCACCACCTCGGTCTGGCGATCCATCTAGGGGTGGTAGGCGCTATTGAAATTTAACTGCGTTCCCAGTTTCCCCCACAGGCTCTTCCATAAATGACTGATGAACTTAATATCACGATCTGAAGTGATGGATAGAGGAACACCATGTAAACGCACAACCTCCTTGAAATAGAGATGGAAAATCCGATCAGCATCCATAGTCTTTCTGCAACCTACAAAATGAGCCATCTTGGAAAACCTGTCAACCACAACAAAGATAGAATCCGAGGCCCTTTGGGTGCGGGGTAAGCCTAGTACAAAATCCATGCTGACATCGAACCAAGGAGCTTCAGGAACAGGTAAGGGAGTGTACAAGCCCGCATTGGTGAGAACTCCCTTAGATCACTGGCACACATAACAACGGTCCACATAATGGGCCACATCAGTAGTCAACTTGGGCCACATGGAAAAAAATATCTAATTCTAGTGATTCGAAGGGGAAAACGACAGAATTTAAGGTTGAAAAAATGGCCACATGGAGCATGGCTCATATGAAGAGCGTACACCTCGAAAAGAGCTTTTTGGATTGGGTTCTTATGCGCGATTCTGACACCTGTAGCCAAAGTTATGGCCAAAAGACTGAAACATACTCAAAACGACCCCAATGAGGAACATGTCACAATCAATTCCCGCCTTTGCGCTGATCTGCCAATTCATGGTATCTCAGCGCCATCAAGGTGTAATCTGACAGCTCAGCATCATCTATCTTGGATCCCCCTGCATCAGTCACCCCGGGTTGGAAAGAACTCATCCTCGAGTTCAGAGTAGTGTCATCAGAATCCACAAAACAATGACTCAGGTGCTTCACATTAAAGACATCAGAAGTCTTCAAGTGGCTGGGAAGGTGCAACCTGTAAGCATTATCATTGATCTTCTGCACGACCTCACAAGGTCCAATCTTCCGATCCTAAGCTTATTATACTCACCAACAGGAAAACGATCACGAGTTAATACAGCCCAAACAAAATCACCAACATCAAAAAGTACCTGACGACGATGATTGTCAACCCGAGTCTTGTACTTGGTATTGCTCTCATGAATGGTTTGTTTTACCTGCTCATAGATACCCTGAAGATACTTTGCCATCTCATATGCTTTAGGATTGAAACGACCTATACGTGGAATAGGGGCTAAGTCCAGCACCCCGGATGGGTTCTGACCATAGACAATCTCAAATGGGCTTAAACATGTGGTTCTGTTTTTTGATCTGTTGTAGGCAAATTCTGCCTGAGGCAATGCCAAATCCCACTGCTTCGGCTTCGTTCCTTCCAAACACCTCAAGAGGTTTGCCAAACTTTGGTTCACCACCTCGGTCTGGCCATCCGTCTAGGGGTGGTAGGCGCTACTGAAATTCAACTGCGTTCCCAGTTTCCCCCACAGGCTCTTCCAGAAATGACTGATGAACTTAGTATCACGATCTGAAGTGATGGATCGAGGAACACCATATAAATACACAATCTCCTTGAAATAGATATGGGCAATCCGGTCAGCATCCATAGTCTTTCTGCAAGCTACAAAATGAGCCATCTTGGAAAACCTGTCAACCACAACAAAGTTAGAATCCGAGGCCCTTTGGGTGAGGGGTAAGCCTAGTACAACATCCATGCTGACATCGAACCAAGGAGCTTCAGGAACAGGTAAGGGAGTGTACAAGCCCGCATTGGTGAGAACTCCCTTAGATCACTGGCACACATAACAACGGTCCACATAATGGGCCACATCACTAGTCAACTTGGGCCACATGGAAAAAATATCTAATTCTAGTGATTCAAAGGGGAAAACGACAGAATTTAAGGTTGAAAAAACGGCCACATAGAGCATAGCTCATGTGGAGACCGTGCGCGTCGAAAAGAGCTTTTCGGATTGGGGTCTTATGCGCGATTCTGACACCTATAGCCAAAGTTATGGCCAAAAGACTGAAACATACTCAAAACGACCCCAATGAGGAACATGTCACAATCAATTCCCGCCTTTGCGCAGATTGTCCAATTCATGGTATCTCAGCGCCATCAATGTACAATCTGACAGCTCAGCATCATCTGTCTCGGATCCCCCTGCATCAGTCACCCGGTTTGGAAAGAACTCGTCCTCGAGTTCAGAGTAGTGTCATCAGAATCCACAAAATAATGACTCAGGTGCTTCACATTAAAGACATCAGAAGTCTTCAAGTGGCTGGGAAGACGCAACCTGTTAGCATTATCATTGATCTTCTGTACGACCTCACAAGGTCCAATCTTCCGATCCTTAAGCTTATTATACTCACCAACAAGAAAACGATCACGAGTTAATACATCCCAAATAAAATCACCAACATCAAAAAGTACCTGACGACGATGATTGTCGACCCGAGTCTTGTACTTGGTATTGCTCTCATGAATGGTTTGTTTCACCTGCTAATGGATACCCCGAAGATACTTTTCCATCTCATCTGCTTTAGGACTGAAACGACCTATATGTGGAATAGGGCTAAGTCCAGCACCCCGGATGTGTTATGACCATAGACAATCTCAAATGGGCTTATACCTGTGGTTCTGTTTTTTGATCTGTTGTAGGCAAATTCTGCCTGAGGCAATTCCAAATCCCACTGCTTCGGCTTCGTTCCTTCCAAACACCCCATGAGGTTTCCCAAACTTCGGTTCACCACCTCGGTCTGGCCATCCGTCTCGGGGTGGTAGGCGCTACTGAAATTCAACTGCGTTCCCAGTTTCCCCCACAGGCTCTTCCAGAAACGACTGATGAACTTAGTATCATGATCTGAAGTAATGGATCGAGGAACACAATGTAAACGCACAATCTCCTTGAAATAGAGATGGGCAATCCGATCAGCATCCATAGTCTTTCTGCAAGCTACAAAATGAGCCATCTTGGAAAACCTGTCAACCACAACAAAGATAGAATCCGAGGCCCTTTGGGTGCGGGGTAAGCCTAGTACAAAATCCATGCTGACATCGAACCAAGGAGCTTCAGGAACAAGTAAGGGAGTGTACAAGACCGCATTGGTGAGAACTCCCTTAGATCGCTGGCACACATAACAACGGTCCACATAATGGGCCACATCACTAGTCAACTTGGGCCACATGGAAAAAATATCTAATTCTAGTGATTCGGAGGGGAAAACGGCAGAATTTAAGGTTGAAAAAAAGGCCACATGGAGCATAGCTCATATGGGGAGCGTGCGCGTCGAAAAGAGCTTTCCGGATTGGGGTCTTATGTGCGATTCTGACACCTATAGCCAAAGTTATGGCCAAAAGACTGAAACATACTCAAAACGACCCCAATGAGGAACATGTCACAATCAATTCCCGCCTTTGCGCTGATCTGCCAATTCATGGTATCTCAGCGCCATCAAGGTGCAATCTGACAGCTCAGCATCATCTGTCTCGGATCCCCCTGCATTAGTCACCCGGTTTGGAAAGAACTCGTCCTCGAGTTCAGAGTAGTGTCATAAGAATCCACAAAATAATAACTCAGGTGCTTCACATTAAAGACATCAGAAGTCTTCAAGTGGCTGGGAAGGCGCAACCTGTTAGCATTATCATTGATCTTCTGTACGACCTCACAAGGTCCAATCTTCCGATCCTTAAGCTTATTATACTCACCAACAGGAAAACGATCACAAGTTAATACATCCCAAACAAAATCACCAACATCAAAAAGTACCTGACGACGATGATTGTCGACCCGAGTCTTGTACTTGGTATTGCTCTCATGAATGGTTTGTTTCACCTGCTAATGGATACCCCGAAGATACTTTGCCATCTCATCTGCTTTAGGACTGAAACGACCTATACGTGGAATAGGGGCTAAGTCCAGCACCCCGGATGGGTTATGACCATAGACAATCTCAAATGGGCTTATACCTGTGGTTCTGTTTTTTGATCTGTTGTAGGCAAATTCTGCCTGAGGCAATTCCAAATCCCACTGCTTCGGCTTCGTTCCTTCCAAACACCTCATGAGGTTTCCCAAACTTCGGTTCATCACCTCGGTTTGGCCATCCGTCTGGGGGTGGTAGGCGCTATTAAAATTCAATTGCGTTCCCAGTTTCCCCCACAGGCTCTTCCAGAAATGACTGATGAACTTAGTATCACGATCTGAAGTGATGGATCGAGGAACACAATGTAAACGCACAATCTCCTTGAAATAGAGATGGGCAATCCGATCAGCATCCATAGTCTTTCTGCAAGCTACAAAATGAGCCATCTTGGAAAACCTGTCAACCACAACAAAGATAGAATCTGAGGCCCTTTGGGTGCGGGGTAAGCCTAGTACAAAATCCATGCTGACATCGAACCAAGGAGCTTCAGGAACAGGTAAGGGAGTGTACAAGCCCGCATTGGTGAGAACTCCCTTAGATCGCTGGCACACATAACAACGGTCCACATAATGGGCCACATCACTAGTCAACTTGGGCCATATGGAAAAAAAATATCTAATTCTAGTGATTCGGAGGGGAAAACGACAGAATTTAAGGTTGAAAAAAAGGCCACATGGAGCATAGCTCATGTGGAGAGCGTGTGCGTCGAAAAAGCTTTCCGGATTGGGGTCTTATGCGCGATTCTGACACCTGTAGTCAAAGTTATGGCCAAAAGACTGAAATATACTCAAAACGACCCCAATGAGGAACATGTCACAATCAATTCCCGCCTTTGCGCTGATCTGCCAATTCATGGTATCTCAGCGCCATCAAGGTGCAATCTGACAGCTCAGCATCATCTGTCTCGGATCCCCCTGCATCAGCAAACACTAAGAAGTGCATACGGTGAAAGTGAGGATTTCGAGTGGCAGTAGACCTGCAATCATCTTTTATTGAGTAAGGTTCAAATAGGACAAAAGTGAAACTAAAGTAAGTAAATACTCATGTATGACATGAATATCCATATTAACTTGAGATAAGTGCATCCTGTAAATGGTAAAACCCAAGTTAGTGATGTTTAGGAACCGAGGAAGGCGAAGGAGAATAAAATGGTAGGTGCTGAAACACGTCCTTGAGTTATTTTGTTGGTAGTCGTTTTCTCATGGTTCAGGACTGTTTTCTCTCAATGTTTAAGTCTGCAACATTTTAAAACATGCTTGGTAAAATCTCTTCTTTCATAGACTGAGAATCTAGATGGATGTCAATTGACTAGAAGTTATTATGGTAAGAAATCCAAACAAAAACAAGGGCTAGGATGACATCTATAGAATTCATAATATTAAAACTTGTCTCAATGAGTTGAACTTCTGGACTGCAATAGATAGAAAGTTCTTAATCTAAATATTATTTGCTGTATTAATAGTATTTTTATGTGAGAGAAATGGTTGTAATAAAGAAGATGAAAATGCGATGTAGATGATAGAAGGGTCATTTTCTTTAGTCTTGATCTTGATTGGTGTATTTAAGGTTACTTTAATCATAACTGTTTGTAGACAGTAAAATGGAAAGATTTGATATTTAGATTTTGAATAAATCTTGTGAATTTGTTAGCGGTGTTGTCTATTTGAATGTTAATAACGTTTTCGGACTCAATGTCCCAGCAGAGACTAATCACCCAAAATGTATGCAAATGCAACACAAGTATTGATAGAATCAGTTAGTGCAACATGTAAGCAACATCCCAAATTTAGTTGATTAGAAACAGGAAATGGCCTATACAAGAAATATCAGTTGCTCGCATGTGAAGCCATCGTTCTGATACAAGTTACCATATCTAACATATATATGACTTGTCGTGTCCTATAAACTTCTGACATGAAGAGTTTTATTCATAGTAAGACAGAAACAGAGCTATTCATTTACAAATATGACTTCAGTCAGGGAAAATGGTTAACAAAGGGCCATCTACTTAACAATAAATAATCAGTTTTTCATTCACACAAACATAGGAATCTTCAAATGCTTTCGTCCTTACAGTGGACATTTACATCAATGTTATAAAATAAAAAAATTCCTTAATTTCAGACTCCCTGTAATCCTGTAATCATCGTATTATTACCAGGAAAAAAAACATATCTAAAAGTTGGAAAAAGGAGAAAACAAATGAAACGCTTTGAGGTGGGTGGTTAGTTGTTGATGTTGTTGGTTCCTCTGCTAGGTGCGGAGGGTGGAAAGGGTACTCCCTTGGGAAGCCTGCTGAGGATCATTGCTCCGCCGGCAAGTCTTTGTGCTGGAGACCTAAGAATTTCCATATGGGACCTCTTCATGGTAACCATATGGTGGTCACGTGGCTTAAGTTCCTGTTCGGCTTCTTTAAAAACGACGTCGGTGGTCTCCCTAGAAGGTAGGCCGTCGGACAGAAAGTCATTCAAAAGCCTAGCTGAAGACAGTGAAGAAGACGCTGTGATTGTGAAGATGATTAATAAGAGTGCCGTAGCAATGAGATGTTGGGTTTTACACAAGGAAGCCATTGACGAGTTTCGAGAAGGAAATTTTGTTGAAGAAAAGTTGTTTGTGCTTTCTGGCTTCGAGGAGAAGTTCTGATGAATTCGTGGCATCTTTCGAGGGTTTATATATGCATGATACTGAGTTTGACTGAGTGAGTTTGTGTTTAGCGTAAAATGCCGAGTTTACGCGCCGTTTCCTCACCTTACTCAACGTGCTTGTCATGGCATTGGTTGATTTAGGGTTGAGTCAAATGGTTAGGCAAAAACATGCGTTGACGAGTCAAATAGAATAATAAAGCAAGTTTAAGGTCGTTATTCATGGAAGTGGGGAAGGTCAGTGGTTGACTAGTATGAAAAACGCCAGCTTTGGTCCGCAACTGAACTTGTCATGCAACGCGTTTCACACAGGCTTGTCGCCCACGCATATCGGAAGTAGAGTAGTAGGCTGCCTCCAACGCTAGGTTGAGAGCAATTTCGACAGAAGACCTCTGACAATTATGAATTATCTACCGTATGACTCGATCCCACAACCACAAGATTAAGAGCCTTGAGCTTTACCAATTGAACTGGACGGGCAATTGATGGAATGAATTACTGAGATAGTTATAAAATAACTTGAGCCTTTCACAAATGGAAGCAAACACTAACAAATCATTCAAATCAAAGATGCATGACAAAGCAAACTTAAATCATATTAACCAACATCAACCACAAGCAACACATGAATAACTAATCATTATTAAAAGCGCAACCTACACCCCGTACCACTCAATTTTAGATCATGCATCATATATACTATTGAACTTTTAATTTCTATAATTATAGTACTGAATTTTGATTTTAAATTCAATTATGACATACCTTTAAATGTTAACAACATGATGACATGGACACATATTCTTGTCACTGAGATGAATCTGACAAAATAATGTCTTTTTTTTGCTACTACTATTGATTCTCAAAACGACATTAATTGTTTTAAATATTGAACTTTAAGAGTGTATCCATTTTGTCACCAAATTTTTAAATATTTTCATGTTTAGCACTGCTCTTTTCCAGCCATTCACATCATGTCACCGGCATTTTTATTTCACTTTTCTTTCTTTTCCTTTTTTTTCACAAATCGATGAAAAATTCATTTAAAAATTTGACATGCTAATACTCCGATTCTTCTAATGATTGTCCAATAAAACTAGTTTTGAGGTATGTTGTTTGACTTCTCGAAATAATGTTTCTCACCATTCAAATTTTTAAACAAACGGCCCGAATCCATCAAATATAAGAAAAAATTCCCCAAATCCTTAAAAATAATAGATTTTTTTTGTTTAGTTTCGTTGATTTGAGTGAGTTTTGTGAAAAATCAATATTAGAATAAGAAAGATAAGTGAAATACAAATATTTAGTATTAATATTATCGTGAAAGACAACCAATGATGGACAAAATTAACTATAGACGATGGTAAAAAAAGTACAATGTTAAAAATGACAACATTTAAAAGTTTAGTGACTATCAAGGGCCACTACCCTCTATTTTTTATTATTAAAAAAATCTTTTTTTCTCCCTAGGCTCAGTGTTTATTGCTAAAAATCTTTTTTATCCTCATTTCTCTATTTCTTCTATTGTTATTATCCACAATTGAAGGAAAATTTATAACAGTATACCCCTAAAATATTAACGTCCAAAAAATATTATTTTAAATATCAATAACCATTACCCAAATAACGTCAATTTTATCCAAAATTAATTTAATAAAAAAACACATTTAAACAAAATATTTTTTATAGGTACACTACAAAATATTTTTTATAGGTACACTCCAAAATTTGATTTGATTGGATAGCGGGGTATTGTCATTTTTTAATTAAATAAATTATTGGGTTGGTTAAACTACTCATATGAAATCTTTGACCTACCAAAACGAAGTCGTAATCAAATTTATTAATTTATTTATTATGTAACACTGAGATGATTATCCAACTCAGTTGGTAGAGCATAAGGTTTTTAACTTTGAGTTCGTGGGATCGAGTCCTACGGAGGACATTTCATAATTCGGAGGTCTTCTACGGAAGCTGCTCTTAACCTAGTGTTGGGGCAACCTACTATCTTACCTCCCCTTATCTCATTACATATGGGAACAAGGGACAACCATTTATTATATAACACTATTAGTCAAAACCCACAACTAATCCCTCTAATTCGCTGCATTAAAGCTCACACAATACTTTCTAATTACTGGAAATTTTAAAGAGACTTCAACGTACCCCATTATATATATATATATATATAATATTTAATATTTAATATTTACTCCTTTGCAATCTCTGTGTAATGTTTGGCCATGTATAAAGATTCAATTGGGAGTACTTTTTTTCCTCTAAAAAAACACTCAATTATTATTTTATATATTTTTCTAAATAACAAAAAATGAGATATTTATAAGGGCACTAGATTCCATTTATCTAGTTTAGATTCCATTTAACCGATGTTTTAAGATTATGGGTGTTTATCGAGCAAGTCGATCATGAATTGGTAAGTGTTATGTATGGCTCATAAAAAGTCTTGTTGTGGGGTTACGAATTATGTGGGTTGGGGGTGTGGGGGCGCAGCCCCCGCGGTACGGTACAGGGTTGATTTTGTAATTATGTACCAGGGTTTTCTATTATAAATAGAGATGTAACCTAGACCTAAAAGATCATTGAATAAAAACTTCTAGCGCCGCTTAGGCACCGAGGACGTAAGCACATTGCCGAACCTCGTAAAATTCTCGTGTTCTTTTGTTTTCTTTACCCGTTTTCGTCAACAATTGGTATCAGATGTCAGGAGCAAAATTCGAAGTCGCGAAATTCGATGGTCAGGGTAACTTCGGATTATGGCAAACGAGGGTGAAGGATCTATTGGCGCAGCAAGGGATCTTGAAGGCTTTGCGACCTACAAAGCCGGCGTCGATGGATGAGGAAGATTGGGAAGAATTGCAGCAGCGAGCGGCAGGAACCATACGGTTATGCTTGGCGGACGAGGTCATGTATCACGTCATGCATCTATCGTCTCCAGACGAAATTTGGAGGAAGTTGGAAAGTCAGTTTATGTCCAAATCCTTAACGACAAAACTGTATCTGAAGCAGCGGCTGTATGGGCTGAAGATGCAGGACGATCACGATTTGGCGCAACACGTGAATGTCTTCAATCAAATCGTTTTTGATCTGGCTCGGCTTGATGTGAAAATTGAGGATGAAGACAGAGCGATGATTCTGTTGTGTTCGTTGCCTTCCTCTTACGAACACATGGTGACTACTCTTACATATGGGAAAGAGACTATCAACGTTGAGGAGATTACTGCAGCCTTGTTGGCTCACAACCAGCGGAAGCAGAATGCAGGGGAAAGCTCTCAAGCCGATAGCTTATATGTCAAGGGTAATCGAGATCGTGGACGGAAGCCAGAGAAGGCAGGGTCCGGGAAGCGGAATTCCAGATCCAAATCCAGGGATAAGAAGACGATTCACTGTTACAAGTGCAAGGAGGCGGGACATATGAAGCGAGACTGTCCGAAGTTGAAAAAGCAGACCGATGAGAAGCGTGATGGCTCATCCAAGTCTGTGAACGTGGTCGAGGATGATACTTCTGATTGCAGTGAGGGTGATATGCTTTCTATTTCAACGACACAATTGACGGATGCTTGGATTCTTGATTCTGGATGTTCTTATCACATCACGCCAAATAGGGAATGGTTTTCGACATACAGGCCGGTTAATTCTGGTTCGGTTTATTTGGGTGATGATCGATGTTGCAATATTGTTGGTATTGGTGATGTCAGAATTAAGATGCACGATGGCTCCGTTCGGACGTTGAGTGGTGTTCGACATATCCCAGACTTGAAGAAGAATTTGATTTCCTTGGGCACTTTGCACAAGAATGGTTTTATCCCTAAGGCTGACGAGGATAGGGAAACCATTCGGATTGTTAAAGGAGCATTGACTGTGATGAAAGGCAAGATGACTGCAGGGAATATCTACAGATTGTTAGGGAGTACCGTTGCAGGTGGAGTTCACTCTGTTGAGTCATGTGATGATACGACAAAATTGTGGCATATGCGCCTTGCTCATCTTAGTGAACGTGGTATGGCAGAATTACACAAGAGAAACTTGTTGCATGGTGTCAAAAGCTGTAAGCTCGATTTTTGCAAGTATTGTGTTCTTGGTAAACAGACTAAAGTCCGTTTCAAGACTGCGAAGCACACAACTCAAGGGATTCTTGATTATGTGCATTCTGATGTATGGGGGCCTTCCACGACATCGTCTTTGGGTGGATCTAGGTACTATGTTACTTTTATTGATGATTTTTCACGGAAAGTTTAGGTGTATTTTTTGAAACAGAAATCTGAAGTTTTTGAGAAGTTCAAGTTGTGGAAAGCTGAGGTAGAAAACCAAACAGGACGAAAAATCAAGTGTTTGCGGTCTGATAATGGTACGGAGTACACAGATTCACAGTTCCTACAATTCTGTAAGGAGCATGGGATTCAGAGGCATTTTACAGTGCGCAAGACACCACAACAGAATGGTGTTGCGGAACGAATGAACAGGTCGTTGAATGAAAGAGCCAGATGTTTGCGGTTGAATGCGAGGCTTCCCAAACACTTCTGGGCTGAGGCTGTTAACATGGCGTGTTACCTTATCAACAGATCGCCAAGGGCATCGCTGGCTGGGAAAGTTGCAGAAGAGGTATGGACTGGTCATGATGTTAGTTTTGATAACTTACGGATTTTTGGTTGTCCTGCTTATGTGCATGTACCTGCTGATGAGAGATCCAAACTTGATGCAAAATCGAAGGAGTGCATTTTTCTGGGTTACAAGAAAGGTGTCAAAGGATTCAAGTTCTGGGATCCAGTTGCGAAGAAAGTTGTGATTAGTAGAGATGTCGTTTTTGATGAACAGTCTATGTTGCAGCAGAAGCAAGACACGACAGTGGTAGATTTCGAGCAGTTTCTAGTTGAGAAACCAGAAACTTCTCAACCGACTTCTGGTGGTTCCACTACGGATGATTTGCAGGATTATAGTCTCGCCAGAGACAGGGTGAGACGGACGAATATAAAGCCTCCGAACAGATTGGGTTTTGAAGACTTGGTATCTTTTGCACTTACTGTTAGCAGTGATGATCCAGTTACTTTTCATGATGCCGTTACTAGTCAGGAAAACGACAAGTGGATGGCAGCCATGGTTGAGGAGATGGAGTCTTTGAATCACAATCGCACATGGGAGTTAGTTCCCCTTCCTGAGGGTAAGAAGCCGATTGGTTGCAAATGGGTGTATAAGAAGAAACCAGCAGTAACAGAAAAAGAGGGGGAGAAGTTCAAGGCTCGTTTGGTAGCGAAGGGTTTTTCACAGCAGAAAGGAGTTGATTATGATGAAATCTTTTCTCCTGTGGTCAGGCACACTTCAATCCGAGCAGTACTTGCATTGGTGGCTAGTTGGGATTTGTATTTAGAGCAGATGGATGTTAAAACTGCTTTTTTGCATGGTGATTTAGAGGAGCAGATCTACATGCGGCAACCTGAAGGTTTCACTCAACCTGGAAACGAGCATTTAGTTTGCAGATTGAAGAAATCTTTGTACGGGTTAAAACAGTCTCCGAGACAGTGGTATAAACGGTTTGACTCCTATATGATCAAGATTGGCTACAACCGATGTGAGTATGATTGTTGTGTCTATGTTAAGAGCCTTGATGATGGTTCTTTTATTTTTCTATTACTGTATGTTGATGATATGTTGATTGCTGCGAAAAACATGGATGATGTTATCGGTTTGAAAACTTTATTGAGTCAGGAATTTGATATGAAAGATTTAGGTGCTGCAAAGAAAATTCTTGGAATGGAAATTTGCAGGGACAGAGACTCAAGGAAACTGCGGCTATCTCAACGGGGTTATGTTGAGAAAATGCTAGAAAGGTTTGCGATGAGCAGCGCGAAACCAGTTAGCACTCCATTGGCGAATCACTTTAAGCTCTCATCAGAACAGTGCCCTAAGACAGATAAGGAAGCTGAAAATATGGCAAAGGTTCCGTATTCTAATGCTGTTGGCTGCTTGATGTATGCGATGGTATGTACTCGTCCTGATTTAGCTCATGCTGTTAGTCAAGTTTGTAAGTACATGTCTAAACCTGGTAAGCAACATTGGGATGCAGTAAGTGGATCTTTCGGTACTTAAAGGGTACTGTGGGACATGGAGTTGTTTTTGGGAGTCAGCGGGATAATCCTTTGGTTGTAGGATATGTGGATTCAGATTATGCAGGTGACTTGGATAATAGAAGATCTATGACAGGGTATGTGTTTACTCTTGGTGGAGGGCCTATTTGCTGGAAGTCTACTGTTCAATCTGTCGTGGCACTATCTACAACTGAAGCTGAATACATGGCAGCGGCTGAAGCTGCAAAAGAAGCTTTATGGCTTACTGGTTTAGTGAAGGAGTTAGGTGTTCAACAAGGTGGAGTTCAGTTGCTTTGTGATAATCAAAGTGCTATTCACTTGGCTAAGAATCAGGTGTATCGTGCTAGAACTAAACATATTGATGTAAGGTTCCACAAGATCAGAGAGTTGGTTGCATCTGGAGAGGTTTTGTTTCAGAAGGTACATACTGATGAGAATGCCGCTAATATGTTCACCAAGCCAGTTACGACAGACAAGTTCAAGCATTGCTTGGACTTGTTGAATGTTTCGAGTTGTTAAAGAAGCAAGGTAACCCAACCCACATTGAAGTTTCCAAGGGGCAGGATATTCGCCAAGGTGGAGATTTGTTATGTATGGCTCATAAAAAGTCTTGTTGTGGGGTTACGAATTATGTGGGTTGGGGGTGTGGGGGCGCAGCCCCCGCGGTACGGTACAGGGTTGATTTTGTAATTATGTACCAGGGTTTTCTATTATAAATAGAGATGTAACCTAGACCTAAAAGATCATTGAATAAAAACTTCTAGCGCCGCCTAGGCACCGAGGACGTAAGCACATTGCCGAACCTCGTAAAATTCTCGTGTTCTTTTGTTTTCTTTACCCGTTTTCGTCAACAATAAGTATCCGACTCATGCTCATTAAAACATTTTATTACTCGACTCGACTCGTTGCTCGTTAAGCTCGATACTCATTGTTCGCCTCGTTGCTAGTTAAGTTCGTCAAAATTTTTATCTTATTTTCTTAACTATAGGTAAAATATACTAATATTATATATAATTTAATATAAACATAAATTAATAAATTTAATAAAAATATTAAAAGAGTGTACAAAGTAATTTCAAAATCTAAACACCAAAATAATAATTCACAAATACATTAAAATAATAAATAAGATTTAACTTTTGGGTATATTAAAATATTAATTAATAAAAAATGATTATCCAGCTCAGTTGGTAGAGCACAAGGTTCTTAACCTTGAGGTTGTGAGATCAAGTCCCACGGAGGGTATTCCATAATTCGGAGGTCTTCTATGAAAGCTGCTCTAAATTTGGTGTTGGGGGCAACCTATTATCTTACCTCCCCCTTATCCCAATACATATTGGAACAAGGAACAACCATTTTTTTTGTTGTATATTAGAAAATTGATAGATTAGCAATTATCATATTTTTTTATTATTTATCAGTAAATTAGTAGTTTTTTGAATAAAATAATTTTTTAAAATAACTATTAAAATTATATCACTAACTTATCAAGTTGAGTAGAACTTTAATCGACTCCCCCGTTAAGGTCTTGAGACCGAGTTGAGTTCGAATTATTCACGAGCTGTTAATCTCATTAAGCACTCCTATTTAAAACAATTTTACCGAGGTGCCTCCTTCAATTTGATCGCACGTTGACATGTGCAAGATAACAATCGTAACTATTGTTATAATTTTTAAAAATATTATTTATTATTAATAATGACATCGTATAATTAGATTAAATTATCATAAATTTTAAAAAAAACTATGATGGATATGATATTAGTCAATTATATTATAGATTGTTTAAACTTTAAACAGCATTACCGAAAGCGCATAGCATTTGGATTTGAAATCCGGTGGAAGGCAAAAGTCATCTTTAGCCTTTGAAAGAAAAGCGGAAGTGATTGGGGGAAAAATCTATCAAAATCTGAGAATGGTAATGGTGTGAGTTGGTGAACCCCATGCTCCATGCACGTAGATTTCTTTAATGTTTTCGATCATGGTTTTATTATAATACTTTTTTCTAATTACATAAATTCATGCACATTATACAAATAAGGGTTAAGATTCATTTATACCTAGCATAAAAATTTTAATTTTATCAATTTTAGGATTGTTGAATGAGAATAAATCAAATGTTGAGATTTTCTCTTTATTTTTTTTCTTTAGTGAATATCTTCTCATTTTCTACTATTAATCTCAGCCTTTTATTTTCTCTCATCCAATAATCTTAAAAAGATGTAAAACTTTTTACTTTTACACAATATAATTAGATCCTAATCCTACAAATAATGTTACTTAGATTTGAATTATTGAAAGAAAACATATCACCCTATATCATTAAAATCATATCTTGAATAAAGACATAATTTTTTTTGAAGTACGATGATAAGCAAAAATTATCATATTATATGTGTATATGTTTGTTTTATATCTTCTCATCTACTAATTAGAAATATGTTTTTTTTTATCTTTTTCTTTTGTTAAAAAAGTTAATTTTTATCTTTTGCAATGTTTTAAAATTTAATTATATATATATGTCACTAGTAAGTTGATTTCCTCTGTGATGCTCTCACTGTAAAGTTTATGGGAATTCTGATAAATCATGTGTTGAGGCTAAGCCTGGGTAACAGGAGTGGATAGTTAAGGAGCAGAAGAAGGTTGGGGTTGAGGAATCTACTAAAGATGGCTCTGTGGATTTGGCTAAGGTTGAGGAGTCAACTAAAGGTGTTCCACATAAAAGTCATGTTTCTCAAGATAAGGTGAGAGGGGTGGTTGTACATGTAACACCCCTAACCCGTACCCGACCCGAATACGAGTCCGAGGTGTCACATTGACCGTTCAAACGTTTACTTTGACAAAATCTAATGAAATTCAGTTAGACATTTCCAATAAAACCTAAATAATTTCTATTGTATAAAATGTATAGTTTTACAAATTGATCAGAGCGTATCCAGTACAAATCCTTTATCTTACATGCCAACTACATTTCATATGACAAAATAAATATAATTTAAACATATTTCTGATCTGAATTGTGGACAGGAGAATCTAACCTGTCTTGCTCCTCTAAACATCTCTTCTTGCTTTTCGGAAGTCTATGACTTAGTGAGGCATTAAATACATAAAAGTAACTCTAACTACTTAATCATGCATGAAAATATCATATCATATCATATCATATCATATCATATCATGCTATCACACAAAACAATATAGCATTTCATGTAATCAAATGTACACATACACATCATTCATCCTTTCCATCGTCAACCTTACTTCACTATCAATATGATTATTATTTATATATTGTAATCATATCCTTTCTTACTTAACGTTTTAACCAACATGACTCATTTAACCACACAATACACATGTCATCATTAAAATCATATGATACAATTCATCTCATAAAAGCATATACATCACATGTAATATATTTATTGTTATCTCTTTGTTTAGCCCATGCACATTTCTAAGAGCTAAAGATACGTGAGTACATAGAGGTTGTGCACTATGCTGTCACCACAGCTCATAAAATTCCCACTAGGGGCGCTTAGAATTTGTCCCGTAGGACCACTATGTCCCGAAGGACCATTGTATATGTCACGAAGGACCACTATGTCCCGAAGGACCACTATGTCTTGAAGGACCGCGTAGACCCTCGACTCTTGGCAGGCCAACTATATCTCTAGATCTCATAACACATAACATGGACATTATCTTTATATCGTTTCACATAGTCATATCTCATATGCTCATAGCTTTTATCATATCGTTTCCCATCTTCATATAATCATATGATTCACTTTCATGTATCACATATACTTTCTCTTTCATATATCTCATGTCATATATCACATGGCTTTTTATCTCATTCTCATATAATCACATAATCATATGATTCCTCCCTAGTTTCTCTCGAACACTAAGGATGTGCTACCTAGACATTCTCTCAAACACTAAGTAATCTTTTAAGGAACGACTAATCTCGTAGCTCCTACAACTTTAAGGCACTAAGCTTCATAAACAAAACATAATATAACATAGAAAAATAATCATTCATTAAAGCAAAACTTAAATATCCAAAATAAACTCCCACCAAATAGGATTAGTTCATGGTGGGGTTTGAAATAAGCAAGCACAAAGCAAGTTAATCCGTTCCTTACAACCCAAACGATAAAATAACGAAATCAAAGAGCAAATAGAAGGAGGAAAAGCCTTTGACGTACACTGCCAGAGCTTCCCTCGGCCACCACGGACAGTCCCAGCGAACTAGCTCCTCTCAGATACCTAGAACGCCACTCCCTCTAGCTTGTTAACGGAGGAATGCCACGGAAAAATTGATTGACGGAAAAAAGAGAGATATTTTTCTCCGAATTTTTAGGCTCTTGGCGGCTGTGTAAAAGTCTCTCAGTCCCCCCCCCCCGAAAAAAAAGTCAGGCTTCATCTCCTATTTATAGGGGAGAATGAACCTAGGGTTTTGTGTTAAAATTAAACTTGCACCCTAAAGTTCATTCCTTTTATGCGAGAGTTGGTGCAAATATGGTAATTGTCCCCTCCTTTAATGATGATTGCAGAAAGCACTTTTTATGCCATGACAGCTAGCTCTTACTAAAAATATATTCTTTGACTTTTTCTGCCCAGAAATGTCGTCCGAGATGTCGCGACAATCACATTTTGCTCAGTAGTCTCATCATGTCATGGTAATTCCCTTTTTCTTATCTTTGCTCACAAATCTTGCACATCATTAAACAAGACACCTTCCCCATAACGCAACACTGATTACAAAATAAAATGCCGCGGCAAACAGAATTTCACCACATGCAACTATGTGCTCCTAAATGCATCTATATGATCCTAAATGAGCTTTTAGATAGTCAATAACTTAAGTGAAAAGGTCCCAAATATGACATTTTTATGGAGTTATCATACCCCCAAACTTAAGCTATTATTTGTCCTCAAGCAATGGATATTATTAAGCAAAATAAAAATACCATGGCAGGTTCAGAAGCAGAATAGTAATATGGGATAGAATTTCAGCCCTCAGAACATTTGGCTTCAACATGCTAGACTAGTTTGAGAAATCAAGTATTGTTCCCTAGGGCAAGATTCTTTGTGTGGGTGTGTACGTGTTTGTATCCAGTCCATGCTTAACAAACCTAAAAATTTTCTACGCAAGTTTTCTTGTTTTTCCACGACATTTACAATTTTTACTCCCACGTTATTTTCTTTTACTTTTTGCTTTTCTTTTTTTTCTCTTTTTTTACACTGCTACGAGGGGAGTCAGCCCATCACACCTACCATCCCACACTCTAGGTGAAAGGGAGCATACCTTCTAGCCCCGAGCTAGTCAAGTAGAGTCATCCCGTGACTACTTTCATTCACTCATATATAATAGTTGCCATTTATTTATTTGGAGTTTCTAGGAAATGCCATGGCATAGCGGAGTGTCCCTCTACAGATATGCCGAAGCATTTATTCACAACTTCATTTTTTTTTCTTTTACAAGGAGGGGTTGTCATCGTTTATGCCAAGACATGCAAGAGTTCTCTTATAAAAAATTTCTAAGTTCCTTAAGCATGAAAAACATACAATCGTGTATTCAAAGGTTTCAAAGAAGCAAGTCCTAGAGTTGGTTCTATCATCCTCAACAGTCATGTACATTCAATCCTAGCCATCAAGAATTCATCATTATCGGGCATCCTTAATTTATTCCAGAAAACCAATTCAACCACTTACTAATGTCATGTCATATTCATTCTACTAATACTATCATGTAATGATTTAAAAACCCTACCTCCCCTAAACTTAACAGAAGCATTATCCTCAATGCTAAATAAAAACTAAGGAAAAATCTAAACTACATGCTATGAAATTCAATGTAATGCAAGGTACCTTGACTTCATGCTTGTGGTAGTGCGGCGGTCGTGCGACGTGTGCGCTTTTGAAATTGTATGGGGCTGGAGTGCTCAAAATCTGATGCTGGTACGGTTGAAATTTGGATGGACCCTAACCTTGCAAAGAAAAATAAAATATTCAATTAAAAGGAAACTGAATAAAAACAGTAACAAAATAAACATTTATTTATGCACAGGAGTAAATCCAAAATGTAATGGCATCTTCAAGATGCTTGGCAAGTCTCGATATCGTGCAAGAGGAGTGCAGATTTGTCGCGTTCGATCGGAGCGCCAGTATAAACCAAAATGCCCCACACATATAACAGTTCCACCTTTAAAGTATTTTGCCCTGATATTTTATGTCTTTCACATCTGAATTGTAGGACCTTTTTAGTAGTCCTCTCTTCTTCAAAGTGCTTTTTGCCTGAAGCTAAATGGTAGTGGAGTGAGATCTCTTTTCGTTCCTTTTGCCATAGCAACTTGAAATCATTTGGGCGGCAAATTCATTGGAGAGGTCGAGGTCATCCCTATGAAAGTAGCCACCATTGTGTATGACCTTATTCTTTCCTATGCTATTCAAGTAAGGAAGTAAAACAACACTAACGAGAAAATTGACAATGTTAGCATACCACAAAATTATCGCGGCAAATAATAATTTCTCATTAGGGAATTTTTCCTTAATCTCTATTTCATTCCTTAATTCTTTTATAATATCTAGTCTAAACAGATGGGTAGTTACTTGGGGTTTAGGATGAGCAAATTCAATAGAATCCAAAGGTTCAAATTTCATACATGGTCTAGTTATGGGTGACCTAGACTGACTCATCTCCTTTTGAATATCATCGAGCTCCTCTTCGTCTTCTTGATCAAGCTTCAAGTGATTATCAGTGCATAAAAATTTGTTGCGGGAAAATTCTGCAGCTTTCCTTTGGTCATCAACTCCTACTGATGGGGGCTTTTCTTTTTATGTGGCAAAATTTTTCTTATCTTCATTGGTTGCACTCTTCAAACCCTCATCATTATTTTCTGGAAAATATAAAGCTTTTTGCACCTTCGGATCTTCGTGTATAATCTCATTACTGGGCTCTCTGAGTGTCTTCCCCCAAACTTAGCATCTTTGTCGATTTTAGTGTCACTCCTTAAGATGAATGTACCACAATGTTCTATGTCTTGAGCCTTAGTGACTTCAGTATCATTAGGTAGACTGCCATGTGGGCGAGACTGTAACATCGTGGCAATTTGGTCAACCTGACCCTCCAAGGCCCTTAAAGACGAGCTGTGACTTTGAAGCAAAGCTTCTTGGCTTTTTATAGAGGTCTCATGGTCATGCAACATGGTCTTCGTGGTTGCTATAAAATCTTGCATTGTGGCCTCCAAAGAACTTGTGTTGGATGAAGATGACACTCCCTCGTTAGAATTATGCCATGGCATATTCGTTTGAAAACCCTGGGAGTCATTGAATTTTTGCTGCCTAGCGGGCTGCATAGCATTGTTGGTTCCTTGATTTCCCCAAGAGAAGTTTGGATGGTGACACCATCCAAGATTGTTAGAATAGGGGTTGTTGTTACCTCGATTGTAGTTCTCTACATAGTTGATGAACTCTAGATTGGCCGGACACTCGCTCTCATGGTGATTGCCATGGCATAATAGACATGCTGAGTTGGATGTGTTCCTTCTAGTTCCAGACCTGAAATAGGAAAATTAGTAATCATGATTAGCAATTCGATCAAGAATTTCAAAAGCCTCTTCAAGTGATTTATCGAGCAATGTCCCATTTGTCATGGCATCTAGCATCATCCTCGTGGGTGCATTGACTCCATTGTAGAACATCACAACTTGAGTCCAGTCGTGGAATCCATGATTGGGGCACTTGTGAAGAAAACTTTTGTATCGGTCCCAGCACTCATGTATAAACTCTTCATCGCCTTGGTGAAAAGATGCTATGGCATTTCTAAGATAGTTGTTCATATTGGGTTGATTATGCCGTAGCAAAAAGTTTTTGCACAAGTCATCCCAAGACCTTATCGATCCAGAAGGTAATCCATTGAGCCATGCCCTGGCGTGATCTTTCAAAGAATATGGGAATAATTTCAATTTCAGTACATCTTTATGCACGCCTTGTTGTCGAAAAGAGTCACAGACCTCTAAAAATGCCCGAACATGTTGCATTGCATCCTCATGAGGAGCACCACCAAATTGTCTAATCAAGTCCAACATGTCGAACATAACCTGTTTGAGCTCGAATTGGGTTGCCTGAATCTTGGGAGCTACAATAGCAGGTTTTAGGTTGTCCAATGTGGGAGTTAAGTGATCTCTAACAGTTCGTGGTCGAGCAACATTCCCAGTATTTGGAATTGTCATGGCATTTAGAACTTCAGGATCCTTCACCTGATTTTGAATAACATGAGCCTCAGGTTCAATATGAAATAATGGTTCCTTGGGTCTTTTACGGGTCATGCGACAACGTAACACCTGACAAAGGTAAACACAAAAACAAGTAACTATGTACAAAGAAAAGAAATAAAACGGTGCAACAACTAAACTCAACATCATCAATTGCCAATCCCCGGCAACGACGCCAAAAACTTGTCCGCGTTTTGTGAGTACTAAATATGGGTGCGGAAATATGTGCAAGTATACACAATCGAACAAGTAATACAGTGATGAGTGAGTATCGTATCCACAGGGATTGGAGAGATCTTGAGTAAAGTTTATGCACTATTCTAAAGTAACTAAGTATAGCTAATGATATTCACCAATGAGAATGCTGTGGCAAAATGGATGAAGATGTCGTGACAAATTAAATTGTGTTTAGTGCAAACAAATGGAAATGCAAAGGCAATATAAAATATAAATACTGGATTTGATTATCAGGACTTTAGACTTCCTCACACGACAAGCTACTATGTGAATGAGTGATAGGAGTTACTTAGGAAATTTAAGTCTACTTCTCAGAATGATCTTACTTCTATGCCTAATCTGCCCGACAGAGTCTACTAGGGTTCCCTATGCTATCTTTAGTAAGGGACTCGACAGAGTGAAGATGCCTTGGCAAAACCGGTTGGCGTAAACCCCTGCAATGATCCTATTGGTCCAGATAACAGGATATGTCTCGGCAATACCTTTTTGCGGCAGCATTAACATCTAACCTATCGCTCATGCACAACTCCTTTTAGTCGAATGAAATTCTAGCCTTATCTCTAAGGTGATTAGGCCTAATTACTATCTAGAACCCCTTGTTTATGTGGTTCATCCCTAGTTTCTCTCGAACACTAAGGATGTGCTACCTAGATATTCTCTCGAACACTAAGTAATCTCTTAAGGAACGACTACTCTCGTAGCTCCTACAACCTTAAGGCACTAAGCTTCTTAAACAAAACAGAATATAACATAGAAAAATAATCATTCATTAAAGCAAAACTTAAATATCCAAAATAAACTCCCACCAAATAGGATTAGTTCATAGTGGGGTTCGAAATAAGCAATCACAAAGAAAGTTAATCCGTTCCTTACAACCCAAACGATAAAATAACGAAAATAAAGAGTAAAGGGAATGAGGAAAAGCCTTCGACGTGCATTGCTGGAGCTTCCCTCGGCTACCACGGACAGTCCCAGCGAACTAGCTCCTCTCGGATGCCTAGAACGCCACTCCCTCTAGCTTGTCAATGGAGGAATGCCACGGCAAAAACGACTGACTAAAAAAAGAGAGATTTTTTTCTCCGAATTTTTAGGCTCTTGGCGGCTGTGTAAAAGTCTCTCAGTCCTCCCCCCCCAAAGTCATGCTTCATCTCCTATTTATAGGGAAGAATGAACCTAGGGTTTTATGTTAAAATTACACTTGCACCCTAAAGTTCATTCCTTTTATGCGAGAGTTGGTGCAAAGATGGTTACTGGCTCCTCCTTTAATGCTGATTGCAGAAAGCACTTTTTATGCCATGACAGCTGGCTCTTATTAAAAATATATTCTTTGACTTTTTCTGCCCAGAAATGCCGTCCGAGATGCCGCGACAATCACATTTTGCTCAGTAGTCTCATCATGTCATGGAAATTCCCTTTTGCTTATCTTTGCTCACAAATCCTGCATATCATTAAACAAAACACCTTCCCCATAACGCAACACTGATTACAAAATAAAATGCCGCGGTAAACAGAATTTCACCACATGCAACTATGTGCTCCTAAATGCATATATATGATCCTAAATGGGCTTTTAGACAATCAATAACTTAAATGAAAAGGTCCCAAATATGACCTTTTTATGGAGTTATCACACTCACTTTGGCCTCACTAAGTTCCAATCCCCTTTTATGATTTCCTTTCTTTCGATCCAATCTTAACTTGATAGTCATCCTGGAACTTGTTCGTGCTCGATATCTACATAATCATGTACTGATACTTATCAGTATCCAATTGATATACTTTAATCTATCATTTCTTAGAATGAAAGAAAGATTTAATTCTATTTTCCCTTGAAGTGCATCGATACATTCTACAGCGTATCGATGCATTCTTTAACATGTGCATCGATGCACTACCCATACATCGATACACAAATCATCTTCGATGTTTTTATTTTAAGGGGTGCATCGATGCACTAACTGTACATCGGTACACTCAAGGCATTCGATGTTTCTTCTTTAAAGAGTGCATCGATACACATTGAATGTGCATCGATACACTTTGCCCAGAATTTGTATTTTATGCCCGAAAATCATCAACTCTTCATTTAATTCTTCTATTTTAAGCCCCTATCATGTCATTAAACTCAACTACCATTACTTAAACCAACTTGTATTCATATAAACCATATCTATCTTCTATATCTCATCATGATTCTTAAAATTAAGAATCTTACTAAACTTTCAACTTTGTTATTAATCCTTTCTAACTTTATAAATCTCTTATTCTTAGTGATGACAAGTCAAATTCCTTCTCAAATTTCACTTATTAACTCTTTTCCAGAAATTCATCTAAAAACTCATTTTCTTTAATCTCTTCTATATCTTTCATCTTGTTATTTTAGAACAAATTAAGCTTTCCTTAAGCTTAATTATCATCTAATGATCATAACCCAACCTTAAAATCAACAATTAATCAACAAACAAAGAAACTCACCTTTGAGCTTGGAGATACGGGAGGAGGAAGAAGAAGAAAGAAAACTCTGGAGAATTCTCTCACTTCCCACGTGTTATCTCCCTAAATAATGGATATAAAATATCCTCCAAGCTAATTTACCATATTACCCTTGTAATCCTTTCATAATTACCCTTTAATCCAACACTGAAATATTCTTATTAAATCCTTAAACTTTTCAATTTTCCTAAATTGATCCCCAAATTCCAAAAATTCTCATTTTATTCACTGACTCGGATTTCAAGATGTTACAAATCTCCCCCTCTTTTAAAGAAAATTCGTCCTCAAATTTTCGCTTTACCTAAAATGAATCAATCCTTTATAATACTCAAAAATTCATATCTTACCCTTCCTATTAACCTTATACTCATATACAGTTCTCATTCGATACTTAATATATATATATATATATATTTCTTACTCATACCATTTCGGTCTTCTCTCTTCTTTGATTATACACTTACTTTTGACCGTTGAAAATCTATATCATGTCATTTATCATGTAGACAGTAACCTCCATTATCATCACTCCATATCATAGATCAATCTATTTCTTCATTAATATCTAACTACCTTATAACAATAACCCAAACTCTTATTCCATAATCATTTGACCAAAACACAACCTTAACTCTTCTTCAAATTTGATTAAACATACATTTTATAGAATCAAACAATCTTTTCACATCACCTTGCACACTTTTCTTATTTTTATATCAAACTTATCATCTACACTTCCATATAACCTTTATCATATCTGATCTTTTAACTCAATCCTTTTCATTCTTTATCCTTCTTTATTCATTCATAATCGAAATCTCCTTATACACAAATCGTATCTTTCCTTTCATGTTCACATATTCTTGTCCTATCACCTATACTCATCGCTGTGTACCAATCTTCATTGCTTCCTTGCAACTTTGATAACCCAATTTACTTATACAAAACTTCATTTTTTATCATCTCTTATACTTGTATTTTTCTTCCTTAAAGCTCCCTACAATTACTTTTCTCCTTATCTACATCATAGTTATCCGATCAGAATACACAACTATATTCAGATTCATCATACTTAATTAACTTAACCTTATATCTTTTCCAAATCTTACAACTCCATCACCTTTACTATTACAGTTAATAAACATCAACTATTCAATCATATATCTTCTTTTTCGTCAAAATTTTCCTCCATGGTATTGTTCTCAACTTTTCAAACTCATACTTTTACTCGTACACTGTACTATTCCTCTGTTTGAGAGTCAAACGTTGTAACTTTCTTTGTCTTATAAATTGTTCACCAATATACTCATTCTTAAACTCTTCTTATCAATCCCCAGCTTTACTCAACTATATGAATCCTCACTTCCTTCACGATATCACTTTACTATGATCAAAATATACAACTGTATCCAATACATTTTCATCACGAAATCTTGTTAGCCCACGCTAACGTTTTCCTTCTATAGTACAAACCCTTATCATATCCACACTCTTCCTTATACACCGTACTATTTCTTTATTTCAAATCCATAACTCTGATTTCATTCATTTTATAAACGTATCACTGATGCACTTATTGTTAAACACTTCTACAATTATAACCACATCATTTGATCTTTTAACGTTCTTATGGTGACATTTGTCCACCATACTCTAGCTTTCTCTCATAAAACGAAACTTCTCAATATAACTTCTCCACTTTGGAGAAATAAAAACCATCTAACATTATCTTCATATCATTTATTCAAAGGTCTGTAACAACAAAACCTTTCAGAAATTCACCCTTGAACTCAGGTGCTCTTAACTCTTTTAACTATTTCTATATATTCATTCAACATTATGAAACATTCTCTAATCTTATACAGGCATTCCCTGAGGTTTTCGTTCTTCTCCCTGCCTGGCCAGGGCATGTGAATGCTATTACCTTCAGGTCTATCGCCTTGTGCTTCACTTTGGAAGCTCTCATATATTCATGTACTCATATCATTTCTTCTATCACATCACATGTGCATATGATCATCCAATTCATATCATATAACATATGTCATTTACATAGGTTCACATATCATCTATCATATCATATAAACATATATATCTCATAAATCATTCTCAGGTATTCATTTATCTTATATAACATAACAATTTAACTCTATTAACAAGACATCACACTCCTTACCCTATCATATCAGAAAATTTTCCACTTTGTGTTGGCATGTATACTTTTTAAAACACTTTTGACTTCGTTTTTAGCCTAGAATCGGCTAAACCTTAGCTCTGATACCATTAAATGTAACACCCCCAACCCATACCCGACCCAAATACGAGTCTGAGGTGTCACATTGATCGTTCAAAACGTTTACTTTGACAAAATCTACTGAAATTCAGTTAGACATTTCCAATAAAACCCAAATAATTTCTATTGTATAAAATGTATAGTTTTACAAATTGATTAGAGCGTATCCAGTACAAATATTTTATCTTACATGCCAACTACATTTCATATGACAAAATACATATAATTTAAACATATTTATGATCTAAATTGTGGAAAGGAAAATCTGACCTGTCTTGCTCCTCTAAACATCTCTTCTTGCTTTTTGAAACCTACGTGTGAAACACTCACACGCTATGTCTATGACTTAGTGAGGCATTAAACACATAAAAATAACTCTAACTACTTAATCATGCATGAACATATCATATCATATCATATCATATCATATCATGCTATCACACAAAACAATATAGTATTTCATGTAATCAAATGTACACATATACACATCATTCATCCTTTCCATCATTAACCTTACTTCACTATCAATATGATTATTATTTATATCTTGTAATCATATCATTTCTTACTTAACATTTTAACCAACATGACTCATTTAACCACGCAATACACATGTCATCATTAAAATCATATGATACAATTCATCTCACAAAAGCATATACATCACATGTAATATATTTATTGTTCTCTCTTGGTTTAGCCCATGCACATTTATGAGCTAAAGATATGTGAGTACATAGAGGTTGTGCACTATGCTGACACCACAACTCATAAAATTCCAACTAGGGGCGCGTAGAATTTGTCTCATAGGACCGCTATGTCTCGAATAACCACTGTATATGTCCCGAAGGACCAATGTATATGTCCCGAAGGACCACTATATATGTCCCGAAGGACCACTCTGTCCTGAAGGACCACATAGACCCTCGACTCTTGGCATGCCAACTATATATCTAGACCTCATAACACATAACATGGGTATTATCTTTATATCGTTTCACATAGTCATATCTCATATGCTCATAGCTTTTATCATATCGTTTTTCATCATCATATAATCATATAATTCACTTTCACGTATCATATATACTTTCTCTTTCATATATCTCATGTCATATATCACATGGCTCTTTATCTCATTCTCATATAATCACATAATCATGTAGTTCACTTCTCATATCACTTTGCATGGTTTTACATAAACATATATCATATCTTATTCATATATATATATCCGCAAATACCTGTAAGCACATATTTTCTTATCTTATAACTTATGTTATATATGCCTGTAATCTTATGACTTATTGTTAAGTAACTCAAGTAACATTGTATTATTACATACTTTATTTCATAACCATATATTCACATAGATCACATAGCACATATACACTCATACAATCAACCATACATACATTTTATATTAATCACATACTTCATGTACTATATTATCGGAATAGACTTATCGCAAGTCAATTTCCATATAATCCTATGCAATAAGATACACTCACCTTGGCCTCACTAAGTTCTAATCCCCTTTTATGATTTCCTTTCTTTCGATCGAATCTTAACTTGATAGTCGTCCTGGAACTTGTTCGTGCTTGATATCTGCATAATCATGTACTGATACTTATCAGTAACCAATTGATATACTTTAATATATCATTTCTTAGAATGAAAGAAAGATTTAATTCTATTTTCTCTTGAAGTGCATCGATACATTCTACAACGTATCGATGCATTCTTTAACATGTGCATCGATTCACTACCCATGCATCGATACACAAATCACCTTCGATGTTTTCATTTTAATGGGGTGCATCGATGCACTAACTGTGCATCGATACACTCAAGGCATTCGATGTTTCTTCTTTAAAGAGTGCATCGGTACACATTGAATGTGCATTGATACACTTTGCCTAGAATTTGTATTTTACGCCCGAAAATCATCAACTCTTCATTCAATTCTTCTATTTTAAGCCCCTATCATGCCATTAAACTCAACTGCGATTACTTAAACAAACTTGTATTCATATAAACCATCTCTATCATCCATATCTCATCATGATTCTTAAAATTAAGAATCTTGCTAAACTTTAAACTTTGTTATTAATCCTTTCTAACTTTATAAATCTCTTATTCTTAGTGATGACAAGTCAAATTCCTTCTCAAATTTCACTTATTAACTCTTTTCCAGAAATTCATCTAAAAACTCATTTTCTTTAATCTCTTCTATATCTTTCATCTTGTTGTTTTAGAACAAATTAAGCTTTCCTTAAGCTTAATTATCATCTAATGATCATAACCCAACCTTAAAATCAACAATTAATCAACAAACAAAGAAACTCACATTTGAGCTTGGAGATACGGGAGGAGGAAGAAGAAGAAATAAATTCTGGAGAATTCTCTTCTTTCCCACGTGTTATCTCCCTAAATAAGGGATATAAAATATCCTCTAATCTAATTTTCCATATTACCCTTATAATCCTTTAATAATTACCCTTTAATCCAACACTGAAATATTCTTATTAAATCCTTAAACTTTTAATTTTCCTAAATTGAACCCCAAATTCCAAAAATTCTCATTTTAGTCACTGACCTAAATTTCGAGATGTTACAGTACAAGGGTATGTGGTGCGTAGTGAGGCCATTGTGAGTGTTGAGAAATGTGTTGATCATTCATTGAATAAGGTTGGTGGTGGGAAGAAAGGGGAAAAGAACAAGGTTGTATTTGTTGGTTCCTCTAACAGATTTGAGATTCTTAACTCTACTTTGGAGGAGGGTGAAGTTGGGGGGGCGTAGGCCTCGATTGGCTTCACAAGGTGTGGCTGTTATTTTGCAAGATAAAGGCAAAGAAGAAGGACATGATGGATAAGAACAAGAGGTCCAATGGTGTTACTGCAAGTTCAATAGGAGGTATGCATATTCACAGTTCCTTATGACTATAATTTTTTGGAATGTAAGGGGATTTAATCACCTAAAATATAGAGTGGAGTGATGTCTAGAGCTGAAAAACTTAATGTAAAAGTCTTTTGTTTGCTTAAAACTAGAGTTAGAATTAGTAATGCCCTTGATATTATTTATAAATTTGCTGATGTGTAGGAGTACTGCTGGAACTATGACCATATGGAGAATGGTAGAATTTGGGTTTGTTGGAAGAAGGGCTTAAACTTTTCTGTTCTTTAGACTGCCAGTTAAACTATTTCTATCCAGGGGAGTTTAATAGGTAAAAATCTTGTAGTCACTATTTTTTATGGCAGTAATGATGAATGTGTTAGAAGGGATCTTTGGCAGCAGTTGTAGTACACTAGAGAAAGAATTGGGGATTCCACATGGGTGATTGGTGAGGACTTTAATGTCATTGTTGGCATTAAAGAAAGCTATGATCATGGGGAGACTGGGGTTCATATTACTCTTGATATGGAAGACTTTCAGAGTTGCATGGGAAGGCTAGGGTTGGTAGATCACCCTTATTTTGGAACTCTTCACCTGGTCAAACAAACAGGAGGCTAGTTTCTTGGTTAGGAAATTGGATAAGGTTCTTATGAATGATTACTGGTGTGATAATTTTTCTGACTCTTGTGTGGAGTTCAAAGCCCTTGGGGATTCTGACCACTGTCTGGCTGTTGTGTAGTGTGACAAGGAGAGTATGGAGTCTAGCCCAAACCCTTTAAGTTTTTAAACCTTTAGACTCTCTATCCTTAGTTTAGAAGTATAGTTAAGGATTCTTGGAGTGAACATGTTGTTGGTGGTCCTATGCAGGTATTATTTGGCAAGCTTAAAAGGCTTAAGCCTAGGTTGAAAGAGTTAAATAAGGAACATTTTTCTGAAATGTCCAAGAGGGTTGTTGGTAAGAGGGAATAGTTGGTCAAACATTAGATTTTGGCTTTGAATGAACCTATTATGGAAAACATGGAGATGAAGAAGCAATTGGAGAAAGTGTTGGTTGTCCTTGAGCTGACTGAACAATTGTTATATATGTAAAAATCTAAAGTGGATTGGTTGTAGGAAGGTGATCAATGTACTAGGTTTTTTCACTCTCAAGTGGTTATGAAGAGGAAGAGATATATTGTGAGAGTTTTGCTTGATGATAATGAGAAGAGATTGAAAACGTTTGACTCTATTGTTGCTGAGTTCATTAGGTTTTTTTCAGAGCAGATTGGGAGCAGTGATGAGAGTGTTAGGGGTTGTAATGTTGAGAGTTTAAGGGTGTTGCTTAACGTGGTTCTAATTGCTAAACGAAAACGGGCTCTTGTTAAGAATGTCACTGATAAGGAAATTAAGAGTGCAATATTTAGCTAAGACAAGGACAAGGCACTAGGGCCTGATGGGTACACCTCTGGTTTCTTTAAAATAACCTGGGATATTGTGGGAGATGATTTTGTTGCAGCTATTGAGCATTTCTTTACCACTGCTAGATTGTTGGCAACCTTTAATGTAACAACAATTACCTTGGTTCCAAAGTTGCCTAATTCATGCAGGGCTAAGGAATACATGCCTATTTCCTGTTGTTTTGTAGTTTATAAGACCATTACAAAAATTTTAGGGATAGGCTCACTGATTACTTCGCTGGTTTAGATCCTCTCAATCGATCAACTTTTGTGAATGATAGGAGTATAGTGTATAACACTCTTGTTGCTCAGGAAGTAGTGAGAGGTTATACAATAAGTGTTATTTCTTCAAGATGTGCTATTAAAGTGGATTTACAAAAAGCCTTTAACTCCCTTAGTTGGGACTATGCTTAGGATGTTCTGGAGGCTCTTGGGTTACCTGTGCAGTTCAGGGACTAGATTAGGGCTTGTATCACTGATTCTAGGTTTTATATTTCCCTAAATGGAAGTCTGGTAGGGTACTTCAAAGGTATGAAGGGAATTAGACAGAGGGATCCCTTGTCTTCTTACTTGTTTGTGCTTGCTATGGGAGTTTTAACTGGTATGTTGAATGAAACTGTCGGTAAAGGGATTTTTTTAGCTACCACCCAAAGTGCAAAAGAGTAGGATTAACTCATATGTGCTTTGTAGATGATCTCTTAATCTTTTATAAGGGCAACCTTAAGTCTATTGTGGGGTTTCACTGTGTGTTTAGGAAATTTTATGAGATTTCAAGATTAAGGCTAAATGCTACCAAGTCTGAATTATTTACTACAGGTGTTCCTGATGATCAATTGAGAATTATTCAGGCTATGATTGGGTTTAAGTTAGGAAAATTACTTGTAAGGTATTTAGGGGTATATCTTAACCCTAGGAAGTTGTTTGGTAAGGACTGTGAAAACCTTGTGGAGAAGGTAAATGCAAAGTTGGGGTTGTGGTCAAATAGATTCCTTAGCTATGCTAGTAGGTTGCAACTTATTAGATATGTGTTGTTTAACGTGGAAAACTTTTGGTATAGACAACTTGTTTTGCCTATTGTTGTAATTGGTAAGGTATAGCAACTTTGTGCTAGGTTACTTTGGAAGGGCAAGGATGTCTCTGTAAAGGGGGCTAGGGTGAGCTAGGATATTGTCTATAACCCAAAGTCTGATGGGGTCTGGGCATTAAGAGTTTAAAGTACTGGAACAAGGCTTATTTGTTGACTTTATTAAGGAATTTACTTGCTGAAGAAGGGTCCTTATGGGTGGCTTGGGTTCGAGAGTATGTCTTAAGGGGTGATGCTACTTGTCAAGTAGAGAAAGTGACCAATCTCAGTTGGGTTTTGAGGAAAATTCTGAAGCTATGGAGTGAGTTACATGGACTGTTTGTGGGGGGAAATTGGTCGATGATGCAAAGTAGATGGTTTTGGAGTGAGATAAGAGCTAGAAGGGAGAAAGTAGGGTGGCATAAATTGTTGTGGTTTTCTTTGAATGTTCTAAAGCATTCTCTAATTGGTTGGAAGGCGCTCATTGATAAGGTTCCTACTGCTAACAGGCTTTTGAAGATGGGAATCCTTGTGGATGACCGTTGCAGGAACTGTAAGTGTTCGATGGAGACCAGAAGCCATATTTTTTTAGTGCACTTTTACGAGGGAAGTGAGGTATGCCATTCTCAGGCTGTGCAGGGTAAGACGGGAGGTGAGGAAGTGGGAGGATGAGATTGAGTAGGCTGTGAAGGTCTTGAAGGGTAGATCCTTGATCGTTTTTATTCTCATGGTTGCTATGTGCGCTTACATATATTACATATGGGAAGAGAGGAACTATAGGAGATTTAGGGGAGCTGTTAGAGATGTAGATGAGATTGTTGATTGTATCAGGGAGGTGGTTAGAGTAAAAATATATAGGAGATCTATTAGAAATGATCCTGTAAATGTGATGCTATGTAATGCTTGGAGAGTTAAGAGTTCTCTCTTAGGGTGATGGTTTGTAATTGTTCTTTGTAGCATCAGTTATGTTGCTTCTTGGGAAAATAAAATAGAATTTATCGGGGAAAATGTTGATTTGTATAATTAATAAAAATACAATCAATGCTAATAGAGATCCAAAACATTAAATTTTAAAATTCATAAGAATTCGATACTTTTTGAATTATCTTTTTCTAAATTTTCCATGTATCTTATCTTTCCATTCCAGCCGACTATCTTGAATCCATGGCAAGTTTTATTTATTTTTGTTAAAAGTTGCCTCACCAATATGCCGCTAATTAAGGTTTCTATCGTCTTAGCCTTTTAAGGTAGAGATCTTTATGTATGTGTAAGATCTACCATTAAATTGTATAAGTCATATTTTAAATGATTATTAAATTCATACTTCGTCCGTCCGTCCTAATATATTTCTTTTTATTTTAAAAATTACCCATTTCAAAATGTTATATAAAAAATTAACAAACAAAAACACTAATTTTTTTTAACTTTATATGTCTCACTCTTTTACACTTATCAAAATAAATCTATCAATTACCTTTTAGGGATTATTTTATTATTTTATTCGATCAAATATATCTCTTAAAACTATGTGTATAATCAATATAAAGTACAAATTATGAGACGGAGAGAATATTAAATATTAAATATTCATAAAATAAATATTTTCTTATATTTTTTTTACTATTTGTCCTTTTATTTAGAAGATAATTAGAAAAATAATAACAGTCCATAAAATTGTTTTTGGAGTTAAAAGATTTCTCAAATGAAATTTAGTTTTCTGTAAAATTCCTAAATTTGTTTCTATTTTAGCATTAAAACTCAATTCGTTAAGATTGTAATTATGGAAGAATCAAAACTTTTTTGGTTGAATAAACAAAAAGACAAGCATAATAAGGAGAAGACAAAGGGGAAGTAGATTATGATTGGGTTTGTCACGCCTGCAGGAAGTTTTATCCCTTTTAGCCATGCCAATCAGCTTCGTAACATGAGAGAGAGAGAGAGAAAATTTAACCTAGTTTTAGGTTGAATCAAAAGCAATCTGTAGTCAAAACATAGCAACTACTGATCATGACTCATGATGGCACCATCTGTAATCTTCTTCACATAAATTATCAACTTTCCTTTCTGATTTACCAAAATAAAATAAAAAAAATAAAAAAAATAGAGAAATTTTTCATACTTTATTATTGCATGCCCCGGCCCTACTTCTTTTTATGAACCAAATAATTATAAATCATGATACCCACCAAACAATGTGCCCTTATAAATCACCGAGGGGCTATATCTTATCTTTCTCCAAAACCTGTGAAAATGGCAAAGACAGAGCTCAAAAAACCCAGTTTTTTGCTGCTTTTTGCATTACTGCTTCTCCTGATGACTAGTTCTCGGCTCATGGCAGAGGCTACAGGCAGGCTTAGCTCACCGGCAAAAACAAGAAGGACGCTTATAGAGACGGAGCAGGATTACCAGGGATATGTTCCCAGTATCCCAAGTGATTATGATTACAATGATTTCTATAGAAGGCAAGGTGATGTTCCAAGCCCAGGAATTGGTCACTAAAATATATATATACATCGCCATGCCATCTCTCTTTATCTCCTTCATGTTTTCCCTTTGAATCTTCCTAAATTGATCTTGTTTTTTTTTCCTATTTATTTTCCATATATATGTCATGTTAAAAACTGAAGTGATATGTATGTAGACTGCACATGTTTTATATAGAAATGAATAAATTTACTGGCCGATCTACATATGGATGAGAGTGAATAAGTGTTCATCTTCGATTTTAAATTTTCTTATATTAATTTTCTATTTTATTATGTTATAAATATATGTTAGCTCACACTCAGAAAATATTAGACCCGTCGTTTTATGAATATGTTTATGTAAATGGAGGTAAACAGTGGGTTTGATTTATGTGTGCATTTTTTATGGGAAGTGAAATATTTTTGGAAACAGAATTAGCCTATAATCATCTGCCTGATTCACATTCCAATGAATTTCGAGGCCGTTCCAGCCCTGAGGGGCAAGCATGAAATTCCTTCTCGGAAGTTATGCAGTACGATAACTTTAATATAAGGCTAAAGAAAGGTGTTATTGAAAATATTATTTTTTTTAACATTTCCAGTAAAAAAATTACTTAAAACATTATTTTTTACCTAAAACATTAATGTTTTTTAACATTTTCGGTAAATAATAATAATATTTTATTTATCGCTTTACCGGATATATTAACAAATCCGATAAAGCGCTCAATAATAATATTTCCTGTAAAAATAATAATGTTTCCGGTAATTTTTTACCGAAAATGTTAAAAAAAACAATAACATTTCCGGTAGCACATTTCTTTAATTGTATATTAAGCTGCCGCACGTGAGACCTTCCCATGCATTCTCCACCCAGTTTAAGCACCTGGGATACTCGGTTATTAATTACTCTAAAACAACAATTAATTACTAAGACTGTTAAAATATCTTTTATTGTGTCGTCAGATTAATTTTATGAGCTTAACTAGTATTTTTATCATGACTATCGATAAACTCACATAATATTTAATTTATTATTTAACTATGTATCTATTTAGTTTATCAATCTAAGAACCACCATTATAATGTTAATCTTTGACACAAACACTAAAAATCATTATGAATTTTTTTATACAAGATTAAAAAGAGGGTTGATTTTTTCATCTTCTTCATAAATCTCTTGTTTCGAGAATCTCATAAATCAAAAGACATTAATCCTCTGTAATCTATAGTCGTTCAAATAAAAAAAAATTGAACGTCTATAATCGTCACAATCCAAGAAACATCATCAAAATATTTTAAATTTTACAAGTATAATTAAAACATAAATATAAAAAACTATTAAAGTTATGACTTTTTGGATATTTCACTAATAATTTCTTAAATTCATTTATAAAATTAAAAGTTTTTTCCATGACATAATAATCCTATAATCAACACCAATTGACATATGAATTGAGTTCAAGCATACACAACTTTTATTTTTATTTGGCGTTTAATTCTAAATTTAATTTATTTGATTTGTTTTCGTTGAAAATTTTAAAATTATATTCATATTTATTTATTTATTTAAAATTATGTGTGTTAAGTTAAGTTTATACATATTAAATAAGTATGTGCATGATATTTTTTTAACGGGACAAAGCATTAAAGAAAATTAAAGCAGCAAAATAAAAGATTACTAAAGACTAAAATTGGAAACGCAATAAAACCGCCTGGCCTTGAAGAAAAAAATTTGAACTTTGAAACGAGTGAAGCAAGGAATAAACAAAAACAGATAGAGCCTGCATGAATATCCAATCTTCTCAAAAACATCTACGGAGGGACGATCCATCGCCGATCAGACGCAGCCTGAATCTCCACACAGCAAGGAGCTTCTTCAACCCAAATATGGTCCATCTCACTGGTTTTCCGATCTGCTGCCAGAATGTGAGCAGCCCTATTGGCATCTCGAGAGACATGTCTGAACAAGGATGTATGGAAGATCTTTGCCCGTTTTCGCACCTCTCAGGTCAGTGCACTGATCTCGGATAAGTCAGGTTCTTGTGACCTCAATTTCTCGATTACTGTTCATTAATATCCTTCAACGATTACCCTTCGAAATACCATATCGATGGCGAACTGAACTGCATGAAATGCCGATGTTGCCTCCGCCTGAAATGTTGAGGTAATCTGATTCGCCCTTCGTTTGCATGCTCCCATTATGAATCCTTCATTATCCCTGATTATCGTTCCTGACAACGTTTGTTTTTGCATGTATGAAAAACGGGGATCAAAATTAATATTCACCATTGATTCGTGCGGGGTTGCCATTTAACCTGGGTCAGCGTAGAAGGTCCTTGAAGACATTGCTCGCTATTTTGAAATCCAAGCACTGGGTTTTTACAAGGGTAACTATATCGGAAGCTCTCATTTGTAATCCTTCGTCGTATAATTTGTTGCGTGCAAACCATAATGCCCAAATTGTAGTGACTACTTTTGCATGGTTAAATTTAGGATAATTGTGGAATATTGAGAAACTGTATATGAAAAAGGATATATTGAATTCATGCTTTTACACTCACTGATACATCACCTTTCACCTTTATAGTAAACAATGCTAATATGTTAGGCTAACAAACTATGCTATCTGATTAACAAGTTTTTGCGCCCAATGATAACTAACTATTGCTAGTTATACTATAATGCAAGCACGAACACAGTAAGCCTTGCTATAGCTTAACATTCTCCCTACTCTTCTCATTTTTTTTATAGCAACTCTACACCCCTGGCATCACACATATACTATGACGAAACTCCTCAAACGCAGATTTTGAGAGAGGCTTTGTAAAACCATCTGCTATTTGATTTGCAGCTGGTATGTAGTTGATTTTCAACAGACCTGCAGCAACCTTCTCTTGAACAAAGTGAATATCAAGATCTATATGATTCGACTGTGCATGGTACACGGGATTAGCACTCATAGCCACTGCTCATGTGTTGTCACACCAAACCACCGGCTCCCTCCGTTGTTGAATCCCTAGGTCTGCAAGCAAAGAATTTGTCCATGTAACTTCAGCAACTGCATCAGCAAGACACTTGTATTCTGCCTCCATCATGGACCGAGACACAGTTTTCTGTTTCTTTGAACTCCACACAACAAGGCATTTCCCAACAAACACACCATAACCAAAGGTTGACCGTCGATCATCTATGTTTGCTCCCCAATATGCATTTGCAAAAGCTGACACAAACAATTTCACCTCATTCGCTCAGAACATTAACCCATAATTCACAGTTCCAACTAAGTATTGAAGTATACGCTTGACTACAATCCAATGTGTTTCTCGTGGTGCATGCATGAATTGCGCCACCTTTCCAACACTATAGGCTAAGTCAAGACGTGTATGGCACAAATAGAGCAATAAGCCAACTATGCTGCGATATTCACTCGCGTTTGCCAGCAGCTCCCCAGCATCTTTTGATAATTTCGATGCCAGTATAATCGGTGTGGAACATGTAGCTGCACCTGCCATACTAGTTTTCTCAAGCAGTTCTAACACAAACTTTTTCTGATTTAAAAACAGAGAACCACGCCAGCGATGCACTTCAATCCCCAAGAAGAAACGAAGTGCACCAAGGTCCTTGAGAGAAAACCTTTCACTAAGCAGCCTCACTACTTCTTGAATCTCACAAGACGAGTGTCCAGTGATGACTATGTCATCAACATAGACCAATATATATATGTCACCAACACCTCGTTTACAGACAAACAACGATGAATCTACTCGAGATGCTGTAAATCCAATCTACACGAGGTTATCATTGAGCTTAGCATGCCAGTTCCTAGGTGCATGGCGCAGTCCATATAATGCCTTCTGAAGCTTGCAGACAAGAACAACTCCATCTTTAGCAAGTTGCACAAACCCTGGTGGTTGTTGCATGAACACGTCTTCAGCGAGGTCTCTATTGAGGAACGCATTATTAATGTCAATGTGCCTCAACTCCCAGTCATTTGATACCGCTAGTGTCAAAACAGAATTAAGCGAAGATAATTTAACAACTAGGCTGAATGTATCAAGGAAATCATTTCATGGAACTTGCGAGTAGCCTTTTACAATCAGTCGCGCCTTATAGCGATGTATGGAGCCATCTGGATTTCGTTTCAGTTTAAACAACCACTTACACCCAATTGGAGTATGCCCTTCTGGTAATTTCACTAACCTCCACGTGCTGTTTCTTTGAAGAGAATCTACCTCAGCTTGAACTACCTCCTTCCAATTAGTCGATTGCAACACCTCTTGAACTGTGGAAGGTATGTCATTGTCGAAATGCGTGGAGTACGCCTTAGGTTTGAAGACTCCACATTTGCTTTATGTCATCATTGAGTGATGATTCTCTCTCGTTGGTAGAGTAGTTGATGTAAACGGTGCAGTATTGGACAATTACAATTCTTCACTCACCTGACTAGTACTTGCATTATTCAAATTATTTGCACCAGGATGTGTGGCCCCAACAATATTATGATTGGAATTGTTCTCCAACGGATGTAATGTGGAGTCATCATATGCGGCCCCAACAACATCCATCATGTCGAGCGGTGCGGTCCAAGCATCATTGTCACCCGGTGAAGACATTGCTCCAGGTGGTGTGGCCCCAAATATAGAATTATCACGCATGGCCCCAACTATGGTATTATCACACGTGGCCCCAACTATGGCATGACCATCATAACGCACATTGGACATGTCCAAGTGGCTAGCAACTTCATGCACATTTTCATGTGTGGCCCCAACAAAGTTATTGCTTTGACAATTATCATCCATGGCTCCATGCGCATTATTAGGAGTGACCCCAAGCAAATTATTACTTTGACAATTAATACCCGTTGAAGTAGTTGCATGCACATCACGTTCGAGCATTGTTCTAATCGGCGAGGCCCCATACACATTATCACGGTTGGTAATTTCTTCAAATGACGTGGACCCATGTGCATTATCACAGGCGGGCATTGCTCTAAACAGCATGGCCCCATGGCTATCATCACGCGCATTAAGCACATCCTGGTGACTAGCAACCGCATGACCCACCTTATTATGTACACCACCTTGGATAGTGGTTGGAACAACATCATTAATCTACTTTCTCACATCTACCACAATTGGAATATCACGTGAACGAGCAACTTGTGCATGATGTGGGGAACAAGCTGTAACTTTATCTACAAATGGAAACACTTTTTCGTTAAACACAACATGTCTAGAGATATAAACTCTACCATTACTTGTTAGACATTGATAGCCCTTGTGCTGAGGACTAAATCCAAGGTATGTACAGGACTGAGATTGAAAGCACAATTTATGATTCTAAAAGGGCGTTAGGTGTGGGAAACACTGACACCCAAAGACCTTCAATGAGGTATACTCAGGTTTCTTCAAGAATAGCTTCTCATATGGAGTTATTCCTCCAAGAACAACCGTAGGAAGATGGTTTATCAAATGAACAGCAGTCACAATTGTATATGACTAGTATTGTATGGGTATTGATGCTTGGGCCAGCAGAACAAATCCTAATTCAACAACATGACGATGCTTACGCTTAACGACTCCATTCTGCTCAGACGTGTGAGGGAAAGTCAGCCGATGTACTATCCCTGATTTGGTAAGTAACGCAGGAAACACTCGGTACTCTCCACCCCAATCTGACTGAAAGACTTTGATTGAACTGCCAAATTGGTTTGCTACCAGTTTGTGGAACACGTGAAACACATCAACAACTTGTGCTTTGTCTTTTAATAGATAAAGCCAAGTAAATCAGGTAAAAGCATCCACAAAAATTACATAACAGCGAAAACCATTGGAGCAACGTGAGGAGGTCCCCATAAGTCTGAAAACACTAGTTCAAAGGGTGCAGTGTATTGAGTGTTGGATGAAGGAAAAGGTAGCTTATGACTTTTGCCCATAAAACAAGCCAACGTTTTATTAACATCAATATCAAGTTTTACATCAAGTTCTTTAGGAACTTTACTTAAAGCAAAACTAGTTGGATGTCCTAAACGTCGATGCCATATATCAGACTGAGACACATCTGTAGTTGCAAGGTGAACTGCAGCACCACAACCTTGTGAACTAAGATTACTAAGTGAAAACGTATAAAGTCCTCATTTCTCTTCACCTTGTAAAAGAATCGCCTTAGAGAATTCATCACGAACAAAGAACTTCTTAGCATGAAATTCAAGGTAAACCTTATTATCCCTAGCAAGCTTAGAGACTGAAAGTAAATTCTTGGTTATGTGAGGCACATGTAATAATTCAGTCAAGATTAGAGTTCTTGAAGAAGTAGAAGCAACAATCGTAGTACCAACGTTATGAACATCAACAGAAACTCCATTGCCAACAGTAAGTTTACCTGGACCTCTAAACTCAGCAGGGTTTGAAACATTCGCAACATCTGGAGTAATATGATGCATAGCTCCAGAGTCCACCACCCAATGATCTATGGATCTGGAGACCGTATTGGCTTGCAAATTACCTGTTACCTGAGAGTGGCCTTTGCAGTATTCACAGCCCAGGTTTGAAGTCTCAGAAGCAGAGTAGTGTGCATTGGCAGACTGTCCTTTATGAGCTTGAGACTGAGATGTAACACACATAAATTCTTCATCATAACGATGCCAGCATCGATCAACCAAATGACCGAGTTTGCCACAGAGCTGACATTGAATCCGAGTTCGCCCTTGACCTCGACCACCAGTCCTGTTTGTAAACGATGAGCATGAAGATTTATAATCACGCCATCCATTAGCAGAGGAATCATTACCCTCTATTCTCTTAGCAACATTGGTTGTCATAGGAACGTAATCAAACTAGTCATTGAACTCGACCAATTGTGCTTCAACATCTAGCAGAACGGTGTAAAGGCTGTCCAAGGACATAATTTCCTTCATCGTAGTGATAACCGCCATAAACGGTTATTACTCCCTGGGCAGTCCTTTCACAATACTGGCAATATGTCCAACATGCGATATTGCACTACCACATGAGGCAAGTGTGTCACATACTTCTTTTACACGAGTGAGGTATACTCGCATACTATCACTGCTCTTCCTAAGCGACTGCAACTTGCAGTGCAAACTTATAGCAACCGTCGTGGATCTGCTCACAAAGAGTTGTTTCACAACACTCCATACTGCAGCTGCTGATTCGGCACCAAAAAATGAGGAAGAATATGAGGGCTAATGGTTGACAGAAGCCATGAAGCAAGCACACTATCCTGCGCGACAAAATCCTCAAACGCATCATTGACACGAATTGCACCAGTATCATCAAGAATCGTCTCTGGCGGTGACTGCAGAGCTCCGCTCAATAGGCGTTCAAGACAGTGACTCCTTAACGTGAGCAAAATTTGCCGCTTCCATAAAAGGTAGTTCATCTCGTCAAGAACAACACTGATTTTTTTGTGAGAGAAGCTCGTACTTGTGGATGACCCCATGAAATATCAAGCAAGAATCGCACAACAAGAGTTGTTAGTCAAGAACCCCAAGACCAAAGGCGAAAGATACTATATTGAGAAACTGTATATGAAAATGATATATTGAATTCATGCTTTTACACTCACTGATACATCACCTTTACAGTAAACAATGCTAATCTATTAGGCTAACAAACTATGCTAACTGATTAACAAGTTTTGGCGCCCAATGATAACTAACTATTGCTAGTTATACTATAATGCAAGAACGAACATAGTAAGCCTTGCTATATCTTAACATGGAATAACCAACCTAACCAAACAACAAAGTCACCATCTGTTAAATTAATTGGCCACCAGTAGTCTAAATTGAACCAAACCGGGCGAACTAAAAAACACTCATGAATTATATGAATTCCAGTTTCGATTATGTTTGCACATTGGGAGCACATGGGAGCACGAATGACGTGTTTAATGTAGAAGTTTTACCTAGTAGGGACATAATTGCATGAGAGACACTACACCTGTATTTTGATTTTTCGTTGACACAAACTAGCCCATATGTAATTAAACATGGTTTTTTTTTTCTAATACCCTAGGCGGGTCAATTATTTTGGATATTAGGCCAACATGGAAATTGTTTTGGGAATTACGACATTCTATATAATTCACAAGGAACTTGTCATCTCGATGTGATGAGTTCCATTAAATATATTTTTTAATAGATGAGTCTCACGTGGGTCATTAAATTATTAGTTTTATTGGGACTAATCCATTAAAGAAATGCTTTTTTGGTAAAAAAATTTAATTTAGAAAATTAAAAAAATGTGGGAGATGACGAGTCACTTTGAATAAAAATAATAATTGTTTCAAGTCGTTTGTCAACGGTCAAATTCAACAGTAATATGGAACCGAGTTCCACCGGCTAAAAAAATTCTAGTCGTTGGAATTAGGTATAAATAGGGGTTTAGGGGTTTGATTTCTCATCAAACCTTGAATTCAAAAACAATTGAGAAAAAATTAACTTTTTGTGCAAAATCCCAAAATATGGCTTCCCGAGCAGAGATGTTGTGCCTTGACAATGTCCATGTTTCATCGATCGAAGTACCACCGGAAGGAGAAGGGAGTATTCGTCAGCCCATGATGACTTTGAAAGATCCGCATAAACGAGCGTTGATATATCTTCAATAATCTAATCTTTATCAAACCATATTTCTACGTGGCTTCAAGGTGTACTCGATGTTGATTGAGACTCTAATCGAATGTTGGCAGCCCGAGACGTACATTTTCTATTTCTCAAGTGGTGAAGTGATGATTACCTTGGAAGATGTCACTTACCCACTCGGTGTTCGTATCAATAGAGACTCGGTGGTGAAGTAGAACATGTAGGACCCCTCGGCATTTGTGTATCAAGTTTTGGGAAAGTAGCCACCATCAAATGTCATTGAGGGCTTTAGGGTAAGAATGATGTAGTTGGAGTCCAAATTCAAAGTAACGAGGGACTCTACCGAGAACGAGGTTATTTTTGCATCCCGTTCATATCTTCTCCAACGTATCATATGTATATTATTACCGGATAAATCTGTTAATTTGTTGCACACACAATATTCGCAAATATTAGATGACTTTAGTAAGTGTCGCAGAACCAGTTGGGGCTCGACCATTTTAGCATTTCTATACCGTGAGCTTTGCAAGGCATCTATTGTCGAGCATGGTCGAAAATTCAAACGTAGCAGGTTGTCTGATACTGCTACAGTCTTGGGCATAGTATCGGTTCCTATTTTTTACGCCAATTACAACAACCCATCAAGTTTCCTTTTGCCATAAAGTACATTTCTAACATTATATTTTAAATTTGATAAACTTAATTAATTTTTTTACTCTAGTTTTTAATTTTTTTAATTTTTAAATATTTTAGATCGCACCATAAAATAATCTATATGAAGTTGTCAGGGTCCACAACAAAAGATGTGTGGATGAGGATCGACATCACCGGTCAGTCGTTATGCGGTATACAAATTTTTGTTTATTATTATTTTTTTAAATTTTTAAACTTTATATATATTATCTTTGATATTTAATATTTATAATTTTCTTTCCTTTCGCATATTGATGACGAGATCCACCGGTTATTATCATAGGATTTTTAGGGGTCTATGTTATGGTGTGTCGTGACACTGTTACTACATTTTGCGATTGTGGAGTGGCACGCTGCTAATAGAGTGTTGTGACAATTTATGTCACATCAGCTGATTCCTAAGGATATCGTTGAAATGGATGCACACCATAGAATCGATATGCGTGGGGAACATTCAAAAGATTAGACGAGCATTAGAATCAGTGTCACCTATCGACCATTCTCCCTATCTCATAAATTACGAAGGAAATGGAAAATCATATCTAACGACAACAAAACAGAAAGAAGAATAGGAACACCATCAAGCCAGATTTCTAAAGTCCAAGTCCAATAAGAAATCATTGGAGTCTTCATCTTCTTCAGCATCTGCCGCTAAAGATTATTACCATGCATCTCATGCTAGTTTCAATTTTCATACGTCATATCATACTTCATATGCGACTCAACCGACTTGGGTTGGACATTCATGGGATTCAATCCAACACACATCTATGGTACATAAAGATGCGAGTCAGGGTGAATGAGATCACTTCATATATATTCAACGAAGTCGCCAAGTCGAATCAGTAACGGTTGTGATGGCGTCAAACACCATAAACTCATCCTCGTATTTCGAAAATGCGTCTGAGAGTGTGTTGAGTACACCTTAATTTTTCAGTAACCAACCCAAGATACAACCGATGAAGATGATGGTGATGACGATCAAGGCTGACGACCCTGACGTACTCGACGAGCCCCGCGACATTATCATTCGACAACACTTCGGCATCGACAAGAACTAAGGAAATATAATAAATTTTATTAGATTGTAAATAAGTTTTTACTTTGTAAACAATTTTATCTTAATAAAAATTTTAAATTTTTTCTTAATTAATTAATTTTTTTAATTTTTAGTCGGTGGAATTCGTCACCTTTACATGACGAGTCACATATGATCGTTGAATTTGACTGTTGACAAACGACTTGAAACAACTATTTAACGAGTCCACCATTTTTTTTAATTTTCTAAATTAATTTTTAACAAAAAATATTTTTTAATGGACTTGTCACCTCAACATGACTAGTTCCAATAAAATCAATAATTTAATGGCCCACGTAAGATCCACCCATTAAAAATTATATTTAATGGAACTTGTCACCTCGAGATGACGAGTTCCTTGTGAACTGTAGAGAATGTCGTAGTTCCCAAAATATTTTTCATGTTGCCTTAATACCCTAAATAATTGACCTGCATGTGGTATTAGACCAAGAAAACCAATAAACATGGCTTTAATCTGTTGAAGACTCTCTATCTCGCCCAAGAGCAGCCTATAACCACTGCGAACGTTGTATACTCCTGACTTCTCCTCGCTCCATATCATATCCTGCAGTCAGCTTGTTCAAATTGTGAAATTGGGATACTCATAATTAAACCAACTTCTTGTGTTCGCATTAATTTTACCCCACTTCCATCTTCTTGTGTTCGCATCAATGATTTCTTTTACTCAGACTACTGAGTCATTTTGTATAGCTGAAATCCTCCACAGAGGGTAAACTGGGAGCCAATAATCATTTCAGATTGAAATGGAAGATCCCGTTCCGACCTTCCATAGTAATCATTTCATTAAAAGTCCATTCGCACACCAAACACTACGCCAAATATAGGAGGGAGTCGAACCAATTCTTGAATTTAAGAAATCGTTGTCGTGATAATACTTTGCTCGAAACAAACACCCAACCAATGATGAAGGATTGTGTTCATAAGTCGCCAACCTTGCTTTGCTAGCAATGTAATATTGAATTTGGCCATATCCCTAAAACCCATCCCACCATCTTCTTTTAATTGGCATAAATATACCCACGAACACCAATGGATATCCTTTCTTTGTTCGGATCTTTGCCATTAAAACGTTGCCCTGATGCCATCTAATTCAAGACAGAAAGTTTTAGGCGAAAGAAAGTAGTTCATTGCATATATGGAAATATCCTGGAGAACCGATTTGATAAAAAAATTCCTTCACTCTTTAGGATAATGCTCGAGCACGCCAACCTTGTATACGGCTATGAAGTTTATTAGGCAAATACGCACACGCCCCCTTCTTATTTCGACCAATGATAGTAGGAAGCCCTAGATACTTCTCAGGGTTTGATTCCTTCGACATCTCTTATGTTTTCTTCAATAGCGTTTGAACTAAAAAATATCCCTAATTTGTCAAAGTTTATGGCTTGGCCCGAGCATGCTCCATAAACCTATAACACTTCTTTAATTTGTCCTGCCACAATAATCAGCAAACAAGAGATGGGAAATAAAAGGTTCATACCTATTGTCATAACCATTTTTTATAATACAATTTAAAATAATTATAACTTTATTTTTGAAAATTTTAAATATTGGTTTAATTTGAAATTTGAAGTCGTCAGCGACCGTTAGTACATATTTTATTTCTAAATATTATATACGTTTAATGTTAAACCATAATTAATTAACAACCGAAATAACATTTAAACTAATAATGCAAATAAAAAATTAATAATCCTAATTAAAGTAATCAAGGAACAATATAATATTAAAGTAATATTATTAACAAACAAGACCAAAAGGTAATACAGACAAAATTTAGCGTTGATAACCCATCGCCACATATTAAGAATAAGGGTTAAGTGGATCTCCATGTCTAAGGCTTCTCTGTGGGTCAAAAGAGTCTCTAGTGATGCCATTGACAATGACTGAATAAGATATAATCGTGACAAAGATTTTGAGATAGTTGATCCAAACTTGTGAAAAACTAATTTTTTCCATAATTGTCCAGACAAAATTTCACTCCACTCTGTCATAGGTTTTGCTCATGTCTATTTTAAGTGTGTCGCAGCCGTCTTTCGGTTGAGCCCCGGAATTGGGCTTCGACTTGAATGAATTGGGTTAGAGTCGCCACCGACCATTTTAAAAAATTAAGGTAGGTCAGACACCATCTTACCTGATCTGTGTTTTATCAGAAATGTGTTGGGTTCGGGAGTCGGTTACGGTCAAGGAAGGATTAGCACCCTTGAACCGCCCTTTCGGTACCAATTAATTTATCGGTTGTCTTTAATTGCGAAAATTAAAATTTGAATTGAAATTTAAAACATTCGATTCGAATTACTTACCTTTGATGGTTTAAAATATCCCTAAAAAGTAAAAAATGTTAGATAAAGAAAAATAAATATTAAATAAATGAAAGGAAGGAAAAATAATAATAAGAAAATAAAGAAAATAAAGAAAGTAAAAAACATTAAATAAATCAAAAGGAAAAAAATAAAATGAAATAAAATGAAATAAAAAAAATAATAAACTAAATGAAATAAATATAAGAAAAGGAACCATAGATGAATGACCATATGTTGAATTTACCCAAAGTTCAAAACATGAGTGGTTTATTTTGTTTTCACGCCAGCAGCCAAAGAGAATCAAATGAATAATTCCATTTCTCTCCAATACGCAACGCTCCCTCAACTTCAGTGAAATTCCTCTACTTTAATGGGGCCTTCAATGTATTCTCAACGTTCCACGCAAATTCATAGCAAAATGCGCTCATTTCCTCCAGAACGGGAAGCAGCAACCCTCTGCACGGTCATTAGTTGGTTTCCGATTTCGAGCAGTGTGGTATGGAGATCGCTCATCTGGTGTAACCTTGCCTCCGTTGTTTCGCTCTTCTCGGACCTTTATCAGGACTTTCATTGCCTCTAGCGCTCGGCCTTATTTTGGTTCTCCAAGGTGCTTGATCGGTGTTGGAACCATCGTAGTTCCATTCGGGGAGCTTTGAAGGGTCCGTCACTGGTCCAGGCAAAGTCCTCGCTTTGCTTTGCAAATCCATTCTAGATCCGCCGATTCATATATATATTCAGCTATGATCTTCTCGGTGGTCTCGCTGAGATTGAGGTTGGTGAGATCATTAAGAAGCGACATCACTGCTATTGGCTGTTTCGTTTTCACGTTTTCTAGACATATTCCACACCGACCCCCTTTGGAAAGGCAGATAGTGGATTTAAGGAAGGAGAAATTGGAAGGAAGGTTGGTTCCCTGTTTTCTTCTGAGCTCATCACACAAGTTTACGTGTGCTATTGAGGCCTTTATCAACGCCTTGCTCTTCTTCATGGCTTTCATCCCGAAATCATCTTACCGAAACCACGCTAGCCAATTGCCAGACCAAGGAAACATAGACCAGTCCCGCCAAGTAGGGGATGAAGAGAAGAACGAAAGCAGACATCCCCAACCCGCCGAATCCCAGAACAGCAAGAGGCATCAACAACACCACGCCGGAAGCGATGCCGTAGACAAAAACGATGGCGAAACTCCACAGGAACGTCATGAAAAGCCGCTTCCAAACCTTGGGTACGACGCTGATGACTTTCTTGAATGAGGTTTCCTTGCCTGTGTAAATGCATGCGATCATGTAAACCACGACCGACGTCGAGAGGAGTGAAAGGATGAGAAGGAAAGTGAAATAGGCCGTTTTGAAGAGCCAAAACGAAACCCATTCGAATGATATTACATCAGACAATTTATCGTACCCAGGCGTCCCTGCTTGTGTATAATTCAAGGCATCTTGGTTGTTCAAAATATTAGCAAAAATGAGGTGTGAGCTAGGAAGATGAAGGAGAGAGGCAAAATGAATGAAAGAGTAATCTGGGTGAAGATTTTTTCCATGAACATACGATCTTCAATGATTCTTTCAATATGCCAAAGAAACCCAGGAATTGAAGCTCTTCCTGCTCTCTATCCATGATAATTACACGACTTTGTGTGTGTGCCTTTCTTTCCCCTCTTTCATTCTTAAATAGATTGATTGGTGAGGGTGGGAAGCTTCGATTCATCACCTGCGGCTACGACCTCCCCTCTTCACTCCTCCCTCTTTTTGTCCTGTTTATTGGCAGCAAACGTTTTCTTTGACTCCCCCCTTTTAAATTAAAAAAAATGCTAAAAGTCATTTGAAAGTGGAGAGCAATGAGCTTGAGGGAGGAGTGGTCCACAACTCCCATGAAAAACAAAACCCACGTGATTTGTGGTGCATGTAGTTTAGATAATGGTGGGTGGTGGGGCCTGCAAAAAAATAAAATAAAATAAAAATTAAATTAAATTAAATAATTAAATAATAATAATAAATAAATAATAATATAATATAATGTTTTTGTAGACCCGGACAAAAATGGGTGTCTACAGCTGCCCCTCTTTGCACATTTTTGTGTTAACAAGAATAGGGCAAAGACGAAAAAAGACAATCAGTTTTTGTCCAGTCCTCTCAAATGTGATTGGGCTTCCTGGAATTGGGCCTTTGTCTTCTTCTCGGTTTAAAGATTCTGGCTTGAAAATTCTTCCAGAAAGTAGTTCCTCACTGTCATCGAGTTGAATGAAATCGAACTCTTCAGTTTTATTGACAGATAGCCCTTCTTGCCTTGAGCTATTCTGTAAACTTGGTTTGCCTCTGAGCCGAGTGTAATTGAACTCGAAGGTCTTCGGTTGGCAGATAACCCTTCTCGACTTAAGCTATGCTTCAAATGATGTGCCTTGGAGCTGAGTGTAATCGAACTCGGGGGTCTTTGGCAGATAGCCCTTCTCGACTTAAGCTATGCTGCAAATGATGTGCCATTGAGCTGAGCGTAGTCGAACTCAAAGGTCTTTTGTTAGCAGACACTCCTTCTTTGAGTTGGATATCCCTCGTCGTGAAGTTGAACTCCAATCTAGAGATTGATGCTGCTTGTGTGCACGATTCCCTTCGTCATGAAGTTGAAACCGCGGGTGACCCTTCGTCGTTAAGCTGAGCCTGGAATTGGAAGTTCTAAGTCCAATATCCTCCGTCGTGAAGTTGAAATTGGCTCTGGAACTGGGAAATTGTTTGTTGACAACCAACGGTCCCTTCGTCGTGAAGTTGAACTTGCGTTGTCTGGAGTCCAATATCCTTCGCTGGGAAGTTGAAATTGGCTCTGAAATTAAGAGGTTGTTTTTTTTTTTTGACAACCAGCGGTCCCTTCGTCGTGAAGTTGAACTTGCGTTGTCTTTAGTCCAATATCCTTCGCTGTGAAGTTGAAATTGGCTCTGAAGTTGGGAAGTTATTTATTGACAACCAGCGGTCCCTTCGTTGTGAAGTTGAACTTGCGTTGTCTGGAGTCCAATATCCTTCGCTGTGAAGTTGAAATTGGCTCTGAAATTGAGAAGTTGTTTGTTGACAACCAGCGGTCCCTTCGTCGTGAAGTTGAACATGTGTTGTCTGGAGTCCAATATCCTTCGCTGTGAAGTTGAATTGGCTCTGAAATTGAGAAGTTATTTGTTGACAACCAGCGGTCCCTTCGTCGTGAAGTTGAACTTGCGTTGTCTGGAGTCCAATATCCTTCGTTGTGAAGTTGAAATTGGCTCTGAATTTGAGAAGTTGTTTGTTGACAACCAGCGGTCCCTTCGTCGTGAAGTTGAACTTGCGTTGTCTGGAGTCCAATATCCTTCGTTGTGAAGTTGAAATTGGCTCTGAATTTGAGAAGTTGTTTATTGACAACCAGCGGTCCCTTCGTCGTGAAGTTGAACTTGCGTTGTCTGGAGTCCAATATCCTTCGCTGGGAAGTTGAAATTGGCTCTGAAATTGGGAGGTTGTTTTTTTTTTTTTGACAACCAGCGGTCCCTTCGTCGTGAAGTTGAACTTGCGTTGTCTTGAGTCAAATATCCTTCGCTGTGAAGTTGAAATTGGCTCTGAAGTTGGGAAGTTATTTATTGACAACCAGCGGTCCCTTCGTCGTGAAGTTGAACTTGCGTTGTCTGGAGTCCAATATCCTTCGCTGTGAAGTTGAAATTGGCTCTGAAATTGAGAAGTTGTTTGTTGACAACCAGCGGTCCCTTCGTCGTGAAGTTGAACATGCGTTGTCTGGAGTCCAATATCCTTCGCTGTGAAGTTGAAATTGGCTCTGAAATTGAGAAGTTATTTGTTGACAACCAGCGGTCCCTTCGTCGTGAAGTTGAACTTGCGTTGTCTGGAGTCCAATATCCTTCGCTGTGAAGTTGAAATTGGGAAATTGGGAAGTTGTTTATTGACGACCAGCGGTCCCTTCGCTGTGAAGTTGAACTTGTGTTGTCTGGAGTCCAATATCCTTCGTTGTGAAGTTGAAATTGGCTCTGAAATTGAGAAGTTATTTATTGACAACCAGCGGTCCCTTCGTCATGAAGTTGAACTTGCGTTGTCTTGAGTCCAATATCCTTCGCTGTGAAGTTGAAATTGGCTCTGAAATTGAGAAGTTGTTTGTTGACAACCAGCGGTCCCTTCGTCGTGAAGTTGAACATGCGTTGTCAAGAGTCCAATATCCTTCGTTGTGAAGTTGAAATTGGCTCTGAAATTGGGAAGTTGTTGTTGACAACCAGCGGTCCCTTCGTCGTGAAGTTGAACTTGCGTTGTCTGGAGTCCAATATCCTTCGTTGTGAATTTGAAATTGGCTCTGAAATTGAGAAGTTGACAGTCAGCGGTCCCTTCGTCTTGAAGTTGAACTTGTACTGTCTTGAGTCCAATATCCTTCGTTGTGAAGTTGAAATTGGGAAATTGTTTATTGACAACCAGCGGTCCCTTCGTCATGAAGTTGAACTTGCGTTGTCTGGAGTCCAATATCCTTCGTTGTGAAGTTGAAATTGGCTCTGAAATTGAGAAGTTGACAGTCAGCGGTCCCTTCGTCTTGAAGTTGAACTTGTACTGTCTTGAGTCCAATATCCTTCGTTGCGAAGTTGAAATTGACTCTGAAATTGAGAAGTTGTTTGTTGACAGACAACTTTTCTTGACTTAAGTTGTGCTGTAAATTTCCTTTATATGAATGATGGCCCCTTTCGCCAAATTTTGTGAGCCGGATATCTTTCGTCGTGGAAATGAAATCTGGCTTGAAAGTGTTAACTGGAAACGTGCTGCTCATGGTTGAGCTTGTGTCGAACTGGATTTGTTTTAAACTGGTTCTCGAACCTATCTGAAATTGGTTCTAAGATGTCAAGTCGGTTGAGGTGTAGCTTCTTACTGCCGAGTTAATCAACCACCCTTCCTTCTTTGAAGGCGCTTGAGAATCGAGTATCCTTCATCCTGAAGTCAAAACTTGACTCTAAAAGCTGCAAAAACGTGTATGCTAACATGATGAATGTGATGCACCTAAGTATGTCTAAGATACATGCAATATGAATGAATTATGTGTTATCTCTTGGATGGAGTCTCTCGTGCTTTGTCTGTCAATGAGGTCCTTAGAATCGATCGTGCCCCACTATCTTCTCGAGCTTTGGCTTTACAGATCTTTCAAATCTGAGACTACTCTGTTTGAAAATGTTTTTCTCATTTTTCTTGTTTTAGGAGAAAAAATGTTGAAAAATATTGTTGACAATTGACTCAAATTGTAAACGTGAGTTCAAAGAATATCAAAGGAATCAAGAGCTCTTTTAATGCTTTTAGAATCACAGCTCTTTGACAAATGTTCAAATGGATGAGTTGGTCTTAGGTTGGCCTCCTTTCTAAGGTTTTGGTAACTCAAAATGTCATGTTTTTAAATATCGCAACATGTTTTGGTATTTCAATTGGGTGCAGACAAAATGAAGCAACTAGCATGATCACTTACTAGACCTTTTATTTCGGTCCTCTGAAATCTTCCATTTGTTCAAGCTTTGTAGGCTCCTCTAACGAAGGCAGTGCAAAAAATATCGGTCTAAAAATGAAATTCTTGAGTGCTCGTGTGAAATTGACTATAACAGGTGTTCCTTAACTCCCTTAGTCCATTTTACCGAAACTTCATGCTTAGATAAATTCGATTTAATTTGCCGTTATCTGGCTAGCTGAATCCATAAAGCCGGGGCGTTTAACCAATTGCTTTAGAGGGACAACTTATCATTATAATCATTTTTATCAAGTTAACTGAAGGGTTCATCTCATCACAGAGTTTTCAGCCTGACAAGAGCAGTGGAGCAAACACCGAATTGCCAAGTGTCCGAGCAATGTCATGGTTTGAACGTAATCTACTCATAAGACCAGGGCTTTCAAGTTTCCTCTATAACCAATTGCCTTAGCGGAATAGCTCAGTTTTTACGGATTTAATTTCTTAAGATTGTCAAGAAGAACCTGTCATAGTCTAGGTGTTTTTGAAAGTCCAGGAATCTCATCTTTAGAGTTCAATTTTCAAGCAACTGGCCTAAACTAGATTCACCTAGTCGACTATTCCATCTGTGAAGATCGTGATCATCATTGAACGTCTTAAATAAAAAGCATAGTAATGGTCATATGCAAATGATGCCCCATGTTGTTCGCACCTTATGAAAGGAAAATGTTACATTGGTTAATTGCAAGAGCATAGTACGGTGTTTGAGTGTATATTCTGGGTAAGGTCAAGGTCCTTGTTTTAAAACATGTTACTTTGTCAAAGATCCGTAACGTTGAACCATTCACAGAGTTTCTTAATTCAAATGATATTCAAAGAATTACAAGTTTGCAAATGTGATTCATTGCTTAACATCTTTAAAGTAACATAAATTTATTTAAAAGTCCTTATAAAAACTTGAGAAAAAAAATGGAAAAACAAATTCAAACAAAATGTCTCAAATGATGAAATGGTCTTCCTCACTTGGATGCCCCCAAGTTGTTGAAGTCGATCCGATTCTTGTTACGTATTTTCTGTATGATTCTCTTGATTGTGGAGTAATTCTCGATAGTGCGCCCCGGGACTCCGCTGCAATGAGCGTTCTCATCATACTACCTGGGGTACGGGGCTTCATGGATTTCTCTGGATATGGTGACACCACATGTGCGTCGAACAAATGTTGGTAAAGCTCCTTATATGTCATAGGGTCGGAATATTCTCATTTTTGATGAGACATGTGAATGCAATGAAAAAAAGGGAATCATAATGCGAATGTAAAGAAAAGTAACAAAATGCACAATATGTCTGAATGTATGATGCATGAAATGTTCGAGGCATTGATCCAAAAAATGTGCCTATTATTCTGAATAATCCTTATTGGGGACAAAAATGTTACGTCTGAAGAGACAAAAAACTTTTTTGATGGTATAGATCCTGCACAGTGTCTGGAAAGTTGATTCGTCTTCCGCTTTTTCACCAGTTGAATATCCTGTCGAACCATTCCGACTCCTTTGGCTAAACTTGTGCGGGTGATTAGTTGCCTGCCCCAAAAAATGTCTCGAATGACTGCATCTCCGGCCTTCACTCTATGCCGAGCTCGTTCCAAACGAAAGTGCCATTGGAGCCCTCCATCCGGAGTTTGTCGACTTATTTTTGGAATTCATCAATAATGGTCTCCAGCTTAGCTAGGGTTTCACCATCTTGTTCTCGTAATTTTCGAAAGGACTCTCCGGGTCATTAACTATTTCCTCGTCTTGCCCCTGAAACCTTTGCCTCTAAGTATTCTTTGATACCGGTTGGACTTCTGAGCTTTTTATCTCTTTGTATTATAACCCCTTTGTCCATTAATGCAGATTATTCATGTTTTAACAAACACATTTTTGGTGGATCAACACCTCGTTTTAATGATGTGAATGATAAAAAAATGCAAAAGAACAAAAATAAAAGGAGAAAAAAAAGTTAGTGAGATAAGGATAATAATAAAAAAAGATGAAAATGAAAAGTCCTACCCCACATGATATCTACCCGAACATGCTTAGTATTCCTACCCAGACATAATCTCTATCCCGCATGCTAATTTCAAACAAATCCTAACCGCATATTTGTATAGTTCGCATGCTTCGAACAGAGAGTAAAGTAGGAAATAAAGTAGCCCAGGGTTTGGAATGAGGTTTTGGGGTGGGCTCTAATTCTCCATAATCTCCCGGTTTAGGTTCTAAAAAGGTACTCGAGTTCTCCTTGCTGGTGTCCCCTTGGGCTTGCCAGACCCTTAGTCCTAAGCCCATTACAAGCTTATGTGGACTAAGTTAAACTCGAGAGGAAACATTCCCTTATGCCCGCACGGTGAATAAATTCACACGAAGACATAAGATATATGAATCCCGAAGGCTACTTGCTAGGCATATGCGGTGAATAAATTCACACGAATGCGTCGCTTTCACCCCCACTTAAAAGGGTTTGGAGCTCAGGTATAGAGCCAAAGATGAAAATTTTAAAAAATCTGAAATCATTGAACAAACGTTAGTACAACTATTTACTTGAAGGATAATCAAAGGTAAATAAATGGAATCGAATAAATAAGTTAAAATTTACAATTTACAATTTTTCACATAAAAAGACAACCGAAAATTAATTCTGGCCTGACTCACTTACCTGTTCCCAGCAGAGTCGCCAAGCTGTCGCAGCCGTCTTTCGGTTGAGCCCCGGAATTGGGCTTCGACTTGAATGAATTGGGTTAGAGTCACCACCGACCATTTTAAAAAATTAAGGTAGGTCAGACACCATCTTACCTGATCTGTGTTTTACCAGAAATGTGTTGGGTTCGGGAGTCGGTTACGGTCAAGGAAGGATTAGCACCCTTGAACCGCCCTTTCGGTACCAATTAATTTATCGGTTGTCTTTAATTGCGAAAATTAAAATTTGAATTGAAATTTAAAACATTCGATTCGAATTACTTACCTTTGATGGATTAAAATATCCCTAAAAAGTAAAAAATGTTAGATAAAGAAAAATAAATATTAAATAAATGAAAGGAAGGAAAAATAATAATAAGAAAATAAAGAAAATAAAGAAAGTAAAAAACATTAAATAAATCAAAAGGAAAAAAATAAAATGAAATAAAATGAAATAAAAAAATAATAAACTAAATGAAATAAATATAAGAAAAGGAACCATAGATGAATGACCATATGTTGAATTTACCCAAAGTTCAAAACATGGGTGGTTTATTTTGTTTTCACGCCAGCAGCCAAAGAGAATCAAATGAATAATTCCATTTCTCTCCAATACACAACGCTCCCTCAACTTCAGTGAAATTCCTCTACTTTAATGGAGCCTTCAATGTATTCTCAACGTTCCACGCAAATTCATAGCAAAATGCGCTCATTTCCTCCAGAACGGGAAGCAGCAGCCCTCTGCACGGTCATTAGTTGGTTTCCGATTTCGAGCAGTGTGGTATGGAGATCGCTCATCTGGTGTAACCTTGCCTCCGTTGTTTCGCTCTTCTCGGACCTTTATCAGGACTTTCATTGCCTCTAGCGCTCGGCCTTATTTTGGTTCTCCAAGGTGCTTGATCGGTGTTGGAACCATCGTAGTTCCATTCGGGGAGCTTTGAAGGGTCCGTCACTGGTCCAGGCAAAGTCCTCGCTTTGCTTTGCAAATCCATTCTAGATCCGCCGATTCATATATATATTCAGCTATGATCTTCTCGGTGGTCTCGCTGAGATTGAGGTTGGTGAGATCATTAAGAAGCGACATCACTGCTATTGGCTGTTCCGTTTTCACTTTTTCTAGACATATTCCACACCGACCCCCTTTGGAAAGGCAGATAGTGGATTTAAGGAAGGAGAAACTGGAAGGAAGGTTGGTTCCCTGTTTGCTTCTGAGCTCATCACACAAGTTTACGTGTGCTATTGAGGCCTTTATCAACGCCTTGCTCTTCTTCATGGCTTTCATCCCGAAATCATCTTACCGAAACCACGCTAGCCAATTGCCAGACCAAGGAAACATAGACCAGTCCCGCCAAGTAGGGGATGAAGAGAAGAATGAAAGCAGACATCCCCAACCCGCCTAATCCCAGAACAGCAAGAGGCATCAACAACACAACGCCGGAAGCGATGCCGTAGACAAAAATGATGGCGAAACTCCACAGGAACGTCATGAAAAGCCGCTTCCAAACCTTGGGTACGACGCTGATGACTTTCTTGAATGAGGTTTCCTTGCCTGTGTAAATGCATGCGATCATGTAAACCACGACCGACATCGAGAGGAGTGAAAGGATGAGAAGGAAAGTGAAATAGGCAGTTTTGAAGAGCCAAAACGAAACCCATTCGAATGATATTACATCAGACAATTTATCGTACCCAGGCGTCCCTGCTTGTGTATAATTCAAGGCATCTTGGTTGTTCAAAATATTAGCAAAAATGAGGTGTGAGCTAGGAAGATGAAGGAGAGAGGCAAAATGAATGAAAGAGTAATCTGGGTGAAGATTTTTTCCATGAACATACGATCTTCAATGATTCTTTCAATATGCCAAAGAAACCCAGGAATTGAAGCTCTTCCTGCTCTCTATCCATGATAATTACACGACTTTGTGTGTGTGCCTTTCTTTCCCCTCTTTCATTCTTAAATAGATTGAGTGGTGAGGGTGGGAAGCTTCGATTCATCACCTGCGGCTACGACCTCCCCTCTTCACTCCTCCCTCTTTTTGTCCTGTTTATTGGCAGCAAACGTTTTCTTTGACTCCCCCCTTTTAAATTAAAAAAAAATGCTAAAAGTCATTTGAAAGTGGAGAGCAATGAGCTTGAGGGAGGAGTGGTCCACAACTCCCATGAAAAACAAAACCCACGTGATTTGTGGTGCATGTAGTTGAGATAATGGTGGGTGGTGGGGCCTACAAAAAAAATAAAATAAATAAAATAAAAATTAAATTAAATAATTAAATAATAATAATAAATAATAATATATAATATAATGTTTTTGTAGACCCGGACAAAAACGGGTGTCTACAAAGTGCAAAGAAACCTTTACGCCCCACTCGTTTATTTTGGAAGGAGTGTAGCAACTCGTAAGTCATGAGTATATTATTAGAAATCAAACGATCAGGAACAAACGCTCATTGGGCCTTGTCGATACAAGCATCTAGGTGGCTTTGTATCCTCTAAACTAACGTCTTCGAAACTTTCTTGAATAGAACATTGCATAAACTGATTGGTCGGAATTGACTTAAATTTTTTGAATTACCCGTCTTTGGTATTAGAACAATATGTGTGTGTGGTTAATGGGTTTCATGTCAAACCTAACCTTAAAAGGTAGATGCAGTAATCCAAAATTTTTGGACCAATTACTTCCAGTAAAATACTGCTTCCAAACCATTCACTCTCGATGCTTTTAAGGGACACATATAATTAATGGCTCAAGTAATGTCCTCCATCATGAACTCCATAGTGAGCGATATTGCGAAAGACGGCTATCGGATAGAGCAAAATCGCAACTGATAATTTGAGAAAATAAAAATGAAGATAAAAGAGACACAAAATTTATGTGGAAAACCCCTAAAAAATTTAGGATAAAAACCACGGGCAACGGTAGAAGAATTTCACTATGAGAAAATAGGAATTACAACCTCTCTCGATCTACCAAGGAGAAAATAATGATAATTCTCTCTTGATAAAAAGGAGAAAACAACTCTCAAGAAACTCTCTAAATTCTCTCTAGTATTGGAAGAAAGCTAGAATGCTTTGGGATGGTTTTAAAGCTAAATGAGCTAGGGTATTTATAGTTGAAACCTAAGGACTAATCTTGTAAATACCCTAAAGTACAATGATTAAATGTTGTAATTATCCCTTGCATAATTCAACAAAAAAATAATAATTAAAAACAAAAGCAGCCACCGACTGCTATGACTATTATTTTCAACAATCTCCCACTTGAAGATTTGATTGGAACAATCATATCTTCACACCATTCTTTCTACCTTGTACCTTTATGTTGCTTATATTTCTGTCAGGCCACAAGAGAATCGACACCAAGTAAATTTATCAGCATTGATCGCCTTCGTCAAGAAATCTGTTATGTTGTCTTTGGTATGAATCTTCTGCATATCTACTGTCCCTTCTTCAACCTTTTCACGAATGAAATGGTACAGAACTCGTATGTGCTTTGTCCTTGAATGAAATGTTGGATTCCTTACTAGATGCAAGGCGCATTGACTGTCACAAAACAGAGAGACATACTCTTGATTGTGCCCAAGCTCCTCCAATAGCATCTTCAACCAAATTGCTTCTTTACTGGCTTGTGTAGCTGTTACATATTCTGCCTCTGTTGTGGATGTAGCCACAACTGACTGCAATTTTGAAACCCAGCTTACAGCTCCACCAGCAACTTTGAACACATATCCTGTAGTAGATTTGCTTTTATCCAAATCCCCTGCATAGTCAGAATCTACATAACCATGTATTAGTAAGTTTGATCCTCTGTAACATAATGCAACATTTGAGGTTCCTTTGATGTATCTCAGGATCCTCTTCACTATATTCCAATGCTCTTTGCCTGGATTCTCCATGTACCGACTAACCACTCCCACTGCTTGTGCAATGTCTGGTCTTGTGAATATCATAGCGAACATTAAACTTCCCACTGCTGATACATATGGTACTCGAGACATATTCATCCTCTCTTCTTCACTGCTAGGACTCATACTGGAGGATAATTTGAAGTTAATAGAAAGAGGGGTAGAAATTGGCTTACAATCTTGCATGCTAAATCGTGACAAGATTTTCTTCAAGTAATTCTTTTGTGTAAGCCAAATCTTCCTATTACTTCTGTCTCGGTGAATTTGCATCCCTATAATCTTGTTTGTTGATCCCAAGTCCTTCATTTCAAATTCCCTACCCAGTTGTGCCTTCAATTCTTCAATATGATCTTTGTTGGGTCCTTCAACCAACATGTCATCCACATACAACAGTAATATAACAAAATTGTTATCACCAGACCTCTTGAAATAAGCACAAGGGTCTGCATTAAGTCTGTTGTATCCAAGGCACATAATGAAGGAATCAAATCTTTTATACCAACACCTCGGCGCCTGCTTTAGACCGTACAGAGATTTGTTCAACCTGCAAACCAAGTTTTTCTTTTCTTTTTCTTCAAAACCTTCAGGCTGGAGCATGTAAATCTCTTCTTCAAGATTTCCATGAAGAAAAACTGTTTTAACATCTAGCTGCTCTAGATGTAAGTTCAATGTATCACACATTGCCAAGACTACTCGAACTGTTGTTAGTCGAACCACAGGATAAGATTTCATTAAAATCAATACCTTCTTTTTGAGCATATCCTTTGACCACCAGTCTTGCACGATACCTCTCCACTTGATCGTCACCATTTCACTTGATTTTGAAGACCCATTTGTTACCAATTGGTTTCCTTCCTTGTGGTAGTGGCACAAGGTCCCATGTATTATTTTTATGAAGAGCTTCAATTTATTCTTGCATCGCCATCATCCACAGTGAAGCATCTGAGCTGTTTATTGCCTCCTGGTATGTTGATGGCTCACCGTCCTCTGTTAAAAGGCATTATGCAATATTACCTTCTATAACATAATCTGAGTGCCAATTGGGACGTCTTCTAACACGATCTGATTGATGAGTTGTTGGAGGTTCAGAACTCTCTGGTTCTTTTTCATCATGTGTTGGTTCTGCTTTAGAAGAATCTCCTTGTTCAACCTCATTTTCCACATGTATTTGTGTAGTCTCTGACTTTTCAGCGCTTTCATCATCTTCTTTTCTTTGTAGCTTATCTTCTAAAAAGATAACATCCCTACAAATGATCACTTTGCGGGCAGTGGGATCCCACAAGCGATACCCCTTTACTCCATCAGCATACCCCAAGAATTTGCATTTCTTGGATTTTGGATCCAGCTTTGAAATTTCTTGGGCGTTGTACATCACGTACACAATACTTCCAAATACATGGAGGTTTGAATAATCAACTGGTTTACTAGTCCACATCTCCATTGTTGTCTTCAGCTCTATTGCAGTTGATGGAGCTCGATTCACCAAATAACATGCGGTATTGACTACTTCTGCCCAGAATGATTTTTCTAGGCCTGTGTCCCTCAACATTGCTCTTGTTCTTTCTAACAAGGTTCTGTTCATCCGCTCTGCCACTCCATTTTGTTGAGGAGTGTTCGCCACTGTGAACTGTCTTTTGATACCTTCTTTCCTGCAAAAGTCATCAAATTCTTCACTTGTGTATTCCCCTCCATTATCTGTTCTGAAACACTTGATCTTATTTCCAGAATCAAGTTCCACCCGCTCCTTGAAGTTTTTGAAAGTTGAAAATATGTCTGACTTCTTCTTGATATGGTACACCCAACATCTCCTAGAGTAGTCATCAATAAATGAGACAAAGTATTTTGCTCCACCTAGGGATGTAACTGGTGCTTGCCATACGTCAGAGTGAACCAATTCTAGAACACTTCTGCCTCTAGAATTTGATTTGTTGAATTACAACCGGTGCTGCTTACTTGTTATGCAATGGTCACACAAAGGAAGTGTTACCTTTGTTAAGCCTAGAAGTAGGTTTTGTTCCACAAGGACTTTCATTCCTTGTTCTGACATGTGTCCAAGTTTCTGATGCCATAACATTGTAGAATCTGAACTACATGAGGCAACAGAGGCTTCTGCTTCTAGCAAAGTCTCTCCCTTCAGCATATACAAGTTTGTTGCTATCTTTTCGCCTTTCAGCACCACAAGCACTCCATAGAACACCTTCATGATTCCTTTACGTGTTTCAATCTTGCTTGCATTATTATCCAACAATCCGTAGGATAATAAATTTTTCTTCAGGCCTTTCACGTGCCACACATCTCGAACAACTTTAATTGTTCCATCATACATCTTCAATTTGATGGTTCCCATGCCAATGATCTCTAAGGCATGATCATTGCAACTATACACAGATCCTCCTGAGATAGGTTCATAATGATGGAACCATTCTCTTCTTGAGGTCATGTGATATGTTGCTCCTGAATCAATGAGCCATATATCTGCATATTTCTTTCTACCTTCCACGGTGGTTGACGCTTCACAGCATAGAACATCTCCATCATCTGAAGTGTTTGCGGTATTGCCTTGTGGATTGGAGTTTTTATTGAGACTCCAACAATCCTTCTTCAAGTGACCCTTCTTTCCACAGTGGTAACACTTTAAATTCTTCTTGCTCCTCGACTTCGATCTACCATGTTTATGACTGCTGCTTTGGCCACGTTCTGTTGATCTCCCTCTCATCGTTGTCAACGCTTCTGCTTGTTACAGATTTACTTGTCTGTCTTCCTTGTTCTTGCGCCGATTTTCTTCTTGTAGGACAGCAGCTGCAACATCATCGAAGACTAGACTGGTGACATTACTGTTTGACAAGTTGATGATGAGTTGATCATACGAATTCGGTAGACTTTGAAGTAGAAGTTCAGCACGTTCTTGTTCTTCTATTTTACAGCTTAAGGATGTAAGCTGAGAAAATAAGGTGTTTAGTATATTTAAGTGCTCCGTCACTGAAGTAGATTCTGGCATATGGAGAGTGTACAATTTCCTCTTAAGGAAAATTTTATTGTGCAACGATGTGGCCTCGTACAATTTGGTGAGATGATCCTATATCTCCTTAGCTGTCTTTTTCTCCTCGATGCTTGACAATACTTCATCTGCTAATGCTCCCGTCCATCTCGTTCCATTTGATGTCATCTGCGAAATCCACCGGCCTTTCATTGATAGCCGCTAGACACCCGTCTTTCCTTAGGATGGTCTTCATCTTCAATTTTCACAATGAGAAATTTCTCCCATTGAACTTTTCAATGTCAAATTTTGTTGCCATAGCTTCTATTATTGATAGCTCCCACTATTTCACTATCGTGAATAGTTCTCTAGAACCTCAAAGAATGGATAATACCTTCTTATTTTCTTATGTTGGAGGATCCACCTTTTGGTGGCAACCACAAAGACAATAAGCAGATATTACACACTCAAATCTGGCACGGACACCAATTGTTGCGAAAGACGGCTATCGGATAGAGCAAAATTGCAACTGATAATTTGAGAAAATAAAAATGAAGATAAAAGAGACACAAAATTTACGTGGAAAACCCCTAAAATTTTAGGGTAAAAACCACGGGCAACAGTAGAAGAATTTCACTATGAGAAAATATGAATTACAACCTCTGGAGAAAACAATGATAATTCTCTCTTGATAAAAAGGAGAAAACAACTCTCAAGAAACTCTCTAAATTCTCTCTAGTATTGGAAGAAAGCTAGAATGTTTTGGGATGATTTTGAAGCTAAATGAGCTAAAGTATTTATAGTTGAAACCTAAGGACTAATCTTGTAAATATCCTAAAGTACAATGATTAAATGTTGTAATTATCCCTTGCATAATTCAACAAAAAATAATAATTAAAAACAAAAGCAGCCGCCGGCTGCTCTGACTATTATTTTCAACAAGCGAAGCATTCACGTCCTCAATGACACAAGCTTCAATTCCATCGAGAATTTTTGTGTCAATAGAAGGTGATGTAGACGAAAATAAAGATTGGAAGTACTCTCGAGCTACTCTAGTCATCTTAATCTTGCTATCAACATCAATTCCATCATCTGTTTCCAGTAAGTTAATTTTATTCCGACGTTTACGTTGTGTGGTGAAACTGTGGAAATATGTAGTGTTTCGGTCACCATTTTTTTAATCAGTTTGCACGCGCCTTTTGCTCCTAATATAGTTCCTGCTTGTCCGTCTTTAAATTCAGTTGGAGTTTAACATCGATAATTTCACCCCAAGTTTTCATTTTCTGGTGCTTGCTCTAATAAATCTACTAGGCGTCTCTATAAATCTTCGGCTGTTATCCGCTCCATCCTATAGATGTTTTTGAACCATCTATCAAGCCACTGGCACACAATATTCAATTTGTCTGGTACGAGACCTTCAGCTTCCTTCCAAAGGCGTGTCACTTAAGCTTTACAAGAATCTTCCAACAACCAAGATGCCTCGAATTTAAAATACCAACGGCGAGCGGGGAAAGCTGCACTTCGAGCGTTAAGTAGCAATGGGCAGTGATCCAAAATCCATGCACTAAATGCATAAGGGAGAACTCTAAAAACGTTTGTAGCTAATAAGTGTTTGCTAATCTGGGATAAGCCTTTCCCTCATATTGGTTGCCGCACTATTCCCTGTCACCCACGCATACCATGATCTTGTATAGCCCACATCAGAAAGTTCACTGTCCTCAATTGCGTCTTTGAAATTACTCGTCTGTCTTTCACTATGAACTAAACCCCTTCTTTCTCAAAAGAAAACAGTATCTCATTGAAATCGCCAATGACTAATCACAGAATTTTAGGACAATCATTCAATTGAAGTAGTTGCCAAGATTCAGACCAACGGTTCTTTTCCAACGCTCTATAAAACTAAGTACATCTCCATGACATATCATCTTCGTCGCTTCGTATTAAAACATCAATGTGACTTTGTGAAACAATGCGTAATATAACATCAAACGTAATCTTCCACGCTAAACATAAGCCACCTCGTGTACCATAGGGTTGCACTTTGATGTCATGTACAAACCCACTCGACCTTCGAACCTTCTCCATTCTCGAATTTTGCAAATTAGTCTCCATAAAGAAGACCACATAGGGATTAACATCTCACAGCAATTGTCGAAGACGACGGGCTGTTCAGGGCATCCCTAATCCCCAGACATTCCAACTTAAAAGTTTCATTGCGTTTGACTAGCCAGGTTATTCGGGCCTGTCAATCTATCATTCACTCCTCTGTCCATTTCCGCAAAAACTTCCGAAGTGAATATCACACTCCTTTGCCTTTTCGCATGGTATTGTTTTCGTAGAGGATCCTCTTCCTCAACCACTGTCATATCAACATCTAGACTGCTGCCCAGCTCCGAGATACCCGTTGTAGACGTGAAAGTTTTCTACACTCATGACTTCGTGGAACCTACATCCTTAGGAGACATGGCCGAGTCATCACATGTGTTTATCATCTCTTAGCCAAGGGCTTGATTGAGCACCTCTCATTCTCACCGGTGCTCGAATAGAAATGTCCCACTGGGGAACCAAATTCAGAGTATCTTGTTGCACTCGCATCGTGTAGTAGGTCCCCCCATGACCAAGTTTTTTGCACAAGAAGCAAAATAGGTTTAATTTTTCATATTGAAAATTAGCATAGGTAAACGATCCATCCGGCAAAGCTATTTTCTTCCTTCGTTTCAAAGGTTTGTGAACATTTAACTTTACTCTGGTACGAATACTACCCTTATACCCTAGTGTTATGGTTGTCGCGTCATATTCAACAAACGTCCCAATAAAGTTCCCAAACTGCTTCGGTACCAGTTCAGAGATGTATCCTACCCGTAAATCATTAATCAACATCTAAAAATCTATTGTATTTAATGGAACCAATCTCGGGTCATCCTTCTTTTGTAAACGATGCAAAGTCAACAAATGAGAACAAAAAAACCAAGGCCCCTCCGTTGCAATTCTATTCACATATACTTCATGGTATAAACAAGAGGCATTGAAACTAATGTTCAATGATCCAAAGCAATTTGGATACCAAAATCTACTTACATGTCTCTTGTAGGTGTGTGAGAGCAATGGTGATAAAGATGATGATATTCAAGATGCTCTAGTCACACATAAAAAGGGAATGGTTAACCTCTAAACTTAATGTTTTATTATTTGGTTGCTCATTTAGTTTATGCATGCATGAGGTTTTAAAATGTTGAATTATGTTTTATCTAATGTATGTTAAAAAAAATATTGTATGATGAACATGGTAATTTTTTGGTAATGTTTTATAAACTCTAGTTCATCATATTATTTTTTGGTCAAAATTGTTTTTAAAATATAATTGATATCTCTTTAACAATTGATATCGATTTTTCAAGAACTTTGGTTTTGCAAAATTTTGACCTGAAATTTTTCTTAATGTTTATGCATAGATTTTTGTTTAAATATTATAAAGTTTTAATGCATAACATTTTCAAAAACTTTATGCATGTGCTCTTAATCTCTATAATCAACATTGCATAATGTTTTATATGTGAATGGGTTAAAAGCATAATCTTTTGAAAAATAAATTTGATAAAAGATACAATGTTTTATTTTAAATGATTGCAAAATTGATTGACATTGCATCTATTTTCGATTATGCTTGTTGGTCATAAAATAGAGATATATACATGATGCATTTAGATTTTATTGACATGACTATTTTGTGCCTAGTTTCTAGGGATGATCATGATAATTTGTTATGGCATAGGAATCTAGGACATGCTAGTATGAGTGTTTTGCAACGGTTAGTTCAAGGAGAATTGGTTCGAGGGCTGCCTAAACTAAAATTTGATAATAATAAAATATGTGATGCGCTAAAGGAAAACAAAAGCGAGTTTCTTTTAAATCCATTAATGATGTGTCAACTAGTAGAGTATTACAATTGATCCATATAGATGTTTTTGGGCCAACTAGGACTACTAGCTTGTGTGGAAAACAATATACATTTTTCTTGGTAGATAACTATTCTAGATATACTTGGGTTCTATTCTTAAGTACTAAAGATGAAGCATTAGAAAATTTCATCACATTTTCAAAAGTAATCCAAAACGAAAAAGGTTACTCTATCACTAGTGTTAGAAGTGATCATGGCACTGAATTTGAAAATCTTGGATTTAATGAGTTTTGTAATTCTAATGGATTAGCCATAATTTTTCAGCACCTAGAACCCCTCAACAAAATGGAGTTGTTGAGAGGAAAAATCAAACTTTAGAAGAAATGGCTAGAACCATGCTTTGTGAAAATAACTTGCCAAAATATTTTTGGGCGGAAGCCACAAATACCGCTTGCTATGTTGTAAATCGAGTAATGATTAGGCCAATTTTAAAGAAAACTCCATATGAAATTTTCAAAAATAAAAAAAACCTAACATTAGCTATTTTCATCCTTTTGGATGTAAATGTTTTGTTTTAAACAACGGTAAAGAAAACCTTGGCAAATTTGATGCTAAAAGTGATGAAGGAATTTTTCTGGGTTATTCCTTAAATTCTAAAGCTTATCGAATATTTAATAAAAGAACTTTAGTTGTAGAAGAGTCTATACATGTTGTTTTCGATGATAATCTCCTTCCGAGGAAGGATTCTTGTGTTAATGATGATGTAGGTATTATAAATACAAATTACATTAGACATGACGTTGGAGAATCATCATCAAAGGAAGAAACGAAAGATGAGGAAACTCATGATCCTCTCGAGAATCCAACCATTGAAGAAAGGGAAGTATCTTATCCAAGAGAGTACAAATATGTCAAGGATGGTGAGATTATAGGTGATCCATCCAAAGGGGTAACAACTCGATCTTCTCTTAGAAATATTTGTAATTATGTTGCATTTATCTCATGCATAGAGCCTAAGAATATTAAAGAAGCATTAAATGATGAACATTGGATTATGGCTATGCAAGAAGAGTTAAATCAATTTGAATTTGAGAGAAGTAAAGTATGAACATTAGTTGAAAGGCCTAGTAATAAATCTACTGTAGGTACTAGATGGGTATTTAGGAATAAGCTTGATGAGAGTGATAATATAGTGAGAAACAAGGCAAGACTTTTTGCTCAAGGGTATACTCAAGAAGATGGCATAGACTATGATGAAACATACGCTCCCGTTGCTAGGATAGAAGCAATTAGAATGTTATTAGCATTTGCATGTTTTCATGAATTTAAATTATATCAAATAGATGTTAAAAGTGCATTTTTTAAATGGTTTTATAAAAGAAGTGTATGTGGAACAACCTCCAGGTTTTGAAGATTCAAAATTTCCAAATCATGTTCTTAAATTGACAAAAGCACTTTATGGTTTAAAACAAGCCCCTAGAGCTTGGTATGAAAGATTATCAAACTTTTTAATTGAAAAAGGTTTTTCAAAAGGGAAGGTTGACACTACATTGTTTTTAAAGCATAAAGGTAAAGATTTATTAGTAGTTCAAATTTATATTGATGATATAATATTTGGTTCTACTAATGATGTTCTTTGACAAGAATTTTCTAAGCTAATGCAAAGCGAATTCGAAATGAGCATGATGGGGGAGCTCTCATTTTTCTTGGGACTCCAAATCAAGCAAAGAAAAGATGGCATCTTCATCAATCAAGCTAAGCACGTCAAAGATATGCTCAAGAAATTTGGAGTGGAAAATGGCAAGCCTCATGACACTCCAATGAGCTCTTCAACAAAGCTTGACTTAGATGAAGGAGGTAAATGTGTAGATGTTAAATTATATAGGTCAATGATTGGATCTTTATTTTGTCTAGCTGCAAGTAGACCGGACATTTTGTTTAATGTTTGCTTATGTTCTAGATTTCAATCATGCCCTAAGGAATCACATTTACTAGCTGTTAAGAGAATCTTTAGATACCTTAAGGACACTCCTAGTTTAGGACTTTGGTATCCTAGAGACTCTAGCTTTAGCTTGTATGCTTTTTCTGAAGTGGATTATGGAGGATGCAAATTTGATAGGAAAAGCACCTCCGGTACTTGCCAATTCCTTGGAAATATGTTGATTTCTTGGTTTTCAAAGAAACAAAATTGTGTTGCATTATCTACCACTGAAGCAGAATACACTTCAGTCGGTAGTTGTTGTGCACAAGTTTTATGGATGAAACAACAACTTTTTTATTATGGAATTGAAGTAGGTACTATTCCTATTAAGTGTGATAATACTAGTGCTATTTGTCTCACTAAAAAACCCATCCAACACTCTAGAACTAAGCACATTGAAATTAGACATCACTTCATTAGAGACCATGTCGCTAAGGAAGATGTAGTTCTAAAATTTGTTGATACTTTGCACCAATTAGCGGATATTTTTACAAAACCCTTAGATAAGGAAAGATTTTGGACACTTAGGAGAGAATTATGTTTAACTGGCCTATCTTCACTTAGTGTTTAAAAATAATTTTTTAGCACTTTTAAGAATAAATGAAAAATGCTTAAAATAATATTTTTGATTGCATTCTTGTTATTAGTTAGGGGGAGTTTATGATTATTAGTGAAAATTAATTGTTTGTTCAAATGATGTTTAATGACAAATTTGATTGTTTGAACATAGTTAATTTTTGAAATATGAGTTGTCAATACCACTATGATTAATTAATTTAGCACTATTGGATGTTTAAAATACATATTTTTTAAATATTTGGCAGAGGGAATCGATACCCCCATAAGGGAACTGATTCCCCCTTTGAATGGGAACCGATTCCCTCCTTGAGGGAATCGATACCCCCCATGGGTTCTGGATATATCACGACCAGAAAACCTATTCTCTCAAAACCTCTCTTCTTTCTTAAACGTCGTTCATCCTCTCTTTCTCTCTAAATCTCCATTTTTGCCAAAATCATCAAATACAAGTCGGAATTAGATCGTTCTTCAACTTCTAATCCTTGCAAACAACATCACATTCTCATAAAATCCAAATTTTGAAGGTAATATTTCAAAATCGTATATTTCATTGATTTTTGAACTTAGGACTAGTTTTGATTAGTTCTAAGATGAACATTACATCGGGCATTGGTTATATGATGATTTTACAACCAATTTCGTCAAAACACTCAATTTTTCAAAACTATCTTAAATTTCAAAATAAAAAAATTGAAAATTGTTGTTTTAATTGATGTTTTTGATTCAATTATGTTTTCATAAAAACTATACGTATTATGATTTTCAAACATATTTTCCAAATAGTTTTTCAAAACATTGCCCTTTAGGATTTCGTTTAGAGAACCTTGAAATATTGAGGACTCATTTGAGTTTTGGGTTTGATTATATTGCATACATGTGTTTAAATTTTCAGGTTACTTATTCTATTCTAATTCTTAAACCATGTCAAATCCTAAACGACCTAGGACATTGTCTAGTAGATCAAGTCAAAATCGACCTCTTATTTCTCCACCCAATCCAGATAACCCAAATATGACCATTATGAACTCTTGTTTCAACGTACCTGGTTGTGGACAAGATCTATACCATATGTACCATACTTGTTTTGATTCATACAAAATCTGGGAAGAGCGTATCCCTTCGATCCAAGCTATAGAAGATATGGACTTCCAATATCTTCCTACTCTTAAATCCTAGAAGTTTGATAAACTCTTTAAACTCAAACCTTTGGTTTATCATCAATTAGTCCTCATTTTTCTATTCCAATGTGGTATGTGTCAAAAAAGAGCGTTGATCTGAAACTATAGGAATTCGATCATATCTTTTAGGAAAATTCATTTTTATTGACTCCGGCACAATCGCTACCCATTTTGGACTAGATAACTCATGTTTAATGAAAAAGAGACTGTGGATTCACCCTATAAGTCTAAGGATAGTGAGAGTACCCTAAGAACTCATCGTGATAGATTCCTTCATTATTTGATCTCTTGGTGATTTAGACCATCCGGAGGTAGGTACTCCTCCCTTATGAACATAGATATATGGTGGATATATTGTATCCAACATAAAAAGAAGATTAATCTGCCACAGATCATCTTTAGTGAGTTTCCATAAACATTGTTCTTTCCAAGAATATAGAAACCTTGGTTTATGGTTGTCTCCTTAGTAATTTGTTTATCAAACTCGGTCTTTGGGTCAATGGGTTTATCGCCCCGAACTCAGAACTTTTAATTGTGAAACATTTTGATGTTCATGGATTGTTTTATTTTGGGTGTTTGAATTTGTTGGATAATTGGATATTTGAACTTACATGCTTATATATTTGGTTTGATTTTCACTTTCATTTTGAGCTTAATGTTTATTTTTGCATCATTTACATATTAGTTGCATTATGACCAATTTTTGTCATTTCACATTGTTTATGAATATTGAATTATGGAATTAATGGCTAATCTTTCTCTTGATTATGATCTTAGCAGCTTACGCTATATTTAGTTATCAATTGGCTAATTGTTTTTCAAAAACTTGTTTAAAATATTTTTAAGGTCTTTTTGATTTAACAAAAAGGGGGAGAAATGTTTGTGTTTTTAAATGGGAGAAGTGATAGAGTAAGAGGGGGAGTAATTTCAAAACTTGATTTCAAAATCTTAAAATTACTAAAATGTTTTGTTATATCAAAAAGGGGGAGATTGTTGAATACATTTTGATATTTCGATATAACAAATTAATATAAATGAATTTTAAGATTTTCCTAAAGATTTTCTAAGTATATTCGATATAATTATTTGAATATCAAAATATTACTCCAAATCTTTCAAAAGTCATTTTTAATCCTTACTCAAGTGTAAAATTAAGTTTTAATCTTAAAATAATTTCAAAATAATTTTACAAAATATTTCGAACCATTTCAAAGCCGAAAATTCCAGATTGCTCAAAGGGAACCGATTCCCCCCCAATGGGGTACCGATTCCCCCTGAATGGTTTGGCTCCAAGAAAAACAGAATGCTCGAAGGGAACCGATTCCCCCCCAAGGGGGTACCTATTCCCCCTGTTTAACGGTCGAAATATTTGAATTTTACACTCAGGAAACCGATTCCCCATGAGGGGGTATCGATTCCCCCCACGCTCCAAGCTGTTGTATTAATGGTTTTCACACTTAAACGGCTCCATTGACTCCACTAATCATCCCCAACGTTCAAAATCAATTGAGGGAGTATTTAAACAAGTTATGAAGCCTTTGATCAACAAGAAATCATAGAGAAACAAGAGAGAAAGCATCAAACACCAAGTTTGTGCAAATCAAGCCAATTTTCTTTTCAATATTCATTTTGCTTTCAAGAATACCATTTGTGCTCATTTGTAGTTATTTGTGAGTGTTCTTTTCTTTTTCTAAAATTGTGCAAACATCTTACCTTGTGAGGTTTTCCTTGTAAGTTTGCAAATTTGTATTTTTCTCTTTGAAAAAGAGTGTGCTCAAGAATTTGGGGTTTAATTCTTGAGGGAGTTGTAAGGTTACTCTTTGTCCTCAAAAAAAAGAAAAAATTAGTGAATTTGTTGGAAAATCCTTAGTATGGATAGCTAAGGTAGTGGACGTAGACTTTGGTTGAGAAAGTCGAACCACTCTAAATCGTTGTGCAAATATTTTCAATTTTCTGCAAAAGCTTCCACCAAAATTTTAATTGCCAATTCACCCCCTCTTGGCCATTTCCATCAATCGATTAACTCAACAACTCTAAATCGTTGTGCAACTTCTTTCAATTTTCTGCAAAAGCTTCTACCAAAATTTTAATTGTCAATTCACCCCTTATTGGCCTATTCCATCAATCGATTAACTCAATAATTGGTATCAGAGCCTCACTCATTTGAAGGTTTAATCGCCTCTTGAGTCGATTCAGGAAAGTTACATCGATTATCAAGTCATCAATGGCCTCTACTTCAAACGTCGACTCCGGTCTTGATTCGATGCCCATCAACAAGCCTCCTTTCTTCAATGGAGCTAAATATGCCTATTGGAAGAATATGATGATGTATTTCATTCAAGAAAGTGACATGGGAGCATGGAATATTGTAGAAGACGGATATATCAAGCCTCTCACTCATCTAAGATTGTGGAGTGAATGAGAGACAAGAATGTTCCAGCTCAACTCCAAAGCCATCCATATCATATTTTGTGCTCTTGGACCAGATTAATATAGAAGAGTTTCATCTTGTACAACCACCAAAGAAATATGGGTTAAACTACAAGTAACTCATGAAGGAACCGACGAGGTAAAAGAATCTAAAATTAGTCTTCTAACACATAGCTATGAAAATTTCAGGATGAAACCAAATGAAGATATCAAAGCTATGACGAATAGATTCTTAACGACTGTCATTGGTCTCAAATCATATGGAGAGATCATTCCAAATGAAAAGCTTGTGAGGAAGTTAGTTTGCTCACTTCTAAAATCGTGGCAATCCAAGAAGACGGCAATCATCGAGGCTAAGAACCTGAAGTCCTTAACTCTTGAAGAGCTAATCGGTTCCCTCCTCACTCATGAAATGATGCTTGAAGATGAGGTGGACCTCGATAAGATTAACGCGACACCAAAAGAGAATGAGAAGAAGAAAAACATTAGAGTTGCTCTCAAATCCATAAAAGATTAGAGTGATTCTGATGAAGATGACGATGATGAGGAAATGGCATTGTTTGCCAAATGGTTCAGAAAAATGATGAGACCTTACCGAGGAAGAAAATTCAAACGAAATGAAGGCCCCCAAAAATGAACCAAAAGAGAATAACCCTATCATTTGCTATGAATGCAAAAAGCCGGGGCATGTCAAATATGATTGCCTACAATTGAAGAGAAATGGTCAATCAAAGAATAAGAACAAGGCTCATGTGGCTACATGGAGCGATGAAGAAGGTTCCAATGAAGAGGAACAAGAAGTAGCAAAATTGTGCTTGATGGCATTCGGGGAAGATTCTAAGGTAACCTCTAACTCATTTGAATTAGATGATTTATCTTATGATGAGTTATTAGAGGAATATAATGGGTTAGCTTCGGATTATGAGAAATTGTTTTTAAAATATAAAAATGATGTTTCAAAATTGAAAAATGAAAATAAGCTCATATCCAAGACCAACAATGATTTTGAAAGTAAAATTAGTGATTTGCAAATCAAACTAGAAGAGTTTGAAAAGAAACATTTAGATTTGCAAAATTTACTTTCAAAGGTCAATGATGATCATCAAAAGAAAATTGATGATCTTAAAACTTCTTTTGATAAAGTTGGAACAAAACGTTTTGAAAAAAGGGGAAATTCAAAAACCAACTTTGTTAGAAAAAGTTTCAAAAACTAAAATCATAGAGGTCCCCGAAGAACCTCTAATGGAAAAATCGTTAGAAGCATATGGGTTCCTAAAGGACTCATTACTACTAAAGATAAGGATATCCTACACAAATGGATACCTAAGGGGACTAGGATTTTGGAAACTAATGAATATAGACCCAAAAGAATTTGGGTACCAAAAATCAAAAATTAATCTATGTTTGTAGTAAAAGGAGCATTGCTACAAGGCACGGGAAATAAATTCAAACTCATGGTACCTTGATATTGGATGCTCAAGACACATGACCGGAGACAAAAGCCGGTTCATAGAGCTCAACGCCAAAAAATGGAGGAGAAGTGACTTTTGGTGATGATTCAAAAGGTCACATTGAAGGTATAAGTACTATAGGTAATACCTCTTCCATACAAATTAAGAATGTTTTATATGTGAATGGATTAAAGCATAATCTATTGAGTATTAGTCAATTGTGTGATAAGGGATTCAATGTAATGTTTGATATTAATGGTTGTAAAGTCATTGACATTGCATCTAATCGGATTATGGTTGTTGGTCATAGAATAGGAAACATATACATGGTGCTTTTAGACTTTATTGATATGACTAATTTATTCCTATTTGCTAAGGATGAGGATGATAGTTAGTTATGCCATAGGAGACTAGGACATGCTAGTATGAGTGTTTTCCAACGGCTAATTCAAGGAGATTTAGTTCGAGGGTTGCCTATACTAAAATTTGATAATGATAAAATTTGTGATGCTTGTGCTAAAGGAAAACAAAATCGAGTTTCTTTTAAATCCATTAATGATGTATCAACTAGTAGAGTATTACAATTGATCCATATAGATCTTTTTGGGCCAACTAGAACTACTAGCTTGGGTGGAAAACAATATGCATTTGTCTTGGTAGATGACTATTCTAGATATACTTGGGTTCTATTTTTAAGTACTAAAGATGAAGCATTAGAACATTTCATTACATTTTCAAAAATAATCTAAAACGAAAAAGGTTACTCTATAACTAGTGTTAGGAGTGATCATGGCACTGAATTTAAAAATCTTGGATTTACTGAGTTTTGTAATTCTAATGGTATTAGCCATAATTTTTCAGCACCTAGAACCCCTCAACAAAATGGAGTTGTTGAGAAAAAAAATCAAACTTTAGAAGAAATGGCTAGAACCATGCTTTATGAAAACAATTTGCCAAAATATTTTTGGGTTGAAGCCACAAATACCGCTTGTTCTGTTGTAAATCGAGTAATGATTAGGCCGGTTTTAAAGAAAACTCCATATGAAATTTTCAAAAATAAAAAGCCTAACATTAGCTATTTTCATCCTTTTGGATGTAAATGTTTTGTTTTAGACAACAGTAAAGAAAACCTTGGCAAATTTGATGCTAAAAGTGATGAAGGAATTTTTCTGGGTTATTCCTTAAATTCTAAAGCTTATCGAGTATTTAATAAAAGAATTTTAGTTGTAGAAGAGTCTATACATGTTTTTTTCGATGATAATCCCCTTCCGAGGAAGGATTCTTGTGTGAATTATGATGTAGGCATTATAAATATAAATGACGTTGGACATGATGTTGGAGAACCATCATCAAATGAAGAAACGAAAGATGAGAAAACTCAAGATCCTCTCGATAATCCAACCATTGAATAAAGGGAAGTATCTTACCCAAGGGAATACAACTATGTCAAGGATGGTGAGATTATAGGTGATCCATCCAAAGGGGTAACAACTCGATCTTCTCTTAGAAATATTTGTAATTATGTTGCATTTATCTCATGCATAGAGCCTAAGAATATTAAAGAAGCATTAAATGATGAACATTGGATTATGGCTATGCAAGAAGAGTTAAATCAATTTGAATTTGAGAGAAGTAAAGTATGGACATTAGTTGAAAGGCCTAGTAATAAATCTACTGTAGGTACTAGATGGGTATTTAGGAATAAGCTTGATGAGAGTGGAATATAGTGAGAAACAAGGCATGTTTTCATGAATTAAATACGCTCCGTAGCTAGGATGGAAGCAATTAGAATGTTATTAGCATTTGCATGTTTTCATGAATTTAAATTATATCAAATGGATGTTAAAAGTGCATTTTTAAATGGTTTTATAAAAGAAAAAATGCATGTGGAACAACCTCCTGGTTTTGAAGATTTAAAATTTCCAAATCATGTTCTTAAATTTACAAAAGCATTTTATGGTTTAAAACAAGCCCCTAGAGCTTGGTATGAAAGATTGTCAAATTTTTTAATTAAAAAAGGTTTTTCCAAAGGGAAGGTTGACACTACATTGTTTTTAAAGCATAAAGGTAAAGATTTATTAGTAGTTCAAATTTATGTTGATGATATAATATTTGGTTCTACTAACGATGTTCTTTGCCAAGAATTTTCTAAGCTAATGCAAAGTGAATTCGAGATGAGCATGATGGGGGAGCTCTCATTTTTCTTGAGACTCCAAATCAAGCAAAGAAAATATAGCATGTTCATCAATAAAGCTAAGTACTTCAAAGATATGCTCAATAAGTTTGGACTGGAAAATGGGAAACCTCATGACACTCCAATGAGCTCATCAACAAAGCTTGACATAGATGAAGGCGGTAAATGTGTGGATGTTAAATTATATAGGTCAATGAATGGATCTTTGCTTTATCTAACTGCAAGTAGACCGGACATTATGTTTAGTGTTTGCTTATGTGCTAGATTTCAATCATGCCCTAAGGAATCACATTTACTAGCTGTTAAGAGAATCTTTAGATACCTTAAGGACACTCCTAGATTAAGACTTTGGTATCCTAGAGACTCTAGCTTTAGCTTGCATGCCTTTTCTGATACGGATTACGGATGATGCAAATTAGATAGGAAAAGCACCTCTGGTACTTGCTAATTCCTTGGAAATATGTTGATTTCTTTGGTTTTCAAAAAAACAAAATTGTGTTGCATTATCTACCACTGAAGCATAATACATTTCAGCTACTAGTTGTTGTGCACAAGTTTTATGGATGAAACAATAACTTTTTTATTATGGAATTGAAGTAGGTACTATTCCTATCAAGTATGACAATACTAGTGCTATTTGTCTCACTAAAAATCCCATCCAACACTCTAGAACTAAGCATATTGAAATTAGACATCACTTCATTAGAGACCATGTCGCTAAGGAAGATGTAGTTCTAGAATTTGTTGATACTTTACACCAATTAGCAGATATCTTTACAAAACCTTTAGACAAAGAAAGATTTTGGACACTTAGGAGAAAATTAGGTTTAACTGACCTATCTTCACTTAGTGTTTAATATAATTTTAGCACTTTTAAGAATAAATGAAAAATGCTTATAATAGTAATTTTTTATTGCATTCATTGCTATTAGTTAGGGGGAGTTTATATTTTTTGGTGAAAATTAATTTTATGTTCAAATGTAGTTTAAGAATTAATTGATTGATTGAACATGATTAATTTTCAATATATGTGTTGCCAATACCACTAGAGTTAATTAATTTAGCATTCTGAGTGTTTTAAAACGGATTTTGACATTTTTGTGCTTCATGCATTGATACACTTAACAGTGCATTGATGCATCCCTTTGAATGTGCATCGATACACCGTGAAGGTGCACTAATGCACGCCTTCAATGTGCATCGATGCACACTGCCATGCATCGATGCATCCGTCGGGTTTTGGGTTTAAAAGGTTTATTTTCTCATTTGTTTCAAACCCTAAAACTACACCCTCATCAGCCGCATGCCTCTCTTACTCTCTCTGAATTCTCCTCTTACTCCAAAATCATCATTTTTAATCGGAATTCATCCTCATTTCATCTCAAAGTCCTGCTTTTATCATCAAATTGTGCAAAACAACATCACAATCCTCTCAAATCCAAAATTTTCAAGGTAATATTTCAAAAACTTCTATTATATTGATTTTTGATCTTAGGACTAGTTTTAATTAGTTCTAGGATGAACATTATATCGGGCATTGATTGTTTGATGAATACAAACTAGATTTTACAACTAATTTCATCAAAAACTCACAAATTTTCAAAGAAGTTTTTGAAATTTCGAAATAAATAAAAAAAATGAAATTCTAAATTTAATTTTTAAATTTGATGTTTTTGATTTAATTACGTTGTTTTCATGAAAAACTATACATATTATAATTTTCAAATATTGTTTTCTAAATAGTTTTTCAAAACTATGCCCATTAGGATTCGGTTTAGAGAACCTTGAATTATTGCGGACTCAATTGAGTTTTGGGATTGATTATTTTGCATACATGTGTTTAAAAATTTGCAGGTTATATTCCTTATTTCGTTCGTTAACCATGTCAATCCCTAAACATCCTAGGACTTCTTCTAGTCATTCTACCTGAACTCCTAATCACGTTCCTCCTCCACCTAATAGTCTTATAGGACTCTGTTTTAATATGCCTGAATGTCGTAGAGACGACTTGTACCATAGGTATATAAATTATTTCCAATCTTATAGAATCCGGGAAGAACGTATTCCTTCTCTTCAAGCCATGATTGATATTGACTTCGAATACCTTCCGATTCTAAAAACATGGATGATTGAATGTTTGAACTTATTTTATATATATTTGGTTTGGTTTGAATTTTGAGCTTAATGTTTATTAATTTTTGCATCATATATATTAGTTACATTATGACCAATTATGTCATTTCACATTTGACTATGAATATTGATTATGAAACTATGCTAATCTCTCTTTTGATTGTGATCTTTGTAGCTTAATCTTTAAATTAATCATTTGGCTAAGTTTTTCAAAACCTTGTTTAAAAATATTTTAGAGTCTTTTTTATTTAACAAAAAGTGGGAGAAATTTTAAATGTTATGGGGAGAAGGGGGTATAGTAAGGGAGAGTAATTTCAAAAAAAAATTTCAAAGAAAATCTTAAAATTACACAAATGTTTTGTTATATCAAAAAGGGGGAGACTGTTGAAAACATTTTGATGTTTCGATATAACAAATTAAGTTAAATGAATTTTAAGATTTTACAAATAATTTTCTAAGTATATTCGATTTAATTACTCGAATATCAAATTATTACTTCAAGTCTTTCAAGATCAATTTCAAACCTTACTAAATGTGTAAAATTGTGTTTTATACTTAATATATTTTTGAAACAATTTTCACAAAGTATTTTGAACCAAAATCAAGCCTAAAATCAAATTTTCAAAGGGATGCATCGATGCACCAATCCATGCATCGATGCACCAATGAATAAATTGAACATCAAATGCAATTAATGCACCGATGCACTCTCCATGCATCGATGCACTCGAGTTTTAATGAAAACATCGAATGCATTTTATGCATTGATGCACACACCATGCATCGATGCACTTGGGCTTTTTCAAAACATGGAATGCATTTTATGCATCGATGCATGCTTAGTGCATCGATGCACTAAGTGTTCCAACGATCAAAATATTTGAATTTTACACTTGATGCACCGATGCACCTTGTTATGCATCGATGCCTGATGCTCCCAACTGATTTAATTAATTGTTTTCACACTTAAACAGCTCTATTGACTCCACTAATCATCCCCAACGTTCAAAATCATTTGAAGGAGTATTTAAACAAGTTTAGAAGCCATTGATCAACAACAATAAAGAAGAATCAATAGAGAATCTTGTTCTAGAATTGTGCAAACATATTGTCTTGTGAGGTTTTCCTTGTAAGTTTGCAAATTTGTGTATTTCTCTTTGGAAAAAAGTGTGCTCAAAAATTGGGGTATAATTCTTGAGGAAGTTGTAAGGTTACTCTTTTTCCTCAAAAAAAGAAAAAATTAGTGAATTTGTTGGAAAATCCTTAGTGTGGATAGCTAAGGTAGTAGACATAGACTTTGGTTGAGAAAGTCGAACCACTTTAAATCGTTGTGCAAATTCTTTCAATTTTTTGCAAAAGCTTCCACCAAAATTTTAATTGTCAATTCACCCCCTCTTGGCCGATTCCATCAATCGATTAACTCAACAAAGCCCAATTCCAGGCCCACCCGAAAGACGGCTGCGACAGCTTGGCGACTCCACTGGGGACAGGTAAGTGAGTCAGGCTAAGGTAATTTCCAGTTGTCATTTTAATGAAAATGGTAAGTTTAAATTTTAAGGTAATTTTTCGATCCTTATTACTTACTTCTGATTATATTTTTCGAATAAATAGTTGTACTGACGGTTTTCTCAATGATTTCAGCTTGTCAAAACTTGTTTTTCATCTAAGGCTCTAAACCTGAGCTCCAAACTCGTTTTAAGTGGGGGTGAAAGAGACGCCTTCGTGTGAATTTATTCACCGTGCGAGCATAAGGGAATGTTTCCTCTCGAGTTTAACTTAGTCCACGCAAGCTTGTAATGGGCTTAGGACTAAGGGTCTGGCAAGCCCAAGGGGGCACCAGCAAGGATAACTCGGGTACCTTTTTAGAGCCTAAACCGGGAGAATACAGGGAATTAGATCCCACCCCAAAACCTCATTTCAAACCCTAGGATGTCTGAATTATTTCTTACTTTACTTTCTATTCAAAGCATGTGAACTAGACAAATATGCGGTTAAGATTTGTTTGAAATTAGCATACGGGATAGAGATCATGTACGAATATGAATAATAAGCATGTTGGGTAGATATCATGTGGGGTAGGACTTTTCATTTTCATCATTTTTTTATTATCCTTGTCTCGCTAACTTTTTCCCTTCATTTTTGTTTTTGTTTTTTTTTCATTTTTCATCATTTACATCATTCGCAAGAGGTGTTGATCCAAAAAACATGTTTGTTAAACATAAATAGTTTGCTTTAATGGACAAAGGGGTTGTAATACATGAGATGAAAATGCAGAGGATAGTCTACAAGGAGACTATGTTTTACATTCAATCCAGAAGACGTGGTGCCCACAATCCGAGTTTTACACCAAGCACATCAAAAATCAACTTTGGGTTAGCAAAGGTTGCAGGGGCAAGATGAAGGTTGCTGATCTGGAGAGTCTTTTCAAAGACAGTAAGAACAAGATGACAAAGTGATAGTTGAAATTAGAGGTCATTGCTGACGAATTCAAGAAACATGCAAATAAACTTTGGATAACTCCTATCGATAGAGGGCTCCAATGGCGTTACCGTTAGAGAACATGCTCAGCAAATGATGAAAGCCAGAGATGCAATCATTCGATATTTTTGGGAATAAGTAAAAATAGCAGCTCGTCACTTGCATGGTTTAACCAGAGAAGTTGGAGCGGTTCGACAGGTTATTCGACCGGTGACAGACGAAGGCAGAAGACTAGTCAACCTGTCATAAGCTGTCAGGATATTTTTGTCTCTTAAAAGATAAAACACTTTTGTCCCCAATAGGGATTATTTATAATAACATGTATGTTTTTGGATCAATGCCTCGAGCATTTCATGCATTTTTGCATCTACATTTCATTTTTAAGCATTTTCATAAACATGAAATTTCTTCATGGAGGATTCGATGTAGTGTTCTTAATCACGTGACACCACATGGAAGAAAGATTTTAACAATTAAAATAACTGAAATCAGTACAGTGGGAGCCTGATCAGCTGATTGTAGTGCCAAGCCTGCCAGGATGATCTGAGAAAAAAAGTCCACATGTCCTAAGGGTTATGATGTTGAAGCTGTGTACAATTACCACTTAGGAAGCTCCAAACATTCCTCTAAGAACAATAAGGCATTGAAGCGCAATATTCAAAACCTAAGGGATTCAGGGGCATGGACAATCGAGAAAGGGGGCATTGCATCTACCATTTGCACTGAGAGCATTATTCTGTTTGAACACATTTTTTATCTTTCATGTTTGCTTAATCTTTTAAACGACTGAATTTATGCTACTTTCTAAGGTGGAATAATTGAACAAATTTTAATCTTTAGTTCTTCGAATATTAAATGAATTGAATATTCTTTTAATTCTTCAAGAATTATAGATTTTTGACATATGACAAGATTATACCTTTCTTATCCTGTCTTAAACCCTAAAATAAAATACCTTGATTCTTTACCCAAAATAACTCATGGTCATTACCAAAAGACCAGATTTTGACATTATCACCCTTTAAAAAATTTGAACCTTTCTTTGAGTCAATAAAGTCACACCATTGTCTCTTTAGACTCAAAATTGACTTTTTTATACCATTAAAACCCAAGGCATTGAGTTGTTCTTTTGAACATGAGCATTCTTCTAAGACACAACTTGGGGCATCTCGCAGGGAGCCTGAACATTAAGACATGTTGGGAGCAAGAAGCAGAAAGAAGAATTCATTTGAAATAATTCTATCATGCATTAATTACACTGTTTTCATGTGAATAAAATTAATCCTAAAAATCTATCCCCCTGAGGATACCTCTTCTGTGAAAACTTTCATGTATGAAATGATGAACGATTTTCTTTCTTCATCCATTCACAACAGGATAAAATATATATCCCTTGTGTCCCCTTTTGAGCCTATAATATTTTTCTTCTTATTTAACCCTAACCAAGGATCACCCTCCACACTGGGGGGCAAGGTGGAAGAAATCTGCTTACGTGAGTGAAGACATCAATCCAAAGGAGATACCAAATGCCAAGTGCGAAGATTTAATCAGAACAAAAAGGGAAAAAGAGAAAAAAAGAAGGAAAAATAAAGAAAAATAAAGAAAAAAGTGAAGAAAAAATAAGACAATACGCATATGCAAAGATTCACTCGATTCAAATGATGCGTCAAGATTTAAATTATGAGATTGATCAAGCACAATCATTCCAGAATCACTTCACTCGAAGATCATGGAATATCCAGAGAAAATCAAGAGAAACGCATACGAGCATATTCAAATTGAGTAAGACATAATTGAAGGCATCATAATGAATTGATCCTTGGTTTAATACCCTGAAACACTTGTTTGTGCTTATTTATCCTTTTCTTTCATAACCATGAACCATGGCCTGCATTACGTGCCTTAAAAGTTCCTTCTAATCATACATGGATTTCTAAACAGAAGCTACTATCTTCAGATTCCATCTCGCCCGTCAGGATTAATCTTTATTTGCAAAAAGTTTTTTAAAATCTTTGATGCATGATAGAGAAAAATAACAAAGGGGGTTCAAGACATAAATTTTGAATGACGTCTTGAAACCAAAGGAGGATTCGAGTTGAAAACCTAAAAAGGCGGCTCGAATATAAAAATTGTGCAGCTGAGGCGATCGTACAAATTCCTTGATAAGGCATCGCACAATCCGAGCGTGACCATGAAACTTTGGAGTCGGAGAACACTTCCAGTAAAGGACCATACAAGCTACCCCATCAAACCTTTGAGCATCAAATAAACAAAAATGCCAAACCTTTGACCAAACACAATAACCTGAGACTTTTTTTTTACCAATTTCCCAAAGATAGCTTTGATCTTGGCACTTGTCAAATAGCTATAATTTATTAAAGGATTAACAATGTAATTAATTCTTTGATATCCAATGAACTCTATTTTTATGATTCGTCTCAATTGTAAAACCGTGAAATGTGCAATATTTTCAAAACTTTTGATTAAACATTTTTCGAAACTCTTTTAATTGATATTTTCAGAACTTTGAAAATAAAAGAGAAAGAAAAACATTTTTTTAAACAAGACAATCTCTCTAGAGTGGATCTTGGTAAATGACATATGGCTCTCAGACACAAAACTCAAGCTTAGAATCAATGCTGAAGCAAGAAACGAGGAACAATGGGGGTATCTTTGAAGATTCAATATCGAATATTGGGGCATCTTTAGGGATTCAACATCCTGATGCGAATTATCAGATATTCTAAAAGCCTTTCCTCCACATACAGGAACAAGCAAACAAAGAATGAGGCTCCATCCAGTAGATAAAAATAATTAATTCATGTTGCATGCATCTTAGACATCACATTTTTCATTTTTAGCATACATAATTTTTTGCAGCTTTTTGAGTCAAGTGTAAACTTCAAGACGAAAGATACTTGATTCAGAAACACATTCAAAAGTTGAGGGTGTTTTCTCGACCTTACAGTGAAGGGGCGACTGTCTGACGACAAAATAACTTTTCGAGTCTCGTTCAGAGTCAATTTCAACTTCACAACGAAGGATATTGAACTCAAAGCGACACAATTTGCTCGAGATTGGATTTTAACTTCATGACAAAGGATATCCAACTCCAAACAACATTCAATACTTGGATTTCAACTTCACAGCGAAGGATATTCAAGTTAAGGATTAACTTCACAACGAAGGGGCCATCCACGATTTCAACTTCACGACGAATGAAATCATGTTCACCAACAACATTCATTGGATTTCAACTTCACGACGAAGGATATCTAATTCAAGGCTCAACTTCACAATGAAGGGGCCATCCATGGTTTCAACTTCACGACGAAGGGAATCGTACCCACCAGCAACATTTATCTTCAGGAACATGCATATTATCGATCGCCTTTGAGATTGTTTCTCTCGAAACAATGGGTCGTCTCGCTTGAGACTAATTTACCCAAAACAAAGTTTTATCTCTCTTGAGACAGTTTCCCTTGAAACAAATTTTGTCTCTCTTGAGACAGTTTCCCTTGAAACAAAATCTTTGAATTTGTTTTCCTTGAAACAAATTGCATCTCCCTTGAGACAGTTTCTTTTGGAGCTAGGTTTTGTCTCTCTTGATACAGTCTCTCTTGAAACAAATTTTGTCTCTCTTGAGACAATTTACCTTGAAACAAAGTTTTGTCTCTCTTGAGACAGTTTCTCTTGAAACACCAATCTTTGAATATGTTTCTCTTGAAACAAAATTTTGCCTCCCTTGAGACAGTTTATCTTGAAACACGAAAAAAACCTTTGAAATTGTTTCTCTTGAAACACAAAAAAACCTTTGAAAATGTTTCTCTTGAAACTCAAGACCTTCGAGTTCGATTACACTCAGCTTCGAGGGCACATCATTTACAGTATAGCTCAAGGCAATAACGGTTATCTGTCAACAAAGATTTCTGAGTTCGATTCCGATCCAAGGTATTTAAACCGAGAAGAAGACCGAAGGGCAACGAGAAGCCACGTGTTGATTCAGATTCCGAACTACGACTTCAATTTCATATCATTTCAAGATGAACTCGACTTCACGACGGAAGAGTCATCCGCAACTCAATTTTACAAGGGGTTATTGAAACATCAGAGTCAATTTTCAACTCCACCGAACGAAAAGCGTGTCTTTTAATCTTTGCCCTATCCCCGTTACACGACTATGGGCAAAGAGGGGCAGCTGTCAACACACCTTTTTGTCCGGGTACAATACTCTCAACAACCCCGATTTAGTGGGATTTAAAAAACAAACGTTAGAGTTTTAGTATGATTCAAACTCCTAACAATAGGAGAGTTTTACTAGGATTCAAACTCCTAAAAATATGATAGAGTTTTACTAGGATTCAAACTCCTAAAAATTTGATAGAGTTTTACTATGATTCAAACTCCTAAAAATAGGTTTCACAAGCATTATAAATAGCCATTGTAACTCACTATTGTAACATACGATTTACATACAAAATACAGAGGAAAGTACGAAAAAATACGAAGGCAAAGCTATTGTAAACGATTCGAAAAGGAAATAAAAGGTAGTATCTTTTTTACCTTGATTCGTTCATTTCTTGCATGTGCATGTTATTTTTGTTGAGATTTGGTTCGAATAACCCAAAATGTGGGTTGCGTCGATGACCAAAAAGGGGTGGGTTTCGAAGTTTTGAACCTATATCTACCCCCGAGGCGTGTTCTTATTTTTAAATATTTAATTCTCCCCCCTAAATCAATTTTTTTTCTTCAAAATTTGCACATCGATTTGTTTTTCCTTTTGATTCGGTCCCTTACATTTACGTTTTAATTATTATTATTTTATTTATTTAACTTTATTTATACACACATTTTCCTTATTACTCATTTTATTTAATTGCTTTGTTATTTTTCTTTTCTTTTTTTCATGTAATATTTTTTTACATTTTATGCATTTTTTTTACTTTAGTATATATTTTTATTTTTTTAGATTACATATATATATATATGTTATTTTTTATTATCTGTTTTATTAATTTATATATATATTTACTATTTTTATGTTTTTATTATATATATATATATATATATATATATTATTTTTACTTTTTATTATTATTTTATTTATTTATTTTATTTATATATTTTTTCTTCTTTTTCTTTTTTTTTATATATTTTTATATTACTTACTATTTTATCTTTGCTTTCTTTATCTTATCTTTTATTTAATTTATTTATTTCTTACCTTTTTATCTAACACGTTTCTTGGCTCTCTTAAGGGTACACCTTTAAAACTATCTAAGGTAAGTAAGTGGGATCATATTTTTACCTTTTAATTTTAAATTACAATTTTCTTAATTTAAGACAACTGGAAATTATGTAGTACCGAAAGGGCAGTTCAAGGGTGCTAACCCTTCCTTGACTGTATTCGACTCCCGAATCCGACACATCTTTGGAAAGACGCAGATCATGTAAGAAATATGGTATCCGATCAACCCATTTGTTTTAAAATAAATGATCGATGACGACTCCAATTCGTTTAATCCAAGTTGAAGCCCAATTTCGGGTCCACCCGAAAGACGAACGCGACAGTTAGGAAGGTCGAATACCTAAAAATATCTTTTAAAAATTTTAAAAAAATATTTAAAAAGACAAAATTGATTTGTGTATAACTAGAAAAAAAAATTATGGGTTCGAGAGTCGATTACGCGTGCAGAAGGGGAGCCCCCACAGCGCCCAGAATTGATACCCTCAATTATATGTGAATTTATTATTAAAAATATTTGAACTATACATATTTGAACTTTAAATTTAAGTTATGATCCTTTTATTTTGATAAATTTTATAAATGAGTGAATTTATTATTAAAAATATTTTACTCGATAAAAATGATTTAATTCACTCGGCTCTATTTGAGAAGGATGTCCTCTCACTACGTGAATTAACAGAAATTGAAATCCAATTATGTTGGACGTAATTTCGTTAATACACGAAGTAAAACAACATTACCTTTGATAATTCTTGAAAACGAGAAAACAAATATATGAAGTATGAATGTAGCAGGAATAAAGGACATGTATAAAATGGATGAGATGTCAATCATGACAAATAAATAAAACTAAACATAGATAAGTAAATAAAATAACTAAGCAATGAAAAAAATAGATACATAACATAAACAAAAATGAAAATTTATATTTATTATTAATATATATAATATTAAAATATATATAAATACAAATAATTATATATTTAATAATAAAAATAAAATAAAATATTTCATCAAAAAATAATAACGTATATTTAATTAATTTAATAGGTAACAAATTATAATGTTAAACACATTTTATTCGAATAACCCTCAGAAAGATACCCAGGTATTTGGAGGTCTTCCCTAGGTTAGTCGAATAATTAGCAACAATTATCGTATAATTTACAATATTAACACTGATGATTTTTTATAAAAATAGGTATTAAATTCTATATATTTTGTTTTTGGATATCTTTTATATTAATATATAAATATATGAAAAAATTTAAAAATACATATATAATTATATTATATATTTAATACTATATATTAATAAATATTGAAAATATCATTTAAAACAATAAATATATATTACATATTCCATTTATAAAAAAATATGCATATAGCAATATAAGGACCAAATCGAAACAACACAAAAATATAAAGTGGAAATTGAAACGTTTAACTTTAATATTTCATTAAATAACTAAACAATAAATAGTGGCCAAAATGAATATACAACAAAATGAATGACTAAAATATAATAATTTATAAATTGATGGTCTTGGTCAACAATTATCCAAATCATAACCATTAAACATATGATGACTAAAATGTAAAAATAACAAACTCTAAAGCTCAAACATAAACATAAAAACTTCTATTTAGTGACTAAACTTGAATTTTACAAAACCATTATGAACTCTCACGGAGTTGGACCAAATACTCCACAAGGAATCCCTAATCTTTCTAAACGGCGTCATTTTGGGTTTTTCATATAAGCCTAGTTATAAGATTTGAAATCCTAATTTTCATTTGTTTCCTCCACTCTCACGCCATTTTCTCTTTTTTCCTTATCTCCATCTTTTGTTTCTTTTTTTTCTTTGTTCATGGGTGGAAGAGAACCACTGTGAACGGCACCGATGAGGCTCCAACGATGTCCGATGAAGCCCTCAACACATTTCCCTTGAACCGTTAAACAACCTAGAACCAACTCTCACTCAACCCTAAATTTTCTCTTAAAAACGAAACCTAAAACAACTTAAAAGTTTCATTGCGTCCGACTGGCCAGGTTATTCGGGCCTGTCGGTCTATCATTCACTCCACTGTCCATTTCCCCAAAAACTTTCAAAGTGAATATCATACTCCTTTGTCTTTTTACATGGTATTGTTTTCGTAGAGGATCCTCTTCCTCAACCAATGCCATATCACCATCTTGACTGTTGCTCAGCTTCGAGATACTCGTTATAGAAGTGAAAGTTTTCTACACTCATGACTTCATGTGTAACACCCATTTCCCGTATATGTTCTCGTAGATAAGTCACAACTGTAAAATGACTTTTAAAAACATTTTCTTATTTATAAACCTATAAACTTTTGTTTCGAAATTTAAAACAAAACATTTTTAATATAAGGTAAAACATTCGTTGTAAACTATTACAAAATTATAACTTAAATACATTACAGAGCATTTTTTTTAGATTCATATACATGCCATCTAATTATCAAAAGAAGACATGATTGTCCTATAGTTACTAATTAGTCAACCTTGGATTGATGTTCTCTGTTGCACTCCTTACTCTGCTAAGTCTTTGTTTTTACCTACGCGTGAAATAAACACACGTTAAGTATTTACTTAGTGAGACATACTAATGTAATTGAACTGAAAATTCATACATAATCATATTATAGCTATTGAAATACAAACTAAATCGTATACTTCATAAAAATCAGTTAATCATCTCAATTAAACACATGCTTCTTTCATATAGTCATCAAAACCATTCTTAGTATGCTCAACATACTTATTTTTTTTGTATTTTGTTCCCAATTATACTTTATTTTTCCCAATATATGTTAAATAAGAATTTAAGGTACATATATTGCACCGAAGTGCCGAAATGGTCATTCACCTTTTATGAATACAATGAGTGGCACCTTTCTGCCAATAATGCACCGTCATGCATTTTCATTTATGACACCTTTCTGCCAACAATGCATTGTTATGCATTTTCATTTATGAAACCTTTTTTCCAATAATGCACCGCTATACATTTTCATTTATGACACCTTTCTACCAATAATGCACCGTTATGCATTTTCATTTATGGCTCATTTCTGCCAATAATGCACCGTTATGCATTTTCATTTATGACACCTTTCTGCCAATAATGCATCGTTATACTTTTTCATTTATTTCAGTAACATTGATAACCAAAGCACAACATTAACATCCATTCAATCATTTTAGAGCAATTCATACTCTAAAACTTATTCATAATATCATTTCTATATACATTATGAAAATATACCAAAATGTTGTAAAATATACATTTAACAAAACATTCGAGATTGACTCATCGCAAGTCTTCCTCCTTTCATACAAGTACTATAAATGCACTCACCTGATAAGCCTCACTAATAAGCTGTAATGATGTCCGGCTATTAGGCAACTTTATCTTTGCCATTTTTCTTGTTTGACTCAGGAGCTTGGTTATGATCTACACAAGCATCCATTAAAGACACATATCATACCAATTTTAGTATATTCCCTAACATTTATACTTTAATAATACTAAAAAATACTATTATTTTCAATTTCTATTACAATTCCATTCTATCTTACAATTCCAGCCTCAATAGTATCAATACCCCTACCATGGTACCGATACTTCTATACTATGGTAACGATACTCCCTTTTAGTATCGATACCATTTCTACATTCTAGAATCCATTGTATCAATACCTTTCTCTTATTATCGATACCCACATCAGTATCGTACTAATTGCATCAATATCGATACTGTTCATCGTAATTTTTTTAAAATTTAAACCTATAATATCGGTATTGTTCTTCTAGTACCAATACCCTACCCAGATTTTCCATTTTTCAGCTCGATTTTTTTACCAAATTTTCGTTTAAATCTCTTACTTTTACCTCAAACAATACCCTTAAACTTAACATCATTTAACCCAACTAACTTCCCTTCATTTAGCTTCTTATAACATCTAAATTCTCCAAAGAACATCTCAAACTAATAATCATACTACTTTTTCTAACATGTTTTTAATCCATTCCAAGGCTTCTAATCTCTTATTTACTTATTTGGCAAGTCAAATCTACTAATAAACCTCAATAAAAACTCATATTTCAATATACCATTCAAAAACTCATTTTCTTAAATCTCAAATAAATCATCAATTTCTTAGTTTTAATCCTCTATAACTCTTCCTTAAGCTTCCACGTCACTTAAGGTTTCAAGAACAAACCAAAAACGAAAGGAAAAACTTGCTAGCTGAAGCCTTACCTTTGGCTTTGGAGGAGAACATGGTCACGAGGGAAGAAGAAGAGTAGATGACTTAGTTTAGTTTTCAACTTTCCCCTTTTTCTCCCTTTCTTAAATCCCTAATAAAATGAATTTTAAATTCATTTCACTCTAAAGGACCAAAATGCCCTTTCATTCTTCCATTCTTACTAATTGGTCTTAATTAAATTATTTCTTATACTTTATCATTTATTCAATTTAATCCCCAAAATTTTAAATCCTTTCAAAATAGTCATTGACTTAATATTTGGAGTTTATATCGTGGAATCTACATCCTTAGGAGACTTGGTCGAGTCGTCACCTGTGTTATCATGCATCTCTTAGCCAAGGGCTTGATTGAGCATTTCTCATTCTCACCGGTGCTCGAATAGAAATGTCCCACTGGGTAACCAAATTCAGAGTATCTTGTTTGACTCGCATCTTATAGTAGGTCCCCCATGACCAAGTTTTCAGCACAAAAAGCAAAAATATGTTTAATTTTTCATATTGAAAATTAGCATAGGTAAACGATCCATCCGGCTAAGCTATTTTCTTCCTTCGTTTTAAAGCTTTGATTTTCGCGTCATATTCAACAAACGTCCAATAAAGTTCCCAAACTGCTTCGCTACCAGTTCAGAGATGTATCCTACCGGTAAATCATTAATCAACATCTAAAAATCTATTGTATTTAATGGAACCAATCTCGGGTCATCCTTCTTTTGTAAACGATGCAAAGTCAACAAATGAGAACAAAAAAACCAAGGCCCCTCCGTTGCAATTCTATTCACATATACTTCATGGTATAAACAAAACAAGTATCGATTCTCTCCTAACTTCGTTATTGAGATTGCCCCTATCGGATGTCAGACGTTCGCCAAAGTTATTCTCATCGCTTGAATAACTACTGTCGATGTAAAATCTCTCACTATGCAATGATCAAAAGAAATCTGATTAGAGTCTTGTGAATTCTCAAAAATTAATGCCTCGTCCTCTTCTTCACTTAGGTTCAGATTTTTCAAATCTTTTTCAATCTCCCACGTTCCTTCAATCACAAACCTTCACAAAACCTAGGCACAAGCAACAAAATCCAATGATTTAGCAGAACTCAAAAACGTGCAAAAGACGACAAGAGAAAAACACGTGCAAAAGACGGAAGGGCAAACCCTAGCACAGAGGGTTAACCTAATAAGAGATGACTGAGTTATCAGAAAAATACTAAAAAGTATATATTTTCTTTTAATATGTACATGATATTAAATAAACATATTCACAAATTTATTCATAGATATATAATTAAACATATTTATATATAATTAATGTTATTTATTAATTATAAATAAATATACATATATTTTATATATTATTTTTTTGAAAAATATTGTTTAGATGTTAATAATAAATGTTACAAATAAACACAAAAACAATGGTCCAATCCAAGGGTTACGCCTATTTATGGGTCTATCCGTAGGCCCATTTCCCTTCTTCGTTTTAGTCAAAATCCTGTGCCAAACTCCACCTCAATTTGGGCTTTTCCCATGTTCTATAGGACTTTATCCCCGCCTAAATGGCGGGAAGAACTGGCGGGAAACCCACCTACCTTCTACCTTTTAATGCGGGAAGCTAAGTAGCGTCAAGCAAATCGATCAGTCAGAAAGAAAGAGTGAGAAATGGGCGGTCCACCGTACGATTGCATGGCGAACCCACTGGGTGTCGTCCGATTGACATTTGAGAAGGCGATAGGGTTAGGATCAGAGAACCTAACCCATCCCTCCGCTTTCGACGGCAAGGATTGGGGTGCCCTTGAACTCTTCCGCCACTTCCTCTTCCAGGAATCGGGTCTTTCACAGGTTCCCATTCTTAATCCCAAGACGCTGAGATGGGTTCAGCACAACAGTCTTGTCCGTTACCGTGGCATGATCCAGGACATGTTGGGAAATGAATTCTATGTTGGTGCTTATAGGGAGGTAAGTTCCTTTTCCACTCTAAAAGTTTAATCCTTTCTTTCTTTTTTTTCGAAGAATCTGAATTATGGGTTTTATGTTCCTCTTATCTGTTGCTAAATGAAGGATGGGTCTTCATGGCGGACCAACAAGTTCACGGATGTTTCTCAATACCCAATGGAATCCCCTTCTGATACGTGTATTTGGGAACGTCGCTTGCTCTACTGTGCTCCTGTAAGTTCTCCTTTTACTCGTATTTTAAGGATAGTTGTCCATTTTCTCATTTTTCATTGGTTGTGATTCTATCGATATCTTCAGGTTCCAGGACAGAGTTTCTGGACTGTACCTTCTTGCGACATGGATCCTAATCGGTCATCCCAAAGCAGGGAGAAGCGGCGTAGGATGAATGATGAAGACGATGTCCCCATGGATTTGGTTGGTCTTGCTCCACTTACCATTCTTCTAGTTTGGATTTTGTTTATAAATTTGCTTAGGTGAACCACTTAATTGTTCTCTAGTGGGGGGTAATTGGTATGGTGAAGTACAGTCGCTTGGTTTGCACATTTATAACTCCTCAAGATCAATGCCTTCTTATTTGGTTCCTTTAGTATTGGGTTTGATGCATTTATGGTTTACCTCTTCTATACTTGAATAATATATCTTTTTTCAGGCTTCTGAGGAAGAGGTTAAAAGCTCTCCAATTGCCAAGAAGATGGTAAGAAGCCCCAACTCAAATTTTTAGTTAAGATCCATGAAATATTTTAGCCATTATAAGTAAACACTTTGGAGATGTTATTTGGTTTTGCTTTATCAGTAGAGCTTAAAGATTGCTGCATCAAACTGCATGTATTGGTGGTACCATATTCACTGTACGCTATTAGTTGTCATTAATGCTCATGAAGTTAATAAGTTCTCACTCGAGCCAAATTTTGAAGAGATTCAGGAACATTTGTAAACCTTCTCGAGCCTTGCCAAATATTCCCGCAACTTTACATCAACTTCTGAAGAGATCATTGTCTACTTTCCATTAATTTCTGATACATTGACCATTCTGTAGGATTCATGAATTGTTAAGACTTTAAGTCGTTCTTGTGGCAATTAAACTTGAACGGTATAGTAATGGATAGAAAATAATGGAGGGGGCTCAACCCCTAATTGAGACGGAAGATGGTCCTAATCAGATTTTTATTTTTTGCTAGAGAGAAAATGGACTTCCTTCCGCTTCATCAGAACCTATGGATCTTAAAACTGCAAGCACTTCTTCCTGCATGAGTACATTTCAATTTGTTGACAAAGATGACCTTCCTTGCCTAATAAAGGTAAATGATTTAATGGCATTTTCCCAATATATATCCAGATATATTGAAATAGTCTATAGATAGCGGTTTCCTTTTTCTCTTTTCAACTAAGCTTGATTGTTTTCTATTTTTAAAATGCAGATATATGATTCTCCAGAGTCAGACTTGAAGCTGAATGATGTTTTTGAGTTTGTTGGTGTCCTCACTTTTGATTCAGAGCTTGCAGTTGAGAAAGATGGCAATGATGAGTTATCAAATATTTTCTATGATGATGCACGGGTCCATTTGCCCCCTAATAAGGTATCATCTTCTCCTAGCTGTGAAACATGTGTGGCTTTATTATCATCGGAGTTTGTTTTAGGGCCACTAATTCTTTAATAGTGGGTCAGTTAAAGTTTCTTTGTGATGAAAATGTAGTTATTAGCTTGCCAATTGCTCTACAAGTGTCTTGCTGTAATGAACTGGTTTGAATTCATCGTGTTCTCTGGTTCAAGATGTATTAGTAGTTTTTCAATTCTTTCCTGTTGCAGGTCCCACGCTTGCACTATCTTGTACATAGAAAGCTTGCAGTGCATGACTTTCTGCTGGGCGCCCCAATAATGGAGGTATAGTATGGATTGCTGCATTTTTCTGCCTCATGCTGACTAGTTTGCTGTTCCAGTGTCTAGTGAGTTTCTTCCATGCTTCCTCATCTTTTTCCTTGACTTTTAATCTTCATTCTTCCAGCCAAAGCCACATTTGGTGAAAGAGATCAGGGAAGCTTTGTTCAGGCATCTTACAGCTGTTCTTGGCAATGACGGAGTAGCTGCTCATTTCATGTTGTTGCATCTTCTGTCCAAGGTAATGTTTTCCTCCACAACTATCTTTTTATTTTCTTGATATTATGCTGGGTGGCAGTTTCTTGTCACCTCCTCAATTTGTCAGACAAAAGTCTTCCTTTCAACTTTCATCTTAGACTGAGAAACTGATAATATTGGTTGGACAGGTTCACAATAGAGTAGATGATGTTGCTGTCGGGAAGCTGTCACTAAATCTAACAGGTTTAAGCAAAGAAAGTGTATCTGTGTTTGGCACTCGACTTAGCCAAACTTTCAAAACCCTGCTACCTTTCACGAATTGCATGCCTCTCGCACTGGAACATCTGAACACTGCCTCTCTTGCCCCAAAAAAGGATTATCAAACAAACAGGTATCCTTAATCATATGCCTGTAGCTAAAGGAAGGTTAATGCCTGCAATCAATAAGAAAGTATGCACGTACCAGCATTTTTCTTAATAGTTTCACAATGTATTGTATTGCAGATTGATTCCTGGAGCTCTTCAGCTACCTGAAGGATCACACCTGATGGTTGATGAAACCCAACTAAAATCAGGAAGCCTCAACTCTATTGGAATTGAGAATGTAAAGCTGCTGAAAAATCTAATAGAGTTTCAAAAAGTAAGCTGCTACTTTGTTTAAACACGTGTGCATGTTTCTGCACCGATAGTCCTTGTCTTTATTCTATATTATTGCAACAAGTTCAACATTGAATATACTTTTTTTCAGGTGGAATACGACTTTCAGTTCTACAAAATGGAAATGGCGGCGGATGTGCAGTTACTTATATTTTCAGAGGGGAAATCTAATATTGTTCCTGCTGATGTAATTGTACCTTTTCAGCCTTGTTCTCTTGAATCCTCCGAATTACCAACTGGAGAGGCACTGGAAGCTTGGAGATGGTACCTGGCCACTGTTAGATCATTACCGCATTCCATTGGATCAGAGATGCAGAAGGTGTGAATTAAATTGACTTCCTCTTGCCATTTTATATAAAGGAAGGGAGGCCCTATAAGTTTGGTTTACTCGCATCACAGGTGGTAGAAGATGATTTGGTTTCTGCAAGACAAGCAGATCGGAGCTTGGGCAGTCGAGATTTTAGCAGGTTAGAAACAGGGCTTTGATCAGGATGTATTTGCATAATATTCCACTCTCACTTGCAATAAAAAAAATGAGTGATGTGTAGATGGTTGACGATGGGCCGCCTCATATCCTCAAGTTTGGGAGAAACGAACCTGGCATTGGAACATTGGCAAATGGTAAAAGAAATGGAGAGGCTAAGGAAGGAGAGGGTCAAGTAGAATCCAACTCCACCCACCGGAACAGATCAGATGCTTGAGATATTGGTCATGAAAAAGGCCCCTCTGTCATGTTTTAATGCTTTGCAAAACCAAAATGCCAAATTTGTGTTTGTGATGTCTGATTATTACCCACCAACACTCTGGTCTGCTCTCTTATAGTCATGTAATCCACCCTTCCAACTTCATGTAATATAATTGCTGGCTAGTTGAATTTTGTTGTGCAAATTGGATCGAATGTTTATTAAATATATATTTAGGTTTTTTTATTATAATAATATTTTAAATTTCTAATGTTTTATGTTTTGTACTCTTATGTTCTTATATTTGATTCATCAAATATTCAAATTACAATATATAGCTGCAGATTTGATTAAATTAAAAATATATTATTTCTTTATTTGTAATAATTTTATTATTTTTTATCAATTTAATATTTAAAATAGTTATTTTATATATTAAACGCTGACGTGTCATTCATATAAAAGTACTTGATATAATTTTACAATATGGAATCTGAGATATATTTATACTTATATTACTTTATTATATGTAGGATATGATATAATTTAATTGTGTCTAGGCTATCTTTTGTTCAAATTTTAGTGACCAAAATTCATCCACCCTCTAATATTTCACATCAACTTGCAAATATTTGTTTCATCTTTTTCATTTTTTTATTGAGCAACCTGTGTCATTTTGGCTAAGGATGTTTGAAAGTTCATATTTGTCGAGTACCAGCTTAAGCTTTAATTAAATATCATCGTTTAAGCGGTGGTTCAAATCGACATTAACCTATGGATATGAAAATGATGTGTACGCATTAAATTATAAATAAAATGCATAAAATGGTAAACCAAATATTTAACTTTCGCACCTTGAAATTAACTTTTTGTAATTCCACACTATAATATAATAGTACATGGACTATGACAGTCATATTTACACTACACACTCATCACTATCATCAAATCCAAAGTCGTTCTCAAACTCCATAGGCTTAATCCCAAATTCCAATTCGAAATTCCGACAACTCAATTCTGCGCATGATGGATGCACCATCCCAACAGGCTCCGAGCAGTACTCAAAGCCATCAATCAAATCCTTCCACATGTCCGTAACATCACTCGACGTCTCTTCCTTTGTTTCCTGTTTTAGTGCTGCACCGGTTGGAGTCGGATCCGATCGCTGATCGTGGTGGCGTTTGATCAGAATCTCGGAGTCGACGGCCCCAGTTTCCCAAGATTCAGAATTTGTGATGATTAGGGGAGGAGCATTGACTGCGTAGTTGGTGCAGGTGTGGGTTCCGATATAAGTGGTCCGATACATCTGGGAGCCGTCATCTATTTTTTGGACTTGTTTGATGGCTCGACAGCCTTGATCGTACTTGCGACTACATCTCAAGTAACTCCTGTTTATTTGGACTACATGGTTAGTTCCGATCAGTGACGAATCAATAAATTTAACAATAATTCAAAATTTTAATTTTAAAAATTATGGGATGCAAAAATTTTATTTTACTATTTTTTTTCTTCAATATATTATTAGTACTAAATTGCACTTTGCCTTAGGATTAGTGCATCCGCCCCTAGTTCCAATATGCTTGTCTTGAGCAAGTAATGTTCACATGATACATTGAATGATTTAAAAGGAAATGAAGAACCTCTAACAAGGGAACAGTCAGAAATAAACCTAGGGTGTTTAGAATTGAGGATCTCTTTTTGTCCATATTTCCTCCAAGTATGACCATCTTCCATTGTAGCAGAAACAGCCGTCCATGCCTGTGCACTCCTCCTGCAATAAAAAAACGAACACTTCCAATTACTATTATAATCCATGTATGGAATCAAAGCATAAACAAAGAAACAGAATTTATGTTTACTTTCTCTTGTAACAGCCTCTCTTGCCCATAGAGCCAGGTGCTGTCTTACTGCTGTCGATACAAGAATCTTCATTATGGGACTGGGCAGATTCAAGAGAAGTCAGCACAGCAAGTGCTTGATCGAAAGATGTCAAGATCTTGTCGATGAGTTCTGATGCGAGATGGGCAGTTCCTTGAGAGGAGGGGTTGTGGGAAGAGAATCTGAAGCTGGTTGGCATACTCTTGGCCTTCCACAAGTTCTTCTATTGCCCTTTCAGGCCCACCTGAAAGACTACCCATAGTATTGTCACCACCCAACTGGGAATTTTTTTTTTTTTTTTGCTGCGCTTAATCCAGTAAATATATATATATAAAAAGATTTGAACAAGGGGAGGGTGAGGTAGGGGAGAATGAAATGAAAGGAAACTGTGAGGAAAGGGGGGCATTGACAGAAACTCACTTTAAATGCTGACAAGATGTAGCTGACGTCTATGCGTGATGGAATAATGACGCCATCATCTCTCCCTACCTTTTGTTATCTTTTATAAGTGGGAATAGTGTTATGAGTAGAAAAGAAGGCACTAAAACAAAATAACAAAATGAATGGAGTTAATGAGATAAAGCCAGGCTAGCTTCCTTGAACTTTCCTTCCCTTGCTTCTAGATCAACGTCTTCCTTTATTTATTTCAGATTTCAAATGTTTGACGGCTTAAACCCATGTCTATGAACCATCTTCTTGTTTGGTCGAGTTGTGGTTGAATTCATTTATATGATACGAATTCATTTAAATGGATATTGATACAGAAGTATATAACTTCACCTAAATGTACAAGTCTCGTGTTTATTTTCTTAAGTAATGATTTTATTTTATTTAAAAATAGTATTATTTTTTACCTTTTAGAATATCATCATTTAAAATTTTTTTTTTTTTGGATAAGTAAGCATTTATAACCAAAAAGAGTTCATACAAAATCCAAAAAAAATGGTCAAAGACCACTATACAACAAAAGCTTAACCTATATTCCAATTGTTACAAAGAAGCATATTTATATTGTCAAGACTATTGATATCTTTACTCCTGAGTTGGGCTCCAACAACATCTTTTATAGAATCAAGCATGTCTTCATTAGTTCGGTTTTTTTCCCTGGAATATGCGTCTGTTTCTCTCCTCCCAGACCGTGTAAATAAAAGCAGTCCATGCAATCTTCAGAATTGAAGTTAAGAGATATTTAACTTTCCAAGATGAATAAGCCCAAGCAAGTTTAATTTCCCATGACATTTGAGGTTTGGATCTAAGGGTGAGATCCAATATACCATTCCAGAGAGCAGTAACCATTATGCAGTCTGCAAATAAATGGTCTCGTGTTTCAAGAGCGTCATTACAAAGGATACACTGACCATTGGTGACGAGACCCATACATAAGAGTCTCTCCCGAGTTGGGAGCCGATCAAGGATAGCTAACCAAGCAATAAAACTGAATTTGGGAATGTGAAGCGAAAACCAAATTAGCTTTTGCCACTGGACTTTGTTATGCTTGATTCGAACTTCTTCCCAAATCCCTTTAGCATTCGTTATTCCAGCATTAAGAATAGGTAAGGCCTCGTTTTCAGTTTCAACAGTTTTTTGACGATGTAACTAGAAGAAGCAGTCGTTGACATTTGGCAAAAATCATTATATTTAATTACATAAGCATAGGTCCAAGCAATCCATAAGGAACCTTGACCAACTAGCAGGTTTTGAATAAGCAGAATCAAGCATACCTTGTTCCAAGATTTTAAATCCTTTAAGCCTAGCCCTCCTTCAGACTTCGATTTGCATAAATTACCCCAACTTACCCTTGCTCCTGAGGCTGAAGTGTCAGAGCCTCTCCATAAGTATCTCGAGCATAGTTGGTTAATTCTATTAATAACAGTTTGGGGAAGCAGGAACTGTCGACACCAGAAATTAGCAATGTTTTGTAAGACTGTTTTAATGAGTTCTAGCCTTCCAGCATAACTTAAGTGCCTCCCAGACCATTGGTGAATCATGGATCTAATCTTATCAATCATGGGGGGAAAATCCTTAACAGAGAGTTTCCTAGAAACAAGAGGAACCTCGAGATATATCACTGGTAAAAGGCCAATTTTAAAACCAGTAGAGATCTTGATGATTTCTAGATTCCTTGGAGAAATACCTGCTGCAAAAATTTCAGATTTAGCCACATTAAGTTGAAGCCCAAAGATTTCATAAAATTTATTGAGAACAGAGATAACTCCAGCAATAGACTCTATATTTCCCTTGCAAAAGATTAGAAGGTCGTCAGCAAAAGTAAGATGAGTGAGCCCTATTTTTTACATTTGGGATGATAACTGATTAGTCCTCTGGCATCAACAAGATTAAGAAGCTTGGAAATGATGCTCATGGAAAGAACAAAGAGAATTGGGGATAAAGGATCTCCCTGTCTAAGGCCTCTTTCACCTTTGAAATAACCAATCAATGAACCATTGAATGAGATTGAGTATTTTGCTCTAGAGTAACAAGTTTCAATCCAAGAATGAAAAAAAGGAGGCAAATCAATATCTTTGAGAATGGAAGAAAGGAATCTCCAGTCAAGAGAATCAAAAGCCTTTTGAAGATCAATATTGATAGCACACCTTGGAGAGATAGAATTTCTCCCATAGCCTTTGACAAGATCTTGAGCAAGAAGAGTATTATCGATTATATTTCTCTCCTTAACAAAGGTTGTTTGGTTAAGAGTGATTATGTCAGGAAGAATGATTTTCAGCCTTTGAACAAGGATCTTAGTAATTGCCTTATAGACCACCGAGCAATAGGAGATGGGTTTATAATCTTTAACCTTGCTAGGATTTGTGATCTTGGGAAACAGGGCAGTTATTGTAGAATTAAAGGCTGGTAAAATGAAAGAGTTCTGAAAGAAGTATTTTACAGCTTTAATCACATATTCGTCAATCGCTGACCAAGTAGATTTAAAGAAGAAAGGTGTGAAACCATCCGGGCCAGGAGCTTTATTATTTCCTTTGCTGAAGAAAGTATCCTTAATCTCCTCGTCAGTGATATTTTCCCCAATTCTGCTGAAGCCTCAGGAGACATATTGAATTGAAGCATATTTTTTAAAACAGTAGGGTCAGTGTCTTTAACATTCGAATCAGCATTCCCCAACTGAAAAACTGAAAAAAACCGAAATGGTTTTTTTTCGGTTCGGTTCGTTTTTTTTAACGGTTCGGGTTTTTCGGTTCGGTTCGGTTTATCGGTTTGTTAATAAAAAAATCACTTGAAACTATAATTTTTTTACAAAAATTGCCTATTCGGTTCAATATGGAACAAATGGGTTCCATATGGAAAACCCGAATCGAACCGAATCAAAAAAATGAAGCCTTTAAACCGAACCGAAAACCGAACCGTTTAAAGCCAAACCGAACCGAACCGAACCATTTTACTCGGTTCGTGTCGGTTTTTCGGTTTTCTCAGTTTCGTTGCTCAGCCCTAGCCATGATCATTCACAAGGACTCTAATGGTTTCTCTCTTGTTCTTAGAGGCAATGACAGAGTGAAAATACTTAGAGCATTTGTCACCCTCCTTGAGCCATTGTATTTTTGTCTTTTGTTTTAAAAATTGATTTTCAACCTGTTCAAAAGAAGATAGCTCACTTTGAATTATAATCTCAGAATCAATGGAAGACGTTATGTTAAGGGTAGAGAGTTGAATTTGTTCAAGTTCCATTTTCTTAAGCTTTACCCTATCCGTAATATTGCTGCAGCAGACCTTATTTAGAATTCTCAATCATGTCTTAAGATTCTTTAATTTGAGGAAGAGAAACAGCATTGGATTTCCTTACGTAGAAAGCTGCCAGGATTTTCTGATCTCAGTAAGGAAGTTAGGATTCTTGGTCCAAAAGTTAAAAAATTTGAAAGGTTTGGGTCGATTAGTATGGGAGTCTTTATTTAGCCAACAAAGAGCCAGACAATGGTCAAAGGGACCTGGAGCAAGGAATTCCACAAAGGAATTAAGAAAGGAATTGACCCAGGAAGAGTTAACAAGAAGTCTGTCTAATTTCCTAGCAATATATGAATCCTTCTGTTTATTACTCCATGTGAAAGTTGGTCTAAAAAATGGGTGATCCTGAAAAAGGAGGTCTTGGACTGTATCTTGAAAATCTTTCATTTCATTATTAGTATAATGACCCAGGATGTCATGGTCAGAGCTTTCAACAGAGTGAAGAAAAGTATTAAAATCACCCCCTAGAATCCAAGGGGATGAACCAATACTAGAATCAAGGTCTTTTAAGTGATGCCAAAGATGTTTCCTTTAAGTACCATTATTGCTGCCATATATGGACGAGATAAAAAAAAGAATCCCATTTCTAAGAACTCTAACAGTGATGCTCAGTCCTACCATTAGTAGCATAGTCATAATTTGTGAAGCAATTCCAAGAGCTAAATTTGAGGCTTAGTATATCTTCAGATTTTTTCTGGTTTTACTTCAGTCTCTAACAAACAAATGATGTCAACTTTTAAGAGAGTGACCCTATAAAGAACCTTATTTTGTTTAAGAGGATTATTCAATCCTCTGACGTTCCAGAAACAGAAAATCATTGAGAAGTAAAGGTTAGTTCACCCCCAATTACTTTGTCAGAGACATATTTAGACTTGTCAAGTTGTTCTTTCTTTTTAGATTTAAGGTCTTTTATTAGCAGAGCTACTCCCAATGCAGTATACCTTGATTTTTTCCTGTGAATCTCTAAGGAATGGGAGGAATCATCTACTGAATTTAAGACCTCGAATCTATTTGAAGATACTTTTAAAGAAGTCTTATTATTTGTTTTTTGAGGACAAACCCTTCCTCTTTTTGGGACTTTAGAGACTTTGGTAGCATTTCTAGAAGGAGAAGTATTCTGTTCTTCAGAGGAGTTGATTTGAGGTAGTGAAATTTCCAAAGTATTTCCATCCTCATTAGAAAGATGATGAGGCTCATTTAAAACATACGGGTTAGCTTCATTGCTGACATTTAGAGACAAAGTGATTAATGAAGAATTGCAGACTTTATTTTTAACAGGAGAAGAGCTAGATGGATTATCCTTTGCAGCAGTATCAGAATGAAACAAATTTGAAGTACTGCTGGCCTCATTAGAAACAGGAAAAGAAACATGATGGCCAATCGTAGCAGCAAGATTAGAAGTGGGCAATACAGTGCTAGCTGTTTCATTAAAAGATTCTTTATCTTTAAATTGAATCTCGTTTTTTCCTTTGGAACCAGAAGGTAGAGAAACGGAGGAAGATTGCACAGCAGGAATAGAGTCACTTTTTTTCCTCCAAATTTGTTGGTTAACAGGAGCTGGGTCTTTAGAAACTAAACATGCTTTCTCCGAATACCCAAATTTGTTACATTTTAAGCAACTAAAATGAAGCCAAGGAACTTCAACATATACAGTAGTTGACTACCCATTAGCAAGGATAACTTCAACAGTTTTAGGAATAACATCTTTCACACCAATCTCTACACAGATTTTGGCAAACTCTAACCTAGATTTCGAGGCAGTAACTGAGTCCATAGTTAGAGGGTTACCAATAGCACTTGCTATGTAGCTAAGGCCCTCTCTCGAAAATAGTTCGAGAGGAATATTGAAGAGATGAACCCACATATGGATTTTTGAAAGATCAAAATGAAGACGTTTAGAATTAGGCTCTCATTTCCTTAAAATTAAAGGTTTATTCAATATATGCCATGGCCCATTTTGCAGTACCCAATCTATCGCAGAATCATTGTTGAAAGAAAAAATGTAAAGATTGCTTCCAGCGAAGCTTACATGGACGCGAACACCTTTAGACTGGTTATTCCACAGATTTTCCACCATTCTTTGCATTGTTGAAAAATTGGGAGCAGCACCCAGGAATTGACCCACAAGGGATGAACTTCATTCGATAATTCCAACATCGTATATTTTTTTTGGTGGTTGGACGATAGGGATTGAGTCGCGAGCATTCGGCGGGAAATATTGAAGCTCTTGTCCATATTGACATCCGAAAAGCTTCCTCCAATCCATAATAATGAAGATAAAGAGCACAGAGACTAGAAGAAATCTGAAAGAATGAAGAGAAGTCACCGGAGACACCCGGGTTCTCAGATCCGTTAGGCCCGCTAACGTACGCCTAAGAAACCAGAGAAAACGAGCTATGTCTAATATGTATCGAGTTTGCTCTGAATGTTTGAATTATTGTTATTATGCTATTTGAAGATAATTATTATTTGAAATATATATTATTTTAATATTTATATTTGTCTTTAATTATCATTTATATATATATATACACACACTTGAGCGATTATAATATAAATATGTTCAAAATTTTCTTAATTTATTGATAACATATATAGACCATATAATATAATTATTCAAACTCGTGACATTTAATAAGAATAATCTTCCATTTATTACTGAGGATCTTAAATTGTACATTGTCTAAATGAGTATTTCTTAAATGTTTAAATATATTCTTTCAAACATATATTTATTGAGTTATGAAAATAATATATATTATTATTTTCATCTTTATATACAACTATGTGTTTATAATAACTTCAACAAAGATATGTTGTATATAACGTGTGTTTATAAATATTTTTAATAAATAATTACATAAATAAAAAGATAGTATTCCCAAGATGCTAATGTTAGCTTCATCCCAAAGAAAAAAGAGGCTGAAGAGGTAAAGAGAGCTGATATCCACCGTGGATGAGAAGTGAGAACGATCGGAGGGTGCCAACCATTTGCTTATATATAGAGAGAGAAATGAATCATTAAAATTGCGCATTAAATTACTTGGGAGTTAGAACATTCGACTTTTTTCGAGAGCGAAAGAACAGAGAGTACGAGATTTCCGTCATCATCTATTTTCTAAAGGTTAGGGTTTTGAAATCTGATCAACAAAATGGCAGGTGAAGGGGCCATGTTCAAGTTCCTCAAGCCTAGGCGCCGTCCAAACCCTGCGGACATCCAGGCCGCCGCCATGTGGGGCGTTGCTGCCACCACCACTGCTCTTTGGGTGGTCCAGGTTTATCTCTTCATTCTCTTTCTTTTGAACAATCATTTCTGTATTCCTGTTAGATCCATATGAAAATCACTTTGATTGGTTATATGGGGTTTTCCTCAAAAGGAAAAAGGATCCGTCTTTTTAATCAGCCGCATTTTAAAATCTTTGCCTCGGAATACATCTTTGATTCTATTGTTGTGATTTAATACGAGTATCATATTGAATGCAGGTTTCAAAAACTTTGATATTTCATCAACTATCGACTTATTTAAAAAAACGAGGTTTTTATTATCGTTTTCGTTAATCTTTCTTGCTTAATCACATATTCCATGCAATTTTTATGGCTAAGCCCTTTTAAATAAGGAAAACTGGGTGTTTATGAGTGTGCCTGACAGTGATTCTTTCGTTGGAGATTAAAGTTATTTATGAGTTTTCGAATGCTTACTAATGTTTGAAAATTTCATTTTCCTTCGTCTGCCAGCCATTTGATTGGTTGAAGAAGACTTTTTTCCAGAAACAAGAGTCCGAGTAGAAGAACGAGTCTTTAAGATCTTGCAACCTTCTTGTTTGATCAGATTGCATACGAGGCAGAGTGAAATTTGAATAATAATGTCGTCTAACATTCTGGTTTGTTGTCTCAAGAATGAGATCTCTTTGGCATTCTTTATACGCACAATTTCTGAGTTGAATTCATAATTTTTTTTTGTTGAGATTATGATTGGGATGTAAATATAAAGGGAGAAATTGTGCACATTTTGGATACTCAACTCTGAGCGCAATGATCCGTAACCATGATATCACGTGTCACAATAAAAAACATGATAATTGAACTCGAGTAATATTTGTCGAATCTAATTCGAATAACGGATATTCAAGTCCATTACTTGAAAGAGTTGATATCTACACTCATTCAAATCTTATACGAGTTTGTAATGTTGTAATGTTCAAATTTGTAAAAGAATAAATAAATGGTATTCATTAATATATCCAAAGCTGTACCATTGTGATCCTAATATTATAAACTAAGCAAGAGGTGGGAAGCTTTGCAAGTGTTCCCAAATCAGCAGATAAGAAACAGTTTGAGTTGCTTTGATGCAAAGCTGCATGCTCATATCGTTATAAAACGCTTTCTTCTTCCTTTTCTGACACAATTCCTACTACCGCTGGTTTGATTGAAAAACCCTAAGGTTTATTAGAATGTTTATGAGGGAATTGAAATCTGTAAAGGAATTGGAATCTGTCAGGAATTAGAATCTAATTACATATTCTGTTTAGTTCGCAGACATGTCAGATGAATTTGATTTCAGTAATGTAAAATCACAGAATTGCCCTTCTTATTTTTTTTGCTTTATTTTAGTTTGTTTTACAACTTACATGTAGTAATATATTATAAAAAATTAAAAAATATTAAATTTTTATTTTTTTTTGATTGATTATTCATTTCAATAAATTATAAAAATCATGCTAATAAACATCATAAGTTAAAATCATCGCAATCAAAATATGTTAATTAGTTACCAAAAGATAGAGCAATATTTCGATACATTCCAATCGGAGTATGTTAATTAGTTACCAAAAAATATACCAAAAACTATTTTTATTCAATATATGAATTAGAAACCCGACCCGACACGACACAAAATAATAATAATAATTATTTTTATTCAATAAAAGCATTGACTTAATTGAAAAAAATTATATATAGAGGGGTATTATTGTAATTATTCCTAAATATATAAGGTAAAATTATATTTTTTTTTTTGGGTCGGTCCGGTTTTTTTCACCCTAAACCCAAACCCGACCCGAATATCACACTTAAAAAAACCCGACCCGACTCGACCCGAATATCACACTTAAAAAACCCGACCCGAACAAAATAAAGTTTCATCCGACCCGACCCGAATATATAAATTAGAAATCCGACCCGATCCGACCCGAAATAATAAAAAATTATTTTTATTCAATAAAAACAGTGACTTAATTGAAAAAATATATATAGAGAGGTATTATTGTAATTATTCCTAAATATATAAGGTAAAATTATATATATTTTTGGGTCGGGTATTTTTCACCCTAAACCCGAACTCGACCCGACCCAAATATCACACTTAAAAAAACCGACCCGACCTGACCAAAATAAAGTTTAACCCGACCCGAATATATAAATTAGAAACCCGACCCGAAATAATAAAAAAATATTTTTATTCAATATATGAATAAGTTACCAAAAGATTAATGAGAGTAGTATGGTCAAATTTCAATTCCCTCCAAAAAGGGAATTGAATTCCATCCATTCTTGGATGGAATTCACTTTCCCTTGATGGAAAGTTGAACCCACGAGGGATTCCAATTCTCTTGGAAAACTTGAACCAAACATGGGAAAGTGGTGAAATTGGATTCCAATTCCCTCAATTCTAAGGAATTTCATCCAACCAAAAGCCACTTAAATATTATTAGCTGAACAAATGAGAAGCAATGAGAGGATGAAGGAAGAATCTAGCAACAATGCTATTCAATTTCACTGATGTTCTCTACTATTACAAAAGAATCGGATCAATGCTATTCAATTTCAGCCCATGCCTGCCAGGAGCTTGGCTTTTACATGGATCTCCCATCATAATCGAGTAAGACATATCTGCTCTCGAATAACCATGGTTTGCAAGATGTTGGAATTCAATATATTCTTGATTCTTGCATTCATCGCATCTCTGCAGGTCTCAACTTCGCACAGTGGTCGTTCTGGTCCCAACCGGTTCATAAGGAACAATATGATTTCGATTTTGAAGTGAAAATGTAAGTTCTTTAGAACAACCACCACATCTTAGCTGATGGAACCTCGTTTTGGAAGTAGAAAATCACCCGGCGGCTCCAGTGGTCTGAAGCAATGATACCAAGTTATAAATGGTGCTCCACCGGTAGTTGGCTGACGATGTCGCCTAATCAGGTAATGTTTGTCTCTCGAATACCTCTTTAACTTTTGATCTCTAATACCAGATATAATTTCATGGCTCCAACTAGAAAAATCAGACTCCAAATATCTATGAGGACTAGAGGGGTGATTGCTCTATCATTTATAATAAGGATGATGTAACACCCTAAATCCCGGGTCAGTAGTTCGGATTATCCCAAAACCCGATAGTTGAGCCCATTAGACTTCTTAAGATAGTTTGGATCAATTAAAAAGAGTATTGGGTTTAGGTTGGCCCAATAGCTTTAAGAAAGTGGTGTTTTTAAAAGTAAGTTAATAATAAAAGGATCTAAAGTGTAGTTTACCCTTTTTGCTAAAGCTGATATCTTTCCCCTCTTTTAATATCAATTCACATAAACCAACCCCCTAATATCCCACCCACTCTTCTTCCTCTTCCTTCCATTAGTTTTCATTTTTTCTTCCTTACAAGAGCCAAATTTCAAGCAATCTAATCTTAGATTTGTTTAGCCATGGTAAAAATGTTTCTCTCCATCGTTTAAACTTTGTTTTAAGTTCCATTATGTAAGTTTTAGAATTAGTTTTCAAAATAGGTTTATGAAGGCTTGAGGAGGATCCATGAATCCAAGTTTGGTTATAGTGTATTTGAGTTATCTAGGGTACCTCAAACTTTAATCTAAGAGCTTAGTTGGTTTAGTAACCTATTTTCTTACTTTTGTTTAACTAAAGAGGTGGGAGAAAGTTCCAGGGCTAAAGGTAAGGAGAAGGTGAATCCTAGTTGATTCAAGAGGTGTTTTAGCAGCAAGGCAATAAGATAACACACTTATAGCTTTCTCATACCAAGTGTAGATCATGGAAAGTTAAGATGTGTTAGAAAGTTAAGTTTAAACTATGTTTAACAATTTCCATGGTATATTGTTCATTTGATGTTATAAGCATGTTAATAAGCTTCTATTATAATCCCTGTTGATCAAATAAAACTTTAAGCATGTTTGGGAACCTCACTAAAGTCTTTGGGATTGAGAAATAGAGTTTTTCATATTTGTTATATGACTTCTGCAGGTAGAGTAACGATACTTGTTCATCATTTCTGGGTAAAATCGTGTTTTCTGGGTAGAAGTATTGATACTCTTTCAAGAGTATCGAAACTTTGTGTCATAGTTTCGAAACTCCTAGAAAGTTTTTGAAACTGGGCATAACATAATGTTTAAAAGTATCGGTAGTTATATAAAGTATCAAAACTTTTGCATGAGTATCGATACTCTTGGGCTAGTATCGATACTTTCAGTCTGTTTTGGGCAAAAATGTCAGTTTTTAAGGGAATTAGATTAAGGTACCCAACACTTCAGTATTTCCTCACATAAGACTTCAAGTGAGAACATTAATGATGTTTAATTAAAACGTTGAAACGAGAATAAAGTAGGGTGAAATAAGACTAGTCTTGTTTGAATGCTCGGGAAAACGATCAAGACACTCAAGTTCCTTTAGAAAAGATAGCAGAGTCGAAAGTATAGATTCAATCCGGATATCCTTAGGTAGTGCGCAAGGCACTTAAAGCTGACTAGTTTGGGCGCAAGGTCTGACACTAAAGGAGTGGGCTAGTCGAGAGTGTGGTGTCCGATGCAGAGATTCTGGGGGCCACATTCTTGGTAGACTAGAGGGGTGTGTAAGCTCCGAGATGCAGAACCCTCAGTCGCACCATGATGTCTACCATAGAATAGAGCATGAGTATACGGGTATACTCACTAAAATAATACAAAACAGATTAGTAGACCAGATAGAAAAGCAACAGACTTGAATGTTTAAGCCTTTCAATGAATTACAGTTCATATGTTTTAGCCGTTAGTGTGGCGCTGAGCTATGTTTCTGTGGATAGATTAGTAGATCAAGTAGTTGGGAAGCAGTAGATAGATTAAGGTCCAGACCCAGTGCAAATTCAGAGTACGTCTCAACGTTTTTTATTGGGCATGTATATTTGTAAATATTATTGTACAATTGAGTTGTAGTTCGGTCAAGTTGGTCTGTAATATTATTGAAGTGTAAATATTTTATTTTGGAACTCCTCAGTGAAAAGATTTTTATTATATTTCAATTTATTTTATAGTTGGTTATAATGGTCGTTTTTAGGCATGAGAAAGTAAGTTTAAAGTTGGTTATCCACTTCGGTCGTTCCCTGTTGCACCTTAAATCGATCGATTGTGTGTCGTATCGATCTAGGGTACTACATTATCCTTGGGCTTTTCGAAACATCTACGGAGGCAACTGTTCTGAACGCGGCCACCTTTGAGGATGGAAGAATGTACAGGAGTTGTCAATCTCATGCCTAGGATAAAAAAATTCTTCCTGGGGATAGTGGTATGTAGGACAATGCTTTTGCCTCCAAGATACATCAATGGAAGCTCTTCCCTTGGTCTTTCTTCCAGTCAGATTGCATGTTTTGCTAATCTGATCCTGCAGTTCACGCACCATTCTTAACAGTTTCATGTTCTCTTGTTCACTGTACTCAGGGAAATCGTCATGCAATCTACGTGAAGTACCGGCGTTTTCGTATCCACGCAAGGACGCCCTTTGAGCGAAAGGATGTCGAAATGGATATTCATCTCTCACTAGTTTCGTCCAGCTTCCGGGTGGACGCTGATGCAATACTGGCTCTACTGCTTCATCTCGATGCCACTTGCTGTATTTTTCTGTGCTATAACGCTTCATATTGGACAAATTTGATGAGAAATTTCTTGCATTACCATTCATCAAGCCTTTGGCAGGCAACTTATCTTTTCTTTTCGTTTCTTCGGGAACAAGATAGTTACCAGCCTTATAATTATTCTTGAATGAATGTATTTGCTGGTCAAGGAATTGATCATCCATTCCATCATAAGAAGAGATACTGCCATCATAAGCATGAGAGGTTCGTGTGGTAGTGGATTTAGACAAATATCCAAGATCAGGATCACTGAGCTTCGAGCCAGGGCTGACAAAATCCGAAGTTTTGAAGGACTCTGTAGGGTTTACATGGTCGAACACACGATCTTCACTTCTCTGAGGTTGCTCCATAAGTTCAATCGGAGAAGAGAAAAGATTATCTGATGACATGACTTCCCCTGCTGCTGCACTAGCTGTAACAGTTAAATTACTCTCTCCTGCAGCATATGGGTCGTCGAATCTTCGGTCTTTGATATTGGAATCGATTTTGTTGTTAGACTTTGATTCCGAATAAGAACCTTCTAACTGCAATGTTTTGCCATTTGCCTCTTCTACCATCAACTTCTCATTCTCATGATGAAGTTCAGTGGGTGAAAAGCATTCAATGGAAACTCCTTGCTGCTGAACATTGCAATCTTCTGAAGATTCCAACTGTAACTGTCCACTACCATTTTCCTGCCCATCATTTGATCCGTTTTCTTCAAGCTTTCCACATTTGTTATCGGTATTTCCGGATGTTTTTTATCCCCAGATTGAGAGCCACTTTCTTGACTCAAGTGAACCTTCTGTGGTGTTGAGCTGCTAGATTCTCCATTTTCAGACACATGAACCAATCTATCTGAACCAGCAGCTCCTGTTTCTTGCAAGAGGGACATGCTTTCGACCATGGCTCTTCGGTTTTTAGCTTCGAACAGGAAAAAACTGAAATAAGGAGCAGAATCAAGAAGGTAGTCCTTCATAGTCCATGATTATACCCTACCAATGTGAAAGACCTTTATCAAGTAGCACCAGGTTTAAGATTCAAATTCTAATATTTTCATGGATTCTTACCTGCAAGAACTGTCACATCCATCACACTTGTATACCGGAACGTTTTCGACTTCGGGAAGAAGCAATTGGCATTTCGGACATCGAACGAATCGAACTCTAGGAGTTGTTCCACTACCCATATTCATCCAGATCTGTAGATATAGTCCAACCTGCTGTGATCGAACTTTTTCTGTTACTTGTGCGACAGTCAATTGTGCTTCGCAGTAAAGCAAAAATCATCCACAGTCTGCAAACAGATGGTTGAAAAACAATGAAAATTCTGGATAAGATGAATATCAGCCAAATGGCGAAGAAGAACAGATGGAAAGAAATTCATTAATTGATCTTACAGATTAACCAAAAGAAGAAAGAAAACGATGGTGGTTTTGGCTTAAGTGGTAGATATATATATATATATATATATATATATACATCATACGTGAAAAGACGTAGTTTCGATAGGGGTAGGTTGTATTTTAGCGCATTGGATAATCACATTTTTAGTTCCTCTGCCTTTGTGATTTCACCTTTCGGTCATTGAATGAAATATTGTGTTATTTTGTTCCGAACACTTGTCTTTTAAATGTTTGTCTTTAAGTCTCATCTTATGTATTATGTTATTTTCGTTAATGTTGGACTCTGGTTACAATATTTGCAAATCTGTCATTTTGGTCATTGCTTTGCATATTGTTGCATTTTGGTTTAATTGTTATTTTCCCTTACATATTTTTTGGTTTAGTTTATTTTAGTCCTTAGCATTATTTATGGGTTATTTTCATTGTTAGTACTTATATCTGTTTAAAATGTTGATTGTGGTTCTGATTTGTTCATAATTGTTGTTAGGTCCTTCAAGTTTATGTTAGTGTTATTTTGGTCCCTTAAATCACTGAATGAACTTAATTTTATTGTTTGTATTTTAATCTGTAATGTTTTCTTGTTTGTATTCTAGTCCTTAATATTGAATATATATTTTACATATTATGCAATTATATGTATTATATTAAGTAAATATTATTAGCTCAATGTGTTGTAAATACTTATTTCACAGATTTCAAATTGCATTTGTTTTCATACATTTCTTTATCTTTTATATGTTACTCGAATAGTTTCAAGAACGTTATTTGTAGAATGGGCTTGGAAAGCATCACTTAATCGAAGTGGTGTAATCCGATACGACATTCGAACGGAATATGAACTTGAAATTACGAACGCTTTTATGTATATATTAAAATAACAATTTTTATTTTTTTTCTTTTTTATTATTTTTTTGTTATTTTATTTTATGTTGTTTTAATAATTTATGTTTTCAAAAAAAATGAATTATAATTTATTTCATCCAAAAATTTTGATAATAATTCAATGTTTTAAATAACTCAGAGATAGAATTTTCTTTTACGGATGAGAAATAGTTGAGATAGTTTTCCCGGCGGAGGATTACAAATTTCAAGATTTTTTATCAAGTCAAAGAATTTTCTTTAAATAATTAATTCGAAGCAAATTAATTAAACTTCAATAATTTGATCATATTTTAATTTTATATTCGATTTATAATTTCCACCATTTGCGATAACATGTAAGCGACTAAATACCAATTTGCGATAACATGTAAACAACTTTAATGATTAAAAGATTTGTTGTTATTTCTTAAAATCTCATGTTCGAGCACTACATATATAGAGATATGAATGTTCATTAAAATGATTGAAAGTATTTAAATAGATACCGTTCTATATTTATCTCGTATTTATTAAAAAAACCGTATATTTAAATGGATTAATTTATATGATTATGAAACATTAGGGGTTTACATCTCAATTTTTATTGTTTTGTATGTGAACAGTACACCCAGCGGTCTGCAGCAACAGCGGGATCCACTTGTGTTTGCCTCCAATGACCGGCAAATGAGTTTAGTCAAACTAACCTCCACCACAAACAGAATATTGCTGTCACGTTAATACAAACATACATGCTTTAGAATCATGTAAACGTTAAAAGGAAACTGCCAAACACATTTCTTTAGCTATTCCTATTCAACTCCTTTCTTATATCATGAGCAAATAAAAGCTAAATATACTTTTTTTAGTACCTAAATTATACTTCAAATTAATTTTTATGTATAAAGAATTTTTCATTAAAAATAAGTGTCTAATGTTTTTTCTGTTATGCTTTTACGTGCTCACCTTTAAAAAAATTTGTTAAATGACACATTTTACGTCCATATTTTAAAAAATATTTTTATATAATATTTTATTTTATAAAAAATCAAAAAATATAAACATGGCATGTGTCACTTAACGGTTTTTTTTAACGGTGGGCACCTAAAATTATAACAAAAAGAATATTAGGGACTTACTTTTCACAAAAAATTCTTTATGCATCAAAAGTTAATTTGATATATAGTTTAGGCATCTGCAATTGTATTAAGCCGCAAATAAAACTCGGTTCAATTTTAAAAAATAAATTTAAAATTATTCGAGTCAATTAAAATTGAATTCAAAATTGAAATTTTGAAATTTTGAGAATCAAATTTAAAATTAATCATTTTGTGATTTTGTCCATAATTTTTATGTTTCTTCTATTACTCCACCATTTTTATAATCAAATTTGAACACATATACTCCTCAACTAAGGTAGAACACATGTATAACTTCAAATTATTTTTATAATAATTTTATTATTTTTTAATTTAATCATTCAACTTTTCATTTTATTCAATTGGATCAATTTTATTCAACTTTACAAATTCTATGAAAATTCTTTCTTTCTATCTATTTCCTTACTCTTTTCATACTAATATCGATACTTTATATTCAAAACCACTTCTTAATTTACAAATCTTATTATTCAATAACAATAGTTAACTAAGCAGTCCCCCCAAGTTTTCTCAGCTGCAGTTACAAATTTGTTGAGCGGTTTCACCAAGTTTTTCATCAATGGCAGCGGCGGTGGTATCTCCTCTGACCACTTCCTTGTCGTTTTTACTTTATTGTTGTTAGATTTTCTTAATTTTCATGCATATTTTAACATATTAAACCTAATGTTTTGTTTTAATCCTTTTTCTAGTAAAGGATATCATAACTACCAATGTTGATATATAGTTTTTGATTTTGAATTCAAAATTCAAAATTCATCTAGGATATCATAACTACCAATCGTTTCTCATTCATTTATTTTGGACATTCTTCAAGTTTTCCTCTTTTATGTTTGATGCTTTGAGAATTCCAAACGATCAATCTCTATATGTCATTGGCTCAATTATTCAAGCTCTTGCTCATGAGGTTGTCAATGATCGATCACCAATATAATCACCCAAAACTTCCCATAGACAATAAAGTTTTATCTAATTGACAAGTTCATAAAAGAAAATTCAACAAAAGAGGGGGAAAGACAATCCAAGACTTGTAACTATACTAATACACAAATCAATCAAACTCATGAAGCCATAACTGCATGCCGTTTGTGCTTGAGAAAAGCCTGAAATTCTTTATAACCACTCCTGTAGTGCTCCAGAGTGAAAGAGAGCTGTCTTATTGCCTCTCTTTTCTCCTCAGCTACATCTAAGATCATCATTCTCTGCCTATCCACTTCCTTCTCAAGGTCCTTTATCTTCAATTTTAATTCATCTTCTAGATTCTTAGCTTGTTTTGTTCCTGAAATTAGCTGCAGATGTTCCCTGCTTAATTGTTGTAGGTGCTCCTCCATCTGCTGAATATGCAAATCTCGGGAACGAGCCTCGGCTACAAGAGTGTTTACCTCTGCAGTAACTCCATCTTTCTCGGCCATGAGCATATCATATTTCAATTTCAATTTATCTAAGTCCTTGTTCAGAGCTTCTAAGTGTACACCTTTGTCATTAAGTTCTTCCCTCAGCTGACTGATCTGACCTTGCAACATGGTCTCTTGAGCATCATACAAATCTTTCATTTCCATCTTCTTTGTTTCACATTGCTTTATTTTTTCCTCCAATGTTCTCCCGTTTAGTTCCCATTCTTTGAGTCTAGCCTCTAAGAGGGTCTCTTTTTCTAACAGACCAAAAATTTCAGACTGAAAACTTGCTTTTTGCATTGAGAAATTATCCTGAACATCGCATAATGCACCTTTTAATTCCTCAACTTCATGACCAAGATTAGATAGATCATTTTTGTACCTCAAAGTTTGCCCCTGTAAGTTCACAACCTGCCTCCTCTCTATGTCCAGTTGAGCTTTCAGTGTTGCTATCTCTTCTTGAGCCACATGCTTCAACATTGCAATCTCTTCCTCTGATGCCTTGATCTTTTCTTTACTTCCAGCAAGCTCCTCCATCAACCTCAAAGCTTTGGTGTTGGAGTTTGAAACATAAGTTTCAAGCTCAACTATATGTGTTTGTAATTCAAGTGTCTTTCCCTTCTCCAACTCAATATCAGCTTCCCTCATTTTAATGTCTCTCTCCAATGATTCAAGTTGAACAGCCATGTTCTCAGCAAGGACAGAAACAGACTCACTCTTCTTGAGCTCTGCATTCAACCTGATAATCTCTTCTTCTGCAATCTGGAGTTTTAGATTGTAATTCCTTAGCTCTTCTTCACACTTGACGAGTCTTTCATTCAGTTCTTCATAGCTTCTGTTTCCCCCCATATTTGAAATACCATCTGCATTCTCTTCATCATCCACCTGTATCTTCACCTTCATTGTTGGGAGTTCACTTTCTTGCTCAATTACTTTATGATGCTCTACACCGTTATCAGCATCCATCACCGAAGTAAGGTAGATGTTGATAGATGAGCTGAAAGATTCGGATTCAGAATCTGATGAGAATGAAGATGATTCAGTCACTTCCTTCAATGACAGTTCAGAACTACCACCGCCAGAACTGCAAGATGAAGCTTGTTGAACAGACTTGTGTATACCCATCTTTTTATCAGGTGTTACCATTGGAAAGTCTTGATTCAAACCTCCATCAGGGTCTTGAGTTAGGAAGCCAGATGATACACTTTTGCGCAATTCACCGGTCAAATGATCATAGCGCTCAGCCAGAGACTGATAAATGCGACGGAGTTCCTGAACTTGGACAAACACCTCAGATTTAATCTGATAGTGCTCTTCAATATTGTTTTCCACCAATTTCATTATTTGTTTAACGTTCTGGTTCATCTCTGCAGCCAAGAATCTTACATCATTTACAAGTTATGGGGTCACTACATTATAGTTAAATTGGATATCAAGTGCACCAACAAGAATTTATAATCAACCCAATTGAAGATATGCTTAACATATGAGATTTAAACCAAGAAGAAAAAATAATTAACTATAAAATCAAGAATTTCAAAACTAGGCTGCTTAAATAATTAACCATAAATGCAAAAACATCAAAAGTAGGGTGCTTACCTTTGGAATTTTCTGCCAGCCACTCAGAATTCTCTGGATTGAGATGACTATTCCACCAACACGATTTCATGTTCTTCGAATCATCCTTGTTCATATTTACTTCCATCTGTCTTCAAACAATGTAAGCAACGCTGTATAAGATTTCCCAAAAATGAACTTGTAAAGACAACAAAGGAAAAGAAGTTCCAAAAGAAGAGTAACAGATCAATTCTATTGTTGATGCCAACACAAAGAAATAGTTTAATATACTTATTTAGGAGGAATTAATTAGTTGTAAAGAATGGTTAATTTTAGATTTTAAAAAAATATTAATATTTTCCACTGTCACTATGGATAAAAATGGAAGTTGCAAGCTTAAGTTTTTGCCTAACTTGCCCAATGCCCAGTTCTTGTTTTAGCATTCTCTATTTCAAGTTCCAAAAAAAAAAATCCAAAGAGAGCAACTGAAATAGAAAGAATTCTAAACTAAAATTAGAAAGAAAGAACGGAAAAAAACAAATGATCAGCACAAAAATTCGATTTAAAATAACTAGATATGGATCCAAAACCAGATTGATGCAGAGAATCAGTACAAGAATATGAATGCCAACATACAAGTAGTAATTGATCATAAATTCAGGCGAAAAGGCAAATATGTTCACAGACCTTAGTGAAAGAATGAAAGAAGAAGGGAATTGAGGGTTGTGAAACTACACTTGGAGAATAGCTTTGAAGTAATTGGAGAGGATATAAACAAACAACTGGTGATAAAATGGAGAGAAAGGACAAGGAGAGGGGAACAAGGCTTTCCCTCTATAATTTCATCAACAATTGAAATTACAAAGACAACCAGTTTTGGGGTCTTTTCTAATTATGCATTATTGCCGCTTCCTTCTCTTTCAAATTTCCCTCTTCCTTTTCTTCTCTTGCTTTTTTTTTAAAATAATAATAATTTCAAACTATAAAATAAAACTTATTTATTTATTTATTTATTCCCATTTGTGTGGGCCTACAAATTATTATTTTATTGAATTTAAATTTTAATATCCTAAATCAAGTAACGATATCTCCATTAAATATTTTATTTTAAATAATTATCGTTAAAATAAATTTGAATTCAAAATTGGAATTTAAATAGAAAAGTGGCGGGAAATATAAGTATGGTGGAGCAGGTGAGATATTTTGATTTTTAGCATTTGGAAATGATTACAACCGTCTCCGAGTTGTAACCGCAAATGGGCAAATGGATCGGCTTCGGCCTTAAGAATCCTAGGTGGAGAAATTTCAACTTTAATTTCATTAGGGTAAAATTCATCATTACTTCATTCAATTTTACTCATTTTCTTATTTTATTCACTATATTTTCAATTCATTGAACTTTTGAAATGTTCTTGTTTTGATTATCCTGAATTATTTTTTATTATTTTCGTATGATGTAACATTTTTATTATTATTTGAAATAAAACAATTTTATTATGAGGGTGATTATTTTAAATCTTTTTATATTTAATAATAAAAATATTATTTTTTATTTTAAATTATTTTTAGGGTAAAATATATCATTTCTCACTGAACTTTAATCTCTTTTCTATTTTACTCATAGTACTTTCAATTTTCTAATTTACTCACTGAACTTTCAAATTGTTTTTGTTTTGATCACTCTGAATTATTTTATTATTAATTTTGTATAACATGACATTTTTATTATTATTTAATATAAAAATAATTTTTTATTTCGATGGTCGACAGTGAGCGGTGATTATTTTAAGTCTTTTAAAATTTAATAATGATAAAATATTATTTTATTGTTTATTTTAAGTTATTTTTATATTAAATAATAATATAATACAGAGTAATCAAAATATGAGCAGTTTGAAAGTTCAGTGAGTAAATTAGAAAAAAATAAAGTACAATGAGTAAAATATGAGAGAGAGTAAAGTTCAGTGGGGAATGGTATAATTTACACTTATTTTTTATTAAATAAAAAAATGACATGTCATACAAAAATAATAATAAAATGATTCAGATCAAAATAGGAGGAATTCGAAAATTCAATGAGTAAATTAGAAAAATTGAAAGTACTCTGAGTAAAATAGGATAGAGAATAAATTTCAATGAAAATGATGTGATTTACCTTTTTTTAACTGTAATCTCCAGTATTATTAAAAAAATAAAAATATCCAAAATAAAATAAGAATATTATCGTAAATCAAAAATATAATTTGGATATTTTCTTATAAATTTGAAACTAATTATTTTAGATCATATAAAAATCATACATGGAAAATGTTAAAAATCCAACCAAAAGACTCAAAGAAAAAATAGATACGAACAAATCTAACTACATATGTAAATGAACCACAAAAAGAAATTAAGCTATTGAAAAGCCGTCGGAAACCATAAATTATAGTCGAATGTCATGAGAAACTATTAACGAACGCAAAATCACGTATCTAAATTCAATTTAAAGGTTCATATCAGGAAAGATCAACAAGATTACAAATAACCAACCTCTTGATAAATTGTAGAATCATCAAATCCAATCTAATTTATTTTATTTGTGGATATAAAAATATTACGTTCTTTTTTTAATATTATTCATTTATAAATATTATGAAACTGAACTAATCTTTACAACAGAGGGTTTAGCGACTCTTCCACTCAATTTGCATTGAACATATATTTTAGGCGTAATATAAAAGTAAGGGTTTATTAATGTTATTAAAGTGTCTTGATCATAATTACTGTTAATTTTTTAAAAATTCTACATGTTGTATTCTACTAGTTTTGAAGATTTTACTTAAAAAAATTTAAAATAAATTAGTATATTTAAAAGGCAAAAGGGTATACGAGGTCTTCTACTTTTTCTAAAAAATTAATGTAGTTCTTGAATTTTTTTTTGTACTCAATGTGGCCCTCGAACTTATAGAATGAACTCAATATATCCCTTTGATCAACGATTTCTGTCGTTGACCGTTATAATGATGACGTGACAGTCTACGATAGCTGGTGACATGACTGGTGACATGAGTAATGCACTAAATTATGTTTTTTCAAGATCGAGGGCTAAATTATTTTTTTTAAGTTTAAGGGCTTGATTTTTTTCAAAAAATACAAATATTTTAAATTTTAAATATAAAATATTAGGAAGTTAAATATAAAAGTACCTTAATAATTAGTATTATTAATTAAATAAAAATATGTTATATTTAGTTTTAAAAAATTATAATTCAATTCAATTTAATTATTATTTTTTATTGAAATTACAAAAGTTAGTTTTGTCATTTTTGGTGGCGCTCAATACCAGCAATGATCTCTTTTAGTTGACATGCGATTGTTCTAGCTTTATCTAAGGCATAGGAACACTTGGTGATTCGATAATCCTATTTTTATCATTTTTAAATATTTTTTTATTTATTTAGTTCACTTCAACAAATAAAAGAGAATCTCTGAGATGTTATATTTTCATTAATTTCTCCAATTATATATGTGTCATTCACTTAAATTAGTATAAAGTTAAACTAATTTTATATATTTTATTAATTTTACAAAATACTGGCAAAAAGGTACCTAAAGCACTTGTAATTTAAAATTAAATAATAATATTTTAATAAAAAATAAAATAACAAATTAAATTAAATCATAATATTTTAAAAGTAAATATAACCAAATTTTATTTAATAAATAATACTAATAATTAATGGTACTGGTATATTTAACTTGTTGGTTTTTTTATATTTTAAATTTAAAATATTTTTGTTTTTTAAAATCAAATAAGTCCTTGATTTTTTAAAAAATATTAATTTGGCCCTTGAACTTGAAAAAAATCAATTTAGCCCATCTACCACGTCATCAGTCACCGTGGACTGCCATGTCAGCATCGTGGACCGCTACATTAACATTGTGAAGTGTCACATCAATATCGTAATTGTCAATGACTGAAAACATTGGTTAAAGAATTACATTGGATTCTTTTTCTAAATTTGAGTCGCATTGAGTACAAAAAAAACTCGAGAGACGCATTATTATTTTTAAATACCTCAAGTACCCATTTACCTATTTAAAAGTATTTTTTAAAAAAAAAATCTTCCCCCTCATTATTGTATCCTATAAAATTTTGTGATATTAGGTGAGTTGATAGTGATTAATTTATTTATATATATTAATTTTATTGTAAAGTAACTCTTTTAAAAAAAATAGTGGGATTAAAATCGAGCATTTATATAAATTATTAAATCAAGGTTCATCTCGAAGGCAATACCAGCTTCACAGAAAACCAATTGATATGCATAATCCCATAGATTTTGGTAAGAAGGACAACACGGCTTAAATAATTACCTGATGAGTTGCTTAACACCTACTGCATGGATGGATGCCTTCAACGTCCAATCCATTTTTCAGAATCTCTCTTTGTTTCCATTGAATTAAACATGCTCTTGCCCTACCTTCTTTTCCTGATTATTAACATCCCCCTTCTCATCAGTTGCAGCCTTATCTTTTGCAAGTTGGTTGTTGCAACTTGTATATGTCTTCCGAACGGAGAAATTAGCCTAATCTTTGTTATTATGCTTTCTACAAACTGAACATATATTCTATTAAAACAATTTTAGTATAGTTCGTAGTTGCTATGTTATTCCAACTACTACAAAATTAACACGATATAGAAAACATGATTTGAGGTTTAAGCCCAATCATTAGATAGAAATGTTCCATTACTTTCTATTCAACTTTCTCCCGACCAAAGAGACTAGTAGTAGTCAGGATGGATACACATACACACAGTTGAAGAACAATCCGCATTTATTTTACCGAAAATGATCCAAATTCATTTATTCCATATCAATAACAAAACACGACTCAACAGTTGGATATTAGTCAAATCCCAATCAAAGAACACTGGTCACCATTGCACCCTACCTCAAAAGGTTGGGTCTAAAATGAAAAAGCTCAGAGTTATTCTCATAAAATTGAGGCTTCTTGTGGTTTCAATACCTGTGTTCCAATTTCTCCTTTTCTTTGAAGTTCTGGACATATCTGCACCCAGTTGCACAGAACACATAAATAGACTACGAAGACACATGAAATCAATAATTCAGATTGTGTATAGCAAAATGTGAAATCTATGCATGTATGCCAATTCCGACACAGGTTAACATTGATCACAAAATACTCTCATGTCATGCAGATATGCCAAAGAGATGATGTTAAAACTGTCGCCCTGAACAACCAAGGGTAACTCATTCCACGCTACACAATAAGACATTTGAAGGGAGCAGTCAGTCCTGACAAAGTACAACAAGATGTAATTCTATGCTTGCAGAAATGTTCACGATGAATGTAAATAGAACTCAGAACAACAAACTACTTTCTTATGCTTCAAGAGTGTAACACCTCAAATCTAGATAATCATTTACAACATATAGTGGCAAGAACTAGAAGTTAGAGTTTACAATTTTGTCACACTCAAATTCACCATATCTACGGATGTATCAATGTTAAATCTGCTTTTCTTTTTCCTTTTTCTTCACTCTGGTTCCTTTGAGAAGAAAACCAACAGTCAAAGAACGTGAAGGCAGTTAACATGTTAAGCCGTTAAATTTTATTTAGATGGAAGCTGCTTAAGCTGTATACAGAGGGCATGTTCCTGAGTCTCAAAAACAAGTGTCACTTCATCTGCTTTAGACAAACTCAACACGTCTCAAATCTAACTCTTCTATTGTCTAAAGTTTAAACCAAATGAGAAGCAAATCAAGCAACAGAGTGTAGCTATCTTCTCCATTCAATAAAACCCTAAAATCAAAAGTTCGAAATTTGACAGTGTACTGATTTAAGATGTTAGTCTAACAAGAATAGAGACAGTATTTTACCTATATAAACAAATGAACTAGGTCGACAACGTTGGAAATAAATCATATAGGGATAACATTAAGTTGATAACAATATTCTGATATAAATGACGTTTATCCTTTACACTGGTTTCACCCTCATGATGAAGAGCAATTGGGTACGATTGAATTCCAAATACAAGAAAGAAAAAACGGCGAAATCAACAATAAAATCCATCAAACAAATAGAAGCAACTCTAACAGGCAGAACAGATAGATGATAGATCCACAATTAAAGGAAACGAAAAATATGCAGGAAACCCTAATTAAAAAGGATAATAACTATATTATAATAGTATTTTGTTAATATAAATAGAAAGGGAAACTACGTGTAGGTTCCAACGAGAGGGGCGAGGAGAAGAGTAGCGCTGATCCAATTCTCGGAGACCTTGTGGGAGATCTTGCCCGGCAGATCCTTCCACAGCCCACTCATTATCTTCTGCTGGAACGGAGACAACGCGTATACCACCGCCCTCATCTTCACCGGCTGTTTCCCCATTTCCTTGCTTTCGGCTTTTTCTCAAAGTTTTTCCTCTTCTTTAACCGTCGATTATGTAATTTGAGGCGTAGTTCTTAAATTATAGGGAAAACTGTAGTGGAAAGCCGCGCGGTGCTTGCTCGGGCATAGGCCTTGGTTAGTTAACCAAACAAATCACGGGGTTTAATTTGACCCAGTATCTACTTAATCAGAAGAGCCGTAATCAATTTAGGCTTAATTTTTTTTTCCATTTAGGTGTTTAGAGTTTTTAGCTTAGAAACTTAAAATATATGTTTTATATTTTATTATCCTATTATTTTAAATGTTTCTTAAACATTTAATATAAAAACAAAATTTAATTATCTTTTATTTTCTCAAAATAAGAATTAAAATCCTTAATATCTAAAAAATTTCTACAATTCCTAATTTCTCAAAATAATCTCTAAATATTAAACTTTTATCATATTTATAATTGCATTTAAGGGTCTCGGATGTCATGCCGGTACCATAGTTATAAAATCTTTTCCTCTCACCGTAAGAGTCACAAAGTCTAATTCACAACATCTTTTGTTTGTCTGTCGTATTTGTCGTTCGTGACATATATTCATATTCATCGCCCGTTCTCGACACTTTGTTTGTTAGTTTACGATAATTGAATAATGAAATAATCAACACTAAAATCTGGAGACGAAAATAGTGGATGGTAATGGTTGATTCGTCAATGACAAATGAAATATAAGATATCTTATAAATTTAAAATAAATTAGAAGATAACAATTATATTATTCAATTTATATTATTCATTAACGTAAAATCATGATATATAATTAATTTCTCATTCTTTATTTCTTATTTATTTAAATTTAAAAAAATATGCTATACTATCCAAAAATTAAAGAGAGTTTGAAACTATGTATTTTCTCATTGAAAAATAATAATGTTTTGAGGTATTCTCATATTTTAAAAAATAAATGTCTAATCAAGATGCCGTTAATTAACGGCGGAATGATAGGAATTTTTTTTTTTGAAAAGTTCAATTATCAAATCGAATTGTTTAGAGTTTAATGATTAAAACAGAAATTTTATCAAAATTGAGCGATGAAATTTATAGTTTGACAAATTCATAATCATATTATTGGTCAGTCAAAAGATAAAGAAGGATAGACTGTTTGCAGTGAATGTTTTATACTTTTATGGAAGGGTACAATGTGGTGTAAAAGTTTGATCCTCAAATCTAATAAGAAGCGACGGATTAAGAAATAAAAAAATGAGGTCTAAAATTTTAATTTTTTTTAAATAATAGGTATATAAAAATAATAATTTTTTTTAACATATTAAAATAAATTTAATCACATTTTCAAAATAATGAGATGTACTTCTTAGGCATGGACTCATGGACCAGTATTGTTCCGGATTTGGTATCCTGCACTTCTGACAAGCAATGCTGGAAATGGCTTTTACCTTTTGAATCTTGAAAAAAATCACCTTCGAATTTCATGTTTTTTTTTCTGCCATGATCGTTGATCCCATACCCTCAATTATGAGTGCAAGAGGATACTTGTTTCGGTATCAGTGCCAGTTTCAGCATTTACAGAATGGAATCGCCATCACCAGAAACACCCATAGTCTTCAAACGTATAACGTTTCCTTTCATCCCAATTCTAGTCGCCGCCGTGCAACTCTTATGACCACCGTCACCCATGCCTTTTCTCTCTCTGGATCCGGCTCCGGCGCCGGCGCCGAATACTCTTCATCAGGTGCGTTAATTTCCTTCCTTTTTCCCTCTTTTTGCTGCTGCTGCTGCTTCTTCAAACCGATATTCTTAAAATATGTCGTTAAGCAGTTCTGTTGTTTCCTCAAAATCAGTTTATTTTAGTTTATCTAACGTATAGTAAAGTCTCGAACCATACTATTGAAATTCTTAGGAGAATTAGTGGATATTGGGAGGAAGGAGAGAAAGAAGAGAATAGCAGGCATTGACCAAGATGAACTGTTGGATCCAAAACTCTTAGCTGATCCAGACAGCTGCTTTTGTGAGTTTCATGGGGTTGAAATTCATCACAAGCTTCATGACCCAGAGTTGCATTCTTCAGATAACTCCAATGCCCAAGACCAGACACAGACACAGACACCTTCCTTAAAGCTTGGTCTTCCTATGATTCTTCTACACGGTTTTGGAGCTTCTGTTTTCTCATGGAACAAAGTTATGAAGCGTTTGGCTAACCTCACAGGCTCCAAAGTTCTTGCCTTTGATCGACCCGCATTCGGCTTAACTTCAAGACTTGACACTTTTGGGACCAAAGCTAATGATGTGAAACCTCTGAATCCTTACTCCATGGCGTTTTCTGTGCTTGCTACCTTGTACTTTAATGATTTCTTGGTTGCAGAGAAAGCAATTCTGGTGGGGTATGCCATATGTGTCTTTCTCGTCTTTGTTTTCTTGTTTTCCATTGATACATTCATACAAAAGCCTTTTCTTCAACTTAGATCCTTGTCTCTTTTGAGAAAATGTACTAATAGTATAAATTGTACAGGAGAGATTGTTTCTGTCTCTAAGTTCCACTAATACCTCTTTTATTTTTGCATACCAGGCACTCTGCTGGTTCTCTTGTAGCTGTTGATGCATATTTTGAAGCTCCTGAACGAGTTGCTGCTTTGATCCTTGTCGCCCCAGCAAATTTGCCACTCGTTCTATTCCTAAGCATGAGGTTGTCGAGACTAAAGGCGACGGATCAGACTCAAATAATCTACCAAAGCCGAGGTTTGAGTTTTTGAAAGGCTGTTCAAATTTATCAAGTATGTCACACAAGCGATAATGCAAATGATGACTTGGATGGCAAATATGCTCAACTCTCTGTATAAGAAGCACTTTCTTCTGTTCTTCGATCTGCTCTCGGTGTAATGCTGGTACTGACTTTGTGTGTGGATAAATTTTGCTATGTGCCTTGCTTGAATTGCTTAGAGGCTTTTGCCAATGAAAGTGGATTTTGTTAATTCTTGCAAATCAAATTACAAGTACCAAACAACCTGATACTGCCCTGCAATTATGTGTTAACCATGATGTTTATCTCATCTATTTGTTGCTTAAACAAAGCGGTTTTTAATAGGTTTTTTCTTTTTTTCGATTTGATATGTTGTATGCTGTAAAGCGAACTATTTATCATCTTTGTAGGTAAGGATCATAATTGATAAATTCGGTGTCGCTGCTGTAAGAATGGCGTTTTATGATTGTTTTATGATTCTAAACAAGTCAATGAACACATCATAGATGGCTATACCAAGGAGATACACACTAAGCTCTATACTGTTATTATTAATGGATGAATGCTTAGATGGCTGGTGTTTATTATTTTCTGTTGCCTTTAAGTTGTAGTGGTTAAATCTGGATTTTTTATGCAGCCACTGAGAACTAAGGGTGGGGATAAGGCTCTTGTCGAATTCACCGCAGCGATTCTTTTGAAAGGCGAGTCTGACACGTAGCCACCGCTGTCAAAAAGACTGCACGAAATCTCCTGCCCTGGTACTAATTTCTTGCTCTGTATTATAAACTTTGAATAGGAAAGATCAGGAAAGATGGTGAATTGAAAAGGCCTCTTTTAAATCCATGTTTTAGCTGTTAAGAACTCGAAAGAATGTTCGCCCTGTGAAAGATTCGTGAATCAGCCAATGGATTAGCAAAAATGAATATCTAAATGCTACTGGTATCGCAGATCCTATATTCTTGTACTTCTTTAGTCTGCTATGTGGCTTTATTGTTGATATGCATAGGCAGAATGTGGTTTCACTCTTTACTGTCTCAATGAAACTTAGTTCTGATTGTCACGGGTGACACCGATCGAATCGTTCCTTCTTGGAATGCCGAGAGACTGTCGCGAGTCATCCCTCATTCGGAGCTTGAAGTAATTAAGAATTGCGGCCACTTGCCCCACGAGGAAAAGGTCGGCGAGTTTGTTGGAATCGTCGAGAAGTTTCTCCAAAGAGCTTTTGGTGGTTTGGAGGAGCATTTTCTACTTGCAGTAACTTGAAAATCGTATGCTTCAGAATGTTCAGTCACTGTTAGAGGACGAAAAGGTATTGGTCAAATAGACAAAAGAATAAAAATAAAATAAAGCGATGTTCTTGTAATCGAATTAGGACAACATCATGAATCTTACAATAAGACCATTGTTTTTTGCTGTAGAATAACAGCTTTCACAACCTTGGTAGTAATCGAGACTTGTCATGCTCTAGATACTGAACATTTTGTAAACAATATCCATCGAATAATTCTGGGTAAACTATTCCAATGGTCACTAATGTTTGGGTAAGTTTTCGTTTTCACCACTGATGTTTCAAAAGTTACAAATCAGTCACTAACGTTATCGTTTGTTATAAATTGGTCACTCGCCTTTAACATGCTTTACAGAAAACACACGTGGCTTGTTAACAGCAGTTAACAGGCTTAGCTTGATGATATAATTACACAAATAGTCCATGTTATTTATATATTATTTCAATTTGATCATAGTTTTAATAAATTAAAATATATTTATTTTTAATTCTTATAAATAATGATATATTTTTTAAAAAAAGAAATCAAAAATTTAAAATTAGTTATAAAAATAAAAAATTAACCTTTTTTTTAATAAAATTAACATTTTTTTCTTTCCCAAACTTTTTTTATTCTTTTTAAATAAATACTAATATTAAAATCTTGTTTGTGAAGAAAATTTTTCACTCGGTGCATAAAATTTTATTAAATTTTAAATTTTTTAAAATTAATTTTATTAAGTCTTTCATTTTCTGAATAGTCTTATAATTTAATTTGTCATTAAATCTTTTAAATTAAATTTTATCACAACATAAATTGTAAATTTAATTATTATTATTGATATGATGAAAAATTAATAAGCACATAGGTTGTGAAATTGTTTAAAGAATGGATCGAACTGCATCCGAAGTGACTCGTGATGATATCATCGGTGAATATTCCGAGAGCTTTGTAGATTGGGTAACTAATGGAGATTTTCTTCTTCCGATAATCGTCAAGTCGAACTAGTTCGTTATAGATTCGTGATAGAATTCATTTCAACCACAATAAGAAACAAATTGAATCCATCCGAATGATAGATTCAAGATAATAAAAATAAATCGGCCGAAGGTCTGGCTTCTACATGAGGAAAAGCAAATTTTCAGCTCGTGTTATATCCGATGATACGACCACATTGCTTTAATCACGATAAATTCATTAGGTGGTGTAAATCGGTGCCTATAGCTAATTCATTTTTGAGTTCCAATTGCCTCTATCTGCAAAAAAGTCATAGGAGTTTCGATTTCTAATGCTTGAAAATATTTCATAAATAGATTTATGTCGTCTTATTGAGAGCCCCTTAACATTATTGGTATTCATGTATTTCCGCTTGCTTCGGTATAACATCTTTTTGGGAAACACATAAATGTGCATTCACAAATTTATCATTTCATGTTATGGAACTTTTGTCGGTATATTATTATTAGCTTGAATATTGGAATTTTATATTTTCAAATCACTTCAAGTAATATTAAATTAAATTTTTGGATAAAAAATTACTTGGAAATTAAGTTTTTTCTTAAATCATGGAAGAGGGAGGGGCTTCAAAAATTTACTTAGTGCCAATGATATCATCACGAGTCACTTCGGATGCAGTTCAGTCCATTCTCTAAACAATTTCACGACCTATGTGCTTATCAATTTTTCATCATATCAATAATAATAATAATATCATCACATTAATTTTTTTATAACTAAAAAACATTTAATTATTTTGTATAAAAATATATCATTATTTATAAGAATTAAAAATAAATATATTTTAATTTATTAAAATTAGGATCAAATTGAAAGAATATATAAATAACATATACTATTTATGTAATTATACCATCCAATTAAGCACGTTAACTGCTGTTAATAGGCCACATGTATTTTTCGTCAAGCATGTTAATGTCGAGTGACCAATTTTTAACAAACGATAACATTAGTGACCGATTTATAACTTTTGAAACATTAATGGTGAAAACGAATATTACCCAAATATTAGTGACCATTGGAGTAGTTTACCCAATAATTCTCCTAATTGACATTATGGAATATTTTGATGCCCAATTGTCATTTTTTTCAACTCTTGATACAGCAGTTTCAAGTTATTATACGAGATAATTTACGGGATGTGAGAAATCGTATCTGCTCTCATGATATAATATCCAAACTCTAAAATTATTAATTTTTTTATATTTAATTTCATAAATTCTAAAAATGTTTTGAGAAAATTTAAACTGATAAAATGATAAAAAGACTATAAGATAAATTTGTCGATATCTAAGTGTAGACACTTTTTATGACCCCATATATTTATATATGTATATTATATATATATATATTGTATAATTAACACGTTTTACATTTCTGTGTCAGGCCCAAACCCACGTGTGCAGCCCAGCAGCAACAAACCAGCAGGAAACCCTAGCACGTTGCTTGTTCGAAGCCCCTTTCAAGCGCCGCATCTGCTTCTGGGTCAAGCCTCCCCAAGCCACACGTCTCTAGCCAGCTAGTGTTGTAACTCCCGCCGATCCTCTCGCCCCAGCAACAAACCGAACGTCTCGACAATAAGCGTGAGCGTGTGGAACACCCATTCATCACCAATAAAACAAACAGCATTAGTGTTCTATTCGGTTTCAAAGGGGTTGTAATACAAGAGATGAAAATTCAGAGGGCAGTCTACAAGGCGACTAAGTGTCATATTCAATCCAGAAGACGTGGTGCCCACAATTGAAGAGTACATCACTCTACTACATTATAAAGGACTCAGAATGAACTGGGTCTACATCAAGCACAATGAAAGTCTATCTTGGAAGAACTGACTGGCAGAAGTTGCAGGGGCAAGATGAAGGGAGTCCCTTCAAAGACAACAATGGAAAAACGATAGCTGAAATTGGAGACCCTTACTAACGAATTCAAGAAACAGACAAATAAACTTCATATAGTTCCTATGAATTGAAGACTCCAATGATGTATTCGTTGGGAACAGGCTCAACAAAAGATAAATGCCAGAAATGCAGTCATTCGAGACCTCTTGGGCCAGTACAAAAAGTAACTCAACATTTGCACGGTTCATCCAGAGAAGCCGGAGCGATTCGACAAGTTATTCAATCGGTGACAGACGAAGGCAGAAGACTAGTCAATATGTCAGAAGCTGTCAAGATATTTTTGTCTCTTAAAAGATAAAACATTTTTGTCCCCAATAAGGGTTATTTATAATAACAAGCACATTTTTGGATCCATGCCTCTAGCATTTCATGAATCATGCATTCTCGCATATTATGCATTATTTTTATTTTCTTTCTCGTTTTTTCATTTCTAACATGAGATGTCTCATAAAGGGAACAAACAAGTTTTGAACGCAAATTGAAGATTACATGAAGTGTGTTTGAAGATCCACAACGATGAATGAGATACTAGTGTGTGTTAGTAAGATTGAGAAAATTCAAGATCAACTCATGAAAACCCAACGAGAGATGATTGATCAAACAAAAAGATTTCAGGATGAATCTAGAGAACATATGACCAAGTTTATGTATATGATAAATGTTGTGATCCATAGAGAGAAGTCACTAGTGGATCCTATGAATGCTGGTGATGAAGCTGAAGAGCCAGATATTTCAGGTCCGGCCTAAAATCCAAATGTGGTTATAGAAGGTTCCCCTAGGCCAACTATGGAAAATGAGTTTTCCCTTGTGAAAGATAAGTTTCACTCAAAGAAGAGGGTCACAGAATATGACCGAATGTTGACCAAGAAAGCCAAGAAGGATCAACCTCTCATAATTAGAGGTTCTACCCCTTTTCAGTCATCAAGAGAGGACACTCAAGTTCTATCTATGAAGTCATTACCTAGTAGTCTCTCGTCATGGGGATGAAATGAGAAGAAAAACAAAGTGTAGGGTTTTCAGTTCCCTCTCTTCCACTTTTCACTTGAAAAATTACGTTCATAAATACTCTCAGTCGGATTGATTACACCGGGATATACCCAACCACTGTGGCGCTCGAATGAGAAATATACCTACAAGGAGATTCCTTGGGTAAACTAATATGGAACCCCAGCTAAGATTCCTGTAAACTTTGAGGATCCTTTAGAACAAGCAATCCAGAAGTGCAAGGTAGAAGACTCGGAAGTTGTCAATTCAACAGAGAATGCCTGCGAAGAACATCCGAACATGAGGGCTTCCGTGAATGTAATCCGGGATTGGCCTGTGGGTTTGAGAATGGATGGGACAGTTGTAGCCAGGAATACACCTCAAACTGCTTCAACAGAGGATTCCTACGAAAAACCTAAGGCGCCTGAGGATCGAAAAAGAAATCCAAGTAAAGGAGCTCCCATGAATATGGTTCGAGATTGGCCCGTGGGTTTAAGAATTAGTGGAATAGACGTAGCTTCAACACCTATATCAGATTTTCTGAAAGCAAGAGGGATTCTAGGAAACTCAGGAGGCTTGATGAATATTACGCCAATTACAGTTGCGATATGTGTTCGGGATCCAACCAAAACTATCACCACCGAGGAAAGTCGTTTTGGATCTAAATTTGAGCCCAATTTCCAGCAACCAGGAAAGTAAATACTGATAAATCACGAAGAAGTGGGGAATGGGGAGCCAATGAGGAATGTGTCTGAGGGTATATCAAAAAGAGCCCTGGCCAGTGAGGAATGGGGAGCCAATGCAGATAAAAACCCTAATCCAACTAGTAAGGTACCCAAATGAGGCCTTATTTCATTTCGTGGCATCCTGTTTGAATTTTTTTTTTTTGAATTTTCTCATATTTGGAACTTATTTTTGAACTCTTTTTGGATATTTAAATGAATTTATGTTGAATGTTAAACCAAATTTACAACTTGAAATTCCTTGAATATCACCTGAATTAAAAGCTTTTTAATAATTAAGGTTGTAAGTCTTTGACAAATGACAAGATTGAACCCTGCAAAACAAAGGCCCCTTGGTCCTAATTTAAAAGATACATCAGACTACATGTTCTTCTCTTACAGGGACCGAACTAGTTTTCCCTTCTCATGAAGAGTCCATCAAAGTTTTGGTATTCAGGTATGTGTTAGGAGCGAACAGAATGGGGGAACTAGCACATGAGATTGCAAAACTAATTGGTTTATACTTTTGTTTAAGACGTTCAATGATGATCATGATCTTCTCAGATGGAATGATCAAGTAGGTGAATCTAGTTTAGGTCAGTTGCTTGGGAATTGAAATCTAACGATGAGATTTTCTTACCTTCAAAAACACCTAGACTATAACAGGTTCTTCTTAACAAACTTAAGAAATTGGACACGTATACCCACATTATAATATTATTTATATACAATAAAGTTTGAGTTGACCCTCTAGAGCAATTGGTTAAACTCCCTGGCTTTATGGATAATATTCAGCTAGCCTGATAAAGGTGATTATATTATACAATAAAGCCTGAGCTGTCCCTCTAAGGCAATTGGTTAAACGCCCCGACTTTATGGATAAGATTCAGCTAACCTGATAAAGGTATTTACATATTGAGCTGTCCCTCTATAGCAATTGGTAAAATGCCCTGCTTTATGGATCCAGCTAGCCATTTAATGGAAAATCTAAATAAGGAGTTTCGGTAAAAATGGACTAAGGGAGTTAAGGAACACATGTTATAGTAAAATACACACGAGCACTCAAGAATCTCATTTTTAGACCAATATTTCTACACTACCTTTGTTAGAGGAGCTTACGAAGCTTGAACAAATGAAAGATTTCAGAGAACTGAAACAGAAGTGTTCTGAAAGGTCTAGCCATTGATTTTGCTAGTTGTGTTATTTTGTTCGCCTCCGATCAAAATGCCAAATCAAGAAAGATGGGCATGCCTTGGTCTTCGCGATGACCAAATCTATGAAACAAACCTTAATTTAAATAACCCACATCTAAAAAAACTTTTCGGTCTTGATATTTGTCAAAGATTTGCAGCTATCAAAGCTTAAAAGAGAATTTGATTCTTTTGATATTCAATAAACTCTTGTTTTATGATTTGCTTCAACTGTGAAAGCTAGAAGGATGCAATATTTTTCAAAACTCCTTTTGATATTTTTCGAAATTTTGAAAATTCAAAGGAAAAAAACATTTTCAAACAAGATGAGTTCTCTGGAAGCATGTCTTGGAAATCAACAAATATCTCTCTGAAGCTCAAGACTGAAGCTGGGGCAAGAGAAGCCGAATTTTAGGGGCAAAATTTGTTGGAGCAAGGAAAATAAATTATCTTAGGTTGAGGTTTGTAAGAGTACACCCTGGTGGAAATGAAGACAAACTGAGAAAATGAAGACTGCTCACGCAATTATTCCCTTCACAGTTCAACATTCTGAACATCAGATTTAAGCATGTTGAAGAATCCAAGATCAAGAATTGGAAATTTAAGATTCTAGCATCAGGAGTCGTCAAGACTGACAACCAGGGATTGAGATTTCTATCCAAACCCCAGAATAACATATGTTACATATGCATTTTAGGCATACCTAAGAGCATTGCATCTATAACATCACATATATGCATATCTTTGCAGGTTTTATCTAGAGCCAATTTCAACTTCGTAGCGAAGGAGATTGGACTCAAAACGACACAATTTGCTCGATAGTAGATTTCAACTTCACGACGAAGGATATCTAGCTCGAATATCAAACTTCATAATAAAAGGGGTCAACCACGGTTTCAACTTCATGGCGAAGGGAATCGTGTCCACCCGCAACATACACTACTTGGATTTCAACTTCAAGGCTCAGGATATTCAAGTCAAGGCTCAACTTCATGACGAATGGGCCATCCACGATTTTAACTCCACGACGGAGGATGTCGTACCTACATATCCACGATTTCAACTCCACAATGGAGGATATCGTGCCATTTGAGGCTCAACTTCACGACGAAGGGGCTTCCCAATATCAGAGCCAATTTTAACTTTACAGTGAAGGATATTGGACTCAAGACAACACAAGCTCAACTTCACAACGAAGGGGCGGCTGATTGTCAATAAACAACTTTTCAATGTCATTCAAAGTCAATTTCAACTTCACAACGAAAGATATTAGACTCAGGACAGCACAAGCTCAACTTCACAGTGAAGGGGCAGCTGACTGTCAACAAGCAATTTCCCAGTTCCAGAACCAATTTCAACTTCACGGAGGAGGATATTGGACTCGGAGCAATACAACTTACTTGGATTTCAACTTCACGACGAAGGATATCCAACTCAAAGAATGAGTGTCTGTCAATAAAATTCCCAGTTTCAGAGTCAATTTAAACTTCCCAACAAAAGATATTGGCCTCGAAACAACGCAACTTACATTGGATTTCAACTTCACAATGAAGGATATCCAATTCCAAGGCTCAACTTCACGACGGAGGGGCCATATACGATTCTAACTTCACAAATGGATTGACTTAACTTAATGACGAAGGAGTCATCTATGACACAGCAATACTGAAGTCTTCAGGACAAGTTTCACCTTCACGACAAAGTATGTTGAGTCAGAAGACGATCCAGGAGCTACTGGTCAAAGCTTTGAGTTCGATTTCAACTTCACGACGAAGGATTCGTGCTCAGAATTTTCCAGTTTTGACTCAACCTCACAACAAGGGAGTCATTTTGTGATTTAAGTTGACAAACCAGTTTCAGCATCGGATTTCAACTCTACAATAGAAGATATTCGATGGGGGTTGACCCCTATATGGATGATGTTATATAGAAAGTGTGTCTTTTAATCTTTGCCCTATCCCCGTTACATGACTATGGGCAAAGAGGGGCAGCTGTAGACACACTTTTTATGATCCCATATATTTATATTATATATATATTGTATAATTAACACGTTTTACATTTCTGTGTCAGGCCCAAACCTACGTGTTCAGCCCAGTAGCAACAAACCATCATGAAACCCTAGCACGTCGCTTGTTCGAAGCCCCTCTCAAGCGCCACATCTGCTTCTGGGTCAAGCCTCCCCAAGCCACATGTTTCTGGCCAGCTAGCGTCGTAACTCCCGCTGATCCTCTCGCCCTAGCAACAAACCGAACATCTCGGCAACAAGCGTGAGCGTGTGGAACACCCATCCATCACCAATAAAACAAATAGCATTAGTGTTCTATTCGGTTTCAAATACCTAAAAATAGAATTTTTTTCCTATAAAAGCATGTAATCAACACCATTTGTAAGGGGGGATATCATTACGAAATACAAAAAAATACGCCAAGATCACAAGCAAATCCGAAGCCTTTTTGTAACAAGTTCGAAAATAAATAAAGGTAGCATTTTGTTCTTACCTTACTTTCGATTTCCCTTGGCTTGCATGTCTCGTTTTCTTTCTGTTTAAAACCCATTAATACGATGAACGGGGGGTACTTTGCAAGATCTTTAAACGTAGATCTACCCCTTGAGGCTAATTTTTTTAGAAAATTTCTTTGATTTTCGGAAAGAAGAGGAGATAAACTTTCGAAAAAAGATTTTTTTTTTAAATTTTTATCGTCAATGACCGACGGTCAGCGCCGATCAACGGCGGTCAGCGAGGTGACACAGTGGTCGGAATCTGGAATATGCGGTAGTGTTCATGTGTTCTTCAAGAAAACAAGAACACCGAGAGAAAAAGGATAAGATGAGGGGGCTTTTTGTTTTGAAAATGAGAGGAATAAGGTTTAATTTTTTTTTGTTTAACTTAAATACTCGACCCATGGATCAGACTGGCGACCCGCCGGTTAACCCAGACTCGGGAAGGACACGCATGTTTCTGCGTATTAAATGGGAGATTTCGTTTTGGTCCCCTACTTTGTGAAAACTTCAATTTTGACCTTAATTTCGCTCTGAATTGATCTTTAATTCTGATTTTCTTTTAATTTGACCACCCAATTTTTATTTATATTTTATTTTATGTATATGTATATTTTTTTATATTTTATTTATATTCATATTATTAATATATATATATTATTAATTATTTTTTGATTATTTCTTTATTCACGTACTATATCTTATAACTTTATATATATATATATATATATATATATATATATATATATATATTATTATTATTATATTATATTGTTTTTATTTTTATTTTTTACTCTTGTCTTTATTATTATTTATATTATTATATGTATATATTATTAATATATATATCACTAACCTAACCTTTAAAATATCATTACCTGGGTCCCCTTTGTCCTCATCTAAGCAAATTTTTTCCCCACTTTCGATGAGGGGGAGTTGTTTAAATATATATATATATATATATATATATATATATATATATATATATATATATTATTTTATTTTATTAATACTTTGATATAGGTTTTTTTTAAACATTTGCTACATATATATATATATTATTTACTATAATTCTTTTTTTATCTTATTTATTTTATTTATTCATTGTTCTTTTCTTTATTTTATTTTATTTTATTTTCTTTATCTTCATTTTATTTATTCACGTTTATTTATTCTCTTTATCTTATTTGTTTTCATTTTCTTTATCTAACACATTTCTTGACTCTCTTAAGGGTACACCTTTAAAACTAGCTATGGTAAGTAATTGGGATCGTATTTTTACCTTTTAATTCAAAATTATAATTTTCTTAATTTAAGATAACTGGAAATTACATAGTACCGAAATGGTAGTTCAAGGGTGCTAACCCTTCCTTGACTGTAACTGACTCTCGAATCCGACAATCTTTGGAAAGACGCAGATCAGGTAAAAATTAAGGTATCCAATCTACCTATTTTTTATAAAATAAATGGTCGGTGGCAACTCCTAACCCATTTTTCTAAGTCGAAGCCCAATTCTGGGGCCCACCCGAAAGACGGTTGCGACAACTATAAATATATATTTTCATTAATTCAGGTGTTAGTTTACATTTACAGGACCCAACAGAGGCCCAAATAAGATGATACCCAACCTCCCGTTATACCCTAGGCCAACAAGCCCACACGCAAGAACCCTAGCTCATCCATCTCTCGCCTCAGTCGCCAGCAACAATGGTCGTTGGATCTAGATGAGATCCAACAGTCCACAGCAGACCCCTCTAGGGTTTTCAGAACCTAACAAGCCATGGTCAACAGCGTCGCATGTCCACGTTTCTCATCCCCGCCACTTTCCACAGCCACTCCTCGCACATTCAAACCAAACACCACAGGTGTGTGTTAGCACGACTCTTATCAACCAACAAAACCGAGTTTCACTCGGGATTAAACACTAAAATAGGAGCAGTTTAGTCCAAATCAGACTCTAAAAATAGCCAAATTTGAGGCTATAAATAACATGTAATCATCTATTTGTAAGCGACGGTTGATACGAAATACAAGCAAATATTTTGAGCAAATTATAGCCGAAGTAACAGAACGTTCGGGGCATTTTTTTGGCAATATTTCGAGAGGAAATAAGGTAAAAGGACTCATCTTTTTTTTGTTCTTGGCTTGCATGTAGTTGATGTTCGATCATCTTCGTTTCTGATTAAAAAAAAAACCAAAACCATGATTTTCAGCTAATGAATCGGGGCGTTTTCAAGATCTACTTCCGTAGATCTAGCCCCCGAGGCTTGCGTTTTTTTGAAAAATATTCGGATTTTTAAAACAAGGGTACAAAAGCATTTGAAAAACAAAAACAATAATTTTTTACCGCCTATGAACGGCAGCCGGCGAGGCGGCAGGGTTATCGGAATTTGGAAATTTACGACTAGGTTCAGATGAGAGCAAATGTTAGGGGTGAGCAACGAAACCGAGAAAACCGAAAAATCGACACGAACCGAGTAAAACGGTTCGGTTCGGTTCGGTTTGGCTTTAAACGGTTCGGTTTTCGGTTCGGTTTAAAGGCTTCATTTTTTTGATTCGGTTCGGTTCGGGTTTTTCATATAGAACCCATTTGTTCCATATTGAACCGAATAGACAATTTTTGTAAAAAAAATTATAGTTTCAAGTGATTTTTTCATTGAAAAACCGAAAAACCGAACCGAAAAACCCGAACCGTTAAAAAACCCGAACCGAAAAAACCGGTTTCGGTTTTTTCGGTTTTTTAACTATTCAGTTTCGGTTTCGGTTTAAATATTAAAAAACCGTTTATTTCGGTTCGGTTCAGTTTTTGGTAAAAAACCGAACCGAATACACCCCTAGCAAATGTTGAATAGGGAGGGTGCATTCTGTTTTCAAATGAGAGAAATAAAAAATTAAGAAAACAAAATGTTTTATATTCTCGGCCCATTAACCCGAGTTGGGTCCGCGCATTGACCCGTGTTCGACCCATTTTTAGTCTCCTTTGTTTCAATTCTTTTATTCCCCCTTATTCTATTTTAAATCCAATTTCCTTCTAATTTGGTCACCTAACTTGCTTTTTAATTCAATTTGACCTTTATTTTAATTTATATTATTTATTTTGTTACATATACGTTCTTTATATACCTATTATTAATATATATATATATTAATTATTTTTATTTCAATATTTTTTACATACCTCGTTTAAAGTTATTATATATATGTATTTATATAACTATTATTATTACTATTTACTTTTTTACCATTAACATATATATATATATATTATTATTATTATGACTACTATCATTACTATTTTACTTTTAACTTATATTTTACCCTTTTTATTTTTTTGATTTTCTTTGTTTTTTTGTAATTTTATATTTTAATTTTTTTCTCTTGGTCTTCATTTTTTTTCTTTTTCCCCTTATTTATTTTTGTTGTTGTTTCATTTATTTATTTGTTATATTATTATTGGGTTCTTTGCTTTATTCATTTTCCTTGTTTATTTTTACTTCTTTTATTTTTTTATTTTTTCTCATTTTGTTTATTCGCGTTGTTCATGTGTTTTCTTTGTTTTATTTATTTACTTTCATTATTTTTCTCCTCTAATGTGTTTCTCGACCTTTTTTAAAGGGTTCACTTTTTAATCAATCAGTGGTAAGTTTTTTTGGATTGTCATTTTAACTTTTTGATTTAAATTTATAATTTTCTTAATAAAGACAACTGGAAATTACATAGTACCGAAAGGACAGTTCAAGGGTGCTAACCCTTCCTTGACTGTAACCAACTCCCAAATCCAACACATCACTGGTAAGATGCAGATCAGGTAAGAAATAAGGTACCCAATCAACCTATTTACTTTTAAATAAATGATCGGTGGAAAAAAAATCATTTTTTTGTTTTTTAAATGCTTTTCGTACCCTTGTTTTAAAAATCCGAATGTTTTTCAAAAAACACAAGCCTCGGGGGGCTAGATCTACGGAAGCAGATCTTGAAAACACCCCGATTCATAGGCTTGGAATCATGGTTTTGGTGTTTTTTTAATCAGAAACGAAGAGGAGAGAACATCAACTACATGCAAGCCAAGAACAAAAAAATGTGAGTCATTTTTCTTTATTTCCTCTCGAAATATTGCCAAAAAATGCCCCGAACATTCTATTACTTCGGCTATAATTTGCTCAAAATATTTACTTGTATTTCGTATCAACCTACTAGAAGCTGTTAGGGGTCTAGAGGATTTAGTCCGAATGTACCTTTAATTTGTTTTTATGTCTCTTAAAAGATAAAACATTTTTGTCTGAATAAAGATTATTTATAATAATGAACACTTTTCTGGATCAATGCCTCCAAATTGCATACATCATACATTGCATACTTTGCATTTTATATATTTTATGTTTTTTTATTTTATATTTTCCATGTTTCTACATTCGTATTAACTAACAAAACATGTCTCAGACACCAAGCTTACTACCGCAAGCATTAGATACGCATCACCCGCATAATACTCGAGCAAAAAAGAGACAAATCGAGAAGATCAAAGAGAACATGCAAGACTGCAGAAAGCATTGGAGGACAAAATGGCTCAGAACAGTCAAAATACCATGGAGTCCATTAAGAAAAGCCAGGAATCCTTAGTCAATCAAATCATGGCTAAGTTGTCTGGCTTACAACAACAGACAAGTGCAACCGGAGTAGGTGCATCTGAGGGGATAGCTATACCACCGACCCCACAGGTGGTTATCTCATCCGGGATCTTACCTGGACTGCAATGTGACTCATTTGCCACCAAAGGAAAAGTTGTTACAAATTTACAAACTTCCACAACCGATCCTGACAATCGTCCGGATGATTATAATATCCCAGATTTCGATGAGGAGGATAAGGCAAAAAAGATGGAAGAAAAGATCAAAATGTTGGAAGATCAGATGAAGATGGTCCAAGGAGACCATGTTTATTATGGAGTGGACGCAATAGAGCTGAGCCTAGTCCCAGATTTGGTGATTCCACCAAAGTTTAAGGACCCGGAGTTCGAGAAGTTTGACGAGAACAGCTGTCCTTCAGCCCATATCACTATGTTATGTCGGAATATGACAGGGTACGGGGGAAATGACCAACTCTTGATCCACTGTTTTCAGGAGAGCTCGTTCGGTTCAGCTATCCGATGGTACAACCAGATCAGCGGAACTCATATAAAGACATAGAAAGACTTAGCCAAGTCTTTCTTAGAGCAGTACAAACATATCAATGATATGAGACCAGGCCGAGTTATGCTGTATAGCCTGGAAAAGAAGCATAATGAAAGTTTTCGACAATACGCACAGAGATGGAGGGACTTATCTGTGCAAGTTCATCCCCCCTTGGATAAAAAGAAAACTAGAAAGCTATTTGTATAGACCCTGAAGACACCTTACTTCGGGTACCTGGTGGCAATCACATCGGGAAGTTTCTCAGATCTGGTTATGGCTGGTGAGATGGTTGAATTAGTCATAAAGCAAATAAAGATTGAGGGAGGTGACTCCAGTAGAAAGCCTCCCGTGAAGAACAAGGACCGCAAGATCAACAATGTCATCACCTACAACGCTAGCAAAGGTGTTACGATCTCAAGTTCAAAAACAACTGCAGTTGTACCATCCAATACTTCTAACCAAACACAGAGAGAACCAAGAAGAGAAAGGGAAATGGAACAGTTCGATCCCATTCCCATTACATATAAAGAGTTATATCAATAACTCTTCCACACTCACACGGTGTCACCCTATCCTATGGATCTGATAAAGCCCCCTATCCGAAATGGTTTGACGAGAACGCCCACTGCGAATATCATGGAGGTGTGCAGGGGTATTCAATTGAAAATTGTCTCGCATTCAAGAGACTGATACAACGAATGTGGAACAAAAATTGGATCCATTTCAACTCCGGAGCACCGAACGTCGCCCAGAATCCCTTACCTAATCATCAGGAGACATGAATCAACACAATCACCATCGAGAATGGCAAGAGAATCAAAACTTGTGTTTCGTAAGTTAAAACTCATTTGGCTTGGATATGGAGCCAAATGGTAAAGGCGGGGCTTCTTACACCCCATTCATGTGCAACAAGGATTGAAGATGATAACCATTATAGTTACCACAACGAAGAGGGGCATAATGTGCAAGAGTGCCCAGAATTCAGATCAATAGTCCAACTCATGATGGACCGAAAAGAGCTGGAATTTTACGAAGAAATTCAAGATTCTTTAGAAGCATATATTTGTGCCACCAGCTAATCATCAGACAGAAGATTTGGTAGGGGTAGTCCTTTGATAATTACCCCTAAGGTAAATATGACAATAACAACACCAACCAAGGTGGTGATCATAACACCTCGGCCTTTTCAATACAAGGACAATCGACAGGTGTCATGGAAGTACGAATGTCAAGTGAGTACTTCAAAAGGATGTGATAGCAAAGTGGGGCAAAGACCACTTGAGTCATTCAAAAAAGATGTGCTAGTTGTCAATGAACCTATAAAGGAGGAAGAAGCTAAAGTGTTCCTCAAGATCTTGAAGCACAACGAGTACATCATTGTAGAACAGCTCCACAACTTACCTACGCGTACTTCAATGCTAGCACTATTTTTAAACTCAGAGACACACCGAGAAGCACTGTTGAAGGTCATTAATCATACACTCGTGCCACAAGATATACCAGTCAGCAAGATGGATGACTGGTGAATAATATTCAAGCTGATAATCTCATCTCATTTTCAGATGATGAGATTTCATTCGGAGGAAGAGGCTGAATAAAGGCACTGCATATTACTACGTATGCAAGGGGTACACTTTACCGAGTGTATTGATTGGCAACGTCTCGGCCCTGAACGTGATACCTTTGGTGACATTGAAGAGGCTGCCAATAGATACCTCTCATAAGAGAGCCAGTCAGAACGTGGTCCGAGCATTTGACGGGACCAAACGAGAGGTAGTCGGTAAGATCGAGATGCCGTTGACCATCAGACCAACCACCTATGATGTGGTGTTCCTTATGATGTATATCATGCCGTCTTATAGCTGTCTTTTGGGAAGGCCATGGATTCATCAAGCAGGTACAGTACCCTCTTCGCTGCACCAAAAAGTTAAATTTGTTATTGACGGGGCCTTAGTAATTATCAATGCTGAGGAAGATATAGTGACAAGTGTGACCATGGTAGCCCCATACATCGAAGTAGATGAGGAAACGGTAGAGTGCTCATTCTGATCCTTAGAATTCGTGAATGCCACATTCGTGGCAGAAGGAAAAAGGGTTCCTAAACCCCGACTCTCCCAATATACCAAGATAGAAATCAAGCAAACCTTGGGACGAGGCGCAAAGACTGGAAGAGGATTTGAGAAGTTGCTACAAGGAAGGATCAATCCAGTCCTTCCTGTTTTGAAGTTAGATTAGTTTGGGCTCGGTTTTCAGTCCAATTACCAAGAAAAGAGGAAGGAAGTCCAGAAGAACCGAGAAAGAAGACTAGTCAAGTTAACTGGAGGTGAATTTCAACGGGAACCCATGGCATTCCCACCTCTTTACTACACATTTAAGTCAGGTGGTTATGTGTTTGAAACCACCACATCTGAGTTAGAAGTGGCTCTGGAAGATCTAAGCATCAATGCCGTGACCACAGAAGATGTTGACAACGAAGATAGATCCGAGATATGCCTTCTGCCACCTGGGTTCGTTCCTAGCAGTTGGTCGGTAGAAGAACTACCTGTGGTTTACAAGAGTCTTTCAGAGTAATATTCGAACTATCCCTATTTGCCTATACCCGGGGCAATAGGTGATCTTTTATAAGGGTGAATAAACATTTTGCTTAAATTCAATAAAAGATGCATTTTTTCCCTTTCCATGGTAAACAAGTTTTCTTATTTTCATCTCTTTTTGAATTCATTGTTCATTTTCCGTACTCTATTCTATTCTCTTTCAAATTTAATTCTTTGACTGTTTCGTGTGGGATATTTCCTCTCTCACACACATATCTTCTTTGTTCCTTCAGGACCCCAGATAACGATAATGTATGCACTGATGATCTTGATCCGAAAGTGGATTTTGAATCGACCATTTGTCTAGGGGAATTTGATAAATGTGACACTGAAGAGGAGTGTAGCTTGCCTACGAAATTGTTGAGAATGGTAGAAAGAGAAGAGAAGCAAATACTACCACATGAGGAGGCGATCGAAATCTTGAATATGGGCACTAAAGATGACAGAAAGGAGGTTAAAATCGACATAACTCTCTCGACGAAAGCAAGGTAAAACCTGATAGTCTTACTTCAGGAATATAGATATGTGTTTGCCTAGTCATATCAAGACATGCCGGGACTAGACATAGATATGGTAGTTCATAAACTACCAATTAAGCCAGAATGCAAACTTGTGCAACAGAAACTGAGAAGGATACGACCAGAAATGTTCCTTAAGATCAAAGAATAAGTCAAGAAGCAATTTGATGTCGGTTTTCTTCAAGTGGCTAAGTATCCAGAGTGGGTAGCCAATATAGTTCCAGTTCCGAAGAAAGACGGGAAGGTTCGTATGTGTGTCGATTACCAAGACCTTAACAAGGCGAGCCCTAAAGACAGTTTTCCTCTGCCTCACATTGACACGTTGGTAGACAATACAACCGGGAATGCTTTCTTTTCATTCATGGATGGATTTTTAGGATATAACCAGATCAATGTGTATCCTGAAGACATGGAGAAAACCACGTTCGTCACAATGTGGGGAACCTTCTACTACAAGGTGATGCCCTTCGGACTGAAGAATGTTGGGGCAACATATCAAAGAGCTATGGTGACCCTATTCCATGACATGATACATAGGTTTATGTCAACGACATGATTGTCAAGGTACAAATCGAGAATGAACATGTCGAGAATCTGATGAAGCTCTTCCAGAGATTGAGGAAGTTCCAACTGAGATTGAACCCTAGCAAGTGCACCTTCGGGGTAACATCCAGGAAGCTATTAGGCTTCGTGGTCAGTAGAAAAGTCATCGAGGTCGATCCTGATAAAGTTAAGGCTATTCAGAGTCTACCTTCACTACGAACGCAAAAAGAGGTTAGAGGTTTTTTGGTGTAGATTGAACTATATAGCACGACTCATATCTTAGTTAACCGACAAGTGTGATCTAATCTTCCGTCTTCTCTGAAAGAACAATGCTGGAGCGTGGGATGAAAAATGTCATATTGCATTTGAGAAAGTAAAGGAGTATTTGTCTCACTCTCCTGTCCTGATGTCACATATCCCGGGCAAACCTCTATTCTTGTATCTCTCCATATTCGATAACTCCATAGGGTGTGTCCTAGGTTAACATGATGAATCTGGGAAGAAGGAAAGAGTCATCTACTATTTAAGCAAGAAGTTCACCGATTGCGAGGTTAGATATCCTCCAATCGAGAAGGTTTGTTGTGTTTTAGTCTGGGCCACAAAAAGACTCCGACAATACATGTTGTACCACACTACTTGGCTGATTTCCAAGTTAGATCCCTTGAAGTACATGATGGGTGTACCTGTTCTATCTGGAAGGTTAGCCCGATGGCAGATGTTCTTGTCTGAATTTGACTTCGAGTACGTGAGCCAAAAAGCAATCAAAGGAAGTGCCATATCGAAGTTCTTGGCTAGTAGAACCGATGAGAATTACGAGCCATTGGACTTTGATTTTCCAGATGAAGACTTGATGACTATATCCTTAGAAGAAGCAAGTACTTCAACGGACAGTTCCTGGAGAATGCATTTCGATGGGGCATCAAATGCATTAGGACATGGTATCGGGGCAATCATGATCTCTCCAGAAGGGAATCACTACCCATTTACCAGTAGACTGAACTTCGATTACACCAATAACATGGCAGAGTATGAAGCCTGTGTCTTGGGAATCCGAGCTGCACTGGGGCAAAACTTAAAGACCTTGCGGATATACGGAGATTCAGCATTAGTAATCTATCAGCTTCACGGAGAATGGGAAACCAACAATACAAAGTTGATGGAATACCAGAGACTAATACTGGATCTGCTCAAAGAATTCTATGAAGTCGCCTTCCACTACGTGCCTAGAGAAGAAAATCAAATGGCTGATGCTTTAGCTACCTTGGCAGCCGCATTCAATGCTGGCAGAGAGTCTGAAATGATGCAAATTAATATGCAATCGTATGAGTACCCAGCTCATTGTTACCAAATTTAAGAAGTGAAAGACACTAAGCCTTGGTACTATGACATTCTGCAGTATATCAAGCATCAGAGTTATCCAGAAGAAGCCACCGAAATTGATAAGAGAACCCTTAGAAGGCTGGCATCTGGATACGTCCTTGATGGAGATGTTTTATACAAGAAAATCCATAATCAAGTCCTGTTAAGGTGCGTCGATGCTGAAGAGGCAAAAATGATAGTGGAAGAAGTACATGATGGATTTTGTGGAGCACATGCAAATGGACATATGATGTCAATACAAATAATTAGATGCAGATATTTTTGGTCCACACTGGAAAGTGATTGTATCAACTATGCTAGAAGATGTCATAAATGTTAGATCTACGGAGATAAAATCAATGTGCCACCTCATCCACTTCATGTAATGACGTCGCCCTGGCCTTTCTCTGTGTGGGGCATGGACGTTATCGGGCAAATCCATCCAAAGGCTTCAAATGGTCACCGTTTTATTCTCGTAGCTATTGACTATTTCACAAAATGGGTAGAGGTTGCGTCGTATGCCAGTGTCACTCAATCCATTATTTGCAAGTTTCTGAAGAAAGAAATCATATGTCGGTATGGTCTACATGAAAGGATCGTCACTGATAATGCTACAAACTTGAACAACAAAATGATGAATGCTGCTTGTGAGCAGTTCAACATAAAGCACCATAATTCTACTGCTTACAGACCAAAGATGAACGGAGCAGTAGAAGCAGCAAACAAAAATATTAAGAAGATAGTAGAGAAAACGACTGAAACTTACAAAGACTGGCATGAGAAGTTGCCTTTTTCTTTGTTCGCTTATCGAACCTCGGTACGAACCTCGACTGGGGCAACTCCATTTTTACTAGCTTATAGAATGGAAGCAGTGCTACCCATTGAAGTAGAGATTCCGTCACTCCGGGTCTTGACAGAAGTCAAACTGGATGATGCAGAGTGGGTACAATCCAGATATGATCAGCTTAATCTGATAGATGAAAAGAGACTGAGAGTCATTTATCATGGTCAAATCTATCATAAACGAATGATCCGAGCATATGACAAAAAGGTGCGCCCGAGAATATTCCACGAAGGAGATATGGTGCTAAAAAGAATTTGGCCAGTCTAGATAGATTTCCGAGGAAAATGGACGCCAAATTAGGAATGACCTTATGTCGTGAAAAAGGCCTTCTCCGGAGTAGCTCTTGTCCTGGCTGAAATGGACGGACCTGAACTGCCACATCCCATCAACTCAGATGCATTCAAAAAGTACTTCGCTTAGGATGAAAACCCGAAAAGGCATCTTAAGTCGAAGAAAGAAAAAGAAAAAAGAAAAAAGAGAAAAACGTTTAGGGTGAAAACCCGAAAGGGCGCCCTAAATTGAAAAAAAAGAGAAAAAAGAGAAAAAGAACAAAAGAAAAAATAGAAAGAAAAGAAAATAAGGTGGGTTCAAGATGAAAACCCACAAAGGGCGTCTTGCAACCAAGGATGGGTCCAAGTTGAAAACCCGAAAGGGCGATTTAGATATCAGTTCAAGAAATCCAGACAGTGGAAATACCCCGGCATCTGAATCTTCTACAAACTCAGCAAGTAGGAGAAAGGTTGCACTCTCCAGAACGTAGTCGCGTTTTCAAAGATCCCTTGGAAAAGACTGTGTTCAAGGTCACCTGATGACTTTTCAGCTCAGAAGTACCCACATTATCGAGATCTAAGACATTTATTTACACTTCATCATGTTTGTCATGTATTATTTGTTCTTTTTCTCCCTTATGAATAAAGACAATCTTTTCTCTAAATCTCCTTTTGAGTATCTTGAATTGAACTTAAACTCAATGATTTATCTACCTATGAAAAAGATAATCGCATATTACTGTACAAAGATTCATTGAAAAGTACAGGTACCCGGAAACTGATCAAGGCTCATGCACATACTTGAGATGGTTGGGAAGCATTTCCCAAATCAAGAAGCAAATAGAATGTTCACATCAGATTTAAACAGTTGAAGAATTTAAGGTCGGGGATCAGAACTTCAAGATTCCAGAGTCAAGATTCTAGACATACAACCGGAGATCGAGTTTTCTCTCTATAGCTCGTAATAACATATGTTGCATAGGCATTTTAGGCATACCTAAGAGCATTGCATCCATAACATCACATATATGCATAACTTTTTCAGGGTTTAACAAAAGTCAATTTCAACTTCGCAGCGAAGGATATTGAACTCGAAGCGACACAATTTGTTCGAGAGTAGATTTCAACTTCACGATGAAAGATATCTAACTCGAAGCCAAACTTTAAAATAAAGGGGTCATCCACGATTTCAACTTCACGACGAAGGGAATCGTGTCCACCCGCAACATACAATACTTGGATTTCAACTTCACGGTGAAGGATATTTAAGTCAAGGCTCAACTTCACGACGAAGGGGCCATCCACAATTTCAACTCCACGACGGAGGATATCGTGCCATTCAGGGGCTCAACTTCACGACGAAGGGGCTTCCCAATTTCAGAGCCAATTTCAACTTCACAGCGAATGATATTGGACCCAAGACAACACAAGCTCAACTTCACGACAAAGGGGCGGATGATTGTCAACAAACAACTTTTCAATTTCATTCAGAGTCAATTTCAACTTCACAACGAAGGATATTAGACTCAAGACAGCACAAGTTCAACTTCACGGCGAAGGGGCGGCTGACTGTCAACAATCAATTTCCCAGTTCCAGAACCAATTTCAACTTCACGACGGAGGATATTGGACTCGGAACAATTCAACTTACTTGGATTTCGACTTCACGACGAAGGATATCCAATTTTCAAGCTCAACTTCACGATGAAGGGAATCGTACACACAAGCAACATCCATATCTAGATTGGATTTCAACTTCATGACAAAGGATATCCAACTCAAAGAAGGAGTGACTGTCAATAAACTTTCCAGTTTCAGAGTCAATTTCAACTTCACGGCGGAGGATATTGGCCTTGGAACATCACAACTTACATTGGATTTCAACTTCGCGACGAATGATATCCAATTCTCAGGCTCAACTTCATGACGAATGGGCTATATACATATACAATTTCACAATGAAGGGTATCGTACCCTGACCCAACTTCACGGCGAAGGAGTCATCTGTAACACATCAACACCGAAGTCTTCTGGACAAGTTTCACCTTCACGTCGAAGTATCTTAAGCCAGAAGACGATCAAAGAGTTACTGGTTAAAACTCCGAGTTCGCTTTCAACTTCACGACGAAGGATATCGCGCTCAGAATTTTCCAGTTCGACTCAACCTCACGATGAGGGGAGTTATTTCGTGATTCAATCTAAATCAACAAATTGGTCTTAATATCAGATTTCAACTCTACGACGGAGGGCATTCGATAAAGACGAAATTTGTGTCTTTTAATCTTTGCTCTATTTTCGTTACACGATAATGAGCAAAGAGGGGCAGCTGAAGACACTGAATTTCGAACGTTAATATTATATTATATAATAGTGGTTTTTTGTTATTATAAACTATATTATATAAATATATATTTTCATTAATTCAGGTCTTATTTTACATTTACAGGACCCAACAGAGGCCCAAATAAGATGATACCCAACAACCCGTTACACCCTAGGCCAGCAAGCCCACACGCAAGAACCCTAGCTCGTCTATCTCTCGCCTCAACCGCCAACAACAATTGCCGTTAGATCTAGCCATGGTCAACAGCGCCGCATGTCCACGTTTCTCATCCCTGTCACTTTCCACGGCCACTCCTCGCACATTCAAACCAAATACCACAGGCGTGTGTTAGCAGGACTCTCATCAACCAACAAAACCAAGTTTCACTCGGGATTAAACACTAAAATAGGAGCAGTTTAGTCCAAATCGGACTCTAAAAATAGCCAAATTTGAGGCAATAAATAACATGTAATCATCCATTTGTAAGGGACGGTTGATACGAAATACAAGCAAATATTTTGAGCAAATTATAGCCGAAGTAACAGAACGTTCGGGGAATTTTTTTTGGCAATATTTCGAGAGGAAATAAGGTAAAAGGACTCACTTTTTTTGTTCTTGGCTTGCATGTAGTTGATGTTCGCTCCTCTTCATTTCTGATTTAAAAAAAACACCAAAACCATGATTTTCAACCGATGAATCGGTGCGTTTTCAAGATCTACTTCCGTAGATCTAGCCCCCGAGGCTTGCGTTTTTTGAAAAATATTCGGATTTTTAAAACAAGGGTACGAAAAGTATTTGAAAAACAAAAAAAATGATTTTTTTTGCCGCCTATGAACGGCGAGGCGGCAGGGTCACCGGAATCTGGAAATTTACGGCGGTGTTCATGTGTTCTTCAAGAACACAAGAACAGATGAGAGCAAATGTTGAATGGGGAGGGTGCATTCGGTTTTCAAAGGAGAGAAATGAAAAATTAAGAAAACAAAATGGCTTATATACTCGGCCCATTAACACGAGTTGAGTCCACGCGTTGACCCATGTTCGACCCATGACCCGTGTGTTCCTGAACCAGAATGGGTTAATCCCATTTTTAGTCCCCTTTGTTTCAATTCTTTTATTCCCCCTGATTCGATTTTAAATCAAATTCCCTCCTAATTTGGTCACCTAACTTGATTTTTAATTCAATTTGACCCTTATTTTATTTTATATTATTTATTTTGTTACATATACGTTCTTTATATACCTATTATTAATATGTATATATATTAATTATTTTTATTTCAATATTTTTTACATACCACGTTTAAAGTTATAATATATATGTATTTATATAACTATTATTATTACTATTTTTTTTACCATTAACATATATATATATATATATATTATAATTATTATTATGACTACTATCATTACTATTTTACTTTTAACTTATGTTTTACCTTTTTTATTTTCTTTGTTTTCTTTATTTTTTTGTAATTTTATATTTTTATTTTCTCTTGGTCTTCATTTTTTTTTCTTTTTTCCCCTTATTTATTTTTGTTGTTTCATTTATTTATTTGTTATATTATTATTAGGTTATTTGCTTTATTCATTTTCCTCGTTTATTTTTACTTCTTTTATTTTCTTATTTTTTCTCATTTTGTTTATTCGTGTTGTTCATGTGTTTTCTTTGTTTTATTTATTTACTTTCATTGTTTTTCAACTCTAACGTGTTTATCGACCTTTTTTAAAGGGTTCACTTTTTAATCAATCAGTGGTAAGTTTTTTGGATCGTCATTTTACCTTTTTGATTTAAATTTATAACTTTCTTAATAAAGACAACTGGAAATTACATAGTACCGAAAGGACAGTTCAAGAGTGCTAACTCTTCCTTGACTGTAACCGACTCCCGAGTTCGACACATCACTGGTAAGACGCAGATCAGGTAAGAAATAAGGTACCCGGTCAACCTATTTACTTTTAAATAAATAATCAGTGGCGACTCATAACCATTTAATCCAAGTCGAATCCCAATTCCGGAGCCCAACCGGAGAGGCGGTTCCGACACTAAGATAACCGTTAAAGATACTGAAAAATGATAATTTTTTACCACTAAAAATAAAAAAAATACTAACCTAAATGAAAAGGACGATGAGATAAAATAAACAAAATATTTTCTATTTTCATATTAATATTACCACATCGTCCTGCTATTAATGGTTTAATGTTTATATTGATTATTGAGACCAAAACTAAAACTAAATGTTAAAATTGAAAATTTTAAAGTCCGAAAGATAAAATAGACACAAATCTTAAAATTTAATAATATTTAAAGCTAGATAAAGAAAATAGAATTAAGAAAATCATCTTTTATAATAAACGTTTATAGTATACAATCTAAATTAATGTATTAATATGTACATCGATAATGAATACTAAGGTAAGTTATATTTAAATTATTATTTTTGTTTTGTTTTGGTAGTTAAATTTTATTTTATTTTTCAAAATCATACCTTACGTTTAATTTAAGCTTCATTTTAATATCATGCCATTAAAAACTTACCGTTGATATAGACATATCACAATAAAATAATGTCATATTATCATTGAAAAAATAAAAAAGATTAACACGTTGTTGTCAATAATTATGTTAATTTTTTAACTGTGGGTACTGAGTTGAAACTTAAAATAAACGTTAGGTATACTTTTGAAAAAATAAAGTTTAGTACCAAAACAGAAGAAATTAATAGTTTAATTACTAAACATATAATTTACCCTGCATAGTATGCTGACACGATGTAATTTAAAAAAAAAACATATAATGAATTAACTTTAGGGTAAAGTTTACAAATATTCCCCTAATTTTTAGGGTACTTGCATTTTGATCACTCAACTATTGAAACTTACAATATAATTATCAAACTTTTAGTTTGTTTTTATTTTTGTCCCTGCCGTTATCTTCCTTTAGTTTTTGTTAAGGTCGCAATTAACCCTCCGTTAACGTTTTTTTGCTGATGTGGCAGTTAACCATTCTTCTCTTCAATCATATTTTTGAAATAAGTTGATACTATTTCAAAATCCCGGCGGCACAACACCCTTCGATTAAAGATGCCCATGCCTTGTGATCTAAATTGGTATTTGATGCTTCAACACGATCTATAAACTCAGCAGTGTCATCCTTTTTACCAGCACTAGCAAGACTAAATGTGATTTTAGATTGCAAATTACCACCGGCTGTGTTCCTCCATTATTTTTAGAACCTTGTTGCATTCTTCAAGTCTACCAACATTAGTCAAAGATTTGATAATTGAATCTGCCATGGAATCTGTCAAGACATTCCCACTCTCCACAAAAGTCCTCACAACTCTTGTAAACATATGCATGTCTAATTGTTTACTCACCACTAATTTCTTCAACAGAAAGGTAGAACAACTCGCAGAAGGCTTATGGGAACCGACCATTGCAAACTCGTAAAAATCCATGGCTTCTTCGATCTTCTTCCTCCTACAAAAGTGCTCAAAAACATTGTATAAGTCTCCATTTCCATTTCATACCCAAAGCTCCTTATTTCATCAACAACCTTCCAGAGCCTATCAATGCAATCTTCCCTCCCCAAAGATCTCGTCATGGCATTATAACTCCGCTCATCATGCTTCACCAAACCACGCTTATCGATCCATCGAAAAAATATCAAAGCTTTTGCTGGCTCTGAAGCAAGATTTTCCAATACCCTTTTCACCAAATCATTCGAAAATGTAACATTTAGATCGAGCAATTGCTCTTCAACATCATCACCCGCACAACTTGTTCTTAATAATTTTACACACCCTAGAACAAACCTTTTCGATTGTGTTGTAAGCAGACCCAGAAGCAAACACCCTTCTCAATTGTATTGTAAGCAGACCATGAAGCAAACACCCTTCTCAATTTCTCCAAATCGCTCTACAACCCTTCTTTCTCAAACTTCAAAGCAACTGTGTCACGCGCGACACCAGAGATTCCGTATCCTTTCTTCTTCATAATATCGACTAAACCCCAAAACTCCTCAACCAATCCATTGACACCCAGAATACCTAACATCCGATTATATGATTTGGAGCTAAGTCTCCCCCATCAGTCTCCAAAACCCAATTAAAAAGAGAGTTAACTGTCACGTTAATAAAAAAGAAGGTCAACGTAGGTTAACTATCTCGTCGGTATAATTAATAGGGATGGCAATGGGTCGGGTCGGGTTTTTGGGCCACCCGACCCGACCCGAGAAGAAAGGGTTTTTCACCCGTGACCCGACCCGACCCGACGAAATTAAGGTTTCACCCGACCCGACCCGAATATATGACTTAGAAATCCGACCCGACCCGACCCGAAATAATAATAATAAAAAATTTATTCAATGAAAACAGTGACTTAATTGAAAAAAATTATATATGGAGGGACATTATTGTAATTATCCCTAAATATATAGGATAAAATTATATATATTTTTCGGGTCGGGTCGGATTTTTTTCACCCTAAACTCGACCCGACCCGAACAGTACATTTAAAAAAAACCCGACCCGACCCGACCCAAACCCAATTTTTTTTTAAAAAAAATCCGACCCGATCGGGTCGAGTCGGGTCGGAACCCGTCAGATTCGGGTTGAGTTGCCATCCCTAATAATTAATGAAAGGTTGACGATAGGGAAAGAAATTAAAACGAACTAAAGTTCAATAATTATATTATAAGTTTTAAAAATTGGTGATTAAAATGAAAACATTATAAAAATTTAAGTATTATTTATTTACTTTACCCTTAATTTTTTTTACAATTGATATTGTATAAATTTAGATTGCCTACTAAGTATTCAAACTTTACTTTATAAATTCAAATTCTAATTCCATACAAACACTGTTGAAAAAAATCCTTGTATTTATTTATTAAGTTATTCACTTCAATTCGAAAATTGAAAAAGGAGATCGAACGGCATGCTAACGGGAATCCGAGACAGAAAGGAGAAAAGATAAGAAGGAAGAGAAGACAAGACAAGAAAAAAACAATCTTTGTCTTCTGCAAAGGAGTAGATTATCGCTTGGGTTTCATAGTATTACCAAGCAAGCCCTAGAATCGTAGGGTTTAGGCGAGAAGGAGGACTGTTAGTTTGGTGGGAGCTTAAGTCCCTGGGCAACAACCACCAGCGACTATTGGGTATTTTCGGAGTTCGGGTTTTTCGAAGACCTTAGTTAGATTCAAAGGAGAAAACCAAAAAAGTTATGGATGGCGGGCGGAGATTAGCGGTGAGCCCAAGGCCTTGCAGTGGACGGAGAATAGTCGCATCGAAGAAGAGAGGGAGAGCGGATGGCTTTGTTAACAGCGTCAAGAAGCTTCAGCGAAGAGAAATTTGTTCCAAACGACACCGTGCTTTCTCCATCACCGACGCTCAGGAGCGCTTCCGCAACATCCGCTTGCAGGTTCTTTCTTTTATTTAACCTAACCCTACTCTAATTATTTCATTATTGCTCAATTTTCTCCCTCTATTTACTATTGCAATTAAAGTTCGATTTGTTTTCTTTTTATGTTCAATTTACGTCAGAAATCAGCTTTCGAATATAAGATCTAAGTTGAGGTTCTCAGGCTTTCTTGATTACAACTCAAAGAAAATTGACCATTTAAACAATAGTTGCAATAGGAAAAAAAAGGAAGCTCTACCTTTGCATTATTAGGGTTCAACTTAGTTTGATACTCATAATTTCTGTTTAAACTAGTTTACACACCAATCACAGTTACAGCTTTGGTACATAGTAGATGACTAGAGTTTAGCACCCCACCCTTTCAATGTTACCTTACTATTGCTACAAACCTGATTCAGTTTTGTAGTTCTTTAAAATGTATTGATATTTATATTTATGACTGTTTAAGTTTTCAATATGATTAATAGCAAAAGAAAAAAGTTTTAAATGGTGGAATTTTGTGTAAAAAAGATTCCCGATGTCGATTTTACTATTTCCATGAATGATAAAGCGTATTTCAGAATCATAATACGACCATGAAGACTACAAAGGTTCAAATATAGATTCTTCATTACAATAAGAATATAAGTTTGAATACATAGGTTGATTGTAAACTTAGATTCTTCATTTCTATTTTCTGGTATTCAGACAATTATGATAAAATCCTTTTAAACCTGTTCATCTTTGGTTGAACTGTGATATTTGTACTTATTTCTACATTAAGTAGGAAGGTAGAGGACATTTCTTTCCCTTTGGTTCGCTTGAAGTCTTTCAAGCAAAAGGATTAATTTGAAAGTCGATAGGTGGTCTGTTACTTGCGTAGCCACGGGCAGATCTTTTCATTGCTGGTCTTGTTGAGATTTCTTATTAAATTGCTGTTGGTGACATATTGCATATGTATACATAGGAGGAATATGATACTCATGATCCAAAAGGACATTGTTCAATGGTATTACCATTTCTGAGGAAGAGATCAAAGATTATAGAGATTGTAGCTGCACGGGACATTGTCTTTGGTCTTGCCCAATCTGGTGTATGTGCAGCATTTAGTCGAGGTGTGAACTGTGCTTTACCTTCTAAACATGTTTTCGATGGCCTTTTCATCTTTCTATCTGCATCAAGAATTAAATTGGGGATATTGATACTTATTGCTTTTGGATGCAGAAACTAATCATAGAATATGCTTTCTAAATGTCACTGCTGATGAAGTTATACGAAGCTTGTTTTATAATAAAAACAATGACTCGCTCATCACAGTCTCAGTTTACGCATCAGACAATTTCAGCTCTCTGAAATGCAGAAGCACAAGGATTGAGTATGCCCATCCTTTTTAACCTCTTTAGAACCATTGTCTTATCCCAATTTGATCTGAAAAGATAAACAAGGGAAAAATAAAGAAAAACATGAAATACTGCATTTGGGCACCCTTTGTTTCTGAAACAATTTTGTTTGATGGGCAGATACATACGAAGAGGCCAACCCAATGCTGGTTTTGCTCTTTTTGAATCCGAGTCACTGAAGTGGCCTGGTTTTGTTGAGTTTGATGATGTAAACGGGAAGGTGCTCACCTATTCTGCTCAGGATAGGTAAGTACTCACCTATTGAAATTTGAATGTCCTTTTGTGCTAAACTATAATAATCAGTTAACTAGATTTCTGAGTTTGATATATTATATATATTGTTTTTGTCTTGTCCTCAGCATATACAAGGTGTTTGACCTAAAAAATTACACAATGTTATACTCCATATCAGATAGAAATGTTCAAGAGATTAAAATCAGGTAATGATCCTTTCATGATGGTTATATCTTCCTACGACAACAAAGATTCATTCATTGATAGAAAACGAAAGCTTTTTTATTCTTGAACGTGTATCAACTGTTTATACATTATGCATTTTATTCTTGAAAGAACTTTCTTTTTTATAAGTATCAGTGTTGTCTAGTCCAAATAAACTTTTGCCTTTGTAATGGAGATAAGAAGTTGGTACCAATAGTAACAACCAAATGGTGCCTTAACTTTTTTACTTTAATGGTGTCACTTTATGTAATTGACTTCGTTTCCATCATTTCCATTTTACAGTCCAGGGATCATGTTATTAATTTTCTCTAAAGTTGGTGGTCATGTTCCTCTTAAGATTCTTTCCATAGAGGATGGTACCGTTCTCAAATCTTTTAGTCATCTTCTTCACCGGAATAAGAAGGTGGATTTCATTGAACAGTTCAATGAAAAGCTTCTTGTGAAGCAGGAAAATGAAAACCTCCAGATTCTTGATGTAAGTATCGTTGTGAGTATTCATTTATTCCATTCTTAAACTATAAAGTTCGGAAGCTAAAAAAAATCTTAAATTGTAATTGTGCAGGTCCGCGATTCTGAGCTAACAGAAGTTAGTAAAAATGAGTTTATGACCCCATCAGCTTTTATATTTCTGTATGAGAACCAGTTATTCCTTACATTTAGAAATCGGACAGTGGCTGTGTGGAATTTCCGTGGAGAACTTGTAACTTCATTTGAGGATCACCTCTTGTGGCATCCTGACTGCAACACTAATAATATATACATCACAAGTGATCAAGATCTTATTATCTCGTACTGCAAGGCTGATTCTGATGATCCATTATCTGAAGGAAACGGTTTGTATTCTCTCTTCAAATTTCTTACTTTGCTCTGATGTATTGCTAACATAAAGATTATAGAAATAAAAAGTAGAAATCAACCTTCAATTGTATAACAGGAGGGGATGTCATTGTATAGTTATTTAGAAACATAGGAAGTTTGGAAATGATCATTTGTATTTGTTTCACCGTTGTGCGACTAATGAATTTGATTATGGGTTGTGGCAGCTTCCATTAATATCAGCAATATATTGACCGGGAAATGTCTTGCTAAAATAAGGGCTAGCAATAGTTTACCTGTGGAAAAACAATGCAGCTGCAGTTCGAAAACACAGAGCGATACTTCAAGAATTAGAAGCACGGTTGCAGAAGCATTAGAAGATATCACTGCCCTTTTCTATGATGAAGAACGCAACGAGATTTATACGGGTAACAGGCTCGGTCTAGTTCATGTATGGTCTAACTAATGGTCTGACTTTGATTAGGATTTTATTAATGTAATATTAGTTGAGTTTGTTTGTGAATGAGGGCATTGTGATTCTCATGGAACTTTACCATTATTAACTGTTATTGTATCAGAAATTCATTTAGTTTGTGTTCTAAATGATCTCATCATGTATATAGCGCGTGTATGTGATGCGAATAAGGGAGGGCATAAAAGGGCATTTCCAGGGTTGTGCGGTTGAATTGCCCATCTAGCTCAGTTTGGTAGAGCACAAGGCTCTTAACCTTGTGGTCATGGGATCGAGTCCCACTGAGGGCAATTCATAACGGAAGACTTTCACGGAAGTTGCTCTTAACCTGGCGTTGGGAGCAGTCTACTACCCTACCTCTCCCTTATCCCACTACATATGGAAATAGGGTCAGCTAAATTTTTTAGGCAAGCCAGCATGCCAGAGCAACACGGAAAGATGAAGGTGATGAAATGAAACATTTTGATGAAAAAAGTGATGAAATGAAATAATTTTTTTTCTTTACTTCCACGTCAACCTTAAACTATCAAGTGATCATATACATGGATCGAATTGTTAGAAGTAGAACTCAAGTGATAGTTGTTTTCTTTCAAGATTTTGGGTTCGAGTAATTATGTCTACATGTTGTGTTGTTAATATTGTCAATTGGTTAAAAAAATCATAAACATATATTACCTTAAAATCATTTTATATCATTAAAAAAGTTTACAAAGGTTGCCCTTAACATGAAGAATCATGCGCAAGAAAAGACATTGTTGTCTGATGGTTTTGAGCATAATTTGAGTTCTCATGAGCTCCGGGCTGGTATATTTGCTATTCATAATCTTCCATGTATATTTTCTGTCCAACTGTTTTCAGTTTCTCTTATATAGTTGGTTGTAGGTAAAAAAACGTAGACGGAAATTGTTTTAGTGCTTCTGTCTCTTCTTTGCTCAACTTTATGGGAAATACCAAAATATTTATGTAAGATTAACATTGCTCGAATCTTCACAAAATCTCATTAAAAAAGCTGTCAAAATCAGGATAATAGAATACTTTATCGTTTCATTTCATTTTATTGAATTAATTTACAATATATTTATTCATACAAGAAATCTAAAACTGATTCACTAACGAACTACCCACCCAACTAACTGTACAACAACATAATCACACCCAACACTCCCCCCAAATTGATGATTTGAAGATGTTTTAACCCCCAACTTGAAGACAAGATAATATTGTTGTCGTCCAAGAGTCTTTGTCATAACATCAGCAAACTGTTCTTCTATTCTTACATGTTTGGTTTGTATATCTCCCCTTTGAACCTTTTTTCTGATAAAATAGCAATCTATTTCCTTATGTTTTGTCCTTTCATGATGAATAGGAGTCGCAGCCATTGTAGTGCTACCTTTCTATCACAAAGCAACAGTGCAGGTTTAATATTTTTCACCCGAAGTTCATCTAATAGTCCTTGTAACCAATCAATTTCGGCAAGATGGCTTGAGTGTTACTGAACTTTTTCATACTCTGTCAGGTCTGTGGCAGCAGCTTGATCTGTATGAGGTTCCTGATTGGGAAACTCCCAAGGATACAACCTTGTACAAACAAAAACAAGCCCAAAGGCGGGTCTTTCAATTTCTTAATGGCCTGAACGCTGACTGGGATGTTGTGAAAGCTCGAATTCTTGAAAATAAACATGCTCTTTCCCTTTGGGAAGTCTTGGCGGAAGTCAGACGAGAAGAGAGTAGGAGATCTTTGATGCTGCCTTCGGTTCCTCTCGCTGAAAATTTTGCCTTGGTTACTCAGTCATCGTCCTCATCTCGGACTAAGAAGGACCGATCTATTTGTGATTTTTGCAAGAAAGTTGGACATTTGAAGGATCAGTGCTGGAAGCTTCATGGTAAACTTGGCGACTGGAAACCTTCTTCCTCCCAGCCGCCTCCCGAATCCCATTCGAAAAAAGTCAACCCTGTGAGCAATTGTGTTTTTTCATAGGAACAAATTGTTGTCCTCCAAAAGATGTTCAGTAGCATGGGAGACTCTAATAAGGCCAATATTGTTCTGACCAAAGTAGAAGGTACACAACATGATTTCTTCCCTATCGCTTTTTTAGCCAGTCAAAATGATCCCGCCTGGATTATCGACTCAGGGGCCTCTGACCATATGACTGGTAACAAAACATTGTTTTCTACGTTTGTTCCCTCCTCCTCTAAGCAATCTATTAGAACTACAGATGGGTCGTTATCTCCTATAGCGGGTTCTAGTTCAGTTATTCTTAATAAGGATATTATGCTTGAGGGTGTTCTTTTTGTTCCAAATCTTAATTATAACTTGTTGTCAGTGAGTAGACTCTCTAAGGATTTGAATTGTTGCTCCCACTTTAATGATAATGGCTGTAGGAACTGGATTCGAAGAAGACGATTGGCAATGCTAGACTGCACAATAGACTCTACCTTCTTTATGTGACTCTTTTTTTGCCTTCTTTAGCTTTCTATAGTTCTGTTTCTTCTTTAGACCAATATGATCAAATAATTTTTATGGTATGCTAAACTCCTTTCTTATTTGTTTATTAATAAAAAAACCCGCAGTTGTTTAATTGTAATGTTTGTCCTCTTGCTAAGCAAACGAAATTCTCTTATCTCCCATCTACTTATAAACCGTCGCATCCGTTTGCTTTAATTCACAGTGACATTTGGGGGCCCTCTAGAGTGAAGAATATTAATGGGTGTCAGTGGTTTGTATCCTTCATTGATGATCATAGTCGAACAACATAGACTTACCTAATGAGAGATAAATTTGAAACTATGTCTATTTTTGAATGGTTTTATTCTATGGTTGAAACTTAATTTAAGAGTCAAATTAAAATATTCAGTCTGATAATGGGGGAGTGTTCTTTTCTAATGCTTTGGTGTATTCTTTGCGAAAAAAGGCATCGTTTATATTAGTTATTGTGTGGATACACCGCAATAGAATGGAATTGCGTAATGCAAAAATCGATATTTATTGGAGGTGACTAGATCATTGTTAATTTCTGGGAACTTGCCAAAATATTTGTGGGGAGATGCCTTATTAACTGCCAGTTATCTTATAAATCATCTACCTAGTATGGTTCTTTAGTTTCGAACACCTAGAGATGTTTTCTTAGAGTGTTTTCCTTCTTTTAAACCTCTTTCCTTTATTTTACCTCTTCGGATCTTTGGTTCCATTGTTTTCGTTAAGAATATAGATCCTTCTAAGTCTAAATTGGATCATCGGCCTCTCAAGTGTATTTTTGTGGGTTATTATTCTCTTAAAAAGGGCTACAAGTGTTACTAACCTCCTACTAATTTTTTTGTTTCCTTAGATGTTACATTTTTTGAACAGGATTCTTATTATTCCAAGGTTGCAATTCAAGGGGAGACTTGGACGAAATTTCAGCCTAGTCAGGTATATCCATTCCATATTTCTTCTATACCTTCAGATGTTTTACCCACTGCGTCCCGTAAACATACCCTTGTTCATTCTCCTACTCCCTTTACTACTCTTTTACCAACACCATCCCTTTTTTCATCTCCTACAACTATAAAGACTCATAAACAACTTAGAGTTTATACTAGACGAAAACAAATCATTCCAAGGCCATTTTGTAGTCTACTACTTGTCGAGAGTTGGATTTCAGTCCAGTTGCCTTAGAAGATGATGGTGGTAAGGAAACTTCTCTTGGTTTGTCGAATACGGACGATTTACCTATTGCAAAAAGAAAGGAAGTTAGACAATGTACTAAATATCCTATTCAGAAGTATGTTGCTTATGATAACTTAATGCCTTCATTTAGAGCTTTTATAGCCTGTATTGATAAGGAGGAAATTCCGACAATCATTGAAGCTGCCTTGAAAGACCCTAAGTGGAATAGAGCTGTTGTTGAGAATAATGACACTTGGATCGTTACCGATTTACCCCATGGCAAGAAATCGGTTGGCAGTAAGTGGGTTTTCACGATTAAGTATAACTATGATGGTAGTATACAGTTGTACAAAGCCAAACATGTAGCTAAGGGTTTTGCAAAAACCTATTGCATTGACTGTAAAGAGACTTTTGCACCAGTAGCAAAACCGAATACTGTTAGAGTGCTCTTGAGTCTTACGGTGAACAGAGATTGGAGTCATCACCAACTTGACATAAAGAATGCTTTTTTGAATGACAAGTTAGAAGAAGAAGTCTACATGAAGATGCCACCTAGAATGCAGTCAAAACTAGGAGGTAATAAGGTTTGTAAACTTGAAAAAACACTGTATGGTTTAAAGTAGTCTCCAAGGGCCTAGTTTGACAGGTTCACCAAGGTCCTTATAGAGAATGGGTACAAGCAGTGTTTAGGCAGAGTATAGAGCTTTAGCATTGGAAATCTGTGAAGGCATATGGTTGCTACGACTACTAAAGGAGTTGGACATAAAGTATGAAGGAAACTTAGAACTCTTCAGTGACAGTCAATCAACTATTCAAATTGCAAACAACCCCGTCCATCATGATCATATTAAGCATGTGAAAATCGACAGACATTTTATTGAAGAAAAAGTGAATGGTGGGATAGTAAACTTGACTTGTGTTCCTACAGAGGAACAACTAGCAGATGTTCTCACTAAAGCTCTATCCAAACAAGTTTTCGAGAAGTTTCTATCCAAGTTGGGTTTATACAATGTATATACTCCAACTTGAGGGGGATTGTAAGTTGTTACAATTATAAATATTAGAGTTTATTTGTAATTAGTGATAAAGATAGGATCTTATCTTTTAATAACATAAGATAAGGTTAGTATTTTAAATAACTCCTAGTTGTAGTGAAACTCTTGTAACCTAAGTCCTTAAATAGACTGTGATTCATCATTTGAGATATATAAAAATATTCACTATTCTCGCGAGTTTCCGCACACCACACTTGGGGGTTTTGGTAGGAAATGGAGATCGGCTACGCAGCGAAGGGAGTGTTCGAAATCTAAAGGTAAAAGTTCAAGACGGAATTGGTAATCGACTTTTATGTGCTGTCATCGAAAGGCACAGAGATGGTGTTAGGGGTGGCTTGGATGGCCACTTTGGGTCCAATTACAATGGATTTTTTAAAACTTACATTCAAGTTTAATTTCGCTGGGAAGGGACACCAATGGCATGGGGAGTTGAGTTTAGGACCACAACAAGTTCAATATTAATGTCTACGACAAATGAACGACACCAAAACTATAGCTGAAACAAGTGGAGACAGGGGCGAGTGTAGAGAATACCAACGAAAAGGACGAAATGTTGGAGTTATTGAATGGGTTCAAGGACGTTTTTGCTACACCGGAGGGGTTACCAGCAACGAGAAATACAGATCATGCCATTCATTTAGAACCCGGAAAGAAACCAGTGAATGTTAAACCTTATAGGTATCCTCACTTTCAAAAGGAAGAAATTGAGCGGCAAATTGGTCGAATGTTAGAGACTCAGATTTTTCGCAAGAGTAACAGTCCATTCTCATCACTCGTGGTGTTAGTCAAGAAGGACAGGACCTGGAGATTGTGTCGATTATTGCGCACTAAATGCAATCACGATCAAGGATAAATTTCCCATTCCAACGGCTGATGAATTGGGAAACGCGTGTTTCTTTTCCAAATTAGATTTTCTGGCAGGTTACCATCAGATACGGTTGTGCCCGGGGATATGCATAAAACAACGTTCGGACACACGAGGGACATTACGAATTCCTCCTAATGCGGTTCGATTTAAACAATGCCCCATCTAAATTCCAAGCTACCATGAATGAAATTTTTCAACCATTCTTACGCAAATTCGGACTAATAATTCTTAATGATATATTCTGGTGTTTAGTCAAGACTGAAAGATACATTTGGTTCATGTACGAACAGTAATGCAGGTGCTTAGAGATCACAGGTTAGTAGCAAAGCGACACATTTGGTCAAAGCAAAGCGCGGTTGCAAGATGGAGGCAATATTTATTGGGGAATAAATTTGTGATCATCACCTATAAAAAATCGTTAAGGGAACTTACGCAACAGACTATTCAGACGCATGAACAGTAGCAATGGCTTGCGAAGTTGATAGGTTATGACTTTGAAGTTCGATATCGTCCGGAAAGATTGAACGTGGCAGCTGATGCGTTGTCTAGAGAATCCACTACAATGTTGATGTCTCTATCTCAGCCTATTCTTAGTATCATTGATGATATCCGACGAGCTTGCGAGATGGATTTTGAGTTACTCCATACCAAGCAACAAATTGATGAAGGAAATGGACAGTATTTGGTATAATCCAAGATGGCTTGGTGTTAAACAAGGGACGAATAGTGATACCCAATGAGAATGTGTTGAAGTCCCTTCTTCTAGTGAATTTTATAGCTCGCCTATTGGGGTCATGCGGGAATCTTGCGCTCTTGGCAGCGATTATCTGCCAATTTTTGTTGGAAAGGTATGCGCATGGATGTAAAAAAGTCTACCAACGGATGAAGAGGGAGAGTGTGACTCCTGCCGGTTTACTTCAACCACTCTCTATTCCGGACCAAGTTTTTAGAGATGTCTCGTTGGATTTCATTACTGGACTGTCAAAATCTAGTGGAGGGAAGCTATTTTGGTGGTAGTGGATCAACTCACAAAATACGATCATTTTTTGCGTTGCCTCGACATTTTGACGAAAAGTATGTAGCAAAATTAATGGTTCATGGTGTTGTTAAGCTGCATGGTGTACCTCGCACTATCGTCAGCGATCAAGATCCTATTTTCTTGAATGATTTATGGACAGAATTGGATCGATTATAGGACACCGAGCTTCGTATGAGTTCAGCCTATTATACTCAAACGGATGGACAAACCGAGGCTCTCAACCATTTCTTGGAGATGTATTTGAGATGCTTGACTGGGGATGAACCAAATCAGTGGGAAAATTAGTTACCATGAGCTGAATATTGGTATAATACTGCATATCACATGTCAGTTAGAATGACTCCTTTCAAGGCATGTATGGGCGAGATCCACCCACGATTGTGAAGTATTCAGCAAGCAGTTCACGTACCCAACATGTGAAAACTCATGCTGAAATGAGACGTAATCTTGAAGGAACTGAAACAGAACTTGCATCAAGCTCAAATGAGGATGAAAACTCATGCTGACAAAAATCGGCGAGAGCTCCAACTTGAAGAAGGCTCTTGGGCGTTTATACGGTTACAACCCTATCGACAACTCTCTCTGCGATTAAAGCGCCATCAGAAGTTAAGTCCACGATTCTTCGGGCCTTATCAAATACTGAAACCCATTGGAGTTGTTGCATATAAATTGGATCTTCCTGTTACTACCCGGATCCACCCTGTTTTCCACATTTCCCAATTGAAACCTTATAAAGATCAACCGCACCAACAGATTACACTGTTACCTTTGCCGGGAACTGCTTGTGATGATGACCAAGATGGATATGAGCTAAACCTCGAGGACAAGGTTCTCAAACCAGGAGAATGTGATGTTATGGAAAAGGGCGATAATGGAATAGATGAAGAAGAAGGAAAGAAAGAGTTAGTTACACAACAAGGAATGGATGTAGATAGCTCAACAACTAATTTTCGGGAAAGGCGCAAGAGCTCACGCGAGAGAAAAATACCCAAGGCGTTAACAGATTTCATCCTTTTCTAGAATTAAGGCTACGGTATAAATAAGAAAGAACGATGTAGTTCATGCATGTTGGTTGATAAAAATTCTGCTCTCTTATGTTCTCTTCTTATGATAATACACTATGCCGACGTAATTGTTCGGAATTCGAATTTTTTAAAGAGAATAACATTCCTTATGGAGCCATGTACACCCGCCCATGTTTATTACAATACACATACATCTTGTAAATACAATTGTTCAAACTTAAAATCTTTCAAAAAAATTATATTTTTAGTTTTGTTGTGCAGTATATAGTTTACATAATGGAGTGTTGGGAGCATTTTTCTTGTCTTTACATGGCTGGCTGTCCATTGTTCCCATATGTAATAGGGTAAGGGGAGGTAAGATAGTAGGCTTCCCTCAACACTAGGTTGAGAGCAGCTTTCGTAAGAGACCTCCAAATTATGAAATACCCTCCATGAGATTCGATTCCACTACCTCAAGGTTAAGAACCTTATGCTCTACCAACTGAGCTGGATGGTCATTTCTTGTCTTTACATAATAGTGGCAAATAATTATTTTTTCGAGCACTTTTCACTTTACTGCTTTTATTCATTTCCACTCATAAATTATACTTTGGTTTTTTTTTTTAATTCTGGTATCTGATTTTCTAAACTACAATTATAACTATAACTAATGTATTCGTATAATTGTAATAAAAAATTAGTTAGTATAATGTAAAAACGAAATTATATATGTGCATCTTATAAACCATAATTAATAATTACAAAGCATAAAGGGGAATGCAATTGTTGTAATGATGTTATGAGTGTTGGGAATGAGAATTGTAATTATTTAGGCCCATTGAAATTAAATAAAATATACTGGTAAAATATTTGAGTATTTTTTTCTCGGTAAACAGTTTTATTAATTAGCTCAATATGCCATATATAAGTTTATTTTAGGATTTACGGTATTTATTACAGTTTTCAACGAACTCTTCATGTCGAGGTGACGATTTTGTTTAAATAATATTTTTTATTCAATCTCATCACGTCGAGGTGACGAGTTCAAATAAAATATATTTTATTAAATTTTTATCATATGAGATAAAAATTTGAAAAAAAAAATATTTTTTTATTAAAATTCATGAACTCGACGTGACGAGTTTCAAGTCACTATAACAAATTCTGTAGATTACTAAATAAATTACTTTGTATCGTATTAGACTAAATAATTAACTCGCCCATGATATTGGGCTAAAATTACCCAATGTTTGTCTATAGTTAGGCCCATTGACGGTTTTTAAGACGAATAAATCACAATGTTTTTTATAAAACATTTAAATTACTCATAATTTTTTAAGTCTTAAATTAAAAGTTATTTCATGTTTGATATTAAAATATTTTAAATATTATAACAAATTAAAATAACGATACAAATCTGTTGAAAACATTTTGATGTTTCGATATAACAAATTAAGATAAATAAATTTTAAGATTTTACAAAAGATCTTTTCAAGTATATTCGATATAATTATTCAAATATCAAAATATTACTCAAAGTCTTTTATAGTTCAATTTCAATCCTTACTAAAGTGTAAAGTTGTGTTTTATACTTAAATATTTTTGAAATAATTTTCACAAAGTATTTCGAATAAAAAACGAGCCTAAAATCAATTTTTCAAGTAAGTGTACCGATGCATAAATCAATGCATCGATGCACCCTTGTTTTAATTGAACATCGAATATCTTTTGTGTACCGATGCACATACCATGCATCGATGCACTCCATGTATTATTAAAACATCGAATTGATTTTATGCACTGATGCACCCCAGCTATTTTAAAACATCGAAGCAGATTTGTGCACCTATGCAAACCCTAGTGCACTGATGCACTTGGTCAGCCAATTGTCGAAAGATTTGAATTTTACACTTGATGTATCGATGCACCTTGACTATGCATCGATGCACACATGCTTCCAACTAATTTTATTAATTATTTTCACACTTAAACGGTTCTATTGACTCCACTAATCATCTCCAACGTTCAGAATCAATTGAAGGAGTATTTAATCAAGCTTTGAAGCCATTGATCAATAATAAGAAACAACAATAAACAAGAATCAAGAGAGAATCGAAGAGAAAGTATCAAACCTCAAGTTTGAGCACTTTCAAACCTATTTCATTCAATATTCATTTTTGCTTTCAAGAACACTCATTGTGCTCAATTGTATTATTCTTGAGTGTTCTTTGTTCTAGAATTGTGCAAACACATTTGCCTTGTGAGGTTTTTCATTAAGTTTGCAAATGTGTAATCTTCTCTTTGAGAAAGAATGTTCTCAAGAATTGGGGTATATTCTTGAGGGAGTTGTAAGGTTATATCTTTGGCCTAAAAAGAAAGAACAAATTAGTGAATTTGTTGGAAAATCCTTAGTGTGGATAGCTAAGGTAGTAGACGTAGACTTTGTTTGAGAAAGTCGAACCACTCTAAATCGCTGTGCAATTACTTTCCATTTTCTGCAAAAGCTTCCACCAAATTTTTAATTGCCAATTCACCCATCTTGGCCAATTCCATCGATCGATTAACTCAACAATTGGTATAAGAGCTTGACTCATTTGAATGTTTAATCGCCTCTTGAGTAGATCCAAGAAGAGTTACATCACTAATCAAGCATCAATGGCCTCCACTTCAAACTCTGACTTCGGTCTTGATTCATTTCCAGTTAACAAGCCTCATTTCTTCAATGGAGCTAATTATGCTTATTGGAAGAATATGATGATGTATTTCATTCAAGCAAGTGACATGGGAGCATGAAATATTATAAAAGATAGATACATCAAACCTTCCACTCATCTAAGATTGTGGAGTGAAGGAGAAACAAGAATGTTCCAGCTCAACTCCAAAGCCATCCACATTATCTTTTGTGCTCTTGGACCGGATGAATACGGGAGAGTTTCATCTTGTACAATCGCCAATGAGATATGGGATAAACTACAAGTCACTCATGAAGGCACCGACGAGGTTAAAGAATTTAAAATTAGTCTTCTAACTCATAGCTATGAAAATTTCAGGATGAAACCGGATGAAGACATCAAAGCTATGAAAGATAGATTTTCCAAGATTGTCAATGGTCTCAAATCATATGGAGATATCATTCCAAATGAAAAGCTTGTGAGGAAGTTGGTTTACTCACTTCCAAAATCGTGGCAATCAAAGAAGACGACAATCATCGAGGCTAAGAACTTAAAGTCCTTAACTCTTGAAGAACTAATCGGTTCACTCCTCACTCATGAAATGATGCTTCAAGATGAGGTAGACATCGATAAGATTGACGAGACACCAAAAGAGAATGAGAAGAAGAAGAACGTTGGAGTTGCTCTCAAATCTACAAAAGATGAGAGTGATTCGGATGAAGATGAAAATGACGAGGAAATTTCATTATTTGCCAAACGGTTCAGAAAATTAATGAGGCCCAGCCGATGAAGAAAATTCAAACGAAATGAAGGCTTCAAAACTGAACCAAAGGAGAAGGACCCGATCATTTCCTACGAATGCAAAAATCCGGGGCATGTCAAATACGATTGCCCTCAATTAAAGAAAAATGGTCAATTCAAGAAGAATCACAAGGCTCATGTGGCTACATGGAGCGATGAAGAAGGCTCCAACGAAGAGGAACAAGAAGTAGCAAACTTGTGCTTGATGGCATTCGAGGAAGATTCTAAGGTAACCTCTAATTCATTCGATTCGGATGAATTATCTTATGATGAGTTATTAGAGGATTATAATGGGTTGACTTCGGATTATAAGACTTTATTTTCAAAATACAAAAAATGATATTTCAAAATTAAAGAGTGAAAATAGTCTTATGTCCAAAACCAACAATGATCTTGAAAGTAAAATAAAAAATTTGCAAATCAAACTAGAAGAGTTTGAAAAGAAAAATTTTGATTTGCAAAATTTACTTTCAAAGGTCAATGATGATCATCAAAATAAAATTGATGATCTTAAAACTTCTTTTGATAAAGTTGGAACAAAACGTTTTGAAAATGGAGAAAATTCAAAATCCAACTTTGTTAGAAAAAGTTTTAAAAACTACAATCATAGAGGTCCCCAAAGAACCTCTAATAGAAAAATCGTTAGAAGTATATGAGTTCCTAAAGAACTCATTACTACTAAAGATAAGGATGTCCTACACAAATGGATACCTAAGGGGACTAGGATTTTAGAAACTAATGAATATGGACCCAAAAGAATTTGGGTACCAAAAATAAAAAATTAATCTATGTTTGTAGGAAAAGAAGCATTGCTACAAGGCACGAGAAAAAAAATTCAAACTCATGGTACCTTGATAGTGGATGCTCAAGACACTTGACCGGAGACAAAAGCCGGTTCATAGAGCTCAACTCCAAAAAAGGAGGAGAGGTGACTTTTGGTGATAACTCAAAAGGTCACATTGAAGGTATAGGCACTATATGTAATACCTATTCCATACAAATTAAGAATGTTTTATATGTGAATGGATTAAAACATAATCTATTGAGTATTAGTCAATTGTGCGATAAGGGATTCAATGTCATGTTTGATATTAATGGTTGTAAAGTCATTGACATTGCATCTAATCGGATTATGCTTGTTGGTCATAGAATAGGAAACATCTACATGGTGCATTTAGATTCTATAAATATGACTAATTTATGCCTAGTTGCTAAAGATGAGCATGATAGTTGGTTATTGCATAGGAGACTATGACATGCTAGTATGAGTGTTTTGCAACGACTAATTCAATGAGACTAAGTTAGAGGGTTGCCAAAGCTAAAATTTGATAATGATAAAATCTGTGATGCTTGTGCTAAAGGAAAACAAAAGCGAGTTTCTTTTAAATCCATTAATGACGTATCCACTAGTAGAGTATTACAATTGATCCATTTAGATCTTTTTGGGCCATCTAGAACTACTAGCTTGGGTGGAAAACAATATGCATTTGTATTGGTAGATGACTATTCTAGATATACTTGGGTTCTATTCTTAAGTACTAAAGATGAAGCATTAGAAAAATTCATCACGTTTTTAAAGGTAATCCAAAACGAAAAAGGTTACTCTATAACTAGTGTTAGGAGTGATCATGGAACTAAATTTGAAAATCTTGGATTTACTGAATTTTGTGATTCTAATGGTATTAGCCATAATTTTTCAAAATATTTTGTTAAAACAAGTTGCCAAAATATTTTTGTGCGAAAGCCACAAATACCGCTTATTATGTTATTAATCAAGTAATGATTAGGCCTATTTTGAATAAAACTCCATTTGAACTTTTTAAAAATAAAAAGCCTAACATTAGTTATTTTCATTCTTTTGGATGTAAATGTTTTGTTTTAAACAACGGTAAAGACAATCTTGGCAAATTTGATGCTAAAAGTGATGAAGGAATTTTTCTAGGTTATTCCTTAAATTCTAAAGCTTATCGAGTATTTAATAAAACAACTTTAGTTGTAGAATAGTCTATACATGTTGTTTTCGATGATAATCCCCTTCTGAGGAAGGATTCTTGTGTGAATGATGATGTAGGTATTATAAACATAAATGAAGTTGGAGAACCATCATCAAAGGAAGAAACGAAAGATGAGTAAACTCAAGATCCTCTCGAGAATCCAACCATTGAAGAAAGGGAAGTCTCTTACCCAAGGGAATACAACTATGTCAAGGATGGTGAAATAATAGGTGACCCATCCAAAGGGGTAACAACTCGATCTTCTCTTAGAAATATTTGTAATTATGTTGCATTTATCTCATGCATAGAGCCTAAGAATATTAAAGAAGCATTAAATGATGAACATTAGATTATGGCTATGCAAGAAGAGTTAAATCAATTTGAGAGAAGTAAAGTATGAACATTAGTTGAAAGGCCTAGTAATAAATATACTGTAGGTACTAGATGGGTATTTAGGAATAAGCTTGATGAAAGTGGTAATATAGTGAGAAACAAGGCTAGACTTGTTGCTCAAGGCTATACTCAAGAAGAAGGCATAGACTATGATGAAACATATGCTCCCGCTAGGATGGAAGCAATTAGAATGTTATTAGCATTTGCATGTTTCAATGAATTTAAATTATATCAAATAGATGCTAAAAGTGTATTTTTAAATGTTTTATTAAAGAAGTGTATGTGGAACAACCTCCTAGTTTTGAGGATTCAAAATTTCCAGATCATGTTTTAAATTGACAAAAGCTCTTTATGGTATAAAATAAACTCTTAGAGCTTGGTATGAAAGATTGCCTAACTTTTTAATTGAAAAAGGTTTTTCAAAAGGGAAGGTTGACACTACATTGTTTTTAAAGCATAAAGGTAAAGATTTATTAGTAGTTCAAATTTATGTTGATGATATAATATTTGGTTCTACTAATGATGTTCTTTGCCAAGAATTTTCTAAGATAATGCAAAGTGAATTCGAGATGAGCATGATGGGGGAGCTCTCATATTTCTTGGGACTCCAAATCAAACAAAGAAAAGATGACATCTTCATCAATCAAGCTAAGTACGTCAAGGACATGCTCAAGAAGTTTGGACTGGAAAATGGGAAACCTCACGACACTCCAATGAGCTCATCAACAAAGCTTGACAAAGATGGAGGTAAATGTGTGGATGTTAAATTATATAGGTCAATGATTGGCTCTTTGCTTTATCTAACCGTAAGTAGATCGGACATTATGTTTAGTGTTTGCTTATGTGCTAGATTTCAATCATGTCCTAAGGAATCGCATTTACTAGCTGTTAAGAGAATCTTTATATACCTTAAAGACACTCCTAGTTTAGGACTTTGGTATCCTAGAGACTCTAGCTTTAGCTTGCATGCCTTCTCTGATGCGGATTATGGAGGATGCAAATTAGATAGGAAAAGTAACTCCGGTACTTGCCAATTCCTTGGAAATATGCTGATTTCTTGGTTTTCCAAGAAACAAAATTGTGTTGCATTATCTACCACTGAAGCAGAATACATTTCAGTCGGTAGTTGTTGTGCACAAGTTTTATGGATGAAACAATAACTTTTTTATTATGGAATTAAAGTAGGTACCATTCCTATCAAGTGTGACAATACTAGTGCTATTTGTCTCACTAAAAATCTCATCCAACACTCTAGAACTAAGCACATTGAAATTAGACATCACTTCATTAGAGACCATGTCGGTAAGGATGTAGTTCTAGAATTTGTTGATACTTTGCACCAATTAGCAGATATCTTTACAAAGCCTTCAGACAAAGAAAGATTTTGGAAACTTTGGAGAGAATTAGGTTTAACTAACCTATCTTCACTTAGTGTTTAATTAATTTTAGCACTTTTAAGAATAAATGAAAAAAATACTTATAATTATAACTATTTTGATTGCATTCTTTGCTACTAGTTAAGGGGAGTTTATGATTCTTAGTGAAAATTAATTTTATGTTCAAATGTAGTTTAAGAATAAAATTGATTCATTGAACAAGATTAATTTTCAATATATGAGTTGCCAACACCACTAGAGCTAAATTATTTAGCATTTTAAGTGTTTAAAACGGATTTTTGACATTTTGTGCATGATGCATCGATACACCATAAAGAAGCACCGATGCACTACTTGAATGTGCATCGATACATCATGAAGAAGCACCGATGCACTACTTGAATGTGCATCGATGCACACTACCATGCATCGATGTATCCATCGGGTTTTGGGTTTAAAATGGTTATTTTTTTTATTTTTTATCAAAAACCCTATTCCCAAAACCTCCGTCGTTCGCCCCTCTCTCACCCTATACTCTCAAAATTGCTCCAAAACCAACGTTTTTGATCGGAAACTTCAAGCATTACATCTCCAAATCCTACTAATATCATTGAATCGTGCAAAACAACATCTCATTCTCACAAATCCAAAATTTTCAAGGTATTTTTCTAAAACCCCTATTTTTATCAAATTTTGATTTTAGAACTAGTTTAGATTAGTTCTAGGATGAACATTATATCGGACATTGATTGTTTAGTGTTTAGAAACTAGATTTTATAATCAATTTCATCAAAAACACTAAATTTCTCAAAAAAAAAAAAATAAGAATTTCGAAATAAAAAATATTTCAAAAATCTTTATTTAATTTCAAATTTGATGTTTCTGTTTTCATTATGCTGAATTGAAAACTACACTTCGATTTTTCAAACGTTGTGTTCAAAAATTTTCAAAAACTTTGCCCAATAGAATTTGGTTTATAGAACCTTGAATTATTACGGACTCAATTGAGTTTTGGGATTGTTTATATTGCATACATGTTTTTCAATTTGTAGGTTACCTATCTCATTCCATTCCTTAAACCATGTATAATCCAAAACAACCTAGGTCCTCTTCTAGTCGATCGAACCGACCTCCTAATCCTATTCCTCATCAACCTCAAAATCCAAACGATCCCAATATAACCATTCTAAACTCCTATTTTAATATGTCTGGTCGTCATAGAGAAGAACTCAACCATAGGTACATGGATTCTTTCCGAAAATACAAAATCCGGGAAGAACGTATTCCCTCTGTTCAAGCCATCGTAGATATCAACTTTTAATACCTACAAACTCTTAGGTCTTGGAAGTTTGATAAACTTTTTCACCTTAAACCAATTGCTATCATCAGTTAGTCCGTATTTTATACTCTAATGTGGTTTGTGTTCAAAATGCGCTTCGAAGTGCTACATAGGAATTAGATTCTATATTTTAGGAAAATAAATTTATATTGATTATGAAACGATCGCTACTCACTTTGGGCTAGATGACGATGGTTTATATAATGAGAAAGATATTGTGGCATATCTCTATCTTCCTAATGCTAGTGTTAGTACTTTACAGTCTCATCACGATCGATTCCTTCATTTGATGATCTCTTGGTGGTTTAGACCATCCGGAGGTAGGTACTCCACTCTTCGTGTCAGAGATTTTTGGTGGATACATTGTATCCATCATAATAGAAAGACAAATTTGCCACAAATCATTTTTAATGAACTAGTAGATACCATAAATGTAGTCCCATCCAAACATGTAGAAACTTTAGTTTATAGGTGTCTACTTAGTAATCTTTTTATCAAACTCGGTCTTAGAGTTTCTCTTGACAATCCCACCCCTCTTCAAAACCAAATCAATTTCATTTCCTTAAAGAAAGCTGATTGGAAACTTGATGAGGAAACTGGCCAATGGGTTTATCGACCCCATAAACAAACTCCAGGAGCCAGTTCTTCACGTGCTCCTCCTCCTCTGGCACTGGCTGCTGACGATAATCCAAGATTCAACAGCTTATGCAAGCTATTGACGAGGAAATACCCGACGATGATCCTCTGGCACCAGAATCGACACAACATGAGGGAGAAATGCCTCCATATTTTCGAACATTTATGGAGTCATTTGATCTCAGGTTTGCCTCCATGGAATCTCAACTGACTGAGTTTCAATAGGAGATGCGTGAACGTATAGATACTCTCACTCTTGAAGTGCGAGCACATTATCCTCCTCCCCCGACCCTCCGATGGAGTATATCTTTACTTGCCATGCTTTCTTGGTTTTAGAACTTGGATTGATAAACATTTTGATGTTCTTGGATTATTTTTATTTTGATGATTTTTTGTTTGGATTTATGTTTTGGTTGCTTGGATGCTTGAACTTACATTTATAAATATCTGGTTTTGGACTTATATTGATTTATTAGATTTTTGCATCATTTAGCATATGACCAATTTTTACCATTTCACATTTTTGATTATGAATATTGAAGGAACTAATGGCTAACATCTCTTTTGATTATGATCTTAGCAGCTTAAACTTTAAATTAATAAATCAATTGGCTTATATTTTCAAAATCTTGTTTAAAAACATTTTAGAGTTCTTTTTGATTTAACAAAAAGGGGAGAATATAGTAAGGGGGAGTATTTTTGAAAATTGATTTCAAAAGATTTTTTATCTTAAAATTACTCAAATGTTTTGTTATATCAAAAAGGGGGAGATTGTTGAAAACATTTTGATGTTTCGATATAAAAAATTAAGATAAATAAATTTTAAGATTTTACAAAAGATTTTTTCAAGTATATTCGATATAATTATTCAAATATCAAAATATTACTCCAAGTCTTTCATAGTTCAATTTCAATCCTTACTAAAGTGTAAAGTTGTGTTTTATACTTTAATATTTTTGAAACAATTTTCACAAAGTATTTTGAATAAAAAAAGAGCCTAAAATCAATTTTTCAAGTAAGTACATAAATCAATGCATCGATGCACCCTTGTTTTAATTGAACATCGAATAGCTTTTGTGTACCGATGCACATACCATGCATCGATACACTCCATTTACTATTAAAACATCGAATTGATTTTATGCACCGATTCAAAAGCCATGCATCGATGCACCCCGGCTATTTTAAAACATCGAAGCAGATTTGTGCACCGATACACACCCAGTGCACCGATGTACTTGGTCAGCCAACGGTTGAAAGATTTGAATTTTACCCTTGATGTATAGATGCACCTTGACTATGCATCGATGCACACACTCTCCCAACTAATTTTATTAATTGTTTAACACTTAAATGGCTCTATTGACTCCACTAATAATCTCCAACGTTCAGAATCAATTGAAGGAGAATTTAAACAAGCTTAGAAGCCATTGATCAATAATAAGAAACAACAATCAACAAGAATCAAGAGAGAATCAAAGAGAAAGCATCAAACCTCAAGTTTGAGCACTTTCAAGCCTATTTCATTCAATATTCATTTTTGCTTTCAAGAACACTCATTGTGCTCAATTGTATTATTCTTGAGTGTTCTTTCTTTGTTCTAGAATTGTGTAAACACATTTGCCTTGTGAGGTTTTTCATTAAGTTTGCAAATGTGTAATCTTCTCTTTGAGAAAGAGTGTTCTCAAGAATTGGGGTATATTCTTGAGGGAGTTGTAAGGTTATATCTTTGGCCTCAAAAGAAAGAACAAATTAGTGAATTTGTTGGAAAATCCTTAGTGTGGATAGCTAAGGTAGTGGACGTAGACTTTGTTTGAGAAACTCGAACCACTCTAAATCGTTGTGCAATTACTTTCAATTTTCTGCAAAAGCTTCCACCAAATTTTTAATTGCCAATTCACTCCCTCTTGACCAATTCCATCGATCGATTAACTCAACACAATCAAATCAAAATTTAATTGACAAAGCTCATAATATTTTTAATGTCAAATTAAATATTTGTTTATTTATGTGATTGAAGTTGTAGTTTAACGATTTAAAAATATGATTTTAACAACAAAAAACATGAAAACAAAAATTTTATAATTTGGAATTAGATTTTTTGTTGTTGTAAAATCAGTTCATAATTTGTATATCTATTGATGTTTATTTATTGTCTATATTCATAATTTGCAACCGTTTTTTCTATTGTATTGTTCTAGAATAATTATACCAACATTAAAAAAAATCTTTTTATCCCCCAATTTTTGTCGTACTTCTTTTAGGATTTGTTTGGTATGGAGAATAAGAATGAGAAAGAACGAAAAAAATTGTTAATTAAATGGTTAAGACTTAAAGTAAGAAATTAGATATAAATCTTAATCATTTAATTAACTAACATCATTCATATCAAATAAAACCATAATAAACTTCTTTAGAACAACACGACCAAAGTAGTTTACTTTAATCTCATAATTCCAAAATGGAACTAACATTTATTGTTGATGGCAAAGTATGATAGATAAAACTATCAAACCAACCTTTTAACAAGTACTTGAAAGGAAATAGAAAATAAACATAGCAACATATTATATTGTCTTACGTTGGGAACATAAAACTGAAATTAAAACATCTTTAAAACTTGAAGAAACTAAAACTTCTTTGATTTCTTACCCACCGGACGAAATATATCGATGAGATCAGAGGTGTTGCATCTGGGACATCTGGGTTCGGCTTCAGATACCATCACATACATGTAACAGTTAGAACATCCCATCACAATAAGTGACGGTAGTTCCGGCGTTGTGTCGCTAAATTCAACTTCTTCACTCGATGAATTCTGGTTGTTCACCGGCATGCATGACGATGTAGATATCGAAACTGACGAGATTTCCGGGCAACGATTTGAAGATAAACGATCCTTCAGACGTGATCCAAGTGGAGTCAATCGGAGATTCAAGTCCATGCGTTTCCCGATTTCTTCTTCAACGTTCTCCGTAAAATTCCTCTTTCTGACATCCCCGTTACGATATTCCTTAAAGACATTAAATCATTAAAAATGATAAATCGGAGTGAGTTTGTTACTAGGTATATCTTTTAAAAAAATTCGATTTACTTCATTAATCTTAAAATAAGAAAAAATTGATTAACCTACTATATAGAGAAAAAGATATATAAGATACCTCATTATTGTTTGGAGTTGGATTTGTGTTTGAGCCCTCCTCATTCTTCATAGGGAGATTATTTGGAGTTGGATTTGAGATTGAGCCATCCTCAGTTTTCATAGGGAGATTAGCAATAGAGTTGAGAGAAGTGATGCAAGGCTTAACATCTTCTGTGCAACTCTCTTGCTTGATGGGTGTGGCCATTGTTTGGAATAGAGAAAAATGATGGATACTTTCAACTTGTCTACCTACACTTTTATAGGCAAAACGGGCAGTGAGAGAACACAGTTTTTTTTCCTTCTAGAACAATGAGTTGGTAGAAAGTGGTCAATGATAATAATTTGGTAAGGATGGTAAATATTAATAACAATAATAGTAATATTATAAATCTTATTCAACAAATAATATATCAAGGAGTTATATTTAAATCCATCAGTCACGTGTTTGATGCGTAAGGAGTAACCGTAATTTTTATTTGAGAGGTTTTAGTGGTAAAACTGAATGTTATTCTTCTTAAAGAATTTAAGTTTGAGTAGTTGTATTAGCAAAATGTGTTTACATTATCAATGAATTGAGAAATTCTGAATAAATATTTTGTAATCACCACCTATTATTCAAACAAAATATTAATAATATGAAAAGATAAGACACTCATGTGATAATATTAATTATTATATATAAATTTTATTTTTCAATCACTTTTCAATTGAATAAGAATTCAATTAAATAATGACACCAATTCAATGAAACCTCCTAATATTATTATAAAATATTATTATTATACTATTAAACGCAAATTTATCTATGGTTAAGTTCAATTTTATAGGTAAAGACTTTAGTAGTATTTAGAAAATTAATTAAAATTGAATTTTTATGTATATGTCAAGTTTCATGTTCAAAAGAATGAGATAGATTGTCCATAAAAGTGAAAGAGTCTATTAGGATTATATTGGAAATGAGAGGAAATATCCAAAGTTTAAAAGTGATAGACATTAGATATTCTATTAGATATGTTTTTTTTTGGAAAAAGATAATAATTTTATGACAGGTGATATCGAAGTGATCTTTTGATTGTTCAATTTTACATCGAACGTCCCAACAAGTAAAGTAAGTTAGATGAACCAATCATGTATGTAGACTCGTGATAACGATACCACTATTTTAGATGGTAAAAATTATCATATCTCACTCTTCGAAAAGAGAGATGGACTACCTATGAGGGCGACACAATGTAGCATCAAAAAGAAAATGAAAGGTCTTAAAATTTAAAAATATTGATGTTACACACCTTATTAGACAATCTTTTGAGAAAAATATCATGGTACAATAATATATATATATATATATATATAATACATTAAATTAAAAATTATATATGGCACTTTACATTTAATAAAAAATTATGTATAATTTTAAAAGTTTTGTTACAGAAAATAATATAAGGTTTTAGAATCTAATGACTTAATGTAAGTTAATTAATTGTATTTCAATTTAACATGTGAACTTTAGTCTTATATATTTAGATTCATGGGGATAAATATGCTTATTTAGAATGTTCTTGTGTTTAAAAGAGCATGAGTAGCTTGAATTTTGTATAGAAATAAATAAAATTCAAATTTATGTATCATGAATATAAAAACAAAATAAGGAAGAATAAAATCTATTAAAATAATTAAAATATTCTTTATATTAAATTATGTCACATGATATTATAAATAAATCTTTTGATGGTTCGACTGAAGTCACTAATAATAATAAAATTACTATATTTTTTCAAGATGTATGTGTGTCATGTACTCCTAGAATTTGTTTCTCTTGACTCTAAAGAGGGTCATAGGAGCATCTTGTAGAAGAATACGATCTTCGATTTACAATCGGTCTACCCTCATGAGATTCATCATAGTTGATATGGGCTAGAGAGTCACAAAATAAAGATTAATTTAAGATCGTTCAAATATTTGTGTCTAGCAAGGATCAAATCCATGTCCTTTAGCCTTAATGACATCTTTGGTGCATCAATGTGTCCAATCGTCGCTAGAGATAAATCTCCAAGTTATATCCAACTAATCTTTGCTTTGTGATTCTTTTGTCACAAGTCATTGAAGTGAATCACTCAACAAGAAGTTAAGTGATTAAGGATCGTATTCTCCCTCTCCTAATCACTTTTAGGACCCTCTTTAGAGTCAAGAGATAAAATTTTAAGGTCACAATGATACACAAGTACCTTAAAAAATAAGAAAATTTTAATTCTCGAAGATTTCAACCAAACAATAAGAAGATTGTTCAACATATATAACTCGTTAAAAACTTTTAAGATTATATTAAAAATCTTAGCATAAATAAAGGTCAATATTCAATTGGATTGAGTAATTTTTTTTTGAGTTAATTGAATTGAATAATCTTATTTTATGGTTCAAACTATATTTGAAATTTTTTCAAGTCAAATCGAGTTTATAAAATTCAAGTTGAGTCAAATCAAGTCAAGTTTTGAGTTTCTCTTTAAATTTGATTGTAACTTTTTATAATATTATATTGCATATTGGTTTCAATTTAAATTACTTTCTCTAATCATATAAGATATACATATATGTTTTATCATATTTTTCTTTACATATGCTAGTAAGATTTGTAATATTATTTCATAAATCAATTAACATCTAAAATTATAAAATATATTTAGAATATTATTCTTAAATAAGGTGTTTTTGATAATAAAAAAAGTTATTAGAATATAAATGAGTCAAATAAATTGATGGAAAGAAAAATTTATAAAAGGTCAATCAAATTACCATATTAAATAAAATAAAACTAAATTATAAAAAGAATAAAGTTTTTAGCTTGTCGTTGATAATAGGAATTAAAGTAATATATGTATTTTATAGTGTTAATGGAGCTTGTGATTTAAATGGACTTAAAATAAATGAATAGCTGAAGAGATAAGGAAATTGTATAAAATTAAACTAAAAATAAAAATAAAAAATTTATTTTCAATAAGGGGAGTTTAAGATACATAGCTATTGAATAATAATGCAGAAATATATTGCTTAAATTTGGTCAATATAGACTTTAAATTAATGAGGAATCGAAGAAATCAATGATTAAACTGTAAAATAGAAAAATTTAATTTTTCGATTTAGTAATTTTGAACTTGAATTTAACTCAAAGACCAAAACTAAAATTCAAATTAATTTGAACGGCTAAATTAAAAAATAAATTTTTTTCGAATAATAAATTTTATTTATTCCTATATATGAATATATAACTTTTATAGAATAATAAATATAAATAATTAAACTTTATTAGGTGCGATTGCATTATTAAATTTCAGATATACATTTATAAACGTATCAGATATAAAGACAAAAATAAACAAAAACGTTACATGTGAATTTTTTATTTGAAAAATCATGTGGACCCAAAGTTAAATTCAATTAATTTTTATTTAAATCAATTAAATAGTAATAATAATTAAAATGAGTGTTATTATCTCTAAAAGTTTTAAATTCGAATAACTACAATCATAAAATTTATGCATTATCAATATTGAAATCTTTTTAAATAATAACCTACTATTTTGTAATCACTTAAATTATTAAATTTTTTTATTTAAGCATGAACTAAGCTACCTCGAATCCTCGATAGTAAATGTATTGTTGTTATTTCTTAAGGTCTCATGAGTTAAGTTATCTTTAAATAGATATTGTTTTGTATTTACTGAAGATTAATAAAAAATTATTTAAAATTTTTTTAAATAAAAATTAATTTGAGATAATTACAAGACATTATCTATTAAACAATAAATTGTAACCTTTTGATATTAAACACTCACACTCCTTCGAATCTAAATTCTCAAAAAATAATAATAATTCATTTATCACGGAATCCAATTTATGCATAGTTAAATATGTGAGAAAAGAGGGAGTAGTGAAACTGAAAAAAAAAAGTGCAAGACATATCAAAGTGGACCGGGAAAATGCCAAACGGAAAAAGGTCAGTAACGGTTATAATTGCAGAAACAAACAGAAAAACGGCAAATTCCCATCAGCACCACTTTATTTCTCCACCGTCACACTTTCAATTCAGTGGATTTCAGTAATTAATGGTTTTTATAGTCCCTGGTTCTATTCATACAGAAAGTTGATATTCATCTAGTCCTTTTCATTTTTACGAAAAGAGTAACGGTTATTAAGGGCCAACTCCAAAACCACTGCAATATAACTTAGGGTAAATTATATGATTAGTATCTAAACTATTAGTTTTATTCCATTTTGATACCTAAATTGTATTATTTTTAAAATTATATTTAACGTTTAATTTAGGTTTCATCTTGATACACGTCGTTAAAAATTTAACGGTGATATTGATATGTTACCACTAGACAATGTCATATCATCGTTAAAAAATAAAAAAAATGTCATGTCAGCGATTCTATTAATATTTTAGCTATGTGTATCAAATTGAAACTTAAACTAAACATTATATATGATTTTGAAAAAAGTAAAATTTAAATACCAAAATAGAATAAAAATAATAGTTTCGTCACTAAATGTGCAGATTATCTTATATTTTTCAATTTTATAATTTATATTTTTTTTAAATTAAATTTATGTGATTATATAATTATAATTTATACTATCAAACATGATAAAATTATAATATAATTATTTTCTGTCAGTTAAACATTTACATACATAATCACTATAATATAATTATATAATTATACCTTTTATGTAATTATATTATAATTTTAAGTTTATTTATTTTATTTTTTTTCTAAAAGAATAGATTTAAGAATTGAGCACAAACCAACTTACTTAAGTGGTTAAATGAATCATTGTCGTTCTTAGAGATCATAGGTTCAAGCACCAACAACTACAACAGGGAGATTGAGTTTCATTGTCAAATAACTTAGAGTATTCAGAACAAATACGACTTTATAATCACATTAGCTTAATAAAAAATTGAATTACCAATAAAGTTTGAGCCTTTCAGTCATACGAAAAAAAATCATTTAATTATAAAATATATAGTATTTTTAATATTTTATCTATTTATACTATCGTTCAAATTTTCTATTAAGTTTGTATAACTGGTTAATCAATTCCGAGTTTAATTAATAAGGATGTTTTATCTTTTTCTGCACTCTTATATATATATATATATTCTTTCTCACTCTATCAATAATAATTTGTTTATATTATTTACTATATTAATTGATTGATTTAAAAAATAATTTCTTAGCATTTTACTAATTATTATTATGTGATAATATTGAATATTCAAAGTACTATTAATTAACATGATAATATATTAATGTTAAACCAATTAATTTGAACATCATATCTTTTAAAAGTTTTATAAGAAATAAATTAGAAAATCACGTTGATATTTTTCATAAGAACTGGTAAAATTATGATAAATGTCTATTGTAAATTTAAAAATTGTAAAAATAAAAAGAATTATCTATTTATCACTATTTTTATATTATTATGAGAAAAATATAGTGCTAATATATCCGCTATTAATTCTATAATCTTAATCAATTATATCTAAAAGTATCTTTTTATAATTAATGTAAACATCACAGATTAAAATTATTTAGATCGAACCTATTGAGCGGTTTCATTTTAAAAGAGTGTTGTTTTTGTTAAGATATTAAACGAACTATCTGTAAACCTATGATAAAGAGAGAAAGCAAGGAAGAAAATGAAAATAACGGTTGAAGAAATATCAAGATTTTATTAAAAACACAAAGAATTTAGAGCAGTAATCTAGCTATTTATACACAAACTCCCAGGTCAATTAGAAACCTGGGGTAACCAACAACCTTAACTGCCTCGTAACAAACTCATGCAGATATGATGAAACCATAGCTGAACCATACTCTAACATTCTTCGTACACTTCAAACTTCTAACATCCCACAAGCTTCTCAAGCTTTCACTTCAAACTTCTCACCTAGCCTCTCAACATCGTTTTCTTTGAGTTGGGTGATCAACAAACGCTGTCTGTGTTTAAAAAATAAAGGAGCAGACAAAGGTTTTGTCAAAACCTTAGCCACTTGTTCAACTGTAGGGACCTCCTGAACCTGTAACTGACTAGCGGCAATCATCTCCAGAACAAAAAATAAATCAAGCTCCACACATTTGAACTTGGAATGAAGCAAGGAATTAGTGCACACGGCCACCGCGCTCGAATTATCACACCATAATGTAGGTGTACCATGAGGAACAACACGTAACTCCTGAAGAAGAGATGTCAACCAAACTATCTCTGCAGCCACACAAACCACGCTGCGATATTCAGCTTCGACGGTAGATCGCGCAACAACCTATTGCTTGTGAAAGCTCCACGAAACAAGATTTCCGCCAAAATAAACATAAAACCCCGAAGTAGAACGCCAATTATACAAGCCAGACCCCCAATTTGCATAAGCAAAACCAATTAAAGAGAGTCTAGACGAAGGCATGAACCGTAAACCAAAATCAATTATGCCCTGTAAATAGCGCAAAATCCGTTTCATGGCCTGGAAGTGAACATCAAGTGGAGCTTGCATGAACTGACATACTCGGTTGACAGCAAAGGCAATCTACGGCCGAGTAATCACAATATACTGTAATGCACTTACGATACTCCTATAAAGCACAACATCTTCAACAGGAGATCCTTCTGTGGTAGACAACTTACAGCTTGTAATCATGGGTGTAGGCAAGCTCTTAACACCTTCAAAACCACTTCTTTGCAACAGATCGCGAATGTACTTCTGTTGACTTAAAACAACTCCACCTGATTCGTTACATACTTCAATACCAAGGAAAAAAATTAGGAACGCCAAGATCTCTTAATGAAAATTGAACATTCAATTTGTCAATGACTAACTAAACCTCATCAGACCTATCTCCAGTAATTATTATATCATCCACATACAGTAACATATACACAACACTCTCAACAGACTTCCTAACAAAGAGAGATCATGTGGCTCAATTCGCTTCCACCTGGTGATATAACATCATGGAATGAACTTGCCCAAAAGTTCTGATTGCGATTTAATCCTCCCAACATGAATGCTAGATTGAGAAACAACATCACATCTTTCAAGCAATTGGAGGATGAGAACTTTTATGAAGCATAGGAGCAATTTAAGGATTTGTTGCGAAAAATGTCTGATGCATGGTTTTCAACATTAAACGCAAATGGAGATATTCTACAATGGACTTAACATGCAAACAAGAATGGTTGTAGATGCTTCTTCCAATGGAGCATTGTTGGACAAGTCCTACAATGAAGCTTATGATATCTTGGAGAGGATTTCCAACAATGACTATCAATAACCTAACACAAGGACTATGTCAGGTAGATATGTTGTTGTAGTAGTGGATAACGGTTCTCTGAACAAATTGGCCACACAGGTGACAACATTGACTAAAATGATGAAGAGCATGCAAAAAATAAGAGGTGTGCATGAGGTAAAAACATCTTTTGTTAATTGTGTTTACTGTGGTGATAACCATAATTTTGAAAAAAGTCTACAAAACCCCGAGTCTGTGTAATTTGTGAGAAATTATAACAAGAATAACAATGTCAACACATATGAGAACACCTACAACCTAAATTTCCAGCATCATCTTAACCCAAATTAGCATTGCAATCCCATTTTGGGAATACACAATACTATCAACAACAATAATATACACACCAACAGTCGGTGTTGTAACATAATCAGACACATCATTAGGCAATATCGCAGCATCAACACAACAAACAGTAAGGTTATCAAGGACATTCTCATAACCATGCTTCATTATCAACATCGCTTGAGTATCTTCTGAAGAAGTACATCTCAATAAATGAAGTTGTGATCCAAAGCCAAGTAGTATCGCTGAAAGCATTGGAGAATCAAGTTTGACAGCTACTCAATGAACTCAACAACAGAACACAAGAAACATTTTTGAGTGATACTGAAGTTCCAAAACTCATGGGAAAACTCCTTAGAATATGCATTGCAAATCCATCACAACACGTAGTGGACTCCACCTTGGAAAATCAAATGTTGAAAACAAGAAAAAGGCGAAAAGCCTAGACAACAATCAAAAAACAAGGAGTTGAAAGTAGAGATTAAGGTATTTGGTGTGGATGCTACAACAAAGGTTACATGACATAGAAGTAATTTTGGACATTGCCACCAACAATGCCGACAAAACTAATGCCACTGTGTTGAGTTAATCGATTGATGGAATCGACCAAGAGGAGGTGAATTGGCAATTAAAAATTTGGTGGAAGCTTTTGCAGAAAATTGAAAGTAATTGCACAACGATTTAGAGTGGTTCGACTTTCTCAACCAAAGTCTACGTCCACTACCTTAGCTATCCACACTAAGGATTTTCCAACAAATTCTCTAATTTGTTCTTTCTTTTGAGGACAAAGAGTAAGCTTACAAATCCCTCAAGAATTATACCCCAATTCTTGAGCACACTCTTTTTCAAAGAGAAATACACAAATTTGCAAACTTACAAGGAAAAACCTCACAAGGCAATATGTTTGCACAATTTTAGAACAAGATAAGAACACTTAAACATGATTACAAATGAGCACATATAGTGTTCTTGAAAGCAAAATGAATATTGAAAGGAAATTTGGCTTGAATTGCACAAACTTGGTGTTTGATGCTTTCTCTCTTGTTTCTCTATAATTTCTTCTTGATTGTTGTTGATCAAAGGCTTCTAAACTTGTTTAAATACTCCTTAAAATGATTCTGAACGTTGGGGATGATTAGTGGAGTCAATAGAGTCGTTTAAGTGTGAAAACAATTAATAAATTCAGTTGGGAGCATCAGTGCATCGATGCATACCCATGGTGCATCGGTGCATCAAGTTTAAAATTCAAATTTTTTACCGTTGGACCCTTAGTGCATCGGTGCACTAAGAGTGCATCGATGCATAAAATGCATTCGATGTTTCAAAAAAGCCAGAGTGCATCGATGCATGGTTTGTGCATTGATGCATCAAATGCACTGAGTGCATCGATGCATGGTATGTGCATCGAAGCATGGTATGTGCATCGATGCATAAAATGCATTCGATGTTCAATTTAATCCATGGTGCATCGATGCATGGATAGGTGCATCACTTTGAAAAATTGATTTTATGCTTGATTTTGGTTCAAAATACTTTGTGAAAATTGTTCTAAAAATAGTTTAAGTATAAAACGCAATTTTACACATTTAGTAAGGTTTTAAAATTGATCTTGAAAGACTTGGAGTAATAATTTGATATTCGATTAATTAAATCGAATATACTTAGAAAATCATTTGTAAAATCTTAAAATTCATTTAAACTTAATTTGTTATATCGAAACATTAAAATGTTTTCAACAATCTCCCCCTTTTTGATATAACAAAACATTTGTGTTATTTTAAGATTTTCTAAAATTTGAAATCAATTTTGAAAAATTACTCCCCCTTACTATAACACTTCTCCCCTTTAACAATTCTCCCCCTTTTTGTTAAATCAAAAAGACTTTAAAATATTTTAAATAAGGTTTTGAAAAGCATAGCCAATTGATATATATATATATATATATATATATATCTTAAGATACTAAGATCACAATCAAAAGAGAGATTAGCCATTAGTTCCATAATCAATATTCATAAACAAATGTGAAATGGCATTATTGGTCATATATGTCTAATGATGCAAAAATAAGAAAATTCAACCAAACCAAATATATATATTAAGTTTAAAATCCAGAAGTTTAAACATCCAACAACCATCAAGTTTAAACATCCAAAATAAACAATCCAGAAACATCAAAATCAATCTAAGTTTTAAATCCAAGAAAACATAACAAGGAAACAAATTCACTCCATCGGAGGATCGGGAGGAGGAGAATAATGAGCTCGAACTTCAAGAGTAAGAGCGTCCATGCGTTCACGCATCTCCCGCTGAAACTCAGTAATCTGAGACTTCATGGAGGCAAACCTCAGATCAAACGACTATAAGAAAGATCGAAAATATGGTGGCATTTGATCTTCTTGCCGTGCTGGTTCCGATGTAGGCTCATCGTCTGGTACGTGATCGTCGATATCTTGCATAAGTTGTTGAAACGCAGGATCATCATCAGCAGCTGGTGCCGGAGGAGGAGGTACACGAGAAGAGCTAGGAGCAGCTCGTGAAGAACTCGCTCCCGGAGTTTGCTTACCCAAAGATCGGTTTCCTCGTCTTGTTTCCAATCCGCTTTTTTCAAGGAAGTGAGATTGATTTGATTTTGGAGAGGGATAGGATTGTCGAGAGAGATGTTTAGACTGAGTTTGATAAAAATGTTACTAAGAATATATCCATAAATCAATGTTTTGACATGTTTTGAAGGAACAATGTTTATGATATCCACTAGTTGACTAAAAATAATGTGGGGCAGATTTATTTTGATCTTATTCTTAATACAGTGCATCCACCATAAATCCTTAGTACGAAGAGTGGAGTACCTACCTCCGGATGATCTAAACCACCAAGAGATCATCAAATAAAGAAAACGATCGTGATGAGATCGTAGAGTACTAACACTAGAGTTTGGAACATATAGATATTCCACATTTTCATTCTCATTGTATAACCCATCATCATCTAACCCAAAATGGAAAGCTATACTCTCGGGGTCAATATTAATATATTGGCCTAAAAGATAGGATCTAATGGCTATAGTCCTTGAGTTTCGTTTTGAATGCATACCACATTGGAGTAGAAAATGCAGACTAATTGTTTATAGACGTTAGGTTTGAGCTGAAACAGTTTATCAAACTTCCAAGCTTTAAGAATCGGAAGGTATTCAAATTCAATATCTATCATAGCTTGAAGAGAAGGAATACGCTCTTCCCGGATTCTATAGGATTGGAAAGAATTTATGTACCTAGAGTACAATTCGTCTCTACGACGTTCAGGCATATTAAAACATAATCCTATAAGACTATTAGGTGGTGGAGGAACGGGATTTGGAGGTCGGGTAGAACGACTAAAAGAAGTCCTAGGGCGTTTGGGATTAAACATGGTTTAAGAATCGGAATAAGGAAAATAACCTGCAAGTTGAAACACATGTATGCAACTTAATCAATCCCAAAACTCAATTGAGTCCGCAATAATTCAAGGTTCTCTAAGCCGAATCCTAATGGGCAAGGTTTTGAAAACTATTTGAAAATAATTTTTGAAAAATCATAATATGTATAGTTTTCATGAAAACAACATAATTAAATCAAAAACATCAAATTTAAAAATTAAATTCAGATTTCCGATTTTTTTATATTTCAAAAATTCAAAAAATTCTTTAAAATTTGTGAGTTTTTGATGAAATTAGTTGTAAAATCTAGTTTCTAATCATCAAACAATCAATGCCCGATATAATTTTCATCCTAGAACTAATTAAAACTAGTCCTAAGAAAAAAGTAAGATAAACTAGAAGTTTTTAGAAAAATACCTTGAAAATTTCGGATTGATGAGAATGAGATGTTGTGTTACATGATTTAATGATAGTAGCAGGATATAGAGATGAAAAGCTTGAAGATTCTGACAAAAATTCGTTGATTTTGAGCAAAAGGAGGGTTAGAGAGAAAAAGGTGGCAAGAGAATGTTTTTGAGGGTTTTGAAACAAAGAAGAGAATCAGGGTTTTTAACCAAAACCCGATGGATGCATCGATGCACATTCAAGGCGTGCATCGGTGCACCTTCATGGTGTATCGCTGCACATTCATGGATGCATCGATGCACTGTTAGGTGTATCGATGCATTAAGCACAAAAATGTCAAAATTCGTTTTAAACACTCAAAATGTTAAATTAATTGGCTCTAGTGGTATTGGAAACTCATATATTGAAAATTAATCATGTTCAATCAATCAAATTAATCCTTAAACTATATTTGAACATAAAATTAATTTTCACCAAAGAACATAAACTCCCCCTAACTAATAGCAAAGAATGCAATCAAAAAATATTATTATAAGCATTTTTCATTTATTCTTAAAAAGTGCTAAAATCATTTTAAACATTAAGTGAAGATAGGTTAGTTAAACCTAATTCTCTCTTAAGTGTCCAAAATCTTTCTTTGTCTAAAGGTTTTGTAAAGATATCCGCTAATTGATGCAAAGTATCAATAAATTCTAGAACTACATATTCCTTAGAGACATGGTCTCTAATGAAGTGATGTCTAATTTCAATATGCTTAGTTCTAAAGTGTTGGATGGGATTTTTAGTGAGACAAATAACACTAGTATTGTCACACTTGATAGGAATGGTACCTACTTCAATTCCATAATCAAAAAGTTATTGTTTCATCCATAAAACTTGTGCACAACAACTACCGGCTGAAATGTATTTCGCTTCAGTGGTAGATAATGTCACACAATTTTGTTTCTTTGAAAACCAAGAAATTAGCATATTTCCAAGGAATCGGCAAGTACCGGAAGTGATTTTCCTATCTAATTTGCGACCTCCATAATTCGCATCAGATAAGGCATGCAAGCTAAAGGTAGAGTCTCTAGGATACCAAAGTCCTAAACTAGGAGTGTCCTTAAGGTATCTAAAGATTCTCTTAACAACTAGTAAATGTGATTCCTTAGGGCATGATTGAAATCTAGCACATAAGCAAACACTAAACATAATGTCCGGTCTACTTGCAGTTAGATAAAGCAAAGAACCAATCATTTACCTATATAATTTAACATACATACATTTACCTCCTTCATCTATGTCAAGCTTTGTCGATGAGCTCATTGGAGTGTTGTGTGGTTTCCCATTTTCCAATCCAAACTTCTTGAGCATATCTTTGACGTACTTAGCTTGATTGATGAAGATGTCATCTTTTCTTTGCTTGATTTGGAATCCCAAGAAAAATGAGAGCTCCCCCATCATGCTCATCTCGAATTCACTTTGCATTAGCTTAGAAAATTCTTGGCAAAGAACACATTAGTAGAACGAAATATTATATCATCAACATAAATTTGAACTACTAATAAATCTTTACCTTTATGCTTTAAAAACAATGTAGTGTCAACCTTCCCTTTGGAAAAACCTTTTTCAATTAAAAAGTTTGACAATCTTTCATACCAAGCTCTAGGAGCTTGTTTTAAACCATAAAGTGCTTTTGTCAACTTAAGAACATGATTTGGAAATTTTAAATCTTCAAAACCAGGAGGTTGTTCCACATACACTTATTCCTTTATAAAACCATTTAAAATGCACTTTTAACATCTATTTGATATAATTTAAATTCATGAAAACATGCAAATGCTAATAACATTCTAATTGCTTCCATCCTAGCTACGGGAGCGTATGTTTCATCATAGTCTATGCCTTCTTCTTGAGTATACCCTTGAGCAACAAGTCTAGCCTTGTTTTTCACTATACTACCACTCTCATCAAGCTTATTCCTAAATACCCATCTAGTACCTACAGTAGATTTATTACTAGGCCTTTCAACTAATGTTCATACTTTACTTCTCTCAAATTGATTTAATTCTTCTTGCATAGCCATAATCCAATGTTCATCATTTAATGCTTCTTTGATTTTCTTAGGCTCTATGCATGAGATAAATGCAACATAATTACAAATATTTCTAAGAGAAGATCGAGTTTTTACCCCTTTGGATGGATCACCTATAATCTCACCATCCTTGACACAGTTGTACTCTCTTGGATAAGATACTTCCCTTTCTTCAGTGGTGGGATTCTCGAGAGGATCTTGAGTTTCCTCATCTTTCGTTTCTTCCTTTGATGATGGTTCTCTAACGTCATGTTCAACGTCATTTATATTTATAATACCTACATCATCATTCAAACAAGAATCCTTCCTCGAAAGGGGATTATCATCGAAAACAACATGTATAAACTCTTCTACAACTAAAGTTCTTTTATTAAATACTCGATAAGCTTTAGAATTTAAGGAATAACCCAGAAAAATTCCTTCATCACTTTTAGCATCAAATTTGCCAAGATTATCTTTACCGTTGTTTAAAACAAAACATTTACATCCAAAAGGATGAAAATAGCTAATGTTAGGCTTTTTATTTTTGAAAATTTCATATGGAGTTTTCTTTAAGATTGGCCTAATCATTACTCGATTTACAACATAACAAGCGGTATTTGTGGCTTCAACCCAAAAATATTTTGGAAAATTGTTTTCACAAAGCATGGTTCTAGCCATTTCTTCTAAAGTTCGATTTTTTCTCTCAACAACTCCATTTTGTTGAGGGGTTCTAGGTGCTGAAAAATTATGGCTAATACCATTAGAATTACAAAAATCAGTAAATTCAAGATTTTCAAATTCAGTTCCATGATCACTCCTAACACTAGTTATAGAGTAACCTTTTTCGTTTTGGATTACTTTTGAAAACATGATGAATTTTTATAATGCTTCATCTTTAGTACTTAAGAATAGAACCCAACTATATCTAGAATAGTCATCTACCAAGACAAATGCATATAATTTTCCACCCAAGCTAGTAGTCCTAGTTGGCCCAAAAAGATCTATATGGATCAATTGTAATACTCTACTAGTTGATACATCATTAATGGATTTAAAAGAAATTCGCTTTTGTTTTCCTTTAGCACAAGCATCACAGATTTATCATTATCAAATTTAAGCTTAGGCAACCCTCGATCTAAATTTCCTTGAATTAGCCGTTGTAAAACACTCATACTAGCATGTCCTAGTCTCCTATGCCATAACCAACTATCATGCTCATCCTTAGCAACTAGGCATAAATTAGTCATATCAATAGAGTCCAAATGCACCATGTAAATGTTTCCTATTCTATGACCAACATGCATAATCCGATTAGATGCAATGTCAATAACTTTACAACCATTAGTTTCAAACATGACATTAAATCCCTTATCACATAATTGACTAAAACTTAAGAGATTATGCTTTAATCCATTCACATATAAAACATTTTTAATTTGTATGGAAGAGATATTACCTATGATACCTATACCTTCGATATGACCTTTTGAATTATCACCAAAAGTCACTTCTCCTCCATTTTTGGCGTTAAGCTCTATGAACCAGCTTTTATCCCTGATCATGTGTCTTGAGCATCCACTATCAAGGTACCATGAGTTTGAATTTGTTTCCCGTGCCTTGTAGCGATGCTCTTTTTCCTACAAACATAGATTAATTTCTAATTTTTGGTACCCAAATTCTTTTGGGTCCATATTCATTAGTTTCCAAAATCCTAGTCCCTTAGATATCCATTTGTGTAAGATATCCTTATCTTTAGTAGTAACGAGTCATTTAGGAACCCATATACTTCTAACGATTTTTCTATTAGAGGTTCTTCAGTGACCTCTATGATTGTAGTTTTTAAAACTTTTTCTAACAAAGTTGGATTTTGAATTTTCTCCAATTTCAAAACGTTTTGTTCCAACTTTATTAAAAGAAGCTTTAAGATCATTAATTTTCTTTTGATGATCATCATTAACCTTTGAAAATAAATTTTGCAAATCCGATTTTTTTTTCAAACTCTTCTAATTTGATTTGCAAATTTTTTATTTTACTTTCAAGATCGTTGTTGGTTTTGGATATTAGTTTATTTTTATTTTTCAATTTTGAAATATCATTTTTATATTTTAAAAACAATTTCTTATAATCCGAAGCCAGCCCATTATATTCCTCTAATAACTCATCATAAGATAAATCATCTAAATCAAATGAGTTAGAGGTTACCTTAGAATCTTCCCCAAATGCCATCAAGCACAAGTTTGCTACTTCTTGTTCCTCTTCATCGAAACCTTCTTCATCGCTCCATATAGCCACATGAGCCTTGTGCTTATTCTTTGATTGACCATTTCTCTTTAATTGTGGGCAATCATATTTCACATGCCCCGGCTTCTTGCATTCATAGCAAATGATTGGGTCCTTCTCATTTGGTTCATTTTTAGGCCTTCATTTTGTTTGAATTTTCTTCCTCGGCAAGGTATCATCATTTTTCTAAACCATTTGGCAAACAATGTCATTTCCTCGTCATCGTCATCTTCATCCGAATCACTCTCATCTTTTGTGGATTTGAGAGCAAATCCAATGTTTTTCTTCTTTTCTTTCTCCTTTGGTGTCTCGTCAATCTTATCGAGGTTCACCTCATCTTCAAGCATCATTTCATGAGTGAGGAGGGAACCGATTAGCTCTTCAAGAGTTAAGGACTTTAGGTTATTAGCGTCAATAATTGTTGTCTTCTTGGATTGCCACGATTTTGGAAGTGAGTAAACTAACTTCCTCACAAGCTTTTCATTTGGAATGATCTCTCCATATGATTTGAGACCATTGGCAATTGTTAAGAATCTATCCGTCATAGCTTTGATATCTTCATTTGGTTTCATCCTGAAATTTTCATAGCTATGTGTTAGAAGACTAATTTTAGATTCTTTTACCTCGTCGGTTCCTTCATGAGTGACTTGAAGTTTATCCCATATTTCTTTGGCGGTTGTACAAGATGAAACTCTCCCATATTCATTTGGTCCAAGAGCACAAAATATGATATGGATGGCTTTGGAGTTGAGCTGGAACATTCTTGTCTCTCCTTCACTCCACAATCTTGGATGAGTGAGAGGTTTGATATATCTGTCTTCTACAACATTACATGCTCCCATGTCACTTGTTTGAATGAAATACATCATCATATTCTTCCAATAGGCATAGTTAGCTCCACTGAATAAATGAGGCTTGTTGACGGGCTTCGAATCAAGACTGGAGTCGACGTTTGAAGTGGAGGCCATTAATGACTTGATTATCGATGTAACTCTTCCCGAATCAACTCAAGAGGTGATTAAACCTTCAAATGAGTGAGGCTCTGATACCAATTGTTGAGTTAATCGATCGATGGAATCGGCCAAGAGGGGGGTGAATTGGCAATTAAAAATTTGGTGGAAGCTTTTGCAGAAAATTGAAAGTAATTGCACAGCGATTTAGAGTGGTTCGACTTTCTCAACCAAAGTCTACGTCCACTACCTTAGCTATCCACACTAAGGATTTTCCAACAAATTCACTAATTTGTTCTTTCTTTTGAGGACAAAGAGTAAGCTTACAAATCCCTCAAGAATTATACCCCAATTCTTGAGCACACTCTTTTTCAAAGAGAAATACACAAATTTGCAAACTTACAAGGAAAAACCTCACAAGGCAATATGTTTGCACAATTCTAGAACAAGATAAGAACACTCAAAGATGATTATAAATGAGAAAAAAATAGTGTTCTTGAAAGCAAAATGAATATTGAAAGGAAATTTGGCTTGAATTGCACAAACTTGGTGTTTGATGCTTTCTCTCTTGTTTCTCTATGATTTCTTCTTGATTGTTGTTGATCAAAGGCTTCTAAACTTGTTTAAATACTCCTTCAAATGATTCTGAACGTTAGGGATGGTTAGTGGAGTTAATAAAGTCGTTTAAGTGTGAAAACAATTAATAAATTCAGTTGGGAACGTCAGTGCATCGATGCATACCCATGTTGCATCGGTGCATCAAGTGTAAAATTCAAATATTTTGACCGTTGGACCCTTAGTGCATCGGTGCACTAAGAGTGCATCGATGCATAAAATGCACTCGATGTTTCAAAATGCATGGTTTGTGCATCGATGCATGGTTTGTGCATCGATGCATGGTATGTGCATCGATGCATAAAATGCATTTGATGTTCAATTTAATCCATGGTGCATCGATGCATGGATTGGTGCATCGGTGCATCACTTTGAAAAATTGATTTTAGGCTTGATTTTGGTTTAAAATACTTTGTGAAAATTGTTCTAAAAATAGTTTAGGTATAAAACACAATTTTACACATTTAGTAAGGTTTTAAAATTGATCTTGAAAGACTTGGAGTAATAATTTGATATTCCATTAATTAAATCGAATATACTTAGAAAATCATTTGTAAAATCTTAAAAATCATTTAAACTTAATTTGTTATATCGAAACATTAAAATGTTTTCAACACACTAGCATTGCTAATGCAACAGAGTTCAAGACCACCTCCTCCATTCTTCTAAAGATTCCAGAAAAGCAAGAAGGACCAGCAATTTAGAAAATTCATTGATGTACTGCGATAATTGTGCGTTAACATACCGTTGTTGGAAGTATTAGAACAAACACCAAACTACGTTAAATTTATTAAGGAAATACTTTCCAAGAAATGTAAGATTGGTGATTTTGAGACTGTTGCAGTCACTGAAGGGTGTAGCGCCATTATCACGAGCAAATTGTCTCTAAAGTTAAAAGATCCATGGAGTTTTACTATTCCTTGCACTATTGGAAATCAATACATAGGTAGAGCTTTATGTGACTTAGGTTACAACATTAATTTAATGTATTTGTCTATTTTCAAGAAACTTGGGATTGGTAAAGCACAACCCATAATAGTTACATTTTAACTTGTTGACCGATCCATTGTCTATCCCGAAGGTAAGATTGACAATGTCCTAGTACGAGTGGATAAATTTATCTATCCAGTGGAATTCATTATCTTAGACTATGAAGCCGAAAAAAAGATGCCCATAATACTTGGAAGACCATTCCTTACTACTGGATGAACATTGATTGATGTTGAAAAAAAAGAGAACTCACATTGCGTCTCAATGACCAACACATTACATTTAATGTGATTGATCCTCTACAATGCGATGAAGAAGACGAATGTCATGCTATTAAAATTTTTGAAGTAATAGTATAAAACAATTAGATGAATGTGGGAGCATTGGAGAACTCTTTAATATTGTTGCGATAATAGAAAACTCAGATGAGCCAAAGGGGAACCAATACTTCTACATTGATCTTAGCATCAACAACAGTTTTGCAATGCTAATGCCGACTATAGAGTCACAACATGAGTACTTGAAGAACATTGTAAATGCTACCATGATGCAAAATGACACATCAACATCGAAGACAACGAGGAAGGATTTACAAGGCTTTGACAATGGAGGCCCTCGTCTAAAAATTCACCATGTGAAGCCACAACATATCAATGGGTACAATGAAAAAGTGTGCTTCATGACTGATTCCAGCACAATGGACCCCATAAGGCTTTGAATATTGTTTCAACCCCACAAGCACAATGGACCTGAAGTTGCACGATTATGTCATAACAACCATCGACAAGCAAAAAGGGATGTCATTTTATTGGGACCCAGAAGAAGTTACCACAAAATTCAATTTCACTATGTGAAATAATTTTTTTACATGCTTTCAATAAGTCATTTTATGACATTAGATTAGATTTTTTATTAGTTCTATTTAATGCTTTTAACTTGAGTTTTACTTTCAGGTAATACCCCTACATTGATCACCACATCATCCTCAGTTTGTAATATTATTGTTGTCTTTGCTTCACATCATTAGTTAGAGTTTCAAATAATCATTTCTACCCAACATCTTTTTGAATTCCATAATTTCATTGTTGCGGGCTGTAGCAGTCAATGCATGGGCAGAAGGTTGTTGATAGCTAGACAAAATCCTAGTATAGAAAGGAGTCTTAATATAAAAGAACTATTAATTTAATGCGAGCTTAAACTCTACTTTTTAGGGTTTATAATTATTATATAAAGGATACAACAACCACCAATTAAAAGGGAGAGATTTTGTTTTTTCTCTTTTCTCTACCATAAAACATTGTCGCTTAGGCAATTTTAGGGAAAAACATCAATTGGATCTGAAGGCAAGGCCAGCACTGAGAGGTGATGGCTGGTGATCGGCGACAACATCAACGACAATAACTATAAAAAGATTCCGATGGGGTTTTTTTTTTATTTTTGTTTAGTTAATACTTTTTTGTGAGAATTGTTAAACCTTGGATGCTTATATTTTTAATTATATTTTATGAAGTTCATGTTATTTAATTTTGTCCTAAGGATTTTAATATAGAGATATATAGTTACCCAGTTCATTGCATCGAAAGGTGAGTGGCATTATGTGAGTGCCGCATCGAGAGGTGAGTGCCATTGTTGGAGCATCAGTGATTGCGAGAACAACTTTTCAGTGTAGAGAGATCTTGTTGACTGATTGTCACAACATCCTTAGTAAATTTACATAAGTGGGTATAGAGATATAGCACTATTTTGAGTTTTTGGGTGGAGCCATCGAGTGAGGAAAACTTGCTAAGTTAATGCTAGACACATCAATCTTATTGTTGTGGCATTGTTAATTGCATGATTGAGTTTAACAATACCCTAATTTTTAGCTTGAATCGATCCATTGCTTTGATTGTCATTGTTGTTATTCCCTTCATCCCTTCATATCTTTATCCGTATATTTATTTTTGTTATTATATTTTTATTGTGTTGTTCCCTGCGTCACCTACACAATTTTGTTATTTTACTTACTTAATGCTATAGCAATTCTTTGAATAATACTAGTCACTGTTACTTGATGTATTGATTTGCATCCACTTATATTACTTGATACAATAGTGTATGCTTGTACTTTTGCTGTTATATTATTCGAACCATCAACCTCGACAAGTTGATCTGCTAAGTTTATATCTCTTTCTTAAATTTAGTGAGGGGTTATCCTCGTCGATATGTTAAACGATTTTAAATGGTTATTTTTATGCTTCTATCATATCTCAAATTCTTTTCGAAGATCATAGCCTTTTATTCGGAGAAATAACTGCTCTTGTGCCCTTGAAAATTAAGAAGCTATTATGTGTTTATGGAGATAGTTCAAGTAAGACCATCAACTTTTATAAATTAGATTTTTTTAGCTTCAACGTTATTGATGAGAATCAAAGAGATGCGCATTGAGTTATAGATGTTGCAGATAAAATGAACTTAGAGAAATATTTAGGCCTCCAACAATTGTTAGTCGTGCGCCTATCGGATAAATGTTGTCGTTGCATTAATAACGATGCATACGAGTCCTGTCACAAGGAGGTAAGGAGGTTTTTGTAAAATTTGTTCAAGTTATTATTTTATTTGCAATGGATTGCTTTTTATTATCCAAAATGCTCCGCAAGCAGTTAAAATGCATTATAGTCAGATTTTGGTGGCAAAATTCTGAGGATTGAATGGGTATCAATTAGTGTTCATGAGCAAGTCTTTGTTAGCTAAAGGCAGGGGCGGACCCAGGATAAAAATTCAGGGGTTGCACAAAAAAATTCTTATAAATTTTTTTAGGGGTTGCACAATATTAAATGTGACACTTGTATTAATTAAAAAAAATTAAAAAAAAAATTAACACTAAGTAGACAATTTTGTTGTATAAAATTTTTTTTTCTATAAGAATTTATATGAAATATAGGGATTCTACCTAAAAATCACAAAATATATATATAAAAATACTAAAATAATATCATTTGATCAATGTTTCTCACAATTTGAGGGGTTGCCCGGGCTACCCTGGCAACCCCCTGGGTCCGCCCCTGGCTAAAGGGTAATAGTGGTTATAAGTTTTGAGATATGGTGAAGTTCGACATCATTTTACTTACAAAACAAAGGTGGCGCTTATTTATTAACCATTCTTCGTTGGCGGGGAGGTTGATCTGTGCGAAGTACTACCCCACATTTAACTTTTTGAGTTTGAACTTGGGATCAACACCATTATACATATGGCGCAGCATATGGAGTGCGAAAGGCGTCTTAATGGTTGGTTGAGATGGAAGGTCGTCTAGGGTAATTCCATCTCAACATAGAACGACTTTGTGCTCCAATAAATCCTCCGAGACGGGTGGAATCTATTTGGGATGATTCGATAGTTCATGTGGCAGATTTGGTTGAACTGAGATCGAAGACCTGAAATATTGAGTTGGTGCAAAATTTGTATAATGAGGAGGATGCGAAGATCATTTTGAGAATTCCACTTTCTCAATTCGACCTTGACGATTGTATGTATGGGGTAGAGAATATATATATATATATATATATATATATATATATTCGTAATGGTTATCAATTGTTATTAAAAGGGTTAAAGACACCTTATTTGAAAAGAGCAAGCATATTTGGGCTTGTTCTGCTAAAGAAAGACCGAAATTTAAGTTTGGAGGTTCTTATGCAACTGTGTACCTACAAGATAAAATTTGTACACCAAACATATTGTAAGTAACCCCTCGTGCTCACAATGTGATGGGATAATTAAATCTAGAATTTATGTCATTCGAGATTGTAATCTTGTATGTTTAGTTTGACCAATGTTATGTTATCAGTGGCCTCATATGTTAGATGAAGTGTCTTTCAGAAAATAGTTAGGTTATTTGTTTAAGCATTATCATAGTTCAAAACATTCAAAAATCATAACCGTTGTTTGAGCTTTATGGTTTGCACGAAATAAGTTCATATATGAAGGTCAGTAATTGAAAAAAGAGGAAATCGTTACCTTAGTTCGGGCTCAGTGTTTGGTCTTCACCACTGTCAACACTTGCATCCGTGACCCTTCATCGTATGTCATCCTTCGTTGAAAGCCTCCTCCTGCCCTTGCAGTATAAATTTTGATGCTCGTTTCTTGCATGCACAAAATTGAGCTTAGTCAGAGGCGGTGATTCGAAATAATAATGGTCAAACTATGGGTGCTAGTCGAAGAGAGATGTTTATAATTACCTGAGCTTTCCAGGTAGAGGTGGGAGCAGTTGTGCATGCAATCCAGCTGATCATGGAACTGAATTTTTGAAATATGATTATTGAAGGCAACTCGCAGATGTTATTGAGAATATAGCTTCAATGGGTCCAAATCTATCGGTGATAAGCTCGCTGATATGGGAGGTGAAGAGGCAAAGTGAGGCTTCTCTTCCATACTTTTCCCAGTTTATTCCACGAGAGAGGAATAAGATAACTCATTTTCTGACAACTGACGCAACATCTGGCCTGACGGATCATTTTTTTATCATAACGTTTTATTTAATGCGAGCTAAAATGTTAATATTATTTATTTAATTAAAAATATTATATTATTTTATTCATAATATTTTCGATTAATAATCATATTTTTTATTTTTTATAATATTTTGAGTTCTACTGAATATATTGAAAAAAATAAAGATAGATAAACCAAAAATATAATATTTTTAATTATGTTTATTTCTATTATTTTTAAATTTTAAATTAGATTATGATATGACAAAATTAGCCTAATCATAAATGTTCCCATTCGCTGAAAGATGATGTAACCATAGCATTGCAGATGAAAGTGATGAGTAGATTTTGACTTCAACTTCTCACCCACTTCACTCGTCTATGACTACACCTCCTCTTTTTTCCCATGTAAACTTCGTTTATTTCCTCTCATTTACACTCCAATCAATATAAGTTCTATTATACAGCAAATTGTAATTTAAATTTTGGATATTCACCTTCATTATTATTTTAATTTTATTTTGTAATAGAGTTGAATATTTGATATATAATTTAATTTAATTAATTAATATTATTAAAATTTAAAATATAATAATCATTCAAATATTAAAAAAAATTAAATTCGATTTTTAATATGTTAGAAGAAAGGAGAGCTACCCTTTAAAATCTCATTCTAGTCAATTTATTTTGTAAAAACAATAACGTTATCGTTTAATCGCGCTTTAGTCAATTTGATAAATAAGTTGTAAACTAAAATGATTAAAGCGGTAAAACTAAGGAACCAAAAAGGCCATTCTGCCTTGGTTTACTTTCATAGCAAATTCAAGTGTTTGGCAGCTTTGGAATTCTGGGCTGTAGTTCTATAAAAGAATACTTTTAAATAATAAAACAAAATTTACTTCAACCAAATTGAAGGAAAATGATTATGATCAATTCAAGCAAAGGGAATCGATTTTTAAAAATCAAAATATGATTACATTAATTACAATTTATGTATAAAACAGAGCAAAACAGTTGGCTCGAAGGCTACAAGCATTCTAGTAAAGGATATATTCAAAGGACACATTCAAGCAGAGAACGAACAGCACAAAACACCAAACACGTGCATGGCCACAAAGATCTGGACATCGAGATGCCCTCTGTTAAAAGGCAAAATTCATATTCATAAAAGCAACAGCTTACCATGTTCAGACAACATTTATTAAACAATAAAAATGGATATCTCAACGAAGCAGTACTTATTGCTCAAAAGTAATCTAAAGCATATTAAAGTAAGCTAAGCAGTGTGCCTCAAAATATCTGATCGAATGAACTAATACGTCGAATAGTTGTCACTAACCCCAGGTCTGATCTTTTTATAAACTACCATGCCAATAGGAAGAATGCAAGCAAGTGCAAGCTGAAGTTGATCCGAGCTGCTTGTTCGAATAGTTATCTGTCCGCTCATCTTGTTGTTCAATCCAGCACGAACTGCTATTTTTGAACTCCGTCCCACAGAGAACTGAGACTGAAAATTGGCACCCAATGCCAGGTCCCCTCTCCATTTGACTAGAGACAAACCCAAAGAGGATTGATCCTGGCCGATTGGAAAATCTGCGTCTCGGAGCCGCATTTCTAGATTGGCTCCATATGCTGCATCACCTTTAGACCTCACAGTCCCAGCGCTACCAATTAACATAAGCCGCTTTCCAACAACAATCTGATCCTCGAGTTTGAGTCCAGTTGCAACATTCTCACCTAGAAAAGTGACAGAAAATCCCGCTGCTGTTTTGTTCCTTTTGAGATTTTTGAATTTGGTCTCCCCTCTTACAACATACGCTAATTGCTTTCCAACTTTTTGGATGTCAAAGCCAGCCATGGTTGATCCATTTTCACCATGCTTGGCAGAAACCGAAGAATCCAAATGGATGTTAGACTCTTTCTTATCCTTGGTGAGTTGCACAGACACTGCAGCAGGAAACTGGCTGGCAATTGCTAGACTATGTTCAACATTAACACCATCATAGCCACAATCATGGTCCCAACCATGTGTGTCCAAAACTGGCCTCGCCATGAACTGATTAGTTGGTTCCAAGAACCGATACCTGTACGCTGGATTATCAGCATCAAAGGAAGGTGGCAGGACCATATCAGGTAATGGAACTGGTACAGCAGCCGGGCCACCGTTTTCCTGATCAACATCTTCCCCCATGTTACCATATTCATCAACGGCAGGCTTTCCTTTCTTCATCTCTCTCATTCTCCTCAGCTCCTCCCTCCACTGCTTTTTCTGGAGGAGCTTCACACGGTAATCATACTCCTCAAAATATGCCTTCCTTTGCTCCTTGGTAAGCTTACCAAGCTGCGCTTTCCTTAGAGGTTTGAATGGTGGGAGCTGGTCATACTCATCCTCGTCCTCTTCTTGATCCGAATCAGATAAATCAGCCATATCAATATCTGAGTCACCATTCTCACCACCCTGATCAGTGGAGAGTTTAGGATGGCTACGACACTGCAACAACCAAGATAACAAGTACGGAAGAGGAGGAGATCGAACACGAAAACCAAAGAGCTTCCGATGGTCAAATGGATCTTGAGGTTTGGTGAGAGAATTTGCTTCAGATAAGACTTTGATAGAGTAGCATAACAACAATAGTTGAGGCCTCCAAGTTTGACCATTAGGAAGAACCTTCTGGCCATCTCTATTCTTTCGGCATGACGGATGATTTTCAACAAGACAAACAGGATTCATCAAACTTGGATTCATCATGCGTAGATCGCCAACAGCCTGAGCAACAGACTGCTGAACAACATGGGAACGTTGGGAAACAAACACCTCATAACTCAAAGGTGAACCAGATGGTCCGTCAGGGGGTGCAGAAGCAGCATGAGTCAAAGCAATTAAGGCATTTTTCCAGATAGAGGAGCCAAGAGAATTAGTGATTGACCTTAACAATGGCAGATCATTAAGATCCCGGGTCTGGCTGTCCAACCGGTCGACATAGACAACAATATCAGGGAGACACTTCTTTATGAATTGTTGTATAGAAGCCAGGATTTTGCGATTGGCACCTTGCTCCATGGCTGAAGATCTCAAACCTGGGGTATCAATGATCCTCAATTTAACACCGTCTACCATTCCTTTAATCTCTTTCACAACTGCTGTGGCAGGTTCAAATGCATCAATTGAGGTCTTCACCTCACCAAAGATTGAATTTATTGTGGCGCTCTTGCCCACGCCAATCTTCCCAAGCACAAGTACGTTTAAGGAGAAGCTTAAATCATCTTTACCCTCTGTTTCAAGCTCCAGAGCTTTCCTCTTAGCAGAATCAACGCTAAACAGTTCACTGGTTTGCCTCCCCGCAACAAGTGCCAGTCTATAAAGAACTTGTGCTGCTATAGAATCTTCTGTTGAAAGCCTGAGCCTCTGAACAAGTCTCAGGAATTTGACTCTTATAAGCTGTAACTTTTCCAATTTTATTTTTTCTTCTTCACTCAAGTTGCTGGAGTCTCTCTGACTTGTTACAGCAGTACTAAATATGTTGGGCCTGTTTGGTCGAGATGCAGATCTTGCATTTTGCAGTGAGGATCCTAAACCTGCAGGGCGTTCAACAGAGAAAAGTCTGGAACCATCTTGAGAAGTTATAGTAATGTTACTGCCATCAGAGCCACCACCAGTTGCTGCTTTCAGGAGGGCAGCCAAAGCAGCAGAATCAAATAACTCCTTCCCCTCCCCTTCTTCATCAGTATCCCCTTCTTCATCAGAATCAATGGCAATCTGACCATCATTTGTCTGAGAATGATCATGAGAAGTATCAGCACCAGAGTGAAAAGCAATGGCAGATCCTCTCTCTAGCTCTTCCAAGAATTGCTTAGCAGCTTCGGCATCCTCGAAGAACATACTTTCAGTCTCTCCATCAGAATCTGAGCCTCCAATTGCAAGGCCTTCACTCTGACGATGCTTCTCTTCAATTTCACCTTCAAAACTAACTTCTTCAGAAACAGTAGTTTGTTCCACAGACTTTGGTGAATGAGATTCTTCTACTGCCATGGTTACCAATCTTTTGTTTTGAGAACCACTATCAGAATTCTCCATTTCATGAGCTGCCATGATTTCAGTAGGTTGAGGAGAATGATCCACTGGCTGAATTCCATCTCTACCCCCTCCATCTATTTTATTAGGAGATGTTTGTTCCAACATATCTATACCCGTCTCCTCGTTGAGGTCATTCAACTCGGTTCCAGAATCATCTTTACCAAGCAGACTCCCACCAGCAGCATCAGCTTTCCTCTCAGCATCAGTTTCTGAAGTCTTCTCAGGGGCCAAGACCTTGGAAGTTTCAATTCCATTGGTCGCCTTATCATGACTAAGCTGATTAAAACCAATGTTCAAGCCCGCATTCCCAGCAACTGGAACTACCTCTACCTCCTTAATCTCATTTGTCTTAATGCCCAAAGCATCTCCAGTTAAAGGTGTTGCATCAACAGCCAACTCCTCTCCACTGGAAAACTTCGGAACATCGGCTTCAACTACATTATAATCCCCTTCTTCGGCAATCATAGGATTGACAAGCTTGGCTCCACCATCTGTGACCGAATTGTTCTCAACCATCCCAATTCTACCTTCCTCTCCGCTTTCCATTGATGAAACAGATTGGTTAGTTTCACCAACGGAGCCCATTTCCACCTTGTCCTCCATATCCCCATTAACAACACTTCCAATATCAGGCTTTTCCATCGACTCCTTGCCTCTGAATTCCTCAAAACCATTATCACCACCCTCAAGCGAGTCGTCTTTCAAAATCTCATTCGAACCATCAGAACCATCAAAAGGGGCATCGCTAACATCGCTAACAAAAGGGTCAGCCACAAATGGCCTCTGTGGTGCTGTTTCAAACATCCCCACATCTTTCTCGTTATCACCAGTTATACCATTTTCATCGGCTTTCAAATCATGTTCGCTAACGGAACTAGAAAGCAAAATTCGGATTGGGTTACTCGAATGCGTGAAATACCAGACTATAAGGAGGAGGAAAAGATAAGGTGGAGTGAAAGCCAAGGGTTTTGTAAGTTCGTAATTTACCGTATTATCTGTTTAGAATTATTTATGACTTTATAATTTTTTTTTAATAAGCGTTGTGACTTTATAATTTTTTTTTAATAAGCGTTGTGACTTTATAATTTTCATCGAAAATGGTTTTCATTTTATTTTTCCATGTCTTATCTACAAATATATATGCTTAATGGACATTAAAATTAATTAGTCTAATAACTACTAGTTATATGCTTAATGGACATTAAAATTAATTAGTCTAATAACTACTAGTTATTAATCTATTATTAATATTAAATTATAAAACAAGCCATTCTTAGATTTTTTTCACACATTATAAAATTTAATATATTATGTAAATCTATTAATATATTACTAATATATGTTTATTTACTAATTCATTTCGTTTTTTTACAAGTTAACTAGATTTTCACAAGAATTTTATATTAATAATATTAAAGAAATGATAACCATTACAAGAAAGTAATTATATTATAAAGAAATGATAACCATTAAAAGAAGTAATTTTTTTAAAGAAATGATCATCATTAAAAGAAGTAAATATCTCATAATCTTCTAAATTAAAGTAGTATTATGAGTTTTTTTTATTAAAAATTTAGATAAGTATAAGATAATATATGCTTTAAGATAATTTATAATCATTTAATATTGAATGTTCACTCTCATCATACATAGTGTTCAAACCATCTTATAGTCGGGAGACTCAATTAAATAACATCTTATAGTCGAAGATTATTTATCTTTCTTTACCCTAATATTTAAAATGAATTTAATTATAAAACCCATGGTGTGAAGATATGATATGAAAAATTAAAAAAAAAAGTCATAAAAACGTAAAAGATGCAAGTAAATAAAAACAAAATTTTATTTTCTAGAATAAAAGTATGAAAACATGTTTGATAGTTTTATAATAGATTAATTTATAGTAGTATAAAACTATTTAGATTCATTTTTTTAAAAGAAGGGATTAAATGATCATGTCGGAGGGATTCGCCAAGCATTCCATTTTTAGCTCTTGTTTAGGGAATATATAGGGTTTTAGATGTGTACATTGAAAGATGAGTTCAATGAAAAATACAAGAACGGGTTGGGAGGGATTTTTTATTATATTTAACTATTCAGCTAAATTAAAAATTTACTTTAATAAGGAAATTTTTACTTCATTAAACTAGCTCCAAATTTTAGTGTAGATAAATCTTTTTTGTTGTTGATAAATTTATAAAATATAAGATATTATTTAGGGGTAGATGATAGAGGTAGATAAGGAGGGGGGAATTTTGTTGAGAGAGTTGATTTTTGGTATTAAATAGGTGAAGTTGAAGATAAAGTGTGAGAAAAATATATATAGTGAAGAAAGAGGGGAGGAAAAGCAAAAAAAAAAAACTTAGAGAAAATAGTAAGTTAGATTTAGTATTTTTATTTTTATTTAAGTAATATTATATTTCTTGTCTAGTTTTTTTTTTAATTTTTAGATTGTATATGATTATAGATATAATTTTAATTTTACGCATGTAATTTCAGTAGTTTTGGTTGAATTTTTTTTGTTTAAACAAGTAAGTTGGCTTAGTTTTGTTTAAAATTTTAGTGATAATATGTATTATATTTGTTTAGAATTTTAGTGGTTTTCAAGTAGTATTTTTAAATTATTTATCATTTATTAGTTGAAATTAAGTATGTTAATAGTATATTTGTTTTTGAACATGCTGAGAAAATGAGTGATAAGTTTTTAGCGATTGGCCATTACAATGAAAAAAATTTGGAAAACTGATGTTGGGGTTGTATTTGAATCTGAAAGCCCTATGAACATGATGTTTAAAAGGAAAATCACGGTTCAACATTTACATGAGATGATAAAAATGAAAATTGGAGGTGAGATTGATGGTTTGTGGTACAAGTGGAAGACATGTTACAATCTAATTAAATATTCTACATCTCTTCGAGATGATAATGATGTTGTAAGCATGATTGTAGTACATGAATCAACAAATACTCAAATTATTGAGTTATATGATGAGGTGCGCGAGATATATGATGTTCCTGGCTCATCCAAAAACGTATTTGGAAATTCATCTAAAATGAGTTTCTGTAGAGGGACATCGAGTGCATTTCATCCATATGGCTACCCTTCGACATACGCACATGTTGATCCAAATGCTAATGTTGAAGTTGAAAACCTTTTAGGTCGATGGGGGAACCACTTGTCGATTCTAGCGAAGATGATGAAGAGAATATCGATTTGATTGGTGATGACCCTATTTTTGGTGGCAGTAAATTTATTTCTAATGATGACGTAATTACATTCAATCAACCTCCCGCTCACATGAACGTAGTATATTGCGATGCGATGAGGGCACCTATATTTCTGGATATGGTTGCGGGTAACTCTCCTGACTTATCGGTTCAGATTTAATTTAATGAAAAAGAGGAAGTTGCATTTCAATTAAAGAGTATTACATCAAAAATCACATGGACTTTGTTGTTGTAGAATCCAACCCGATAAATTTATTTGTAAAATCCGTTAAATATGGAGAAAAGTGTAATTAGAAGATCTGAATGTCTAAACTTCAAAGGAAAAATACTTGGGTGATCACAAAGTACAATGGCAATCACACATGTTTACAAAATTCCATCCAACATGACCACCGATAATTGGACTCGAATGTAATATGTGAACATGTGAAGATGTTAGTTGAAGCAAATCAAAAATAATTGCACAGCGATTTAGAGTGGTTCGACTTTCTCAACCAAAGTCTACGTCCACTAACTTAGCTATCCACACTAAGGATTTTCCAATAAATTCACTAATTTGTTCTTTCTTTTGAGGACACAAAGTAACCTTACAACTCTCTCAAGAATTATACCCCAATTCTTGAGCACACTCTCTCCCAAAGAGAAATACACAAATTCAACAAACTTACAAGAAAACCTCACAAGGTAAGATGTTTGTACAATTCTAGAACAAGAAAAGAACACTCAAAAATGATTACAAATGAGCACAATGTGTATTCTTGAAAGCAAAATGAATATTGAAAGAAAATTGGCTTGATTTTCACAAACTTAGTGTTTGATGCTTTCTCTCTTATCTCTCAATGATTTCTTGTTGATCAATGGCTTCAGAACTTGTTTAAATATACCTTGGGATGATTCTTACTGTTCGGAACCATTTGGATGAAGTTAGAGTCGTTGTAGTGTAAAAACCCACTTAAATTTGTCTGTTGGGAGCGGGGGGTATCGGTACCCCTTCATAGGGTATCGGTACTTACAGTGTAAAATTCAAATATTTCGACTGTTATATACCTGAGGGTATCGATACCTCCTGAGGGGGTATCGGTACCATTGCATGGGGATATCGATACCTATGAGGGGTATTGGTACCATCCGAGCATTCTTTTATTTCTTGAAACCAAAATGTTCATAGGGGTATCGATACCCTATAGGGGGTATCGATACCATACTAAATAAAATTTATTTTTGGCTCGAAATACTTTGTAAAAATTATTTCAAAAAGGATTGAAATAAATATTTGAAAATTTGGAGTAATAATTTTCATATTTGAATAATTTAATTGAATATATAATTCAATATAAAATCTTAAAATTCTTTAACACTTAATTTGTTATATCAAAACTTCAAAATGTTTTCAACAATCTCCCCCCTTTTTTGATATAACAAAACATTTTAGTAATTTTAAGATTTTCTAATTTGAAAATCATTTTTGAAATCAAGTTTGAAAAATTACAATCCCCTTACTCGAACATTTCTCCCCCTTTTTGTTAAATCAAAAAGAAGACTCTAAAAAGTTTATAAAACAAGTTTTTGTCAATTGATTTTAATTAGATAAAGCTTAAGCTGCTAAGATCAAAATCAAGAGAAAGGTTAGCCAATAGTTTCATAATTCAATATTCATAAATATAGTGAAATGGTAAATTGGTCATTAGTACTAAAATGAATCAAAAGAAAGAGACATTTAAGATCGATATTCAAATAAAAACATTCAAACCAACAATTACCAACTCAAACATCCAAAATATCCATAACAAATTCAAATCACAAATATTCAAAGCAAATTTAAACATTCACAAATTCAAATATTCATAAGCATCAAAATGTTAAAACAATAAGTTCTAAGTTCAATCCAAGACAACTAAAGCAAAGATATTATCAAGCATCCGTAGGAGGATCGGGAGGAGATAGATGTGCCCATATATTAGCCACATCTTGTGTAAGTGCATCGAGTCTATCGTCCATAGCATTGAATCGGTTATTCATTGCTTCATGGTTAGCTCGAATCTCTTGTTGATTCTCTAATTGTTGAGCTCCCAAAGCAGATAAATGAGACTCTATGGAAGTTAAGCGTGAATCCATGGATGCATATCAGAAATCGAATGTCTCCATAAAATATTGAAAATATGGAGGTATTTGATTCGCTTGTCGTTCTTGTTCCTCGGGCTGCTCTGGCTCATCGTCGGCCTCATCAATATCTTGCATTAGTTGTTGAAGCTAGGGATCGTTGTCTGTTGTCAGTGGAGCTCGTGAAGAACTAACTCCTGGAGTTTGCTCAGAGGATCGAACCCATTCACTGGTTTCCATATCCTTTGTCCATCCCGATCTCGTTAAGGAAAGGAGATTAATTTGATTTTTGAGATGGATGGCTACATCAAGCTGTACCCTAAGCTCGGCCTTTTTAAACAAGTTACTCAGTAGACAACCGTAAATTAGACTTGGACAAATTTTCTTATTAGGAACGATATTCACGGTGTCAACAAGAGCAGAAAAGATAATCTGAGGTAGGTTAATTTTCTTATTATTCTGGATACAATGTATCCACCATAAATCTAAGGCTCTAAGAGTGGAGTATTTTCCTCCGGATGGTCTAAACCACCAAGAGATCATAAGAAAGAAATCGATCGTGATGATCTAAGACACTCGCACTCGATCTAACCTTGTAACGGGAACCTACGATTTGTTTTTCATTATATAATCCATTATCGTCTAAGCCAAAAGCATTTTTCATTTATTCTTAAAAGTATTAAAATGATTTAAACACTAAGTGAAAACAGGTCAGTTAAACCTAATTCTCTCCTAAGTGTCCAAAATCTTTCTTTGTCTAAAGGTTTTGTAAAGATATCCGCTAATTGATGCAAAGTATCAACAAATTCTAGAACTACACCTTCCTTAGTGGCATGGTCTCTAATGAAGTGATGTCTAATTTCAATATGCTTAGTTCTAGAGTGTTTGATGGGATTTTTACTGAAACAAATAACACTAGTATTGTCACACTTGATGGGAATGGTACCTACTTCAATTCCATAATAAAAAAGTTGTTATTTCATCCATAAAACTTGTGCACAACAACTACCGGCTGAAATGTATTCCGTTTCAGTGGTAGATAATGCAACACAATTTTGTTTCTTTGAAAACCAAGAAATCAACATATTTCCAAGGAATTGGCAAGTACCGGAGGTGCTTTTCCTATCTAATTTGCATCCTCCATAATCCGCATCAGAGAAGGCATGCAATCTAAAACTAGAGTCTCTAGAATACCAAAGTCCTAAACTATGATTGTCCTTAAGGTATCTAAAGATCCTCTTAACCGCTAGTAAATGTGATTCCTTAGGATATGATTAAAATCTAGCACATAAGCAAACACTAAACATAATGTCCGATCTACTTGCGGTTAGATAAAGCAAAGAGCCAATCATTGACCTATATAATTAACATCCACATATTACAAGCAAAGAGCCAATCATTGACCTATATAATTTAACATCCACATATTTACCTCTTTCATCCAAGTCAAGCTTTGTAGAAGAACTCATTGGAGTGGCATAAGTTTCCCATTTTTTCAATCCAAATTTCTTGAGCATATCTTTGACGTACTTAGCTTGATTGATGAAGATGTCATATTTTTTTTGCTTGATTTGGAGTCTCAAGAAAAATGAGAGCTCCCCCATCATGCTCATCTCGAATTCACTTTGCATTAGCTTAGAAAATTATTGGCAAAGAATATCATTAGTAGAACCGAATATTATATCATCAACATAAATTTAAACTACTAAAAATCTTTACATTTATGCTTCAAAAATAATGTAGTGTCAACCTTCCCTTTTGAAAAACCTTTTTCGATTAAAAAATTTGACAATCTTTCATACCAAGCTCTAGGAGCTTGTTTTAAACCATAAAGCGCTTTTGTCAATTTAAGAACATGATCCGGAAATTTTGAATCTTCAAAACCTGGAGGTTGTTCCACATACACTTCTTCTTTTATAAAACCATTTAAAAATGCACTTTTAATATCAATTTGATAAAGTTTGAATTCATTGAAGCATGCAAATGCTAATAACATTCTAATTACTTCCATGCTAGCTATGGGAGCGTATGTTTCATCATAGTCTATGCCCTCTTCTTGAGTGTACCCTTGAGCAACAAGTCTAGCCTTGTTTCTTACTATATTATCACTTTCATCAAGCTTATTTCTAAATACCCATCTAATACCTACAGTAGATTTATTACTAGGCCTTTTAACTAATGTCCATACTTTACTTCTCTCAAATTGATTTAACTCTTCTTGCATAGCCATAATCCAATGTTCATCATTTAATGCTTCTTTAATATTCTTAGGCTTTATGCATAAGATAAATGCAACATAATTACAAATATTTCTAAGAGAAGATCGGGTTGTTACCCCTTTGGATGGATCACCTATTATTTCACCATCCTTGACATAGTTGTATTCCCTGTGGTAAGAGACTTCCCTTTCTTCAATGGTTGGATTCTCGAGGGGATCATGAGTTTCCTTATCTTTCGTTTCTTCCTTTGATGATTATTCTCCAACATCATTTCTAACGTCATTTGCTTGTATAATACCTACATCATCATCAACACAAGAATCATTCCTCGGAAGGGGATTATCATCGAAAACAACATGTATAGGCTCTTCTACAACTAAAGTTGTTTATTAAATACTTGATAAGCTTTAGAATTTAAGGAATAACCCAGAAAAATTCATTTATCACTTTTAGCATCAAATTGCCAAGATTGTCTTTACCGATGTTAGAATAAAACATTTACATCCAAGAGGATGAAAATAGCTAATGTTAGGTTTTTATTTTTAAAAAGTTCATATGGAGTTTTCTTCAAAATAGGTCTAATCATTACTCGATTAATAGCATAACAAGCGGTATTTATGGCTTCCGCCCAAAAATATTTGGCAAATTATTTTCACAAAGCATGGTTCTAGCCATTTCTTCTAAAGTTTGATTTTCCTCTCAACAACTCCATTTTGTTGAGGGGTTCTAGGTGCTGAAAAATTATGGCTAATACCATTAGAATTGCAAAATTCAGTAAATCCAAGATTTTCAAATTCAGTTCCATGATCACTCCTAACACTAGTTATAGAGTAACCTTTTTCGTTTTGGATTACTTTTGAAAACGTGATGAATTTTTCTAATACTTCATCTTTAGTACTTAAAAATAGAACCCAAGTATATCTAGAATAATCATCTACCAATACAAATGCATATTGTTTTCCACCCAATCTAGTAGTTCTATATGGCCCAAAAAGATCTAAATGGATCAATTGTAATACTCTACTAGTGGATACGTCATTAATGGATTTAAAAAAATTCGCTTTTGTTTTCCTTTAGCACAAGCATCACAGATTTTGTCATTATCAAATTTAAGCTTAGGTAACCCTCAAACCAAATCTCCTTGAATTAGTCGTTACAAAACACTCATACTAGCATGTCCTAGTCTCCTATGCCATAACCAACTATCATGCTCATCCTTAGCAACTAGGCATAAATTAATCATATCTATGGAATCTAAATGCACCATGTAAATGTTTTCTATTCTATGACCAACAAGCATAATTCGATTAGATGCAATGTCAATAATTTTACAACCATTAGTTTCAAACATGACATTGCCTCCCTTATCACATAATTGACTAATACTCAAAAGATTATGCTTTAATCCATTCACATATAAAACATTTTTAATTTGTATGGAAGAGGTATTACCTATTGTACCTATACCTTCAATGTGACCTTTTGAGTTATCACCAAAAGTCACCTCTCCTCTATTTTGGCGATGAACTCAATGAACCGGCTCTTGTCTCCGGTCATGTGTCTTGAGCATCCACTATCAAGGTACCATGAATTTGAATTTTTTCCCTTTCCTTGTAGCATTGCTTCTTTTCCTACAAACATAGATTAATTTTTTATTTTTGGTACCCAAATTTTTTTGGGTCCATATTCATTAGTTTCCAAAATCCTAGTCCCCTTAGGTATCCATTTGTGTAGGATATCCTTATCTTTAGTAGTAATGAGTTCTTTAGGAACCCATATACTTCTAATGATTTTTCCATTAGAGGTTCTTCGGGGACCTCTATGATTGTAGTTTTTAAAACTTTTTCTAACAAAGTTGGATTTTGAATTTTCTCCATTTTCAAAATGTTTTGTTCCAACTTTATCAAAAAGAAACTTTAAGAACATCAATCTTATTTTGATGATCATTATTGACCTTTGAAAGTAAATTTTGAAAATCTAAATTTTTCTTTTCAAACTCTTCTAGTTTGATTTGCAAATCACTGATTTTACTTTCAAGATCATTATTGGTCTTGGATATGAGATTGTTTTCATTTTTCAATTTCGAAATATCATTTTTATATTTTAAAAACAATTTCTCATAATTCGAAGCTAACCCGGTATATTCCTCTAATAACTCATCATAAGATAAATCATCTAAATCAAATGAGTTAGAGGTTACCTTAGAATCTTCCCTGAATACCATCAAGCACAAGTTTGCTACTTCTTGTTCCTCTTCATCGAAACCTTCTTCATCGCTCCATGTAGCCACGTGAGCCTTTTGCTTAATCTTTGATTAACCATTCGTCTTCTTCAATTGTGGGAAATCATATTTAACATGCCCCGGTTTTTTGCATTTATAACAAATGATTGGGTCATTCTCTTTTGGTTCATTTTTAAAGCCTTCATTTCTTTTGAATTTTCTTCCTTGGATAGGCCTCATCATTTTTTTGAACCGTTTGGCAAACAATGTCATTTCCTCGTCATCGTCATCTTCATCTGAATCACTCTCATCTTTTGTTGATTTGAGAGCAACTCCCACGTTCTTCTTCTTCTCCGTCTCCTTCTTTGACTCGTCTCTTTTCTTAAGGTCTTCCTCTTCTTTAAGCATCATTTTATGTATGAGTAGAGAGTCAATAAGTTCATCAAGGGTCAAGGATTTTAAGTTCTTAGCCTCGATGATCGCCGTCTTCTTTGTTTGTCAAGCTTTTGGAAGAGAGTAAACTAACTTCCTTATAAGCTTGTCATTTGGAATGATTTCTCCACATGATTTGAGACTATTGACAATCATGGAGAATCTATCTGTTATAGCTTTGACATCTTCATCCGGTTTCATCCTGAAATTTTCATAGCTATGAGTTAGAAGACTAATTTTTTATTCTTTTACCTCGTTTGTGCCTTCATGAGTGACTTGTAGTTTGTCCCATATCTCCTTGGCGGTTGTACAAGATGAAACTCTCCTGTATTCATCCGGTCCAAGAGCACAAAAGATAATATAGATAGCTTTGGAGTTGAGCTGGAACATTCTTGTTTCTCCTTCACTCCACAATCTTGGGTGAGTGGAAGGTTTGATGTATCCGTCTTCTATAATATTTCATGCTCTCATGTCACTTTCTTGAATGAAATACATCATCCTATTCTTCCAAATAAGCATAATTAGCTCCATTGAAGAAAGAAGGCTTGTTGACGGGCAATGAATCAAGACCGAAGTCAGAGTTTGAATTAGAGGCCATTGATGACTTGATTATTGATGTAATTATTCCCGAATTGACTCAAGAGGTGATTAAACCTTCAAATGAGTGAGGCTCTGGTACCAATTATTAAGTTAATCGATCGACGAATCGGCCAAGAGGGGGTGAATTGGCAATAAAAATTTTGGTGGAAGCTTTTGTAGAAAATAAAAAATAATTGCACAATGATTTAGAGTTGTTCGAATTTCTCAACCAAGTTTACGCCCACTACCTTAGCTATCCACACTAAGGATTTTCCAACAAATTCACTAATTTGTTCTTTCTTTTGAGGACAAAGAGTAACCTTACAACTCTCTCAAGAATTATACCCCAATTCTTGAGCACACTCTCTGCCAAAGAGAAATACACAAATTTCGCAAACTTACAAGAAAACCTCACAAGGTAAGATGTTTGCACAATTCTATAACAAGAAAAGAACACTCAAAATGATTACAAATGAGCACAATGTGTGTTCTTGAAAGAAAAATGAATATTGAAAGAAAATTGGATTGATTTTCACAAACTTAGTGTTTGATGCTTTTTCTCTTGTCTCTCAATGATTTCTTGTTGATCAATGGCTTCAGAACTTGTTTAAATACACCTTGGGATGATTCTTACCGTTGGGAACCATTTGGATGAAGTTAGAGCCGTTGTAGTGTGAAAAAAAACTTAAATTTGTCTGCTAGGAGCGGAGGGTATCGGTACACCTTCATAGGGTATCGGTACCTGCAGTGTAAAATTCAAATATTTCGACCGTTATATGCCTGAGGGTATCGGTACTTCCTGAGAGGGTATTGGTACCATTGCATGGGGGTATCGATACCTATGGGGGGTATCGATACCATCCGAGCATTCTCTTATTTCTCGGAACCAAAATGTTCATAGGGGTATCGATACCCTATAGGGGGTATCGGTATCGATACCCTATAGGGGGTATCGATACCATACTAAATAAAATTTATTTTTGGCTCAAAATACTTTGTAAAAATTATTTCAAAAATATTTTAAGATTAAAACTTAATTTTACACTTGAGTAAAGATTGAAAAAAATATTTGAAAACTTGGAGTAATAATTTCCATATTTGAATAATTTAATTGAATATATAATTCAATATAAAATCTTAAAATTCTTTAACACTTAATTTGTTTTATCGAAACTTCAAAATGTTTTCAACAGATATCAAATAAAATACACCAAGGGTTGGCTTGCAAAGGAGAAGGTAAAGAAGTTAGTGTCTGGTGATTAAGATAAGTCTTACTCGGCTGGCAGGTTACTTTCCTGATATGGTGTATCTTAATTAGTTGGCTTTTATTAAGGGTCGTGGCATTGTCGATAATACGTTATTGGCCCATGATATTGTTAAAGGTTATGCTAGGAAGTTATTATCGTCTCGTTGTGCCGTTAAGATTGATTTACAGAAGGCGTTCAATAATTTGAGTTGGGAGTTTATTCTTGCAATGTTGGAAGCCATGGTACTGCTGGAGAAGTTTAGAGAATGGACTAAGATTTGCCTATCAACTCCCTGATTTTTTTAGCGTTTAATGTGAGCTTGGTTGGTTACTTTGAAGGCGCAAGAGGGATTCGACAGGGTAATCCACTCTCACCATACTTGTTTGTTCTGGCTATAAATATGTTTTCAAAGATGTTGGATTTGGCTGCAACTAATGGAATTTTTATTTTTCATCCAAAGTGAAAGAAAGTGAGACTGACGCATCTTCATTTTGTAGATGACTTGGTTATCTTTGAAAAGGAACTTTAGATTCAGTGTTGGGAGTGTAAAGTGTGTTGGATAAATTTTATGACATGTGTGGGCTGAAAATTAATATTGCAAATTGTGAGTTTTTTACACGTGGAGTTTTTTGGGAAGAGTTGGGTCGCATTACAGAAAGTGTGGGATTCAAGATTGGGTCATTGTCGGTCTGTTACCTAGGTGCTCTGCTTGTAACTAAAAAATTATCAGAGAAGGATTGTCAGAGTTTGCTGACTTCCATTGGAGCTAAATTGAGGCATTAGGAGAATAGGAAGCTCAGCTACACTGGACGGTTGTAGTTGATACAATCTATATTGTATATTATTACAAAATTTTGAAGTAGGGAACTTGTGTTGCCTAGGGAGATAGTGAAAAGGGTGGAACAATTATGCATACATTTCTTTTGAAAGGGTGCGGATACACCTACTATTGATGCTCGGGTGAGTTGGGAGTGTATTTTCTCTCTCAAAGCTGAAGGTGGACTTGGAATAAAGGATTTGACATGTTGGAATAGAGCTTGCCTCATTTAGCTACTGAGGAAGCTTCTTGCTAATGAGAGGTCCTTGTAGGTGGCTTGGGTTAGGGCCTATGTTATTAAAAGGAGGGATATTTGGGAGTTTAAACCGCAAGGATGTGTTAGTTGAAGCTTGAATAAAATACTCTCCCTTCGTGGACTTTTGAAAGAGGTAATTCGGGTATTAATTGATGGCAGTTGAGAACAAAGAAGATATGGAATGAGATAAGATCAAAGAGAGACCGAGTTTCTTGCCAGTAGATGATATGGTTTCCTATGCATGTTACTAGCCATACTATAATATCTTGGATAGGTTCCCTTGATTGGTTTCCAACTAAGGATAAACTATTGCACATGGGATTGACGTTTGATGGTGTGTGCGTGCTTTGTGAGGTTGAGAAAGAGTCTCGTAGTCATCTTTTCTTTTATTGTGAGGTTTCGGCTGCTGTTTAGGAGATGACCCTTGCTAGGCGTGGGATACGAAGAAAAGCACAGTATTGGAAGGAATAATCGAAATAGGAGGTTACCATGTTTAAAAGTAAGTCTTCACTTACTGTAACATCCTCAATACCGGGTTAGTGACTAAATTGTAAAATTTTAAAATTTGGTGATTAAAGTGGAAAAGTTGAATAGTTCAATAACTTATTGAAAAATAATATCTGAAGGGTTATTGGTAATTATTGAAAGAGTTAAAGGGCAAATAGGTCATTGAACAAGTAAAATAATTAAATAATAATTAGTGGGTATTATAATACTCATGTGATGCATATTTGAAGAGATAAGTTTCCAGACTTATCTTCTTCATCTTCTTCTTGTTCCTCAACGTGTGGTCAAGAGCAAAGGTGAGTTTTCTATTTAGTTAATTATTTGTTGATTTTAAGGTTGGATTATGATCATTATATGATAATTAAGCTTAAGGAAAGCTTAATTTGTTCTAAAACAACAAGATGAAATGTATATGAGAGATTAAAGATTTTGAGTTCTTGAATGAAATCTTGGAATAGAGTTCATAATTAGAAGTGGAAGTCAAATTTGACTTGTCATCAACTTAATTAAGAGATTTATGAAGTTAGAAAGGATTTATAACAAAGTTGAAAGTTTAGTAAGATTCTTAATTTTAAGAATCATGAGGAGATATGGAAGATAAATATGATTTATATGGATATAAGTTGGTTTAAGTAATGATAGTTGAGTTTAATGGTATGGTAGGGGCTTAAAATAGAAGAATTAAGTGAAGAGATGATGATTTTCGAGTTTAAACAGTAAATTATGGGTTTTAACAGATTATGCAGGGGTACCGATACTACCCTAAATAGAAAGTGAAATTAAGTTTTCTTTTAGTTTAAAAGATGAAGGATTGAATCATAATAATTGAAATATTGATTTGGATATTATATGTATAGATATCAAGCACAAGCAAATTCAGGAACAATTGCAAAGTTAGGATCGATCCAAAGATAAATTATAGAAGTGGATTGGATATATAAAGTAAGTGTCAAGGTGAGTGCAATTTAATTTGTACTTATGTTATTGACCAAACATTGGCTTGCGATGAGCCAGTGACGGAGTTACTATAGTAAGAAGTAAATTCTAAAAATATTATGTGATTATTATGTGTGCATGAATACATGAAAATATGATATAAGCTATATATATGTGATATAGGTGAATGCATGTATGTGTGATTAATTATGTGACTATGAGCTATGTGTGATGATAAGCTATATGATCATAAGTGACAAGATATATGTGATACATGTTATACGATATGATTTATGTGATTACATGCAAAGTGATATGAACTATGTGACATATGAATGTGAATAAGCTATGTGATAAGGACATAGAGAATCAAATGAACACGTGATCATGAGATATGAGAATATACGAGAAAGTCATATGATATAAGATCAATGATTACACGTACATATGATACGTGACAGAAAAGAAGAGATATGTGTTTATAAGAGAAATGATATGAATAAGTGATGTGAATATGTGAACTGTTATCAATGATAATGCCCATGTTATATGATATGAGAGCTAGATGTATAGTTGACATGCCAAGAGTCGATGGTTACCTATGTCTTTCGAGACATATGGACAGTTTACCTGTGTTCTAAAGAACATATGGACAGTTTACCTAGGTTCTTCGGGACCTATGGACAGTTGTCGAGGTTTTTTATGACCTCTGGATAGGTCCTTCGGGACATTTATACGAGTTGTGGTGACAGCATAGTTGTGCACAACTTCAGTGTACTCACATACCTTAAGTTCTCAACAGTGTACATGGGCTAATAAAGAAATTTTATAAGTATACTGAATATGATATGTATGTGTGATTTGTTATATGGAATAGATCATAGGATTTTATGTAATAATGTATTGCTTGGTTAAGGCATGATATGTTATGTATAAGAGTGATAAATTCTAAGGATTAATGATAATGAATGTGAAATGTTAAACGGGTTGATAATGATATATGTGCATATGGGTATATGTTACAGAAATGATATATGCTTTTATATGATATGATCGTAATAATTGCTCATGCATTTGATATGAATTATATTTGTATTACATGTTTTATATGTCTCACTAAGTCTATGACTTAGCGTGTAAGTGATTTACACGTAGGTACTGAAAAGCGGGATAATCAAAGCTAAGTTCAAAGGAACAACATATCTCCACTCAGAGGTAAGATCACAAGTAGATTACATAGTATGTATTAGTATATGACAAATAGGTTGGCATGTAAACAAAGTCGTTAAATTAAGTATGTGTGCTCTGATCGAGTTTTAGGAATGTTTTAAACGTATATATATGTAAATGAGAACTTTATAGCGTTGAAAGTTTAAATTTTCGTGAGTTTTATATGTTTTGCCGAAAGGTACTGTAGCAGTACTATAGTAGTATTGTAGTAGGGTATTGGTACTTGTAGCAGGGGTATCGATACCCCTTAAATAATCTGGAAAATTTTTAGCATTTGGTATTGTTCACGGTACTGTTCATATCGTATATTTCTATTCATAAAAACGTATATTTTCTTAAATTGGTTATAACGAACACAATTCAACAATATATTATCATATTTTCTTAATATAAGTCTAAATGATATGTATTTTGTTAAGAATGTTGTTTTAAAAAGTCAATGTGACATCTCGAACTCGTATCCGGGTCGAATACGGGTTGGGGTGTTAAGAATATTCTAGTTTGGAATGCTTGCATCTACATATAAGAGAAACGAAATAGGCGTTGTTTTAGTCGAATAGGTGCTAGATCGAATACTGAGATTTGTGGATTGATTTGAGAGGTTGTGCAAGTGAAATTTTCTAGAATTAATATAGGGAACCTTAATTATCAAATTTGTGTAGATGGGGGGATTGTTGATAATTGATTGCGCAGTGCATACATATGGGGGCCGATTATAATGTCTTGGGGGATTAATACAGGTGAAATTTTCGATGATTGAATTTGTGTACAGGGACTATTTTGAGGGTTTTGTTGGGAGCTGATATTGTGTACAATGTTGGAACTTTTGTTGTTCTACTTTTGGATAATAATATACACATTTTATCCAAAAAGAATAATATTCTATATAAAACATAAGAAAATACAACATATAAAAAATTAAAAAAATAAAATAGAATCTTAAATGTTTGAGTTAATCCCTTTAAAATGGACTTATTCTATTTTTTACAAATTTATTTTTTCTAACTTCTAATCCCTTAAAAACTCAATATTTTTTAAAAAACAATTTAATTTTATTAATAAAAACAATGGAAGAAATCAAAGCTACAACGCACACATATATAAAGAAAATTAAAGACAATAGTCACTAAAAACTCATAAAAATTAAAGTATTAAACCAAAGGTACGAAGAAAAATGTAACCTCCCAATGAGAACGACGACCAACATCTAGAGAACCCAGTAGCCTTCATAAAATCTCATTGTCTCTGTCAAACAAGACGCTTTACGAATGATAAATAAGTGATGAGCGAACCAAACTATCTGACAGGCTGCTTTGCTACAGAGTTTTAATTATATTAGCAAACAACCTTTTGCCAAAGAAGTGATTTGACTATACGTGACAAACGACAAACCAATTAAAAAATTGAACACTAAAATGATTGCAAAGGTATACGAAAAACATACAAAAAGTCATCAGGACCGTACCACAATAGCAGAGAAATTACGTGCCACAAGAATAGATAAAAATGTGTCACAATGACTGAAATTCTTATTCAAATTAAAAAAAACTGTAGAAAAAAGAAAATAAAATGTATAATTTAAAAAATAAAAAAATAATTAGGTTAAAGAAAAAGGGAGACAAAACAAAAGTTTTTCGAGAGATAATTAGGGTAAAGAAAGTTAAAGAAATGATCAACGAAAATTCAATAAATCAAACCCAACAAACGTGTAAATTTAAATGAATAATGTTTTTTAAATAGTAAAAGCTTTACCTATAGTTAAGTTTCTGGCATAATAAACAGAATGCAATGAGTTTTCTTATATTGAAAAGTTGAATGAATTGAATTGTTTTGATTTGAACAAATTGTTTCTCTTTTTCAGTGGTGAGCGGACATCCAACCTCATTCGAAATCTATTAAAATTAACTTTGAATCATACTAAAAAAAAAACTTGCTAATAAAATTAAGGAACTGATGAACTATCGCCTCTAACATTAAGTCCAATCCAATGACACTTGGAGTGAATCTTGTCCCTCTCCTATTTGATCCGAATGCTTATGCTAGGAGATTGAAAATGGTTTTGCCATCTTAAATACAGTCATCCCACATGAAGTGACGAAACTACCTTAGCAGTGGGAGGGAAATGCAACACAATTTATTGGGAAGCTTGGCAGAATTTGGTTTTTAAGGGAAAAGTCATTTTATAGGCTCATGCTCCGTTAGTTACAAATCACAAAACTTCTTCATCGCTGCAATTTATGGAGTAGGAGAATAATCAGAGAGAATCATCTCTGAATATCCAAAGCAGCCTTTCAAGAAAAGGCCTTGAAATTTATAAAGAAAAAGAAAATCGCTTCTAAATTAAAAAAAAAAAAAAAGAGTAGCTCTTATACTGACGTGGATTAAACAACCACTGAGTAGGTCCCACGTAACGTCACCATTCCCAACTACTGAAAAAAAAAATCCACTTTGTCTATAGATCGTCATAGGCTCCCCCAAAAAGTATGTACGGAGGCTGAATTTGATCACTGAACGATTTTCAACCTCCATAGTCTATGGCGTTGTCAAATTCCCTTTTCTTCCCTTCCTTTTCTTCTCCCATCGGCCACCTTCGTCCCTCAGTTTCCGATCCGGGCTTCGCGCCTCTTCTAGCTTCTCTCGCTTCCTCCAGATTCTGCTGCAACTTTCCCGAGAGCGGCACTAAAGCCAATTTCTATGCGAGAAAGTAAGACAGGAAACGACAATCTGTCTATTCTTTTTGTCGATTTATCTATTTCATGGAATATTCTTGATGCAGGTACATTGTTTATGCTGCTAACAGTGGTTTCGATGCGTTTAATTCCATTTCATTGGTAAAGATTTATCTTCGTTTCGCATCTTTCACTTAACTCTTATACGGATTATGTATTGTGAGGCATCATTTTTGTTTCACTGCGATGAATAATCTAAGCGTTTCTTATCGAATGCATAACTAATGATGTTGCTCTTCTGTTCCGATGTTAATATTTTTAAAATTTAACCAAATAATTGCGAAAGAAGGAAAGAGAGGTCGTTTAATGTTATTATGTTACAGATCCATATTTTTTTGGATTCATTGGGAAATTGCAGTAGAGGGGTTAAGCCGCAACTGAGAGAAATGTTGTTTGAAAATACGAGTGATGAATTTAGTCAAAATTACAGAAATTTTTATATTCTTAATGATTCACCTAGCTGAGTCGCTTCAAAAGACATTGTAGCATCAAGGGTATGCATTTCTAGTTCTCGATCAACGTCATGAAGGTGCTTCTACAACTTGAGGGACATCGATCAACGTCATGAAGGTGCTTCTACAACTTGAGGGACAAAATAACTATTGCACTAACTGAGAAGCTAGAGATGTAGTTCTTCTCTTGCTTTCTTAGTGATTTCCAGAAGTTATTTGGATGCTGGTTTTTATCATTTCTTTCCTAGATGCTAAAATTGCAATTCAGTCCCCAGAACGATTAGTTCATAAAACAAATATATAAATATATTAATCCCTGGATGCACATATTCTTGTTCCACATCACACAGCATATATAAGGATGCCATTAGTTTAATCAGGTGATTTACATCGCAGCAGACTGGCCAAGATGATTATATCCCAATGCCAATTGTTTTGATCGATCAAGAATCAGATTCAGAAGCAACAGTTGTGCAGCTGAGTTTTGGAGATCGTCTGGGTGCTCTCATTGATACAGTTGAGTGGAAACGTATATTGATTTCTCCTTTCAAAATTCTATAAGCTTCTTTTTCTGGGATTACTGGCCAAGCCAATTATGTGACTTATTTTATCTTTGTTTTATTTCTTAACTGAGTTGTCTATGTTTAGGTGAGAGACCTCCTCACCTCTGTTTGTTTTAAGTACTATCTTATTGCATTTTTTTGGATTCTTTTATAAAGCTGAAATACATGAATATTTTTACGTTATGGTTATTACATGCATGAGTATAGGTCACTCCACTCTGAGTAAATTTGGATGATTCGGAGAATCATCAGTACGAATGTTAGTAGCAGCTTTTCCTTGTGTGACACTAATGAATGGTCTTGATTCCAATTTACATTATTCTCGAAGGCCTATGGATCCTAGCTATTTGATTTTAGGGGGAAATGTAATGGTAAATTTGATAATTCTCTCTTTCTTTGTTGAATTTTTTAGAGTACCTTTTTTTTCTTGGGCAGATGAGAGCATTGAAAGATTTGGGATTAGATGTTTCAAAGGGAACTGTTGTTACTGAAGGACCAGTCAAACAAACAAAACTTTTCATAACGCGATCGTGAGTAGTTGTTACAACTGTTTCGACTCAACTTTCTCTCTCCGCTATCTTTGAGAATGTGTTTTATGAAAAGTTGCTGAATATTTGCCATATTCATTTGCTTCCCCTACCACACGTGCATAAATCTGCAGTTTTGATGCTCAAACAGGGAAGCTTGCTTATGAAGTGGGAAATAATTAACTAATATAGTCATGTACAGTGACATATTTGCTGATTGCATTGTAGATTGTTTTTGCCCTAAACATTCGAAACAAAATGTGTCCCTATCCTAAAGAAAGAGTTAATTACACAATGACATAACACATGGCCTGGTTCTATTAGTTAGATACCATATAATTGGGTAGTGTTAATGGCATTAGTGGTTTGACTTGCTTGATACATGTTTTGAAAGTTTATGGGGCAGCAGTGGATACGATACCAGTGTACTACTACTACACTTTTTTTAATGCAGTTTGGGAAATAATTGTCTCTTGACTGTAAAGCAAGTGGATATTTATAGATCATATAATCCCAAAAATCAGGGGCAGCAGTTTGTTCAGCTAGATAAAGGTGCAGACACTACCCAAATGGTGAACAAGGAGATCTAATATTTTTGTTTATAAATATTAATAAAAAAACTGAAAAAAGAACATAGTTGCAGCTTCCTATTTTAGCAGCCATGACTATTTCTAAAGAGCCTATTCCCACTTTCTTTTGGATGCACAGTTGTCAAGATCCCTATAGCCCTATTTAAACCATCAGTCATGGTACTCAGACTGAACTATGGTGCATATGCTACTGAACTCCTAAAAAGTTGTTTTACATTGGGAGTCAAATTCCTATTTTATAACAGTCATGGGGAGTTCAATATTCAAGGGGATTTGAGCTAGAGAATTGGGGGGAAATATATAAATTTACACGCAATTAACCATGTTTAAGATCATTATACTGTGTATTTGAGTCCTAGTATGATAGGTTTCCTAGGTTGAATTCCAAATGTTGAACACTTAAGTGGGAATTAATTATTGTAAGATTAAGACCGTAAATTGAAGCTCATCATGTCAGGCATTAAATACAAGTTTACAAGTTGGATTATCCATAAGGATTTTCTGAATCATTACTTCATCATCTTTCCTTTTGGCTTCATTTTGGCTTATAAATTTTTTATTTTATTTTTCTCCCCTCACAGAGGGTGATAATTGGAATGACTCGTGTTTTTGAGAGTGAGTGAGTATGCAATATATTCAGAACTAGACATCAGTATCATTCTCACTGCACGTATGATAGTCCTTTCAACTTTCTTTTTAATTCAGAATGATCAGCAATTATTAATTGATTTGATTATGCTAGAGACAATGGGCGCAAAGTTGAAGATCCTGATATGTTAGAGGGAATTCGACTCACCATTATAAATAATCTTTTGAAGTACCATCCAGTATGTATGCTGAATTCATACTTTTAGTCTTTCTCTTCCTCCCCTCCCTCCTCTCTTTCTCTCATGGGCGGTCAATCTTATGGCTTGTCAAAGTATAGATATTATGTAGTTATTGATTTTATGCATTATATTTTGTTTCATATCCTGGTTTGAATTTGACTTGCTAGGAATCTAGTGAGCTACTTGCTATGGGTGAGGCTTTTGGAGTAAAGGCTCCAGAGAAGAAGGTGAAATTATCTAATGATTACTGGATTGAAAATTTATTTTTACCCACTTAAATTGGCTCACTTTGTTATTTCTGATGTTCTATATATGCTGGACTTGATATTGGGACATAAATATTTTATATAAAATTAGAATCATGCATTTTATATTTCCTTTTTCTCAATTGAACGACTCTAAGCTTTTATGACATTTGAATGGATTGCAAACTGATTGAAAACTTTGTGCCGTTTGAAAACTGGACATTTAATTCACATTAACTAGGATTTAAAATGGTATTCTGGTTCTTTTCGGGGTATTTCTGATTCCAAACTGATTGCCATAGTTGAATCCTTTGAATGGAATTAGTTTAGTTCTTTTGACATGGAATGGGGGCCAACTTATCTTAATAAATTTCTAAGTTTGATTTTCCCTACCACACACCCCAACTCTAAGCAAAAGCACAACTTGATGTCATCAAGATTAGATCAGGCTTCAATAATGAAGATACCTTCTGATTAGTTATTAAAGAGTTGTTGCAAGCACTATTGGGGTTTGGGATCATATGAACTTTGAATCTAAGCCTCTATAAATTTGTTGGTGCAGCTTGATGTTGACATTGCTACTCGTATACTTATCGAGGAGGATGGACCCAAGAGGAGGTTTGCTATCGAAAATAAACCATAATGGGAAATGGGTTTCATCACATAAGTCACAACTTTCTGCTGTTTAGATCACACATTACCGAGACATATCGAGATATTGTTAACTCTACAAATCCCTTATTTATACACAGGTTACTTTTATGATATCAGATATAATCAACTTATGTATTTGTTCCCTGTGTTACCAGCTTGCTTTCCTTAGAGACGGCAGATCGACCTGGACTGCTGGTAGAGATCATCAAAATCATTGCTGATGTCAGCATTGATGTAGAATCCGCAGAAATTGATACAGAGGTATGCATCTCTTTATATGAGTCGGTGTAAGTGTATGCACACTGGAACTTTTGGTTCTGCAATTTTTTTCACCACCTTTTGTTCCGTGTACTTCACAGGGATTAGTAGCGAAAGACAAGTTTCATGTTAGCTACAGAGGAGCAGCCTTAAATAGTTCCTTGTCTCAGGTATATGTTAAGACTGACAAAACAATATATTTTCTGAACAATACTGTATTGTTTGTTCTTCTCGGTTGCCCAAGTATCAACCGTTGGCCACGAATCACGTTTATTGTCAAACTTCTTAAGTTTCTGCTGGATCTCTGTCATTCCCTCTCTCTTAAAATATCTGTTTATTTCTTCATTTCGACGAAGAAGACCATGAACACACATTTATTGTCCAACTTCTTAAGTTTCTGCTGGATAATCTGTCATTCCCTCACTCTTAAAATATCTGTTACCATGAAACTTGCAGGTGCTGGTGAATTGCCTGCGTTATTACCTTAGAAGGCCGGAAACCGATATCGATAGTTATTAATACTTGAAGATTTGCCACTTATGAAACAAATTCGCTGGTTCTTGTTCTAATTCCTATGTGAGCTCAGGATATCAAACTTTCTTGATGTTGATGCAAGGATTAGTGTATCCGCTACGAGGTGGTCTGTTTTATAGGTTTCCAAACTGCTATGGTTTTCCCATCCTTAATTCCTCTGGTTGAAGAAGAGTCTAGGACAATGTCTCTAAACCGTCGATTTTCCTGGTCATTTCCTCCATATTGAGCATATTACAAATTATTAATGCATGTAAATTTTATATAAAATATGTTAAACATACTTGTGTTATGGAAAATGCGAACATCTCAGAAATACACAAATGATGAAGTTTTGATTTTTGAACATAGGAAATCAATAGGAATGTGATCGGCTAGACTTCTGCCCAACCTCTATGAAACTTATCCCACATATGATTAGGTTCCAACTCTATGGCGAAAATTAAATTATGACATTTGGATGATTTATAATTTATAGATTTAATTATCATATTTATTTGAATTGAATTTTACTTTTATTATGTTTATAATTTATTTTATTTTTGTGATGTAAAAGTAGGTATTTTATATTCAAATAGTAAAAATAACTCAACACATTATATAAGAATGGAACGTTTAATGTGATATTTATATTTTTAAAATATCTAATGTAATACTTGTTTTTTAACAAAATTCTAATATGATACTTTGACAAACTATCTAATGTGGTACATGTACTTTAACAAAATATGCAATATGATATTTGAACTATTATTTTGTGTATTATTAAGTAATTTGACACTTACTGGCAATGTTGATCCATGTACCATAACAACACACGAAATGATAATTGATATGCACTTACTAAAGATTTTTAGACGAAATATCACCATAATACGTGGAATGATATTCAAGATATTATGTTGGATGTTTTGTTACACATTTAACATTTAATTGAGGTATTGATATCTTGGACTTTTTTCAAATGATAGATACCACATTGGACGTTTTAAAGCTTGAACCTTATTAACATTAAAGTTTAGTTTTTTTAAAAAAAAATTCTAACCAATTAGCCGGAAAAAGATTAAGGCTCAAAATTAAATCATTTTAGTTTATGTACATTATATACATATTATCTTCATACTCTATACCTTACTCGGCAGCTATGGACTTACAAATATGGTGTTCAGCAGGTTATGTTCCACTAGAAGTGTATACAGTTGTAGGATAAAAAGTTGCAGAACATTACCTGAAGTAACTTGAACTCTCAATAAACACACAGTAAACAGAGGATTTTAATAAATTGAACATGCCAAACATATACACCATCACTCTCTCATAGCATTACCGTACATAACCCTGTGCATAAAAACCATGACTAATCTTACCCTGACGAGAGTGCAAATCCTACATTTCTTGTGAAATAAGTTAAAGCCAAGTATGGCCTATGGGTGACTTACCTAGAGCATTGCACTCAACATTTCACTCTAAATATCAGGCACACCAGGGAGGCACCAATGGCTACAGTCGGACGAGAACTCTCTTAGGTGCTTATTTCTGTGCTTGGTTCAAGGCCCTTCTATAAACAGATGGATGCCCGTCTCTTCGAAAAGCCGACATCTTCATAATGTCATGCAGATACACCGGGAATCTCATTCTTCTCAATACTCCTTTCAGCACTACAACTTGGTTAGCTGAAAATTTGAAGGGGACTTTTCTGGTTATAACATTTTCAGCCATTTTGTCTGTCTGCAGTGAACAAAACAAGAGAAGGAAGAAGGGAAAAAAACAGGTTTGTTTAAGACAACATGGGGATATAAAAGCTTAAAGTGAATTGAATTTAGGATTTGTTTGATACCTGTTATGCCTAGGCAACATGGTTCTGAAAATAACTTTGTTGCGAGGTTCGAGATTCAACTCAACCCATTTTGCCCATGTTGCGAGTACCTTTTGATATGCAACCATTGGATTCATTGTTTTATAGAGAGATTTTCCCTCCATGTAATAGTCCCACCTGTATATGAGTCGTTGCAAGACAATTTTGTCATCAGTTTCTGCTCGTACTACTCACTATTTCTGTAACTCGAAGAGTGTTGAATACAGTTATGCGCTCATTACGAATACTTACAAACTCCATTGGTCAGAATGAGTCCACCAGTGTGCCTAGTCAAACACAAGAACATCAACACCTCTCCAATATCTTGCATTCTCCTCAATCAAGTCCAAACGCAAGACTCTCTCGTTGACAGGTCCTTTCTTCAGCTTCACAAGCAATGGAGCCCAAGAAAACTCAATTGATGTCTCTAAATCCTGTAATAAAACAACATGCTCGGTTACAATGAAATGCAATCCACCATTTGCTTGAGCAACAAGCACAAAGAAAAGGGTTCTGTTTTTCTGTTCATTCATGTGTATACTCTTACCAGGGCATGGAAGGCCATTGAAAGACCATTGTAGGTCACCTTTTTATGTCCAGTTGGTATAACTCCTTGCACAAGGCAGACCAGATTCTCCCATTGGTTCCTCATGATCGAATCGCCCACCAGCATTATCCTTTTCCTTCTCATCTTCCCAAGAAATTTCAGTGCATCAAATCTGAAACAACAATATCAGCTCAAGAAATTAAACTTACTACAAGTACATTGTCTAGCTAGAGTTCGAAAAGATATAATCGAGTGGATTCGGGACCTTAATCCCAGCATCTGTAACCCTTTTCTTCGATAACTCTATGATATTATATCGAAGTAGGTACCTTGGAAGAGAACAACCATTTGGCATCCATTTCCACTTCTCGTAACCAGAATCTGGCCTTCCATTTCTTTGGCAGGTGACAACAGAAAATAAGATAAGGGAAGTTGGAGTCGTACAAATGGTATGATTGATCATAAACCCATTTACCAACATAGAGATCACATCTCTTCGGCAATCCCTGAAGCCTGCTTTGCACCATTACAACTTCATTGGCTTCGATGTCGAGCCAAGATGATGACTTGCCCTGGAAAATGCAGATGAAGGTGGTGATGAAGAGGAGGGTGAAATGGGGTTTAGCCACTGGATAAGTTGCCATTGAAGGCAAATGAAGGAGGTTTGGTTTTGGGAGTGTAAAATCCACAGCAAATAAGGAAGCATTTTAAGTGCTCTTAAAGTTTTCAACCATAGGCCATAGCTCTTTTGCTTTTTATTTTGTTCTTTCATTGAAGCATGAATGACGGTAATTATGTGTGCGGACCACAACATGTTCAGGGAAAGTGAAAGTGTCGTCTTTTTTCACTCTTTGTCATTGCTTACTCCTTCCTACAGGGCACAGGCTAGTGCCTAGTGGGTAGTTCTTTTTAATATTGTTGTTAAAAGAAATTGAGATTATACCAAAATCTGAAAATTGGAAGTTTAGGGGTTAAGCAAGAAGGAAAAGAAGATAAGAACCCGTGACAAATGATATGATTTTAGCTTTGTATCTGTAACTTGAAATGTCAAAAAGGAGAAAATCATAAACCATAGTCACACTCAGACCTACCGCTAATGCCTATTCACTTTTCACTCAAAAGTTCCATTAGCCATATCCATTAGCTATAGAGTTGATGGAAATGGAATATGTTGTTTTCTAGACGCCATTATTTCCGGTCAAAATTATTTTCATGCATTTCCTGCTTGTTTAATCTGATTTTGTCTCTTCAGAAGATATTAATACAAAGTTCTTACTTCCAAATATATAAATATTTTTAAATTTTTACCATTTTCGTGTTTTTTATATATTGAAAAAGAATGTATTGACTAAATGCCTATTTGTGTTGTTGTTCTCATAAAGGGAAAAGTCAAAACGACCCCTACTCCATACGTCCATAAAACAACACATGTTAAAGCAACTTGGAATTGATTATACAGCAGCCACATTTAAGTAATGTTGAAAACTTTCCCATACCAAATATCAAGGAACCGGTAGTTCTGCTTCAAAGTTCTAATACCTCAACTAACAGAAGAGCATTCTCTTTTTTCCCAATTGAAAAACATTCTCAAAATATGGCATAGCTCCACTCATGCCACACCCCGCAATGTTTGCATGAAATACTGCAGCATTCTCTAACTTATCTACTCATTTATAGAACTCAGAGTCCGTGTCAGCCTTCTTCACATTTGTTCTGTAACCCTTTTCAAAGTCCTTGGGGGAAGTATAATGTATCGGTTCTTGCGCACTGCGTGCCTTCCAGCTTCTTGGCATATAGCAGCAATCTGATATCAATCGAAGTGGCATGCAAAATAATGAGTGAAAAATATTTATAACCAAAGAATGGAGAGGAATACTAGAGGAAGCTTTGATAGTATGCCACAACTAACCTCTGCAGCACTAATTTTATCTGGCCGAGAAACATAATCTTCCAAGTCTACCTCATCACTTAGGTTCATTTTAGCAGTGCAAACCTGCGAGGGAAAACAATACCTTAAGAAAATAAATTGCAACGTTTACTATTCACAATCTAAACCAGACATGGAAAGGAAGAAAAAAAAAATACACAACTGAAGAGAACCATGAATCACACACAGATAAGAACTAGAACTACAATAATGACGTAGGCATTTGATTTTTGCTTGCCTGGAAAACAAGCCTTCCATCTAGTCCTCCAGGACGAAGAAGAGCTGGGTCCAAAGTGTCAGCTCGATTAGTTGCGATAATGACCTTAACATTGACAGTCTGGTCAAATCCGTCCATCTAGAAAAGTTGGGTGCAAAAGCAATAGTTCAGAAAAAAGGTCAAGTAATTAAAACACTAACTTCCTTGTCTATGTTGAAGGATAACACTATAAGCAACATGTTTATTGATATATCGGCAATTGCTCATCATATATACCTGATTCAAGAGTTCCATGAGGATACGCTGAACTTCTCTATCAGCTCCAGTTTGAGCATCAAACCTAGCAGTCGCAATGGTATCAACCTCATCGGTAAAGATTATAGCTGGAGCATTCTCTTTAGCAAGACGGAAGACCACACGAACCATCCTTGGACCCTGAGACAAAGAAATGCTTAAGATATTATTATCCATCTACAAAATATGTGATACATGCACCAGAGTCCATAATACATGCTTCTTTGGACTAATGTTTCTACTCGAACTTATTAGAAGAACAAATTCTCGAAGATTCAAAGCATATTAAGTATAATGTGAATGAATCATTAAACGATTCTAATGTTGCTACCTTTAATATTTCAGATTCGAGGTCGAATCTTTTTGAAGAAAGGGAGGATGATATGTGCATCACAAGACTCACATCAAAGGAAGAAGTAATAACTCTTCCAAATGATCCACTCGTTCAAGCATTGGAAAAGAAGACCAGAACAACAGCAGACTTGCGATGACTTTTTGAATGGGATCCTGATCTTATTTGGTCAACATGTCTTTTGGAGATACAACCGTCTGTCTCTTATCTTTCCAACGGTTCTTGAATCGTATCAATCCGATATCGGGAACTCAAGATATGTCCATTTTACTGAAGACGGTGCAGGCAAGAAATCCTATACGGGATTAATACCGGATTTTGTAAATATTACAAATTTTCAATATTTATATTGATTATTTGTGATATAATTTAATATAGGATGATGAATTATATTTTAGGATCATATTTATTATTTTATTAGGAATTAAGGTTGGGTTAAAACAATATTTTTAGTTATTATTATTTTATTAGGAATTAGAGTTAAGACATGTTTAGTTTATTATTATTTTATTCTTTAGTTATTTAGGACCTTTAGAACTCAGCCCATATATAAAGGAGGTTTCATTCAACTTTGTAAATAAGATTTCTTTGATTAATAATACAACGAGAGTTTGTTTTTGCAAGTGTTGATTGCCTTGTGCCTTCGAAGCTTTTTCTCCTTGAGTTCTTTCAAGTTCTTGTGAGGGAGATTAATCTTCACACTCCAATTTGCCTTTTCATTGCGACTAGGAGGGTTAGTTAGAGCCATATTATCGTGTTTTCCTTTTCATTGCGACTAGGAGGGCTCGATAGGACATTATCCATCAATTTTCCACATATCCATCCATGCCATCAATCATCTTCACCATTCACTTTCATAAGAGAGATCTTTTGATTTCTTGGTTATTTTACTTTATTTTCAAATTCCTTTATCATTTGTTTATCTTGTTTTAATCTTGTTTCTTACCTTGTTTCCAGCATCTAAACGAAACCCTAAAGAACCCTAACTATTACCGTCACCTTCCCTATTCATTCCTTATTGTTCTTCATCGAGTCTAGAGCTTTCTAGGTTTGATTCTTCAATAAGAGCAACGTTCGCTACCACTTCCCTATCAATTGGTATCAAATTTGGGCCGATTCTTGGAAAGAAGCAAGCGATCTTACTTGTTCTTGTACACAAAACTGTCAAGGTACCCCAACGGAGCTAGTTCACAAAAGATTCATTGTTTCAGGTTATTTTTATTTAATTTTAATTTATATTCAAATCCTTCTTTTTAGTTTGCTATTTTTTTAAAAAAAGAAAAGAAAAGAAAAAGCAAAAAAAAAGTCACAAAAATTAAAAAATTACAAATAAAGGAATTTAGGGTTGATATCATCCATATCTCATATTCATTCTAAGAGTAATCTCTAGTCCAAATATCACCCCAATCGGAGATCATTAGAGCCTTCAAATACACCATTCAAGTTTTATCGACAGATTCAGTCTAGAATTTTATCAAATGTCTTGAAAATTATACATGAGGAATTTCGTGGTGACCCTCCTGACGGGTTACCACCTGAAAGCCCTAATCACTATGCCATATCAATGAAGAGTCACGATTTACGGGAGTCCAAAGGTAAGTATTTTATTACTCATTTTAATGACATTGTAACGTATTTCTTCTCCTTTTTACAAGGTAAGGCTCGTGAAGTTGTCATCCATACTAAACACAACTCCTTTAAGTGCGTAACAGACCGAGGTAAGCAAAACACATTAAATGATGCACTACCACGAAGGTATACTCTTAAGTATACTACTATTCCAAGAATTGAGCATATCAAAGATGTATATCACGATAACTCGAATATTTCTGATATTTCTACCCATACTTTTAAAAGTGCTTTTAATGAGCTTTATCTTGTATATAAGTTTCCTTGCCAACTAAACAGGTTCTACAATCCACAAATCTCCTGCCGAGAATTTTTAATTCATGAACCACACTTAGGAGACTTAAGGGGTTACTTTAACAAACCAGTTGACATGGTTTTTAAACACTCATTCTCACCACACACGAATAAAACCATGAAGAAATTATCTAAAGCAATCATACAGAAAGCCAACAGTGGTCGGCGACATGTTGAATTTTAACCTAAACATCAGATTACAACACTTGTATGCAAAATAGGATTTCAAGACAACAAGAAATCAGTTTCTACAAAGAAGAAACCTCGACTAAAACGCATAAAGACACATCACATCGATCCTGGTAAATGTTTCACAAGTTTTCCTTTCAACACACCTAATTCTCTTTCTCTTGGATTTTCAGATTTGAGGACGAATTATTTTGAGGAGTGGGGGAATGATATATGCACTAGATTCCATAATATATGCTTCTTTGGACTAATGTTTCTACTCGAACCTATTAGAAGAACAAAGTCTCAAAGATTCAAAGCATATCTATTCAGTAAGTATAATGTGAATGAATCATTAAACGATTCTAATGTTGCTCCCTTTAATGTTTCAGATTCGAGGTCAAATCTTTTTGAAGAAAGGGAGGATGATACGTGCATCACAAGGCTCATATCAAAGGAAGAAGTAATAACTCTTCCAAATGATTCACTCGTCCAAGTATTGGAAAAGAAGACCAGAACAACAGCAGACTTGCGACGACTTTTTTAATGGGATCCTAATCTTATTTGGTCAGCATATCTTCTGGAGATACAATTTTCTATCTCTTATCTTTCCAACGGTTCTTGAATCGTATCAATCTGATATCGGGAACTCAAGATATGTTCATTTTACTGAAGATGGTGCAGGCAGGAAATCCTATACGGGATTAATACAGGATTTTGTAAATATTACGAATTTTCAATATTTATATTGATTATTTGTGATATAATTTAATATAGGATGATGAATTATCGTTTAGGATCAGATTTATTATTTTATTAGGAATTAAGATTAGGTTAAAACAATATTTTTAGTAATTATTATTTTATTAGGAATTAGAGTTAAGACATTTTAATTTATTATTATTTTATTCTTTAGTTATTTAGGACCTTTAGAACTCAGCCCCTATATAAAGGAGGCTTCATTCAACTTTGTAAACAAGTTTTCTTTGATTAATAATACAACGAGAGTTTGTTTTTGCAAGTGTTGATTGCCTTGTGCGTTCGAAGCTTCTCCTTGTGTTCTTTCAAGTTCTTGTGAGGGGGATTAATCTTCACACTTCAATTTGCCTTTTCATTGCGACTAGGAGGGTTGTTTAGAGCCATATTATCGTGTTTTCCTTTTCATTGCGACTAGGAGGGCTCGATAGGACATTATCCATCAATTTTCCACATGTCAATCCATGCCATCAATCATCTTCACCATTCACTTTCATAAGGGTGATCTTTTGATTTCTTGGTTATTTTACTTTATTTTCAAATTCCTTTATCATTTGTTTATCTTGTTTTAAACTTGTTTCTTACCTTGTTTCCAGCACCTAAACAAAACCCTAAAGAACCCTATCTATTACCGTCACATTCACTATTTATTCCTTATTGTTTTTCATCGAGTCTAGAGCTTTCTAAGTTTGATTCTTCAACAAGAGCAACGTTCATGAACCCACTACTGCTTCCCTATCAATATGGTAGTAGCCAATATTTGATAAAATCAGTATTATGGGAAGTCGAGTCAATTTATAGAATCAAGAATTGCATTAATTAAGGGGTGATGAATTTGTTCATGACAATTAGAAGAAACTTAACCATTAGATCTCCTCACCTCCTTGGTTTTAAAAGGCGCAATGCGCACCTAGGCTCAAAAGGTCCCTGGAGCCTATGCGCAAGGCGCACGCCTTTCGCAGGCGATGCACACTTTTATACTAAAAACCTATAAATTAGTTATAGGAAATATTTTATACTTAAAACAATATTATAAACATATCTATGCTAAAAAGTTTATAAATTAATTATATGAGTATATTTATACTTATTATCCACCGATTAACTCTTAAAATACTTGTCTACAATGTATTGATTTATACTTAAAGTTTTTAATATTTAAAACTATTATTTTATTTATTTTATAAACATATTTTAATCCCTTTTCACCAAAATCTACATTGTTATTGATTTATACTTAATGTTTTTAATATTTAAAACTATTATTTCATTTATTTTGAAATGATACAAAATTATTTTATTATCAATTTAAAATTTTGAATTATTATAAAAAAATTAAGAATCCTTTATGTTTGAGTGCCTAAAATTGCTAAGTTAAACAATTTGAGATTCTTGAAGCCTAATTATCATTCTCTTTTAGCTTTTTAAATATTCTCCCAAAAGACCATAGCCAACATCATTTATTCTGCTTTCCAAACCACTAGAATGACTGCACTTAGGAGATGATATCTTCAATGATGCCCTACAGGAGCAAATAGCAGCACATTGCATATGTGGGGAATACTTATACCACAAATTTGAGAAAAATCTCACGACCTCCAAAAGAAAGAAGGTTCTTAGTCCAGCCCTGAATTTGTTTAGCAGTTTTGTTCTGAACAAAACTAAAGGTGTTGATTTTCCTTTTTTTCAACTGACAAAGGCAGACCAATATAGGATCCCGGTTCATCCTTTTTATCAGCTTCAAGGATATTGAGTATGTTGTCTCGATGTTCCCGAAGTGTGTTAGTGTTGAAGTAGATATTGGACTTGTCTTAGTTGATCTTTTGTCCCGAGGCTTATTCATATGTACTGAGAATGTTTTTAACCCTTCGGGCTTATTCAACCAAGATCTTGAAGAAGAGAATATTATCATCTGCATAGAGAATGTGTGTGATCCTTATACCTCTGATGCTGGCCCGAACCCCTTTGATCAATCCTTTTGGTGTGCATCATTAAGCAAGGCCGACAAACCCTGTGAATAGAAAAAAATAGATATGGGGAGAGGGGATCTCCTTGTCTAAGTCCCCTCTCTGAGGATAAGGAATATGAGAGTTGGCCATTAATTATGATTTGGAACAACACTATATAAATGAATTTCTTAACAATCGTAATAAAAGACTAGTTAAAGCCTCATCGTTCTATTATAACAAACTCAAAGTTCTATTCAACCCTGTCGTATGTGTTGCGTATTGTGAGTATTATAAAATTATACACAAATAATGTGCAAGTATACACAATCGCTCAAGTAATAAAGTGATGAGTGAGCATCATCTCCACAGGGATTGGAATGATATTGAGTGAATTTTATTCACTATTCCATCTAATTATAGTTAGTCTTGATATATACAAATGTCACGACAATAGATATGTGTATGCTGGTAGATGTGCAGTGATGGAAATGATAAAATGTCAAGGCAATGAAAAGTGGTAAAAACAGAAAATAAATAACAAATAAAATGAAAAGAAGATAATCCTCACGTGACAAGCTTCCAATGGAATGAATGGTAGGGATTGATTTGAGGATGCTAAACTTATTTCTCAAACATATTTAAGTTTTCTGGACTTCACTTACTCGACAGGGCTTTCCTAGAGTGTTCTTAAAGGAACCTAACAAAATAGGATGCCAATGCATCTGCTCTCACTCAACGATGTTGGTCAGCCTACCCTATTGATAAATACACCCTTTTTAGTCGTTGAAATTCTATCCTAGTCTCTCCCGAGATCTAAGGGATTAGGTTATAATATTCCTAGGCCGGTTCAAAGCCCCTTGAAAATACTATAACCCATTGCTTATGAGGATCTTGTCTTGTGTTTCTCTCGAATACTACAAGTATTTTTAGTTTAGGTTTCTCTCGAACACCTAACCTTCATATAAAAAATGGACACTCCCATACCTCTTACAAGCCTAGATGGTGAAGCATTCATAAGCAAAGCAAATAAAGAGCCAAGATAAACTTAAATATACCATTAAAATAAAGTTTAAACAACCATAAAACCAACCACCACCAAATAAGTTAGTTCATAGTGGGGTTCGAAATATCCACAAAATAAATCATGAAAATATTCATTCCAACAACCCACAAATAATATAAAAATAACAGCAAAAGGGAAGTAAGAAGAAGCCTTCGACGCGCGCCATCGGATGTCTCCTCTGTCACCATGAACCACCTTAGCTCGCTAGCTCCTCTCGGTGCCTAGCTCACCATTCCTTAAAGCTTTATCAATGGAGGAAAACCCAAGGAAGAAGAAGGGAAAAGGAAAATAAAAATCTAATTTTTCTGCTACAGTATGTGTCTCATTTCTTCTACACCCTCTCTCTCTTGTGAGGTGTAATATATAATAAAAATATCTAGGAGTAATGATGAGGTTGTTGGGTGATTGTTGGGTGCAAATACCCCTCATACCCTTAGAGTCACACCTTGTGTGTGAACCTTATCCTCCAGGTGGCAGTGGTCCCATAGAAGGTGGTTACAGCCATCATTTTACGTGCAGAGCCAGCTATCCTCGTACAGCTGTATCTTTTTGTTATTTTTTGCGCCAGAAATGCCAAGGCATTTCAGTCTGCTTCAGCAACGTGTGATGCCTCGGCATTAATTCCCAGCTCGCTTATTTTTCTTGTTATTTTCTGCACATCACTAAAAATCATACCTTCCTCTTCATATAGCACCTTAATAAAATAAAATAACACAACCACCACAAATGCAATTTTATGCAGCTACATACATCTAAAATGACCTATATATACCCTTAAACAAACAATAACTTAAGTAAAAAAAACCTTTAAAGTAATCTTTTTATGGAGTTATCACACCCCCAAACTTAAGCTATTATTTATCCTCAAGCAATGGATAACAATTAGCACAATCAAAATGTCATAGCAATTTTCAACAGTAGGATAACAAGACAAAAATTGAATTTCATCCCTCAGAAAAATTGGCTTCAACATGCTAGACATATCAAGAATTCAAGTACTTTTCCCTAGATCAAGATTTTTTATGGTTGTGTGTGTGCTTGATTGTATCTAATCTATACTTAACAAATTTTGGCAATTTCTAATTGAGTTCCCTAGTTTCGCCACGTCATTAACTTATTAAGCACATTTATACTCCCTTTTCACTTACTACACATTTTTTTCTCTTTTTTTCATCTTTTTTTTACGCTGCTACAAAAGGAGTCAGCTTATCACACCTACCATACCACACTCTAGGTGAAAGGGAGCATACCTTCCACCCCCAAGCTAGTCAGGAAGAGTCATCCCGTGACTACTTTCATTCACTCGTATAAGCGTGGCTGCCATTAATTAAAGAGAGTTCCAGGCAATGCCACGACAAAGAGGAGTGTCCCTCTATAGCTATGTCGAAGCATTTATTCATGATTAAACAAAATTCATACATAAGGGAGTTATTAAACAATGATTTATCATTTAAGCATAATACCATATTTTAATGCCAAGGCTAACCAGAGTTCTTTCATAAAAACTTCCTAAGTTCCTTAAGTATAGAGAACATAAAAATCGTGTAAGAATAATTCATAAAGCATAAATCCCTAGAGTCAGTTCTATCATTCTCAACAGTTATTTACATTCAATTTCTAGCCTAAAAAAATTCATCATCATCGAGTATCATTAAAACATTTCATCTAATTATCCTATCATTTACTGATGCCATGGCATAACATTATGATAATATTATCATGCACATGTTCTACAAAGAATACTACCTCCCCCAAACTTGAGAGAAGCATTGTCCTCAATGCTGAATAAAAACTAAGTTAAAACTAGACTACATGCTATGTGATGTAATGGAATGCATGGTACCTTCTCTTCCTAAGATGGTGATGGAGTCACACTGGCAGTGCTAGTAGTATTGCGCCTGGTGCACTTCTCAATGGGGTGGGCTTGCGTCAGGCTTAGAATTGGGTTCAACAGGTGGTGTGCTAGGGCCTTCAATGTTCTTGGATGTTGGGGTCTCTATATACCCAATATATGACTTCAGACGTCATCTAATCCGTGTTGACTAGGTTAGCATCATTTGGCTTGGGTGTATTGTCTTGTCGAATGACATTTGGAAATGTCGTGGCATCCTCAGATGCTAGAAAAATCACGTCCATGATGACTGGAAGATTATAAGTCAAATGTAGGAGCATCTCCTTATGAACAAGTGCCACGACTGCGTCTTGTTAGAGCCTCGATTGCATCTAGCTTTGTCGTGGCATATTGGTTTGCAGCAACCTGTGAATTTCCCTAATGATATTTCATCATATTCATCCTCCAAAACACCATTCTTCCTAAAAAAGTAATATTAAAATTAAAAATAAAAAATAAAACAAAGAAAAATAAACAAACAAACAGTCTCGACAAAACAAAACTTCTAAAACATAAATTAAAAAGGGTTCAAATGATGCAAAATCCAAAACATCATGAATTATTATGGCATTTTTTCGCGTTCGATTGGAGCACCAGTATAGAAAAAAATACTCCACATATATAATAGTGCCACCTTCGGTGTAAGTCGATAGAACCCGATTTGTAGGATCTTTGTAGTAGTCATCTCTTTTCCCTCCCCGTTTTCATGGCATCTTTTAATTGCTTGGGCAGCAAAGTCTTTCAAGAAGTAAGTGTCATCATCATGCATCAACTTGTTCTTGCCCTGGCTATTCAAGTACGGAAGTAAAACACCACTAACGAGAAAATTGACAATGTCAGCGTACCACAACAATGCCATGGAAAATAATAATTTCTCATCAGAGAATTGTTTCTCCATTTTATTCCTTAGTGCTTTAACAATTTCTAGCCTAGAAAAATGGGCAACTAATTGGGGTTGAGTAAATTCAATGAAATCAACAGGTTCAGATTTCGTACCTGGTCTAGCTATGAGTAAGCTAGACTGACCCGTCTCCTTTGAAATATCCTTAAACTCATCTTTTTCTTCTTCATTGAGCTTCAAGTACTCACAAGTGCCTACAAAATTGTCATGGCATGATTTTACAACTCCCTTTGGTCATCAACTCCTGCTAGTGGGGTTTTTTCTTTTCCCGTGGCATTATTTTATTGGGTTTACTCATTGAACCTTAAACTTTATTCTCCAGCAAATGTGCGTCTTCTTGTAATTGAGATTCTTCATGCATAATCTCATAGTTGGGTTCTTCAAGTGTTTCCCCCCCAAACTTAGTATCTTTGTAGATATGAGTTCCACTCCCTAAGGTGAATGTACTAAATTGCTCACTGCCTTTAGCCTTAGTAACTTCAGTATTACTAGGCAATCTGTCTGGTTGGTATTCTTGTAATGCCGTGGCAATTTGATCCACTTGCATTTCCAAAGATCTCAAAGACAAATTATGACTTTGCAACCTTGCCCCTTGACTTTGTAATAATTCTTCTTGACTTTGTAATAATTCTTCTTGACTCTTAATAAATGCGTCGTGATCTTGTAATAGAGCTTTTGTAGTTGCCATAAAGTCTTGCATAGTGGCCTCTAGAGAACTTGTATTAAGTGAAGATGTTGTCCCTTTATTATGCCGTGGCATATTCGTTTGAAAGGTTAGAGGCTCATCCATATGCTGCTGCTGAACGAGATGATTGATATTACGAGCTCCTTGATTTTCCCATGAGAAATTGGGATGCTGACTCCATCCTTGGTTGTAGGTGTTAGAGTAAGGGTTGTTATTACATCCATTGATGCTTCTCACAAATTTGATAGACTCATAGTTGGTCGGGCATTCACGCTGGTGATGATTGCTTTGGCATAATAGACATGCCAAGCTAGCAACCTTTACTTCTTTCACATCATTAGAACGTTGCAAATTCTTCAACATATTGGTGATGGTAGAGAGTTGGGCCGACAATAAATCTTCAGCTTCTAACTTGAATGTCCCAAATGCCTTTCTTCTAGTTTCAAACCTTGAAGAGGGAAATTGGTAATCATGGTTAGCAATTCGATCAAGAATGCCAAAAGCCTCTTAAGGTGATTTGTCAAGAAAAGTGCCATTTGTCCAAGCATCTAACATCATCCTCGTGGGTGCATTGGCTCCATTGTAGAACATTATGACTTGATTCCAGTCGTGGAATTCATGGTTAGTACATTTGTGAAGCAATTATTTGTAGTGGTCCCAACACTCATGCATTGACTCATCATTAGCTTGGTGAAAAGATGCTATGACATTACTAAGATGGCTGTTCATATTCGGTGGATTATGCCGTAGCAAATTTTTTTTGCACAATTCAGTCCAAAACTTTATCGATCCAGAAGGTAGTCCATTGAGCCATGCCATGGCATGATCTTTCAAAGAATATAGAAATAAATTTAATTTCAGCACATCTTCATGCACACCTTCTTGTCGAAAGGAGTCACAGACCTCCAAAAATGATCGAACATGTTTCCTTGCATCCTCATGAGAAGCACCACCAAACTTTCCAATCAAGTCTAACATGTTAAACATAACCGGTTTGAGCTCAAATTGGGTTGCTTGAATCTTGGGAGCTATAATAGCAGGTTTTAGGTCATCCAAGGTGGGAGCTAAGTAATCTCTAATAGTTTATGGTCAAGCAGCATTCCCATCATTTGAAATTGTCGTGGCATTTAGAATTGCAGGATCCTTCACTTGATTTTGAACAACATGAGCCTCAGGTTAAATATGAAATAATGGATATTTGGGTCTTTTACGTGTCATGCGATAACGTAACACCTGAAAAAGGTAAACACAAAAACAAGTAACTATGTACAAAGAAAATAAATAAAACGGTGTAACAACTAAACTCAGCATCATCAATTGACAATCCCCAGCAACGGCGCCAAAAACTTGTTGTGTATTGTGAGTACTATAAAATTATACGCAAATAATGTGCAAGTATACACAATCGCTCAAGTAATAAAGTGATGAGTGAGTATCGTCTCCACATGGATTGGAATGATATTGAGTGAAGTTTATTCACTATTCCATATAATTATAGTTGGTCTTTATATATACAAATGTTACGACAATGGATATGTGTATGCTGGTGGATGTGGAGTGATGGTCTGATGGTGTAGCAGGTGGAAATGCAGTGGCAAGAAAATATGTTCAGTGTTGGAAATTATGAAATGTCAAGGCAATGAAAAGTGGAAAAACAGAAGAAAAAAAATAACAAATAAAATGAAAAGAATATAATCCTCACGTGACAAACTTCCAATGGAATGAATGGTAGTGATTGATTTGAGGATGTTAAACTTATTTCTCAGGCATATTTAAGTTTTCTGGACTTCACTTACTTGACAGGGCTTTCCTAGAGTGTTCTTAAAGGAACCTAACAGAATAGGATGCCAAGGCATCTACTCTCACTCAACGATGTTGGCCAGCCTACCCTATTGATAAATACACCCATTTTAGTCGTTGAAATCCTATCCTAGTTTTTCCCGAGATCTAAGGGATTAGGTTATAATATTCCTAGGCTGGTTCAAAGCCCCTTGAAAATACTATAACCCATTTCTTATGAGGATCTTGTCTTGTGTTTCTCTCGAATACTACGAGTATTTTTAGTTTAGGTTTCTCTCGAACACCTAACCTTCATCTAAAAAATGGACACTCACATGCCTTTTACAAGCCTAGATGGTGAAGCATTCATAAGAAAAGCAAATAAAGAGCCAAGATAAACTTAAATATACCATTAAAATAAAGTTTAAACAACCATAAAACCAACCACCACCAAATAAGTTAGTTCATAGTAGGGTCATGAAAATATTCATTCCAATAACCCACAAATAATATAAAAATAACAGCAAAAGAGAAGTGAGAAGAAACCTTCAACGTGTGCCACCGGAGGTCTCCTCGACCACCACGAACCACCTTAGCTCGCTAGCTCCTCTCGGCGCCTAGCTCGCCACTCCTTGAAGCTTTATCAATGGAGGAAAACCCAAGGAAGAAGAAGGCAAAAGGAAAATAAAAATATGATTTTTCTGCTACTGTATGTGTCTCCTTTCTTCCACACCCTCCCTCTCTTGTGAGAAGTAATATATAATAAAAATATCTATAGGTAATGATGAGGTTGTTGGGTGATTATTGGGTACAAAATACCCCTCATACCCCTAGATTCACACCTTGTGTGTGAACCTTATCCTCCAGGTGGCAGTGGTCCTATAGCAGGTGATTACAACCATCATTTCACGTGCAGAGCCAGATATCCTCTTACAGCTGTAACTTTTTGTCATTTTCTGCGCCAGAAATACCAAGGCATTTCAGTCTGCTTCAGCAACATGTGATGCCTTGGCATTACTTCCCAGCTCGCCTATTTTTCTTGTTATTTTTTGCACATCACTAAAAATCATACCTTCCTCTTCATATAGCACCTTAATAAAATAAAATAACACAACCACCACAAATGCAATTTTATGCAGCTACATACATCTAAAATGACCTATATGTACCCTTAAACAAACAATAACGTAAGTCAAAAAATCCTTAAAAGTAATCTTTTTACAGAGTTATCAATATGCTTTCTCCATATCTAGTTTAAGAGCATCCCCTTTATTTGGACCATTCTTTAAACCTTTAAGGTGGTGAATAAGCTCATGGGAAACAAAGAAATTGTCTGATATTCTCTTTCCTGGGACTAATACACATTGATTGATTACAATACACTTAGACATTAGATGCTTAAGAAGTTTAACGATCACCTTAAACATAATTTTATAGACAACTGTACAAAGACTTATATGTTTAAAGTTTTTCATTGTTCTAAGATTGTCTGACTTAGGAATAAGGACAATGACTGTTTTATTAACAGTTCCAAAATCAACCAAACCATTCAATAGGTTGAGCCAAAGAGTGATAAGATCAAATCCAACAATATCCCAAAATGAGCGATAAAAAAACCATAAAGGCCATCAATACGTGGTGCTTTGTTAGGATTTATTTGGGAGAATGCGAGAGGAACTTCCTCTACAGTGAACTCACGACTCAGGTTTGTGTTATCTTTCGATGTAACACATCTCTCAACTGCATTGAGGATTAAGCTGGGTAGATCCACACTGGAAGAGTTGAAGTACTTGGTGGTAATGTCAAAAACCTCGTCTTGATTCTCAGGCAAGTGCCATTTGTTATTCTCTAACCCCTTAATCTTATTCTTCTTTCGTCTACCATTAGCCCAAGCATGAAAAAATGAAGTGTTTCTATCCCTGTCCTTAAGCTAAACCACACTTGACCTATGTATCCAATAGATCTCGTCTTTATCAATCAAGCCCTTTAGCTATTTTTTTAGCTTGTAACGATCTTTCAACTTATTGATCCGTGATCGATTCCTTCTCAACAGTGTTGATAAGATAATGGAGATTCATTTCCTCATTTTTAGCCTTCAATCTCCAGTCTTTCTCTTAAATACCCAACTTCTATCCAGTTGCTGTAATATTCTTTGTGGTTAAACCCTTTGTATCATTCCGAGTCTCTCCCACCACCTTTTTGCACATTTCCTTTTATTCCCAACACATATCAAACTAGAAATAGTCTATATGTCTACCTGGACAGTGTGAAGGTGGAGAAACAACAAGTCCAAGATAATTGTCGAATGATCATCACACAGCTTCAATAATCATTCTGTCATCTCTATAGATGTAGAGCCAACTCTGACGAGCCACAAAATGATTAATCTTTCGCTAATATGGTTCCTCTCGGTTTTCCTTGAGTCTCATATGAACCTTTTGGATTTGGGTTTGACATCCAAAATACCGACTCTCTGCAGAGTACTTCTAAACTCATCCAAATCCACTATAGATCTCCTTCGACCTCCCATTTTTTTTGTCTAGATAAATGATTTCATTAAAGTCCCCACTCATCACCCCAAAGAGGTTTGTAGTGTCGGTTAACCGTTTAATAAGATTCCAATTATACTTTTTCTCTTCTCTAATGTAACTCTCATAAAACCTAATGAAGTGAAAGTACAAAGAATTCCAAATAACTTCAACGTCAATATATGCATTCGAGTAACTAAAAAGGATACATTAATATCATCATTCCAAAACAAAAGTAGGTCAGTACAAGAAACTGAATTTTCTACAACAAAATAACCTTTCATACCTAGCCTAATCCTAACACGCTCCGTTTTATACTTACGGAGTCTAGATTTTGAGATAAAAATAATTTTTGGGTCATTTGTAGAGATTAATCTCCTAAGTTCACAAACGGTCAACATGTTCTCAAGCCCTCAACAGTTCCAGCAAAAGATACTCATAGTGATTGACAGGGCTACTCCACAGCCTCCACCGCTGATATCAATAGGGTCCTCGTCTTCAACATGCTCAGCTCTCGAACTCATGGTTCCCACATTGTTAAATTTGTTGTGTGCTTTTTTGTCCTCTTCTTCCCATCTTATTTCTCTCCACTCTTCCTTTTGTCATTACTTGAAGACACCAGGTCCACCACATTGTAAGGTCGTGACTGGTCTACTTGAAAACTCAAGCCAATCTCAATCCCTGGGCAGATTTTGTTCAGAGCAGGTTCATTATCCTTTGCAACCTTCAACTCATCCACAACAATATTCTCTATAACTTATTGAAAGGCAAAACCCAGGTCCTCAGCAGCCTATAAAGATAAGGTTTGTGGTGACCTTCGAGCACTCCCAAAAAAGGAGTTTTGCTCATTAAAAGTTGGTCACTTCATTTTCCACAAAGAAAAGTCATATGCTCCTCGAGTTGCTACTACTAGCTTGCTCCTTAGGCTTGTAGACTCTCAATCAGTCTCCAAATTGGAGAGCTCTGGGCAGTTGGTCGAGTAAGACGAGCACTCAATGATCATATGCCCTATGAGTCCACACAAATGGTAAAAATTCAGAAGCCGTCCGTACTTCAAGAGACATCTCAGTTGTCCGTCTGCTTGAACGACTAGGTTCAAGCACTTCCTAAGTGGTTTTTTATGTCAATCTCAACTCGGATACACAAGAATGCGTCTAACCTTCCTTCATTTTGAAGATCGACAACCACCACCGAGCTAATTATGTTATCGATCTTAATACCAAAAAATTGGTTCATGAGACTGATGGGGAGGTTAAAAATCCTCATCCATATAGACAGCATTGAGAAGTCATACTTATCCACACTTAAGGTTAGGTCATAATCGTAAATGGCCATAAGGTCTCTATCAAAGCACCACGGTGACATCCGAATGACTATTTACTTATCGGCCAAAGAAGCAAACTTAAAGAGAAACATGTTGAGACAAATACTAGTAGTTTCGGTAAGTTTTATCGACCCCAAATCGATCTAAAGACCCTCATAACAACCTCTCTATCTACACGCTTAAAAGTGAGGAATTTAGCAACAAGCCACCTATCCATGATCTCAAGGTCTCCATGGCTAATGACTCTATGCGTCTCAAACATGGTTGTCTTCTCTTTCGAGAATGAGACTTAGACCATAAGATGAAGCACCTCTTCGTTCATAGTTGATCGAGAGGAAAGAGTAAAAAGAAAGCAAAGAAAGTGTGAGAAAAATAATGAGGAATGAGAAATCGATTACTAGAAGGAAGACTCAATCTCGTTTGTAAAGAAGGGTTGGCAAGTTTGAAAAAGATTTGAGCTAAAAAAGGCCCAAAGAGATAAGAAGGGTGGGGGAATCGATGATAAAAGGTAATTAACCAATGAGCCAAAGGTGTTTGATGATTAAAAAATGTAAAGACTTTTGTACCCATAAAAAGTATATGATACCTATCATGAAGGAAGGAAGAAATTTTATCACCCTATGCACAATAACTGAAATAGGAAAAGCTTTTATCCATCTTGAAACTTTAACCTTAGACCAAATAGGAAAACAAGAAGGATTATGAATTTTTCGGAGGTGACTTTTCACTTGATACACGGAAGTAACCGTACACTCACCGTACCTCAAACCCTTCAAACCAAATATATTCGATTAGATTCTCGATGAGACCTCCCATTTTCACCTCGTATCACGTCTAAAGTTGTCTATCATATGAAGTCGTGCCTTCGTGGTGGACTGAGAGAACCAAGGCAAAGGACAGTCTCGATCCTCACGTCTTGCCAAAAATAACAAAACTTGAAAGTTCACATTTCCACGTAGCAGGCGCAAGTAATACCTATTTTCAGCAAAGCTCACCTCGCGCATATCACTAATGGGACACCTCCTTTTGTGTTTCCTTTGACTCTTTAGGGGTCGGTGAAGAGCAATCTTTCCTGCCCGATGGAGATAAGACAAAAGGTTCAAACCTTGAACCTTGATCCTTACCCAAAAAGGCAAGACAACAATCCTCTCCTTCGATTTGCCCATTTTGCTTCTCCTCCATTTTATGAAAGCTCGAAGCTGCTGCCCAAGATACAACTTCTTCCCAAAGGGAATTGCATTGCATTGCATTGTCTCATCATCGGTTATGAAGGGTCTCCATGAGTTGGTCGGAGTTTGGAGTCTAAACCGATAGCCCAATCTTTGTCGTTTTCTTTCCCTTTTTTTGTTTGTTTGTAAAAACCACATTTTTCCTATAAAAATATCTTGTGAGGCTCTTTTGTTATGGATTATTGGTTGTTTAATCAATATTCCTTCAACAGAGATATTATTCAAGAATGTAGCGCAACAACTCTTCCTTATTTTATTAACGACTTTAAATTCCTCTTTTCTTTTGAGAATATGACATCTAGGACAATTTTCCAGTAACCACCTTAAATTTTGTTTGCTTTTCCATCTTTCCTTTCTACGCGAGACCCATCTTGGAGTTTGACCTCTCTCCCATTCTCTTTCATGGGTGGATTCAGCTAGATAATCCTGCAAAACCACTAAAGGGATGTTGTTAGAACTAAAAACACACTTACCTTGCGATTGATCACCTCGAGGAGTTCTTCCCACGGGAATTCGGTTGGAGAAAAATTGAGTAAAATATGGATGATCATATAATGATTAAGGAAATATGGATCATCTCTAACAATAATCTGATTAAACCACGATAACCGTGACCGGACTTAGGAAGAATCCTAAACAATCCATTTTCTTTGAAAAACTAAAGAGGACAACCTAAAGAGAAGAGAGATAATTTTCTCTCACTAGAAGTAGACATTTGCTACCATTAAAGAGTTGTATAGAACAAGAACTAACTTAACTCTCAATGAAAAGGATAATTTAAATTTTCAAAGATAATTATTCAACATCCTTTTATTACCTAAAATACATATTCTCCATGTGTGAGGGTGAGGCTGATGAAAGAGGGGTATTTTTTCACTCTTAATCTTACTTAAATATTAATAATATAATATAATAAAAAATATTGATAAAATAAATCATGTCATCCTAAGTTTTATAATTAACAATCGAGTGATTAAAATAGGATTAATTTGAATTTTTGTATGATAATTGAATTTGTTTAACTTTAGTGACCAAACTAGAAGTGATATTAAAGTTATACTGTGAACTATAATTTATCCATTGTTTCAACAATAATATTTCAGTAAACTTGCCTCAGAGTGTAGGCCCGCAAGGAAGCGTATTCGATGGCAACGATAAGTCGAGCGCAACTCCTGCACCACCCATTAGCCATCTTCTCCAAACCACCCCATTCGCACTCCTCTTCTGTCCCCTTCTCCATCAATCTCCGCCGCCGCAAATTCTCCTTCTTTCCTTTCCTCTGCTCCTCCGCCTCCTCCTCCTCCGGATCCACGAATTCGTCCATTGTCGGAGATCTTCTGAATTATCTCAACGAATCCTGGACTCAGTTTCACGCTACAGGTTTTCCGGATATTATCGCCTTCCTTCATTTCCTTTCAATCTTTGTTTCGATATTTGAACATATTACCAATTCTTCCCTCCGAATATGTAATTTGTTAGTAGTCCTTTGCCTAATATTAATTTCGATTGTTTTTTGCTAATTTACTGATGAAATATTTAATTATTAGTATTATTTTTATTTTTTCTGTAGTAGAAATTACAATCGTATCATGATCTAATGAGTATAAACATATTTTAGCATAATAATTATCACATCTATGAGATGAAATGAAACTAATAAACAAACTAATCAAGATATAGCTGGCGGAAATTTAATATCAAGCTTAATTAAATTCATATATGATGTCGCTTGAATTTTATATATAGCTTCTAATGCCAAACATGGTAATTTTCCCGTACACAGCTGAAGTAAAACGACAGCTAATTGCTGCTGGTTTTTATTTACTAAATGAGAATGATGAGTGGGACCTTAAGCCTGGGGGACGCTACTTCTTCACTAGGAACATGTCTTGTTTGGTGGCTTTCGCTGTTGGAGAAAAGTGAGTGGAACAAATCTTGAAATATTGAATTTAAAACTTTCGGAGCAAAATAGCTTTCAAGGCAAGTTCGTGTTAGTTTTGCAGGTACATTGTTGGTAATGGCTTTCACGTTATTGCTGCACATACAGACAGTCCTTGTCTCAAACTTAAACCAAAGTCAGCTTCATCTAAGTCCAATTATCTCATGCTCAATGTACAAACTTATGGAGGTGGCTTATGGCACACTTGGTTCGACAGAGATCTAAGTGTTGCTGGAAGAGTCATTGTCAGAGCTAGTGATGGTTCGTTTCTCCACAAGCTTGTCAAAGTAAAGAGACCTCTTCTACGAGTACCCTCATTGGCAATTCATCTTAACCGGTTATCTACTTCTCCCTTAAATAACTATTTCAGCATTATGTTATTTTATGTTGGAATATTGCAAACACTTTTGGATTTTTTTTAAATGCTTAGTGCCTTTATTGAGATTAGCTAGTGACGATCTTTGTAATTCATTGTTCAAGTCAACCCTTATAATTTTTGCCACCTATTGGAGCTGATAAATTGGATAAGGAGGAGCTAATTTTTTGCAGATGGCATCACTTATATGCTAAAGTTCCTTGTCTTGCTCATCCATAGTTAACATCATTGTTTATATTTTTCTTTCACTGATCTCTGTCAATTAGTTTCTATTATTTTCACGAAAGAACTTCAATTGGAAGTATCATAGGAACCTAATAAATATCCTCCATTTTGACTAGGGTGACATTTTGGTGCGATTAATTAGTAATATCCTCTAGAAATCAATTCCTATTGGCCGAGTCATAGAAACATATAAACCACTTGATATTTTCATCACCATATATTTCATGGCATAAAACAGGCACATGAAATAACAATTTTGACAATGCACAGACTATATCAAAAAATCTAAAGAATTAAAATAACAAATGGATTGATAACATGCATGTTGAAGGAGTTCCACATGCTATTCAAGTGAGAGTTTAACTGGATAATAGAGTAAAATATGCTTGGTTTCTATGATTTAGGCTCTTCTAAAAAATATCAGGAGATCTTATTTGCTCAATTTTTCATAGTTAGTTGATAATGTTATGACATTGAAGTCTTTTAAATTACCCTGGAGTGAATACTGTTGCTGTGCTCATTCATGGTCTTATATTGTTTTGCATCTATGCACTCAGCCGCATGCTTGGTTTTGAATAGATGGAATTTATTCTTTATCCCCTTCTTTAACTAAAACCCATCGATGTATAGTTCTGATTATCCCATAATGTTGCCTGAACACATAATTTCAGTTTACCATTCTATTTCCTTTCTTGAGAGTAATAACTAGTGTCAAAACTGCCAGCAAGATCATTCATGTGCCAGCTTTTGGGTAACTTTGAAATTTCATATGCTTAAGTGGTAAAATTCAAGATATACTGTTTGCAAAACATATTGATATGTCATATATATATATATATAGCAGTTGGTGAATATTCATAAGATCACTTATTTCCAATATTATATTTCCATTTTCAGCTTAAAAAGATGGACACTAAAAAGGTTTAGTTAGGTTGTTAGTAGAAAATCTTTCAAATTTGATCTAATTGAATCTATGCTCTTTCATGTGTAGAGATATTGGTTTTTGTTGGATTGATTGTCAATGCATCCTTATTCACTGTCTACCTTGTCTTTTTTCTTTCTTAAATTATTTAGTACAGTGAACACTGATGGATTCAAACCAAATCTAGAGACTCACCTTGTTCCACTACTTGCAACAAAACCAGAAGAAGCAACTGCAGAATCAAAAGAGAAAGGTACCTCGTCTTCCAAGGCTGCTCATCATCCACAGCTTATGCAGGTATATGTTTTTTTTCTTTTTAATTATGATTGTTTGGAGCAGTTCGATCAATTTAAAATTGATTTAATAATAGTGCACTTGCTATGATTAAGATAAGTTCTCCCTCTCTCTGAATCTGTTAGAAAAATGCTCTAACAAGAAGAGAAAAATCTCTTAGATTGTAATAATATTGTACTTGCTATGATATCTATTAACTCAAATGTGGGTAAGCAATCTAGTGAGGGGGCTGAGTTGGCTTGAATCAGATTTTTAAACATGAAAGTTAAATATATATAAATGGGAAAACAACAATATAATGACGAAGATCACAATAGTAATAAGGGGACAGGTAGTATCGGTGATATAAGAAAGGTGTGTGGGGAGTATGCAGGGTTGGGTCTGACGGATGACGTTAGTGTTCTGCCACAATCTGATTTTTCAGAGCAGCCCAGTTCACCCGTTCTTAGAATTAATCCCACTGGCAGAGTAATTATTTTTGGCCAGGCAGAGTCGGGATTAAAAGAAATCAGAGGGGTTTACACACAAAGTAGTGAGGATGTGGCCTGCAATGTTGATGTTTCCGTAGGAAATAATAACCAAATTTGTAATAATAAGTGTGCTGAACAGAATGGCTCGGTTCAACCAGGACAGTTTCTGGATTCGGTTGATGAGATGCAGCAGAACCGGCTCACTGTCGGAGCCAAAGGAGGCTCTTCAAAAACGAAAACTTTACGTATCCATGGGAAGAATGGAGCAGTGGAATGGCTGGATTTTGTTTTCCTTGACAGGGTGTATTATAGGTCAAACAAAAAACAGTTCAGTAAGTTGTCAGGTAATAAGGTTGAGCGGAAGAATTTATTCGATGCAGGTGTTCCTCAGTCTGGGTTGTGTGACGCTGGGAAAAAGGAGGGGGAGATGGATGAGGTGAACACTTTATGGAATGTGAGTAATTTAATGGGGATAGAATTTAGAGGGGGAAAAAAGCGCTACTGGAAAAGATAGCCGAAAAGGGTATGGGGAGTGGTTTTTAAGGTTCCGGGGTTATAGGGTGTTTTCAAAAATTATTATGTCGAAGCTAGCAATTTTAACGTGGAATATTAGGGGCCTTGGAAGGAAAGAAAAATCGAGAGCGGTTAGAAGTTTGATTATGGAGAAAAAACCATATGTTCTTTTCATCCAGGAATCGAAATTAGATTCGGTTACTCCATGAATTTTGAGAAGATTGGGAGGTAATAAGTTGCGGGGGTGTGCTTGGTCTCCATCAATTGGGACAGCAGGAGGAATTATTTCTTTATGGGATGAGGATGTCTTTACTGTGCAGTCGCAATCTTTGCACAGTAGATATGTTGCTATTATTGGGAAGCTTCAGGGACTAACAGAACATTTTTGTTTTATAAATGTTTATGAACCGTCAGTTGAAGCAGAAAAGCAGGAGTTTTTTAATGACCTTCTGTCGTTTGTGCAACAAGTTGATTGTCCGATTTGTTTGGGGGTGATTTTAATGCTTATCTCTCAAATGATGAGAAAATGGGTGGTTCGCAAAATCGTTTTTCAGTGAGATTATTCAGTGATTTTATTCAACAAGCAAGTTTTCATGATCTTCCATTGGCAGGAGGCAGCTTTACTTGGAGCAATAATAGGGAGCTATCAACCTTTATTAGGTTGGACAGATTTTTTGTGGATCCTCGGTTTTTATCTTTTTTTTCCGAATGTCAGTCAAATCCTACTACCGAGATCGATTTCGGATCATAATGCTATTTTGTTGGAAAACAGTATTGTTAATTGGGGACCAAAGCCTTTTAGGTTCTTCAATTATTTGTTGGACGAAGAAGGATTCATAGAGATGATGGAGCATAAATTGACGAACCTTCAGAGTGGTGGGAGGAAGAGAGGTATCTTCAATGTTCTGAAGGGGTCTAAAGAAGCTATTAAGAGTTGGTCGATGAGCAGACATCTTGAATTGCCTGGGAAAATTTCGGATTTGATTCGGTCCATTCATGATATGGAGTTGGCTTTGCAACAGGGATCCTCTGCTTTTTCAATTGAAGAAGTTGCTAAAGCTAGGAATGAGCTTTGGAAACTTTACAGAAAAGAAGAGCAGATTTGGTTTCAAAAGTCAAGAGTAAAGTGGTTTTTGGAGGGTGATAAAAATTCTAGATTTTTTCATCAATGTACGGCGAATAGAGGGAGAGTAAATCTTATTAAATCTTTGAAGGTTGGAGATGAGTGGATTTCAGATCCTGAGAGAGTAAAGGCTTGCGTAGTTGAGTTTTTCAAAGAGGCGTATAATACGGATAGTTCGTTGGAGGTGGAGCATATGGACTTAAACTTCTCTAAATTGTCATTGGATCAGAGTTTAAGTTTGGAGACACAGTTCACAGAAGAGGAAATTTGGGAAGCGATTTCTTCGACCGATAGTAATAAAGCATCGGGTCCTGATGGGTTGAGTATGGGTTTCTTTAAGAAGTTTTGGCCTCATCTTAAGGAAGGTATTGTACAATTCTTTGATGATTTTTTCAGGGGAAACAATGGGAAAAAGGGGTGAATCACTCCTTTATTACACTCATTCCCAAGAAAGTAAGTCCAGCTGGAGTGGAAGATTATAGGCCTATCAGTTTGGTAGGAGGTCTTTATAAGATTTTGTCAAAGGTGATGTCGAGGAGGCTCAGGGAATGTGTTGATTCGCTCATTGGTCCTTCTCAGTTTGCATTTATTCCAGGAAGGCAAATTTTGAATTGTTCTTTAATCGCAAACGAAGCTATAGACTATTGGAGAAAGAAAGGTCGGAAAGGTATTGTGTTTAAAGTGGACATTAAAAGAGCTTATGATTCGGTTAATTGGAAGTTTCTTCTGAAGACAATGGAATATATGGGTTTCGGTAAGAAGTGGTGCTCCTGGATAGAAACTTGTATTTCTTCGGCAACTATCTCGGTGTTAGTAAATGGGTCTCCTTCGAAGGAATTTTTGATTGCTCGTGGGCTTCGACAAGGTTGCTCATTATCTCCATTGTTGTTCAATCTGATAGGGGAGGTGTTGAGCCTTATGTTGTCAAAGGCGGTTAATGGTGGCCTATTTAGGGGATTCAAGATTGGGGATGATAATAATTACTTTATGTTGTTGCATTTGCAGTTTGCTGATGACCTTATCATTTTCTGTAGTGCAGAGGGATGTGAATTAAAAAATGTGTGTAGGGTCCTTTTATTGTTTGAATTGATGTCTGGGTTGCAATTGAATTTGTATAAAAGCAGAGTTTTTGGTATTAATGTGGAAGAGTTGGAATTAAAAGAGTGGGCTGAGTTGGTCGGATGCTCCGTTGGTGTTTTTCCATCAGATTATCTAGGGTTGCCGCTTGGAGCGAAGAAAAGTTCAGTGTCGTTGTGGGAGCTAGTCATTCAGAAGTTTCATAAGAAGTTGTCGGGATGGAAAGCGGCTTCTCTTTCAATTGCAGGGAGAGTGGTGTTAATAAAATCGGTTTTATGTTCCCTACCAATTTATTACTTGTCTGTTTTCAGGTTGCCTTCTAGTGTCCTATCGAGGTTGAACTCAATAATGGCGAACTTTTTATAGGGTGATTCGAATGGGAAAAGAAGAATTCATTGAGTGAAATGGCAATCTGTATGTAAGCCTACGAAGTTAAGAGGGTTAGGGATTATTGATTTGAATCTCATGAACAGAGCTCTATTGAGTAAATGGATTTGGCGTTTTTTAACTGAATCGAGTGCATGGTGGAAAAGGGTCATATGTTGTAAGAATGGTGTTGACACGAGGGATTTGTCTTTTGAGAGAATGGGCTTTTCGAAAGCTTCATGGGTTTGGAAAGGAGTTATTAATAATTGTTTGGCTAAGGATGAGTTTGGGGATATATTCAAAAATCATTTGAGCTATAAGGCGAGGAGTGGGGAGGCTATTATGTTCTGGCATGATGTGTGGGAGGGGAGAGTGTCTTTTAAAGACAGATTTCCAAGGTTGTACGCTCTTGCAGTAAACAAATGGGGAACGATCTCGGAATTCAGAAAACATAGTCAATCAGGGTGGACTTGGGACATTCAAGTTAGGCAAAATCTTGCGGATTGGGAGTTACAGCTTTGGATCGATTTGAACACCATTTTATGTAGTGTTGTTGTTGACGATTCATTGAATGACATCTCTGTGTGGAAAGGGAACAGGGACGGGGTATTTTCGGTCAAATCTTGCTTAAGACTGATGAATGAGCGAGAGAAGGTGGATTTAGATTGGAATAATATTGTTTGGCTTGGGGGTGCTCCTCCTCGTGTGGAAGTCTTTTTATGGCAGGTTATGAAGATGAAGGTAGGGGTTAAAGTTGAGTTGTTGAAACGAGGAGTTAATGGGGTTATCGATAATCTATGTCCCTTGTGTGGTTTGGATGCTGAAACCGTTTCACACTTATTTATCCTTTGCCCGATAGTGTGGAAGTTATGGTCTTATTTTTATTGAGTTGGAATGTGGCTTTTGCTGTTCCAGAAAGTTCTTCTGTTCTACAAGCAAGATGGAGAGAGTTGGTCCCTCGTTCAAAAATATGGGCCTTTATTCCAAGAGTTGTTATTTGGTCTGTATGGAAGTTAAGGAATGAGATTATTTTTTACGGAAGGAAGATAGACACTGCTATGTTGCATTTCTTAACGAGATATAGACTGGTTTCTTGGTTTGTTGTGAAATTTCCGAATGTCCATATTATGTTCGATTGCCTTGTGGGAAATCCATTTATTGCTGATTCCTGTGTGTATAAGGTTAAATCCGTTGATTCTTCGCTTTCTTGGAAACCTCCTCCTAAAGGTTTTTTCAAGGTTAATGTTGATGGAGCCGTGGAGAAGTCTTGGTGTAAAGGGGGAATTGGTGGTATTATGAGGGATGATGAAGGGGCTGTGTTGGGCACTTTCTCTGAGAGTGTTGGGGGAGGCCCTCCAATTCTGGCAGAGTTAAAGGCTATCCAAGCTGGAATATTATTCTTTTTCAAGTCTAGGTGGAGTTCGAGTGGCAGACTATTGGTGGAGAGTGACAGTAGTAAAGCTGTGGAATGGATAAAGTATCCGAGCTCTTCTCCTACGATTTTCAGTTCGCTAGTCAAGGATATTAGTGAATTGGTAGAGGATAAGATTGTTCTTGTTAAACATGTCAGTAGGACTGTGAATTGTAAAGCGGATGAATTAGCTAAGATAGGAATTGGGTGATCTTTTATTTTTTGATTTCTATAGGTTATTTTGTTTTGTTGGTTCTCTCTGTTATGTGTTGGTTATAATGTAATGATTTATTTGACAGTAATAAAATTATGAGGCACTCTTTTCCTCGTTCCAATGGCTGTCAAGTTAACTAAGGTTTTTTTACGGTTATGAAGGGGGTTTTTGACGAGGCCTCCCATTCTTATCAAAAAGAAAAAGAAAAAGAAATATGCATGAAAATTTAAGGCGCTAATGAATTTGAAATTAGATAAAAGTAGAGAAAGCAAACAGAATGATTTGTAGAAGTTCTTTCCCTTGGCTCCCCTTGTTAAAGGGTCTAGTTTCTTCAAGTTTTAAAACCATCTTTTGAAGGCTAAATAGCCCTTTGCACCATTACCTTTCATTTTGAAGGTATGGGTTTAACTACCTACCTTCCTAAGCTAAGGTAGAAACAAAGTGAGTTATCTAATTAAAATGCACAAAAAGTATCAAGGACATTTAGTTTGGAGAACTCACTTGAGGTTTCCTTTTTCATTTAAAAATAATGATCTATTTAAGGCTAACAATGTCAATCCTTAAGAAATTTCATTTTAGAATAAAGGAAGGAAGAAAACTTTGTTTAATTGCAATAGAGAAGTGTCTGGCTAAAGTGCAAGGACATATATACGACCAGGAGTGACTTCATGGGAATTGGGAAGTATCCGGAAAAGCCTTATATGATTCTTCTCTGGTATCAATTATCAAATTTGGATAATTTCTGTTTTCTGTTATTATGGATGAACCTTTCTATAAGATGTCCTTTTTATGTAATTTGTTACCTTTAAAAGGAAAAGAAAAAAAAGAATATTGCATGAGTAGACTTCACAAATGGTAGTCTGTCCTTTTTGCAGTTGCTTCCTTGCAAGATCCATTGCTACCTATTTTTAATATGTTTCAAAACTTTTTATTCCTAACCTCCTATTATTTTGTTATAATTGTGCAAGATGTAATCATTAATTCTGTTATTTGTGTAAAGTAGGTATCCACCAACCTGGTCTATGTAATTCATGGTGTTGATAGAAAATTTGTGTTAAATATTTTTCTTACATTTGCTTGCAGATTTTGTCAGATGAGCTTGGCTGTGATGTTGATGACATTGCCAATATTGAGTTGAATATTTGTGATACCCAACCTAGTTGTCTTGGAGGCGCAAACAAGGAATTTATATTCTCGGGAAGGTTGGATAATCTTGCTTCGAGTTATTGTGCACTGAGAGCTCTGGTTGATTCATGTGGATCTCCTGGTGATTTATCAAGTGAGCATGCTATTCGGATGGTTGCTTTATTTGATAATGAGGAGGTAAACTTTTGCCAGAGTTGTATAAATTTCTGTATGCTTATCAAAGGAGCTTGAGCCTATTTGAATTATTAGATGGCTTTGAAGTAGTAATTTTGAACATGATGTGATAACGTGGCTTGAGATTGTATGAACCCATCTATTCTCAAAATGAAGTGGGTGTTGAATCAAACTAAAAATGTAGAGGCATAATCACAAATGTTGCAGAATTATTATTGCAAACATGCTTGCAACCTGTTACTGATTTTCTGTTTGCATGTGCTTTCCTCGGGCAATGTGTACTACTTAGCATGCTTTATGTAATCTGAGTTTCCCTTGCTAAAAATTGCTACATCGGGAGATGTTTAATGTAACAAATCTTTTGCTGAGATAATTTCTTAAGAAGCTTGAATACAACTAAAAAATTAGATCCTGGTACAAAAGTACTCATTCTCAAAGTGAATACGTAATTTAAAACTTAATTCATCTACACAAAATCAAATTTTAACAATTATTGAGACAAACATGACTTGTGAGTTGGTTTGCTGTCTGTCAAGGAAGTTATGCTGTACATGCTTCTGGACATTCAAAATTTTTCTGTTATCTGTTAGCACGTGCATACAATCTAGAGTTGGATTCAGCACAGAAATATGCCACATACAAGATTTGTATGAAAGAAATTCTTACCTCAGAGAATTTCTAGTCAAATACTTTAAAAGCTAATTTTATCTGGTAGAAGCATATAAAAGTTTTCATTGCTTTCAAGTTTCAAACCTTTAAGAATCAAAGTGTTTTGACCCTCTAGGGGAGAGAGAGATGAGAGAAAGCGAAGTAGAGAGAGAAAAGTTGAAAGGCAAGGTAGTTTCCGATGAAGTATGGAAAGCTTTTGGGATAATCTTAGTAGAAGAGTGTCTCGTCGTGCGTTAAGGGATATTTTTCTGTCTCTGGGACCTGTGGAGAGGGTTTACATTCCTAAAGAAACTAAAAACTCAAAATATAGATTTTCCACTTTTGCTTTTGTGCAGTTTGGTAGTGAAGATGTTTTGAAAAGGGTGATAGATAGATTTAATGGTGTAGTCATAGATGGGAGGAAGATTTATGTTGGAGTTGCGAGATACAATGAGGTCCGACCAAGATTGATGGAGAAGATCAGTCCAAGGAAGTTGGTTACTAACCACCATTCAGCTGGATCTTCAAAGTCTATAGAGGTTGATGCTGCCAGCAGGAGTTTAAGGGATGACATAACTTATAGAGAAGCAGTGTTGACAAATAGATTGAGTGATCCTGCTCTGGGTCAAAAGGAATTTTCTTCCGCAGGAATGCACAGGGAGAAAACAAAGAAAAATCTGTTGGAGACGTACATTCCGTCTAAGAGCTCCAGCTGGGTCAAAAGATCATTGACGGGGATCATTAAATATTCTTTTGACTTGGAGTTAGTTCAGAAATCTCTTCTTAATGAAGGTTATGATATTCATATCGAAAGTTGGGGTCATGTCTGGAATTCCTGTGTTGTCATTTTTAAATCTAGTGAAGAGATGTTGGAAGCATGGACGTTGAAGAGAACTGGTTTAGGTTTCTGGTTTGATAGATTGGCTCCTCTTCTGAATGAAACTGGTGTCCCTTTAGCGTTCTGCCAGGTCGAGCTATTTGGAGTTCCGTTCTTCTGCTGGAATGAATCCTTTTTCGAAAGATTAGCTGGAAGTTGGGGGTCATTAGTAGAAATTCATGAGTCTACTAAGAACAAGGAAGACCTCTCGTTGGCCAAAATTCTTATTAGAGTAGCTAGTCCCTTTGATGTTCCTGATGTTATTTCTATTGGATCGTATTGCAGATATTTCAAAGTGAGTATTAAAATTGGTTCGTCACTTGAATCTTTAAAACCTTTCTTCAAATTTTCTCCGGTGGTGTGGGACAATGTTGGTGTTTTTCCTGGGGAGGAAGAAGGCCGACGCTATTCTCTGGCAGTCCTTGGAAATCGGGAATCGTCAGAAGAATCTGGGCAGATTGCATTATCTCGGTTGAATAAGGGACTAGTTAGTGGTGGGAAAATAGATAGTGGGGGACATGGTTCCTTGAGTAAGTCAAATAAAGAACTTCCTAAGTGTGGGTAGACAGGTCTAGTGGTTGATATCACTAACCAAAGTGGGGAGCACATGGGGTTGGGGTTGAGGGATTTGTTGATTCAGAATCTCATGCTCTATCGGATGAGAATTGGGCCTTTCCACAGCCTTTGAAGGATATTATTCCTGTAGGGCCGGCTTATTTTTTAAAATGGGTTGGGGATGGGGATAATAACTTAAGTGGCAGCTTTATTTCACGGCCAAATGAATTTTTTTTTAATCTTTCGATTTGTAAGGAGGTTGTTGAAGAGCAGCAGCAGAAGGTATTTCCAGTTGAAGGAACAACAGAGACAGATAATGAAGCTGCAGTTGATTCTGGTAGGAACTCTTTATACTGCCCGAGGAACCAGGTAGGATGCAAAGAGGACTTGCATAATTTGCAGTTGAATCTCAATGAGGAGATTGGGTCTTCTTCGGCCTCAGCATCTCTTATTCGGTCCAATAACTTCAGCATTCGAAGGGAGTTATTTATTTCTTCTCGTAATTCAGGAAGTGTGTGCTCAGGGGATGTTAAGTCCATTAGTTTCTTTGACAGAATTTATAGGAGGGACTTCAGAAATGCAGAAAGGGGATCCATACAACAAGAAAAATTTAATGTTATGCAAAGTTGTCCTAATGCAGCTTTGAATACCAATGAGGAATTGGATTCTACTTTTGATGGAGCCTCTTCAAACGAATTTGTGGAGAGTGTCGTTGAAGGAAGATTTTCAGAAGGAGATTGCCCTAGTTTGAATCATGGTTTGTTGATTAGAAGAGCAAAAAGAATTTTGACTAGGGAAGCCCTAGATATTGTGAGCGTAGATACAGCCTATTCTCCGGCTTTTTCTGCTTTTCTGGAAGAAGCTTTAGCTACATGGGAAGTTAGTAAGCTCTTGGGGGTTTCTTTCAAAGAATGAAAAGAAGCTTTCTTAGAAAAAGTCATGAGTCTAGAGAGAGTTTCGAAGGGGTTCATTCAAGGTGGGCTTGGAAGTTGTGTTTAGTCTTTTTCTATGAGTCAAAAGTTAGCTATTGTGTCTTGGAATGTCAGGGGCTTGGGGAAGAAAGAGAAGCAGCGAGCTGTTCAAAAATTGGTTTATGAGAAGAAACCATCCTTTCCTTTTTTTGCAAGAAACAAAAGTGGAGGTCTGTCCAAGGTCTTTCTTGAGAAGAAGTGGTCTTAATTATCTTCAAGGGTTTGTTGATTCACCAACAGAAGGTTCATTAGGGGGTTTACTAGTTTGTTGGGATGAAACTGTTTTTGAGATAGAAGACCAGCAGATTCATAGGAGATTTATTGCTATTTTTGGAAAATTTAAGTTGAATCAATTTAAATGTGGGTTTATTAACGTATATGGCCCCTCGGTGGAGGAATAGAAAGCAAGTTTCTTTGAGGAGCTTGGCTTGTGTTTAAATGGTATTACCAGTCCGTTTTGTGTTGGAGGGGACTTTAATGCTTATTTAACAGAAGGGGAGAAGGATGGGAAAGCTCAAAACAGAAATTCAATGGAGATTTTCAGCCAGTTTGTTCATCAATCGGGTTTAATCGATATTCCATTAATTGGGGGTAATTTTACTTGGAGCAACAACTGGGAAGATCCTACTTTTGTTAGATTGGATAGGTTTCTGTTGAGTATTAATTTCTCTTCTGCATTTTCGAATATTACCCAACTTCTACTTCTGAGATTAATTTTTGACCATAATGCAATTTTATTACAGAGGGGATGATAATTGGGGTAAGAAACCTTTCAGATTGTTCAATTATTTAATGTATAAGACTGGGTTTAATGAGAAGGTGGAAGCTGCCATTGAAGAATGCAAGAAAGGTTAGAGAAAAGCTTGTATTTTGAGTATCTTAAGGAGCTCCAAATCAGCTATTAAAAACTGGTCTGGAACAAGAAATCAGTTTCCTGGTGCTGCCATTTCTGATCTAGAAGCAAAGATTCATCAAATGGAGAAGGATTGTCAAGATCAGCAGATTATGAAGGGTCCAGATACAACAGCAGAATTGTGTTCTTTGAGATCAGAATTATGGCGATTATATAGGATTGAAGAGCAAATTTGGATTCAAAACTCTAGAGTGAATTGGATAAAAGATGGCGATCGAAATACAAAATTTTTTCACACTTGTGCCTCAATTAGGAAATGTTTGAATTCTTTGAATGCTATTAAGGTTCAAGATGAGATTATTTATGATCCACTTCTTATCAAAGCGAGGGTCCGGGATCATTTTTATGAAGCTTATAATTCTAAGACTACTCTGGAAGTGGAAGAGATGAACCTGAATTTTACAAGAATCTCTTTAGAGCAAAGCTACACTTTAGAGAAGAGGTATACAAAAGAAGAAGTGCGGGAGGCTTTGAATTCATGTGACAGCAACAAAGCGCCAGGACCGGATGGGCTGAATATGGGTTTCTTTAAAAGGTTTTGGTCCATTTTGAAATACGATATTCTGGAATTTTTTCATAAATTCTATTTGGAGAAAAATTGGGAGCATGGTATTAATCACACTTTCATAACCCTCATCCCAAAGGGTTCTAATATTGGTGGTTTAGATGATTTCAGGCCTATTAGTTTATTAAGTGGAATGTATAAGATCCTTTCGAAATGTCTTTTGAGAAGGTTGAGGAGTTGTATGGATGATGTTATTAGTGTTTCGCAGTTTGCCTTTATTCCCGGACGGCAAATCTTGGACTGCTCCATTATAGCTAATGAAGGAATAGATTTTTGGAGAAAGAAAGGTTTGAAGGGCTGCGTTTTTAAGATAGATTTTAGGAAGGCTTATGATACGGTGGACTGGGATATTCTTTTTAAGGTTATGGATAAAATGGGTTTTGGAGAAAAATGGTGCAGTTGGGTTAGAAGATGTGTGTCTACAGCCTCGGTATTTGTTTTGGTTAATGGTGTGCCTATAAAGGAATTTCCTATGTCTAGAGGACTTAGACAGGGCTTCTCCCTTTCCCCATTGTTTAATTTAATAGCAGAGCTTCTTAATCTTATGTTACACAAGGCTGTCTCTTTGGGGATGTTCAGTGGTTTGGTTATTGGTAAAGACGACGGTTCTTTTTTGTTATCACATCTTCAATTTGCAGATGACCTAATTATTTTCTGCAGTGCTTCCAAGACGCAAATTATGAATATCAAGAGAGTTCTTAGAGTTTTTGAAGTGATGTCCGGTCTACAACTTAATCAGCAAAAGCAAGTTATTTAGCATCAATATTGAAGAGGAAGAGATCAAGGAATGGGCTGGTGATCTTGGGTGTGCTATGGGCACTCTTCCGTCTGATTATTTAGGTTTGCCACTTGGAGCAAGCAGAAATTCTGCTGCTTTGTGGGATCTGGTCGTTCAGAAATTCTATAACAAGTTGTCCGGTTGGAAGGCAAGAACACTCTCTTTGGCAGGGAGATTGGTAATGTTGAAATCGGTATTGTGCTCTTTACCTACTTACTATCTGCCTTTGCTTAAAATTCCAACACCAGTGAATTCGAAGTTAAATTCCATCATGGCTAATTTTTTATGGGGAGGTACTGCAGATTTTAAGAAAATACATTGGGTAAATTGGTTTACAGTGTGTGAACCAAAAGGCAATGGTGGGTTGGGTGTGTTTAACATTAATCTTATGAATAGGGCTTTATTAGAAAAATGGTTTTGGAAGTTTGCTAATGGTAGGGATTCAGTTTGGAAGAAGATGATTTGCTCCAAATACAATTTGAACACTGATCTGATTTTTTTCAACAGCAAAGTACCAAATAATGCTTCTTGGTTGTGGAAATCGGTGGTTAATAATCATTATAAGGATGATCAGTTGGCGAGAAGGTTCGAAGCATGTTTCAAATGAAAGTGGGTAATGGGTCTAGCATAAATTTTGGTTCGATATTTGGGCTTTAGATCATCCTTTGAAGATTGTTTTTCCGAGAATCTTTGCCCTTTCTCTGAATCAGTTTGGGAAGTTAAATGAGTTCGGTTAGTTCAAATCTTCAGGGTGGATTTGGTATGTGCAATTGAGAAGAAACCTGTGTAATTGGGAGCTGGAACAGTTCTCAAATTTTCAGACCATCATTCATAATTTTAGTCTTCTCCAAGAGTCCAAAGATGGTTTGATTTGGAAAGGGAATGGGGAAGGTATTTTTTCTCTCAACTCTTGTTTGAAGACCTGTTTTCTTGGACCGGCAGAAGATACTTTCTGGAAAACTTGTATTTGGAGGGGGCTGGTCCCCCCAAAAATAGAGACTTTTATGTGGCAATTAGCGCACCAAAAATTGGCGGTTAAGTTGGAATTATAGAAACGAGGAGTTTCGGGGATTGTTGATATTTCTTGTCCTATGTGCAGAAAAGAGTTTGAGTCTGTCACTCATCTTTTTTTCTCCTGCACGATTGCATGGTCCCTCTGGAATAAGTTTCTTAAGCTTTGGAAATTTAGTTCGGTTCTTCATGCTAATGTTCATGGATTTTTAATTGCTTGGTATGATATTGTGCCTACTTCTGTTTGGTCCTTAATTCCGGGAGTTGTGCTTTGGACTATTTGGAAATTCAGAAACGAATTGGTGTTTGAAGGAAGGTCTTTAGATCAGATTGAGTTATTCTTCATGGCTAAAATTAGGCTAGCTTCATGGTTCTTAGCTAAATTCAAAGATGTTCCTATCTCTAAAGAATCTATTATTAATGATCCAACCATTGCAGATTCTTGCTATTCTACTACACATTCGGTCCAAAAAGTAATCTCCTTGATCCCCCCTCCTAAGGGATATTTAAAGTTGAATGTGGATGCAGTAGTTTGCAAGGATTGGCGTAAGAGTGGTGTAGGTGGTCTATTAAGAGATGAGTTTGGCGATGTCAAGGGTTCTTTCAAGGAAAAAGCTGGTCCAGGTTCTCCTATTTTGCTAGAACTTATAGCCATCAAAAGGGGTCTAACTATCTTTGTCTCTATTCTTCAGTGTTTTAAGTCTCAGTGGATTGTTGAATCTGACAGCAAGTCTGTTGTGGATTGGATTAAGAACTTGGAGAATTATCCTACAGGTTTTCGGGGATTAGCCAAAGAAGTTGCTGATATGATAAAGGTTTTGCAGGGTGCTATTAAATGGGTAGACAGAACTGCTAATATTGAAGCAGATACATTAGCTAAGGCTGGTATTGGGTAGTTTTTTTTTTGGCTGGTTGGGTTTTGAGGTTTCTCCTTTTTGTCAGATGTGTCAAGGTGTGTTGCGGGTTGTTTTTGTAAGGGGATTGTCTGGTTTAAACATTATGTAATCTTCCTGTTATTAATAAAATTTGAGGCACTCTTTTCCTCCTTCCACTAATTAAGGAAAACCGATCGGTGTTCCTTTAATCAAGAAGAGGGTTTTTAACGAGACTTCCACTTTCTATAAAAAAAAAGAATCAAAGTGTTTTTTTTAAAGTGATTTGCTATATTAAGATGTTTTTGTTCTTTATTAGGCATGTTTATGTAGTATTCTTTCTGTAAATATTGAGTCTTTTTATTCTCATCTTTCTCCTATAATTATACAATCATAGAATTCTTACTTGTGTTCGACAGGTAGGTTCAGACTCATATCAAGGAGCAGGGGCACCAACTATGTTTCAGGCCATGAGACGCATTGTTGGTTCGTTAGCCAATAGTTATGCCGGTGAGAGTGCCTTTGACCGTGCAATTCGCCAGTCTTTTCTTGGTATGCATCTACTGGAAGCTTTTAATTGCACAATTGAACTCTTTGTATTGCTTTTGTTCAGAATTGAGTTAACGCTTTTATTTCTTTAGAGAATATTTATTCATCGTCTTAAAAGGGAAAAGAGAAAGGTCTTTTTATTCTATTTTTAGAAGGATGAGAGAAAAGTCTTAACCTTTGCATGTCAAATATGCAAAACAGGGAAAAGGAGTATATTTGCATGGTATGTAAAAGATGAGTGAGAAAGGCAGAGAGAGAAATAGAGAGCTTGTGACAGGTCGTTCATCTTCCGATAAGGAATGGACTGTTTTCGTAGACAATCTTAGTAAGAGAGTTACTAGAAGAGAGTTAAGAGAGATTTTCAATATTTATGGTCGTGTTTTAAGGGTTTTTATTCCAAGTTTTATAGTGAAACCAAATTATAAGTCATCAACATTCGCCTTTGTGCAATATGCGATGGAGGAAGGTTGTAGAAGAGCGATTCAGAATGTCAATGGAACGTTGATAGATGGGAAGAGAGTCTTAGTGGGGGTTGCAAAGTATAAGAAGGAAATGAGAAGAGCAACTGATGCCAAAAAGTTCCAGGTGGAAGGTAATAAGCAAGTGAGAGGGGAGGAAGGTAGGCAGAAGGAGGTTATGGAAAAGCCGAGTAGCCTGAGGGATGGTAGAACGTATAAGGAGGTGGCGAATGTGGAGGAAAGAGCGGAGCATGATAGGGCGGGAATTAAGGGAGGAGAAAAATTGAAAGCAAATGGGTTAAGGAACGTATGGGAAATGCACATTCCTTCTGAAGATTCAAGTTGGGTGAAGAATTCTTTAACAGGGGTCTTAAAATATCCTCTTCAGTCTGATATGGTGAAAAAGGCTCTGGCGAAGGAGGGTTATGAGGTCAAAATAGTAAGTTGGGGATACGTTAGGAATGCTTATATCGTTATATTCAGTTCTAATGAAGATTTCTTAAAGGCTTGGTCGAACATTAGAGAGAAGTTGTTCCTTTGGTTTAAATGGTTATCTCCATTGTTGAACGAAGCAGGAGTTCCATTGGCGTACTGCTTGGTAGAGTTGGTGGGGTTACCATTTCTTAGCTGGTCTGTACCTTTTCTGGAGAAACTTGCAAGAACGTGGGGAGAGCTCGTGAGTATCATAGAGGAGACAAAGAATAGAGATGATCTTTCTTCAGTGAGATTACTGTTAAGGGTTGCAAGTCCTTTTGATATACCCGAATATACTTATGTAGGGTCATATGGAAGATCTTTTAAAGTCAAAATCAATATGGGACCGAAGTGTTACAAATTCCAAGCTGGAAACGGAGATGAGTTGCAGAAGTATTATGTTGATGGGAGCAGTGATGATTATTCGAAGGAGGATGAAGGAGTTAGCTCAGAGAAGGAAGAAGACAAGTGGGAGAAGTCAGCAGAGGAAGTATGGTCAAAGGTGGACACGTGGCTACAGCAGGGACAAGAAAGTGGGAGGTTAGAAAGTGGTGGGGAACATTCTCTGAAACATAAGTCCCACACGAAATCTATAATTAATGGGTTGTCAGACCCTTTTGAATTTGAATTTGAATCTAATTCCTATAGAGATTGTGCGGGGCTTGGGCTGCGAAAGGAAATGGATCAGTTACATTCAGCCCAATCGGATTCTAATAGGGAATCATCTTCACCAGTCTATAAAATAATTCCTGCTGGGCCTGCTGTTAAAATTAAGTGGGATGGGTTGGATAAGCAAAACAAGTTCCAGTCTCTTTATGAATTAATGGAAGATGATAGTTGTAATATTATAGAAGAGGATAATGAGGAAGGCCAGGGTGGTGAATTTACTGATCGTGGTAAGATAGAAGAAGGAAGTTTCGGGCAGGAGGAAATTAATGAAGGATCTATGAAGAGCTCTAAAAGTTGGAAAATGGGACATTCAGCTTATGCATGTGTGTCAATTAGAAGTGCACTCGGGGGTAGGAGAGAAAGAGGTCGATATGCTAGAGTCTATAGAAGGTCAAGAAATAGACGAATTTAGTTAGGTGCAAATAACGAAACATAATTATTTTGTTCAGAGGTTAATCCGAATCAAGGACAGAAGGCAAATAAAAGCAGATATTTTCAGCAGAGTTCTTCAGAATATAGGGGAGTTGGACAGGAAAAGGATATCAATTGTTCAATAGATGTTCAGAAGACACCTAATGTCCCATTAATTTGTAGTAATCATTCAAAGAGTTTGGCTGCAGCTTCTAATATTGCTTCAGGGACACGATTTAATGAAAGAAGGAAGAGAAGAGCTCTAATCAGTGAAGCTTTGGAAATGGTTAATATTTCTACTGCTTCTTCTCATTTCTCGAAGCTGTTAGAGGAAGCAATGGTCACATGGGAAGTGTGTCAGTTGTTAGGTATTTCTTTCAAGGAAGGGAAGAAGGCTTTTATTGATAAAATTGTGAGTCTTGAAAATGGTTTGGTGGTAGGAAGGGAAGGGTGATATGCTGGTTTGCAGGGTATATTTTTTGGTGTTTGGGTTTGAAGTCAGTATATGTAGAAGTTTAGTATCCTTACTTGGAACATTAGAGGTTTAGGGAGGAGGGAAAAATCTTTAGCAGTTGCAAGGCAAGTTAAGAAGTTCAAACCTGCTATGATTTTTATTCAAGAATCTAAACTTGATCAGTGTCGTGCATCAGGAAATTTGCTGAAGGGAGTGATGGTTTCTCCTGCACAGGGGTCTAAAGGTGGATTGATTAGTATGTGGAATGAAAACATTTTCAATGTCACTAACCAGCATGTTCATAGTAGGTTTATCACATTAGTGGGGAATTTTTTTGAATGGCCAAAAGGAGTTTGTCTTCCTTAATATCTATGGACCTGTTATTGAAGCTGAAAAGGAGGAATTCTTTGGGGAGCTGTTGAGTTTTGTTAATTTGTTGAATTTGTCAGTTTGTATTGGGGGTGATTTTAATGTGTATCTTGTTCCGGAAGAAAAGCAAGGGAGATCACAAAATTGGCATGCTATTGAAACTCTTAGATCATTTGTACAACAAGCTAACCTTATGGATCTGCCTATGTCAGGAGGAACTTTCACCTGGTGCAGTAACAGAGAGTTGTCAACATGGGTTAGACTAGATCGATTTCTAATTTGTGGCAGATTTTTGAATAGCTTTCCTAGGATTTCACAATGCCTGTTACCAAAATCAATTTCAGATCATAATCCGGTCTTGTTGGAGGATGTTAGTCACAATTGGGGCCCCAAACCCTTTAGTTTCTTTAATTTTCTGTTAGAGGTGAAAGGGTTTGATGATTTGGTTGAAGGTTGTGTGGTTGATGAGAAGAAGAAGAGGAATAGAGGGGGGATTTTCAGGCTGTTACAAAATGCGAAGAAGATGATCAGAAATTGGCGTGGAAGTAGTCATTTAGGGCTGGCAGACTCCATTTCACTGCTTGAAGTGAAAATAAACGACTTGGATTTAAAGTCACAAGGTGGAATGTTGTCTACAGGGGAATGGGATCAGTTGATTGAATTCAAAAATGAGCTGTGGAGATTGTTAAGGATCGAGGAAAGTATTTGGTGGCAGAATTCAAGAAATAGATGGATCATAAACGGAGACAAAAATACGAGGTTTTTTCACCTTAGTGCTATGAAAAGAAATATGTCATGATCACGAGAGATAGAAATCGGAGAAAACGGAGGAGAATTAGGGAAATTGAAAATAGGGTTAGGGATTTCAATTAAAGGGAGGTTAGGAAATTTAATTAAGGGGAGGGGTGCTACCAGCAGTGAAGGAAGTCACGCCAACAGCACCCAACAGCACCAGCAAGGAATCTAACTGTTAGAGACAGTTGTATTGCCAGCTGTAAATGGTTGGTATAATGTAAATATATAAGCAATGATCTAGGTAGGGCAAAACGCATGAAATGAATGAATGAAAACTTCTTCCTGTAATCTCTCTTATTTCTTCTTCTAAAACCTATTTCTTCTTCGATATTTCTTCTCTACTAAATCCAGCCTATAACAATTGGTAATCAAAGCCATCAATTCCTGGCAGCTTGAAGCAAAAAAAATCAAGGCATGGCAGCCTCTATTAATCTTTCTTCGATTCAGAGGCAGCTTGACGATCTCACGAAGATGATAAAGCATACAACGGCTAAATCAACCCCTCCTAAATGGTGGCAGAAGCAGGACAGTCGATTGAGTATGTTGGAATCAAAAATGGCGTCGCAGCAGAGAGATGTGGAGCACATATTACATATTCTGACTGGTAAAAAGTGTGAGCAAAAACATGATGATTCTCAAGTGTTTGATAAATTGCCAACATCAAAGCCATCAATTTGTTCGGCTGGGAACAACACTGCTTTTGGGGATTATATTGTGATTGTGGCTGCATGCCGCACTCCAATTTGCAAGTCAAAGCGTGGAGGCTTTAAGGATACACCTGCAGATGATTTGCTAGCCCCTGTTTTGAAGGCTTTGATTGATAGAACAAAGGTGAACCCAAGTGAAGTGGGGGATATTGTTGTCGGTTCAGTGTTGGCTCGTGCTACACTCAGAGCAATACAGTGTAGGATGGCAACATTCTATGTTGGGTTCCCCGATACAGTGCCTATTAGAACTGTCAACGGACAATGTTCATCGGGCCTACAAGCAGTTGCCGATGTTGCTGCTTCCATAAAAGCAGGATTTTATGATATCGGCATTGGTGTTGGATTGGAGAGCATGATAACGGATGGTTTAGTTTCTGGGTTTGAGGAAGTTAACCCAAAGACAGATAGCTTTGCCCAAGCCCAGGATTGTCTTCTTCCTATGGGCATTACTTCTAAAAACGTTGCACAACGCTATGGTATCACAAGGCAAGAGCAAGACCAGGCCTCTGTTGAATCACATCGGTGGGCAGCTGCTGCAACATCATCTGGTAAATTCAAAGAAGAAATTATTCTTGTAGCCATAAAGATTGTGAATCTTAAAACTGGAGAAGAGAAGGCAATCATAATTTCAGAGGACGATGGTATCCGCCCTGATACAAACATGGCAGGTTTAGCCAAATTGAAGCCTGCTGGAAATGCTAGCCAAGTGAGTGAAGGTGCAGAAAGGTGTAAGTTCAATCCTGTCAAAATTGGGAGGGATAAACTTGTAGAAGAGAATGACCCTTACAAGTTTAGATTATTGCTAATGGGAATCAATCTTAAAGATGTGCGAGTAGAGGTCGAGAAGATAATTGGAAAGGGCAGTGGTTTTGTTGCTGTGGAGATTCCATACTATCTTGATGAAGCCACAAGATGGGGTTTGGAAGTCTCTGAGCTTAAGAAAAAGCTTGTAACTTCTAGGTCCAAGGGCAGCACCGTTAGGGCCTTGGTTGTAATAAATCCAAGCAAACCAACAAGACAGGTTCTTGCTGAGAAAAATCAGAAGGCAATCAAAGTTGTTGAAGTTGAGAAAAGGGCACCAGATGCATACTACTGCCAACGTCTCCTCACTGCCAAACATCCGAAAATATTGAAATCGCATTCCGTTTGCTCTCAAGCTACCACAGTTCCTAGATCAAATTTCGCCTTCGATTATCATTCTCCTGCTTTACCTATCTCCAAGCCAATCAATCTCCGTTTATGTGGACTCATAAAGGAAGCCTTCGGATTATCCGGTTTGACTCACTCGTGTTCTAGCCGAGTTCGGTTCACGAGTCGTGGACATTCCAAGAGAATCTCTGCTTTAGCAGAAAACAACGGAACTCCTCCGAAATCTTTTGATTATGATTTGATTATCATTGGCACTGGCGTCGGTGGCCATGGAGTTGCGTTGCATGCCGTTGAGAAGGGTTTGAAACTGCTATTATCGAAGGAGATGTGGTGGGGGGAAAGTGTGTGAACAGAGGTTGTGTTCCTTCAAAAGCTCTCATGGCTGTGAATGGTAAGATGCGTGAACTTCAGAGTGAGCATCACATGAAGGCTTTGGGTTTGCAGGTTTCTGCTACTGAATATGACAGACAGGGAGTTGAAGACCATGCAAATAACCTTGCTTCGAAAATTCGAAGCAGTTTGATTAATTCAATGAAGGCACTAGGAGTAGACATATTGATTGGTGTCGGTACTATTGTGGGTCCTCAAAAGGTGAAATAGGGGAAGGTTGGTTTTCCTAATAACATAATAACTACAAAGGATATTACCATTGCCACTGGCTCCGTTCCTTTTGTTCCCAAGGGCAATGAGGTCGATGGGAAGACTGTTATTACTAGTGACCATGCCCTGAAATTGGAGTCTGTTCCTGATTGGATTGCGATTGTAGGAAGTGGTTATATTGGTCTTGAATTCAGTGACGTATACACTGCACTTGGCAATGAGGTCACATTTATTGAAGCTTTAGATCAGCTTATGCCTGGATTTGATCCTGAGATTGGTAAGCTGGCCCAAAGGGTGCTGATCAACCCTAGGAAAATTGATTATCATACAGGAGTGTTTGCAACGAAGATCACCCCTGCAAAGGATGGGAAACTAGTGACTATTGAGCTTATTGATGCCAAGAATATGGAACCCAAAGACACATTGGAGATAGATGCAGCCTTAATGGCAACCGGAAGGGCTCCATTTACTAATGGTCTCGGGTTGAAGAATCTTAATGTAGTAAAACAAAGGGGTTTCATTCCTGTTGATGAGAGAATGCGAGTAAATGATGCAAGTGGCAATCTGGTTCCTCACTTGTATTGCATCGATGATGCAATCGGGAAAATGATGCTTGTTCATGCATCAAGTGTACAAGGGTCATTTCGAGGGAAGGAGAATGTCATGAATACATGGGAAGTAAACAAAGAAAGCAGCAGGAATCAGTTACTAAAACAACTTTTGAATCTGAAAATTTTTCAGACAGAGGTATTAAGACAAAGGACAGAATTTACCTGAAGTTTCGGTCTTACCATCAAACCTCACTTGCTCTTCGAAAAGGATTAAGGCTGGCAGTAAGGGTCTATGGTACTGCTATCTATAGTTTTTGGTGGAAGGTGTTTGGCAACTTGAGTTTTTTAGATGATGGTGTATTTAACCTCAAGAAGCACAATCAGGTTATCACTCAATTGTTGCTGCAATGGATGAACTTAAGGTTGGAAAACGTCATTGGGGTAAACTATATTGTGCTTAAGGCACAATTGTTAGGTTTTGATCCTTGGGGACAAGGATCCTTTCAAGGAGGGGGTATTGTCATGATCATGAGAGAGATAGAAATCGGAGAAGACGGAGGAGAATTAGGGAAATTGAAAATAGGGTTAGGGATTTCAATTAAAGGGAGGTTAGGGAATTTAATTAAGGGGAGGAGTGCTGCCAGCAGTGAAGGAAGTCACGGCAACAGCACCCAACAGTACCAACAAGGAATCTAACTATTAGAGATAGTTGTATTGCCAGCTGTAAATGGTTGGTACAATGTAAATATATAAGCAATGTTCTAGGTAGGGCAAAAGGCATTAAATGAATGAATCAAAACTTCTTCCTGAAATCTCTCTTATTTCTTCTTCTAAAACCTATTTCTTCTTCGATATTTCTTCTCTACTAAATCCAGTCCATAACAAAATAGTGTCAATACTATTCATTCTCTGAAAATTGAAGGGGTGGTAATTTCGGATCCAGTTAGGATAAAAAACAGTGTTTATGAGTTTTTCAGGACTGCCTACAACATTAAAGCAGCTTTAGAGGTTGAGGGCCTAGAGTTTGATTTTATGAAAATATCAGCAGCTCAAAGGGTTTATATGGAGGAGGAATTTACAGAGCAAGAAGTATGGAATGCAATTTCTTCTTCTGATAGTGCTAAAGCTCCCGGTCCGGATGGTTTTACCATGGGTTTTTATAAGATATTCTATCAAAAGTGCTTTCAAAGAGACTTATTTCTTGTGTCAAAGATATTATTAGTCCTAACCAGTTTGCATTTATTCCGGGGAGACAATTGTTGGAATGTGCTTGTGTGGCAAATGAAGGAATTGATAGTTGGAGGAAACAAGGGCTTAAAGGGGTTGTCTTTAAAGTAGACTTCAGCAGAGCCTATGACATAGTGTAATGGCAGATTGTTATAAGGTTATTGAAAGAGATGGGTTTTGGTGATAGGTGGTGTTCTTGGATCACACAGTGTATTTCCACATCTTCTATATCGGTCCTACTCAATGGGTCCCCTATAGAAGAATTTCTTATTGAAAAAGGATTAAGGCAAGGATGTAGCCTCTCTCCTATTATGTTCAATGTTGTTGGGGAATTACTTCACAAGATGTTGACAAAAGCAGTGGATTTGGGACTGTTTCAAGGGTTTTCGTTCGGCAATGATCAAAATTCCTTTAATTTATCACACCTTCAGTTTGCGGACGATCTAATTATATTTTGTCGAGTCTCTATTACTCAGATCAAGAATGTTAGAAGAGTTTTGAGGATTTTTAGCCTAATGACGGGGCTCCATCTCAATTTAGCCAAAAGTAAACTTTATGGCATTAATATGGAGAATGACTTACTTGAAGAATGGGCGAGGGATATTGGCTGTTCAATTGGCTCTTTCCAGACAGTTTATTTAGGCCTTCCATTGGGGGCAAAAAAGAATTCAGAGAAGTTGTGGGAGCCGGTCATAGAGAATTTTAGTAGAAAATTGGCGGGGTGGAAAGCTTCATCTTTATCCATGGCTGGTAGATTGGTGCTTATTAAGTCGGTACTTTCATCTTTACCCATTTTTTACCTATCTATTTTCAAGATGCCATCTACTATATCTCAACAGTTAAATTCTTTGATGTCGAATTTTCTATGGGGTGGAGGGGGCGAGAAGAAGAGAATGCATTGGGTTAGTTGGAAAAAGATTTGTAAGTCGTTGAGTGGTGGAGGCTTAGGAGTTGTTGATTTGAATCTTACCAATCGAGCGTTGTTGGGGAAGTGGGTATGGAAGTTTGCAAATGAGAAAGATTCGATATGGAAGAAATTCTTTTGTAGTAAACATAATGTGAGTTGTCATTCCTTGAATATCACTAAGGCCCTCTCTCAAAAAGACTCGTGGATTTGGAGGGGAATTGTCAATAACTTCTCAAAGAATGACTTCATTTGAGGTTGCCTTAGATCTCATGCAAAAATTCAAATAAGGAATGGAAAATATGTCTCTTTTTGGAAGGATACTTGGCTTGGGGATTGTCCATTAAAAATACTTTTTCCTAGGATTTTTGCACTTTCTACTAACAAAGGTGGCAATGTGGCTGATTTTGGAAGTTTTGACTTGAATGGATGGGAGTGGAATATTAAAACGAGGAGGAATCTATGTGATTGGGAAGTGTTGCAGTTGGTTGAGTTATTGAACAGCCTTAAAGACATTAAACTGATTGAGTCTTTGGAGGATTGTTTGTTGTGGGATGGCTTGGGGGAGGGGCTGTTTTCTGTCAAAGAGTGCAGGAAATCTCTAGAGTCTGTTTATGAGGATACATATCAGTGGAGAAACTGTGTTTGGCTGGGGTTAGTCCCTCCTAGAGTGGAGACTTTCCTTTGGCAGCTATCTCATCAAAAAGTTGTTAGAATGGAATTGATGAAAAAGGGGGTTCCTATTGGGGAGAATACTCTCTGCCCTTTATGCAACCTATGTGATGAATCAGTCCAACATCTTTTTTTGTTCTGTCAAGTTTCGTGGGAGCTGTGGAATAAACTGATTTGTTATTGGGGTATTAGTCTTGCTTTTCCACTTGACCCTTCATCCTTACTTAGTTCTTGGTCTGATTTGAGGCCTGCTTCGGTTATCTGGAAGTTTATTCTGGTGTAGTGTTATGGTCAATTTGGAGAATTAGAAATGAAATTATCTTTGATAATGGCAATTTGGATAGACTTTCACTATTTTTCACTGTTCGGTTAAGGCTAGCAAGATGGTTACTAGAAAAATATTCTCTTTCCTCTATTAAGGTGGATTCTCTAATTGGTGATCCTTCCTTGGCAGATAATATATATGTTTCTAAGGAACTACTCAGACCTGTGTGCTGGTGGATTCCTCCTCCAATATATTTTTTTAAGTTGAATGTGGATGGGGCTTTTAGTAGAGTTGGGAGAGTTGCTGGAATAGGGAGTCTTCTCAGGGATTGGAATCGGGTTACACTGATCTCTTTTTCAGAAAATGTTGGTCCTTCTCATCCCTATTTAGCAGAACTGAAAGCTATAAAAAGAGGTATTGATATCTTTGTTTCTTCAGAATGGCTGTTGAAGGGCAGACTCATTATTGAAAGTGATTGCAAGCTTGTAGTGGATTGGATCAAAGACCAAGCTTTGGTTCCTGTTTTCCTTTCAAATTTTGTTAATGAAATTGTATCTATTGTTTCTTTTAGAAATTTTATTGTTAGGTGGATTCCAAGGTCTTGTAATTGCGAAGCTGACAAGCTAGCAAAAGAGGGGATCGAGTGATGATTTTGTCTGTTTCAGTTGGTGTTTGTTTCTGAGTTAAGAAGCTAGAGGAGTGTGTGAGGTCTTATATTGTATGTAAAAGTGTTTTTAAGTCTTATGTAACTTGGCTATCATTAATAAATTGAGGTACTCTTTTCCTCCTTCCGCTACTTGGGTCTTACCTTAGGGGTAAGGTCCACTAAGAGGGAGGTTTTTAATGAGACCTCCTATTCCTATAAAAAAAAGTATATTTTCATGTTGAACATGCAAAATAGGAAAGATTAATGAGCTCGAGTGAAACTGGAGCTTATCAAGGAGGATCAATCCTGTTAACATGGCAGTTACTGTTTAATCCAAAAACACCTTGTCGCAGCTTATAGACTGTTTTTGAAACTGGAACAGGCAGCTGATCAAACTAGTTAAGTTGGATAATCCTGACTTGTTGAAGGGGAGATTTGTTTCTTGTCCAGTCTGAAATGCGCTTGTAAACAAACTAGTTAAGAATCATTGAAAGTTGCATTCAACCAGTTTAGACTGAAATGATGTAGTTTCAGGCCATTCAATTTGATATTTTAGTCTTCCTTCCAATATTTCTCTTCCAAGAGGAGATCCGAACATTTTTACTTATTAATTAATGGTCAAATCATTTATTCTGTTTCAACTTTCATCGATGTTTAATTTATATTTTAATAACAAAATATATTAAAATGTAATATTTCTGCATCCTGTTTGAACCCCATTAAACTGGTTGAATTAGGGACCACTCATTCAAGGGTGTTGTTTTCTTGATTGCCTTACCATTTTGATTCTCGCGGCTTTCTATTTTCTAATCTCTGAGTTCAGCTACTATTAGATCAAATATTGTTGTGTGCATAATCCTACCTAGTATTCTAAGAAGAATACCAAAAACCATGCTTGTGTTGAAATATGTAGAAGACTCGCATGTAAGATGAGATTAAGTAACATATGTTAATATGGAAAATATGCAATCTTAATACACGTAACGGATTGATGTAGGACTGTTGCTTGGCAGAACATAAACTGTCAAATTTCTGGTTGTGTTTGCATTCAGGTGTCATGTTTCACATATTTGCATTTATCATCTATTGTTTCAATGTTCTCTTTAATCCTTTCTTTTTTTTCCCGTCTCTCAAACAGTATCTGCTGATATGGCCCATGGGGTTCATCCAAATTTCATGGATAAGCATGAGGAACACCATCGACCAGAAATGCATAAAGGTCTTGTGATCAAGCACAACGCAAACCAGCGGTATGCTACCAGTGGCGTAACATCTTTTCTCTTCAAAGAAGTAGCAAAGCTTCATAACCTTCCTACTCAGGTAACCCCATTGTCATAATATAGTCGAAGGACTTGGAATTGAATCAGTTCACTTGATGCATTCTATATGAGAATTTTTGTAAAGATATATGTATATTTTTCTTGAGGTGCCTTTTACAGATACCATGGGGGTCAATTTCCATATTTTATCTGTTTGGATAAAGGACTGATTAGCATTTTATAAAATCAAAAAGGTATAATTGCTCTCAAAGTATTTCATGGATGAACAATTCTTCATTGTGTTGCTTGAATACATTGGAGATTTTGTCTAATTTTGAAAAGAAGGCTTTTATTTGAGAGAGAGAACTAAACATTGCTGAGTACTACTTTCATTCATATTATGAACAAATCACACCTCAGTAATACTTGTAGAACTTATTGAATTGTCAGAATATTGGTTCGGAAACACAGCATCACATGGCTTACAAACAAACATTAAGCTGCCTCTCGTGCTCTTTCCTGTTGGTTACTGTTTTGAAGAATGAGTAGATGGAGGGAGGGGATCTCAAGTAGAGGTGGTGTTATGTCACATATTAGTAAATGGATTTTAGTAACTATACAATGCGAGGCAAAAGGGGCTACTTGATGAGTTGTTATTGATCATCATGTTTACGTTTAGACCTACCTTGTTTAGGTTATTAGAGATTTGACAATTATTGTAACACATCATGATTTGGGCATCCCATTGCAGAAATTATAGTGTGGCTCCCCAGTCATTCCCATCTAAGCATATGACTCATCCATTTAGTTACCTTTTCTTGGAGGCAGCACTCACTGAACTCAAAAACATTAGACATCTACATGTTGTTCGCATTCTTCTAGTTATATTATACACAGACATATGTATACATGTTATCTTTGACACGGTTGTAAATGCATTTTATGTTTTCCTTGTAGGAATTTGTGGTAAGAAATGATATGGGATGTGGATCCACCATTGGTCCCATACTTGCTTCAGGGGTTGGTATTCGTACCGTTGATTGTGGCATTGCTCAGCTTTCTATGCACAGGTATATTGTTTGTACTATGTTACCGAACCTAGTTCTGTCGAGCTAGCTACACAAATAAGTCTTTTGTCAATGCACAATAATTTGCAACAAATAGGTTTTATATATTTTTGCATTTGCCCTATATTTATAATCGTACATGATTCCAGAAATTCATCTACTGGTTTTTGACATATAAAACTTGTCTTAACTAAATTTAGTATTAATGAATCATCTATAACATGGTAAATGGAGTCGTGGAACACTTTAGTTTCTGCAACTGCAAATCAATGCAAGCTCTGTTCTTTTGATGTTGCTTTTTTCTTCTCTTTTCTTTTACCCCCTTTTGCAGTGTAAGAGAAGTATGTGGGAAGGAAGATATTGACATTGCTTACAAACATTTCAAAGCATTTTACCAAAGTTTCTCCAGCATAGATAGGAAGCTTATTGTTGACTAACTGGTAAAGTTTCAATCATTCAAGTAATTCATATTTTGTACCTCACAACTTGTTCAAATAAATTATGCCTTCTTCGAATCTAGAAATTACCCAGACAATCAAATTTTGATGCGATTAGAAAGATCGAAGCGAGCTCTGGAGCCTTAAACTTTGCTTGGTACGAATGACGAAATGAAGAAGGATGTTCTATTAATCAAATGGTTTAATTTACCTAGTTGGCTGTGTTTAGATTGATGAAATTGTTAGTCAAAAAGTTCAAATTTGATCTTTTCCCTTATCGCTCATCTATAAGCTGTAGCATTTGCCACCTTCCTTAGTTTATATGCCAATATGACGGATTCATTTCTGAATTATTATTTAGTGTGATTGCGAGTAAGCCAGGGCTGCAACCTTTGCCATAGTTATCAATACTGAAATACCAAATCAGCAAACCATTGTATTAGTGTGATTTGATGATGTATAACATGAACAACGCTCAACATCGTAGTTGTACCAACCTGAAAATATTTCAGGCTTCGATTTTAAAATTAAATTCGTTTCCCGGTGACAACTCATGTCTTTTTACATAATTTATAACAAATTTAAACTTAATTTCAACCTTAATCAAATTACTTAAAAATAAATGTTTAAGATTAATGAAAATTTTATCAATAAAAACCATTGTTTTTATTTGCCAATAGCCTTGTCGTCGTTACTTTACAAACAGTAAAGTCATGGTTTTGCCTCGTCTGTTAATGTGTTTTTAAAATCAAATTCAATTATCTAGTTGTCTTCTGAATAGGGGTGTACAAAAAATTCGAATATCCGATTTTGCGAAAAAATATCCGAAACCGGATTTGGGAAAAACCGATTTTTTTTTTAACTGGATCGGATTTTTTTAAGCTGGTTATTTTAACCGGTTTGGAGAAAAAAACCTAGACCGGTTTTTTTACCAGATAAAAAACCGGTTAAAAAACCGGTTTTTATCCGGGAAAAAAATCGGTCTGGGTTTAAAAAACTAACCGTTAATATAGCCGTTGGGGGGTTTTATGACTGTTTTTGACCGTTTTTTTCTTTAAAAAATTACCATTTTACCACCCTAAACATGCATAAATAAGTTGGGGATGTATTTGGTTGATTACAACTTTCTCAAATCTTATTACACAACACCTAAACATCTCTCAAATCTTATTTTTGTAATTTTTTGTTCATCATGTGTAACACAGCTGGATCTTCCGTCGGGGGAAACCTTGAAGTCGTGAGAGTGATCGAACACACTCGAAACAAAGATATTTGGGATCACTACGATTTATGTGAGATGTCAAATGGCTCGAGGAGGGCGCGTTGTAAACTTTGTCTAAAGTTTCTTGCATCGGAAGGAAAAACAACGTTGAAGAACCATTTGACAAAATCATGCAAGGCACTTCGCTCAAGATCGGATCCTAGTCAATCGAATCTTACACCGCAAGGTGGTGTTTTTGTTTACGACAACGAAAAATTACGAGAAGCGTTTACAAAGTTCGTGATTACAAAAGCATTGTCGTTCGACCACTTTGATGATGAAGATTTCACGACAACAATTCAACAACTAATGCAACCACGTTATACTCAAGTAAGTCGTACTACCCTTAGAAGAGATGCTATAAAAATGTGGCGTACGGCGAGGGAAAAAATGATTTTAGGATTCCAAGAACACCGTTATGATGTGTCGCTTACATGTGACGTTTGGAGTTCCCCTCATAATACCTGTCGTAACCGGTTTTCGTCCGGGCACGAAATATTTATTTGGCGGGAAAATTTATGTGAATAAATGGTTTTTAAAAAAAATAATTCGGAGTCGCCATCGGCCTTTTGGGTCAGGTAGGTCGAATACCTAAAAATTATCTTTTAAAAGAGTTTTTAAGAAAACATCAATTAAAAGATGAACTGATCTGCGTTTTAACCAAAAATTCGTTCTTTTTAATAATAAAAAGGGATTCGTGGTCGGTTACGTTTAGGGAATGATTAGCACCCCTACAACGCCCAAAATTGGTACTTTTTAATTATAAATTGTCTCTATTATTAAAAATTCAAAATATATTTAATTTATAATCCTACTGTTTCAAATAATTTTAAGAAAATATATTAATATACATAAATAATATATTTACTTATTTAGAAATATCAGAAAAGAGCTTCTAGGTGCTTTAAGACAGCTCTTTTCTTTAATATTTAAAAATAAATAATTAAAAATGTAAAAATTTAAAAGTAAAATAATTTAAGTAAACTTAAATTATAATTTTTAATTTTTTTAAAATACCAGAATAGGACATCCAGTTATATCAAGACTGTCCTTTTCTTCGATATTAAAAATAAATAAACATTATTAATTTATAAGTTTAATCAAATAATATATATTAATAAAAATAAAATAATAATACTAATTAAAATATTAAACATATAAAATTAAAATATATTTAAACAATAATAAAATTAAAACTAAATATAAAAAGTAATAAAACTTGTAATTAAATAAAAGTATTAAAATTAATGACTAAATTATAACATATTAAAATTAAATACTCTAATTCAAAATTAATTATTTAATATTATAGTGGCTAAACATGCTATTTTACGTATTTATTAATTTAGTGACTAAGATAATAATTATTAAAACATAAGGGACTAAATTTATTATTTATCCTAAAGATATATAAACTGATAATGACTAAAATGGGTATTTACCCTAAATATTATATAAGCAGGCAAGGATTAAATTATAAATTAAATAAAATTATAAAACCGAATTGAAATGATTAAAAATCAATTTCAGTAACTAAATTGCAAAGTTACAAATATAGAGGGTTGCGGAAAGGGTTTGCCCTTGAGGGTAATTACAGAAATACCCCTCTCCCAAAACGGCGTCGTTTGGGAGAGGGCATTTAACCCCAAACGGCTGGCCCGAAGGGCCAGCACTTTCATTCTCCTTTCTCCCTTCTCTCTCTCAAACGAGAGAAATTTTTTTTCTCTCGTTTCTCTCTAAGTTTCCCTCGCCGGAGGGAAACCGGCCACCGTTTGCCACCTTGTTCCGGCGTCGTTGGCCGCCGCCGGCCACCGACTATGGTGGCCGGAAAATATCAAAATACACAAAAATAAAAGTCTCACTCTCCTTATTCCGATTTTGAGCCTTTTTATTCCTAAAAGTCTTTCATTCGGCCTAGATCTAGGCTTTTACCTTCGGTTTTTGGTGGTTTGAACGGCGATTTGGAGACTCCTACAAGGGTAAGCTGCTCCACTCACTTCTCTTTTCTTTTATTTTTGATACTGGTTGTTGTGTTTTTTTGACTTTACTGTGGTTGCTCTCGATCTTTGTTGCTGTTGTGTTCCTCTCGGTTTTTTTTTATGTTCTCTGTCTCTCTGTGGCTGTGCTCTTTTTTTCTTTCTTGCAGGTGGGGTGGCTTTTATAGCCACCACCGAGGCTCTCGTTGGACCGGTTCCAGAGATGAGTTCTGGTGAGTCACCAAACTATGTGGTGACTCACCCCATAGTTGCGACGTGGACGGCCGGCGTGGTGTTTCTGGAGTCTTCGAAGAGGCGGTGGTGTCGTGGCTACAGCGGGGTGGAAAACCTGAAGGCGGCAGCTAGGGTTAGAAACCCTAGGGTTTTCAATCTGGAACCCTTTTGGGCCGTTGGATCTTGCCAGATCCAACGGCTGATGATGCTGACGGCGGCTGGCCTTCTGGGATCTTGGAAACAGCATGGGGCTAGGGTTTGAAAACCCTAGCTGAAACCCTAAATCAGTTTAGGGTTTCCATTTGGGTATGGGTCGGTTCTGGTTGGGCCTGGGATTTGGGCTTGTAAATGGGCTTCCAGTTTTGTAATTATTTATTAAATAATAATAATATATAATATTAATAATAATAAATAATAATAATATTACTAATAATAATAATAATACTAATAATAATAATAATAATTTTAATAATAATAATAATTTTAAATGAAAAAAATTGATGTCTACAGCTGCCCCTCTTTGCTCATCCTTGTGTTAACAAGAATAGAGCAAAGACGAAAAAGACAATAATTTTTTCATTTGGCTTCTTTTGAGCATGATGGAAATGTTGAAAACATCATGCACTGAAGAGCTTATAGATGACCCGAAGGTTTTGAAAACATCATGCACTGAAGGGCTTATAGATGACTCGAAGGTTTTGAAAACATCATGCACTGAAGGGCTTACAGATGACTCGAAGGTTTTGAAAACATCATGCACTGAAGGGCTTACAGATGACTCGAAGGTTTTGAAAACATCATGCACTGAAGGTCTTACAGATGACTCGAAGGTTTTGAAAACATCAAAAAGCTCCCGAAGGCTTTTTGGAAACATCAAAAAGCTGATCCATCGAGTGATGAAAATTTATGTTTCGAGTGAAACTATCTCGAGCGAGACAAATTTTGTTTTAAGGAAAACAATCTCAAGTGAGATAAATTGCTTTTTCGAGTGAAACTGTCTCGAGCGAGACAAATTTTGTTTTAAGAAAAACAATCTCAAGTGAGATAAATTGCTATTTCGAGTGAAACTGTCTCGAGCGAGGCAAATTTTGTTTTAAGGAAAACAATCTCAAGTGAGATAAATTGCTATTTCGAGTGAAACTGTCTCGAGCGAGGCAAATTTTGTTTTAAGGAAAATAATCTCAAGTGAGATAAATTGCTATTTCGAGGGAAAATGTTTACTAAGTAAAAAAACTAAGAAAATCGTTTTCTTACTTTTCAACAATTTCATTTTCAGAAAAGATTGAATGAGAAACTTTGGAAATCGTTTTCTCATTATGTTTCAAGATAACCTGTTGATTGGGTAACATGCCCCAATCTCAAGATAAGGTTGTTGGAAATAGTTTACTAAGTAAAAAACTAAGAAAATCGTTTTCTTACTTTTCAACAATTTCATTTTAGAAAAGATGAAATGAGAAACTATGAAAATCGTTTTCTCATTATGTTTTTGAAATAACATATTGATTGGGTAACATGCCCCAATCTCAAGATAATGCTCATTCTTGTGGATTGCGTCTATCTCTTCTTCAGATGTTTGCGTGATTCCTGTATTTTTGGTTTTGAATACCTTCTTCTTGTAAGGTATTTTTTACCTTCTTCGTTCTTCCGAAGATCTGTAAAACTTCATGTTTGAATACACTCAGATGTATCAATGTAATGCATTGTCTATTGTGTAAATGATGTTTTTATGAATGCATGAATGTTGATGCAATCTTCATTTGACTTCAAAATGGTGAACTCGATCTTCCTTCAGTTCATCATTTATTGCCAGGGTTACCTCTGGATATCAGTGTCGCAACTTATGCTATTAAGCTTGCATTTCTGCAGAATCATCTGATCAACTTGTATCTTTGTTGTCTTCTTTGCTTCATGAAGGTCTCAGAAGAAATGTTTCATTTGTGGAACTTTTTCCGTAGTCAGAACTATGACCTTGATGTCCCATTTTGTCTTGGATAAAACCAATTTTCTTTGCTTGGACTTGTATAGAAATCCCATAAAACTTTCATCTTTGAAAAGAGAATATGTCATCTTTTAAAAAGAGAATCCATCGTCTGACTCAGCAGGGATTAATTAGGAGAGTAGAGTCTATTCTAATTTGACTCTTGAAACACATCACAAGGAAGATTTATTCCAATTTCTTTCATGTCTCCACATATAATCAGATCTCGAATAAGGCAACTTGGACTATATCGTGTTGAGATGCTTAACAATCAACCTGTCATTCAACCTTAGTTAGCTCCATTAGTTTCTTGTTGTTAAAATTTCAGCTCTCTTTCTGTGGAAAGGAATCTTCATCATATCTCACTTCTAATCTTGGGGTTGAAGAAGACAAAATTCATCTTGGGTCAACAAAGGAAAACCATATGATAACAACATTGGTTCAACACTATACTCACTGGGTCGTAAAACATTTGATAACACATTCTTCATCTTATGTGGTTTCTGCTCAGATGTAAAACATTTGGAAACACATTCATCCTTTCCTGTGGCTTCTGCCAAGGTTTCTCAATTATTGAAACTCATTGTCTAGTGTTCAAAGTTTTTGTATGATGTCACTAGACCATTCGAGAACAAAATTCCATGGGGATTCAAGTGTTATGTTGATATGACCAAAAAGTTGGTCAAATTTACAAGATATGCTGGTGTCGAATTGAATAGGAGACACTAACTGATCTTGATATCATCTCGGGCAAAGACAAATGTGATACTGATCACGTTTTCTTCTATAATAATCTTTGTAGGAAGTAAAAACACATCAACTATAGGATCCATGTACAGAAAAAGGTTCATGAAATTCTTGCTGCTGGGGATGAAACGCACATGATAACCCAAAATAGATAAAAAATCGGTTCATCTTGGCTGGCAATGATGACCCCAGTAATAACGGGAATAACAGTAATGTAAGTGAGTCGAGTCTCCATTCCAATGTCATCAAGCAAGTAAAAACTGATGTGAAAAACAACTTCATAATCCCAACAGTATGGTTGAAACTAATTGTCAGGAACCTCAAAGAAATATTTTCAATTATCACTAACACACAAGAGGCCAAATTCAATGCTAAGATCTTAAGGAACTGAACCCTGGATCGAGTAGTTTGCCTGGGGACCATCTTTACCCCTATTGGGTAGATATTTGTTCAAAAGGACCCTGATGTAAGTGTTTGATGAATGAAACAATTATGTATAGTCAGCTCAACTATCATTGTTTCATCATTTTCATTCTTCATACATTTCTGTCTTATTGTAAATATTTGTTCAAGTCAATGATCTTGACATAGGAAGATATGGGCCTTCAGCATGCCCCAATATTTACTGATATGAGCGTTCAAAATACATCAACATTCTTAATTCTGATTGAAAGGGGCTTTCAGCATGCCCCGACATTTGCTTCTTGTTAATATGAGCCTTCAAAATGCCCCATATTGGATCTGTCTGAAATGAGCTTTAAAATGCCCCAATATTTACTGATACAGATGTTAAAAGTGTGCTCAACATTACTTCTTGTTGAGATGAGCCTCCAAGAATGCCCAAATATTCATATTGCTGTGAGCCTTCAAAATGCCCCAATATTCTATTTCTGGTTGAAATGGGCCCTCAAGATGTCCCTCTAGATTGATCTGATTTACTCTCAATCTCTGTTTGACTGGAATGTCATGATCCCCACGAGGTCCAATTTTGACAATGAATTGTTGTAGGTACTTGTAGCTTTATTCGTGCCCCAAATCTATTTATCTTGAATACTCTCATTCTGGTGTCACTAAACAGTAGTGTTATCAAGTAACTGAAATTCTCTTCATGTTATCACAAACTTAAGAAGTATTCAATCATTCTAACAGAAACGTCTGAGATATGTGTCTTCTGAATGAGGTGACCATTTTTTGTATCTGGAGGGATTTAGTCAGACAGTGAAGTAAAAATAGCTTGGTAATCCGTTCCAGGCTGACACAGTGGCTTATCATCTTTCAGTGAAGGCCATATCTGAAATATACTTTTCTGTGGGAGAGAAACCAATTTATGCAAACAATAATCTGATGCAATGGCAAGACTACATATACAATGGTACAAGCTCATCAAAAATCCGCACCCATGCAACATGTTGATTCTGATAACAACTCATCTGATTATGAAGCGATCTTTCATGATGATTTCACATATATTGATAGTTCTTCTGATATCGAGGAAATCATGAATTCTGATTCTGATGAGGAGAGTAAACTGTTATACTTGACAAAAATGGGATTCTTAGAGGCTGAAGCTTCAATAATCATGGAGAGATGTGGTTCAGATTCATCAATTGCAGAATTGACAGATTTTATATGTACTGATCAAATGGCTAAGGTTACTGACGCACTTCTTATGGTAGAAGATAGGAAGCCATTATGCAATGATCCCACTTACAAGCAAAGGCCAAACTTGGGCTATGATTTGTGGAAAAGGAAGAAGAAGAGGAAGCTTGAAAAGAAGCTTCTTAATGAAGATGATCATGCAGTTCATCTTTCAATTCCAATGATTGGTTCTGGGGTTCCTACCGAATCAGATCAGATAACTCAAAGAACACTTCCAGAAGATGCTATTGGGTCTTCTTATTTCTACTATGAGCACATGGCACTTGTTCCAGTTAATGTTTGGACTGGAATATCATAGTACTTATTCGATGTAGAGCCAGAATTTGTAGATTCGAAGCATTTTCATGCTATTACACTGAAAATGGCTATATTCATAATTCTGCCAATTGAGAACAGATTTTCTCTTATTCTGCTTCCTCCATGTGCTGATGCTTTTCCATTGACAAAGAAATGATGGTCTTCCTGGGATCCAAGAACAAAGTTGAACTATTTATAAACATGTACAGGAAGTGCCAAATTGACAGAAAGGATCTGTAAGGCTCTTGAAGCTTATGACAATGAAACACCTTCGAGTGTCCAGAAGTATGTTCTTGATGAGTGCTTGAAAATGGAATCTGGTATGGATTAGAAGGAATAAAATGGTTCCACTTGAACCTGATGAGGTAGAAATGCTTCTAGGTTTCCCTAAAAACCATACACGAGGAGGAGGATCTGCTAGAGACATGTTCCCCGGTGGTATCCATGTCCTGTCTTTTTTCTTCTGGGATCAGTGATGCAGAGGCTGTCTTCTACTGTCTTGGCATATTTTTGAAAACAGATGTGCAAGAACTGAATGATGATCGGTTGGAGCAATTGATGAGTAGATTTGTCGAATTCTACCTTGTTATCGGTGGCATCCAGCGTAACAACCTTACTTATATAAAAGGCCTATAAGGGTAGATTCTGTTCCAATGTCTTGTTCTGTGCCCTAAGTCCTCAAATTCAAATTCAGCAATCTTCTGAAGGACATAATGGATATCATCTTGACAAAGAAAATGATCGTCATAGAAAAAGTAGCAATGATGTATCAAGACTTGAGCCAAGACCAGAGTGCAGGTAGTGACTTGTTCATGGCTTTATGATGTAATCTTCTAGAGAACATGAATTGATGGTTGGGGAAAATAATCTGTCTGGTGATGCTTATTGCCCTCAGCATGAGATAAACGATAATCTTTCTTGATGAGCTACTAATAATGTCATAGGGGAGTGTCACAAGTTCAATTCTCCAGTCTTTCTGACTTCTCAGACCACTTGCTTTCAAAAATGTGAAGTGCTTCATTATTCTGGCCTCGTTCATTCTTTTTCTATAACAGAGGTAGAATAAGCAACAATTGCTTCAAGGATCTTCCTCATTTGAGACTGTCCTGTTTGAAAATGTTTTTTCCTCCTTTGTTTATTGAAGAATGAAAGACTTTTACAAAGTATTGCCCTTCTTAGGTTCACAATAGAATCAGATCATAAACAATGAGTTTAATAAATATCAAATAAATCAACTACACTTTTAAATCATTCAAAAATCATAGTCCTATGGCAAGTTTCAAAATTATTGACTGATTTGAGGTGTGAGTGGATTTTGGTAAAGTAGGTTCTTTCAAGTTGGTTCAGTATGTCGTTTTGGCTTACACTAACTTGAAGAAATGGTTGTTATGCCCATCTTGTAGAGATGCTTCTTGTTTCCCTACTCTCAGGAACGTCTTTGGGATGTGCGGTGCTTTATTAAGAGTTTAAGATCGTCTCTTATGTCATTGTTGCACCATTCATTATTCGAGCCGCCTTTTCAGGTTTTCAACTCGAATCCTCCTTTGGTTCTAAGATGTTATTTAAAAATTTATATCTTGAACCCTCCTTTTATCATTTTTCATATCATGCATTAAAGATTTTAAAAACCAATTTTTGCAAATAAAAATCAATCTTGAGAGGCGGAATGAATTCTGAAGATATTCTCTTTTACTTAGAAATCCATGTATGATTAAAATGGACTTTTCAGATACGTAACGTAGGCCATGGCTTATGGTTACGAAAGAATGGAATAAAAAGGCCCAAATAAGTGTTTAAGGGTAATCAAACCAAGGATCAATTCATTCTGATGCCATCAATCTTGTTTTGTTTGACTTGGATCTGCCTTGCTGGGGAATTTTCCATCAACTGGATCCCTCTAGACTGCCAAATTTTGGATTCATTTCCATTTTCTCATATCTCCAGCATTTCTTACTCTTCTTGTTCGTACTTGATCAACCTTGTAACTTGAGGCTCAATAAGTCACCCATCTTGATTCAATTTTTTTTCTTTTTTCTTTTTTTTTTTGTTGGATGAGTATAATACTTCAATTGCTTTGAGCACCTCCTTTTCCTTTTGCATTTTGGAGGTTTTCCATTATTCTTGATTGGATTGATCTTCAAGCACTCTGTATTTGACATACTTTGTAGTTCAAAACTTTCATGACTTCATGGAAACTTGTCTTCGTAATAAAACTGTATTGACAATCTTTATTCTTATGAGCCAATATCCTTTACCTTGCCCCCCCCCCAATGTAGAGGGTGATCATTGGTTAGGGTTGAATTAAAAGAAACATTATTCAGGCTCAAATGGGGACAACAAAGGATATATATATATATATATATTAAAGGATAAATGAAACAATGCCGTTCATCATCTCATACACAGAAACCTTTGTAAAAAGAGGTATCCACAGGGGGATGAATATTCAAGATTAACTTTATTTACATGAAAAAAATGTAATTAATGCATGATATATTTATTTCAATCAATCACTTTCCCCTTCTTCTTTAAGTATGCCCCAATCACTCAAAATCATCTTCAATAAGTTGGTCTATGATGTTTCATCTCGTCTCTTCTTGCAGTAAGATTCACAGATAATTGAAAGTTTGGTTCTTTTGAAATTTTTTTTTTTTTGCTTGGTTTTGTGTTTGGAAGGAAAAATGTGTGACTTTTAAAGTCATGTATATGGTAGAAGGTAGTATCATCAATCAATCAACTCTACCCGAGAAGGTAAACATCTAGAGTTTGTGTCTCAAAAACAGGTAGAGACATTTCTTCAGAGTCTCAGATAAATGTAGTGTCAGGATTTGGTTTTGGTAAGGGTCGAGTAATTGGCATTGGGTGAGATATGGAAGATATAACTTTACCACTTGCCAATAGATCTATAACTCTTGAAAAATTAAAAGAATATTTAATCTACTTGATACTCAATAATCTCAAGATTAAAATTTGACTCCTTGCTCATAACCATAAAAGAAACAAATATTTATTTATTGCACAAAGGCGGAGAAAGGAACAAAAAACATATTCAAACAAGGTGCTGAAAATAGAAAGCACTACAGTGGTAGATCATGACTCATTACTCCTTAAAGGTCCATGCCCCTGATTCAATTAAATTCTGAACCTTGCATTTTAATGCCCCACAATTCTCAGTAGTATGCCCTGTACTTCTCTTGTGGTAGGTACATATTGCATTAACTTCATACCCTTCAGGAAATGGGGTTTTTTTTGGTTTAGACTGAACTGGAGTCACAAGATTCCGCTGAACTAGTAATGGGAGCAATTCTTCATAGGTCATTGGAATTTCATCAATATGAGCTTTCTCTCGGGTTATTCTATAAGATTTGGTCCCATGATTAGTTGAATAAGATCTCACTGTATTGATCTCAGATTTTCTCTCAATGTCAGTACTATCGAAGCCTCTTATCTTGCCATTCTTGATAGCTATTTCAATCATTTCTCCACACATGATGATATCAGAGAAATTATTAGTGGCAGTCCCTATCATGTGATTAAAATAGGGAGATTTCAATGTACTGATGAACAAAGTAGTGAATTCCCTTTCCGTCAATGGTGGATGCACTTGAGAAGCAACGTTCCTCCATCGTTGTGCATATTGTCGAAAGTTCTCATTGCACTTCATATTCATGTTTTGTAATGTTGTTCGATCATGGGCCATATCAGTCATGTGCTTATATTGACTCAAAAAGGCTTGAGCTAAGTCTTTCCAAGAACGTATTTGAGTACGTTTTAGCTGATTATACCATTTGGAAGCAGGTCCAGATAAACTATCTTGAAAACAGTGGATCAACAAATTTTCATTCTTCACATAGCCAGTCATGCGACGACAGTACATGGTGATATGAGATGAAGGGCATGTGGTCCCATTATACTTCTCGAAATCTAGAACCTTGAACTTTGGTGGGATAATTAGGTCAGGGACCAAACTTAACTCTTTGGCTTCAAACCCATAAAATGACTCAGCCATCTCTTTAGATTTTATCCCCTCTTCTACATTTTTCAATCTTTGGATGAGTTTTTTCTTTTCAACTAATTCATTTGAGTCAAGGACCTCATTACAAAATTTATCTGACTTTAACTCAGAAGCAATAGGACAATCAGCGGGGAACGAAGCTTCAGCTTGATATTGTGGGTCTTTAACATTGAAATGAACTGGTGCTTGGGTTTCCTGATGCGCAGAAGTGTGCTCCGGAATGTGAATAGATGTAATACCAAGAGGATGTGTGGGGTTTTCAACAAGACTTTTCCCAGTGGTCAAATGCGTCTTAGTCACTTCTTCCAACTTGTTCAGTAGATTGGTCTGAGAATTTTCGATATTTGCTTCAACTTGTACCAACTTGCTTCTCAATTCTTCTTGTGTCTCTTTCTGCTTTATCTCAACTTTGGCTAGTCTATCCTCAGTTTCTTTAGGCATTTTTCTTGTATTGTGCTGAGCGTTTTTGCTACAAGTAAGAATCAAATCCCTTATTGAATCTTGATAAGTTGCTCTTGCAGTTTCTCAATTCTACAAACCCTTGCTAAAATTTCATTCATGGTTCTTGTCCTTGTTTAGGAAGACCAAGTTAGCTCCACTTTGATTTCAAAAATTCTGTCATGGAATCCTCCACGAATTATTCCCAGGTTTTCATGATTAAATGTATGTAAAATAACTTGAAACCAAATGCAATTATGTAAAGATGCAAATGCAAAAAATGAAAATATGAATACGAACGTAAAAATACAAATATGAAAAAAATGCAAACATAAAAATATGAATGTAAATATAAAAAATGTAAATTGTGCAATACAAAAGCAAACATAAAAATATAAATGCAAAATGAAAAATGCAAAGATGCAAAATGAAAATGCATGTATGAAAAGGTGTTTACTCAAGAGTGATCATCTTAGAACAGATTTCATTGAACACAAAAAGTTTCGGTACATCAAACAAAACTTTACATATAAGGGATATCTTTCACTCCTAACTTCTCTATTTCCTTTAAAAGCCAAACTAACTTCCACTCATACTCAGGTGTGGAGTTATCTATCTGCTTTAATTCTCTCATGAAGCCAGCTAAGTCTACCAGCTTATGAGCCACATTGTTTGCTTGAACAGCAACTTCCTTCATGATATTGTTCTTTTCCTTCATCTTCCGTGTTAATTCTCGGAGTTATGAACAATGTTGCTCATTTTTTCTTGTGAGAGAATCTTTATGTTCAAAAAGTTGTCGTACAAGATTCCCATAATTATTTAAGCATTCCTTCAATGTCTTGTTCTGGTCTATATTTTCTTTTAATTCAGTATCAATCTCATGCTGATGAATCTGATATGATGCTTCCATGTTGGTCATAGCATTATTCAACATTTGATTTTTGGCTTGATATTTTCTCAATTCAATGGTAGTTGTATTGCGTCTTTCTTCTACAACTCTTGAATCATAACAAAACTTCTTAGCTTGACCTTTATGTATGTTACAATTCTTTTTCAGTTTGATGACCCTCGTGATCCACTCTTCTGGGGTGTTTCCTATGCCAGCCTTTTGAAAGACTTGACTGACCTTCTGGAAATCTTCCTGCATGTTTTCCATTTTGGTGCTCAATTCCTTGTTTTGATCCTTCAAATGACGTATTTGAGCTTCGAACCTCAGCAAATCTTTTTTCTTCTGGACGTCCTTACTAATGCTCTTACCTTTGAATACATTTGGTGTTAATCTGGCAAGATCTTCAGTTACCAAACTAGGTTGATCATTTATCATAAACTGCAAGATTCCCTGATCCAAAAGACTTTGGACTCGACGTTTGAAGGCAAGACAATTCTCGATGGTATGTCCTTGAGCTCCGGCATGATATTCACAATGAACGTTGATATCATACCAATTTGGATACGGAGGTTGGAATGGTTTTATGTAATATGGAGCTATTTCTCGTGCTTCAAGTAGCTTCTCATACAACTCTTTATATGATATGGGGATAGTATCAAGATGAGAACCACCTTTTGTCTTGAATTGAACCTGAGTTTTAGATATCGGGAGCATACTAAACTTCGATGATTTCAGGTTACATGATTTCTTCTCTTCTCTGGAAGCTTTTACAATTGTCATCATTTCTTTGGTATCTCCAGATGACTTGTAAATACGGATAATGATTGTCTGTAACTTCTCCAATTGATTATGATCAGAAGTCCCTTTCATATTTGAGATTGCAGGATTATGTTCATTAAGCTTTCTCTCTCTCTCTGTGCAGGAATCTCTTCTCTTTTGGCCAAAACAGATATTTTATCCATCATTTTGGACACCTGCTCTCTTATTTCTCGTATCTCCTTTTGCTCTTCAATGGGCATACAATCTTTGGGTACATAGCTCTTCTCTATCTTCAGAGTTCCCTCAGGATGTCTTTTCTTGGCCGCGTCATATTTTGTTCGATCATAAAACTTTTTGTCCATTTATGATTTCTTTCTAATTTGATGAACAGTCTTTTCAGTTAACACCTTCTGGTCATGATCATGCAATGCAAACAAAAGAAATCAATATGAACAGATTAAAGCAATGTAATATACATGAAAAAAATAGAATAGTTAGTACCAACTAAAAAAAACTGTATATCAATGTATAAATCTTAACCTCATGCTTTCTAGTTCCATGCTTTGTTTTAACTTAACCGCACGATTTCTAGTTCACATGCATTTATTCAGGAAAAAGAAAAGGAAATAAAATAAAATAAATTAAAAGCTAGAGCTTATTTCTCCTTTGTGTATACCTATGAACAGAGGCTCAGTATTGTCTTAGATCAGAAGAATTTCTAGGGTTCATTATATGCAGAGTTTCAGTTCTAGGAGTAAAGGTACTCGAATTGTTCTTGTTGATGCCCCCTTGAGCTGTCAAACCCTCAATCCTAGTCCACTACAGACTTTAGCGGATCGAGTTCAATTCGAGAGGACACATTTCTCTATGCCTGACACGGAGAATAAATTCTCACGAAGACATAGAGCATATGAACCCCGAAAGTTACTTGCTAGGTCTAACACGGAGAATAAATTCTCACGAAGACGTCGCTTTCACTCCCACTTAAAAGGGACAAACTCAATTATAGAGCTTTATGTTATGCAAGTGTTGTGTGTGAGGAGAAATGTTCAAATCTCTAACAAACAAATAAAATAATTAATTCTTGAATAAAATAAATAAATAAAATAATAAATAATAATATATAAAAATAATAAAAATTGAAAGAAAAGAATTAAAAATTAATATATTGATTTTTAATTTCTAACTGATAGAGACAATTTACAATTGATTTTAAAGCTTAACTGGTCCCCAGCGGAGTCGCCAAGCTGTCGTAACTGGTTTTCGTCCGGGCACGAAATATTTATTTGGCGGGAAAATTTATGTGAATAAATGGTTTTTAAAAAAAATAATTCGGAGTCGCCATCGGCCTTTTGGGTCAGGTAGGTCGAATACCTAAAAAATTATCTTTTAAAAGAGTTTTTAAGAAAACATCAATTAAAAGATGAACTGATCTGCGTTTTAACCAAAAATTTGTTCTTTTTAATAATAAAAAGGGATTCGTGGTCGGTTACGTTTAGGGAAGGATTAGCACCCCTACAACGCCCAAAATTGGTACTTTTTAATTATAAATTGTCTCTATTATTAAAAATTCAAAATATATTTAATTTATAATCCTACTGTTTCAAATAATTTTAAGAAAATATATTAATATACATAAATAATATATTTACTTATTTAGAAATATCAGAAAAGAGCTTCTAGGTGCTTTAAGACAACTCTTTTCTTTAATATTTAAAAATAAATAATTAAAAATGTAAAAATTTAAAAGTAAAATAATTTAAGTAAACTTAAATTATAATTTTTAATTTTTTTAAAATACCAGAATAGGACATCCAGTTATATCAAGACTGTCCTTTTCTTCGATATTAAAAATAAATAAACATTATTAATTTATAAGTTTAATCAAATAATATATATTAATAAAAATAAAATAATAATACTAATTAAAATATTAAACATATAAAATTAAAATATATTTAAACAATAATAAAATTAAAACTAAATATAAAAAGTAATAAAACTTGTAATTAAATAAAAGTATTAAAATTAATGACTAAATTATAACATATTAAAATTAAATACTCTAATTCAAAATTAATTATTTAATATTATAGTGGCTAAACATGCTATTTTACGTATTTATTAATTTAGTGACTAAGATAATAATTATTAAAACATAAGGGACTAAATTTATTATTTATCCTAAAGATATATAAACTGATAATGACTAAAATGGGTATTTACCCTAAATATTATATAAGCAGGCAAGGATTAAATTATAAATTAAATAAAATTATAAAACCGAATTGAAATGATTAAAAATCAATTTCAGTAACTAAATTGCAAAGTTACAAATATAGAGGGTAGCGGAAAGGGTTTGCCCTTGAGGGTAATTACAAAAATACCCCTCTCCCAAAACGGCGTCGTTTGGGAGAGGGCATTTAACCCCAAACGGCTGGCCCGAAGGGCCAGCACTTTCATTCTCCTTTCTCCCTTCTCTCTCTCAAACGAGAGAAATTTTTTTTCTCTCGTTTCTCTCTAAGTTTCCGTCGCCGGAGGGAAACCGGCCACCGTTTGCCACCTTGTTCCGGCGTCGTTGGCCGCCGCCGGCCACCGACTATGGTGGCCGGAAAATATCAAAATACACAAAAATAAAAGTCTCACTCTCCTTATTCCGATTTTGAGCCTTTTTATTCCTAAAAGTCTTTCATTCGGCCTAGATCTAGGCTTTTACCTTCGGTTTTTGGTGGTTTGAACGGCGGTTTGGAGACTCCTACAAGGGTAAGCTGCTCCACTCTCTTCTCTTTTCTTTTATTTTTGATACTGGTTGTTGTGTTTTTTTGACTTTACTGTGGTTGCTCTCGATCTTTGTTGCTGTTGTGTTCCTCTCGGTTTTTTTTTTATGTTCTCTGTCTCTCTGTGGCTGTGCTCTTTTTTTCTTTCTTGCAGGTGGGGTGGCTTTTATAGCCACCACCGAGGCTCTCGTTGGACCGGTTCCAGAGATGAGTTCTGGTGAGTCACCAAACTATGTGGTGACTCACCCCATAGTTGCGACGTGGACGGCCGGCGTGGTGTTTCTGGAGTCTTCGAAGAGGCGGTGATGTCGTGGCTACAGCGGGGTGGAACACCTGAAGGCGGCAGCTAGGGTTAGAAACCCTAGGGTTTTCAATCTGGAACCCTTTTGGGCCGTTGGATCTTGCCAGATCCAACGGCTGATGATGCTGACGGCGGCTGGCCTTCTGGGATCTTGGAAACAGCAGGGGGCTAGGGTTTGAAAACCCTAGTTGAAACCCTAAATCAGTTTAGGGTTTCCATTTGGGTATGGGTCGGTTCTGGTTGGGCCTGGGATTTGAGCTTGTAAATGGGCTTCCAGTTTTGTAATTATTTATTAAATAATAATAATATATAATATTAATAATAATAAATAATAATAATAATAATAATTATTATAATAATAATAATACTAATAATAATAATAATACTAATAATAATAATAATAATTTTAATAATAATAATAATTTTAAATGAAAAAAATTGATGTCTACAATACCAGAAATTCTTTTTTAGCCGTTAAGTCACATTGGTTAGATCAAGATAATTGGCAAATGATGAAAAGAACAATCACGTTTGAATTATTCGGTGAGCCGCATACCGGTGCTAGTTTATTTACACTTTTAAAAAGGGTAATTTGTCTTTATAAATTAGAAAATAAAGTTTTTTCTATATCCTTTGATAATGCATCGAATAATACAAACGCGGTTCCAAGATTGAAAATATTACTTTCACCGATTTTAGACGGTGCGTTTTTTCATACCCGTTGCGTTGCACACATAATTAATTTATCCGTGCAAGCCGGTTTGGAGGTTATTGAGCCGATTAGATTAGAATTTAAAACAATGATAAAATCGGTTCTTTGTAACAACAACAAAAGACTAAATGATTATAAACGATTTTGTAAGTCCGTTAATAAAAAAGCTTTGGGTCCTAATTTGGATTGTCCAACTCGTTGGAACTCAACTTTGATGATGATGCATATTGCCTTAAGGCAAAGGGAAACATTGCAAACATTTCACGATCGGCTTTTCGAGAGGGGTCATGTCCCAAACATTTATCCAGATTCGAGTTGGGAAACTATAGCCAAAATAACCGATTTGCTTGGGGTTTTTAAAAATGCAACAACTTTTTTATCCGGTGTTTATTACCCTACTAGCTCGTTGGTTCTTAATCAAATATTTTTTTTGGCTACCCGATTAAATGACTTTGAATTTGAAACCGAAGTTTTTCAAGAAATTGGCTTTGCAATGAAGGAAAAACTTTTAAAATATTTTAAGAAGATTCCCCCCATTTTTACTTGTGCCGCCGCTTTAAACCCAACGTTAAATGTTGGCGGGGTTGAAACACTAATTGAACAAATTGTGTTTGCTTTTAATCTAACCGATGATGAACCCAACTTTGTCCAAAACCAAATAAATTATTTTAACAAATGTTTTCCAGACATGTTTGCAATTTATTTAACTAAATACGGATCAAGTAGTGTAATACACAATCAAATTAGAATGAATGCGGAATCATCTAGTAGACGTCCAAGTAACATAAATTTGAATCTTTTTAACACTCTTGTAAATTCCCAATCTAAACGATCACGTACTACCACCCCAAGTAGCGAGTTGGGAAATTACATGTCATGCAATTTTCTATCAAAAATGACATTTGAAGAGTTTGAAAGTTTGGATATTTTGGCTTGGTGGAAAGAAAAGGAAGCACAATTTCCGATTCTAGCCGCCATGGCCCGTGATTTACTAACCGTCCAAGCTTATACGGTAGCTTCGGAATCCACTTTTTCTGTTAGTGGCAGGGTTATATCGCAACGGAGATCAAGACTAAGTCCCGAGTCGGTGGAAGTATGCATTTTTTTAATGGATTATTTGGATGGAGCGGCTCGTAAGCAACATATCACCACCCTAGAAGATGCAATTGATGTCGATTTGGAAGCAAACTTACACATTGAAGAAGTCGAACTTGGAATATCCCCTCCAAACGAAGAAGGCGAAGATGATGAAGAAAAGATGGCAATTTAGTTTATTTTTAAACTTTATTTCAATTATCGTAAACTTTGTTTCAATTATCGAACTTGAAGTTTTTAAGTATTTGAATTTATCGAACTTGGAAGTTTTTAAGTATTTGAATTTATCAAACTTGGAAGTATTTAAGTATTTCAATTATGTTGAGTTAATCGATCGACAGAATCGGCCAAGAGGGGGTGAATTGGCAATTAAAATTTCGGTGGAAGCTTTTGCAAAAAATTGAAAAGATTTGCATAGTGATTTAGAGTGGTTCGACTTTCTCAATCAAAGTCTACGTCCACTACCTTAGCTATCCACACTAAGGATTTTTCACAAATTCACTAATTTATCTTTCTTTTGAGGACAAAGAGTAACCTTACAAACCCTCAAGAATTATACTCCAAATTCTTGAGAAAACTCTCTCCCAAAGAGAACAATACAAATTTGCAAACTTACAAGGAAATCCTCACAAGGTAGATTGTTTGCACAATTCTAGAACAAAGAAAAGAACACTCAAAGATGAATACAATTGAGCACAATATGTGTTCTTGAAAGCAAAATGAATATTGAATGAAAATAGGCTTGAAATGTGTCGAAACGATTTTTTTTCTTAAAATGTGAGATTTTGAAAACCACATTAATTATTAATTTATTTTTAATTTAAAAACAAATGCGATTTAAAAGACCCCTTGTTCCGAAAAATTTTGAATTTCCTTTACGATCGAAAAATACGATTTGAAGAGCCGCCACCAATCTTTGATTAGGGTGTGATTGGGCACCCAAAAAATGCTTTGTCATTTTAAACAAAAATTAATTTTAATTAAAATCACAAATTGAGGTATGCGTTACCAAAATCCGAGTTCGGGAGTCAGTTACGTATGGGGAAGGATTAGCACCCCCACAACGCCCTAAATCGGTACCTAGTCGATTAATTAACGTCTTTGCAATGAACTTTACAAATTCGAATTTATTTTGATTTTTGATCCCATAAAACAATGACGTAAATTTAAAAACATTCCAAAGCACTCAAACAAATTAAATTAAAATTACCAAGTCGTTTTAGAAAGATAAAGAATGTTCAATTATTTACAAATATCGAGACCAGATCTTAAAGATATAACAACCTTTTCTCGATATATTTAAATAAACGAACATTTCTTTTTCTCTCGTTCCCAAATTTTAGGTGACGAATCAATTTTTTGTTTCACTTTCGGGATACACTTTTATTTTAAAATCATTAAAAGCAGACCTCAAATCAGTTATGACTGCCCACTTCAACAATTTTAAATTAAAAGGATATTACCCTTAGTTAAATTATGTAATAAGAGTCAAGTTATGCACGTGAGGCTATCATGTAAATTATGCAAAAATGATGTCATGCAAAGATTAATTAAATAAAAATATATGTTACATCTAAATCCATGCTTATGAACCACGTAATAGCACATGCACACATATCATCATCGTTCAAACCTAGGATAAGTATACACCCGAAACGAACATTAACAAACCATACATGCATACACATAAGAAACTTAAACATGGACTAAAACGTAACATGTAGAAACTTGAAGCCCTAATGTCTAAATGACAAAAACTAAATAACATAACATTTGGGACTGAAAATTAAAACGCATAAAATAAAGATGCAAAATTGGAAACATGAAAACATGATTTATGGACCAAAATGCATGAAACTGAAAAGTTAAATGGCTCAAGCGGTACATAACCACGCGCAAAACAGGATCCCTAAACATCCATACGACATCGTTTTAGTAATCTAATATATATAACATTTAGGTCTAAAAACTTAACCCTAGCTTCATTTGTAACCCTCAGCGCCGCAATGCTCCCTTCTTCTCTCTCTCCCTGTGCAGTTCTCACCCCTTAACCACTCTCCCTCTCGTCTGCTCCTCTCTTCTAACTCACAAACTCACACAGCCATCTCTCGACCACTCATCTCCTTGAACCACCAACGCACCCAAACGTTCCTCCTTCCCACTCTCTCTTCAAACGACACCTTCAAGAGACTCCAACGGTGAAGCCACAGACAAATGGTAAACTCACTGCTCCCTCGCTCGACCCCGGAGACTAAAGACATAACAATACACCAAACGCCTAAGGTAAAACGACCCTCTTCCTCTCTTCTACTTTGTTCTCTTGTAATTTTATTTTATTAATGTATGTTGCTGAAATTTCTAACTGCTTTCAAAATAAAGACATACATATATTAAACTGGAAATCGAAATAAGGATGGAAAATACCAAAAAAAACTGCTCCTTGCTTTCAATTGCTTCTTGGATTTCAATACAATGGTGAGTGAAACTCTAATTGCAATGGATATTTTTTTCGAAGAGTTCTGTCCACTGTGGTTGATGAACGCTTTTTGTTTTTAATTGTTGCTTGAATCCTCTGTTGGAATTGCTCTCTGGTTACTGCTGATGATCCTCTGCTCACCTCCCCCTTGGTTAATTTTTTTTCCTCTCTTTCTGTTCCTTTTTCTTTTGTTCTGTCTCCCTTTTTCCGTAGTTAAATTCCCCCTTCTCTGTCTGATTTCTGATGGTTAATGCCTCCAAAAAAAACTGACTCCTTATAGTTTCTTAGTTGTTCAAGTAGCGTTCTCCTCCACTACCGATAATGGCTCCTCTTTTTGTTAACTGCCTTCTCACGTTTATTTCTGGTTTCTTAACTCCCCAGAACTGCTTTCATTTGAAAATGGTAAAGGCCCCAGACAAATTAAGCATCTACAGCTGCCCCTCTTTGCTCATTTTCGTGTAACGAGAATAGGGCAAAGATCAAAAGATGATCGAATTTGTCTGGTCATGAGAACTTCAAAAAATAAACCACTCACTATTACGTCAGGATAAATAAGACTTGAAAAAATCTTCAAATGACGAGCCTGCTCCCTATTCCTTCAGGAAGTATAAGACTCGAACAATCTTCATAAAATGTGTATGCTCTCTATTCATTCAGAGAGTATAGAACTCGAACAATCTTCAACAAACGGGTCCGCTCTCTATTCCTTCAGAGAGTATAGAACTCGAACAATCTTCATAAAACGGGTCCGCTCTCTATTCCTTCAGAGAGTATAGAACTCAAACAATCTTCATAAAACGGGTCCGCTCTCTATTCCTTCAGAGAGTATAGAACTCGAAAAATCTTCAACAAACGGGTCCGCTCCCTATCCATTCAGGGAGTATAAGACTCGATCTTCAATAAACGTGTCCGCTCCCTATTCCTTCAGAGAGTATAGGACTCAAACAATCTTCAACGAACTTGTCCGCTCCCTATTCCTTCAGAGAGTATAGGAATCAATCTTCAACGAACTTGTCCGCTCCCTATTCCTTCAGAGAGTATAGGACTCAATCTTCAACGAACTTGTCCGCTCCCTATTCGTTCAGGGAGTATAGGACTCAATCTTCAACAAACGAATTTGCTTCACTACTCTTTCTTGTATGCTTATAGATGATTTGCTTCAAAGGTCAAACCTGAAAATCAAACATTATTCATCATGAATGTATATTTGAAAAATATTATACTAAAAAAAAATTAGAAGTTGAGAAAATTTTTGAAAATCCATCTCCATCGTGAAAACTTGTATGGAGCCATTGGATATTTGAATCTGCTTTGACTCAATTTTCGTATAAACATCATTCTTGTCAAAATCTCAAGACCAGTTATCTTTATCTCGATGCTTTCATATCTTCAATCTTCAACTATCCCTGGGAAACCTGTAGATATTTAAGCCATCATGCGATTATGAATGCCATGATCCTACTCATGCCTAAAATGTATGCAATTATGCAATTCAATGCGTTTTCTTCTTTGAAGGAACTCTATCTCCTTTTTATCTCGATGGAACTCGGCTTCATCTTGGGCACAGAACGTTTGACCAGTTCACCCCAGTTAACAATCTCAATTCCATATCTCTCGGCTTAACAGTACCTTGACTTATTTCTTTCTTGAAACCCGTCAGTACCCATGACCAACTTCTTGATCAATGATAACCTCCTTGGGTCATCTTTTAATGGCTGAGATTTTCTTTGAATTTGAGGATTTTAGTTTCCCATGGCCACACAAGCTTACATGTTTAAACCATTGTCAACTTCATAATACCTGCATTTTCCAAAACCTTTTGCACAATAATACAAAATGATCTCATGTACTTCAAGTTAAGCCATATGTTTTAACCTTTCAAAATAAGATGTTTGCAAAAGGGAAATTATCAAGAAAATACATCTCTTTATTTATATAAATACAGAGAATTTTAGGCAACTAAATGGCAAACTTTTAACTGGAAACAGTAAAAGAACAAAAGAGTAGGCGTCTTCAAATATCAATAATGCAAATGCTTTTGAATTGGCACGACGTTAGAATGTCTCGAGCGTAGCTTCTATCAAAAATATCTTCAAAATTGTGATGCTTAAGAGTATGAAGCTACTTCTAAACTCCCAAATCTCTATCATTGGATGCCCTAAACCAGTATTGAATCTCATGTGCATTCAATTCCTCTTGGTTATTTCAATAGAGACTCACTAATCTTTAGTCTCATCCCTGATCACCAACTATCATTGTTACTATCCATATCAGGAGCCCTTTCCACTTCCAAAATTGATTCAGAACCTCCACCATGCACGAATTCTGAATTTCAAACTCAACTCAAGTCGCCCTTTCCGGTTTTTCAACTTGAGACCTCCTTTGGTTCCAAGACGCCCTTTTCGGGTTTTCGTCTTGAACCCTCCTTTTATTTCTCTTTTTTTCATTTTTCTCTTTTTGTTTTTCATACGTTTTATATTTTTCATTTTTCATTTTTCTTCATTTTTCTTTTTTTCACCATTTTTCAATTTTTTTCTCATTTTTCATTTTCTTTCATTTTTCCTCCTTTTTTCTTTTTCTTTTTCTTTTTTCTTTCTCTTTTTTTTTTATTTCTTCTTCAAGCGAAATATCTTTTAACAGCGTCAGAATTCACTGGATATGGTAATTCTGATCCGTCCATTTTAGTTAGAACTAGAGCTCCCCCATAAAAGGCCTTCTTGACAACATAAGGTCCTTCCCAATTGGGCATCCATTTTCCTCTGAAATCCTTCTGAATAGGCAAAATCCTTTTAAGCACCAAATCTCCCTCATGGAATTCTCGAAGACGAACTTTCTTACCATGTGCCCGTATCATACGTTTTTGGTACATCTGACCATGACAAATAGCTTTCAATCTCTTTTCTTCAATCAAATTCAACTGGTCATACCTAGCTTGGACCCATTCTGCCTCATCGAGCTTCACTTCTGACAAAATCCGAAGTGAGGGAATTTCCACCTCAATAGGTAAGACAGCCTCCATCCCATATACCAGAGAAAACGGAGTTGCTCCAGTTGAAGTCCGTACTGAAGTTCGATAAGCAAACAGAGCAAAGGGCAACTTCTCATGCCAGTCCTTATAGGTCTCAGTCATTTTCTCTATGAGCCTTTTGATGTTCTTATTGGCCGCCTCTACTGCCCCATTCATCTTTGGGCGATAAGTGGTGGAATTATGATGCTTTATTTTGAACTGTTTACAGACCGAGTCCATCATCTTATTATTTAAATTCAACGCATTATCGAAGATAATCCTCTCGGGCAAACCATATCTACAAATGATCTCCTTCTTCAAAAATTTGCATATTGTAGACTGGGTAACATTTGCGTAAGAAGCTGCTTCTACCCACTTGGTAAAATAATCTATGGCTACCAGAATGAAGCGATGACCATTTGAAGCTTTGGGCAAAATTTGTCCAATAACATCCATGCCCCACATTGAGAATGGCCACGGAGCTGTCATTACATGCAACGGATGAGGAGGAGTATGTATTCTATCTCTATAAATCTGACACTTGTGACATTTTCGGGCATAATTGATACAGTCTGTTTCCATAGTTGACCAATAATACCCAAATCTCATAATTTGCCTGGCCATAGCATGCCCATTAGCATGTGTACCACATATTCCCTCATGCACTTCTTCAAGAATCAATTTGGCTTCTTTCGAGTTCACACATCTTAACAAAACCTGATCCAGACTTTTCTTGTATAGGGTCTCACCATCAAGCACATACTCTGATGCCATTCTTCTAATGGTTCTCTTATCATTCTCAGTAGCCTGTTCTGGATAACTTCTGATACCTTATATATTGCAAGATATCATAATACCAGAGGTTTCTATCTTCTTCCTCTTCAATATTAAAACAATGGGCTGGATACTCATAAGCCTTCATTTCAATGGGCATCATATTTGAATATTCGTTCATCTTAAATGCTGCTGCCAGTGTGGCTAAGGCATCTGCCATTTGATTCTCTTCTCTGGGAAGGTAATTGAAAGTAACTTCTTCAAATTCTTCAACAAGTTCCATAACCAACTTACGGTATTCTACAAGCTTGGGATCTTTTGTCTCCCATTCTCCCCTGAGTTGGTAAATTACCAAAGCTGAATCCCCATACACTTTAAGCATTTTTACTTTGCGTTCAACAGCAGCTCTAATACCCAGAACACAAGCTTCATACTCAGCCATATTGTTTGTACAATCAAAATTAAGCCGACTGGTGAAAGGATAATGCTCTCCCTCTGGTGAGACCAAAATTGCCCCAATTCCATGTCCCAAGGCATTTGAAGCACCATCGAAGTTCAACTTCCAATATTTGCTAGTTGATGCAACTGCTTCTTCTACTGAAATAGCCATTAAATCTTCATCTGGGAAATCAAAGCTCAACGACTCATATTCTTGCGAAGCCCTGCTTGCAATGAATTCTGCTATAGCACTTCCTTTAATTGTCGTCTGGTTTACATACTGGATGTCAAACTCGGACAATAAGATCTGCCAACGAGCTAATCTTCCAGATAATGCAGGCACACCCATTAGATATTTCAAGGGATCAAGCTTGGATATAAGCCAAGTAGTATGATACAACATATATTGCCTAAGCCTTCGGGTAGCCCATACTAAAGCGCAACACAACTTTTCAATGGGTGAGTATTTTGTCTCACATTCAGTGAACTTCTTGCTGAGATAATAAATAGCCCTTTCTTTCTTCTCAGTTTGGTCACGTTGCCCCAGCACACACCCCATTGAATTTTCATAAACCGACAAATAAAGAATCAAGGGTTTGCCTAAGATGGGTGGCGCTAAGATTGGAGTGCTCGACAAATATCTTTTCACTGCTTCAAAAGCTCTTTGACAATCCTCACTCCATTCCCCTGAGTTATTCTTACGAAGAAGGCGGAATATGGGATCACACTTTTCCGTCAGCTGTGAAATAAACCGAGCTATATAATTCAATCTCCCCAAAAATCCTCTGACTTCTTTTTGTGTTCGTGGGGGTGGCAAGTCTTGAATAGCCTTTACTTTATCTGGGTCTATTTCAATTCCTTTTTGGCTTACTACGAAACCCAATAACTGGCATCTTCTTAGTCTTTTAAAAAGCTTTCTCAAATTCCCGATATGTTCTTCCTCTGTCTTAGCTTTGACAATCATATCATCGACATAAACTTCTATCTCTTTATGCATCATGTCATGAAATAACGTCACCATGGCCCTTTGATATATTGCCCCGGCGTTCTTCAGTCCAAACGGCATTACTTTATAACAAAACGTTCCCCACATGGTAACGAATGTCATTTTTTCCATATCTTCAGGGTTCATCTTAATTTGATTATAGCCAGAGAAACCATCCATAAAAGAGAATAAAGAATTTCCAGCAGTATTATCCACTAGCGTGTCTATATGTGGCAAAGGAAAATTATCTTTTGGACTAGCTCGGTTGAGATCTCTGTAGTCGACACACATTCGAACTTTCTCATCCTTCTTCGGTACTGGGACAATATTAGCTACCCATTCAGGATATTTGGCCACTTTAAGAAACCCGGCATCAAATTGTTTCTTTACTTCCTCTTTAATCTTGAGCAGCATCTCGGGTCTCATTCTTCTCAGTTTTTGTTGTACCGGTTTACATTCAGGCTTTATTGGCAGTTTGTGAACAACCAACTCTGTATCTAAACCCGGCATGTCTTCGTATGACCAAGCAAACACATCCTTGTATTCTTGAAGCAATTCTATCAGATCATGTCGACCTCCAACTGACAGAGTGGTACCAATCTTTATTTCTCTCTTATCTTCATCTGTCCCCAAATTCAAAATCTCAATAGGCTCTTTATGAGGTAGAATCTGCTTATCTTCATTCTTCACCATTTTCAGCAATTCAGAAGGTAGTTCACATCCCTCATCATCATCACAATCCTCGATTTCTCCTTGACATATAGGCTTATCGAAATCAATCTCCGGGTCAGAGTCATTGGCATTCATATTATTGATATCTGAGCTCCTGAAAAAATAATGAAAGAGAAGATATATATACATATATACATATGGGAGGATCTTTTCCCATATAAATAAATAGAAAGAAATAAATACATACATATATACAACAAAGAATGAATGAATGAAATGCATGGGAAAATGTTTGCCATTTGGAACTAACAAAATGCATCTTTTATTGAAAGCAAGAAAAAACAAACAGCTTAACCATTTACATAAAATCACCTATTGCCCCAGGGTATGAACAACAGGGAGAAAGTTCCAGTGCATTACTCTGTAAAAGATTTGTAAACTACAGGCAGTTCTTCCGCAGTCCAATTGTTCAACACGAAGCCCGGCGGTGCAGGATAAATGCCCATAGCTCTCATTTCCTCAAACTCACCATCAGTTATAACATTAATGCCTAAATCTCCCAAGGCATTCTCAACCATCACCTCGGTGTTCCTTGAATTCCCTTGAAACATATGTCCCCCAGATATGAAAATGCTGCTCAACGGCGGGAAGATCATAGGTTCCCAACTAAGGTCTTCACCAGTCAATCTGGCCTTTCTCATTTCCTGACCCTTCTTAATTCCCCTCAGCTTATCCCTCGGAGTTGGCTGATACCCCAAACCAAATCGATCTCTTTTAGTAATAGGGCATATTGGATTCACCAGTCCTTGCAACTGTCGACCTAACCCCTTTCCAACTTTCGCTCCTCTTCCAAGAGTCAATTTAAGCCCCATCTTGGTACAGTCTGACAATCGAGGCTTTGGTATTTTCCTGCCTTCGGCCACAAACGTAGCATTGACAAACTCCAACGATCTGAAAGAACACTCGACGGCTTGCTCATCAACTTCAATATACGGAGCAGTAGTAGAAACAGAAGCAATAATGTCCTCTTCAGCATGAATACATACCAACCTTCCATCAATCACAAATTTCAGTCTCTGGTGCAATGTGGACGGAACTGCACCGGCCTGATGAATCCAACCAACAAACAATTGTACGTAGGCATAATGTCCATTACGAGAAATTCCACTTCATAAGTTGCTGGACCAATATTCAGAGGAACATCAATCTTGCCCAACACTTCTCTTTTAGTCCCATCGAAAGCTCGAACCACACTTTGACAGGTTCTCATAAGTGTACTATCTAATAGAAGCTTCTTTAGAGTCACTAAGGGCATCACATTCAAAGCTGAACCATTATCAACCAAGACTCGGGACAACACATGCCCTTTACATTTAACTGTAATGTGCAAAGCCTTCTGACTACCCATCATCCCAGAAGGGATTTCATCCTCAGAAAAAGATAAAAAAATTATCAGCTTGTACATTGGAAACTAACCGATCCAACTTTTCAATGGGCAATTCTTTCGAAACAAAAGTCTGGTTCAAAACCTTTAACAGAGCATTCCTATGGGCCTCTGAACTCAAAAGTAATGATAAAACAGAAATACGGGCATGCAACTTGTGTAACTGTTCCACAACACTGTATTCACTGTGTTTCAAAAACTTCAAAAATTATACCGCTTCACTCTCGGTTACTGGTTCATTGATAACAGGCTTATCTTCTTCTATCTGCACATCAACCTTTTTCCCTTTATCAACCGCAACCTTCTTCTCAGACTCTTTAGGTGGATTAAGAGAATAACACCTACCACTTCTGGTAAAGTGTCCTACCTCATCTATTTCCTCATTCTCTTTTGTTACATCTCCCATCTGGCAATCATATCTCCAAGGCACTTGTTTATTATCCCGATATGGGAATGGAAATGGGGGTGTAATAACCACTTTAGGAGCTACCTTCTCTGCAATTCGATTCTTGGGAGTAATAATTGGGGGACAACTAGCATTGTATACCCCTTTAGACGATCCTTCTGAAGCGCAAACTTCCGCTTCCTCTTCTTCAGCAATCTCTCTAAAGAACTCAATTTCTTTACTATCCATCATGTCTTGTACCAAAGATAGGAAGTCATGACATTGCTGAATACTGTGTCCTTCACTGTTATGATACTGACACACCTCTCCACTGTTAAACTGTTCACCCATCAAACTGGGTTTCAACAATCCTACCTTGACCATCTGGCACCAAACCCAACTCATGGGAGATACCATCTCACCAACATTCTTTACAATTCTCTTTCCTTTCTCTTCAGTAATCGCGTTAACTCCCGCTCCTGTATGGCTTGGCAACGGATTCTGAGCTATATTTGGCTGTTCACTGTCACCAAAGTTGATGACATTCCTCGTTCTCAAAGCTTGGACAACCTTCTTAAAAGCAGTACAGTTCTCAATGGAATGTCCGGGGTTCCCTGCATGGTACTCACACTGAGCACTAGCATCATACCATTTGGGAAAAGGAGGTTGCATTGGTGTCACGTGATACGGCGAAACCACATGTCTATCATACAAAATCTAAAACAATTCCTTATAAGTCATCGGAATTGGATCAAATTGAGGCCTCTCTCTCCTTTGGTCCCTTACCCCTTGTCTATTGTCATTTTGTGTTGATGACCCTGCTCCTTGAGGACGGGAAACAGTGATGTTATTAGAATCGTACTGCCTCACATTACTAACTTCATTTTCCTTTTTCCTCGTTGGTGGCCTCTTACTAGACTCTCCTCCCTCGAGCTTTCCACTCTTAACTGCCATTTCAATCATTTCTCCTGCCGTAACTACATCAGCAAAACTTCGATAAGGATTACCGATAAGATGCGAGAAAAAAGGAGCCTTTAAGGTGTTGACAAAAAGCATATTTGTTTCCTCCTCTTCCAATGGCGGGTGGACTTGCATTGCTACATCTCTCCATCTTTGAGCATATTGTCTAAAACTCTCGTTAGACTTCTTTTCCATTCCTTGCAACATCATCCTGTTGGGCCTAACATCTTTCACATGTTTGTATTGCTCAAGAAAGGACTTAGCCAAGTCTTTCCACGATTTAATATTAGCTCTACTCAGCTGGTTATACCATCGGATTGCCGAGCCAGTTAAGCTTTCCTGAAAGCAGTGTATCAACAATTGATCGTCCCCTATGTATCCGGTCATCTTCCTACAAAACATTGTGATATGCGTAGAGGGACACCTAGTACCATCAAACTTCTCAAAGTCAGGAACTTTAAACTTTGGAGGCAAGACCAGATCAGGAACTAGACTTAACTCCTTTGCGTCAAATCCATAGACACTGGTATCTTCCTTCATGGCTCTGACCTCTCTTTCTAACTGCTTCCATTTCTCTTCCAACAGATTGTTTTGATCCTTCTTGGCTTCTTCATCAAGGTCCGGAACTTGATGATATTGATGTTCTTCCTTATATGAACTAGATCCAGGCTGTACGTTAACAGAAGCACCGACTGGATTAATGTGCACCTTCCCGACATGAACAGGGGTCACTTGAACATTCTGAGATTGTTCTGGGGTTAACCCTGGATGATGAAGTGGGTCCTCAGTTACACCTTCTGGCATAAAGCTTTTCCCATGTTCTGGATTTCTTCCTTCCAACATACCCGCAAACTTAGCAAACATCTCCTTTTGGGCATTCATCATATCTTCTTGCATTTTCTTGATATTATCTTGTAACTCCAACTGAGCCTTCTCAATTTGGGCAAGTTTGTCTTCCATAACTTTCTTCCTGGTTCTGTAGATATGCTTGGGATTTTCCAGTATTACTCTGTCACAGAGTCATTTTGTTATCGCTGATATTTATTAATGAATATAAAATATATGATTATGAATGAATAAAATGCGATGCAAAAATTAAATGCATTAAAAATGCATATGCAAAATGCAGGGTGCTGATCCTGGAACGACTTCTTAGAACAACTCTTTATATTAGAACGACGTTCAATTACAAAGTTGAAACATATCACAAATAAATCTGCACCATCTCTCCTATTTGTTGTACATGTGCTAGCAACTCTACAATCTTCTGATTTTCTTCAGCCTCTGGATCCAGTTCTTCAGTTACATCAGCAGCTTCCTCAGATAGAATGACCAAATATTGAGCTATTCCCCGCGCGTGTTCTAGGTAACAAGCAATAAAGTCCTCTCTTTGCTTAACTCTCGCCTGAGCTCGCTCCCATCAAAAATGCCACTGTATATCCCCCTCATAGGGAACTATCGATAGCTCACTTGCTTGCCTCTGAAACTCTTTAACCATGGCTTCAAGCTCGCCCACTTGTCTCTTCAAACTTTCAACCTTCCCACGGCTCGAGCTACCTTCCCCGCTTCTGTATCGTCGTAATGCAGTCTCTAAACTTGAAATTTTCCCCTTCAACTTCTCATTCTGGGCTTGACTATCTTGTAACCGCTGCTCTAAAGAATCATTTTCCTTCGATAAAATCTTAACTTGGTGCCTGCTTTGCTTGAGCTCTTCTTGACTCTCTCCGGCTATTCTTTTGAGGCTCGCCACCTCTTGCCTCAATTCGACAGACTTACTCGAGCTAGAACCTAATTGAGCTTTTATCATTCGCTGATAAGTTGACCGAAGATCGTCAAAATCCAACCGAAGTTGCTTCTCTACTTTTTCAATTCGATATACTCTACTCTTCTGAATGTCAATCTCCAATCCTTTTTGATACACTTCATCTTCTAGCTTCTGCAAAGTCATTCTCCATTGTCTCCGTTCTGCTTTGAAATCGCGCTTGGCTAACTCTAATGGAGATGGCACCACTCTCAACTGTTCCTCCACCGGCTGAATATTTTCAGGATTCACCATCGGGATATTGTCATTTACTCGACCGCTTCTCCACTGCTCGTACTCTTGAGATAAATCGAGATCATAAGTGAACAGATTCACACGACGAGTTTGCTTCCAAGCCTCAGCAACCCCATTAACTTTAACCTTATACTGGTCTCCTTTGAATGCAAAATCCGATCCTACCAAGTCCCACGTGGCTGGGATGAACTGCCTCGATCCATACTGTCTGGAAACTAGTAGCGGTGCATACCCAACAGAACCCCATATACCTGGAAAAGGAACCCAATCTCGCTCTCCACATCGGTAAAGTATATCCGAAGAAGTATTCCACGAAGCTCGCCACAAAATATCTCCATCTCTGATATCCTTGAAGATGACCATCCATTTTTCTTCGGTGAAGCCCCCAGGCCATTCTTTAGAAAGAAAATCTTTCAAAGGCGAAAACCCCTCTAGAAACACTCGTCCTGGTGCTCTTTCAACATGTTTAAAATGACTTAGAATCCACACTAGCAGCAAAGGCGCACATCCTATAAAGCGTCATTCTCCCTCGCGCCTACAAGAACTCAAAGACCGGAACGTCTCAGCTAGAATAGCTGGAACAGGATCCACGCGCTTGTCTAATCTTTCAAACAGGTCAACAACTGATACGTCTACATATCCTAACACTTTTGGAAAAATAACGAGCCCATAAATCCCTAAAGCAAACAAGTCAAGCTTCTTTCTCTTATCAGGATGATGAGCAATTACTTCTTTCAGAGCAGCCCAAGAGATGAACTCACTGTCTCCCTTCTTCTTAATGTTTCTGATTACCCAATCTTCACTCATTCCGGTCATCAATAGTAATTTCTTCTTAAATGAAGGAGTGACTGGCAGCTTGGTATATATTCTATCTATCTGGGACCTCGGACAACAGACCAATGCTTGATACTCCTCTATTGTTGGTGTTAGATCCACTCTACCAAATGTGAAACAACCATAAGCCGGATTCTAGAACTGCGCCAATGCTCTGAACAGATTTCGGTCAATAGGAACATCCAGAAGATAAGGAATATCACCGTACAACTGATAAAACATCTCCTTATCAGCTGCTTCCCATCCTCCCCATATCTCTCTTAGCTCACTCAGATCATTTTGACGTACATTGATGTGAGTGTAACCAAATAACTCTGACACATATCCAGGCATCACGCTGTCTCCATTGGTCAATTGGGACTGTTCCGACCACCTCAGAACATCTGCATTGTCTTCAACCTCTTTCTGAACCGTTCGTTCCATATTACTGGCCTTCTATATGGACATCGACCCCAAATCAACACCATGTAATGGACAATGCAATGCAAAACAGAAAAGAAACAAGGCAAAAACAACAAAAGATCTGTTAGTAAACATGAAGCAATTAATTCAGGATAATAATTTGTTCAAAAATCCTACCCCCATATGCTGACTACCCCATCATGCTTTATCAGATCCTACCCAACATGATATCTACCCCCATGCTTTGTTATCCACAAAAGGAAATCCTAACCTCATGATATCTAATTCGCATGCTTATTCAAAAAATAAACCTAACTGCATGATATCTAGTTCGCATGCTTGTTCAAAAATAAACCTAACCGTATGATATCTAGTTCGCAAGCATTTATTCGAAAAAAAACAAAAATAAATGACTCAGAAAAAAAAAACTTTTCCTTGAGTACCCTCCTCACGGGATTCTTAAGGTTCGGGTTTAGTTCAACCTAAGTTCGGGCTCTACGTTCACTATATGTCGGGTTAGGTTCTAAAGCAATAGGTTCTCGAATTGTCCTTTTCGGTGCCCCCTAAGGCTGTCGAACCCTCAATCCTGGCCCATCACAGGCTTTAGGGGATCGAGTTCAATTTCGAGGGAACACACCTCCTTATGTCCATGCGGAGGTGATTACCATCACGAGGACCATAAGGCGTGAGCTCCAGGAGCGATCCACTATCCCATGCGGAGGTGAAAACCACACGAGGGCATAGTCTCTCACTCCTACTTAATTAGGACGGAGCGGGGTTTTAGCTTATGTCATGAAAATGCAAATGTGCAGTGTGTGAGGAAAAGCGAAAAAACACAATAAAAACACTCAAAATTTCCTAAATTCACACAATTAATTTGAAATCATTAGCAAACAAATTAGTACAACTATTTAATTGTTAATCGAATTAAAAAAAAATCAAAATACAAACAAAACTTATTAAAAACCAAACAAGGGATCAAAAATCAAATTAAAACGAATTTGTAATTTTCAATTGCAAAGACAATTAATTAATCGACTATCGACCTGACTCTCTAAAAAAAATTACGTCCCCAACAGAGTCGCCAAGCTGTCGAAACGATTTTTTTTCTTAAAAGGTGAGATTTTGAAAACCACATTAATTATTAATTTATTTTTAATTTAAAAACAAATGCGATTTAAAAGATCCCTCGTTCCGAAAAATTTTGAATTTCCTTTACGATCGAAAAATACGGTTTGAAGAGTCGCCACCAATCTTTGATTAGGGTGTGATTGGGCACCCAAAAAATGCTTTGTCATTTTAAACAAAAATTAATTTTAATTAAAATCACAAATTGAGGTCTGCGTTACCAAAATCCGAGTTCGGGAGTCAGTTACGTGTGGGGAAGGATTAGCACCCCCACAACGCCCTAAATCGGTACCTAGTCGATTAATTAACGTCTTCGCAATGAACTTTACAAATTCGAATTTATTTTGATTTTTGATCCCATAAAACAATGACGTAAATTTAAAAACATTCCAAAGCACTCAAACAAATTAAATTAAAATTACCAAGTCGTTTTAGAAAGATAAAGAATGTTCAATTATTTACAAATATCGAGACCAGATCTTAAAGATATAACAACCTTTTCTCGATATATTTAAATAAACGAACATTTCTTTTTCTCTCGTTCCCAAATTTTAGGTGACGAATCAATTTTTTGTTTCACTTTCGGGATACACTTTTATTTTAAAATCATTAAAAGCAGACCTCAAATCAGTTATGACTGCCCACTTCAACAATTTTAAATTAAAAGGATATTACCCTTAGTTAAATTATGTAATAAGAGTCAAGTTATGCACGTGAGGCTATCATGTAAATTATGCAAAAATGATGTCATGCAAAGATTAATTAAATAAAAATATATGTTACATCTAAATCAATGCTTATGAACCACGTAATAGCACATGCACACATATCATCATCGTTCAAACCTAGGATAAGTATACACCCGAAACGAACATTAACAAACCATACATGCATACACATAAGAAACTTAAACATGGACTAAAACGTAACATGTAGAAACTTGAAGCCCTAATGTCTAAATGACAAAAACTAAATAACATAACATTTGGGACTGAAAATTAAAACGCATAAAATAAAGATGCAAAATTGGAAACAGGAAAACATGATTTATGGACCAAAATGCATGAAACTGAAAAGTTAAATGGCTCAAGCGGTACATAACCACGTGCAAAACAGGATCCCTAAACATCCATACGACACCGTTTTAGTAATCTAATATATATAACATTTAGGTCTAAAAACTTAACCCTAGCTTCATTTGTAACCCTCAGCGCTGCAATGCTCCCTTCTTCTCCCTCTCCCTGCACAGTTCTCACCCCTTAACCACTCTCCCTCTCGTCTGCTCCTCTCTTCTAACTCACAAACTCACACAGCCATCTCTCGACCACTCATCTCCTTGAACCACCAACGCACCCAAACGTTCCTCCTTCCCACTCTCTCTTCAAACGACACCTTCAAGAGACTCCAACGGTGAAGCCACAGACAAATGGTAAACTCACTGCTCCCTCGCTCGACCCCGGAGACTAAAGACAGAACAATACACCAAACGCCTAAGGTAAAACGACCCTCTTCCTCTCTTCTACTTTGTTCTCTTGTAATTTTATTTTATTAATGTATGTTGCTGAAATTTCTAACTGCTTTCAAAATAAAGACATACATATATTAAACTGGAAATCGAAATAAGGATGGAAAATACCAAAAAAAAACTGCTCCTTGCTTTCAATTGCTTCTTGGATTTCAATACAATGGTGAGTGAAACTCTAATTGCAATGGATATTTTTTTCGAAGAGTTATGTCCACTGTGGTTGATGAACGCTTTTTGTTTTTTATTGTTGCTTGAATCCTCTGTTGGAATTGCTCTCTGGTTACTGCTGATGATCCTCTGCTCACCTCCCCCTTGGTTAATTTTTTTTTCCTCTCTTTCTGTTCTTTTTTCTTTTGTTCTGTCTCCCTTTTTCCGTAGTTAAATTCCCCCTTCTCTGTCTGATTTCTGATGGTTAATGCCTCCAAAAAAAACTGACTCCTTACAGTTTCTTAGTTGTTCAAGTAGCGTTCTCCTCCACTACCGATAATGGCTCCTCTTTTTGTTAACTGCTTTCTCACGTTTATTTTTGGTTTCTTAACTCCCCCGAACAGCTTTCATTTGAAAATGGTAAAGGCCCCAGACAAATTAAGCATCTACAAAATGCTCAAACTTGAGGTTTGATGCTTTCTCTTTGATTCTCTCTTGATTTTAGTTGCTTGATGTTTCTTGTCTTTGATCAATGGCTTCTAAGCTTGCTTAAATACACCTTGAATCACTTCTGAACGTTAGGGATAATTAATGAAGATAATATAGCCGTTTAAGTGTGAAAACATTTAATAAAAATGCTTGGAGCGTGGGGGGAATCGGTTCCCTAAGTGTAAAATTCAAATATTTCGACCGTTGAATAGGGGGAATCGGTACCCCCTATGGGGGAATCGGTTCCCTCCGAGCATTCTGGAAATCTCGGAGCCAAACCATTCAGGGGGGAATCGATACCCCCTTGGGGGGAATCGGTTCCCTATGAGCAATCTGGAATTTTTGGCTTTGAAATGGTTCAAAATACTTTGAAAGATTATTTTGAAATTGTTTTAAGATTAAAACTTAATTTTACACTTAAGTAAGGATTAAAAATGATTTTTGAAATATTTGGAGTAATGTTTTGATATTCGAATAATTATATCGAATATACTTAGAAAATCATTTGGAAAATCTTAAAATTCATTTAACTTAATTTGTTATATCGAAATATCAAAATGTTTTCAACAAATTATCGTAAACTTTGTTGCAATTGATGACGATGTAATTTTAATAATATTAAAATCGGTTTTTTTATAACCGGTTTTTTTAAAACCGAAACCGGTTACACCGGTTAGGATATCCGACCCTTCAAACCGGTTAGAAACCGAACCGGTTATTTTATAAACCGGTTTTTAAAAACCGGATCGGATAAAAACCGATCCGGATCGAATTGAAATCCGACTTCTGTGCAAAGGTTTTCGATTTTAAAATTAAATTCGTTTCCCGGTGACAACTCATGTCTTTTTACATATTTTATAACAAATTTAAACTTAATTTCAACCTTAATCAAATTACTTAAAAATAAATGTTTAAGATTAATGAAAATTTTATCAATAAAAACCACTGTTTTTATTTACCAATAGCCTTGTCGTCGTTACTTTATGTTACAGATGCAGGGATCTTATGTTTCTGTCTATATGCAGAGATTCTTTCGCAGGGATTATTATACAGAAATTAATTCCCGTTACAGACGCACATATGATTTTAATGACTGCATATAAATACTGTTTAGCTATGTATTTATGTATTTATTTATACATGCATTGCATTTTATCTAAATTTTTAATTTTCTGACTGCCGGAGGTCTTCCACGGAAGCTACTCTCAACCTGGCGTTGGGGGTAGCCTACTACCCTACCTCCCCCTTACCCCATACATATGGGAATTGGGTTTTGTTGTTGTTGTTGTTGCTTGTCGTCGTTACTTTACAAACAGTAAAGTCATGGCTTTGCCTTGTCCGTTAATGTGTTTTTAAAATCAAATTCAATTATCTAGCTGTCTTCTGCATGAGGTTTGGTGCTAACAAAAGAACGGGGCTGGCGTGGCATGTTATGCAACTAAAAAATGACAAGGCGACGCGCTGTCTTGGCCTTCCAACCAACAAATACAAATACAGTATCTCTTTAGCCTAATCTACGCTTATCACCGCATCTCTTCTTTACTTGCTGAATCTTCGTCTTCTTATCAAAATGGCGGCAGAAGCTGCGCATCAACTCCATGGAAATCTCCTTTTCAAATAAAAGGTCGAAAACTATTCAGTTTTTACACTTGACCGATTCGTGCTTTTCATTCCATTGATTACAAGAATAAAATGCCCCCATGATGCTTATGTAGCTTCAACATTGAATTGTTTAATTTGTAACTCTTCGATGTTTTCTCGAGTAGTATTATGCACTGTACAATCGATTTTTCAAATCGATGCCTGTCTGTATTATCCACATTACCAGACTGATTGCATGTTGCTGTCTCTGATTTTAAAGTATCTAATATCGGGACTGCTTTTAGTGGGTCTCAGGTTTAATTGTTTTCTTATTTTAAATCTGATCATTTATGTCCTATTTCAATTAAAATGAAATTGCTAGACATCAGAAGAGTTTGTGGTTTTGACTTTTGGTAAATTTTTTGCAATCTTTGTTTTCCATGTTCTTCTGAGTTAACATCTTTTTATCACTACTTACATTAGGTCTATTTGAAAAAGAAGGTTGAAGATGTCATTCTCCGAGCCGAGATGTTGCACCAACTGCCCTGGAATGTGAAGAAGCAAGGAGGATGCAGCAAGAAGAGATGGTGAACGATTACAATCTATGAACGACCTGGCTAGATCCAATGAAATTCTTGTCAAATTGGCCGTTATTGTCGAAGTGGTTGGTGATCTTAAATACAAGGTGGTGTACACCAGAGAAAGGCTTCATCTGATTTTATATCTTCTAATGAACTGAAGGCTTTCAGAAAGTTATAGAGCAGGCCTCACTTATTTCTGCACGCTGAAGAAGCAAAGCTGATTGCACAATTAATCGAGATAGAGGCCGTCAATTACAGCCTATGATCCATCTTTGGTTACAAATGATTTGCTGGAACAAATATGAGCTATCTTTATTACAGCTGGTCCCGAAGGCAAAGAATCCGACATTCGACCCCCACACTTCCTTTTTTTCTCTCTTGAATTTAACTATGAATGCTTCACCCTTTTCAATGGAAGAATCAATGGCTTCGAGATTTTGCTTCAGGTTATGTGTGAATTCCTTTGATGGACAAATTGGATAGATACATGACAATTCTAGCATATAAATACACTTGTTTGTTGACGATATTCATGTTCAGGTGTGGGCGCTTGTAGATCAAGTGAGCGAAAAAGCAAGGGAGTTGGAAAGGTTTTCCATTAACGGTGGTATCAAGTCAGCAACTATCGAATTTGAATTCAAGTATGCTTATGGTTTTCTTTCAGATTGTCAGTTTGCTCCACGAACAACTCCTGGCCCTCAATTCAGTGATGACGATTTGATTCTTCATCAGTTTATCATTTGGAGATAAACAAAACTGAATTGGATAAACAATCTGTGTTCAACATAACATATCCCTACTGCTTTAACTTTTCAATCTTCAGGTGCTTAATTTCCTCTGAGAATTCATGAATCATTATCCATATTTCGTGTCCAGGTGAGAGGAGCTACTTTGCTAATCAAATCAAAGCCATCAATAGGTTGAAGGCCAAACTTTATAGTCGTACCAAACTAGCAAGGAGTTCCAGGCGTCGGTAGAATCAAAGCAAACACCAGCATGGAAGTCTGGCAGGAGACTCAAAGGTACATGTTTCACCCGGCAAGTTAGCACGAGATGTAAAAACAGGCCTGAATTGCAATTATGTAACGTCTAAACCTGATTTGTTACAATTGTGTAACATCTACACCGGGTTCAGATGTTACATTTACTGTCTAAACTCGCATTGCTTGCTTGTACTCCCTACAATCAAAACATAATTTTCTGAAAATATAAACCCGAGCTACACTTCCCACCTTTCTGTTTATGAACACAAATGACCATCAGGTTGATGGCGGATGGCATAGCTGTCATTTCTGTTAAATATAATGTCCTTTTGCCAATATAGACCAACTTTCTCAATATTAGTTTCACTCAAGAGCTCAAGAGCTTCCCGGAGAGAAATCCTTCCCTTGTTTGTTGGGTATAGTTAGAATTCTAAAATAATCACTGTCTATAAATTAGCATCTTCCTGCATTGTACTTTTCAGAAGATGCAGACTGGAAAAGCATAAAAGATGAAAAAAAGTGTCCTAAAAATGAGGATAAAGCACAGCATTGACAAGGAAAACATTAATGTAATGTCTAAACCAAGATCCAGGTGGAAGAAACCACCTTTTTTTCATCATACACAGCACACAGCTAAGAAAGCTCTTTCGGTTTTGAATACTTTTAAAGCCCTTTCGAACCCACAGTTTACTAGATTAACAGTTACAAAAACAGAAGTTATAGAATGCCAATGATATATATACATCAATACGTTGCATTAAGAGATGATTATCCAGCTCAGTTGGTAGAGCACAAGATTCTTAACTTTGAGGTCGTGAGATCGAGTCTCACAGAGGGCATTTCATAATTCGGAGGTCTTCTACGGAAACTGCTCTCAACCTGGTGTTAGGAACAGCCTACTATCTTACCTCCCCTTTACCCCATTACATATGGGAACAAGGGACAGCCATTTTTTAATACGTTTGCATTAACAAGCATATCAGGCAACAATCACTCCCAAAAGACTATAACTCAAAACCTCACACAGACCTAAAGAAACAAACTACAAAACTGTGACGTACCGAACATAATAGGGGCTCTGCCAAGCTGTTGTGGTCCTATTTTTGTACCATCCATTCCCAAACATAACAAATCAAATAATATCGATACCTACATCTACGGCATTATATATATATATATATATATGCTTATACCTTTATACTTACAAAACTTGCCTCTTCCTATTTTCCATAGTCTCTACTGCACTGCAAAATTCATCATGGTTTAATTGGCCCAACCACAATAACTCACCGAGTTCCACTGTGTCTGATTGACGGTCGTTCATACGCAAAATTTGTCCTCTGCCTCCCCCTTGGATTCCTCCATCTCCGATTATTCTGCGAGTTATCATGAAATCTTGTGGTTTTATACCTGGACATGTACTGATCAGCATCTTCTCGCTTTCTTCCAGTAACATCCCATGTTCCCCAATCTCCAGTTCTATTATAATCCACATAGCTGGAGTCATTATTGTCCCAATCATTACAGTTGTTCCCCCTTTGGTTCCATTCCCAGGAGTTATTCCAACAATTCCCATATCCAGTATCTTTCATGTTGCCATTATTGGGCTCCCAAGAATTTTCATAGTCTTTGTTTTTCCAATTCGAAGAAGACATGTTATTCTCCTTCACTGCACCCTCTTCAGCATCCCCCCAACCACCACCACAGACAAATGGTTGATTCAAAAGAAGAAAATTACCAAGAATCACAACATGCTCACTTTTATCCTTCTCATCAGGGACCTTGGGCTCTCTCTCCAAGTCCAGAAGCAGCTCGGGATCAATTTCCGAGTCCCAATCGATTTTATCAATGTAACTATCTGGATCGGGGAGTCTTATGTCACAAGGAAGGCCATTAATCTCAGCCCAAAATCGGTTCTTAGCATTATGGAATGCCTCCTCACCTGCCGAGTCATTCCACTGGACTACGTTGTCATAAAGGTACATAAATCTCTTGGTTTCGAGAAGCTTCCACCACGGAACAGAGCCTACCAGGGTGCAAAACTTCTTCTCCCATGTAGGAACAGCAGGCTGCCACGTAGCTGGGATACATGATTAAGGAATGTCAGGTTTAATCAACCACCATCAAAGTAACAAAACACAAACAAAATGCAATAATTTCCAGAAAGGAGACAAATCCAAGAAACATCAAAAATGATCTTGAAAATCGGTAAGCTATTTATGGAAAGAACTAGAAAACGACAACCGGAACCGAAGAAACAAGCAAAAGCTGCGCAAATTTGGTCTCAATGCCATGTGTTCATTGGTCAGAAGACAGATCCAAACATATTGGGTGCTGCTGGTGGAATAATTCCACATACTCTTTCAGGAAATTTATTGCTCAAATCGAAAAATTCTGATGTCCTGATCTCAAAATAACAAAACCAATGCCAGAGTGGGTTTCCATATGAATTCATGCATCTGTCACTCAACAGTTTCCAAGTGCAAAAAGAGGTTAGAACATATGCAAGTTCCTAAATCCTCGAGCAAAAGGAACGTTACCCCAATTTAATCAGAGATTCACTGATATCTAAGACCAGAGCAATAGGTTAAATGCATACATACAAATATATATATATATACAATAAACTATTCCTTTAATTGTGCTTCATTTTTACCCTCGCACCCCAGGTCTCCATAAACATTCCTTCAGAACAAATACTTTGTTAAATAAATAGAGTATAAAAATGCAGCAAATTACACAACAGTGCCATTTGAATTTGATTAAATTACAAAACCACAACACCCCTATCTTAAGAGAACATAAAAAGAAACCAAAAAAAAATACAAAAAACCCAGAGACAATATTACTATTTTAAGAGACAAACCATTATAACGCGTGAAAAAACATACAGAAATATCTTAATAGCTTTAACAGCTCAGCTCTTAACTTGAAACAACAGAACATAATTAATTTGCAGGAAGGCTTCAGGATCAAAGCTTTTTTTAAACTTTTCACCGATTTAAAAGCCCATGAAATACAAATTCCAGAATATAAAACTAAAGAGGAGGCAAAAAGAAGACATACGGTATTCTTTTAAAAGAAATAACAATTAAAGACTTAAAAAGATTACAAGCTTAAAGAAAAGAATACCAGGGGATGGCTTTCGGCTGTATGATCTTGTCCCCTGCATTCCTTGATGATGGATTTCACCTTTTTGTCTTCTCCGGTTATTATTCATAATCACAACCAGAATCTCCCAGGGAAAAAGCTAAGAATACCAAAAAAATTATTAAAAAAATAACCTCGAAAAACAAAAAACACACAGTGGCAATTGACCGGCGTTTTCGAACACCAAAACTCAAGAGAATCGAAAAGAAAAATCTGGGTTATGTAGAATTTGAGCGAGAAAATATGATCTGAAACTTAAGGAATTTTGATTGGTTGAAAAGTTGTGGGAATTTGAAGGGATATGTTGTTGTATTATATGGGGAAAGTGATCATAACTAGGAAAGTTTTTTTCTCTATTTGTTGATGTTTAAATAAATGGTTTCAAAGGAGAATTTAAGGAAAACAATTCGAGTCTCTTAATAGCCCATGTTTTTTGTTGAATTTACAAGATTGGACCTGTTTAGCGCTTTGCTTCGGTGTGATAAGGACCGACTCATCGGCAGTGGAAGTCGTCATATTTTCACGAGTCTAGTGGCGTTTGTAATTCAGAAGCTTCTGCACTTCTCCAGCATATAAAACAAGCTATCAATATTGTCGAGTCATTTTAAAATTAAATCGTTCAATTATCACTATTGCATCGGTTCCTTTTATTAGTGCACATCTTTTACCTTCATTGTTAAATTAGATTTGATGTCTAATAACGTTGATTAAATTTTAAGCATGTTAATATAAATCCTATGACGTGTAAAAATAATAATATTCATAAATTTAAATGATTATATCTAATTTTTAATATGTCACATTTAAAATTATCCATACTGTTAATATATACAGCACGTACTTCAAATTTAACCAATGACTATGAGATGTAAAACGATAGAACAGTGACAGATTCAAAAATTTATAAATAGGGTCTAAAATTTTAATTTTATTTTTTTAAAGATAATAGAGGTGCAAAAAATTTTATTTTTTTTTATTTTTCTTTAACATATTGTATTAAATTTTAAATTTTTTCCTAAATAATAGGATGCACTTGACTCCTAGAGGACTTAGTTTATTTAATTTAAATTATTAGTAATAATTTATTTATTTATTTAATGTATGATTATTAGTTTAAAAATTAAATTTTGTAATTATTTAATTTTAGAAGAGGGACCATGTATTAGATCATTTTATTAGGAACCTTAAATTAGTGATACCTAGCCATGTCTTGTCGTATTTAGTAGAAGTTGGATTCGGTCACATAGGTAGATATGAGGGTCACTGTATGATAGAACCAGACCTTATTGATGCCTTAGTGGAGCGGTGGAGGTCGGAGACCCACACATTCCATCTTCCGTGCGGAGAGTGCACGATTACACTTGAGGATGTTTCTATGCACCTGAGGCTTCCGGTGGATGGAGATGTGATATTGGGGATGGCGCATGGTTCATGGACTGCTTTGTGCCGGAGTATCTAGGACGTGTCTCGGAAAGTTTTAACGGTGGTCGGATACCGTTAAATTGGTTATATGCCAATTTTCGGGAGTTGAGCGAGGACGCCTCTAATGATGAAGTTAAAATGTATGCACGGGCATGCATACTGCAGCTGATAGGAGGGTTGCTGATGCCAGATAAATCGCACAACCAAGTTCATTGTATATGGTTGCGACATCTTGGCGACTTTCATATGGTTGGATCACTCAGTTGGGGCTCGGCAGTTTTGACTTTCCTATACAGGGAGATGTGTCGAGCCACTGACTACAGGAAAAATGCTATCGGCGGATGTCTCTTGCTGCTGCAGTCTTAGGCATGGTATCGATTACCCTTTTTATGTCCCGTTGTCAAGAACCCATTCGTATTTCCACTACTATTGAGGTAATTATAAAACTGATTTCATATATTAATCATTTTATACAGTGTATAATAATTTTTTTTCTTGAATAGGTGGTCTACTAATAGAAAAAAATCATCAGGAGCTACCTGATGATTTAGAAAAAATTAGGGTGCTAATCGATCAGAAGGCTGGCACACAAGTATGCATTTTAATGTTTAAAAATCGATTTTAGATTATAGTTATATAATTAGATTATTATAATGATAAAAATGATATATATTTGTTTTAGTTTGAATGAGTGTCATATTCTAATGATGATGTGAGGATGGTGATCCCACCTGAGTTGAGGGGCCCATCAGATGTTTGAATGGCGATGGTCCCTTTGATATGTTATGCGATCGTCGAGTGGCACTCCACTGATCGCGTGCTCCGACAATTTGGTTGTTTTCAACCAATTCCAGAAGCACCTCGCAATATGAACGAGTTGCATAGCACAGATAGACGCGGCAAGACCAATACATATTGGTTGGTGAGGCATCATGAGTGGGTTGTGTTGTGGGAGGATCAACATCGATGTTTTCCCCATAGAGAGCCCATTTTTACTGACCTCTTGATGGTTGCTGACGGTTATTATGAGTGGTTCAACAGTAACGGAAAATCGTTTCTGCTTTCCGAGGATGCACGAGGGCAGACCTTTCAGCGACATCGATAGAGACGTTCACCGACACAGTACCATCGTCCCCCGACTCATGGATAGAGAGCAAGTGCGTATGGTTCATCCTCAGTTGCACCAGAAGGACCTTCACAGCAGCCACCGTCTACAGCGACTTACATACCGCAGCCATATGTGACGTCGCCACTGTCATTCCCTTACCCGATACCGCCGTCGCCACCGTCACCTGGTTTTTTGACCCCGTCGCCGCCACCGTCACAGAGTTTTATGACCCTTCTTGAAGGATATTATGGGTCTATGTTTGCATATCCGACTTGGGGTTCATATGCTCACATTTTGGCAGGTTCAGTCTCATCACCCATGGCCGCAGCACATACACCTCCTGTATAGTTTTCACACTCATCGATGTCTGGGTTTTATGAGTTTTCTCAGTTTTCGCAGGCCGGTGGGATAGTCAGTCATACACCTCCAGTGTCCTTATTCTATGGAGGTGCTTCATTGTCATCAGCTCCTCATCAACCTAATTTAGCTGCTCAAGACGACAACGACGACGGCGATGATAGTGATGACAGCGAGGAGACACAACCAGTGATACGAAGAAATCCTCCTCGAGACCGACAGCCACCACCCTGCGGAACACATTCGCGTCGCATGAATCGATAGATTTTGTTTTTTTGTTATATTTGTATTTAGTTGTTTATTGGACTTTTTTATTGTAATTTTTTATTATTTATCATTTAATACTTATTTTATTTCATTAATTTGGTTGGATTTATTTTAATTTATTTTGTTAAATTTGTTGGACTTTTTGTTAATGTATTTTGGTTAATTTTGTTTATTACCATTTAATATCAGTTATTGTAATTTGTTTATCATTTACCATTTAATATTTATTGTAAGTTTGTTGTATTTAAAATTATATTCAAATACCAAATTGTTATTAGTTTGATAAAATTTAATAATTACTTTGAGAATCATCAATCATTTCAACATCATCATTGTTCCATAGTTCGAACGCTGTATAAGTTAATGGCAACAATGATGTTGGAAATTTGTACTGCAATGACGACATTCTTCTACTACTTCCAACATGAACCTTCCATGAAATCTTCATTATCAGCTCCTCAAGAGTTATGTTTCTCTTTAAAGATATTTTAACACGCTCATTTGATACGAAAACAACGTCGGTTTCATCTTCTTGAATTTCTCCATCATAATAAACAATAGCTGAAAGTCGCGTCATTCTTAGAGTTTAAAAGTGTGACAATATTATATCTGCAAAAAAATAACTGAAACAAATATGCTTAAATAAATAATATATGAACGAAAATATAATACAATAAATTTTTTTACATATAAACGTAAATAATTTAAATAATATAATTTTATATTATTACATGTACCGCAAAAATATTTCGACGTATGCTCCCGATTTCCCCTTGAACTAGCACAGAAATTAATTGAAAACAATTAGTATAATATGTTTTTCAAATAATCATAATAAAAAAAAAATTATAACAAAATTACCTTATAACGAAAGATCGAACGAACTTCTGAATCAAATATAACAGGATTGTCGGGTGTTCTTTACTGGTTGAAAGGATTGTTGTATTAATTTCTCGATTGAGAGGGAATTGTGAGAGAGTTTACGGCGATAGGACTATTTATAGCCGAGAGAGGATTCTTTAAAGCTAAGAAGTTCGGGTAAATTATGCAAGGCACAGTCCCTGTACCGCGCCTTGCATTATGCATGACTGATAATTGAGCATGTGATAATTGAAAAGTGTGTCTCCTGCCCCGCGCTATAACCCTATGTGGCGTAAGGCGGGCCCCAGAGCCGCGCTTTAGACACGTGTGTTCATGTCGGCATAAGGCGCACTGTAGGGGGGCTCCTTACCCCACGTGACGCCAGATCATCGTAAAACGCGTTGCAAGGGTCGCTCCTTACTGCAAAGAGTGTTAGATCGAGAAAAATAATCTGAATTGTATCTGACAGGAAATTATATAGGATATATGTGATATATCGGGAAAAACGCCTGAAAATTGGTACAAGTGTTGCCTTATCTCTTGTTTGGTCCAAGATAATATTTATGTTAATTGGGTTTCCAATAATGACCAGACTAACCCGGATAATGTGGAAAGCGTCCAAAACTAGCCCGAATGAAGGAATGGAATGGAATGGATTTTTTCGGTTTAAGACGGGATTATCCCTAGAAAATTCCCCAGCTCCTGGGCCATTCCTATTCAAAATTAGCAATAAAAAGGCCTGTCCGCTTTCATGGTAAAAGAGAGCTGCCCCAGTTTTAATTTCTTTCAATGACAAATTTATAAATACTTTTATATCAATAATATAAAATTTTAAGATTAGTACAATCACTAAAATTACTAATGAACATAAAACAATTTAAATTTCAAGATGTTGATCCTGAACCAAAGGTAGATACGCCACTGATTTCCTCCAACAAGCGCGACGGGTGGAGTATCCGATGTTAAACTCCCTACTTACTGCATGACCTATCGGACGTCGGTTGTTAGCTGAATCATGTTTTTTTCTTCGTCATCGTTATCCTGAGGACAAGAGGATAAGGTGTCAATTAGCCTAACTGTGAAATTTTTATTTTCAAATTAATATTGTACTTGAGAATAAGATGAAGATGTATCGACTCTTATGTACATGGAAAAACTAAGATAAAAATGGAATGTTTAATTTGAGTCATCGTTTTTTTTTGTTGTGAAAAAACCTTACTGACAATTGTTTATAATGAGAAAATATGCATCGTAACTAATTATGCATGTTAAATGATAGTGAAATATTATTTATATGCGAGGATTTATTATTTACAGAAAATATTAACAATATATGATATAATAATAAAATTAAATCTAATGGTTAATATATTATTTTAAAAGAGTGTCACGTAAATAAATTATATGATATAATTCATGTTATAAATACATTTTATTCTTATCAATTATGTATATCTTTATAGTTTAAATCTGAATTATCTCCTTAATTTGGAGTGTTATATGTGTTATCATTGGAATGAAAATCTACTGCCCCTCATTGCTCCTACTTGTACCCCGCCTATAATTTTAAGACACGTGGACTACTTTAATTTATATGTGATATTCAATTTATACTTTTGATATAATTTAGTTCAAGCATGTAAATAGTATAAACTAGGGTTTTCTTTCATATGCATGCATCCCCTCTCATTGTTTTCTTTGTTCATAAGTTTGATTATTAAAGATCTACCTGTCCCCAGCAGAGTTGCCAAGCTGTAGTAACCGTCTTTCGATTGGGCCCCGAAATTGGGCTTCGACTTGAAAAATGTGGATTGGAGTCGCCACCGACCATTTTAAAACGAATTTAGGTGGGTCGGACACCATCTTACTTGATCTGCGTTATACCAGAAACGTGTCGGGTTCGGGAGTCGGTTACGGTCAAGGAATGATTAGCACCCTTGAATCGCCCTTTCGGTACCAATTAATTTGTCGGTTGTCTTTAATTGCGAAAATTAAGAATTTAAATTAAAATTTAAAAATCCGATTCGAATTGCTTACCTCTGATTGGTTGAAATTCTTCTAAAAAAGTCAAAAATGTTAGATAAAAAACAATACATAAATTTTAAATAAATCAAGGAAAAAACATAAAATAATAATAATAATAATAAATCAAAAGGAGAAAAAATAAAATAAAATAAGATAAATAAATCAAAGGAAAATAAAATAAAATAAAAATATATCAAATAAATCAAAGGAAAAAATGTAAAAATAAAAATAAAATAATAAATATAAGATAAAAAAAATAAAAAATATATATAAATAAAAATAAATCATAGAGAAAACATGAAATAAAATAAAAAATAAAATGATAATAAAATAATAAATGAATCAAAGGAAAAAATGAATAGTTGAAAAATTAAGGGACCAAAATAAAATGAAATACATATTAAGGAGTAATATGAAATAAAAAATAAATTGCTGAATCACAAGGGTACAAAAGTTTGTACCTTTCACAAGTAATTACCCCATATTTCTCCAATTTGGACTTTTCCACTAAGGCCAAGTCTGTTCACGCGTATAGGTTTAATGAAAACCTAATTTTATACATACCCCCTATTTCCTTGCCCCGTTCTCTATTTTCCCATCTCCCTCTTTCTTTACTTAGGATTTTAGGAGATAAACCAGGAAAACAGAGGCCACCATGCACGACCAGCTTTTGATCCGGACTTCTGATTCCTTCTCGGGTCTGCTCCTGTTCGCCACCGGGTTCTTGCTGTTCATGGTCTCCTTCGTAGTGTACATGGATTTTCAGTCGTTCTTTGCCAAAGGATGCACGTTTTCATGGTCGTGTGGCAGTTTTGGTTCGAGAGAAGAGTGGATGACTCGGTTAGGCAAACAGTTGGCGATATGTTATTGGCTCTTTCCGAGGTTTTCTCTTTTAGCTCGAAGCCTCCACTGTAAGTTTTTTTCGAATCACTCTCTGGTTATCTTTTTCGTTTCTATTTCGAATCTGTTGCTCGTGGTTCCCCCATTTTTCGTTGGATTTTGTGTGTGTAAATCTCTCGCCAGTAATCGTGTGTAATATGGTGTGTACTCTCTGTGATCTCCTGATACTGTGTATCTCCTCCCTATGAGTTTGATTACAAGCCTATTTATACAAAAAATGCATGCTTGTTTTTAGTCCAATTTCAGTTCTAATCAAACTCTACTACCCCTATTTGTTTGACATCCACGGTTGTTGCTCATGGCCGAGAGAATCGGGCTTTGTTGAGCAGTTGGTGTCTCACATATTCACGTCGGTTGGAGGCCGAGAAGAGTGGGGGTCGTTGCGTGAGAAGTGGCGTGCCAAGGGAGGGAACCTCAATCGAGAACATGACATGCGGCGCTAGGGTTCTGAAAACCCTAGCTGATACGGATGGAACGCGTTTTGGATTTTGGCTGGGCCATAAGTGGACTAATTTCATTTGATGTAACAGGTCTGCACAAATGTAAAGAATAAAATTACTAATATAATAATATTAATAAATAAAAGACAAAATTAAGTGTCTTCAATAATAAAATTAAATCTAATGGTTAATATATTATTTTAAAAGAGTGTCACGTAAATAAATTATATGATATAATTCATGTTATAAATACATTTTATTCTTATCAATTATGTATATCTTTATAGTTTAAATCTGAATTATCTCCTTAATTTGGAGTGTTATATGTGTTATCGTTGGAATGAAAATCTACTGCCCCTCATTGCTCCTACTTGTACCCCGCCTATAATTTTAAGACACGTGGAATACTTTAATTTATATGTGATATTCAATTTATACTTTTGATATAATTTAGTTCAAGCATGTAAATAGTATAAACTAGGGTTTTCTTTCATATGCATGCATCCCCTCTCATTGTTTTCTTTGTTCATAAGTTTGATTATTAAAGATCTACCTGTCCCCAGCAGAGTTGCCAAGCTGTCGTAACCGTCTTTCGGTTGGGCCCCGAAATTGGGCTTCGACTTGAAAAATGTGGATTGGAGTCGCCACCGACCATTTTAAAACGAATTTAGGTGGGTCGGACACCATCTTACTTGATCTGCGTTATACCAGAAACGTGTCGGGTTCGGGATTCGGTTACGGTCAAGGAATGATTAGCACCCTTGAATCACCCTTTCGGTACCAATTAATTTTTCGGTTGTCTTTAATTGCGAAAATTAAGAATTTAAATTAAAATTTAAAAATCCGATTCGAATTGCTTACCTCTGATTGGTTGAAATTCTTCTAAAAAAGTCAAAAATGTTAGATAAAAAACAATACATAAATTTTAAATAAATCAAGGAAAAAACATAAAATAATAATAATAATAATAAATCAAAAGGAGAAAAAATAAAATAAAATAAGATAAATAAATCAAAGGAAAATAAAATAAAATAAAAATATATCAAATAAATCAAAGGAAAAAATGTAAAAATAAAAATAAAATAATAAATATAAGATAAAAAAATAAAAAATATATATAAATAAAAATAAATCAAAGAGAAAACATGAAATAAAATAAAAAATAAAATGATAATAAAATAATAAATGAATCAAAGGAAAAAATGAATAGTTGAAAAATTAAGGGACCAAAATAAAATGAAATACATATTAAGGAGTAATATGAAATAAAAAATAAATTGCTGAATCACAAGGGTACAAAAGTTTGTACCTTTCACAAGTAATTACCCCATATTTCTCCAATTTGGACTTTTCCACTAAGGCCAAGTCTGTTCACGCGTATAGGTTTAATGAAAACCTAATTTTATACATACCCCTTATTTCCTTGCGTCGTTCTCTATTTTTCCATCTCCCTCTTTCTTTACTTAGGATTTTAGGAGATAAACCAGGAAAACAGAGGCCACCATGCACGACCAGCTTTTGATCCGGACTTCTGATTCCTTCTCGGGTCTGCTCATGTTCGCCACCGGGTTCTTGCTGTTCATGGTCTCCTTCGTTGTGTACATGGATTTTCAGTCGTTCTTTGCCAAAGGATGCACGTTTTCATGGTCGTGTGGCAGTTTTGGTTCGAGAGAAAAGTGGATGACTTGGTTAGGCAAACAGTTGGCGATATGTTATTGGCTCTTTCCGAGGTTTTCTTTTTTAGCTCGAAGCCTCCACTGTAAGTTTTTTTCGAATCACTCTCTGGTTATCTTTTTCGTTTCTATTTCAAATTTGTTGCTCGTGGTTCCCCCGTTTTTCGTTGGATTTTGTGTGTGTAAATCTCTCGCCAGTAATCGTGTGTAATATGGTGTGTACTCTCTGTGATCTCCTGATACTGTGTATCTCCTCCCTATGAGTTTGATTACAAGCCTATTTATAAAAAAAATGCATGCTTGTTTTTATATCAATTTCAGTTCTAATCAAACTCTACTACCCCTATTTGTTTGACATCCACGGTTGTTGCTCATGGCCGAGAGAATCGGGCTTTGTTGAGCAGTTGGTGTCTCACATATTCACGTCGGTTGGAGGCCGAGAAGAGTGGGGGTCGTTGCGTGAGAAGTGGCGTGCCAAGGGAGGGAACCTCAATCGAGAACATGACATGCGGCGCTAGGGTTCTGAAAACCCTAGCTGATGCAGATGGAACGCGGTTTGGATCTTGGCTGGGCCATACGTGGACTAATTTCATTTGATGTAACAGGTCTGCACAAATGTAAAGAATAAAATTACTAATATAATAATATTAATAAATAAAAGACAAAATTAAGTGTCTTCAGCTACCCCTCGTTATGCTCAGAGTTATCGTGAAACTGGTTTGTCAATTGACCACCACTACTTCCTTGAGTTGGATATCCTTCGTTGTGAAGTTGAAATCCAATCTAGAGATGGATACTGCTTGTGCGCACGATTCCATTCGCTGTGAAGTTGAAACCGTGGGTGGCCCCTTCGTTGTGAAGTTGAGCCTGAGAATTGGATACCCTTCGTCGTGAAGTTGAAATCCAAGTAAGTTGTATTGCTCCGAGTCCAATATCCTTCGTCGTGAAGTTGAAATTGGCTCTGGAACCGGGAAATTGTTTGTTGACAATCAGTCGTCCCTTCGTTGTGAAGTTGAACTTGTATTGTCTCGAGTCCAATATCCTTCGTTGTGAAGTTGAAATTGGCTCCGAAATTGGGAAATTGTTTGTTGACAACCAGCGGTCTCTTCGTCGTGAAGTTGAACTTGCGTTGTCTCGAGTCCAATATCCTTTGCTGTGAAGTTGAAATTGGCTCTAAAATTGGGAAGTTGTTTGTTGACAACCAGCGGTCCCTTCGTCGTGAAGTTGAACTTGCGTTGTCTGGAGTCCAATATCCTTCGTTGTGAAGTTAAAATTGGCTCTGAAATTGAGAAGTTTTTTGTTGACAACCAGCGGTCCCTTCGTCGTGAAGTTGAACTTGCGTTGTCTGGAGTCCAATATCCTTCGCTGTGAAGTTGAAATTGGCTCCGAAATTGGGAAATTGTTTGTTGACAACTAGCGGTCCCTTCATCGTGAAGTTGAACTTACGTTGTCTAGAGTCAATATCCTTCGCTGTGAAGTTGAAATTGGCTCTGAAATTGGGAAATTGTTTATTGACAACTAGCGGTCCCTTCGTCGTGAAGTTGAACTTGCGTTGTCTGGAGTCCAATATCCTTCGCTGTGAAGTTGAAATTGGCTCTGAAATTGGGAAGTTGTTTGTTAACAACCAGCAGTCCCTTCGTCATGAAGTTGAACTTGCGTTGTCTGGAGTCCAATATCCTTCGCTGTGAAGTTGAAATTGGCTCTGAAATTGGGAAGTTGTTTGTTGACAACCAGCGGTCCCTTCGTCGTGAAGTTGAACTTGCGTTATCTGGAGTCCAATATCCTTCGCTGTGAAGTTGAAATTGGCTCTGAAATTGGGAATTTGTTTGTTGACAACCAGCCGTCCCTTCGTCGTGAAGTTGAACTTGTGTTGTCTCGAGTGGCACGATATCCTCCATCGTGGAGTTGAAATCGCGGATGGCCACTTCGTTGTGAAGTTGAGCCTTGACTTGAATATCCTTCGTCATGAAGTTGAAATCCAAGTATTGTATATTGCGGGTGGACACAATTCCCTTCGCCGTGAAGTTGAAACCGTGGAGATCCCTCTATTGTGAAGTTTGGCTTCGAGCTAGATATCCTTCGTCGTGAAGTTGAAATCTGCTCTCGAGCAAATTGTGTTGTTTCGAGAGAAACTGTCTCAAGGGAGACAAAATTTGTATTGGAAATGTCGAATCTGAAGATGAACGTTGATCTTTCAATCTGTCGAGTTGGTTGAAGTGTAGCTTCTTGCTGCTGAGTTAAGCAACCAACATCAATCTTTAAAGGTGTTTTTGAATCGGGTATCCTTCGTCTTGAATTCGAAACTTGACTCTAAAAGCTGCAAAGATTATGTATGTGGAAAAAAATTGATAGATATGATGCTCTAAAATGTATGCATAAGATGCATGTAATATGAATTGGTTATGTTTTATCTCCTGAAAAAGGTCTGATAATTCACACTAGGATGTTGAATCCCCAAATGATGCCCCAATATCCAAAAATGGCCCAATATTTGATGTTGAATCTTCAAAGATGCCCCAAATGTTCCTCATTTCTTGCTTCAGCATTGATTCAGAGCATGAGTTTTGTGTCTAAGAGTCACATGTCATTTACCAAGATCCACTCTAGAGAGACTGTCTTGTTTGAAAAAAAAAATGTTTTTCTTTCTCTTTTATTTTTAAAGTTCTGAAAATATCAATAAAGAGTTTCGAAAAATGTTTAATCAAAAGTTTTGAAAATATTGTCTCTTTCACGGTTTTACAATTGAGACGAATCATAAAACTAGAGCTCATTGGATATCAAATGTTTAATTACAGTGTTAATCCTTCAATAAATTATAGCTATTTGACACGTGCCAAGATCAAAGCTATCTTTGGGAAATGGTTAAGTAAGGAAAGGATAAAAAGGTCACAGGTTATTATGTTTGGTCAAAGGTTTGGCATTTGATGCTCAAAGGTTTAGCATTTGATGCTCAAAGGTTTGATGGGGTAGCTTGCATGCTTCTCTACTGGAAGTGTTCTCCGACTCCCAACTTTCATGGTCACATTTGGATTGTGCGATGACCTATCAAGGAATTTGTGTGATAGCCTCAGTTGCACAATTTTTATATTCGAGCCGCCTTTTCAGGTTTTCAACTCGAATCCTCCTTTGGTTTCAAGACGTTATTCAGGATTTACGTCTTGAACCCCCTTTGTTATTTTTCTCTACCATGCATTAATTACATTGTTTTTTGCAAACAAAGATTAATCCTGATGGGCGGGATGAAATCTGAAGATAGTCTCTTCTGTTTAGAAATCCATGTGTGATTAGAAGGGACTTTTAAGGCACATAATGTAGGTCAGGGTTCATGGTTATGAAAGAAAAAGATAAATAGGCCCAAACAATTGTTTCAGGGTGTTGAACCAAGGATCAATTCATTCTGATGCCTTCAATCATGTCCTGCTCAAAATGTTTCTCTCTCTTGATGCTCTATGATCTTCGAGTGAAGTGATTCGGGAATGATTGTGCTTGATCAATCTCATAGTTTGAAGTTTGATGTGCCATTTGTCTTTAGGGAATCTTTGCATGTGCTTTTTGTTCCTTTTTCTTTTTGATCTTTGTTCTTTCTTTTTTCCTTTTGTTCTTGTTTCTCTTGTTTCTTTGCTTTTTTTCTTTTTTGTTCTTGATTGGATCTTTGCACTTGCTATTTGGTCTACCTCGTGGTATCTCCTTTGGATTGATGTCTTCATTCATGTGAGCAGATTTCTTCCACATTGCCCCCCAGTGTGGAGGGTGATCATTGGTTAGGGTTGAATCAGAAGAAAAATACTATAGGCTCAAAAGGGGACACAAGGTATATATTTTTTCTCCTGTTGTGAAGGGATAAAGAAAGAAAGCCGTTCATCATTTCATACATTGAAGTCTTCACAGAAGAGGTATCCCCATGGGGATAGATTTGCAGGATTCATTCTATTCACATGAAAATAGTGTAATTAATGTGTGATAGAATTATTTCGAATGATTTTTTTTGCTCCCCAGATGTCTCAATGTTCAGGCTATCTATGAAATGCCCCAATTTAGGAGAATGCTCCTGTTCAAATGAACAACTCAATGCCTTGGGTTTTAATGGTAAAAAAAAAGGTCAACTTTGAGTCTAAAAAGACAGTGGTGTGATCTTATTGACTCAAAGAAAGATATGTGTGTATCAAGAATTTCAAAGGGAGGTAATATCAAAATTTGGTCTTTTTGGGGGTTTGAGACATGATAAGAAAGGTCTAATCTTGTCATATATCAAAAATCTATAATTCTTGAAGAATTAAAAGAATCCTTAATTCATTTAATATTCGAAGAACTAAAGATTAAAATTTGTTCAATTACTCTACCTTAGAAAGTGGCATAAATTCAGTTGTTTAACAGATTAAGCAAACATGAAAGATCATAGACGTGTTCAAACTAAAACAATCCTCTAAGTGCAAATGGTATATGCCATGCCCCCTTCTTCGGCTGCCTATGCCCCTGAATCCATCAGGGTTTGGATCTTATGCTTCAGTGTCCTACAGTTTTCAGAGGAATGTTTGGGGCTTCTTATGTAGTAACAGCTTTAACATCGTAGCCCTTAGGAGATGGGTACTCTTTTCTCAGATCATCCTGGCAGGCTTAGTCCTACAATCAGTTGATTCAGCTCCTACTGTACTGATTTCAGTTTTTTTGATGTTACAATCTTGCTTTCACGTGGTGTCATGTGGTTAGGACCACTTCGTAGAATCTGCCATGACTTAATTTCATGTTTATGAAAATGCTTAGAAATGAAATGTAGATGCAAAATGCAAAAATGCATGAAATGTTCGAGACATTGATCCGAAAACATGTATGTTATTATGAATAATCCCTATTGGGGACAAAAATGTTTTATCTTTTAAGAGACAAAATATCCTGACAGCTTCTGACATGTTGACTAGTCTTCTGCTTTCGTCTTTCACCGGTTGAATAACCTGTCGAACCGCTCCGGCCTCTCTAGATGAACCGTGAAAATGTTGAGTTGTTTTTTGTACTGGTCCAAGAAGTCTCGAATGACCGCATCTCGAGCATTTACTTTTGTTGAGCCTGTTCCCAACGAATTCGTCATTGGAGCCCTTAATTGATAGGAACTATGTGAAGTTCATTAGTTTGTTTCTTGAATTCGCCAGCAATGGTCTCCAATTTCAGCTATCATTTTTCCATTGTCGTGTTTAAAGGGACTTCCAAGATACATAACCTTCATCTTGTCCCTGCAACCTCTGCCAGTCAGTTCTTCAAAGATAAGCTTTCATTGTGCTTGATGTAGACCCGGTTCATTCTGAGTCCTTTATAATGCAACAGAGTGATATACTCTTCAATTATGGGCACCAAGTCTTCTGGATTGAATGTGACACATAGTCGCCTTGTAGACTATCATCTGTATTTTCATCTCTTCTCTTGTATTACAACCCCTTTGTCCATTAATACAGATTATTCATATTTAACAAACACGCTTTTGGTGGATCAACACCTCTTTCGAATGATGCAAATGATAAAAAAAATGCCAAAGAGCAACAATGAAAGAAAAAAAGTTAGTGAGATAAGGATAATAGTAAAAAAATGATGAAAATGAAACGTCCTACCCCACATGATATATACCCCACATGCTTATTATTCCTACCCGGACATGATCTCTATCCCGCATGCTAATTTCAAACAAATCCTAACCACATATTTGTCTAGTTCGCATGCTTTGAACAGAAAATAAAGCAGGAAACAAAGCAGTCTAGGGTTTGGAATGAGGTTTTGGGGTGGGCTCTAATTCTCCATGGTCTCCCGGTTTAGGTGCTAAAAAACGGTACCCTAGTTCTCCTTGCTGGTGCCCCCCCCTTGGGCTTGTCAGACCCTTAGTCCTAAACCCATCACAGGCTTGTGTGGACTAAGTTAAACTCGAGAGGACACATTTCCTTATGCCTATACGGAGAATAAATTCACACGAAGACATAAGGTATATGAATCCCGAAGGTTACTTGCTAGGCCCATACGATGAATAAATTCACACGAAGGCGTCGCTTTCACCCCCACTTAAAATGGGTTCGGAGCTCGGGTATAGAGCCTTTAGATGAAAAAAAGTTGGGAAAGCTGAAATCATTAGAAAACGGTCAGTACAACTATTTATTTGAAAAATGATCAAATGTAAATAATTGGAATCGAATAAATAAATTTAAATTTAAATTTGCAATTTTCGCTCAAAAAGACAACCGTAAATTAATTTCGGCCTGACTCACTTACCTGTCCCCAGCAGAGTTGCCAAGCTGTCGTAACCGTCTTTCGGTTGGGCCCCGAAATTGGGCTTCGACTTGAAAAATGTGGATTGGAGTCGCCACCGACCATTTTAAAACGAATTTAGGTGGGTCGGACACCATCTTACTTGATCTGCGTTATACCAGAAACGTGTCGGGTTCGGGAGTCGGTTACGGTCAAGGAATGATTAGCACCCTTGAATCGCCCTTTCGGTACCAATTAATTTGTCGGTTGTCTTTAATTGCGAAAATTAAGAATTTAAATTAAAATTTAAAAATCCGATTCGAATTGCTTACCTCTGATTGGTTGAAATTCTTCTAAAAAAGTCAAAAATGTTAGATAAAAAACAATACATAAATTTTAAATAAATCAAGGAAAAAACATATAATAATAATAATAATAATAATAAATCAAAAGGAGAAAAAATAAAATAAAATAAGATAAATAAATCAAAGGAAAATAAAAATATATCAAATAAATCAAAGGAAAAAATGTAAAAATAAAAATAAAATAATAAATATAAGATAAAAAAAATAAAAAATATATATAAATAAAAATAAATCAAAGAGAAAACATGAAATAAAATAAAAAATAAAATGATAATAAAATAATAAATGAATCAAAGGAAAAAATGAATAGTTGAAAAATTAAGGGACCAAAATAAAATGAAATACATATTAAGGAGTAATATGAAATAAAAAATAAATTGCTGAATCACAAGGGTACAAAAGTTTGTACCTTTCACAAGTAATTACCCCATATTTCTCCAATTTGGACTTTTCCACTAAGGCCAAGTCTGTTCACGCGTATAGGTTTAATGAAAACCTAATTTTATACATACCCCCTATTTCCTTGCCCCGTTCTCTATTTTCCCATCTCTCCCTCTTTCTTTACTTAGGATTTTAGGAGATAAACCAGGAAAACAGAGGCCACCATGCACGACCAGCTTTTGATCCGGACTTCTGATTCCTTCTCGGGTCTGCTCCTGTTCGCCACCGGGTTCTTGCTGTTCATGGTCTCCTTCGTTGGGTACATGGATTTTCAGTCGTTCTTTGCCAAAGGATGCACGTTTTCATGGTCGTGTGGCAGTTTTGGTCGAGAGAAGAGTGGATGACTCGGTTAGGCAAACAGTTGGCGATATGTTATTGGCTCTTTCCGAGGTTTTCTCTTTTAGCTCGAAGCCTCCACTGTAAGTTTTTTTCGAATCACTCTCTGGTTATCTTTTTCGTTTCTATTTCGAATCTGTTGCTCGTGGTTCCCCCGTTTTTCGTTGGATTTTGTGTGTGTAAATCTCTCGCCAGTAATCGTGTGTAATATGGTGTGTACTCTCTGTGATCTCCTGATACTGTGTATCTCCTCCCTATGAGTTTGATTACAAGCCTATTTATACAAAAAATGCATGCTTGTTTTTAGTCCAATTTCAGTTCTAATCAAACTCTACTACCCCTATTTGTTTGACATCCACGGTTGTTGCTCATGGCCGAGAGAATCGGGCTTTGTTGAGCAGTTGGTGTCTCACATATTCACGTCGGTTGGAGGCTGAGAAGAGTGGGGGTCGTTGCGTGAGAAGTGGCGTGCCAAGGGAGGGAACCTCAATCGAGAACATGACATGCGGCGCTAGGGTTCTGAAAACCCTAGCTGATGCGGATGGAACGCGTTTTGGATCTTGGCTGGGCCATACGTGGACTAATTTCATTTGATGTAACAGGTCTGCACAAATGTAAAGAATAAAATTACTAATATAATAATATTAATAAATAAAAGACAAAATTAAGTGTCTTCAATAAAAAAATCTAATGGTTAATATATTATTTTAAAAGAGTGTCACGTAAATAAATTATATGATATAATTCATGTTATAAATACATTTTATTCTTATCAATTATGTATATCTTTATAGTTTAAATCTGAATTATCTCCTTAATTTGGAGTGTTATATGTGTTATCGTTGGAATGAAAATCTACTGCCCCTCATTGCTCCTACTTGTACCCCGCCTATAATTTTAAGACACGTGTAATACTTTAATTTATATGTGATAGTCAATTTATACTTTTGATATAATTTAGTTCAAGCATGTAAATAGTATAAACTAGGGTTTTCTTTCATATGCATGCATCCCCTCTCATTGTTTTCTTTGTTCATAAGTTGATTATTAAAGATCTTTTTTCCTGGGTATGATTATCAAAGGGCAGTCCCCGTTTGTTGAAGATAATTCCAGAAACGAAAACGATATACAATACTCAGTTGTTCCATATAATCAATGCAGATGCAGTCAAGGGAAGGCATACATTCATGTTAGAAAGTGGCTTTTATATTCATTTTTCAATGTTGCTGATCATCATTTTTTTGGTGTTATAAAAAAAGAAGAGAAAATGATGGCAAACAGATGATCGATTGATCCATGTTCATGGAAGCATGAGAATTTAGGCACAGGTCATTCTCATCATTTGCTTTCCAACTTGGAGTGTTTCTTTTTAATTCACAACCCGAAATTGTGCTGAACATGGATCAATCCTCCTAACCCATGCTGCATACGACAACAACGTGACATCCTTTTCTCATAGATATTCTTAATAGGAAGCTTTGTCGGCCTCAGAGAATAACTAAAATTAATTGTATCCCCTACCAATAAATGTTTGTTTTAATAAAATGTCTGAAACTAGTCCTCAATAAGGTAACGATGCTAAAGGAAGGATAAAGTTGTGTCCGGTTGACTTGACTTGTTGACCCGTCGACCTAAACCTTAAAAAATCGAGTAAATTTTAAAAAAAGTGCTCGATCAGGCCGGATACCCAACCTGTGATTTGTTCCGGGTAATTAGATCGGTTATGGACTGAATTTTTTATAACTGAGTACCCACCCAACCTGTTTATATATATATATATTAGATATATATATATATATAGATATATATATATATATATATATTATATAATTTAATTTTTTGTTTGAAATTTAAATTTCTAAATTATTTTAATTAAGGTTTGTATCATGTAATTTTTAACTTAAAAGTTTTAAGTTTTAATTTTCTTAAATTTTTTTATTAATTTGTGAATATGAGATTAGAAGAAAAAAAATCATGATCGATTTTAATATTTTTAATGTTTTCTTTTGGAAAAAAAACTTTAATATATATATATATATCCTTAAAATTAACTTTGAATATCTATTTTTTGTGTATGGATGGTGTTTTATGAATTTTTAATTTTTTTAATTTATTTATTATGTGATTATTTTTGCAAAAAGATTAAATAAAAAATTATATGAATCGGGTACTCGTAACCCAAAGATATAGATACTCGAGTTTTAAGAATACCCGACTATGGGATATTTGAAATGAACAAATTGTATCACGAGCCGACAAATATACTATACGAAGAATTAGGTACCTAGTACTTCGAATACTAAAAATATAGGTACCCGTATATGAACACATAGTGTAATGCAAATCTAGTGGCTAAAAACTCAAGAATCATTGTAAAAAAAAGTAATCAAATTAAAAGATTAAATATTATGTTATTCTAATTTAAAATAATAATTATATATATATATATATTATACTTGATTTATAATTCTGAATGATAAAATAAATTGAATATTAAATTCAAAACCTATTATTTCGAAATATCAATATTTTTAAGTAGTTTTGAATGATTATAATATAATTTTTAGATATAATTTTTTTAATTATTGAGAATATGTATATATTATATTAACATAATTATTCAAATTTTCTCTCTAAAAACAATTTTTTTATTATTAAAACCATTTAATATGTTCGTTTGAATCAATATTTCAATATAAAGAACTAGATTCCAAATAAATAATAATATTAAATTGATCACTTGTAATAGTGCATCTTTTGATTTGATAATAATAAAATCAGAGTAAAAATTAAAGAATTTGGATAATATAGAGTAATTGTATAAACATGTAATTATTATTTTAATAATTGAATTTTTTATTTGTCTTGATTCATAAATTAAAATTATATTTTAATTTATTATATCGTGTTTGATAAATCAATTTGTAACAATATAATTGAATAAATAATTAAATAGAATTTGAGTATTTGGGTCATGAAATCTACATCCTCATTGGCAAATTGAGTACACGCTTAATTAGAAAATAAGTGTGTTTTTTAAGTGATGGTTAATTTCTTTTATTTATCTAATTATTTAACATTATAAATATAATCATTTTAGGTATATCAATCGTAACAACAGTTAAAAAAATATGTTAAGGAACACATATTATATTATAATAAATTTTAAAACATTATTTTAAAAATATTTTCAAAAAAATCCTATTTTTTCTAAAATATAAAAACTTTATTTTTTTTCTTTAAATCTCAATTTCAACTTTCGCGGTCACTATTGTTGCCGCCGCCATCACCAAACAATCACTCACTTATCGCGGTCGCTAATCGCTACCACGGTCGTTGCCGTTCACCAAACCCCAATTACCAGGTATCTTCGTTGCACACGAAGTTTTGGGTTTCACCAGAGATCTTCGTTCAACAAATAGCTGATGAATTTCTTTTGCCCATTTTTAGAGATTGAGCACTGATGAATTAACTGTAGCCAAGTATTGACTATAAGATGTTTTGAGGATTTTTAAAGAGTTAGATTGCCTTGAAGAGGATAAGTTGACTCCTGCCACATCATTGCAGAGGCATACTGCTCGAACATGGTGGTTCGCCACCCAAATGCAAATAAAAAAATTAAAGAGATTACGAATGGGATTGAATTGTTAAAGGATTTTATCTTTAAACATATATTATCTTATTTTTATCTTATATTTAAAAAAAATCGGTTAAAACTTTTAGATTCAAAATAGAGGAGGCAATAATGTCGAGAAAATCTGGGTAAGTTGGTAGCCGAGTTTTTAAAGTAAACCGAGAATGAGAAGATGTTGTAGCTTAAGGGACATATGTCAGTTGGCGGCAAAATTGATGGCCGGTTATTGAGTGAGTGACAATAGACGAGTGGTCATTTGACGATGGAAGTAGTGATTAGAGACGATAGACGAAAGTAATACCACAGATTAGATTTAAAGATTTTAAAAATTTAGAGGTTTTTTTTTTTAATTTCAAAAAAGTTCTTTTTAGAAAATAATTATATTTTTATTTTTTTTAAATATAAATGTTAAGAAAGATATATATTTTAATTTTTTAAATAAAAAATTTAAAATACCAACCTATAATCAAGGCACCTGAAGTGACATTTTGTAACGTTTGATATATAAATAAATCAAACAATTTAAATATCAATATATATAATTTGACCACTTACGTTTTTAATTAAGCGTTGAATAAATTAGCAGTTAAAATTCGAGGAAAATGTAAAGTAAAAAGGGAAAATGGGGAAGTTAGAAAGGATTGGAAGAAAGAGGCAGCTGGGGTGGATTTATGATATTATGTAAAGGGAAAGGTGGTGATGGGCCAATGTGCTTAGTTTCCATGAAGAAAGTGAGAGCATGTGAGTCTAAAGACATGTTCCATTGAAAACAGACATTTGAAGAGGTGATGGGGCAGTTTCGTGATAACGACAGTTGGGATTAGAAAGTGAAAACACACACGGCCCCTTTAAACACCATGACTCACTCTTCATCAAGCTGCCTGCATTCGCCACATCACCCGCAATGATTTAGCTTCATGACTTCATCAAAGCCAATTTATATAATAATACTACTCTAAAGTTAAAGAGTCAAAGGCAAAGACCAAGACCACCTTCGATTATCAACAATATACACGCTCATAGTTGTCCCTGTGTTTTTTTTATTCACTCATGTCAATATCATGAAACAAAGAATTTAATTCAGCTCTGCTTTTGCTTCTTCTTTAATCTTCATAATGCTTTTTTTTTTTTTCATGATTGAGCTTATGAAAAAGTGGGGTTCTTTAAACATTCTGCTGCAGTTTATAGAGTGTGTATATATATTAACATATATCCGTGAGTGTATACTCAATTCTGGGTTTGATTCTTATTTTCATGAAAATAAGGTTTGAGTTCAAGTATAAAAGATGGCGTGGAATGGAGTTAATTAGAGAGCTTCCATGACTTCTTTCAATGGGAAAGAAAAGGAGCTGGTTTAGTTGGGTAAAGAAGATTTTCTCTTCTGATGCAAAGCCAAAAATTGAAAAGGTTTAGTCACAGATTACTTAATTTTTGTTCCTTTTTTGAATAATTGATAGCTTTGATTCATCTTTTTGGTTCTCTTTAGTCTCTTTGTTGTTTGCAAATAGTTGGGTTGTATTTTCCAGAAATCAAAGAGGTGTAGATGGATTTTTGGAAGACTGAAGCTCAAGCAATACCACCCTGCACTGGCGGCACCTCCGCAGAAATCGTTGTGTCAAGCAACGGAAGAGCAACGAAAGCATGCTTTGAACGTCGCCATCGCCACTGCCGCTGCAGCCGAGGCCGCGGTTGCCGCCGCACAAGCCGCGGCAGAGGTTGTCCGTCTTGTGGGAGCATCTAAATCTTTCCATCATTTCACAGCAAAGGACAGGAATCGGGCTGCTATTAAGATACAAGCCGCTTTCCGGGCACATCTGGTGAGCTTACCTTCGAATTCCTTGCTCTTCTGTTATCTACAATCATTTTTTTGGATCGTGTCGAATGTGATTCAGGGAATTGTTGACTTCATTAGATGTTCTTCGAATTGGACTGATATGATTTTGAAGCTGCTGTTGAGCAGGCAAGGAAAGCCCTACGGGCACTAAGGGGACTGGTGAAACTCCAAGCCATCATCCGCGGCGAAGTCGTGCGACATCAAGCAATGAAAACTATGAAGTGCTTGCAATCTGATACAAAAATGTACCAAGAGATCAAGGAGAAGAGCATTTCTACACCAAAACTTGTTTGTCCAGACACGAGGAAAAATCAGAGTCTCGTAAACAAAGATGAGTTGCAGGACACGGATATCATTAAAGTATGTTTGATAATTCAAACCAAACTATTTATTTACCATACTTTTCCTGATCTTCATTACATGGATGAGGACGTTTGCTGTAAAAATTCATATATAATGTGCTGCATTATTGCCTTGTATGATCTCTGGTTCTAAATTGCCACTTTAGTTCAATCACTAGACATTTTGTCGTGGCCAGCATGATTACTATAGTCAAAGGGGTTGGAATGACCGTGCGGTTTCTAAAGAAGAAGCTGAAGCCATATCCTTAAGAAGGAAGGAAGCAATGGCCAAAAGAGAGCGTATGAAGAAATACTCATATTCTCATCGGGTAATTTTTCGTCTCTATCGTGTCTTCTAGTAAACTTTATTCTGCTATTGAGTACACATCATATGCTTCATTGCCATTGTTATCGTCTCATTTCCTTCAGGAGAGAGCGAGTACTCGAATGCTCGATGAATCCATGCGTATCAAAGAAACCGGAAGGAACAGCTTTGTGGAAGCAGAAGCAAATGCCGAGGGAAATAGAAATGAAAGAGTGATGATTTTAACATCCAACAAAGCTTTGAACTCGGGTACATGGGAAGTACATGGCCTACCTCATATTCGATTTAGAAATTTGCAAAAGCAAGACATGCTAGACGGACTGAACTCGCCGTTTTCGTTTCCAAGAAGATCGTTCTGTCGTGCCAGAGACGAGACTTCGGTTCCAAGTTCCCCAGTTTTTCCAACATATATGGCTGCAACAGAATCTGCAAAAGCGAAGGCAAGGTCAATGAGCACACCAAGGCAGCGGCTCGGATTTTCCGAAACCTGCTTCGAGTATAACATGCCACACAAGGGTGGACTTTCCTTTTGGTCCACATACAATGGTGAGACACTAGGCATCAATGAGAAGAACAGTCTGTCCATGAAACGACTTCCCTGAGTTCCCCAGAGCATCATATTACAAGGAAGATCTTTCATGTGCTGTACATGATGAGAAATATAGATAACTGCTTGTTTGTTTGTTTTCTTTTTATTGTGTAAAAAGGGTTTGGAAAGGTTTTTGTGCCAAATAATGAGCAATGCAAGATTTGGCTTGTATTTCAAAGAAAAATTATTGGTTTTCTTGTGCTTTCCATATGAATTAGTATTTTTTGCTAATTGTACTGATTGATTCTGGGCTAATTACATTACCCTTGAAACCAAATTACTGGTGTAATTTTAAGAAGTATTTACTACTGAACTTTATATTAATGTATATTCAAATCAAATATAAGTTGGATTTTCAGTATATCCAAAACTGGTCCGAATATTTAACCTTTAAACTCGCACCTGACTTGATTTTGGTTCAGAAAAGCCTCATTCAATCTGAAATTTAATTTGATTTTTAGGTCAAAACTCATACTCAACTTAGCATATGTATAATTCATTTTTATTAAGTTGATTTTGGTTTAGAAGAGTCTTACTCAATCTGAAATCTAATTCGATTTTTAGGTCAATATGATTATTTTTATAAATATCATCAATTATATAAATAATAATTATAATATTATGTTAGATTAAATTAGAGTCCTTTTTTATCCTAAACTAAAATTCGACCTAACTTCACCCTTGTGAAAACCTGAACTAAACCTAAATTTTCAAATAAAAAAACCCATTTAATCGGATTAAGTTGAAATTCATTGAATTCTAATGAAATATTTATCCCTAAATACAACCCAAAATAATTGTAGAATACATGGCAGAATTGAAGGCAATTTTAGCACAACACGGTATACAGGTTAATGATTTAGTTCAATACTGCACAAAATAATTTATTTAGGGATTTACGGTATTTATTACAGTGACTTGGAACTCATCATGTCGAAGTGATAAAATTTAATAAAAAATATATTTTATTAGAATTTATCATCTCAACATGACGAGTTTATTAAATACTGTAACAAATACAGTAGATCTCAAAATAAACTCGAGGCTAATTGATAAAACCGTTTGTTCTATTGAAAAAAAAAACCAGAATTGAGAATAAATTATGGACCGATAATATTAATGGGCTTAAACCTTAATAAAATGTAGTATAGGGCTCATGAAACTTAGCCTGGTATATATACATATATATCTTTCCCGGCTGCTAGATCCTGTGGCAGGGTTTTAGTTCTAAGCTTTTTTCTTCCAAAAACAGCAGCCTCGGTTAAAAGAAAAGGGTTTTGAGTAGATGGGGGCGAAGGCGAGGAAAGCGTCGAAGAAAGCTGTAAAGAAGGCTTCTTTTCAATTTCCGAATTCTGATTCCAAAACTGCATCTGCGGATTTCCTGGTATGTTTTTTTGTTAGAATTAATTTTTTTATCTTCGATTTGATTTTCCTTCCTTTTTTGTAACCCTAAACTGGTTTTTGAATGCTCCATATACATGTGAATAAAGCCATTGGAAGGCGATCCATCGCTTGAGCTTCCAGAAACCAAACCCCTACAAAACAAAGCTACCGTCTTATATATTGGTCGAATACCACACGGTTTTTATGAGAAAGAAATGGAAGGTAAATGAATATTGCATAAAAGGATGGAATATTTGAATAAGCTTTTTTTTTCTTCAAATTATTGAGAACTATTTATTTCCTTGCAGCTTATTTTAAGCAGTTTGGTGCCATTAAGAGATTGAGGATCGCAAGAAATAAAAAGGTTTTAAGCAATTGCGTCAATTTCACTGTTATGTGCATTCGTTAATATTTCTGTTTTTGTTAGCATATTTGCATTCATGGTTCACATGGGGTGTTTTCTTTTATTTGTAAGTATATTTTGGAAAAATGCTTTAGAATGAGGACCTTATACGTTGTTGGGCGTTAAATGACTACGCTTATTTGATTTTTAATAATGATTGAATATTAGAGTTGTTGCTTCTTTGGTTCTGAAATTTCTTGATTGAAGTTTGTGAATTTCTCTGCAGTTTAATTGAATGTGGTATCCTCTGGATATAATGTTGTCAGTTTCAAGCTTTTTATTGTTTACTTACATTTCGACAATATAATTACTAAGTGTTTTGCTTTCTCTCTTTTGCAATCTTTTCATTGATGCTTAACAGACAGGAAAATCAAAGCACTATGGTTTCATCGAATTTGATAATCCACAGGTCGTAGACAGTTTCTGTTATTTGCTGTCTTTTGCTTTTCGTGATTTTGGTTTTTGACAATTATTTCTTGTTGGCTGTAGGTGGCTGAAGTTGTAGCTGATTGTATGCATAATTATCTGTTGTTTGAGCATCTTTTGCAAGTCCATATTGTTCCTCCTGATCATGTTAATCCAAAATTGTAAGCAATGAGTTTTCAATAACTTAAGTTTCTTATCCGTGCATGTTTTTCAGGAAATTTCTAGTGCTTGTTTCTAATCATGCAGACGTTATGCTTTATTTACTGCATATTATCCCCAAATTTATAACCCAATAAGACCTTGTGTGTCCTGGTACCAGCAAGTTTTTTGGACCTAGGAAATGTTGACCTTTGGCCCATTTTTGTCTTTGCTTGAGATTGGAGTGATAGGAAAGATATTTTAATTGGACAAGGAATCCAAGTCCCACAAGTATCCTAAAAAAAGTGTGATAACAGATGTTGAAAAAAGCGGGTGTAACTTATTTTCACAACGGATAAAATGTGTATGTGGCTTGTGTTGGATAAGTCTACATGCAAATTCTGAGTAAACCGAAGATTGAGTAGGTGGATTACCCATTTTATGCATGTATTAACTTAACTGGGAGAAAAGTTTCTAATGTATGCATGTATTTTTGTAACTTATTTTTATATACATTGACCCAACAAAGCAAATTATAGAATTGGAAGGTAGCTTGTTTGTGAGGACCAGGTGATATGTGATTATTACCGCAACCATTTTCTGTGTGTTCTTTGATAAACTGGTGTTTCTGTGTTCTTTGTTATATAGATGGAGAGGTTTCAATTATAAATACAAACCAGTGGACTATGTGCAAATCGAACGAAAGAAGCATAATAAGGTAATCATACTATTAGGGAACTTGTCTGGCATATTTTTGTTTAAATGGCTAGCTGATTTGTTTGATTCTTTTTTGAAAAAAAATCTTCTGTTTGGCTATACAGGTAAGAACATTAGAAGAGCATAAAAAGTTGGTGGAGAAGATCCTAAAACGTGATGCGAGGCGTAGAAAGAGGATAGAGACTGCTGGCATTGATTATGAGTGCCCTGAAATTGTAAGAATCTGTGTCTTCAATCTTTTGCTTGCTTTAGTCTGTATCGCTGAAATTGGACAATCTTTAGGAAAAGATAGTTTGAAGGAGATTGAACATTTAGTATTACAGCACTTGCTTAGAGCCAATTTAGTTTAGTCTGATCCTTCATGGATTTGACGTGGAAGATGAACAAGGACAAGGAACTTGGCATTCATCCTGTTTTAGATTTTTGTATGCTTCTTTTCGTCCCCTTTTGGAAGTATGATGTACTTATTATGAATTCCAATATTGTGTCGCTCACATGTGCTAATTGATATTTTTGCAGGTGGGCATCGTTCAGCCTGCACCGAAGAAGATAAAGTTTGATGAAGAGTAGGCACTGATAAGGTAGATATGCTCTATTCTGTTGAATCCATGGTATATTAATTTTAGCGATTTGAAACAATTTGGACTTGGTTTTAGGAAAGTTTGTAATTGTTAAAATTTAATGCCGACAGCATTAATTACAGATGCTGAACCATGAAGTCAATGGCTTGCACGACACTTTGTCCTGAGGAGCTCAAATTTGCAGTTTAATGCTGTAGTTGTGGTGTTTACAAGCATTATAACCAAGTAGGAAATTTTACATTTATAATGTTGGATCCTGTAAGACCTTGTTGGAATCAAAATATTTTGTTTTCTATCTGCATGTTTATATATGATTGAAGGGAAGGGACCCAAAGGCTTTTACTGCTGCTTTGGATAGATGTCAATGCTCGCCATCCAAAAGAAAAGATATCAGTTATTACGATGTACAAATGATCTATAGTTTAGTTTAGCACACTTCGTAAACTTATGGGTAGGGCTGAGAAAAAAATTCACTAAGTTGAACATCTCTTCTGATGTTTGAAACTATGGTAAGTTGAATTGCGTTTAACTTTTTATTTATTCTTTAATTAATTTTTATATTAAAAATGAACATATATATTCATAAATTCTTTTAGTCATTGATTATACACATTCTAGTTCTTATAAAAAAAAACAACACTTCTTTTAACCTTGACCAGAAGGCTATTTGCGCCTCTTGGATGTGGCGTGGAATCCTTTCTACTTTCGTTTTAATGGGAGAGGAGAAGAGTCTTCAAGTTGGAGACGGGGCTGTCATCAAATGTTTCCGGGAATCTTTGCTTTGGCTATGAATAAAGAGGGTCCGATTTCTGATTTTGGGGTGCAAAATGATGCGGGATGAAATTGGAATATTCAGCTAAGAAGGCATTTGTTCGATTGGGAAAGGCAACATTGGGACGATATGCTTGGACTCCTTGACAATTTTGTGAGTTCGTCCTCACGGTCGGATTGGGTGAAATGGTTGTGTTCTAGCAATGGTATTTACCCGGTTAAGTCAACGTCAAACCTAGGTGGTACAAGTGGGCAGCCTGGTTTTAATTGGGAAGAGTGCTCCGGCTAAGAGTTTCGGTTAGAGTGGAACTTGAAAAGAGAGGAGTCTTGGTGTCGGATAACCACTGCCCGCTCTGCATGGATCTCCCGGAATCGATTTTTCTTACCCTTGTGGGGAGTCTCTATTGCCTTCCCAAATGATCCTATATGCTTTATGCAGGCTTGGTGCGAGTCCCTTCCCCCAAGATTGTCCTACAAAACCGTATAGGGATTATTGTCATTGGTGATTATATGGTCGACTTGGTTACTGAGGAATGAAGTGGTCTTTAATGGTAAGGAGTTTGACGGTCGTCATTTGGGTTTCTTCAGTTTTGTACAACTTGTTGGGTGAAAGTTAAATTCCCATCGGCCCCAATGAGAGTGGAGAATGTGGCTGTCGATCTTACGATTGCGAAGGATCCTCTTCTCCTAAAGAAAGGTTCGGCTCCTCCGTTGGCTTGGATTCTACCTTCGAGAGGAACTCTGAAATTCAATGTAGATGGCTCAATGCGGGCTAATAGAAGTGGAGGAGGCATTGGGGAGATTCTTAGAGACTTTAATAGTTCTGTTCTAGCAACCTTCTCGATCCCTATTGGGAGTGGGTCGTCGGTGCAGGCTGAAATCCTGGCAATGGATTATGTGATTAAGTTTTTCATAGGTTCAGTTTGGTATAAGTCTGTTAAGGTTATCCTGGAATGTGACTGTGAAGTAGTGGTAAAGTGTCTGAGGAATCCTTCATTAACTCCCCCCTAATGGGTGCAGACCCTCCGATCCGATCGGTAGTAGAAGCAGTTTTTGAGAGAGAATTTTGTTGTGAAGCACAGTCCAAGGAGCCGCAACTCAGCGACAGACCAACTGGCTAAATTAGCAGCAGGATATCCCCTGATTAGGACTTAATGTGGGTTTCGTTATGGCTATATTGTTGTTTCTCTTGTTTCCAATACCTGGCCTGCTTTGTTCCAGTTTTCTAGCTTAGTGGCTCTACTGTAGGAGGGTTGTGGTTAGTGTACGGCAGTTTCTGGTGATTGACGAGATCCTTAGTAATGTGATGTCTCTTTATATCATAAATAAAGTGATTTTTTTTAAAACACTTCTTTTAACCATTAATGAAAAGTTCATTAGATCACTTCTAAAAGATAAATAAAATATTGATTATTTAGATGCAAAATATTTCCATTTTAATTATTGATGGTAATTTAACTCGAACCAAATTAATAGGGTTAGATTTCTTTTTAGAAAAATCACTTCTAAAAGATAAATAAAATATTGATTATTTAGATGCAAAATATTTCCATTTTAATTATTGATGGTAATTTAACTCGAACCAAATCAATAGGGTTAGATATCTTTTTAGAAAAATCAAATTCGAGTCGGATCAAATTTTATGGAGTAAGATCGGATCGGGTTCGGATCTAAGTGGTGGTAAAAAACTCTGACTCGACATGACTTGAGGGTAATAATATAATTTCTTCAAATAAATTTATGGGTAAGTCCTAGAATACTTCATCTCTATTATTTTTAATTAAGTCTTTATTTAATGTCGGATCGAATCAAATTTATGTTCTAAAAATTCGGATCGAGATTGAGTGGAGAGTATATATTTTTGAATCGGATTAGATATAATTCAGATGTAAGGTATATATTTTCGGATCAAATCGAGTTGATCAAAAATCAACCCAACTCGACTTGTTGTCAGTTGTCCACCTCTAATTTTAATTGATCTAGTAAAGATATTTTATATAAGGGTTACTAATATGATTGAACGATAATTAAATCATACTTAGAATGATATAAAAATGTTTGACATTTGTGGTGAAAGTTGAAATGTATATAAACTTAAAATTATGTTAATTTTGTTAATTTGATTATACAAATATATTTAATCTGTCTAAATATATGTTATATGCATATATTTTATGACATGCATATTTTTTAAATTATTTTTAATAATTTATTATTTTGTATATATATATATATATATATATATATATATATATATATATATATATATATATATTTGAATAATAAGAAGACTTCAGTTGATGGATTATTGTTTTTTTACATGATGATAAGGAGGGCCAAGAAGGTACCATACACATGATATGAATTAGGAGGTCGGGTGGTGACTCAAAAGACTTAAGGGCGTGTTTGATTTAAATCATATTATTCCCCTTTTTGGTTGGTAAATATTTCTAACCCCTGATAATCTTTTATTCATAACAGTGATATTTTAAGGTATATTACCTTGAATGTGAATACCCCATTCTCTTAGGTATTGTTGGATTACTGGCGTTTTGGATTAAAATACCCTTAAATTTTTTTCAAAAATATCTTATCTATCGTTGAATAAAAAAAATTCTACGAAGGTTAAATTACAAATTTATCCTTAAACTATTTTATATTTACAAAAAAATCCATAATTAGAATTTTATATGAAGTTCAGGTGTTAAAATAAAATTTTACCCTTTCATTAAACCTATTTATCTTTTTAATTTTGTAAAAAAAATTATATACATTTTATGAATTTAAATTTTTTAAAGAAAATATATATATTAATTATAGTAATATTATAGTAGAATTCAACTTGATGGTATGTTATTAAAAACACAATTAATCAATTTTATTTTTTGATAATATATAAACTAATTTATTACTGTAATTAAAGTTTAATAATTATAATTTATACCATAAATGAGTTTAAATACGAAAATATTTAAGTTTTCAAATTATTATATAAGCTTTTCTTATTATTTGTCCAAAGTCTAGACCAATAAAAATCATCCATTATATATTTTCTTCTACATGTTATTTTTCCAAGGATAAATCTGCACTTTACTCATGGATACATATAAGTGTGTCGTTAGTTAGAATTTAATCAAATGGTTAAATGAATAGTTATTGGTCCTGGGATCTTAGATTCGAACTAGGAAGCACGGGTACGTCATAGTTGTGCCATTTCAAGTACCCGATACGTCCCCGGCACGGGGACGATTGGGGTACGTACCGAGGACGTACCATAGTAGTAGGGTACAGCTGAACGACGTCAGAGACGTTTCACCGAGACTTGGGGACGTTTCGGGGACCGCATGTGACTTTCACATGCGTCCCCTGGATCTTAGGAGACTGTGCTACTAATGAGAACCCCCTTGAAAGTGCTGGTGAGCTATTGGTAAGTGCTGGAAATGGAGACTGTGTGCTACGCATGAACCCCTTGCATCCAAAGGGAACCATTTCTTAAACCTTCCTTCTTATGACAAGTTGCTGACTCCAATAAATGGAGCATACTTCTTGATTGCAACAGTTTTAGTTTTCGGAGGGTGTTGGGTTTGTTGTATGTTTAGCTAGAAGAGACGGCATGACGGTATACCTTACCAAGAGCTAGAAATGGGATTACCAGAATCCATGGCAGCTACTGAAGTAGAAACAGCTGAAGGTTGGGACCAGGGTTGGGATAGTGATTGGGACGAGGACAAGAGGTTGGGACCAGGGTTGGGATAGTGATTGGGACGAGGACAAGGCAGTCAAATCACCAATGGGACGACGCAATGTACCGAATATCTCAGCAAATGGCCTAACTACAAGATCATCGAACAGAGATGGCTGGGAAAATGACAGGGATGATTAGACTTTTCGACCAGGGAAAAAGAGAAGGTAAGAAAGTGCATCAGTCGAAGTCGTTGGAGAGAAGGAAAAGGAATAGATAATACATAGAACAGGCGGCTAGATATCGAAACTGTAAATTGGTCCCCACAGTTGTTGGTGTTTAGGTTTTGGTTGTGGAGGAGTGAGTATTCATTTATTTGGTATTTGAAGTTGGTCTCTAAAGAATCGGAATGTTATATTGGAAGGTAACACAGCATAATTGTTTTTTCATGTATTTGCATGAAAAGGGTTACAGGTTTTTTGGAAAAAAGTGAAAAACTTAGTAAGAATAAGTTAAATCCGAGTCACGTCGAAGATTTAGTTTATATCCACTACAATATTCGTCTTTTATCAAGGAGTTCTAGTCAATACGAGGAAGAGAAAATCAAGATGTGGGATGTTGATGGAGATGCTTTTTGATCATTGAGAGATGTTGAATATTTAGAGTTTGCCGAACTCTAGCTTGATGAACCGGATTTAGAGAGCCAATTAATCTCAGAAGATGTTGACAATGTTTTATTCGTGTTTAATATTTTTCTAGACTTAATATTATGGTTTGAGTCTTAAGATTTGACACTTAAATATTATAATTTTATTATGAATTTTATTATTCTAGAGTTAATATTATAATTTGAATCTTGAAATTTGACATTTTAATATTTTGATTTGTTTATGGATTTTATTGTTCTAAACTTAATATTGTTGTTTAAATCTTGATATTTGACTTTATTTATGATTTTTTATGTATATTTATAATTTTAAAATTATTTTATATGCCGTATTCTTGCCGTCCCCGTATACTATAATTTTAAAAATTACAGTTTCCCGTCCCCATCCCCATATCCGTCCCCGTATCCATATCAGTGCAACATAGGATTCGAACACCAATATCTATGGAGGTGTTTAAACTTTCATCATCAAATGATTTAGAATCTTTAAAACAAATACTACATTGTAATCACCTCAGCTAAAAAAAAAGTTAATATTAAAGTAAAGGCAGATTAATACCATGAAGTAAAAAGACAAAGATGAATAATTTTCATTGATCGAGACCATAAACAGCATGATGAAAAAAAAATCATAAAATAATTTCCTGAGAATAACCCATTTAGGAATTTGCTTCCAAATTTCACAGTTTTGAATTTGGATTCAAATGTCATAAATCCACAATCCTTTTCAATTCTAAGAATGATCAGGTTAAATTGCTAAAAATGACATGCAGCTTATGGTAACCCATGCAATGTTTCTATACCATGCAATGAATTTCGCCTATATTTACTTTAATATTTTTGACAAACAAAGATACTCATCAAATAGAGAAATTTTCTTCACAACTGTTGAGCTGTGTCCCTACCACAAAATTTTATCAGCAATACCGCACAGAATTCGTGGAGCATCAAAGAAGCTTGTATCAAAGACATATTTCACATAAAGTGAGCACAAGAAATTGCAAAGCATGCATTGACAGAAAAGGTAACGGAAGGTTTTATATAGCAAATGATCAGCTGCGAAACTGGCAGTTCCATCAATAAAACAAACATAGACAACGAAACAGTTCTAGCTCATACCAGACCCAATCCCAAGGTCAAGAAAAGCCCTTCCCCGAACCCTAGAGAGACGCGTAACGGAGGGGAAGAGACAGCAATGCTAATTCTCTAGTCCCTTCAATGGAGATGGTAAGCCCTTATCGTCAGGTGACTGGGAATAGGATATCGAGATCAATTCAGACCTGTATTTTTTGGCTCCATTGGAACCTGTTCTTTCAAACTGTTTTTCACCATTCAAATTACCTGATGACAGTTTGGAAGCAACAACCTTATCAGGTAATGAGTAAGAGATTGCGATGAGTGATTCCCGAGTCACTTCTTCGGTTCCCTCATTTTCGGGTGTCCTTTTATCCATATAATGAAGATCTGCTAGCTCTAGATGAAGCAGAAAAATAGATCTCTATTTGTCACACACTCAACTTCAACAGAAACAATGGGAACGAAAGACAAATTAGATAGGAGCAACACTAAAGGACTTTATATAAAGTGCACAAGGAATGAACATAACGTGTTTAAAATCTTTTGTATATCCTAACGAATGGAGACAAATATCATGAACTTGGGGAAGAAGAATACGGTATTAGGAAAATGACACCAAAAAAATACCCAACTTTGCAACTATCTAGACTTGTCAATTGAACAACTAGGATTTGATTCAAGGATGAGTCGATTTAGATAAGATTAATGTGGAATTTGGCTTCGAATTGTTTCAGATTCATATCAATTGGGGTTCGAGTCAATAAGGATTCATTTGACCGGGTCAAATTGTTGACTTTTTCGAATTGACAAGCCTGCTTCTATCCGTAATTTCTTTGTGAATCTATTACTCTTTTCGCTTCAATTCTTTTGCTCTCATTCCTTAGAAGAAAAATTAAAACAATAATCAAAAAATCGATTTTGATTTGCCCTGCATGCATTAGCTAGCTTATGACAAAAATAAAACATTCAAATGAAACAGGAAACAAGGAGAATCTATGGATATATGGAAGAAACTAAAATCGAAATCTATATAGATCTGTAAATCGAATTCCATAGATGCCTAAAAACCCAGTTTCTTATACCACGGATACATTGATTCTTCAAACAGAAACAAAGAAACCCTAAACAAAACTAGTGTTGGAAATAGGGAATCGAGGAACAAAAATATTAAACAACATAGGAAATCAAGGACTAAAAGAAAGTACCAATTGATAGGCGAATGGAGGGGCGGTAACTGGAACTTTGCAGAAGCGAAGATGATAAGAGGTTTGCTTGATGAAATGGAACGCTTTTTCGGTTTTTCTTCTCTCTTTCTTATATTTGCTCCGTTTTAATCGTGTTCTTACCACTTGCCGCAGTCCAAATTAATTATTCTAATTATTTCGAATTAAGTATTAAATTTTTATTATATTTACCTATATTTCCGATAAACGATTTAGGGCTGGTTGGCAATAAAACTCCTACAATGTTCAACTTAACAGTCAACAGAAAAGAATTTTGGTAGTTAATTTTTTTAATTATTTATTTGCATTTTTAAAAAATTATGAATCACCTTATTATATGTGTTTCATTAGCATTTGAACAATGTCGGATTTTCAGTCTACTAGATCTGACATGAAAATTATACATCTTCCATTTGATCTAAACTCGATCTAAAATATATACCTTTTATAGATATGAATACAATCCGTCTTTTGAGATAAAATTTGAATTTGACCATACTCTATCTAATATATTTATAAAAATATTACTTTTATTCATTAAAAATAGGGATTTAATTGAAAAATAAAAATATATAGAGAGGTATTGTTATAATTATCCTTAAGTATATAAGATAAAATTGTAATTTTTTCGATTAAGTCAGGTCAGATATTTCTTACTCTAAACCTTATCCGACCCAAACATAACATCTAAAACTTTGATCCAACCCAAATCTATTTTTTTTAAATCAATCCTAATCAAATCAGATTAAATCAAAATCCGTCAAGTTCCATCCTATACTTTTTTTTGGAAGACCCATCCCTACACTGATGTGATCAACAAATGGTATCTCTTGCAGCTTTCCATTAACCGAAACCTATGGGATGTAGTCCAAGTAAACCCTAAGCCTTAGTTATATAAAGATTAGGCCTATTAACTTGGTAAGGTTAGCCCAAGAGAACAATTCTCTTGTCAAAATTGACTCAATAAACTAAACGGGTAAAAGAACTAACCTATTAAGTCAACCAGATTTTAATTTGGATCTATAAAAAATGTTACAGTTTAGGGTAAATTCGTCAAATTCACATGACGAGTTTATTTAAATAATATTTTTTATTAAAATTTAGTATGTCTAAGTGATGAGTGTAAAAAAATATATATTTTTTTATTAAAATTTATCACTTCGAGATAACGAATTCTAATAAAAAATATTTTATTAAAATTCATCACATTAATATAATGAATTTAAAATCAATGTAACAAATGTCATAGATCTCAAATTAATTTTAGAGGTTATCCAGTAAGTCAATTTTTTTTACCCCTTTGACCTACTAGGCCAATTTTGTCCGGTCCTCCTACCTCATGCATTAATTTAACAACTATAGACCCATGACCCAATCGACACAAGATCTACCTATAAGATACGCATTTGACAACGTGCTGATTAGGCAGGTCTATATTTAGAATGTGATCAGCAGTATAAGATATGCATTTGATTGTGTTTAACATGTACACATTTACCAAATTCTTTTCACTTGTAAGCAAAGAAAAAGCATTGATAACTGTCCTGGAGGTAAGTATGATTTTATATTAAACTGACTAATTTTATATTTAATAATTTATATTATAAATTTAAAATACAAAATTTTAAAATTTTAGATAAAAAAATAATTAAACTATATTAAAAAATTAAAAAAATTTAAGGTGTTATCACTCCGCTCTCTCTTCCGTCCATGTTCAAAAAAATATTAGCTGACCCTATTCCCATATGTAATGTGATAAGAGGGAGGTAAGGTAGTAGGCTTGCCCCCAACGCCAGGTTGAAAGCAACTTCCGTGGAAGACCTCCGGCAGTCAGAATTATGAATTGCCCACCGCGAGACTCGATCCCACGACCATAAGATTAAGAGTCTTGTGCTCTACCAACTGAGCTGGACGGACAATTCTCCTCCGTCCATGTTTGATAACCAAAACAAACTAATAAAAATAATTATATGCCGTGACGCAATTGAATACGTGCAGTTAGTGTAAATTTATCATATTGTAAATCGTAATCCTGCCGATATTGTTGAGCTGCCTTCCTTTATATTGGATCAGCACGAAAAGTCCAAACCTATCCCATTTTGAGATTTTATTTGTTGCCCTAGAAAGGTCAAGCCACTATGTTTTAGCCGCAAAGATGTGGAGTCTGCTTAAGTGACTGGCCTGCATTTTCATCCATTTCAACTTAGGATGGTCATTTCCCTACCTAATTAGCTTTACTTTTCTTTGATAAAAACCTAATTAAATGCACTTACCACTACAAGCAATTACATTTAGATGAATGTTGACCTTATGGATTATATTTAATGGTATATATTAGCTGGCAATTTGTACGAGCATATGAACTGAATTTGGCAATATCACATGCTGGTTACCTTGAGCAAGCAACGTTTCATGTAACAAGACTACCCACCTATAAAAACTAAACTTACAAAGCAGATCGCCAATCTTTCAGCATCAGTATTCACATTGATCTATCTTTGATAATTTGTATTTTTAGTGAACAAAATTTCAATTTAAGAAGTAATTTTTCTAAATAGTTTGTGATGTGATTATAAGAGAGTATATGTCCAAAATTCTTTTTAGTCATTGACAATATATTTTGTTGATGTAATTGTTAGAACTCGAGTACTCTAAGAAAATCAGTATTTCTTTTTATCACCGAGATCATTTAATAAGTTCTAAGAACTAACTTTTTTGGTTATAAATAAAAGATACGATCATAATTATAAGTAATATATTTTTTTAGATTAATATAGGGTGCTTAAAGTGATAATATCTATTAAAAAAAACTCTAGTTTATTTGATAATAAAAACTCAAATATCATGTAGTCTTTGGTATTCGAATTTAGAACTTCTAAGAATTGAATCTAGGTATTCAAGAATTTATGATTTCAACCTTTGTCAACCTACCAAGATCTCATTAGCTTCGAGAATCGAACTTTAGATACCTGAAAATGTGAAGTAACCATGCATATATTCATTTTTTTGTAGTCCTTTATCATGAAAAAAAATGACCGACAATACTCAATGGATAAGCTAAATTCCGTCCTCTGCGCGCCAAGTACGTCAGTCTCCCTACAAAGTCTTTCGTGCCTTTCATTATCGACCGACGACGTGTACGTTGTGGACTCTAACACTTGTGACATTTTCTCACGAGTACGTCATCTGATTGACATGCCAATAGGGTACTTTTTGTTTGACACAAAATATTCATTTATTTTATTCATTAGTCAGTATCAATAATGGGTGATTTCTATAGAGATTTCATGTTCAAACGGTATGCATGTATTTATCATCAATTGGTTCAAATTGTAATATTTAGATTCGATCTAGGAGCTACAATTGAATGAGAGTAGCCTCGTTGATCACATAAATAGTCTATGAACAAATTTAGTTTAACAAATCATTTTAAAAATATTTATTAATTATAAAATCAAAAATAAATTCGTGTCACAAATTTAAAGAAGTTGAAAACAAATATTTAACCTCACACAATATAAAAGCGAGACTGCTCCTCCCATAACTAAACCAGTTATACATATGGATAACCTGAAAATGTCAACAAAAAACATAGTGAGCTGAAACCTCAGTATGCCCTCACATAAATAATTATTAATATAAATATACATATAATCTAGATATAATATATCAAACAACATGATAATCCAACACCAGTAAAATATATATTTATCATTAGAAAATCATACAGAGTTTCTTACAATCTCACCTTTCATTACAAATAAATAAAATGAGGAACATTACCTTTTGAAGGAGAGTAAGAGACCTTCGAAGATGGATCCAGAACAAAAACCATAAAATATGATGGGGATGTTACCCTTCGAAGAGAAACCCAAGTTTACCTCCAAGGAGGAACTCACCAGAAATCATGAACATGATGGGGATGCCCTCTAGAGAGAATCCCAAACAAAAACTGAACGGGGATATTGCCTTCTGTAGAGGATCTCATGTAGAAACAAAATGGGGATATTACCTTCCGTAGAGGATCTCATACAGATAACATAAATACATCAATGCACATATTAACAGTGATAAAACAACAACATGAAATTAAACACATCACATATAAATATAATAATACAAAGATACTTACATCACACAATATAGTAAAAGAAAAATATTAAACGTATCAAACAGGTTAAGGGAACACGTATATATCAACTAATCTATATCGGTTAAGCCTTACACTTTCCACGAACAATAGTATTAGGTCGTGTATTTCGAATCGAACGTGTGGTGAGCTGAGCTAAACAGAGGTGGTTTGGATCTATTAGATAATTCTACGGAGACATGTGATCACCTTCAGAATATAATACTGAAGAGTAAAATCATAGATTCCAGAATTTACTTAACACAACTATACTATAAAGCACTAAAAGATGCAAAACAAGGCTTTCATATCATAATTTGGCAAAACAAACTGTGAAAATGAACTTAGAATGTCCAAAAACATTAAGATAAAGATCTTTAAAAAAGTCAATGGGTCAAAGTCAAAGTTAACGATCAATGTCAATGGGTCAGATTAACAGGTTAGTCGATTAAATGGTTTAGTTGAAGTAGATTGGTTCAAGACTGATTTAGTCAGAATGGTTTATTAGATTAAATCGACAGTTGCAGAAACAACTCCTACACGCGTAGTGGTGACACGTGTGGTGCGTGGGACGACCTCTGGTGGCTGGAATGACACCAAAAATTCTAGATTTTCATATTATGGCGTGAGGAGTCTCGTACAATCTTTATTTTGTGACAGTGAGCAATAAAGGAGTGGCATAACAAAGCTTGAAAACGATTGAAAACAACCTCCTCCACATCTCAAGAACGACAATGACCAAGAGGCGACACTGTACTCGATAGACTCGAAACGATGTGGGCAACATTCTAGTACCGACGATGTAACCCACGATGGTCTAGACAATGATGAACTTTAGTAAAACCAAAAAATGAGAGGTGATTAAGAGAAAGGGGTTTGAAACACGATTTTACCAAAAAAAAATTATAAAGGGAAATAACAATATTTAAATGCCCTAGTTTTAGGGTTATTTACACACTAAGTCCTTACACTTTTAAAAAGTTGTAAATTAACACTCAATTTTTTTAAACTTGCCATTTAATTCCTAATCGGTATGACAAGTCTCTCCCTTAAGAAAATTTTTGCCTCAAAATTTTACTTGCCTAAAAAAAGACGAGGGAGCAACATCCTCACTGACTATTGAATCTCACACAAATGACCTTCATCAAACTACGATTATCCCACAGTCCTTTAACTATCGGCATACATATGTTTCACAGAACTCAATCCTCGTAGATAAGTATCTGAATAGGTTCTTCATCACAAGACAAGTTAGGCCCGAACACAATAACTTAGATAAGAATAATGTAAGACAAGTCAAAACAGTAACGGCTCAACAAAGAGATGTACAAGACATCGTAAAATTGCTCAAGCTCTAGCAATAACTCAAATTGATATGCAACTGATCTCACTCAACCAAGAATCAGATAAGGTCTAGTAAACCTCATGCTCAACTGTCAAAATTAAGTATCATTTCCAGCATAGTACTTTCATAAAAACTTTAACACCCAAACTAAACTTGACATCCCAAATCATCCTGACTATATCCTCAATCTCTTGAATAAGATCGAGTCTCATGATCCTTCTCTCAAACAGATCAGTCAACATAAAGGAGTACGGCATCTATACCCATACAAGGCCATATATAGTGTCATCTGAATATTGGTTTAATAACTCTTATTCTAGGGAACTCAACCAAAAGTAAACAATTCTCCAAAGTACCTCAAACACCTATACTACACCAATTCAACCTATCTTTTAAAATCCGACTAATTCACTCAAAATAACCATTAGACTACAGATGATAAGTTGTACTAAAATTTAATAGAATACACAGGGCCTCAAGAAGAACTTTCTAAAATCATGATATAATAACAGATATTAGTCAGAAATAATAAATAAGGGAACCCCAAGAACAATCCAAAAATATACGATATAGCAATTTAATCAAGTATAATCCCTTTGATAGTAACATAATATATATAATTCAAAAAGAGTTCTTATGCACGACATCCTTCAGAATACTCCAAAATTTATACACAGATTTTTAGAATAGTGAACATCAAATATCGAGTTGATTATATCAGAGGAAGGGGTATAATAATGTTGGATTATTCCCTTCAAGCCAAGCTGAATCAGAATGGTACAAATATTATACCTTTTGGTTTTTAGAACATATTCATTAACCTGAATGAAAGAGTCCTGAACAAATATCAAAATTAATTTACAGAGAGTTTGAAGGAAATCAAATATTTAAGACTCAAATAATATTTCATTTCGACATATAGAATATTACAAGAATCTTTAACAACTCTAGGGTTATAGATATAACGTTGGCTAAAATCATTTTTTTTATAATGAATCACAATGTGACTAAGTGAGAATTCAAGCAAAATCATACCTAACGCTATTACAATATTCCATTTATATATTCAGATTGTCATACAAAATCATAATTTTATCAGTAATTACAGATGAAATCTGAAGAATATATAATTACTGGATAAAAATGAACATAATACTAAAAACCATACATGAATTTTTTTATTTACAAGTGAAAATAAAAAATAAATTCAAAATTCTTAATAAAGTTTATTTGAGGAGAATCAAGGAGTGCTAAACCAATTCAGAAGTTGATTCAACTACTTTAGTTTAGATATATGCATATATTTTTTAAAAGATTTCTTAAAAAATGAGAAATAATTTCATAAGCAGAATAGTTGACCGACACACTCATATTCTAATTCAAAAGTTGATTCAACTACTTTAGTTTAGACATATACTGACTTTTTTAAAGATTTTCTTTGAAAATGAGAAATAACTTCATAAACTGAATAATTGACCTAAAATATCATCATATCACATTAGTTAAAATTGAATTAACTTTTATTTTTTACACTTAAATTGATTTCATAATATAATTCATAACATTGAATGTCGATCGTTGTTTAACTAATGATCAATTTTTTGAGTTTAGATCTTACAATCAAAGTAATTAATTAAGGTGTCAACACGACATCAGGTATTCAAACCAAATTTTATGACTATGTATCAAGTATCAAACTATGATTTCTGAAAAGTAGTAATTATCTATAATGACATCAAAGTCTTGAGAGTTTTAAAAAATAATTGAAAATCTTGTGACATGATTTTTCTTTGAAAATTAATTTTTCATATTTGTCTAAAAACCATTTTGCAATTTGTTTAAAATGATTTTTAGAATTATAGTGGGATATATAGTTCTAGAGTCTTATCTAGGATATCTTTAAATGTAATACACTAGACCCGACCTAGGAGTTACAGCTGAATCAGGATAGCCTCATTGATCATAGAAATGGTTTACAAACGAATTTAGTTAAATAAATCATTTTAAAAACATTCATTAATTATAAAATAATAAATAAACTCATGTCATAATTAAAGAGGTCAAAAATAAATATTTAACATCACAAAATATGAAATCGAGACTGCTCCTCCGATAGTCAAACCATTTGCACATTTAGAAAATCTAAAAATATCAACAAAAACAAAGTGGGCTAAAAGCTCATTGTGCCCACTAAGTACAAATAATTATTAATATAAATATACATATAATCCACATATAATACATCAAACAACGTGATAATCAGACATCAGTAAAATAGATAATTATTACTAGAAAATCATACAGAGTTTCTCACAACCTTACCTTTCATTACAAATAAATAGAATGAGGAACATTACCTTCTGAAAGGGAGCAAAAGACCTTCAAAGATGGATTCATAACAAAAGCTAGAAGAAGGTGGAGGCATTACCCTCCAAAAAGAAATTCGAGTAAATCTCTGAGAAGGAACTCATCAAAAATCAAGAACAAGATAAGGATACCTTTCGAAGAAAATCATAAACAGAAGTAGAACGGAGATGCTTCCCTCCGTAGAGGATCCCATGTAGAAATAGGAATGAGATATTACTCTCCATAGATGATCCAATGTAGAAACAACAACAACAACAAAACCCAATTCCCATATGCAATGGGGTAAGGGGGAGGTAGGGTAGTAGGCTACCACCAACGCCAGGTTGAGAGTAGCATTAGTGGAAGACCTCCGGCAGTCAGAAAATTAAAAATATAGATAAAATGCAAAACATGTATAAATAAATACATAAATACATAGTTGAACAGTATTCATATGCAGTCATAAATATCATTAATATCATATGCGCATTTGAAATGGGAAGTAATCCATGCAAATAAATCCCTGCGAAAAAATCTTTGCATATAGACAGAAACAAGATGGGGATATACCATTTGTAAAGGATCCCATGCAAATAATAGAAATACTTTAATGCACATATTAAGAGTGATAGAACAACAACCAGAAATCAGACATATCAGAGATAAATATAATTAGAATATGAACATACTTACAGATAACATCACACGATATAATAACAGAAAAATATTAAACATATCATATGGGTTAAGGGAACACACATATACTAGTTAATCTATATCGGCTAAGCCTTACGCTTTCCACGAACAGTAATACTAGGTTGTGTATCTTGAATAGAACGTATAAAGTCGAGTTGAGTTGAACATGTGATTTGAACCTACTGGAGAGCAGTACGAAAACATGTGATCACCTTCAAAATATAATAGCAAGGAGTAAGATCATATATTCCAAAATTTAATTAACACAATTATACTATAAAGCATTAAAAGATGCAAAACAGAGTTTCCATATTGTAATTTAGCAAAATGGACTAAAGACATCAAAAATATATGATAGAGGTCTTCGAAAAAAGTCAATGGGTCAAAGTCAAAGTCAAAATAAGGGTCAAAAGTCAAAGTCAAATACAACAATCAACGTCAATGGGTAGTTCAATCAGACTGGATCAACAGCTTGAATTGGTAGTTGCAGAAACAACTCCCACACGCGCAATGACGACGTATAGGACGGTCTCTAGTGGCTGGAATGACACCAAAAATTTCATATTTTCTTATTAAGGTGTGGGGAGTCGCGTACAAAATTTATTTTTTTACGGTGAGCAACGGAGGAGTGGCAGAGCAAAGCTTGAAAATGGTTGGAAGCTACCTCCTCTACATCTCACGAACGACGACAACCCAAGAGACGACGCATGACTCGACAAACTTGAAACGATGTGGGCAACATGTTAGTACCGACGGTGTAAACCATGGTGGCCTAGATGACGGTGAATCAAAGTAAAACCGAGAAATTGGAGGTGGTTAAGAGAAGAGAGGGGCTGAAACACGGTTTTACCCAAAAAAATTGAGAAAGGAAATAACAGTATTTGAATGCCCTAGTTTTAGGGTTAACTACACGCTAAATCCCTACATTTTTAGAATCTGGTAAATCAACACTCAACTTTTTCAAACTTACCATTTAACCCCCAATCTGGGATATGACAAAAAAATTTAAAACATATATTACTTTGTTCATATTAATAAAAAAGTTCATTTAATGATTTCAACCAAAATGGAGATCTTATAAGGTAAAGGCTAGAGGAGGTAGGAGAAAGATTTCTATTGTAACATCGTATATCATAGTCGGTACTGATAGGTGAGAGCCTAATACAATCTTTCGAGTCATATGGTGTGACCTTGTAATTGGAGGTAGATGGTCGATTTCTGTCGCTTTGAGGATTACAGTATGGCATATAGTTATCGGATGTGCCAATTGCCAAACAAAATTGACTTAACCAGAAATCTAAGATCTTGGCATGTCAGACTACACGACCTTTTCGAAGGGTGTTCCCAGCTGTTAAAGCTCAAAAGGTTGCTTTCATAAACATCATTTTGCTGTAACCACCGAGTTAACTGATGTTATCCTGCCAGTGCTATTTGTTTAACGAAAATGCGGTTTGGAATTCCCCATTGGGAGCTGAAAGTGGCCATTTGAACCTTCCCATAATCATATGCTAAAAATACAGGTATTTTTAATTGTTACACAAGTGATAAGAAGCTGGAAATCAATACAATTCCAGATTGCCAGAGACAAAATGTCAACAATTACAATCATAATTCTTTGTGCAATTTGAGAATATTATATATATATATAGAGAGAGAGGGGGGGGGAGAGAAATGGGCAGTTGCTGAGTGGGCAGGTGGTAAATTTAGAATGTGATAAGCAGCAGTGGAGATATTCGAGTGAGCTTATTCAAGCACGGCAGATTCTTTTAAGGCGTGCTGCAATTGAATACGTGCACTTACTTTTCATGTGTAATAAATATCATAATATGATAATGTAATTGAAATTCAGCTGTCATCCTATTGATCCATAAGGCAAGTTGGACTGCTCCAGCCGAAAGTCCAAACCTACCCTTTTGGAGGTTTTCCATCTCTGCCTTGAAAAAGCCAGACCATCGCCTTCAGCTTGACGTTGAGTTTGGATAACCTGATTAGCCAGTAAAAATTTAAATGAAAAAGAAATGTGCTAATTTAATTTCATATATATATATATATATTAGACACGACTGGGAGTCGCTTTCAAGTCATATTTTAATTATTTGTATTAGTGGTCGCCACTTTTGTTTGACTATGGAAAATGACTTTTTAACTATTGAATTCATGAATCTGAAATCACATTTGTTTTGAAGTTCGTATGGGTAGTTTTGGAAGTTCGGGAAGTTTCTGTGTATTCAACTTTCCCAGTTCAGTTGGTTTTGCTCTTGTTGCGTGTGCCTGACTTTGATTTTATGGACCAACTCGGTTTCTCTCGTATTTTAATATATTAGTTGATTTTGATAAAATAAATAGTATATAAATTAATAATAAAATATTTTTATTTGATCATTTTTAATTGCTCATATAATTTAATCAAAGAAAAATAAATGTATTTATTTGTGTTGAAGATATATTATTTTTAATAATTTCTTATTTATTTTTCTAATTTTACGTTTAAATTCTTACTATTTTAAATTATACTATCGCAAAATATTTTAAAAATCATATAGAAATAATTATTTTTGTTAATATTATGTAATCAAACAATATATATATATACATATATATTTCATTATTTTTTATTTTTTATATTTAAATAAGTATTTGTTCTAAATACTCCCAATCACTTAACAATAACGTTCAATCACTCTATTTCAGTTGTTGGTGCTCAAACTTGTGATTTATAGTAATAATTATTCTTTTAACCATTGAGGTAATCTGATTCGTGCGAATTGAAATTTTATATAAATGTAAAATGAGTTCATCATATGTATAACATTAGTTAAAACGTTAAATTATTATAATAATAAATATAATCATATCATAAAAACAAAAGAATAACGTGTTATAAAATTAGATAAAAAAAACCCTTCAAATATATAGAAAAAGAAAGAAATCAAAATAAAATCATATTTGTATAGTTTTGAGTAAAAAAAATTAATAAAAATTTAGAAAAGGAAATATGAAGATATTTAAGTACACTGGAGAAAAATTTAAAGTTTCGAAATAGAATTATTGTTGACCAAATAAGCAAACATTTATTTTAATAAATAAACGTCGGCAAATTACTTGTGATTTTATTGATAGATAAATGAGAAACTGCTGGGCAATAACCAATCACAAAAATGTAAATAGGATCAGAGGGGTTGCGGTCCCTCTGATATTAAAAAAATCATAATTATAGTAAACAAAATAAGGGCCTATAATCATCAAAATCTCAATAACATCCACTAGGGTAAAGAAAACGCAAAAGTGATCAAATAATGTGGATGGGAAAGTTTATTTTTAAAATATCACTCAGTCGATTAATTCCTCATTTAAGGTATTTTCTACAGTGTTTCATGGCTGCATAGGATATCTCGACATTTTCAAGGGAAAATTTTCATATGCAAACCACCCTTTAAAAATCAGTTGAAAATCTCGGCGTCTTTAGGGTGAATTATTCCATAGTTGGAAATCTCGTCGTCTTTAGGATTTTAATGCAGAAAAAAAATTGATGTTTTTACATAAATATCACCTTACCCGTAAACTTTTCTGAAATGATGCTTAATAAGTAATTAATTTATATTAGAGTGATATTTGTGTAAAAACATCAACTTTTTTTCTTTATTAAAATGATTTGTAAAAGTATTTAAAGATTTTAATGCATGAATAATTTTATAAAATATTACGGATAATCATCATCATCTTAAAAAATAATTTTGGAAAAAGGCATGACACATGCACCACATATGATTTTAAAAAATAAATACTAGTTATAAAACTTTTATAAAATTATTTGTATTTTAAATTACTTACCCTCAAAGTTTTCCTATATTATATTATACGTATAGGATTTTGAAAGGGTCAAAAAGATAGCAGAAAGTGTCAAGTGATAATTAGTAGACATAACTGTATTGTGTAATTTCATGCAAAAAACTAAAATTTGTCGAGTTATAAAATAATTTTCAAAAACATATTTAAAGATTTTAATGAATGAAAAACAAATTGACGTTTTTACACAAATATCATTATAACATAAATTAATTATTTGTTAGGCACCTTTTCAGAAAATTTTACGGATTTAGCAAGTAATTAATTTCTGTTAAGGTGATATTTGTGTAAATATGCCAACATTTTTTTCTGCATTAAAATCCTAAAGACGCCGAGATTTCCAACTGATTTTTAAAGGGTGGTTTGCATGGGAAAATTTTCCCTTTAAGACGCTGAGATATCTCATGCAACCATGAAACATTGTAAAAAAACACCCTATATGAGGAATTAATCGACTGAGTGCATCATTTTGAGAAATAAACTTTCTCATCCACATTATCTGATTACTTTTGCTAAAGAAAACGTGAGCATTTAATTATAATCTAAGTTTCTGATATTGTTTTGGAAAATAATAATTTATGTAAAAAAATTGTGGTTGTAATTATCAGTAATATTTGATAATTTTATATATCTGTGAATAAATTGATAAAGTCATTTTTTGTTGTCTACTCGATTTCAAGGCTTCACCTTAATTAATCTAGATAGATCCGCATCACACGCCTAGTTATTAACTCATTATTTGATAGACTATGCTCAAATTACCTTGTTATAATAAATATTCTCTCAAGTTACATTGTGTTGAAGTTATTTTTTTGTGTGTGAAATAGGTTCATTCTTATATATACCTAAAGCTAAAAAGGACATTGTAATCCAATAATTTTGTGAAGAAAAACATTATATAAATTGAGTGGAGTTAGGTATTTTCTATTAAACATAGCAAATTAATCACATTTCACATAATTTTTTATGGTTTAATACTAGAGAAGTTATTGTAATTTAATGAAAGATTACTAGATATATCAATTATTTTCTATTAAATTATATACTTAGTCACTTAATTATCATTATTTTAAAAAAAATCACTACTAACGTTACATTTTGATCATTCGATATTATTAAACTAAAAAAATTGTTGACGTGATCAGTTCTTTTATTTTTCCAATGATGACGTGATATACTATATTAACATCACCGTTAATTTTTAACAATAAATGACTAAAATAAAATCAAAACACAATATTAGTGATGATTTATTCAAAAAAAATTAAATGACCAAAATATTAGTAAAGCAATACTCGAGTGAATAAATACGTAACTTATTCTAGTAATATAAAAGTATGTGATATTAACTCGATTAATTAATTTATTAAAATATCTTAAAAATATGAATCAAGAAAATAAAAATGAAAATAATAATTTTAACCATTAAAAACGCACAAAATTAAGTTCAAAAAGGAAGTTCAACAAAAACTACTAATTCTTTCAGTATGAATTATGGATATCCTCCATTTATCTATTTATTTTATATTAAAATTTACTATTTAATAATTTTGAACATTTAAAGTCGGAGAACAGCTGATGTACAAATATGGGAAGTAGAACTATGGACGTCAATTTGACCTAAATTGGAGGGGTTTTGACCGATCCAATTCAATAGGGTCGGATTTAAAAAAAGTTTAAGTCAAATTAAATCACAAATTTTTAAGGAGGTGAGGTTGAGTGGAAGGTGGAAAAATTTTGACCTGGTCCGATCACGGGATAATAATGTAATATGTATAAAAAAAATTGTAATTAACTCCTTATTTTATATTAGGTTAGGTTGGCTCAAATCCATACTCTGAAAGGTTAGGTCACGTCGAAATCAGGTGGAGAATATATATTTTCAGATCTGATCATGTCAAATTTAAGATATATAATTTTTGACTCAGGTCATATTTAAATGGAAGGTACATATTTTCGGATCATGCCGAATTGATTAGAAATATGATCCTAGCCTGACTCGTTTTCATCCCTAGGTAGAATATATAGAGTTGTTAATAATGTGCTCAGAAATAGGGTTTCTTTTATCTAAGTTTAATAAGTATTGATATAATTAAATTATTATTTTCCTTTTTAAAGTAATTATTTAATTTTTAAAAATGTCATCTTTTTATTTTTTATTTTTTATTTAAACCTAAATAAATATATTCATTTTTTTACATATTCTTAAAACAATTATTATTTATTTATTTTTATTATATGTTTGTTCTGCTTTTATAATATGATTTTGTTTATTATTATAATAGTTTTACATTTTATGTTGTATTCATTACGATACATTTCTTGATAAGAAATAATAATATTTGTATATATTATATTGATTTGTATTTGATTCTTAAATAATGATTTTAAATTATTATAATTAAATATTATATGAAAATAACAAACAAATTATGATACTCATTATTATTTAAATTAAATTGATACGAATTACATACTACGTCCTAATCAAAGAAAAATTGTATAATAACAGAGATGGGAGATATTGGTATATAGGTTAGCTACATGTCTCATTCCTCAGGCAGGAACTGTTAAATAACAACAATGCCCCTCCGGTTCAGCCAGCACCAGCAACAATTGTTGATTATTATATCATCAGTGTGAATATGGCATGAACAGTAGCTAACTTGTGTTTTGAGGAGTTTCCGGTTTTCTTGCAAAATTCGAGGAGGAATAGCGTATGGTTAATCACTTAAGCTACATAGAAAGTTGTTCAAGAAACAGACTTTTACTAGATGCATTAAAGTATAATTTTATATGGGTTTAGAGTGCTAATATTGGTCAAAATTCCCAACTAATAGCTTTGCCTTGACTCAATAAATTCCCAGTTAATCTTCCCAACTTGAACAATGGGCTGCTGCCAATTGTCCGAGAGAATAACAAATTAAAGACGAGAGGAAGTTGAACTCAACCAATGATTTGTTTGACTGATGAATCTGCAAATATTATCGTAAGCCACCACAGGCAAAGTATATGACTCATGGGAAGTGTCACACCCCTAATTTAGGGGCAAAATTTTATTAAATTAAAGTATTAAATTAAAGCTGTAACGAGGAAAAAGTTAAGGACTAAATTGTAAATTTTCAAAGTTTGTGGTTTGGTTTTGGAATCTGTGGGAAGTTCATGGACTTAACCCTAAATTTTCCCAATTTTCTCTAGTAAGTTAAAACTAGGTTAACCTCTCCCAAAATCCCCAAATTGGAAAAAAATTCCAATCCCTAACTCACACGCCGACCATCAACGAATCCTCGCCGTCCGACCACTGTAGAGCGCGTCGCTACCCCCTTCGACCATCAACGAATCCTCGCCGGTTAAAGAACAGTGTGGATTAAAACATAGATTTGAGTGGGAATCAGATTTTTGGTACGGAAATTGTGTTAAAAGCTATAAAGCAGTAAAGTTCGGTATTAAATCAGATAATCGAATCGAGCTAAAATTTTACGAAAATTTAAAGGATGTTAGAAAATGGTTGAAAGTATTATTTTCATATTTTATATTAGAGAAATTTTGCTCAGAACAGTGCAATTTTTCATATTTGTCCGAAATAGTGAAATTTTAGTGACTAAAATGCAATTTTTGAAAATTACATGGCCAATTTCGAAAGTCAAAGTCAAGTTGATTCATCTTTAACCAATGAATATTTTGCTTGAAAAGATGACAACGACAATTTGTAATTTTTAAGTTTCATTAATGACAAAAATGAAATTTCTTAATAATTGAATAAAAAATTCCATTTTAATGGTATTTAGCCATGTGTTAAGGCTAATTAACATTAGAAAATTCAAGACACTTGAGCATTATCAGCTTCTTCTTTCATTTGGCCGTAAGTTCAAGTCCTAACAAGACTACGTTAAGTCTAGCAATCTGAAAGGAAGGATAAAGCTCGTGACTAGGATTATTATATACAAGTTTTGTAGTGAGGCAAAGGTGAGTGCAGTTATTTATTATATTATTTTGATCGAGGACGACTTGCGATAAGTCAACATCACCTTATTTATTTCAAAGATATGAATTATTTTTTTTATTATGAAATTATATCCATAATATTTTTAATAAGTTTAATGAATGATTTTGGGTATGAACTGCCCATGTCATATTTTACGAATGTGAATTAAATATATTTTTGATTATGATATGATTTTTATCAAATGATTACGAAATGAATTAAAAAACCCATTGTATGTTATATGGAGAGTCATAGGTACAATTGGCATGCCATGAGGTGGAGTGATTATCTGTTATGATTCTAATATACTATGGTGTACCGGAGTGTACACTAGTATATATATTCTGATCTAAATGCACTTGGTGTGCATATTGTTATTTCCGATGTGATAGCACTGTGTTTGCTTATCTGTTCTGATTCTGATGATCTGATATTTGTATTACGCACACTCGTCTGACTCACGTACCTTATATTCTCTTAAAATATACTTTGGGCTATAAAACTAAAATACAAAAGTTCTTAAAAGTGTCTGATTACAAAAGAATATGGACTGATTATTCTGTCTGATCTGATTTATTATGATTTTGTGGAAATCATCAGATTATTCTTTTCAAGTTTCTGATAAAGTTCAGCATGTGATATCCGATTTGAAATTTTGAAAGTTTGTTTATTTTATTTTTTTTATAAATTTATATATATATTGATACTTTATTTATTTGTTATCACATTTAGTATTACTGTCTCACTAAGTTATACTTAGCGCGTGATAATTTTCATGTGTAAGGTATGATTGAGATACATACATTTTATGAGGAGCCTTCCAAGCATCATGTGTGGATCATCTATAATACCAGTATCAGTAAGACATCATTAAATTTTCTTTTGACTAGCAGTGTCATGTATATTTATGTTATCAGTCTGCTTTATCAGTTTTGACTAAATGGTTGGTAATAATAAATTGGGATTGTTTAATTTAACTAGATTAGCTTATCAGTATTTTATTATGCCTAAAATTATTTAGTAAATAAAATAGTATGCTTTTAAATGATATGAAAATTCAAGTAGATAAAAATAGTTAATATAAAGTTGAAACTAGGAATGTCTAAAAAAATAACTGTGAATAGTAATCGTTAGTCAGTTTGATGTGACATCTATGATTCGTATTCTTAGATATTTACAGGCTATGGGAATTACAAGAATCACCAATCAAAAAGACCCATGTCGTCGTTGCACGCGCCGCCAAGCGTCGACAATGCGCGTGGGATTCGTCTGCTGGTCCAAGAAGCTTCTGGAACCGGTTCAGTCAAACTGGTCTGAACCGGGTATGTTTAACCCGACCGAGTCAACCCATATTGAGTCAATTCATCTGAGTCAACTCGTCATCTGAGTCAACCCGTTGAATTTGACTGAAAAGTCAAAATTTCTGAAAGGTCATATTTTATATTTTTCAACGTCTTGTGTCTGATTCTGAAGTCCGTTTTACCAAAATCGCAATTAGTAAGCCGTTTTTCAGTGTTTTATCTTCAGACTCAATTTGGTTTTTCGATTAAGTTCAGTTTCTAACGTAAATTCGGTTGTTATGTATCCAAGACATAATGGGACGTGGAATTAAAGTTTGAGGGAGATCGAATGGAGTTTAAATGTTTGATCGATAGAGCACAAAAATCGAGGTAATACATTACTACCTTATGCATGCTTTATGGAACTTGTGTGCATTGGTTAATGCACAGATAAATATGTTTGGTTACATATGTGTAATTAATAAATTTCTAAACTTGATCCGATTGCAAAATAAAATAAATTAAACTGAATAAGTCTCAGACTACTTGGATAAGAGTGAAGGCAGAGGATTAAGCGAATGACTTTGATAAGTTTGGAAACGCTAATGAACTCGTATGTTGTACCGTCCATAAAGGTTTTGATCTACGAATCCATCACATCGATATTTCGTGATTCCGTGGCAACATAAAAATAAAATAAATACTATTGGAATACATGTTCGTCTCCTTAAGATCCATTCAACGATGATCCTGATATTGGTCAATTCATCTAGTGAAGGCAGTGTTAAAAAGTGAATAATAGTGAAATATCACGGTCTGAATGTTTGATAAGTATCGCAGTGTTGGGATTTGTAGTTCAATTGGACTCGAAATCCTGATAATTCAATATATATATATATATAATCTTGAAATCTCAAATAGCTCTGAATAGATATATCTGTCAATTTATCAAAAAAGCTACATAGGTTTGGATTGAAAAGAATTTACTGAAATGCCACCGAGTTGCGAAATATTAAAATATCTCCGATATTCAGATGATTGAAAGACCCCTGAACCTCAAAAGGATTAGAATACCTTGAACTCTAAGATAACCGAAGTAACATCTAGTGTGGAAGTGACCCAAATATCCTAACAACTTGAAATAAGTGAATGTATTTGGATAAATTCTAGAAACTACCATTTTACCCTTATTAGATTAAGTTACTAATAATCAATCATAATTTAAAATGTCTGGAATACTCCTATTTGCCTGAATAATGGGAACACTCGTGTTATAGCTAAATCTTCAATAACTCTGATGTAAAAGATTCTGAATACCTTCATGATTACTCAATTGCCTCCGTAAATATCTGAATAGTGTATGATCTTGATAAACCACTTCCCGAATGAATGATGAATCAGTTAGCTATCAAACCTTTTTTTATAGGGATATTGATTATGAAATCCTGTCAATTTACAAAAGTTTCATGGTTCCCTATCTGATAAATACCAAGTACCTTCGAAGAATAATTGGATCATCTAGTGTGATCTCTATGTGACATGTAATTGTTTTAACTATTTTAAATCTTGATTTTTCGAAATTACGGATTCACTGTTGTTTTAATCTACTAATTTATGATCTATGAACACATGATATGTGTTATATGGTTTCCTGTTTCACTGGAAAATATGATCGTTCATGAATTATGGATCATGAAATATACTGATTTCTACTTGAACTGTTTTATTGAGACATTATATGGGTAGGCTGGAGTATGAAGGTTCAGCTATGATCAAGCTGGTAAATCATTACAGACCTAAGGTGACCCTTGGGTAAGCTCCGAAGCCTCGAGAAACTTTCTTGGGTAGGCTCTCAAGCCCCCAAGACATTCATTTGGTTAAATCATGGGACTGCATATGGTGTACAAGTGGAGGACATTTATATGTCTTATTTTAATGTCGCACTTACGGTATTTTACTAGATCACGATTATGATATTAATGTTTAATGTTAAATCTAATTTCCACTAGATACTGTATGGGTATGATTCTGGAGTATGGAGGTTCAACTCTGATCAAGCTGGTAAATCCTTACGGACCTAAGGAGACCCTTGGGTAGGCCCATAGGCCCCAATTCCCTTAGCGTGGCACTTTTATTGTGTGCTTATGTTAAGTCCTTATGGATGCAGTTTCTGGGGAACTGCATAAATGTGTTCGATTGGAAGGTTCTACTATGGTTTTAAAAATATGTTTTAAATTGTTAATGTTTTAAAAAGATATGTATCTTTTCACTGGTTTTGGTTGGAACACACTAGACATCCTATTCCGATCTCCTAAAAACTTGATACTCTGATTGTTTCCTCTGAACTGAAATTTTCCTATCTTTTACTTGAAGAAATATCAATGAAACTTCAGCTCCTCAAGAAAATCTGTAGACGTCTGAATCAACAAGGAAAATTTATTCTTTTCCATTTATTTGTATGTCGTTCAACATCACATGATAGTTATGTATTAATGAGCTTCCCAAAACTCACTCTTTTACTTTTTATTTCAGGTTAAAAGAATCAATCAAGTGCAACTATCAACTTCAGTATTGAGAGTTTCATTCGGTGTTGCTTGCAGAGTACGATATAATATGTAATTAGGGTGCATGTAAATCACATTTGACTTATTTTATACTGAGTTTAGAATTTGTATGTATTTATAAATTATTTTATAATTTTACATATTTTAATAAAAAAATAATTTTTATTAAATTTTTATTGTGAGTCATTTCAGTACTCTAATGTGATACATTAAATCAGGTCACCCGCATAACTGTGGGGGTGTTACAGGAAGTGCGAAAACTATGTTTCGAGCACGTCAACGTCATGACAGCTAAGTCCCAGCCCCTTCGGCAACATATTCGTGAATAAGGCTGACGCCTTTCTGGTCTTTGTTGGACGCTGAACCTCATCAAACCCAATCCTCTGTATCCAACACTATCACGCCTCGTTTGACTTTTGTCTTTTAGCCGAAGCTCTATTCCTTAGTTTATTGACAATGCTATAATTATTTAAATTCAAATTAATTTAAAGATATTTTCCGAAAGAAGAATTAATTTATAATATAAAGCCAAAAATTATACTTTATTTACTTTTAAATGGGATCATAGTCAATTTTTCCTCGTTGGATATAAGATTTTATTATCCACTTATCAGGTCCTCGTTGCTTCCTTACGCTTTCAGCTTTCCTTTTCCTGTCTCAGCTATTTTGCCATTTTCCGCCTATACACGTGGGCCATCCATGTTGTTCACCCCCATGAAATTTGAGCCGTCCATTAAATGCTTATATCCTCTATATATACCCTGCGATCCATGCCTGCAACACCCACTTCTTCAAACACTTCCTTCTGTTCCCAGCAAAAAGAAGAAAAAAAATTGTCCCGTATTCTCTTCTTGTTCTTCTTCACCATTTTTATCTTGCGAGCTTTCAAGCATATCAATGGCTTGCCTAAATAGTATTTGCAAAGAGGTTCGTGATTTTATATTTCTGTTATTATTATTATTACTATTATTTAAGAAAAATTCACGTTAATACAGAAGCAGACGAGCTTTAATTAACATTAAGCCATTTCACAAGAGAGCTCGAGCTTCTGCTCTGATAATATCATAGCATGAAATGAATAGTCTACTACATGTACAGTACCTCACTCTGAATTATTAACTGTTAAATGTAATATTTTCACGAGATTTGGAGTTATTTTCCCTAAAATTGGTTTGATTTTTATAATAATGTCCTTAAAATTTGAAATAGAGTTAATTAAGCTGAAAGTGTGTATGATATGCTCAGGTAAGTGATGAAAAACGGAACACAAAGGAGGAAGAGGTTTACACCTTAGACGGAGCTGTGGACCGACATGGTAAACCTGCGATTCGAAGCAAAACTGGAACTTGGGTTGCTGGAATCCTACTACTTGGTATATATACATATCTCCATACTATTTTTTTTTCTTTTGAAATTTCACAGTTCTAATTAAATCACTTAATTACACTGTTTTCACTTATCAACGTAGATTCTTTGGTTTGCATTGATAAATTTGTACGTACACGTAAACTAGTAGTATAGCTGATAACTATAAGGTTAACATATACTACTGGTCCCTATACTTTAACATAGTTCGAGATTTGGTCATATGCTTAAAAAGCTAAAAAAATTCTTATTTTTTTCGATTTACAAATTATGATTCAAACATTTACATTTTTAAGTTGAAATTTTTTATAAGATATAAATGATATTAATAATTGAACTAGGATTTTTAAATGTAAAAGCTGAGAGAATTTTAAATTAATATTAATTAAATATGGGGACTTCTGTATATTTTCACCTAAGAATAATAATTAATTGAAATTATTTTCCACTATATTTTCTTAAAAAGGTAAATTATTGTATAAATTAATTAAGCTAAACTCGAACTTAGTTTTCTTATGTTAAAATGTTTTTGTTTTGTATAGTGAACAAAGTAGAATTGGACACGGAATTTGCACTTGTTTTTTGTGTGTTGTTCCCACCTTTTCTGAGCAAAAATTAATTAATGTTGACCTGTGTTTTAGATTCTTTTTTCCAATTTCCCACATAGGTTACTTTGTTTCTGCAAGTTTATCCAAGATTCTTTTTTTAAAAAAAACATGCATGATTCCATCAATTAATTCAAACTACATAATATTTAATCAGTTAACCAAGGGCTGGCAACACTGGCATTCTTTGGAGTGGGGGTCAACCTGGTGTTATTCTTAACCAGGGTGCTAGGCCAGGACAACGCAGATGCTGCAAACAACGTCAGCAAATGGACCGGAACCGTCTACATTTTCTCTTTGCTCGGAGCCTTTCTCAGCGACTCTTACTGGGGAAGGTACAAAACTTGTGCCATTTTCCAAGCCATCTTCGTTGTTGTAAGTTACAATTACAAACAAGATCATCTTCTTTCTCATGAAAACTTTGTCAATTGATACTAATGCAAGTTTGTCTATGATACAGGGTTTGGTGTTGTTATCGGTTTCATCCTCTGCATTGCTACTGAAGCCCAGTGGGTGCGGTGATGAGGAAACTCCATGTGGATCTCACTCCACTTTCCACATCATTTTCTTCTACCTTGCTATATACCTCGTGGCTCTCGGGAATGGTGGTTACCAGCCTACCATTGCCACCTTTGGAGCCGATCAGTTCGACGAGGAAGACCCTAAAGAAGGTCACTCGAAGATCGCCTTCTTTAGTTTCTTCTATTTGGCTTTGAACCTCGGCTCACTCTTTTCCAACACCATATTGGGCTACTTCGAGGATCAAGGCATGTGGACACTCGGATTCTGGGCATCCGCCGGTTCTGCGTTTTTGGCATTGGTCTTGTTTCTGATCGGGACGCCCAGGTACAGACATTTCAAGCCCAAGGGAAACCCTCTCTCAAGGTTTTACCAAGTTTTGGTTGCTGCAATGAGGAAATGGAAGGTTCAGACGACTCTCGGGGAAGATCATTTGTTTGAAATGGACAAGAATGAAGCCGCCATTAAAGGTGACAGAAGGATACTCCACACAGAAGGTTTCGGGTTTTTGGATAGAGCAGCAATCATGACACCCAAGGATTATGCGAACGAAGAGAAAAACGTCGAGGGTCGAAATCCATGGCGTCTCTGCACAATAACACAAGTTGAGGAAGTAAAGTGCATACTTAGACTACTCCCCATTTGGCTTTGCACCATCCTTTACTCTGTGGTCTTCACTCAAATGGCGTCGCTCTTTGTCGAACAAGGAGACGCCATGAAAACCAAGATTTCAAACTTCGACATCCCGGCAGCCAGCATGTCTAGCTTCGACATACTCAGCGTGGCGACATTCATATTCATTTACAGGCGAATTCTCGACCCCATCGTTGCGAGAATAAAGACGGACCCGAAGGGACTCACCGAGCTTCAAAGAATGGGGATCGGGCTCGTTATAGCTATATTAGCAATGGTTGCATCCGGAGTCTTGGAGGTTTTCCGATTAAAGTACGTAAACAAAGATTGCCCGAACTGCGACCACGCCAGCTCTTTGAGCATATTCTGGCAAATCCCTCAGTACATGCTTATAGGAGCCTCGGAGGTGTTCATGTACGTCGGCCAGTTAGAGTTCTTCAACGCGCAGGCACCGGTTGGTTTGAAGAGCTTCGGCAGTGCACTGTGTATGACATCGATATCACTGGGAAATTACGTAAGTAGTTTGCTTGTGACAATGGTGATGAAAATATCAACAAAAGATAACATGCCTGGATGGATCCCTGGAAACCTCAACAAAGGTCACTTGGACCTCTTCTTTTTCCTCTTAGCCGCTTTGACGACCGCCGATCTCGTGATCTACATAATCTGTGCCAAATGGTATAAGTACATGAAGTTCGATGGACGGAGTAGTGGGGAATATGATAGTAACAAGAAGAATTTTCAGGCATCCGAAGCAGAGCTTAGAGTTTAAGATTTTATACAGTAATTAAATAAATAAGCTCAAGTGGGTTCTGCGATGAAACTAGGAGGAGATATTGATGCCATCTGATTGGGACGGCATTTTTCTTTTGTCCTTGTCGAGCTAAGCGTTTAAGTGTTGAATCTTACAAATTTAGTAAAGTTCATTAATTTGATCAACTTCATTATCTCTGACAGCCACTGCCCGGTACATTTTATTTACTGTATTCATATTGTAATTTTAAGGAGTATTTATATAAAATATATATTGATCAATAAATACAGCTTTCCTGCAATTTATAAATCAAAATTATGGCTTAAGCAAGATATGAATTTCCATTATTCATATAAAATAATAACTATAAAATCACTGTAAATTTATTAAAGTAAATTAAAAATTTGACAAATACGGAATAATGAGACTGAAGGATATTTTGCCCCCAATACCGTGACATTGAGGGTAATATTAGAAGAAACACTGGAGTTGAGTTTTTTTCATTAGACTCTCGGGGGCTGTTTGGGTGGGGGGGAATGATTACAGGAGGGAAAAGTTTTTTTAGATTTTAATATCCATGTTTGGATTCCAACGATTTTAGCAGTTTTGCTATCCAAACCTGGTACATATTCTATTTATTTATTATTATCACTTTTTAAATAAAGAAATAAGTCAAAAATTAAAACAAAAAGTACAGGAAAACAATAGGCAATTTATTTATATAAAATTTATGAATTTAAATCTAATAAAAATATATAAATTGAAAATAATATAATAATATATTTTCTATGAATTTTTATATAAATATTTTCAATTAAATATTCATAATTCAACTTGTTAAAAACATATCAATGACAATTTGATAAAATATATATTTCAATAATCTTTTATTCTTTTAACTTAACACTATAATTTTAAATTTCTATCAAATAAATCAAACACAAAAATGTAACATCTCCATTAATGTGTCAGATAATATTATATTCTGATAATCTTATTTTCGAAAATAATGTTATATTTCATCAGCCAAACGTTTTCGTTTATTGAAAAAAAAAATTAACCAAAAAAAAAACTCCCCACACACTTGTGGGCTTCTCAAAGCCGACCCTAATAGATAATGCCGAAAGCTTTGTCTACTATATCAGTTCTTGCCAAAGTTGGCCTGCTCTTGCCAAAAGCCCTATTGATAACTTTTTATATAGTTTTCTAATTAACATCTTTTACTTTTATATGATTTTATATATATGGATTTTCAATATTATATCAGTTAATTAATATAACCAAAAATATTATATAACAGTCTAGATAAATTAAATTTGAGTTGAAAACAATTCAAATATTAATGGTTCAGAAAGTATGTCTTGAAAGAGCAGAATTTTATCTCTTCTGTTAGTAAGCCTCATTACAGTTGAACCGGGAAGAAGTTGTTGAATATGAGAGGAGTTAACGCATCTCTCTTTATTGGTGGAATTGATTGGAGGAGAGTCAACGGTAGATGAATTTATGAGGAAACTAAGGAGAGAAAGGCAAAGGTTCAGTGACAACGTGTCATTTGGTTTCCTTTACATGTAGCCTGGATGGCAATTCTTGATAGACTTTCTACTAGGGACAAGTTAATCAGAATGAGGATGATTTTGGATGGTTCTTGACGTTGGGATGGAGTCTGTCCTTGTGTTTGGATTTGATTTTGCAGCTTTGTCAACTACCTTATAGGGTGGTGGGTTGGAATAATTTTCTAGAATGGGTGATTGCGTGGATCAGTTTTCTTCATTTTATTTGAGAGGAGTAGAATCATAGACACTTCAAAGGGGTTTAACGTACCCCTTAGGCTTTGTGTGAGAACATTGGAGATGTTTGCACTAAATTCCATAGTTGTTGCATCAATAGGTTAGACAATGTGAATTTACAGTTTTACATTGTCTAGGGATCTTTTGTCTCTTTCTTTTTCAGTTTTCTTTGAAATTTGTTTTGATGTTGTTTAGCTTAGGTGGTGTACTTTTAGGTTGTTATTTTGGTGCTCTGTTTGATTGTTTGAGGTTTTTTTTTTGTGGTTTGTTAGCTGAGAAAGTCTTGTTGATGGGTTGACGTTGTTGCAGTTTGTTGCAATATTCTTTTTGGATAATTTGAAATGAAACTACTATTTATCCAAAAAATTCAAATATTAAAATTTTAAATAAATATGGGTTGAAAAAAAAACCAAATTGGGGAGAGTCTAAGGAAAGACAACATAATTTAAGGTTGAGAAAATATGTTAAAAATATTATAAAAATCATAATATTTTCGATTGGACGTAACTTAAAATATTAATTTTTTCTTAATATTTATCGACTGAAAATATTTTTAATTGAAAATGTTATAATTTCTATAATATTTTTGATCGTTTCTATTTTCTATCGTTAAATTAGGTTACGGTAGGGGGCAAAGTACCGAGAATTGGATTGAAGCAAGGGGGGAAAACCCGCCTATTGCCATCTCCGTATAAAGCAGTTCCACTGTCGATTTAGGGTTTGGAAAAGTGAATTTATTCGCTTCAATAGAGACCTTAACAGTAAAGATTTGGGTCCCCAAACTAACCCTTTGGCGGGAACTGGGGAAAGGAAGATAAAAAGAAGCCTAAAAAAAGGGGGAAAAAATAAAAACCCTAAATCTAAAACCAGCAAATAGCAATTCCAAAATTGAGAGATGGGGAAAGACGAAGAGGAGATGCGTGGCGAGATCGAGGAGAGGCTGATCAACGAAGAGTACAAAATTTGGAAAAAGAACACTCCTTTCCTCTACGATCTCGTCATTACCCACGCCCTCGAGTGGCCTTCTCTCACCGTCGAATGGCTCCCCGACCGCGACGAGCCTCCCGGCAAGGATTATTCCGTTCAGAAGATGATCCTGGGAACTCACACCTCCGAGAACGAGCCCAATTACCTCATGCTAGCTCAGGTCCAGCTTCCCCTCCAGGATTCGGAGAACGATGCTCGTCAATACGACCACGACCGGTCTGATCTAGGCGGTTTCGGATGCTCCAGCGGCAAGGTCCAGATTATTCAGCAGATTAATCACGAAGGGGAAGTCAATAGGGCTCGTTATATGCCGCAGAATCCTTTCATTATAGCCACTAAGACGGTCAGCGCTGAGGTTTTCGTATTTGATTACAGTAAGCATCCTTCGAAACCGCCTTTGGATGGTGACTGCAGTCCCGATTTGAGGCTTAGGGGTCACAGCACTGAGGGGTATGGGCTGTCGTGGAGTAAGTTCAAGCAAGGCCATTTGCTTAGTGGCTCGGATGATGCTCAGATTTGTCTATGGGATATCAATGCCAGTCCCAAGAACAAGGCTCTCGATGCTATGCAGATCTTCAAGGTCCACGAGGGTGTTGTCGAAGACGTTGCTTGGCATCTCAGGCACGAGTACTTGTTTGGTTCCGTTGGGGATGACCAATACCTACTTATCTGGGACCTGCGAACCCCGTCAGTCACCAAGCCCATCCAGTCCGTAGTTGCTCATCAGAGTGAGGTGCTTATCAATCGATTTTCTCATTTGTTTCATCCTATGTATTAATTTGTGTGTTATGACAAAAAATATCAAGATTTTCTGATAAACGATTGTGAACTCGCCCATTTCATTTATTTCTATCTTAGTTAGGCTGAATATTACTTGGGATTTAGGAAAGGAACTCACTCAATGAAGAGATGGAAAGTGACCAAAACAACATATGGATTCGACTAAAATAGTCTTCTCTTTTTTCATTTATACGTCCTAGTTTACTACCATTTTGCCGTGCCTTCAATTTCTGTGCTGAATCTTTAGGCATAATACTCTGATGAATAGAGTAGAATTTTAGTTCATGTATGCTTTGATTGGAAATTCTAGTAAGTCAGCAATTTCAATACTAAATTGCAAGTTTGGCGCTCTCTGTTGTTTGATGTTGTATTTTCATGTTATCAGGTTAATTGCTTAGCTTTCAATCCCTTTAATGAGTGGGTTGTGGCAACTGGCTCTACTGATAAAACAGTTAAGTTATTTGATCTTCGCAAGATCAGTACTGCACTCCACACCTTTGATAGCCACAAGTAAGAAGTTCTTCTTTAGGCATACTCTGATTACTTTTGTGGATTCATGAAATATTCCCATTTTTCTTTTTGGATACATAATGCAATTATTATCGTGTTTAAAACTAGATGTCCAAATGTTGAAGCAAGTATCCTTGAATGTCAGCTACTTTATATATAGCTATAAAGCTAGTCTGAGTGGTGAATATATGGATCAATTGTCTTTAATGAGGTTATTATTTGTGGAACTCTTGAAGATGTTTTAAATAACTAGTCATGAAGTTAAACTTTGTAATGATGTGCAACAGGGAAGAAGTTTTCCAAGTAGGGTGGAATCCTAAGAATGAAACAATCTTAGCATCCTGTTGTCTTGGTAGAAGGCTCATGGTTTGGGATCTTAGCAGGTGAGTAACTCATTGCCAAATGATGTTTGGTTTTCCAAGTCTGTTAATCTTTTCTAAGTTTCTAAGAAAAGAGAGATTAAAAGGAAGGGATTTGTATAACATTACATTGATGTCAACTTTTGCTCAAAAAGATCGATTGGATCACGTAGCCTAGTCTTCTTTTGATGCAATTACATTGCAAGATCTCGTTCGCATTGATAATATGTTGCCGTTTGAATCTTATGCAGGATTGATGAAGAACAAACACCAGAGGATGCCGAAGATGGTCCACCTGAGTTGCTCTTCATTCATGGGGGTCACACGAGTAAAATATCAGATTTTTCATGGAATCCGTGTGAAGATTGGGTTATTGCTAGTGTAGCTGAAGATAACATCCTTCAAATATGGCAGATGGCAGAGAATATTTACCACGATGAGGATGATGTACCGGGAGATGAATCTGCCAAAGGTTCTTAAATGTATTTTCTCCCCAGCTAGAGGGGGAGAACCAACCGGGATAGCCTGGGAGGTTGACAAGTATAGGAGTAAATTTAGCTGGTTTTCATATGTTTTACAGTCCTGTTCTCAACTCTTTCTTAACTCCGAGTGAATTGATGTTTGATCTCATGTGTTACTGATATTTTATACGTCTTGCATTTTACTATTTAATATCATCATTATTTCGCTAATCCCTTGGGACCACTGCTAGAGAATGTTCGTACACCAAGTCTTTAACTACAGTACCAAATGTTCAAACTAATGCACTCAGTAGCACGGCTTACACAAAGACACTTGGGTTCTATTGGTTGTTCTGCCTACTGCAGCAAATATTTGCTAATGCAAATACAATTCCACAAAAAAATATAGGCTGTTTGGTTTTAAAAAGTATAGGTTATTTTTATTTTCATTGAAAATAAAAAATGTTGAAATTAGCTGATGTATGATGATACTAGGTAGCATAGATATTATTATGGGAGAAGTGGATTGTTGAAATGATAATTTAAGATATAAATTCTTTTCATAGATTTGACTCTTTAAAAGAGGTCTATGGGATCATATTGGATGTTGTTACCTATTTTGACTCTTGTCTTGGGAATTACAATAAGTGTACTAGTAATTGTATGGTTAAAAAGTGAAATATATGAATGAATACAACAACGTATTGAGCCTGAATATGAAAGTGTGTTTGCTTGTAAAATTGGAAAATGATTTTTGAAAAATGAAAACATAAAAAAGTTTTCAATATTTTCATTAAAATTGTTTTGGAAATTCAAAAAAAAAAGAGTAAACATTATATTTAGATTTTTAACTTAACTTACACATGTTTAAATCATTCTAACAATTATTTTTTTTGATTTAATTGTATTTGAAACCCTCAAACTTTTGTAAAAAAATAATATGATCCCTAAAAAAATTCATTCAATGTAATCCTTAAATTAATTTTTAATAATTTAATTTGTAGTATTTTTATATTTAATTTATCGAATGTCTTAATAATTGTGTATATTTTATATTTTTAATTTAAATAAATTTTATTTTTTTAAAATTAGTAAGTCATCAAACTTTCTAAAATAATCAATTAAGTCACTATACCACATCATCTTCCATCGAGTATTGTCAAAACTGTATCGTGAATTGTCACATCAATATTGTAGATTGTCATGTAAGTTTGTGAATTGTTATGTAAGCGTCATGACAATCAACGTTTGATTATGTTGTTCAAAGCCTTAGATTGTTTTTTTCTAAGTTTAACGATCATATTAGGTGCAAAAAAAAGTTTAGGGACTACACTAATTATTATCTCAAAAGTTTGAGGGTCTTAGTTACCAATAAACATATTTTTTATGTTAATGACACTTTTGTGTGCTATTACTTATAACAATATTTTTGTGTATTTTTAAAATTTAATTAATGTCTAATATGCATTAAAATTATTGTCTTATAAGTTAAAATAAATTTTATGTCACGGAATTTATAATCAATTTTATTGTTTTATATTTGTAAAACTCATATGTTAAATTTATATAATGATTTTTAATAATTATAATCTAATTTAATTATTTAATAATTATTCCTTTTATTTCTATTTTAAAAAATAAATACCAAATATAATTTTAGTATTTTAGCTTTGAATTCAAGTTTTAATTTATATTAATCAAACATGTTTTTTAATTTTCAAAAATTGAAAATGAAAATTATTTTTTAAAAACAAAAATAAGAAATAAAAATAGAAAATAGAAAATGTTTTCTAGAACCAAACAGACTTTAAGTTTTTTTTTTCTTTCAAAAGAGACATTCAATTCATTTTTTTAAATTAATTGATTAATTACAAAAGAATTTTTTTATTTTAAGTACAACTAAAAATCCAACCAAAAATAAATTAACAAAAAACATAACTATAAGTCGAGGATATGCAGTTATAAAAAAAACAAAAAAGACTTGGAAGATTGAAGAAGAGAGATGAAAGCTTGTTTAATTAAGTAGCTAGTGACAGCGTGAGAGAGAAGGCAGCTACTACATAATTCCAAAGAGCATAAACACCGAAAACTCGCCCTCTCCTGTTCCCAACATCTGGCTACAATAAACTCTATCTTTAACCATTTGCTAAATCGCAACACTCATGTATGTATGTATGTATGTATGTATGTATGTATGTATGTATGTATGTATGTATGTATGTATGTATGTATGTATGTATGTATGTATGTATGTATGTATGTATGTATGTATGTATGTATGTATGTATGTATGTATGTATGTATGTATGTATGTATGTATGTATGTATGTATGTATGTATGTATGTATGTATGTATGTATGTATGTATGTATGTATGTATGTATGTATGTATGTATGTATGTATGTATGTATGTATGTATGTATGTATGTATGTGTATGTATGTATGTATGTATGTATGTATGTATGTATGTATGTATGTATGTATGTATGTATGTATGTATGTATGTATGTATGTATGTATGTATGTATGTATGTATGTATGTATGTATGTATGTATGTATGTATGTATGTATGTATGTATGTATGTATGTATGTATGTATGTATGTATGTATGTATGTATGTATGTATGTATGTATGTATGTATGTATGTATGTATGTATGTATGTATGTATGTATGTATGTATGTATGTATGAATTTGTACCTATGTTCATTGCTGGGGGAATGGCATACTGCAGGAGAAGAGTGAAGTGTCCGACTCCACCATGCCTAAATACTTTGCTGCTTTTACAACAGGCAGCCGCAGGCATCAAAATATTCCTTATCACAATGATCCCTGCAATGAGGGATGCTTTCACTCCCGACCCTGGAGAAATGGAATTAAAGTAGCTTGGTTTAGGTTAAGGTTATGTTAGATCGTTACGTAGATTCCATCATGATCGTATCAGCAACACTGCAGCCCATCAGATCAGGGAATAAAACATAGAATACCAGCCTTCTTATTTTCAATAGTTTCCGTTCCTACGAGGGAAACCCAAAACCTATTAGTTTAATCTATCCACTTCGGAATGATGCAAGCAGGAAGGATGTTATGAGGTTGTAATCAAGTCCCCCCCCCCCCTAAAATAATAAATTAAGGTCATATTATACTTTTATATAGTGATTAATTTAAGATTATGTTATTGTCAGAGTATTATTGACCTTATACGCCTACAAATCAAGTAGGGTTAATTTTAATATATCTTATAAAAAGTTGTAGTTTCTTGCATTTTATAATGGGTTTGAGAGATATTTGCTTATTTATTGAAAAAAATAAATTTCAGTTGCGTCTGTCACAATACCATGTATAAATTTCTGGTGTTTGGCAGCTCTTTCACTAATTATATACCACAAAGCAGGCAAGGCGACTTGGTTATGCGAAGAATAAGATTATCATGTAAACAACTATAGACTTATTGTTCACATCAGAAATAACATAACAAGAATATAAATGAACTTCATCATCTCTTCTCATGTAATTATAAACCAAATACTATGTGATACAAAAACATTCCGAATTATAAGAATACAGTAATGTGCGGCAGACTGTGACCATATATAACCTGCACCGAACAAAATTATGTTAGTTGCAAAAACAGCGCTTGATAAAAGAATATAATTGTAGAACTGCATAGTTTGCACATAAAAACGTCACCTCAAATGAATATGCTAATTTATCACTGGTAGAGCTAAGAGCCTGCCTAGGCAGCAACCTGCATATGCATAGTGTACCGATCGTGATGGAACACGCAAAGGGAAGATATATGGTAAACCGATGATCAAACGATACTTTGGTGCTTTAAGAGTGTATCATGCAAAATCTAGTTAATGGCTTGAGATTAATGTAGTTAGGATGACTCAAATACTTATCTGCTTTCTTACTTTAGCTTTCGATCATAGAAAGGGTAAACCATGACTCCTTTACCTTTTCAGCTTCTGGGGTGAAGATGACTTTAACTGCCTCAAACACCTCTCCAACGGGCTTTGCAGCATCAATCTAAACGTCAAAGCAACAACTCTTAAGTTATGCAACTATGCCAATCATCCACTACATAACCAAATGCTTCTGAAAGATTATTACCTCTCGGACTTTCCCCTTGGCCTTATAGTACTCGATAACAGGAAGGCTGGACTCGAGAAACACCTTGAATCGTTTTCTTATTGTTTCAATGTTATCATCTTCTCTTCCCTTCATTATGGAGATATGGACAAATAGTTTAAACAACAGAAAATGGAACAAGAGAAAAAGGAAACAAAGAAATCTAATGTAAATAATATGGATAAACCTATATAGATAGAGAGACTGAAACAGAGAGAGAATTGATTAACCTGGTTCCTACTCAGAAGACGCTTCTCCATCTCTTCTTCAGGGCAATTGAAAACCAGTACAAATTCAGGCTCGATTTTTGTCTGCAGAACCACCAAATTTTAGCCATGTTAAATACCTAACTGAATACTGAAAAGACAAGGTAAAGAGGGCCATCAGATTCGAGAATGATAGACTTACAACAGCTTCAAATGCTGCACGGTTTTCCTCATTACGAGGAAAACCATCAATAAGGAACTTGTCATTACCACTTTCCAGCATTGCTTTTTGGAGAAGCTTAATTGTGACCTCAGAAGGAACAATCTTTCCCTCTTTGATCATGTTCTGAATCATGGTTCTGTAGATCAGAAGAGAACATTCTTTAGATCGTTCAGAAAAAGGTGGCATGGAAAATGGTTCAAATGAAGAGCTAATACTCGGCATGCAAAAAGGTTCAAATGCAAACAACTGATCGAGAATAAAATGCAGACAACTAGATTAGCACATGAGCATCAGCTCTACTTCTACCTCTAAACATAAATATGCAACAAAGGCAGCTCAGATTCAGGAATTGAAAGAGAAATGTCAATATTAGAAAATCAAACAGATCTGAAAACATTTGTCTAATTTCAAGAGCTTAGGGTAAAAATAGAAATTATGTTAAATGAAAACATCCCATTTAGAATTTGAACAGATCTCTACAGGAACAGCCTACACCAAGCAATAACAGAGATATTCAATCGTTAGAAACAAGATTTTTTCTTCTCGAGTTAATATATCTAAGTTTTATATTCTATTTCTAAATGGATGCTGATTCCAGATTTCAACCATGTGTAAAGACAAAATATGAATAAAATCTCTAGAATTAGCTAGAAAACAATGCATGTCTAATCTTTTCAGATTTCAGACACAGATATCATACCCATTTTCAGAACCAGACTTAATTTCTGCTCGGAGGAGATCTCCAGCACTGAGATGGGTGTAATGGAAGTGTTCCACTATATTTGCACATTGGGTACCTTTTCCACTGCCAGGGCCACCTGATCAATAAACATGACGGGAAAAACCCTCAATAGCAGTAAGCATTTACAAACAAGATGAAAATGTAAATGTAAAACTACCAACAGACAAAATACATGGGAAGAAGTCGCTTACCCAAAACAAAAACAACTTTAGGCTTCTTTTCGGCCAATCTAGCAGTGATATCCTGAATATATATGCAATAATAAGCCGAGTTGGATAGAAAAAAACTGCAAATGCATGATAAAGGATGTTCGAATAAGATAATAAAATTTTAACGTCCCTCATTACCTTGTCTGCAACATCAACTGTTCCCATGATTGAAAAGCTAGCTTAGGTCTGGAGACCTTTTAAACCTGCATAAATAAAAAACGAAAACAAAAGGTATAAGAAATTAAGAAAGGCAAGACAAGAGATCTGAATAAAGAAAAACACGAGGGCATGGAAGAAGGGATCTGCTGTATAGAAAGTTGATGCCAGGTGGAGGAACATAAAACATGCACAATTGTACATTGGAATCAGATTCGAATTCGAAATTCCACGTACAGAATGAGACGACGAAATGAAAAACTTTGTAAAGAACTGGATTATACTTTTTGATCATTGAAGACGGAAAACAAAGAGTAGAAGAAACAGATCAGACCAGATCCAATCATAAGAGAAGATTAAAATGCAAGAAAAGTAAGAAATTTACCTGAATTGTTATTATTTTTATAAAAAAAAATGAGAAGGAAGGGAAGGAGGGAACGGAGGTGTGGAGCAAATTAAATATGGAGGTTTGCCTCTGCTCTGCGTTTTGCCTTGGGACGACCATTCAAAAGGCTTTTAAATACTTTTGAATGAGCCTGCGGGTCTAGAATTCTATTTCTTTTTTTCTATTAACGGTCTAGTATTCTAGATCTAGGAAATTCGGGTATAAGTAAACCCCATTTAATCAATGCCGTATTTATTGCTGTCACCTTCAATCAAATAATTATATTTAAAAAAAGAAAACTGAAAGAGTAAGTAAAATATTATCATATTGATTTGTAACACTAAGTCGATTAATATTTATATATGATATTGATAAAATAAACTATAATTATATATAAATTACCCAATTCGTTCATAAATGTATGATAATGTGCATGACATGGATTTTTTATTCGATGTTTACACTTAATCAGATTTTTGAATTATTAAAAATAAAATCATTTTAAATTTTGAGGCGAGAGCAAAAATATCAAATTTATATTCACTTGTATTTTCTCTTACAAAATAATGTAAAATAATAAGTCTGTTTCTCCTACCACAAAAGAGAAACTATGCTCGCATCAAGGAAATATAAAATAAAAATGGAAGCGTTGATTTTCCGCTGAAATAGTGAAAATACCATATGGTGTTTTAAAAATTATATAATTTTATTTTCCAAATCTTGGAATAAGCTTTATTAAATGGGAATATTCATTACGAAATGCCATTTCCCCTTTCCTTTACACCAAAGCAAAGAAATTAAATGGAATTATCTCTGCTTTCACTTTCAATTATATATAAAAATCTTATTTTCGAAATTATCAAAAAGGAAGTAATATTAACTTAAATTGATGGAAAGCAACGCCACGGCAGTTGTCTCTATAGAAGTAATTCACTCATAGCAGCGACGAAGTTGAGAAATTAGAGGCCGAGATTGACTTAGAAGATTTTTAAAAGATCAAAATTTTACTGTAGTTTATCATTATATAACTTTTATAATTATTAAAGACATTAAAATCATATCCGGAGTTAATATCATCGAGTCCATGATACAGAATCGATCTCGTCCCTTGCAGCCTTGTATAGTTCAAGCCTTTTAGCACACTGTTGTCTCCTCTCCATCAACGTTGGATCCTCATCTAACATCTGTGACAGCTGCTTCCCCTGAAACACAAGCACATGCAAACACTCATTAACCATGTCCCACCCTTGTTTAAGGGAAAGATTAATCACTACACATAAAGAGTGCTCGTGAGTCGTCACACATTACCTCTTTCTTCCCTAGCTGCGTGTAAAACCGGCTTAGCAGTGACTGTTTTGCCTCCCTAACTTGGCAGTAAACCACGGCCTTCGGGATTGTGCTCTTAAGTGTATCTGACACCATACCGATATATGAGGAAACATTTGACCCTATCCTCCGAAAATGGCCCTCACCATACCGGTCCACAGCTGCAGTAGCTTGAGGGTTCCCTCCAGGATTTCCTCCTTTATTTTCTACTTCTTGGGGAAGCTTCCGGAAGAACTCTACTGTTAAATACGATGATTCCATATCTACCAACCGAACAACTGTCTTCTTACCTTCATCTCGAAACCTCTCCAAGGCCTCATTAGCAGCTGCTGCTATATCAGCTTGCAGGGTGGGAAAGCGTTTCAATTCCTATTAATAGAAAACATCAATAGGCTTTCATCACTAGGCAAACTTAAACTGCATTAGATCGATTTTCTCAAATTTTAACCTGTGTTTCTGCCATTGATTTCCTCACAAGTTCCTTCAAGACGAAGTGAACCTACATAGAGTGAAGTACATCAGCTAAAAGTAATGTCACAAAATTAGAAAAATGCTTTACCTACTTGAAGAAATCAGAATAAATCTAGAACTATTAAAGTAATAAATAAAGGATGATACTTACAGCATCCACGGAAGCTTCAGCTGGTCCCCTGAAGTAATTTAAAGCCCCTTCAATAAGCCTGCGGTAACCTTGCTCGGGTGCTATCAAGTGCGGTTGATAACCATCTGCCTCGGACACTACTCTCTTTACATTTTGCAAAGAAAGATGGCGATCAAAGGGAAGCTTCCTCAAAGCAGCAGGTAGCTGGTTGTCAAAGACTCCATAAATCCGATCACCTCCAGGTCGCCTAATATATCAACGTGCAAAGGAGTTATTACACCATGTAATTATCACTGTTATAGCTCGAGGTGAAAATGGAAATTACAGATAACCCTAAAATTGGAAGCACAGAACTCAATTCACTAAAATCACATGATCCAATTTGGTTCAATTACATTAATCATGCGTTTATTACGCTTATTCCGAAGAAGATACAGTCGGTTAATGTGGAGGACTTTAGACCTATTAGTCTAGTAGGCAGCCTCTATAAGATTCTCTCTAAAGTTCTATCGAAGAGGTTGAGTTGTTGTGTTGGAGATATTATTAGTCAGTCACAGTTTGCTTTTATCCCAGGGAGACAGTTGTTGGACTGCGCCTTCATAGCGAATGAAGGTATTGACTATTGGAGAAAGAAAGGGCTGCAAGGGGTTGTTTTTAAAGTTGATTTTCGTAGAGCATATGACTCTGTGGAATAGCCAATATTATTTAGAGCAATGTCAAAGATGGGTTTTGGAAGTAGATGGTGCTCGTGGATTTCTCAGTGCCTTTCGACAGCCTCGATATCGATTCTTGTTAATGGGTCTCCTTCGGAGGAGTTCCCTATGGACAAGGGGCTAAGACAAGGTTGCAGTCTTTCCCCGCTACTGTTTAACATTGTTGGAGAGTTGCTACTTTTAATGCTCTCTAAAGCAGTTGATAAGGGTTTATTTCAAGGCTTTGTTATAGGGAAACCTGAAAATTCTACTAGACTGTCTCATCTTCAGTTTGCGGATGATTTAATCATATTTTGCCAATCCTCTCTTTCTCAGATCAAGAATGTTAAAAGAGTGTTGAGAATTTTTAGTATGATGGCGGGTCTGCATCTTAATTTGGCGAAGAGCAAGCTACTGGGAATTAATATGGAAGAGGAAGTTTTAACAGATTGGGCATCACAAATTGGTTGTTCAGTAGGCTCTTTTCCAACAGAATATTTGGGACTTCCATTGGGAGCTAAGAAAAACTCGGAGACTTTATGGGATCCAGTTTTTCGAAATCTCAGTGCCAAGCTTGCTGGGTGGAAAGCTACATGTTTGTCATTGGCTGGTAGGACAGTCTTACTGAAATCGGTGCTAACTTCTTTACCAATTTTTTTCTTATCATTGTTCAAAATGCCTAACAAAATCGGTAAGAAGCTAAATTCGTTAATGGCCAATTTCTTATGAGGTGATAAAGAGGGAAAGAGGAGAATTCATTGGGTAAACTGGAGCACGGTTTGCAAGCCTTTTAATTGTGGTGGTCTTGGGGTTCTGGATTTGAATCTCACCAATCGAGCACTGCTGGGGAAGTGGGTGTGGAAATTTGCCAATGATAAAAGTTCTCTATGGAAATGTGTGTTGAGCAGCAAACACAAGGTTAGTTGTAAGACAATGTCTATTAGGGAGGTTTCTCATCCACAATCTTCTTGGATTTTGAGAGGTATTGCTAACAATTACTTGAAGAATGATTCGGAAGGAATTAGTCTGAGATCAAATTCGAAACTGATAGTGGGAAATGGAGAATCCATCTCTTTTTGGAATGATATTTGGGCCGATGAGAGTCCTCTCTAATTTCTTTTTCCTAGAATTTTTGTGCTCTCTCCTAATAAAGAGGGGAAGATTGCAGAGTTTGGTAGTTTTGAACCGAGCTGTTGGGTGTGGAATGTTCAAACTAGAAGGAGCTTAAGTGATTGGGAGCTGGCTCAATGGATGGATCTGATGTCTAAACTAAAGGACATTCAACTTTCAGAGTTGGTGGATGATTTTCTGTCGTGGACTGCAAGTGGAGATGGTCTGTTTTCGACAAAATCATGCAGAAATTCTCTTGGCCCTGTGTTGGGGAGTAATATTTTGTGGTCAAAAGGGGTTTGGCTGGGATTTGCTCCAACTAGGGTTGAAGCTTTCCTCTGGCAGCTTGCTCATCAGAAAGTAGCAGTCAAAGCTGAGCTGGTTAAGAGAGGTCTACCACTCGGAGATGACATTCTTTGTCCTTTATGTAAGGAAAAGGAGGAATTAGTGCAGCACTTATTTATTTCTTGCGTTGTTGTTTGGGAATTATGGAATAAATTAGCTAGTTTTTGGGATGTATCGCTGGTTCTACCACAAGACCCTCCTTCTATTCTTATTTCCTGGGGTGAGTTGAGGGTGAACTCGACGATTTGGAAATTTATTCCGGGAGTCATCTTTTGGTCTATTTGGAAAGTTAGGAATGCTGTGGTTTTTGAAGGTTCTCATCTAGACAGATTGGCTTTGTTTTTCATTGTTAGATTCAGGCTTTCTAAATGGTTCCTAGCCAAATTCCCTAAGATTTCCATTCATGAGGATGTGCTGATTGGTAATCCATCTCTGGCAGATGGAGTTACACCTTCTAAAGACAAAGTTTGTGATGTTTTTAGATGGATTCCCCCTCCGGTCGATTTCCTTAAAATGAATGTCGATGGAGCTGTCAGAATAGATGGTTCGGGTGGAGGAATTGGAGGTATTTTAAGAGATTGGAATGGGTGTACCCTTTTGACTTTCTCAGAGAATGTTGGCGTAAGAACTCCTCCACTTGTTGAATTAAAGGCTATTAAAAGAGGTATTGAAATATTTTTGTCATCTAGTTGGGAATCTATTGGTAGGTTGATCGTTGAAAGTGATTGCTCATCTGCAGTGGAGTGGATTTAGTCCCCGGTTTTGGCTCCTGTTTTCTTCTCTCCTCTAGTTTATCAGATTTCGACTCTTACCACTGGCAAGGTTCATTCGGTGAGGTTGATTCCAAGGTCGTGTAATGGGGAGGCGGACAGTCTAGCTAAGAAAGGGATAGGGTGATTGTAAGGTTTATAATGTGGTTTTTATGTTTTCAGTGAGTAGTTTGTTTCTGCCAGGAGGAGTGGCTTTGTTTTATGGATAGTTTTGTAGTGTAATTGTTAAATCTTATGTAAATGTTCTCCTTTAATAAAAGTTCTAAGGCGCTCTTTTCCTCCTTCCGCAGATTAAGGAGCTTTATTTCAAGCTCCTTTAATCAAGAGGGGGTTTTTAACGAGGCCTGCCATTCTTATAAAAAAAATGAATCTAACTCAAGGATGAATGATTTCTATGCTCAGACTAATAACCATGACAGAGAATGGGGGAAAACAACAGAAGCAGAAGAAACTTTACCCTCCATCTAGATGTTCCTTGAATATCCGTTCAAACGCACGACAAACTTCCAATATGGAGTATAGTTGAGCCTAATATAAAACATCACAATTATACACAGCACATGAAGTAACTTATACAGAAGTAGAAAAGGCATGCCACTCACTCCAGCATCTAGAGCAATAGGCCTGCCAAGATGATCCATCTCTGATTCAAGTTCATCAATACTTTTGTTTATCAAAGAAGTGATGCTGGGTATCCGAGCCCTAATTACAGATTCCAAGTGCTGAAAACAAGGCAACATTGTTAGAAATAATCCCTTTAAGATTGCAAAAAACCAATACTTATTGAAATGTACTCAGTATCAAACCTGTGACAGAAGTTTTGCAAGATACTCTGAACCCATTTTACTTGCTAAGTGACCATAGTCTGGACTAGTGGCAAAATATTCACGCTCCTTGCGTCTTGCCACAATCATGTCCACATTTTTGTTTATATCAGCCTGTGAACGGTTCACAATTCCAACCCAAGGATGCTGTAGCCGGTAAGATCTTCCTTCAAGAACCTTAAGAATGGAAAAGGAAATAAAACACGTTAGTAGACTAAGTCAGAAACAATAGAATAAACAAAGAATTGACACGGTCAGATACAGTAAATATAAAATTTCATAGGAAAGAGAAAGAAAGCAAAAACTCACATCCAAAGCATTAGTCCCTTTGTCCATAAGGTCAAGCTTAGTTAACACCCCAAACGTCCGTTCACCTGGTATAAAAATACACAATTCCCTCAATGGAAAGGAAAGGGTAAAATATACTTCGCAAAGATTTGCATCTATATTCTATACTAATGCTATAGTAAAATGATGATTAATACATACCAGAGGGGTCTACCTCCCTGGCCAGTTTGATAGCATCAGAAGTTGCTATATCTTGATTAGCTGGAGATATAGCTAGTATGATACAATTAGGCTACAAAAAGTATAATGATGATTCAGAATGCAACAGCACAGAAATAGGAAGTTTCAGATGAGAAAAGATTGTTAAAACGTACAAGGATTGAATTCATTCAAGCAGAAACTTATATCTAAGCGAAGAGAGAGTTTGAAAGGGGAAGGGGTAAAATACTAATCTCGCTTAAAAAGCACATTTAAAGGATGAGATGCTTACCTTATCAACATATGACCGAACCATGGTTTCGATGTCTTGAACTATACTTTCCTGTTGTCCCTCTAAAAAGAACAATGGTCCCATTGAATAATCGAACACGAGAAAAACAATGAATATAAAAAAAATAACACTTACCAACGGCAATTTTTGTTAAGCCCGGTAAATCAATCAGGGTTAAGTTGACAACTGTGTGAAGATAATAAATGGTGTTAACTAAATGACTCAGACCCTTACTTCAAAAAGCGAAACATAATCTTGATATTGATGACAAACCATTTGGAGAGTAGATACTGAGATGGATGGGAACAGGAGATATTTGTTTAGTCTTCCCAGTAATTCTATCAGTTTCCTCCTGAATTTCATGGCGGACCGCCCCTGCACCAAGAAAGGATGAGCAAAATAAGCTTCAGTTTCAAATTAACAGAAGAGGAATAATCCATACAACCAGAATTTGCAACTAGTGGGTACGTATAAATAAAAAAAACTTCCAAGAAGGTTTTCTTATTTACTAGATTCTCCATAATTGAAACGAAGGAAAGCTAAAAGCATGCCAAGTCCAGCTAATTCGTAATTTGACGAACCCAAAGGCAAAGTAAAAAAGAAAAAATAACTACCAAAATCAGTGAATCTTCTATTGGGCAGGTGAAGAAACTCAGCATATTCCTGCGACCCTTCGTCCGTCTTATGAAGTTGCAACACCAGAGGACGTCTCGTCACGATTCCTGCACAGAATTACACGTAGCTATTAGTCCGACTAAAGAGACTAAAATTTATAAAGAAGAGGTGAAACTAACAAACCCGATCCTCTGGGAAGAAAGTCACGGCCAACTATGCTCTCGAGCACCGAAGACTTCCCTGAACTCTGTTCTCAATCCAAAAACGAAGCCTAACTCATATTAGAAGATGGGTCACGTTTGATGTTCACAAGAAGATAGAAGAAATTTGAAAGATAAACCTGTCCACCAACGACGGCGACAGAAGGAAGAGCCTCCCAAAGGGAAGAGAAAGTATTATCGCCGCCACCATAATCACCGAGAGCCGTACATGCTCGCTGAATCCTGTTAACCAAGCCGATCAAGCTCTCCATAGTGGTCATCTTCGATGGCAAACCCTAGAAAAAATGACAGGTTGAAGTTGAAATGGAATGAAGAAAATAAGTTAGCTGCTGGGGTTCGAAGGTTGCGATGAACTAGCAGGTAGAGGTGGAGAAAAAAGGAGGAAACTTAGAGAAATTTTTAAAAATAAAAATATATAAATATTCAAAGTAGAATAATTGTTGTTATGTTCTTACAATCGTCATGAGTCTGCTAAAGATAACAGGGTAACATTTCCCAGATAGTCCCTTCTTATATAGTTTACTTTTATTTAAATCCTGAAAAATTATAAAATAATCAGCCGATAGAATGAAAAATAATAAATTATTCATGTAAATGATATGAGAGTTAATAATATTTGTATAATAATAAATTTAGTCCTTAATTTTACATATAATTATTAATTATTACATCATTTTCATTCATGTTTTACTGGAAGATGATTAATTTGTAATGTTTTTATTAGTTTAAATGATTATTTTATAATTTTAAATAATCATAAAGATGTAACTAAAAAAATATAATATAGTCGAAGGATTGTCTAGGTATTTGCCCAAGATAATATATTGCACGCTCCGCACCGTTTTGCAATTGTTGTGTTTTATTTTTCTAAATAAAAAAGGAAGTGCTACGGTACTATCCATTTTACGCGTAGGGATGGGTTTAAGACCTAAACCCGACTTGATTGTATAATGTTAGGTTTTTTTTAAAAAAAAAAATCGGGTTAGGATAAAGTTAAGTTGGGTTGTTTTTTTAAAGATAATATTCGGGTTGGGTTGAATTAGGGTTTATGGTGAAAAATATCCGACACGATCCGACCTAAAAAATAATTTTACCTTATATATTTAGGAGTAATTACAATAATATTATTTATATATTATTTTTTCAATTAAATCATTATTTTTATTGAATAAAAATAATATTTTTATTATTTCGAGTCAGGTCGGATCGAATTCGAATTTTATCTAAAAAAACCAGGTCGGTTTCAAATCAAATAGAGAATATATATTTTTCGGTCAGATCGAATTAGGATGGCCGAAACCCGACCCATATCCATCCCTATTTACATGTTTGAAATTTCAAAAAAGATGGCCCAAGGAAAGGTCTACAAGGATCGTCTGCGGAAATTACAAATTTGGTGTTTTTCTATCTTAATATTCAAATGTGTTTCAAATTCAAGTAAAAGACAACTGTGTCGGAGAAACTCTCCTTTTTTATTGTCTTTGTTGTGTTGTGTTGAGTTGTTTGCTCGGTTGGAACAATAATAAATAGGGCATTTTTACCCAAATATCACCAAAATATATTTTATTTACCTATAGGTACCATTACTCTAAATATTATCGATCTAGCACCTTTGGGCAGTAAAACGTAGTCGACCAAACGTGTCTTGCACTCATGGATGAAAGGTGTGGATCATCAAGCGTACTTTCTATCTGAGCTGGCGTCACCACGAGGGTAAAACATGAATCTTCAGACGCATATTCGATGGAATTCTGACATGTGTTGGAAGACGCAGATAATAATCTGCTCCTTCCATTATTCAAAATTATTTTCCCTATTTACCTAGGCCGACAATCGGCCATCCCCTCCCCTATAAATATCACCCCAAATGTAAATATCGAATCACACACAAATCAAACAATATTCTTCTTCTATCAATTCATTTTATCAAACTAAGTAAAAGTTTTTATAATTTTTAGAAAGTAAAATTATTTTTTTATTATATTATATATATTTTATATTGAATTGTTTGACCAAATTTTATTGTATTAATTATGTTTTATTTCTTTTTGCGGTTGTAAAATGGAAGACGAGATCATATCTCGAGGCATTTTGTCGATACGGTAACAATATTAAATTGTGTTATTTAAATTATTGTGAATATTTTAAATTTTTTAGTATTATTTTATATTTTAATTCGTATATTAGAAACAATTAACGTCATTTTTTGCATATATAAGACTCTCAATCTTTCAAACTCTCAAACTCTCAAAATGAGACATATTTCAACTATTGTTTACTATGATGGGAAAATTCGGGAAGATGGAACTGGCGTTATCTTCGCATCAAATCATTTTGTCAACTTATCATTCAAGAGGAACATCACTCTTGAGGATCTAATCACTAAAATTTCAAAGAAGGTCCATGTTGGAAGTATTAGAAGAATATCCTCACTTCAGTACAGATTTACAACATCACTATTTCCGTTAACTTATACATCGTTCAAACCCTCCAACGATAACGATGTTGCTATGATGGTTGATGTATAGAATCAAAATTCATACGTTGTTACACAAATGTATGCCACATTTGTTTAAATATTTACGGTTCGTGGTATGTCATTATGCTACCACTATGAGCTGACTTAACAAGCTAATCAAGTTTACAGCCCAAATCAAGTAATGTGTAATGATTTTAACTCATTAATGAGAAATCCACATCCTGGTACCATCCCAGTAAGTTCAATGGGGAGACATTCATCAGCAACTTGTTACGATCTCTACCAGGTGGCTCCACAAACAATTCATATGGCAACATTGCTTCCAGTTCAAGGAGAAGACATTTATCTGGTAATTTCTTTGACCTGAACATGGAGATGCCCTTGACGCAACAATCTGTTCAGTACCCATTTGATACAATGTCTTCAAGTTCTAGGGTGGCATTCAATTGCGAGCTTCTTCCACCTCAATATGGAGATATCTGCGACACAACACTCAGTTCAAAAATCGTTTAACAAGATGTCTTCAAGTTCAAGGGGAAGGCATTCAACTGCCAGCTTGTTCGACCTAAATATAGGAATCATAGAGGAACTCTCATCTTTACCAGAAGAACCTCTTCAGACTGGACTATTCGTTGAGCCCGAATCACTGCAGCTCAACATAGACTTTGATGATGATGATTTAGATGAAATTCCCACAAATACGATACGCACCGAACCTTCAGTATACATGTATGAAGCTGACTATAATGCAATATACGAGCCAGAATTTATGGATATGCCTAATATTGGTGAGTACAGATTTAACTCATAGTAAATGATGGTAAGCTATATAAAAGAATAGAGTTTCCATCCAAAGAAGAAACGATGGTTGCAATTAAGAATTACAACATTCGTAATTTTGTTCACTCTAGAGTCGACCAATCAACCAACGAAAAGTATGTATGCGACTGTGTCCAACGTGATAACGGATGTAAATGGATGGTTCGTGTATTGAAAAGGAAGAGGAAAAACAACATATGGGAACTAAGAATATACAATGATCCTCATACATGTTGTACTAGAGGGATCAACCAAGACAATCCCAACTTGGGCTCCAATATTATTTTCCAAGCCATCATGCCCATGGTCAAAGCAAGCTCTCATATAGCTATTGCGGTGTTGATTTTATCTATACAGTCACAATATGGGTACACCATGTCCTACAAGAAAGCATGGAAGGCAAAACAGAATGCCATTAAAAAACTTCACGACGAGTGTGATTCATCTTACAATGAACTACAAAGTTGGTTTAATGTAGTGCGCAGACTGAATCTTGTGATGATAGTCGACTTCGAAACTTGCCATGCATACCACAATGATCAAGTGCTTCGTGATCGATGCTAAATTTACCTGCTTTTTTTGACGTACCCACAATACATTAATGTCGTGAAGTATTGCAAACTCGTGGTCCAAATTCATGAGACATTCTTGTATGGAAAATACAAGCAAGTTTTACTATTATTATTTGTCCAAGATGATAATCGCAACATTCTTCCAATTGCTTTTGCCCTTGTTGAAGGTGAAGATACAAATTCTTGGGTTTTTTCTTAGAAACTTACGTTTACATATTGTCACGAGGGAAATAATTTGCATCATTTCAGACTGTGGAGCTGGGATCAAAGCGATTATGAACTCTTTGGGTCCAATGTAGAAACCGCCCCATGTCTAACATCGGTATTGTATCTGACATATTGCCACAAACTATCATAAAAAATTTAAGAAGAATGAGAAACGCCAATTACTTGTACGCATGGGTATGTCACGATTCCTAATTTCATTTTTCAATCATTTTTATTTTTGTATGTGAACTTAACAGTAAGTACTACATTTGATACGAAGGTTACGAACTATTACCTCAAACGTTTGAGTCCATGCTTCAAGATTTTCGAGGAAAAATTAGCAAGGATACAATTATATCAGCCTCATCAATAAAGAAATATTGAAAAATGCATACGATGATGGATATCGATATAGACATATGACGACCAACTTGGCTGAGGAAATCAATTCGACCTTAAAAGGGACATTTTTTGCCAAGCTCGGGGGACAAGCTTTAACTTGAATGCAAAACGACCATGTTTATTACCCAAGATTAGTTGTAGATCTACAAAAATGAATTATTGCTCAAATGGAATATTTGTGACAAGCTTTTCTCGGACCCCATTAATTATTTCGTGTCATAACCTCTTCAAGGGATTGAATTTAGGTCGTTCAGAGCTAATCTATAAGACATGTGGTGTGACTGTGGATTTTTTCAAGCTCTGATGTATCAATGCTCCAATGTTATAGCATTTTGCTCTTATATCCGTCAAGACTATAACCATTTTGTGGATCCCGTATATCGACTTTCAACTATATTTAAGGTATATGAATTTGAGTTTAACCTGATAGGCAATGAGAAAGACATAGACGAGGTTTAGAATTGGCTTCCGATTGTACAAGATCAACCCTTATTAAGGAAGCCAAGTCGGCCAAATTCCACTTGAATTCATTGTAATATGGATAGTTGAGAGATGTCCAAAGAAAATAAAATATGTGAGCATTGTAGAAACCTAGGTCATAATAAGAAAAAATATCCATATTTTAATATCACATAATAGTTGATCATCACGATGTAATTATGGTTTTTGAAATCTCAGTTTATGTTATTTCATTTTCGTTTACTTTCTGAGAATGTCATTTGAGCATTAAAGTAAAACATTACAAACTAAATAAAAAACAATTAAATACAAACATTACAACTCAATCAATTAAATAATAAAAACATTAAGAAACAACTTAAATAAAAAGTCCATAATCCATTACGTTTGTTGATAAACAAAGAAAATTAAATAAAAATATTACAAACTAAACAAGTCTATCGATTTCTGTGTCATGAATGTGTTCCACAAAGCGGTGTTTGTCTATTATGATGAGGGTTTCTCCGTATAATTTGCTATTCTTTCACACTCTCATCATTATCATCATCAACAGTAGTAGCTACATTTTGTTGATGAGGGACGGATGACGATGTAGCACCTCAATAGAATAAGAACCTTGGAGGTGTATGACTAACCATCCCACCGCTCATAGAGAACTGTGAAAACTACGAAAACATCGACATCGAAGTCTGTGATCTATACTGAGCCAGAGGTGTCTGTTTATGTGTTTGTGGTGAAGCACCACCCGCCAAATAAGTAGCATATGAAGCCCACGTTGGATCCATATGCATGGTAGTATAATGTCCAGTACGAGGTATCATAAACCTTGCGGTGGCATATGAAACGGTTGTGGAGCCATCTGAAATGGCTGTGATGCCATCTGAACCGGCAGTGTACCCATATATAATGGCGGGATGGGTATGTAAACCGATGTAGATTGTGTATGCTATGATGGTTCATGTCGGATAGTTGAGGACAAGCTGGAAGTGCCTGCTCTCTGTCCACGAGTCAGGGGATGATGATGTTATGACGGTGGATGTTGTGACGGTGGATGTTTTTCTCGATGCTAATGAATGCTCTTACCTCGTGCTTCCTCGAAAAGTATGAATTACTTCCCAAACGTGTTAAACAACTGATAATAGTCAGCCGTAACCGAATAATGATCCACATAAATCGACTCCCTATGGGGAATGCGTTTACGTCGATCCTCCTAGATCATTATCCACTCCCTGTGCTTTATTAGTTAGTTGACATCCTTTTTGTCCCGTCTATCGACGTTATACAGATGGTCAAAATTCCTAGGTGTTTCAGGAATATATTGTATTAATCCAAATTGGCAGAGCACACGATCAGTAGGATGTCACTCAATAATAACATAACATATCAGATGGACCACCGTCATCCATACATCTGATAAGCCATTCAAGTGAGGTGGGATGCAGAACCTCATTTCTTTAGTTGAGCAAGGTGCCCATTCAAACTAAAACAAATATATATAATTCTTATAAATAAAATATTCTAATTATATAACGATAATTAAAGGTAGATAATAAAATTTAAATGTATACCTCTGTACCAGCCTTCTAATCAATGAGTACTCATTGACCACCTATTCAATGTAAAAAAATATTTCATTATATACTCACAAAAAATTATTTATAAACGAACTCAGTATTGAAATTACCTCAAAAATAACGAGAAGACCAACGTGTTATTCACGTCCAAACATAAAAAGGGCATGATGTACCATGCCCAAGATTAGAAAATAATGAGACATCCGTCGATAGCAATTTTTTCGATAATCAGTTGTTGGACACATTTCTCTATACAGAGATGCCAAAACTGCTGAGCCCCAACTAAGTGAGTTGGCAACGTGAAAATCATCGAGGTGACACAATCACATACAATGAACTTGGTTGCGATATTTTTCGCGCATCAAAATCCCTCATATGAGTTATAATATGCAAGCATGATCAAATCTTTTAGCATGTTCCTCGAAACAATCTTCACTCAAATTTTTAAAAATTTTAGCCAGCCATGCTAACGGTATTTGATCACCATTGCAAGTAGGCAAGATACCTCTAAGATACTTCTTACATAAGGAATATTAATCACCATTCGCCACACCAGAAATAGTAGCCCCATTTACCGGAAGCCCAAAATGTATAGAAACATCCTCCAGCGTAATAGTGTACTCCCCACAAGGAAGATGAAATGCGTGTATCTCTGGTCTCCACCTCTTAATCAGTGCAAACATAAGGGGAAGTTCAAGGTTACAGTGCCCTTCATATCTCGCTATGTAACTGAATCCAACATCGACTAAATACGGCTAGACACAATTCAATATCTCTAACTTAACGTTATGAATAAATGGGTCTAATATACGGTCACTTCTCTAATTAAATAAGTAATATATAAATTAAAATCTAAACAAATATAAAATAAATAAATAAAACATTCACAATAATTAAAATAACACAATTTAAATTTGTTACTGTATCGGTAAAATGATTGGAAATATGACTTCCATCTAAACGCAGTAACCCGCTTTCTGTTTTATAACTACAAAAAGCAATAGAAAATTAGTATAATAAAATAATAAACTACTAAATGATTATAATATAATAATAAAACTTTTACCTTATAAAAACGATAACATAACTTACTTAAAGCTTACCAGAATGATTGATAAAATAAAGAGAAAATTTTTGGTGTGGTTTGAGGGTTGTATAATGGGGTATTTATAGGTGGAGGAGGGAGGGGGACGGGTGGAATTAAAGGGGAGGGGATGGTTGGGCGATATTAAAAGAGATAGTTTGGGGAATAGTAAAAGGTGTAGATAATGATCCGCGCCTTCTAGCACGTGTCAGAATCCCTTCGATGGCGCACCAGAGGATCCACGCATTACCCCCGTGGCACCATCTCTGATGGAAGACATGCTTGATGATCCACGCCTTCTATCTACGCGTGCAATGCGCGTTTGGTCAACCGCGCTTTACTGCCAAAGGATGTTAGATCGATAATATTTGGAGAAACTGTACTTGAGATGTAAATAATATATATTTGGATGATTTTTGGGTAAAAAGCCAATAAATAGTATACGTTTAATATAAAAATATTTTTTTTAAATTATGTTTAAAATTAATTTTTGGTGTTTAAAGAATGTTTTGTTAAAAATATATGATTAATGTTTTTTCGTTTTATTTTTAGGTACATATAATTAAAAATCGTTAAATGACACGTGTTACGTTCAGATTTTTCTAAAAAATAAAAATGTAACACGTGCCACTTAATGGGTTTTTAACGGTAAAAACCTAAAAATAAAACAGAAAAAACATTAAAAACATATTTTTAACAAAAATTCTTTAAACACTAAAAATTAATTTTAAATATAATTTAAACATTTATCTTTATATTAAACTAATAAAATAATTATTTTTTTTTGTTACAAAATAATTAGTTTTTTTGTATATAAGAAAAGCAAAGATAAAAATTAACCAAAACAAAGTTTGTAGTATGGTTATAATGGCTACCACTGGGAATGACTAAAAGTTTGTAGTCTTTTTAATTATATATATTCAAATTCATTTTTATCCTTAAATTATCTAAGTATTAACATTTAAATTGAATTAAATACTATTAAATTTTAAATACCTAAAATCTGAATCCAAATCAATTAAAGTTATGGATGATAAATATTCAAATCTCCTTAAAGCTAATATATTTTCTATTTTTGAATTTGTAACCTATATCTTCTTAAAATATACTATTCAAAAAATAATAGTTAGTAGGTACTATAATCAATGGATGGGTGGGGTGAGTGTAGATACCCTTCTTTATTTTTATATTCACTTAATATTTTTATATCTACCACTAACCCACTATCTTTGATGGGTAAGATTTTTAAATCCACACTCGTTCAAGCGGGGACATTCTTAAATCCATTCTCACACCCATTAATTTATTGAATACTCATCTCTCATCCCGTACACGTCTGTACCTATCCATACCCACCAATTTGAGATAAGAGGTTAACTTCAATTTTAAAAATGTTTATACCATAATATTTGGTTACATTACAAGTCATGCTATAAAATCTAAATATTTACAAATTAATCTTAGGATTTATACCTAAATTCATAATGGTCCAAATTTTATACAGTGGATAGTTAGTGGGTGGGAAGATGTGGGGTAGGCGAATACGAGGAAGGTAAGGTCTTAAACCCATCACCTATCCATTACCACGGTGGGTATGACTTTTTGCATCCTCACCCGCCTACTACCCATTAAACTTATATCCATCCCCACCCCAATTGATGCAAATACAATGTGAAATTTATAAAATTATACCCATTTGCCATCCCTAATCATAACCAACATCTCTTCCAAATTTGCAACAGATAATAACTTTAGTATGTTTTAAAACATTATCTAAATCAACACTGTTCAAATAAGTAAAATATTAATAAAAATATGTAAAATAAAATTAAGGCTTAAGTATACAAAAGGTGCCCAACCTATGCCTATTTTTTCAATTTAGTGCCTAATGTTTATTTTGTATTAGTTTAGTGCCAAATGTTGCATTACATTATTCAAAATGGGTCAAGCCATGACGGACGGTTAAGTTTAGCCGTTAACCCATTAAAAATGGCACCTGACATAATTTTGAATATTAAAAAATAATTTCTGAAAATAAGAAATTAATTAAAATGAAAAATTAAACCTTATTTAGTTTTTAACCGTTGTAAAAATGTGGTTACCATAAGCAGTTTTTCCCTCTCTTCCCATTCTCCACATTTTTTTTCTAAAATTGAATTCAAGAACCCTAAATCAATTCTCAAAATCTGTAGGCAGGGAGTGAAGAATGTCAAGTGGAGGTTTAAGGCCTCGTTATGGTTATAGGGTCGTGGAATGTAATTAAGGAATGAAAGCTCCCATTTGCATTTTTAATAAGCCATGGAGTAAAGGAAATTTTTTATGGGTGTTGTCAAGTGAAAGAGGTAAGTTCTGATTTTGTAAGAAAATTTTAGGGTTTGTTGACTTATTAGCCTAATTATTTCTTTATTTATTGATTTAATTTTTTGATGTTGCAGAATCGGTGTAATTCTTTTCCAGTGGATAGACAAGGAACTAGACAATGGATGTATTGATAAAGATTTGAAATTTCAATTGAAAATGTTGATGATCGAAAATAGGAATTTGAAAAATAAAAATCAGTAATTGAAGAAAATTGTAAAATCATATAAAACAAAATGTGCAAAGAGGGTGACATATCTTTATTCTATAAGATAACATTCTTTACTTCTTTGATAGTGTACTTCATGGTGAAATTTGATCTTTAGATGAAAGATGGTATGGCAATTGTGATGTACAAAGAGAAGGAAATTTATTATGTTTGTGGGTTTCTTGTAATGTTGGTGTAGTCTAAGGAAATTGTTGTTGTTATAATGTTGGTATGACAATTGTTATGATAGAAGATAATAAAAGTTTAAATTGTTGTTATGAAAATTAAATGTTAGCATACGTTTATATTGCATTGATACATAATTGTTGATTGAACGTGGGTATATAAATCGTTGGAAAGTAATAGGAGTAAAAGAAAATGTTTTATATATTGAAGTGAAGTGAATACCCAAATAGTTTCATATAACATTCATCAAAGTGAAATGCCTAAAAAGTTACATATATATAAACAAAATGAACTGTCAACTGCACAAATAGTTCACATGACTAAACAAAGTCAAATAATCAATTTCATGTAACTAAAGACACGCAACACAAAACAAAAAAGAAGCGTAAACTTCATTCTAAGGTCTTCAAATGGTTGGTTTAGGGGGAGGTCTTTTGATGGGAAGCTTTAGCAATCTTAATTGTAGATCAATGTTGGAAGTTTTCATTGAAGGTGACTGAGAAGATGTTGAAGGTGGTGGTGATGTTGTACCACTTGAACTTTGCATCCTGACTGCAATAGATGACCTAGGTCGAGAAATGAGCACTTGACTTGGTCTTACTAGTTATTAAAATGAAAGAAAATATCAGAAGCACATAATTTTATAAAAAATTAATTAAATTTATTTAGAATTAGAATTACTAACATTTAAAATTTGTAGTCTTGTTGCTTTATTTGTGTACATGTCAATCCCTTGCATGATTGTTCTTTGAAATAGTCAACATTTTGAACTTGACCTTGACTAACACTTTCACTTCTTTGACGATTCTTCTTCCTTAACACTAATGAGTTTGAATGAAAAACAAAAAGGAATCAATTTAGAGTAGTAACAGATTTGCATTCCTCAATTGCAACAATAAACGAGAATTACTAGGGTTCCTTGTAAATTTTTAGATTATCCAAAATGAATAGGAAGAGAGGGAAACTGAGTTAGTGTTAACGGGTAAAAAGTTAAAAGGTCTAAATTTTCAATTAATCTATTTTAATTAATTTCTTATTTTCATAAATCATTTTTTAATATTAAAAAATTTGTTAAATGACATTTTTAATGGGCTAATGGTCTCTGTCACGACGTGACCAATTTGAATAACATAATGCCATGTTAGGCATCAAACTGGAAATAAATAAACATTAGACACTAAATTGAAAAAACGGACATAGGTTAGGTATTTTTGTATACTTAAGCTTAAAATTAACAATAAACAATGTTAGTAGTTATTGAATTTTTAAGGTGTTTTTACTTTTAGTCATCAAATTTTTAAAACTTACATTACAATCACTAAACTTTTAATCCACTTTCATTACAACCATTATCGTTTGCTGTCCTAATTTTTCAAATATGCAGCCACTGCAAAGACAAAGTTTTCGATGAAAATAGCGATCGCCGGTCAATTCCTATGATGAGGAGGTTTCATTTGGCCAAAAAATTAAGATAATTTGATTTGAAGCTGATCTCATAGTTAACAGTGATAGATTAAAAATTATAAATTTTCGTTTCGGTTAGATAGTGGCCTCCTTTTGTTGTTATTTCTGTTATCATTTAGTGGTTTATAATATCGAAAAGAATTACACCACCATCGAACAATAATGATCATGTGCAAAAATGTCAACCGCTGGCATCACATTGGTAACGGGCATGCAGTATCGACATTTATCTTGTTTAGCTGAGCCGGAGGGTTGCACCAATGATTTGATGGAGCACCCGACGTCGAGGGTGGTGAGGCTGCAATACCCGTTGCTGCGCCAAAGGATGCTAGGAGTGCCCTACTAGAGATAACCACATGCCAACCTGGAAGAAAGCTCTTGGAATTGTGGTTAATTTGAATGCGAAATATTTACTTATTATTATAAAAATGGAATACAATCAGCAAACAAAAAAAGCGAATACAAATTGTTCAGCCTGTTAGAGAGTGTGATCAGAATTCCCAAGTATAAAATGAGTAAAGTCTGAAGTGAAATTAGAGCAACTACACCAAAATTGCTATGAAGTCTGCCTTTTAAAACTAAGGTTAGGTAATAATATTTTTGTATACTTTCAAAACTTTACAGACTAGGAGAATCATTGTTAATAGCATATTTTTACTTGTGTAAAAAAACAAGTGAACCTATCCAACAGTTGATGAGACAGATACTTGGAGAGTCGGGCATTGTTGTCCCTACAGGCGCACAGTGATTAGCTGCCCTTTTCCATTAAGCCTATTCCCAAGTAGAAGATGATATTGTCTGTTGTATTAGAGAAAATAACTTCAATAACCAAAAATCTCATAAAATATACGATTTTAACTAATTTTTTTTTCGGATTTACCAAAATGACTAATAAAATCGCAATGCGATCGCTAATTATCTCCATTATCGCAAATCAGTTTCCAGATTCGCAACGCGATTATTACTATCGCAATGCGATTTTCCAATTTCGCGTTGCGATTTTCCCAATTCGCAATGCGAATAAGTAAATCGCAATGCGATACTGACTATCGCAATGTAATTTTCCTAATTCGCATTGCGATTTATGTATTCGCGTTGCGACTTTCATAATTCGCAATGCGAATACGTAAATCGCAACGCGATTAAGTAAATCGCAATGCGAATACGTAAATCGCAATGCGAATCTGACTATCGCAATGCGATTTACATAGCGCCATTCGTATTAATGCGTATTTTTTTTCAAATTCCAAACACGAATTTTTTCTTAATATATCGGAAACTGAACCGTCCACAGTAATCGCAACTCATAACCTCAAACCTAAAATCACAACACTCAGTCCCATCTCCATCTCTCACTCTCTACGGTGAAATCCGTCCCCATCTCCAAAGATTTCCGTCCCCATCGCCGGCGAAATCCCTCACAACCATTCACGGTCAGAAATCCCTCACAATCATTCAGAAATGGAAAATCAACCTCTGAGGGTTAGTTTTTTTAATTATTTTTATTTTGAAATTTTTGCATTATTTTAGGTTTTTCATATTGAAATTGATGATAAGTTTATTAGTAATTTCAATAATAGATTAACCATTTCACTTAGATTTCTTATTAAATTCATTCGATTGCTGCCAATACTGCTAAACTGTTTAGTATTTAACCCTGTGAAGTTAGTATTTGTCTTTGTTTTGTCTTTTGGTTGAAGTAATGCAGAAGAAGAATAGTTTCGAGAATGAAAATCTCAACGCGGAAATGAAAATCGCAACGAGATAATCGCAACGCGAAACCAAAATCGCATTGCAATTTTCATTTCGCGTTGTGATTATCTCATTGCGATTTTCATTTCGCGTTGCGATTCTCTCGTTGCGATAGTCATTTCCGCGTTGCGATTTTCATTCTCTCATTGCGATTTTCATTTCAACCAAAAGACAAAACAGTGTTGCAAATTTTAGTTTCAAGAATAAACTACTATTTATGTTTATTGTTTTTTGTATATCTTCACAGTGTAGTTTTTGGTATATCTAACTTGGTATGTTTATTGTTTTTGTAGAAATTTTTTTCGGCTTCATTGACATTAAGGAATAAAGTAAGCCTAGCTACTACAATTGCTTCGAAGCTTTCACCTGCACAAAGAAAATTGTTTGAGGAAACCTGCTTCGGGCCATGGCTGAGAGTACAACATCCAGGTGGAGATGCTAATTTGACCCATTTGTGGCTTCATACCATGACTAGCGATCTACCCGACAGTATACAACGTGGTGAGGAAGAGATATGGTTTCATTTTCCACCGGCGTATACTTGTTTTGGGCGGAAGGAGTTATGCTTAATCACTGGTCTACGATTCGGACACGATGATGTAGGCCGGTACACTCGTCATATCACCCGCCCATCATGGTTATCCAGGGTTTTTCCTGATGAGTCAATAGAGAAGCCGAACTTACACGTCGACGACATGAAGAAATTGTTTAATAAGAAAGATGGTTTTACTCGGATGAATGACGTCGATGTTGTCCGAGTATGCCTTCTAATACTTTTGTATACCGACTTGTTAGGCAGAGAGGCTAGACAACCTATTCCTCAGGAGCTAATATTATTGGTAGAGGACCTAAATGCATGGAATCTGTCTCTGTGGGGTTCGTATATATGGAAAGCTACCTGGACTAAGTTGTCGTCTGCCTTTGATGACCGCAAAAGTTTACGGGGCGATGGGTCGAAATACACTTTGTCAGGCTTTGTTTGGGCTTTTAAAGTAAGAATTTCTATATAATGTTTTCAAAATTATAATTAATTATTTAACAATTACTAATGTTTGTTATTATATTGTTTGTAGATTTGGATATTCGAGGCTTTCCCCAGCATGCAGACATATGCATTAAAAACCTCAAATGATATTCCTAGGGCTATTTCCTGGAAGAGGAAACGTCTGTTGGATTGGGAAGACTTAATACCATATGCGACAATAAATAATGTAAGTTAACACAAATACAATCATATATAAACAAGTTATTAATAGTAGACGTTTAACTTTGTTTGAGTTTTTATATTTTTAGGAGGCCAACACTCCATTAATGAGACTGACACCCACAGAGGCTGAGCTTGCCACTGATTGGTGGCAAGCTAGTCAACGTTTTCTTGATGGCACGAATGATGAGCAGCCTCCACTTCCTCCACTTCGAGAGCCATCACCTCACCTAGAGCCATCACCAGATTGACCCGACTATACACCTCTACAACGAGAGCCATCACCTATCCCGTCACATCATCGAGCCTCTTCTCTACCATCACCTCATGATAGGCGACCGGCAAAGATGCCACGACTTCTATCTCCCTGTTCTCCACCTCCACAGGATGAGTCAAGGGAGTTACGTGATGAGGTCAATGCCTTGCGTGAGGAGATCGGTACTCTACGCGATAACGATAGTGCATGGCGTGTGGAGGTGTCTACTTTACGTGGTGAGGTTGCCGCTCTACGTGAGATGGTAGTATCGTTGCAGAATGAGGTTCATACTCTACGCAACGAGGTAAGTTTAAGATTTTTCATATTTAACTTGATGATAAATTTACTCGTAATTTCACTTAGATTAACCATTTCACTTAGATTGCTTAATAAATTCATTTGGTTGCTGCCAATACTGCTAAACTGTTTTTGTTAGTATTTGTTTTTGGTTTTGTTTTTGTCTTTTGCTTAATAAATTCATTCGTTTACTGCCAATTGAAACTATTCTTCTTCTGCAAATTGAAACTTGAATGAATTGCATTACTTCAACCAATAGACAAAGAAAAATACTAAGTTGACAGTGTTGCAAGTTTGAAACATACTTGCCTTTGTTATCTGATGCATTTTGTGAACTATGATAGAATAATGACTTGGGTGAATTCAATGCAAGTTTGAAATATATTTGTCTTTGTTTTCACTGTTTAAAAATCATGTATGTTTATTTACTGATATTTGTATTTAATTATTTAGCGGACTGATAAGGTGGATGCTTTACGTCGGGTTTTTCTTGCACGACAGAGTTCACGCATCAGACGGCGTGCACGTGCTATTAAGTCTCCGTACACCCCAATAGTGCGAAGACACCGCAAGAAGAAGCCCGACTCGCTTGTCATCCCTCAAGAGTCCACTCCTATCGTTGAAGAGGCCCCTATCATTCCTCGAGAGTCCCCTCCCACCGTTCAAGAGGCCATTGTCATCGTTGAAGAGGTCCCTCCCACCATTCAAGAGCCCGATTCACATGGCGTCATATGTAGGATTCTTGAGAAACCCTCTGACGTGCCGGACATGATGGATTCAAGTTGGCTCTCGTATGAGTTACCAGCCAGTACCATACCGGTATCTGAAGTGGAGAGGAGACAACTACCGGACACAATTCTGGATAACAGCCTTTGGGCTAAGACCGCAGTTGATTTTTATCTACATGAGCGGAGCCAGGGGTGTTTCACTGACATATGCAAGCTCAACGATGATATCTATTTGTCGCTTGATCGTTCTTGGTGGGGCGTATTATTAGGGGTCGAAGACAATGGCTATTTCGATGGAGGGGTAAGTCTTATATTTTTCTTATATTTTAATTTGATTATTTTTTTTAAATTTATGTAAGTTACTAATATATGTCTTTTTTTTGTAAAACAGCATATCGATGCGTGGGTGTCACGTCTTCTAATAATTAGGAAACTTAAGGAAAATAAAAGAAATACACAATATACAATTATGCCGACGTCTTTTAACGCCGTTCACTTGAAGAATCAACGAGATGAATCATTTGCGTTGGGCAATGGACAAGCTAAACTTTATCCTGCATGGTGGGAGGTCGATAAGGTTAGTATTTATTTTAGATTGAGTTTAAAGGTATTCATAAATAAGTGCGCAAATGAATGAATTATTACTTATGATTGCAGGTGTTTATCCCTGTTTTGGAACGTAAACATTTGCTTCTCGTCGAGCTTCAGCTCCCATCCCTTAAGGCAATAGTATATGACAACATGATAAATTACATATCATTGGCTGATTTAAGAGATATTATTAAGGGATGGAGCTCTCATTTGGCTAAATTCTTGGATGCGATAAATTATTGGACTCGTTCTGGAAACAATAAGCCAAAGAAGCTCAATATTACAGTTAGTAGAGACGAGACCGCACCACAACAAACGAAAGGACCCAGAGGGGATTGTGGTCCTCTCTCATGCTTGGCGTTGGAGCGTTTGATCACAGGAAGTATAAAGTATCTACCTCTCACCGATAGAGATAGAGCTGAAGTAGGCCTGTGGTTTCTGCATTATATGGCTAGATCGATATATACGAGACGCTGCCTACCTGCATCCGCGTTATAAAAATGTCCATAAATAATTGGTAAGTTTATAGGCTTGTGGTTTGAAAATGTTTGGTTAAGTACCTAGAATTCAATAATTTGCTGTTTGTAGGTTTTAGATGTGTAGAAAGTGTTGTTTGAGAAAATGTTTGGTTTATGCAGGTTAATCTCAGAAGTGAGCTGCGTGAAAATGATGTATGGCTGCAAAAGTTGATTCAATAGTAGATGAGGAAATAAGAATTATTGCTTATTTTTTGATTGTTTAATTGATTTGTAAAAGATGATTTGTAAAAGTTGATTTGTTTAATTGATATGAACATAATTCTTATTTGTGCTTGTTTAATTGATTGAAATGTAATGGTTGATTTTGTTGATTTCAATCTGCATTATGTTGAAGGCAAAAATGACTATCGCAATGCGAAATGAAAATCGCAACGCGAAATGAAAATCGCAACGACAAAATCGCAACGCGAAACTAAATTCACGTTGCGATTTTCATTTCGCTTTGCGATTCCCTCGTTGCGATTTTCATTTCGCATTGCGATTCTCTCGTTGCGATTTTCATTTCGTATTGCGATAGTCATTTTCGCGTTGCGATAGACATTAAGATGATTGCGAACGTCATTTCCGTGTTGCGATAGTCAAATGATTGCCTAATAAGTGATAACAACTGAACATATCATAGCAATTTTCAAACTCAAGTTACTAATACATGCCTAACTGAAAATGTTAAAAGTTCACACATAAAATCTACATAATACAACGTTTGCATTTAAAAATCACCTAAGTTAACAGTCCCAAAAGGTGAAGCCAGTTGTGATTGAGATTTTAAAGATGATTGCGATTTTGATTGCCTTTTTCTTGACACCATATGAGCTTTGGATTTTGATGAGGATCCATATTTTGGTAGAGGAAAAGATGATTGTGATGGCACTGGTGATCCACATGTCAACCTTGTATGACCACTTTTCTTGCACCGACTACATGTCGATCTCTTCTTCTCTTCACCCTTAGACGGTATACGATCGTGACTTTTTGGTCGGCCAGGTAGCCTTCTGTCCATGGCTGGTGGCAAAACTGTTTGTAAGTCATCTGGTATGTCCCACTCAGAAGGATGTGGAATAGGGTAGACAATCTCGCCATAAGTCTGTCGATATACTTCTGTAGTGTAGCAATCCATAGCGTATGCGCTTGAATCATCTTGGTTTAGATGAAGAGAAACTTTTATAACATAGCCATACGGATATGATTGTCAGATTGCTAATAGGACCTATGCAATCCCTAAGATGCCCCATAAACCATGTCCATGAATCAGATGTTTCAGATTTGCCAACCCCGTAAGCTATTGGAAATATCCCATTGTTAGCATCCATGGCTACTGCTAATAAGTTTACTCCAAGGTATCGACCTTTCAAATGTGCTCCGTCAACTATAATAACTGTGCGCATGCAAGTAATAAACGAACGAATCTACAAAATAATATACACAAGAAATATAATCATTTAAATGTGAAATGCATGTAACTAACAAAAATGAGTCAACAGAATTATATTGATTTACTAACCGCAGCACCAATGGCGATAAACAACAACTCAAAGTGTCCATCTCTATTTGTTTTGATATGAGTTACCGACCCAGGATTTTTCAGCTTTAAATTGTGACATTAAGCCGGCAGTTGGGCAAACGATGCTTCTGGCGACCCCCTCAACAATTCCAAGGCATAACATTTGGCTCTCCAAGCTTGAGAATATGATATACTAATCTTGAACCGAGCATTCATGTCAGTCATAATTTCATGTCCCCGATATACCCTGCCATTCAAAAACATTAACTCAGCCAGAAAACCACCCAACACCTTTTTGTTTGCCTGTCTATGGTGAGGAAAAACTTGGGTTCTTGAACATGTATGTTTATCAATAAAAGTCCTAACTTGAAACATTTCGCAATCTTTTATCCTCTTTGCAATCATACGCCACGTACAGTTTTTGTCAATCATACACCTTGTTTCGAAACGATCTTTGCTTGATTTGTCAACTTTTAGTTGATAGCCATCTTCCACACATTTCGTATACAAAGCTATCTTCAAGTCTTCTTTTGTATCAAAACAATCATCTTTCTTGATACGAATAACTTTTGTGTAACAATCAACTGCTTTCTTTACCAACTCTTCTTCCGGTAGCTGAAGTAATTCTGGCATATTCCAGTTATACTCTCGTGGCATTTTCTTTTCTTCGGGGACTTTTTCTTCTTCTTTTTCTTCTTCAGGATTATATGAATTACAGAATGGATGTTCAACATGTTCATTCACAGTAGTAACTTCTTCCTCATTATCATCAACAACATCTTCCTCGGCAACGACTGTTTCATCATCAAAATTCGGGTATTGACCAATATCAAAATCATTACACGCAGGGTCTGTTTCTTCTTCTGAAACATCATCAAAATCCGAGTATTGACCAATATCAAAGTCCGGGTATTGACCAAGATCAAATTTCGAATACTGACTAGTACTCACAATTTTTTCTCTTGGCTCATCATCGTCTAATTGGTCAATACGAAAACCGGAATTTGGTGCTGAAAGTTGATTGGGATTTGGATTAGAGAAAGGTTGTGGGTTTTGAGAAAAACTTAGTTGATTACTACCCGCTACTGACCCAACAATACTACTTCTAGGTTCAACAACATACAATGTAACATCATCACTTGAAACACTAATGTAAGCAATGAATCGTTCAACATCTTCATTGTCGGTTAACAAATAAACTTTACCATTTCTCTGATAAGATAGCCTAAATCCACTTAGGGGCTCTAAATTTAATTTCTTCGAAACACGTAACATTAGAGTTTCATAAGTTAACTTTTTTAATAACAGTTTTAGTTGAAGATTCATGGGTAAAGGCATATATTGTAAAACACCATGAACATTCTCCCATGACCCTCCAAAACACAAATCTATCCAAACATGATCAACATTAGATGATTTCATGGTTGTAAATTAATTTACTAAACAAACGAGCTGCGAAACTAAGACCTGTTGCCAGATGGGGAATGATGTCGTTGGATATAGGAACAGATGTCGCCGGAGAGAGTGATAGATGGAGATGGAATGAGTTGCGATTTAGGGATTTAGGTTATGAGTTGTTGCTGCTGCGTAGATATATACACAAAAAATTTGTGTTGCGAAACTAAAACATGTTGCGAACTTTGAAAATCGCATTGCGATTCTGTATTATCGCGTTGCGAAAGTCAGTATCGCGTTGCGATAGTCAGTATCGCATTGCGATTTTCCAAATTCGCATTGCGATTTTGTATTATCGCGTTGCGATAGTAAGTATCGCATTGCGATTTTCCAAATTCGCATTGCGATTTACTTATTCGCATTGCGAATTGGGAAAATCGCAACGCGAAATTGGAAAATCGCATTGCGATAGTAATAATCGCGTGAGACTGTTAACTTAGGTGATTTTTAAATGCAAACGTTGTATTATGTGTATTTTATGTGTGCACTTTTAACATTTTCAGTTAGGCATGTATTAGTAACTTGAGTTTGAACATTGCTATGATCTGTTCAGTTGTTATCACTTATTAGACATTCATTTGACTATCGCAACGGGGAAATCGCAACGCGAAAATGACTATCGCAATGCGAAAATGGCTATCGCAACGCGAAAATGGCTATCGCAACGCGAAATGAAAATCGCATTGTGATTTTCTCGTTGCGATTTTTATTTCGCATTGCGAATCTCTCATTGCGATAGTCAGTTTCGTGTTGAGACAGTCTGTTTTGCCTTCAACATAATGCAGATTGAAAATCAACAAATCAACTATTACATTTCAATCAATTAAACAAGCACAAATAAGAATTATGTACACATCAATTAAACAAATCAACATTTACAAATCATATTTTACAAATCAATTAAACAATCAAAAAATAATAATAATTCTTATTTCCTCATCAATTATTGAATCAATGAATCGACTTTTGCACCCGTACATCCATTTCATGCAGCTCACTTAAGGATTAACCTGCAGAAACCAAACATTTGCTCAAACAAGACTTCTTATACATCTAAAACCTACAAACAGCAAATTATTGAATTCTAGGTACTTAACCAAATATTTTCAAACCAAAAGAAGTATATATGTTAACAAAACTTACATTTGACTTACCAATTAACAATGGATACTTTCATAACGCGGATGCAGGTAGACAGCGTCTCGAATATATCGCTCTAGCCATATAATGCTGAAACCACAAGCCTACTACAGCTCTATCTCTATCGGTGGGAGGTAGAAACTATGTGCTTCCCGTCGTCAAACGCGCCAAGCACATGCATACGAGGGGACCACAATCCCCTCTAGCTCCCGGCGATTGTTGTGGCACGGTCTCGTCTCTGACAACTATGACATTGAACTTCTTTGGCTTCTTGTGTCCAGAATGAGTCCAATAATTAATGCCATCCAAGAATTTAGCCAAATGAGAGCTCCATCCCTTGATAATATCTCTCAAATCAGACAGTGATATGTAATTTATCATGCTGTCATATACTATTATCTTCAGGGATGGGAGCTGAAGTTGGACGAGAAGCCAATGACGACGTTCTAAAACAGGGATAAATACCTGCAATCATAAGTAATAATTCATTTATTTGCGCACTTATTTATGAACACCTTTAAAAAATTTAAAAAATAAACACTAACATTATCGACCTCCCACCATGCAGGATAAAGTTTAGCTTGTCCATTGCCCAACGAAAATGATTCATCTCGTTGATTCTTCAAGTGAACTGCGTGAAAAGCCGCCGGCATTATTGTATATCGCGATTTTTTTTATTTTTCCTAAGCTTCCTTATTATTAGAAGACGTGACACCCACGCATCGATATGTTGTTTTACAAAAAAAGATATATATTAGTGAATTACATTAATTTTTAAAAAAATTAATCAAAATCATATATAAGACAAATATAAGACTTACCTCCTCATCGAAATAGCCACAGTCTTCAACCCCTAATAACACACCCCACCAAGACCGATTAAGCTACAAATACATCTCATCGTTGAGTTTTCTTATGTCAGTGTAACACCCTTGGCTCCGCTCATGTAGATAAAAATCAACTGTGGTCTTAGCCCAAAGGGTATTATCCAGAATTGTTTTCGGTAATTGTCTCCTCTCCACTTCAGATACCGGAAGGATACTAGCCGGTAACTCATACGAGAGCCAACTCTCATCCATCATGTCCGGTAACGGTGGGGTTTCTCAATAATTCGATATATTACCCCATGTGAATCGGGCTCTGGAATAGTGGGAGGGACCTCTTCAACGATGACAGTGGCCTCTTGAACGGTGGGGGGGGGGACTCTTGAGGGATGATAGGGGCCTCTTGAATGATTGGAGGGGACTCTTGAGGGATGACAGGTGAGTCGGGCTTCTTCTTGCGGATTCTTCGCACCATTGGGGTGAACGGAGACGTAATAGCACATGCACGCCGTCTGATGCGTGAACTCCGTCGTGCAAGGAAAACCCGACGTAAAGCATCCACCTTATCGGGCCGCTAAAAAAAATTAATACATAAATCAGTAAATAAATAGACATGATATTAAACAAAGACAAATATGTTTCAAACTTACATTGTATTCACCCAAGTCATTATTCTATCATAGTTCACAAAATGCATCAGATAACATTCCAGAAGTAAGCACTTATATAAACATTTAAAAGGACAACATATATAAACATTCAAGAAGAAGAATAGTTTACTTTCGCAACACGAAACTTACTTTCGCAAAGCGAAAATGACTATCGCAACGCGAAAATGACTATCGCAACGCAGAAATGGCTATCACAATCCGAAATGAAAATCGCAGCGACAAAATCGCAATGCGATTTTCATTTCGCGTTGCGATTTTCATTTCGTATTGCGATTTTGTCGTTGCGATTTTCATTTCGCATTTCGATTTTGTCGTTGCGATTTTCATTTCGCATTGCGATAGCCATTTCCGCGTTGCGATAGTCATTTTTGTGTTGCAAAAGTAAAACTATTATTCTTCTGCAAATTGAAACTTGAATGGATTGCATTACTTCAACCAAAAGACAAAAACAAAACAAAAAAAATACTAACAAAAACAGTTTAGCAGTATTGGCAGCAACCAAATGAATTTATTAAGCAATCTAAGTGAAATGGTTAATCTAAGTGAAATTACGAGTAAATTTATCATCAAGTTAAATATGAAAAATCTTAAACTTACCTCGTTGCGTAGAGTATGAACCTCATTCTGCAACGATGCTACCATCTCACGTAGAGCGGCTACCTCACCGCGTAAAATAGACACCTCAACACGCCATGCACCATCGTCTTTGCGTAAAGTACCGACCTCCTCACGCAAGGCATTGACCTCATCATGTAACTCCCCTAACTCATCCCATGGAGGTGGAGGTAGAGAACAGGGAGATAAATGTCGTGGCATCTTTGCTGGTCGCCTATCTTGCGGTGATGGTGGAGAAGAGGCTCGATGATATGAAAGAATATGTGATGGCTGTCGTTGTGGAGGTGTATAGTCGGGTCGATCAGGTGATGGCTCTGGGTGAGGTGATAGCTCTGGGTGAGGTGATGGCTCCCGAAGTGGAGGCTGCTCATCATCTGTGCCATCAAAAAAACGCTTACTAGCTTGCCACCAATCAGTGGCAAGCTCAGCTTCTGTGGGTGTCAGCCTCTGTAATAGAGTGTTGGCCTCCTAACAATATAAAAGCTCAAACAAAGTTAAACGTGTACTAGTAATAACTTGTTTATAAACATATGGTAGTATTTATGTTAACTTACATTATTTATTGTCGTATACCGTAGTAAATCTTCCCATTGCAAGGTCCGTTTCCTCTTCCAGGAAATAGCCCTGGGAATATCATTTGAAGTTTTTATTGCATATGTCTTCATGGCGGGAAAGGCCTCAAATATCCAAATCTACAAACAATATAATAACAAACATTAGTAATTGTTAAATAATTACTTATAATTTTGGAAACATTATATAAAAATTCTTACCTTAAAGGCCCAAATAAAGCCTGTCAAAGTGTATTTGGAACCATCGCCATGCAAACTTTTTCGATCATCCAATGCAGACGATAACTTATTCCATATAGCTTTCCATAAATACGAGCCCCACGGAAACATGTTCCACGCATTTAGGTCTTCTACCAATTTGATTAGATCATTCGGAATAGGTTGTCTGGCCTCTCTGCCTAAAAAGCTGGCATGCAAAAGTATTAGAAGGCATACTCGGACAACATCGACATCATCCATCCGAGTAAAACCATCTTTCTTATTCAATAATATCGTCAGGTATTCCACGTGTAGATTCAGCCTCTCTAGCTCAGGAAAAACCTGGGATAACCATGATGGGCGGGTAATGTGTCTAGTGTACCGACCTACATCATCATGTCCGAAGCGTAGACCGGTGATTAAGCAAAACTCCTCCCGCCCAAAACACGTATACGCCGGTGGAAAATCAAACCATATCTCTTCATCACGACGTTGTATAGTATCTAGTAGATCCCTAGTCATGGTTTGAAGAAACAGGTGTGTCAACATCGCATCTCCACCGGGATGTTGTACTTTCAGCCATGGCCCGAAGCAAGTATCCTCAAATATTTTTCTTTGTACAGGTGAAAGCTTCGACGCAATTGTTTTGGCCAGGCTGACTTTATTTCTTAAGGTCAATTGAGCCGAATAAAAGTTCTACAAAAACAATAAACATACTAAGTTAGATATACCAAAAACTACACTGTGAAGATATACCAAAAACAATAATAAACATAAAGAGTAGTAGTTTATTCTTTAAACTTAAATTTGCAACACTGTGAATTTCTTATTTGTCTTTGTTTTTTGGTTGAAGTAATGCAATTCATTCAAGTTTCAATTTGCAGAAGAAGAATAGTTTCTGAAAATGAAAATCGCAACACGAAAATGACAATCGCAACGCGAATTTGACTATCGCAACGAGAGAATAAAATTGCGTTGCGATTTTCATTTCGCGTTGCGATTCTCGGTTGATTTAATAAGCAATCTAAGTGAAATGATTAATCTATTATTGAAATTACCAGTAAACTTATCATCAATTTCAATATGAAAAACCTAATAATAATGCAAAAATTTCAAAAAGAAAATAATTAAAAAAACTAACCCTCGGTGGTTGATTTGGTTGATTTTCCATTTCTGATTGTGAGGGTGGCTCTGAGAGATGGAGATAGACGGATTTCACCGGAGATGGGGACGGATTTCGTCGGAGATGGGTGAGAGAGTGAGAGATGGAGATGTGACTGAGTTTTGATTTTAGGTTTTAGGTTATGAGTTGCGATTACGGGATATACTGTGGACGGTTCAGTGTTCCAATATATTAATATTCATGTTTAGAATTTGAAAATAAAATACGCTTTACAATACTAATGGCGCTTTGAAAATCGCATTGCGATTATGTATTATCTCGTTGCGAAAGTCAGTATCGTGTTGCGAAAGTAAGTATCGCGTTGCGAAAGTCAGTATCGCATTGCGATTTTGTATTATCGCGTTGCGATAGTCAGTATCGCATAGCGATTTTCCAAATGCGCATTGCGATTTACTTATTCGCATTGCGAATTGGGAAAATCGCAACGCGAAATTGGAAAATCGCATTGCGATAGTAATAATCGCGTTGCGAATCTGGAAACTGATTTGCGATAATGGAGATCGCGTTGCGAATTAGCGATCGCATTGCGATTTTGTTGGTCATTTTGGCAAATTCGAAAAAAGTTGGTTAAAATCGTATATTATATGGGATTTTTGGTCACTGAGATTATTTTCTCGTTGTATTATGGGTTGTTTGGTTTGCAAGTAATAAAATTACTGCATAAAGGTATCTTCCATTCTACTTATTAAGCCTTTACCTTCAATTCAATTTTTTTATGGCTGAGCAAGAGTCATTGGATATAGACTTATCTATTACCTTTAAATCAATAATATTTTTTTCCTCTTCCATTGGCAGATCTCTAAAATCAATTGTTCTTTATCGTCATAAATAATTTATACATTAATTACTTTTTTTAAAAAATAATTCTTTGTCTTGTTATCGTCGAATTAACCATCATAGTATTCCATTTTGTAATCAGTCGATTATCCAACTCTTTTTTTACTACAAATAAATGAATGAGATACTACGAAACCAACGATGAACCATTTTTGTCTACATATACTACGAAACCAATTAAAAAAAATAGTAACGAAAATCTACATATACGAGAACAGCTACTTGACTAGACATGGAGTGAGAAAGGGACACATTAACTGATATCTTTTGTCTGTAATATTTCATTTTTAACACTCGTTGACCAATATTTCTCGAAGTAGCATCCTTTGTCTGACGTGGCACAAAAGCGTATCTCCGGGGACGCGCTTTCACGAGATTCTGATGACTCGGATGCCACGTGTGGAAGGCGCATCCCCGAGGACGCGCCTTCCATTAAATACTATAAATGCCCCCATTCGTTTTCTCCCAACTACCCCTCCTCATTCCCTATATAAACCCTCTATATTAAATGCCATATAACTCTCCATGTATGTACACCTAAATAATTTTTTTTAAAATTTTTATTTAAAAATTATTTTAATGATATTTATTTAATATAATAATCATTTTTATTTATTATAAAAAATTAATTATTAATTTTAAAATATTATAATAATTCTACCTTCTAAGTAGAGAAATAATTTGAATATTGAACTAAAAAGTTCAAAAAATTACTTACGAAAAATCAAAACGTAAGTCATTTTTACGAAAATAAAAAAGAAATTTTGTTGATGAAAAAATTATTTTATATTGACCATCTTATTTTCCATTAATCAAATACTAAAAAATAAAAAAAAAATTGAAAACATGTTTTTACGTGAAATTATAAGATGCTAAATTCAAATGTACTGATCACCGATCCAACGGGTTTAATTTTTTTAAGAAAAAACTAAGATTCAAAATGTTGCAATCTATTAAGAATCCCATGCCAAAAAACAGTTGTACTACAACCGAATATAAGGTTAAATAAATATATAATCAGAAATGTTAATATTTTTTTTTAACATCTCTGATAGAGTATTACCTAAAATGTTAATTTTGATACCCAACATGTTAATATTTTAACGTCTCCGGTTGCAACTGAAAATGTTACTTTTTCTATAACATTTCTGGTTAGAATCAGAAATATTAAAAAGATTAATATTTTAAGTAACAAAATAACATTTTAAGTAATGTTTCACCATAAATATTAAAACAAAATTAGCATTTCCAATTATATATTTCTTTAACGTTATATTAGAGTACTTTTCTTTAAAAATCTCCAAAAGACCAAGCATGTAGGAAGAATAGTCTTATTATTCTGACGGTGTGAATTTAGAATTATGGAAATTCCAAGTTGCCCCATTTTATTTGTTCACACCTAAATACCAATACCGTTGAAAAAATAGCTAAAATCAGACCCTCATGTTTCCCACTTTTTCGATCACCCAACTATTCAAATCTTAAACGAAAAAAATAAAGGGATAAAAACGAAATCAACACTCTTTGCGACACAAAATTTTATATTATAGAAAAAAAAATTAACAATACTTTTTGGCTCAACAAGCAATAGAAAAAAGTGGAAAAATTCACAATTAGCTATTTAATAACTGACTTTAGGATATAATAATTGACCATACTTTTTGGAAAATAAGGTCAATGTAAAATACTTTTTTTATCAACAGAATTTCTTTTTTATTTTCGTAAAACTGATTTACGTTTTGATTTCCTGTAAATAATTTTTTTAACTTTTCAATTTAATACTCAAATTTTTTCTCTACTTAGAAGGTAGAATTATTATAATATTTTAAAATTAATAATTAATTTGTTTATAATAAATAAAATTAATTATTTTATTAAATAAATATCATTAAATAATTTTTAAATAAAAATTAAAAAAAATTATTTAGGTATACATATATTGAGAGCTATCAATATTTAATATATAGGGTTTATATAAGAGAGGAGGAGGGGTAGTTGGTGAAAAACGAATAGGAGCATTTATGACATTTAATGGAAGGCGCGTCCCCGGGGATGTGCCTTCCACACGTGACATCCGAGTCATTAGAATCCCGTGAAAACGCGTCCCTGAAGATGCATCTTTGTGCTACGTCAGCCGAAAATGTGCTACTTCAGAAAATATTGACCTAACGAATGTTAAAAAAAAATATTACAGACAAAAAAGTGTCATAAGTAAATGCGCCTGAGAAGGTGTGCACCAAAGCCATTAGCTTTAACTGTCAAGTCACAATCCCATAAACAAAGCAGCAGCAGCAGATGATGCTTCACCCCCACCATTGCTCTGCTCTGATCTTAGCTAGCCTTGAATGAAACCTGGCGGTGCTTTTGGCTTTTCCACCAACTTTGAATGCTGAAAGCTCCAACTCTCACACTCGCTGGCGCTATCAATGTCCTCTTTTAAACGGGTAAGCTTAGCCCCCATCAATTGTTTTTCAATTTTCATATAAAAAAGAAAGTAGAAACTGGGACGCTTGGAGGGTGTCACTCAGGATCGGTTCTGAATTTTTCTTTGCTCGGGATAAAATTTAAAAAATAAGCTCTAATTTAAAAGAATATTAAAAAATATGTAATAAAAAATTTTAATTATTTTTTTATTAAATTAAATAAATATTAATTTATTACAATATCAAAAATGTCAAAAAAACATATTTAAACATATAAATACTTATAAAAAAAATTACCTTCGAGCATTTATTGATGCAAAATCATGGATGATATTGTCAACATCAATGCTTTCCAACATATTTTTCTCAATATATAACATAGCTAGCTCATTCAATCTTTCTTGTGATATTGTTGACCTCAAGTAACTCTTCAATAATTTCAGCTTTGAAAAATTTCTTTCCGCGGATGCTACCGTTATCGGCATTGTTAATAAGATTCGATAAGCAATTGGAAATTAGGATAACAATCTCTAGCTTTAACAAACTCAAGAACTTTAAACACTGACATGAATCTATTTAGCAAAGTCAATTGCAACACATGCATTTCAGAATAAAAATCTCTGCATCAACATCCGACAAATTATTATGAGAAAAAATAATCTTAAAATTATTACAACATTCTTTTAATGTATTGTCATCCAATGGCTTCAACCTTGTAGAATCAATTAAAAATCTAAAATAATTTTCAAAAATCTTTAACTGCTCAAATCAATTTTTCAAAGAAACGACAGCCATATCAACAAAAAAAAAATAATTAACTTTAAAAGACTCCTCTGCTAATTGCATTTCTTCATCATAGTCATTATCATCAAATTGTCTTTTTCTAAAAATACGACGCTTAATCGAAAAAATTGGCTCCATGTTCATATCTAATGCAAGACTTTTAGCAATATATATACTAGCTTCGAACCCCTTATTTCTATAATTTCAAAATTGACATTATGATTAATTTAGTTTTTAACGTTATGATGAGAACAATAAATCAATAAAAAATAAATTTATAGGCTCTGTTTATAATTTAATTTATTAATATTTATAGGCCCTACTTCTAATTTAGTATATTAATATAAATTTTAACGTTATGATGAGAACAATAAGTCAATAAAAAATAAGTTTATGGACCCTTTTGTATTAATTAAAAAAACAATATATTAATATTTATGGGTTTAATTTATTAAAATATAATAAATTAATATAAATTAAAATTATAGGCCTGGGCGGGTGCCCTCTTATACCTGCCTAGAGCCGGCCCTGGTGTCACTCTTTGTCTCTCTCTCTCTCTTTCAATATTAACCCATAAAGAAAGAACAAGAAAGGAATAAAGGATTGTTCTTCTTTCAAAAGAAATTCAACCACCATCTTTTCTCCTCACGGGAATACTCTTTTTGATGCCTCTCTTTTCCCTTCTTTTCTATAAAAATTTTAACCTTTTTTTTTTTGCTTTCCTTTTCTCTTGCAGGAGACACTGACTGCTCTAACTGTTGACAAGTTGGTGGGTTGAGTTTGTGTGGTTGAGAAAGAAGTTTTACTTGTAAAAATAAAAAAGGAACTTTCAGTAGCTAAACAAATAGTTGAAGAGCTTTGGGGGTAGGTGAGAGCTCTCTTCATTATGGATGGTTATGAAGCAACTAGAATCGTGCTCTCCAGAATCCAAAGCTTGGAACCAGAAAATGCGTCCAGAATCATGGGTCTACTGCTGATTCAAGATCATGGGGAGAAGGAGATGATTCGTTTGGCTTTTGGTCCCGAAGCTTTACTTCACTCGCTGATTCTCAAGGCAAAAAAGGACCTTGGTCTTCCTACTAACCCTTCTTCTTTAATTTCAAGGCAAAGCTCATGTTCTTCCAGGCTCCTAGGGAGCAGTGCAGTCAATCTCCCATTTCTCTCCATCCCTACCAACACTTCCATTTTTTCTTGGCATGATGAGTTAATCAATCCAAGCAATTAGTCTTTGAATGCTTTTTTACCTTTCCATGGAAATGGAGTAGCCACTGGTATGGTTGATGAGTTTCAACTTCAAGACCAACTATCTTTTCTCAACGAGAGCTCACAAAACCATGATTTGTTCTACACACAAGCACCTGAATTGTCGTTTTATTCATCTGCGGATGCTTGTGGCAGCACTGACTCCATGGGTTTCCCTTCATACTGAGGAAGCAGCTCCTGTCACAGGAGTGATGTTTTAGGAGCTGATGACCCGGCTTCAGGGCTTTGGTGGAGACACTGCTTGTGTTTTGCAAGGGGGTACTGTAAAAATGGGAATAATTGCATATTTATCCATGGTGGGGTTGGGGAGACTGGTTCAGTTGCTGCTGCTGAAGGTGACAACAACATTGTTGGGTCACCTAACAAGATTGAGATGATGGACCAGTGCCATGAATTACTTGGATCTAAATCAGCTCGGCAACAAAGGTTAACTGCTACTTCTCAGCTCATTGGTTCTCCTCCTTTTCCTTACTCCCCAAAGTGCATGAAGTTAGTTCTTCAATAACAAAATGATATGAACAAGTTCAACCGTTCAGGTTCGAAAGGAACGGGTTTTCGATAAAGGATGAAGCAGGAATGGTAAACCCAGCATCAAGGCAGATATACTTAACTTTCCCAGTTATAGCACTTTCAGAGAGGATGATGTGTCGAATTATTTCAGGTTTTTTTTTGTTGTATGTTATGTTGCGGAAGACGGTTATAGGATAGAGAAAAATTGTAATTGATAATTTGAGAAAATAAAAATGAAATAAAATAGACATAAAATTCATGTGGAAAACACCTAAATAATATAGGATAAAAATCACGAGTAACGGTAGAAGAATTTCACTATGATAAAATAAGAATTACAACTTCTCTCGATTTACTAAAGAGAAAACAATGATAATTCTCTCTTGATAAAAAAAAGAGAAAACAACTCTTAAGAAACTCTTTAAATTCTCTAGTATTGGGAGAAAGCTAGAATGATTTGGGATGATTTTGAAACTAAATAAACTAGGATATTTATAATTGAAGCTTAAGGACTAATTTATAAATATCTTATATTATAATGCCTAAATTGTGATTATACCATTTAACAAATTTTAACAATTGTGTGCTCCTTTTGACTTTTGCATCGAATTGTGCATTAATGTACCGTTTTCGGTGGTGACTTTTAACAATCTCTCACTTAAATATTTGATTAAAACAATTATATCTTCACACCATTCTTTCTACCTTGTACCATCATGTTGTTTATACTTCTGACAGGCCACAAGAGGATCGACACCAAATAAATTTATCAGCATTTACTGCCTTTGTCATGAAATCTGCTATGTTGTCTTTGATATGGATCTTCTGTATATTTACCGTCCCTTCTTCCACCTTTTCACGAATGAAATAGTATTGAACTCGTATGTGCTTTGTCCTTGAATGAAATGTTGGATTCCTTGCTAGATGCAAGATGCTTTGACTGTTACAAAACAGAGATACATACTCTTGATTGTGCCCAAGCTCCTCCAATAGCATCTTCAACCAAATTACTTCTTTACTGGCTTGTGTAGCTGCTATATATTCTGTTTCTGTTGTTGACGTAGCCACAACTGACTGTAATTTTGAAACCCAACTTACAGCTCCACTAGTAATTTTGAACACATCTCCTGTAATAGATTTGCTTTTAACCAAATCCCCTGCATAGTCAGAATCTACATACCCATTGATTAGTAAGTTTGATCTTCCGTAACATAATGCAACATTTGAGGTCCCTTTGATGTATCTGAGGATCCTCTTCACTGTATTCCAATGCTCTTTGCCTGGATTCGTCATGTACCGACTAATCACTCCCATTGCTTGTGCAATATTTGGTCTGTGCATATCATAGCGAACATTAAACTTCCCACTGCCGATGTATACGACACTCAAGACATCTCCATCCTCTCTTTTTCACTGCTAGGACTCATAGTAGAGGATAATTTGAAGTTAATAGGAAGATGAGTAGAAATTGACTTACAATCTTGCATGTTGAATCGTGTCAAGATCTTTTTCAAGTAATTTTTTTGTGAAAGCCAAATTTTCCTATTACTTATGTCTCGGTGAATTTGCATCCCTAAAATCTTGTTTGCTGATTCCAAGTCCTTCATTTCAAATTCCCTAGCTAGTTGTGCCTTCAATTCTTTAATATGATCTTTGTTGGGTTCTGCAACCAACATGTCATCCACATACAACAGTAATATAACAAAATCGTTATCACCAAACGTCTTGAAATAAGCACAAGAGTCTGCATTAATTCTGTTGTATCCAAGACACATAATGAAGGAATCAAATCTCTTATACTAACACCTCGACGCCTGCTTTAGATCGTACAGAGATTTGTTCAACCTACAAAACAAGTTATTCTTTTTTTCTTCTTCAAAACCTTCAGGCTGAAGCATGTAAATCTCTTCTTCAATATTTTCACGAAGAAAAATTGTTTTAACATCCCTGTTGATGATCACTTTGCGGGCAGTATGATCCCATAAGCGATACCTCTTTACTCTATCAACATACCCTAAGAATTTGCATTTCCTGGATTTTTTTATCTCATATCTCTTTAGCTGTCTTCTTCTCCTCAATGTTTCATCTTCAATTTCCATAATGAGAAATTTCTCCCATTGAATTTTTCAATATCAAATTTCATTGCCATAGCTTCTATTACGGATAGCTCTCACTATTTCACTATCGTGAATAGTTCTCTAGAACCTTCAAAAAATAGGTAATATCTTCTTACTTTCTTATGTTGGAGGATTCACCTTTTGGTGGCAATCACAAAGATAATAAGTAGATATTACACACTCTAATCTGGCTCGAATATCAATTGTTGCGGAAAACGACTATCGGATAGAGCAAAATCGCAACTGATAATTTGAGAAAATAAAAATGAAGATAAAAGAGACACAACGTTTACGTGGAAAACCCCTAAATAATATATGTAAAAATCACGGGCAACGGTAGAATAATTTCACTATGAGAAAATATGAATTACAACTTCTCTCAATCTACTAAAGAGAAAATAATGATAATTATCTCTTGATAAAAAAAGGAGAAAACAACTCTCAAGAAACTCTCTAGTATTGGGAGAAAACTAGAATGATTTGGACGATTTTGAAGCTAAATAAACTAAGGTATTTATAGTTGAAGCTTAAAGACTAATTTGTAAATACCCTAAATTACAATGACTAAATTATGATTATACCATTTAACAAATTTCAACAATTGTGTGCTTCTTTTGACCTTTGCACCGAATTATACATTAATATACCGTTTTCGGTGCTGACTTTTAATATGCTGTACTTCATTAGGTTGTAAATATGGACTTAATTGCTAAAAAAAACTATTTGGTTTCTTCACGAAGTATTTACGGAACTGTTCAAGATGTGAGGATAGCATACCAGCAAAAGAGGATGTTTGGGTTTGTTACTTTCCTTTATCCTGAGACGGTGAGGATGATTATGGCTAAAGGAAACCCTCATTTCGTTTGAGATGCTCGAGTTTTGGTGAAGCCTTACAAGGAGAAAGGAAAAATCCCAGATAAGTATAGGCAATCTTTCTTAACATTTAGGAAGCTATATTTTCCACTGCATTGCTTACTTGATCTTTGATCTTTTAATAATGCTATTTGTTGTCTTGCAGGAAGCAGCCACAGCAACAAATGGAAAGAGGAGAGTTCTCTCCATGTGGAACCCATACTGACCTTGATTCCAGAGAACCATTTGATCTTCAGCATGGTAAGCTGAAGCCAATGAAACCATTGACGACCCACATTTGTTTTCTTTGTCTATTATACATTATGACTAAGAATATGCGTGTTCAATTAGGAGCAAGGATGTTTTACAATGCCCAGGACATGTTATTGAGGAGAAAATTGGAGGAGCAAACTGATTTGCAGGAAGCCCTTGAGCTTCAAAATAGAAGGCTGATGGGTCTGCGACTCCTTGATGTTAAGAATCAACATCAGAGGGGCTTTTCTAGTGGAAGTCCCATTCCGTCGCCTGCCTCATCACCGACCTTTTACGGCCAGTCTCTTGTACTTCCTCAATTTCAGAGCAACCAGGGAGCTCCACAAGGTACCCTCCATTCAAATACTACAATCGCTTGTAATCTAGTACAAATACTCTGCTTAGATCATATGAACATATGTTTATACTGCAATCAGTAACCCATTTGCAATCCCCTATTGCAGAGAATTGTTCTAGCCCTATGCCAGCTATATCGGTCATCGTTGTGGAGAAACAAACAGCCAGTACTGCTAGTTCTGCTGGTAAAGAATTATCCGATACTGAAGAGAATGGTAGAGACAAGGAGAGCCCTCAGTGTGAAGGTGGTGATTTAACAGAAAGGTAAACATTTAGTTCCTTTGTCTGATCTTCATGGATTGATATCCAATCAAGGGATTGTAAAATATAACATCTTTTGTAACTAATTGCAGCGTGGAGCACAACCTTCCCGATAGTCCTTTTGCATCTCCCGCGAGATAACTCGGCTTTTCCCAATGCCGTTGTAGAGAAGGATGGTTCAGTCTCAGCTTCTTCTGCTAACAATAATTGGATTCTCTCAACCTTACTTTCTGCAAATAGTGCATTAGATATGCCATCCTTCAACTGCCAAATACCCGGGTAGGATATTTATTAGTCGGAGAACTACTCCTGTTGGTTTATTAACTCTATCATTACAGTTATGAAAATGATTTGTGCCTCTCAATTCAGGTATTTGTCCGGTCAGGGGACCATCGGTATGTATGCCGGCACTGGAGGCCCGACATGCCCCGTTGGAATTTAGCTTCCTATTCTTTGGTAAGTCAATAGCTTTGGATCGTTTTAGCTTTCTATATTTCGAATGCAAATTGTGTTTTGTTTAGGTAATGAGGCTTTTTTCACTTTTAGGAAAACGGCTGAACAAAACAAAACAAGTTCACATCAGAACCGCCCACCTCAACCAAAATCGACATCATCCTCAAAGATTATATTGCTTACTACCATACAAAATGTATACGTAAAGAAGGCTGTGAAGGAAATGGGTCAGCCATTGCCTTTCTCTTGTTGTAATATCGTGTAGTCTCTCGTTTCAGCAGTTCAAGTTTGGACCGCAGGTAAAAAAATTGTAAACCAGCATAGAAGATTTAAGGTAAAAAAATAACGACAGAATAAGCTGGAACAGATAACATGCGGGGATATGAAGCAACTAGCAGGCAAAGTCGTTAAGGGGTAAGAACAATGGAATTGTATTACAAGTAGGACGCAAATAAATTGGATTTTAAATGAATATAATCGTTAATTGGTTTGTACTTGAATTTAATTATATTTTATTCCTTCAATTTATTATGAATTTATATATAATTCAGTTTTGTTTTATCATAATAAATTAATATTGATATTAAAATGATTAAAATTAAGATTGGGTCAAACTTAAAATTATCTAACCATATGTTTGATAATCTAACCGATATCACCTAACAGACAAATTTAGATGATATAAATCTAAAATGATTCTAAATTTGGTATAATTCGAATTTTGAAATATCTCATGGATTTCAAATCTTAAATCGACTTAAATTAATTTGATAAAAGTCAAATTTATTCAACTAACAGTGTAAGGTCTAATTCAAAGTTTATTAAATATATCCTTGTTTTGTTTAATACAATAAAATGATGTAATTTTATAATTTAAATATAAGTATTATATATATATAATTTTTAAAATATATATAATAAATTAAATTTCATAAACATACAAAGTAAAATGATTAATAAACTATTGTATGTGGATTTAATATGTTAGATGCAATACTAATATACTTGATGCTTAACTAGAGGAACCAATTTAGAATCTCGACTATAGTTGAAGGATGTCTGAAACAATTAACCCTAGCTATTTTTTTCAATGCATTATTAATATTATTTGTGATTTCTTTTTTCAAAAATGAATGTTACAATATACCTTATTTGGGTTACCCTTGTTATTTATTTGTTAGCAAGAGCTGCAACTGCTGACGTTTCGTGACAATGAATAACAGATGATGATCATATAATCCTTTTAGCCTGCTTCGGCTATAGTAAGTACTGTAGCTAGAAATAAACAAAATAGGGCAAAGCACGGTATTCATTTGGGAATTTTGCCTTTTATGAACCTCTCAGACCAATGTTTAGGAGCCTTTAATAATTTGTTTCATAGTATATTCTACCGGGTTACCGAGGTAGGATAAATAGCTTAATTAATCCAAAGAGAAGAAGTGCGTCACTGACGTGTTTGATGGTTTTGCCTGTGAAGCGCTTTACCCTCATGAGTTAACATTTCATTTTGATAGTAACACCACCAGCAAGGACATGGTTCCTCTGCATTTTCATCCAACAGAGATAAAAAAAAGGTCGAAAACTACTCCGTTAAGTCAAGTATCTATCCTAAAACTAAATGATAACAAGGGAAAACCCAACAAAAAGTACACTCAGTGTCGTACTCGGAATGAACAAGCAAAAGAAACAAAACACATGAATTTTGATACCGTACCATGCATTCATATTAAAAACAATTGATAATAAGTGAAAATAACCAACTATAACGTAAGACATGTAACCCAAGATTTAACTGATATAAGATAACCACCTCAACATGTATGACGAAACCCCATTCGATGACCTAGGGTTGAAGAGGAAAAGCAACTTCACACCTTATTTTAGCAAATCGGCAACACTTTCTACCCAATCTTAATCATGACCTTACACTAATTGATTCTAATACAAAATCCCAGTATACAAGCAAAGTTCGGCAACAACCGGCTACAAGCCTTTAAAGAAATGCATTGCTAAGAAAACATTCACGCACATGAAATCCAGTGGAGTGACAATGCACTCAAACTACTCACTTCCACAAGTTTGTCAAGTTGTCCTGAAAACCTATCATAAAAGCTAAAGTTGATTTAAACAATTAGCCACTTTATATTTATACGAAGTCAAAATCCTCAAAATATCCATCTATTTTCAGCTTGTCTAAACTAAAAAGCATTCTTCCAGGATAAAATAAACCATTACTCATTTTCAGGTCCTCTGGGCTGTGCAACAGCATGTCTGCTTACAAATAGCTTGCTGATATCTTCAGTGACCACATTACTCCTGCCAACAATTGAACCATGTATCATTAACAACAAATTTTTCCCAACATAAATGAAGAATGCACAATACTATCAATCCAAGCAGCTATGACACTGAATGGTTTGGCAAGAAAGTCAAGATATTAAACATAGCGTTTAAGATACTTTAGCCTTTAGGTCATTTATATGATAGGGAGATCTCAAGCACATGGGATGCTTCTTCATGGCATTAGCCCCTCGGAAATGTAGCAGCTAGTGGGGTGAAAAGAACACAAAGAAAACAGATGGTTTGTCAAGCATACAAAGAAACTTTTGTCTCAATTTGAAAATAATGTTATTTTGCCTTGAGGCATAAGAAAAAAGCTGTAAGAATTTCAATTCTTGTGATTAAAACCTTAATAAAAACATAAATCCATATTCAGCAAGTAAACATGAATTTGAAGATGCGGATTTAATTTATTATATAAATTATGAAAATGAAATACATACATTAGTTGAGATTCAATATGAGTATGTATTTGAAATGTATGAAAACATTAATTTCAAATTCACTACCACATAGGCACCCGAAAAATCCATGGATATAAGAAATAGTTATGAATTTATCTTTATATGTGTTTATCACACAACTTGCACTATTCTTTTAATCTGAATATATCTTTTGAAATCCAAGTTTTCAAATGCTACTTAAGTTCTAAAATCGATTCATTTACACAATATGCAATTTTATCTCAAATGAGAAGGAAAAGTGGAAAAGTTCTAGGAAGCAAACTTACTGTCAACTCAAGTTGTTGAAAGGTGAAATTGTTTCATAGCTAGAATAATTCAGAAATGGCCTAAATCAATTTAGCAGATTTTTTATGTTTGAGGTTAAATTTGTTCCTTTTTTCTCTCTCTTGGGATTGAAATTTATAACCTAAATCATAAGTGCTACCAAAAATTAAGCAGATTATGTATTAAATAAATTTTCAATTGATTCTTCCAAACAAGAATTTTTAACCATTAATACACAAGGACTTTGAAATCGTAGAGAGGAAACAAACAAAAAGTAAGCATTTAGATACCTTCCTCTGAGCTGAGGGGGAACAAGGGTTCCACCGCCGGTATCTGGAACGTTCTTGGAATGAGTTAAGGTAGCTCTCGGAAGTTTAGCCCTCGGTAGCGGTGTCACGCTATTGCTAGAGCCCGACCCCATCATTCCCTTGGAGTCTCGCTTACGTGACATATTGTCCGCCATCGCCGCCGCTACCATAGATGCATGGTCGTTGCCGCTCGTAAACAGAAAAGCCGAAGAGTTCAAAAGCATCGAAGCATCCGGGAGTTTCTCTAGGGATTCTGGCTTCTGATTCGCCGACGACCCAGATGGTCTGAGAGTTAAATTAAACGACTTTCAATAGTTGTAACAAATTAAAAAAAACGAAATACTTGAGAGATGGATTAGTGTTATGCTCGCTCACAAGGTTTTAGGCGGGGAAGGAGGTCGCTGCGGTTGTGGAGCTGGTGGTGGTTCAGGGCGGCGTTGTGGTAGCTCATGTTCGGAGTCTGAAACGTCGTCGTCAGAGGAGGATGCATAGTCTACCAGAGACATGTCTGCCAAAATTCTCGCTGGAACATAACTGCCCAAAACGCAGCACTTTCAACGATTAAAAATGAAAGCTACCTCTGTACGACGTCGTCTTACGTCCATACATTGTCCTTTATGATGATTTAATTAACAGAATGTGAGATTACATTAAAAATAAAATTATTAAAATATTATATTATTTAAAATATTATTAAAAATATTGTAATAACTTGTTTAGTTTATTTGATAGGAATATAAGATTGATTTTTTAACAAATAAATGTTAATAGAAAACATATTTTTTTATTATTTCCAGTTTATATATTTTTAATAAAATTTGTACACATATAATTTAATATTTTTTATTGTATTAAATTTTTTGAAAAAATATTAAAACATATTTACAACAATATAATTATGTGTTTAATTTTAGGTTCTAAAATATTGAGAGATATACATAGTTAGTATGTGTTTATTTTTAGGTTGGGAGATGTACATACTTACACCGGTGTAAGTATATGTTTATTTTTAAGGTTGAGAGGTGTACATACTTATATCGGTGTAAGTATGTACATCTCTCAATATTTTAGAACATAAAATTAAACACATAATTATATTGGTGTAAATATGTTTTAATATTTTTTTTGAAAAAGTTAAATATAATAAAAATTATATTAAATTATATGGTGTTAGTATGTGTTAATTGCTATACTTTTTTTTATTTATGCTACATGTATGAGTTGGAAAACAAAATATCATATCAAATTATATGAGACATTTAATAGAATATATTAAAAATATATATAATATGAAAATTGTCATAACCCTAAATAATAATAATAAAATAAAAGTTTTAATTAATTTAATTAATTTATGGACCAAATCGCAAGTTTTAAGAACTTGAGCCCGTTTTAGAAAGTTGTAGGAAGTTTAGGGACCTAACCCCAAATTTCCCATTTTTTGTCGACAGAGAAAAAAATAAAAAGAAATGGGTTAGGTGGCTAAAAGGATTCAAACACCTGACCATCAGTAAGATTACCTATGCCTTAGCCATTTCATTTCGCTGTGAATAGACGATTTTTCGTGTGACAGAAAACCCAAAATCGTTCCACTGTTCTCGTCAATTATTGTCAATCTAGTTGTTGTCGCCTCTCACTGCCACTTTCGCCGGCTTCCCCAACATTGTGCGATCAAACCTAGTTGGTTTCACTCTTCCACGCCGCCGACCTTTGTTGGGGTAAGTTTCGAATTAATTTCCTGGTGAGTTTTGGATAGTGTGGTTGCAAAATTAGGTTTGAAAGTGGTTAATTCAAGCGTGTTGAAGACCGGGGAAGGATCGACTATTGAAACGGTCATCGTCGTCGCACGCGCCGGCAGTGCACGTGGGGCTCTCCAGCCGGTCCAGTAAGATTGAACTGGTCCAGTTAGAACTGAACTGGGTTGAGTTGAGTCAACTCGGATAGAGTCAATCCGTTGACTTTGACCAAAAAGCCAATTTTTTTTCCGAAAAAGTCATATTTTATGTTTTTCGACGTCCTGAGTCCGAATCCGAAATCCGTTTTGCCAAATTCGAACTCGAAAGCCTGAATTGAACGTCAAACTTGAGCATACATATGTACATAAGTAATTTGGTTACGAATAATTAAATTAAGGTTAGATCTTGATCAAATATTGTTATTTGAAGGTACACGAGACTATCCCAATCGCTCGATAGCTCGACCCAGCTCCTCTCTATCCGTTCAATCTCATGAGCCAATGGTTACTCGTATGACCCGTGAACCTTGTGATTACATAGATTAAAAATTTTATCTGATATTAACCCAGTTTTATTATGAATTAGGTTCGAACACTGCTATAGAGCGTGGTGAAGCAGGTGCTCAGTAGACACCCTGACCGATCCCATTTTACGAGATGTGTTCCTTAAGTGCCATATAAATGTTTTACCTGTTTTAAAATATGATTTTTAGAAATTACTGTTTTACTAGCTTACTGGATTACTGTTTATGAACTATACTGTTTGATATATATTATTTGGTTACTTGTTTACACTGAAAATACGATTATACTGATTACGGATTCATGGAAATTAATGTTTATTGCGAGAACTATTTTATTAGGATACTATTTTGGGTATGATACTTGAGTATGGATGTTCAGCTTTGATCAAGATGGAAATACCTTACAGACCTAAGGCGACCCTTGGGTAGGCTCCAAGGTCCCGAGAACTTTCTTGGGTAGGCTTTTAAGCCCCAAGGTACTCCCTTGAGGTGGCTCCTATACCCAATGGATATAAGGTAGCCCTTATGGATGTAGTTTTGGGGAAACTGCATTATGGTTTACGGGATGAGGGTATTATGAGTTTTAAATTCAATTTATCTATGACTTTTTACGATACCTTACTGGAACACTCCTGATTATTTTATCTACCATGTGTTATTTGGACTAGTGGGATACACTGAGCTCCCTAGCTCACCTTTTTCAAATTGTTTTTTTTCCTTTCATACACTTTTGGATAGACACCCCAAACCAGACACTTGGAGGATCAACACATTCTTACAGAACCTTTTGGTGTAATGTTTCTATCTTCCGAACTACTTTCAATTATGGTGACATGTGCCTTCATTTTGAAATACTTATTTTTATGATGTTTATTGCTTTCGCTACTGATATTAAACTTATTGTGATTCAGAATATGACATATTTTATTTTACTCAGTTATTTAAGATTTTATCTTTACTCGTTTGGATTTAATTGTTATTTACTACTTTTTAAAGATATTATTTTTAAAATGGATTTTAAATTATCGAAAAATATTTTGGAAATTTTAATGTAATCCGTTAGAACTAATCGTAATGCATAGGCTATGTCTAGGGGGTTACAAAAACCTTTTACAAAAATTAATCTTAAATAATACATGTAATAAAATATATAATTTTTTTAAATTCGAACACATAAGTAAAATTAATCAAAATAAAATAAAAAGTTGATATACTATTATTTTATATGCATTATATTAGTTTTTAATAAGTATTAAAAAATCATAAATAATTAAAAATAAATAAAATAGATTTACACTCGTATAATTATATACAGAATGAATGATTGTTTTGAAATACTTATATTATTAAAGGGTATTATTGTCAAAAGGAGAGAGAATTGTCTAATACCTAAGAAAAGGGGAATGAGATTCCCGAGAATTCAAGGTGAAAAAATCACTTTGGTAATGTTTCATTACCTTGTGGTGGGAATGCTTTTGAACCAAAAGTGGGTATATAATTATGGAAAATATTATTCCCTTGATAATGAATTTTCATTGATCCAAGCGCCCCCTTAAGAGTGTTTGGATCAAAGAAAAAATATTATCAAGAGTAATAACCTTTTTCGGAATCTCATAGCCATGTTTAGTTTAAAAGCATTTCCTTTAAGAGGTAATAGAGATGGTAACTTCTTTCGCTTGTATTCATGAGAATCCTATTCCCTCCTCTTATTTAACAATTCTTATAATTTTGGAAAAATTCCCCTTAAAATAAATGTTTAATTTCAAAATTATCATTTATTTTATTCTTTTTAAATTTGTAATAAATCATTTACTTAATTTATATTCTCTCATAATTATTTTTTTTGAATTAATCTCATAATTAACATTTATGACTTAATAAATTATATTATATTGACGACAAATATAACATTGTTTCAACAATTTAAAGTTCGAGTTTATACTTGATCACCATAAAAGTTAGAAACATTACTGCAAGAATATGTTAGCTATAGTGAATGTTCAACACTAATTGCCTAGAAGAATTTCAATTCTCTTTTCATTATATATTAAAAAAAATGAATATATGATATATATATTTTATTCTACTCATTTTTTTTAAATTTTATAAAAGAAAATATATAAATTCTATGAATTAAAATTTTATAAACAAAAATATATAAATTAGAATTAATAAAAATATTCTTATATAATTTTTTAATAATATTCTTGTTTTAATATTAAGAACATTTATTAAAAAATATATTACAGTGATAATTTGGTAAATACATATTATAGTAATCTTATATTCCCTCAACTAAACACTATATTTTTACATTGCTGTCAAACAAACCAGACAAAGTAATATAACATTCCCAATAATGTGTCAAGTAATGTAACATTCAGATAATTTTATCCCCAAAGATATCTTATATTTCATAAATCAAACGACCTCTTAAAGTTTAAGCTACTGACTGGTTTTAATACAAAACACAAATGGTACATCTAAAGGGTGATTAGCACTTAGTAGTGAATTTATCAATGATTAATTTGATTTTTTTTATAAATTTTAAATTTAATCTTAATTCTATTAGGGGAAGAAAAACTAAGAAAAAAAAGGAGAGTGTTCCTAAAGAGTCTAAAAATCAAGATTTAAAAAAAAGTGAAAGAATAAAGATAAACAACTTGAACAATCATGACTAATCCTAATATGAAACCATCTTAAATATTCACTTTGCTTTTACAATCTTAAACCACCTTTTATAAATATAAAATAACACATTATTATTTTTAATACTTAAAACAATTAATTTTATTTGTCGTAAATGACATTGAATTGTCAAGTTATATATGGTGTTAAATTGTCTCTATTGATATTGTCCAGCACGGGTCTGTATTGCTCTGTAATGTTGGGCTGAACGACAATTCGACATCTTTCTAGAATTAAGCCCAATAACACGTCTCCTCGGGCTTTGGAATACCATCGGTGATGGCACAAGCTTTATAGTTCTGCTTGAAATGTCCAATCTCTTGTTTCATCTAAAATAACTATAGTTCTTCCCTACTTGTAACAGATGTGGAAGAAAATATTATATGAATATGTTTTTATCATATTATCTAGTTTCAATTAATAAAAATGATCTATTTCATCATTTTCTCTTTATATTATTGTATACACTTATTTTCGTCCGTGATTATTATTTTTTTATATTTTTATATTATGGTTGGTTGTCCTTTATTTCCATATGTAATGGGGTAAGGGGGAGATAAGATAGTAGGTTGCCCACAACACTAGGTTGAGAGCAGCTTCCGTAGGAGACCTCCAAATTATGAAATACCTTCCATGGGACTCGATCCCACGACCTCAAGGTTAAGAACCTTGTGCTCTACCAACTGAGCTAGATGGTCATTTCATATATATATATATTTTATATTATATAGTTTGCAAATGATTTTTGAAAATATATATAATATATGGTTTTTAAAACATTTTGAATATATATATATATATAATATATTTTTCAAATATTTTGAAAAAATATATAATATATAGTTTTGAAATTATTTTCAAAACTTATATAATATATAGTTTTTAAATCATTTTGAAAACTTATATAATATATAGTTTTTTAAAACATTTTGAAAACATATATATAATATATAATTTTTATTTTTTTTAAATATTTTTAAATATATAATATATAGTTTGAAAATGTTTTTGAAATTTTGAAAACATTTTGAAATATATAATATATATTTGTTTTTTTTTTGTTTTTTTATTCGGTTTTATGTATTTATTTTATTATTTCTTTTCTTTTCCAGGTCCAACAAGGGTCCAAGTCCAACAGACCCAACTGAGCCTGACCCAGCAGACCCTGTTAGACCCAAAGTCTATTACGGTTTTATCTCCAAGGTCAAACGCGCAGCCAATCGAGGGCCGTTAGATTTGACCCTTCGATCTAACGGTCCATATCTCACCAGGGGTGCCCAACGGGCGTTTTAACGACGCTAAGATTTTCGGTCAAGGAAATCAGGACTGAACCATCTCGAAATCCCTGGCCAACGACGAGCACGTTATTGTGATGATCGGAACTGACGAGCATCGATGGGGGTATAAATACCCCACCAAACAAGGGGACATCAACGATCAACAATAGAGCCACAAAAATACAACATCATCACAGTACCAAAAATACAAATCAACAACCAAAGGCCGAAGCCCCACAACAAAAAAAAAACCAAACTAATACACAAAAAACCAAGCGAAGCCCACTATACAAAAATGCGTCCTAAGCTAGAAAGAGGAAAGCTTGCCGGGAAGCCGAAGGGACACACCGAGAAAGGTAAAACCCGAACCTTTCGGGCTAGATCTACGTCGTTCGGAGCAGTTTTTGGCGATTTGGGTTTTGATTTTGTATTCGGAGCGACGAGAAAAGAACTTGGTGAGGTTTCGGGTTTGTCCGACCGCCGACGGTGGCGGCCGGAGCGATTTTCGGCGGTGACTATCGACTGTTGGCCACCGGAGTGGTAATCGGGTTTCCACTAGGGATGGGGAGAGTTGAGATGATTTGGGTGAGGAGATAGAGTTTTTATTTTGAGAGAAAGATGAAAATGAATGAAATTTGAGTTTTTTTGGGTTTTATATGCAATCCGTGTACCCGGTTCAGACCTGCGTTTCGACCTGACTCTGCCAAAGATCCGCGTGTTTTCGAGTAAGAAAAGGGGGAATTGTGTTTTGATCCCCCTGTTTCTTTAAACATTTCATTTTGGTCCATTTATATCAATTTAACCCCAAATTCTTCTTAAATTGACCCTCAAATTTGATTTTATTTCAATTCCGTCCTTTTATTATTAATATATTTGTTTTTTTTATTTTTCCCCTTATGTTTTGTTTTTTATTATTATTTTTTCTTTTTTTTATCTTATTTCCCTGAAATTTTTATTTAATATTTTTATTTTTTATTTCATTTTTTTTCTTTGATTTATATTTTTTATTTTCATTCCTTTGAATTGATTTATTATTTTAGTTAATTTTATTATCATTTTTATGTTTTTATATTTTATATTTACTTATTATTATTTTTTATTTAACCTTTTCGACTTTTTTTAGAAGAACTCCAACCGATCAAAGGTAATTATTCGAATTGAATTTTTAAATTTTAATTTTTTCGCAACTAAGACAACCGAGAAATTAATTGGTACTGAAATGACGGTTCAAAGGTGCTAATCATTCCTTGACCGTAGTCAACTCCCGAACCCTACATATTTCTGGTAAAACGCAGATCAGGTAAGATGGTATCCGGTCAACCTATTTGTTTTTAAAATAAATGATCGGTGGCAACTCTAACCCATTTATTCGTGGCGAAACCAATTCGGGGCCCAAAAAAGATTGCCGCGACAGTCATCATTTTTTTCAAGGATGTATCTTTATTTACTGAGATTTTAGATAATATGGTGAGGAAGGTCTACGAGACAATCTCTCCAGAGGTTTGGAATATTTTAACTTTTTCTTCAACACTACACAAAGGAAAATATTCCTTCACTCATAAAAATGGAGTATATTTCTGATTGAGTGATCATAATCCCACTGGTGCATGTATATGAAGGTTGTACAGTTTTTGGATTGAGTGCCACGCAGTGTTTTGGATTTTTATTCATCTGAAGCAACAAAGAAACATGGCATTAATTGGACTGATTTCTTCTTCTTCTTCTTTTGGATAGGAATTTCACTGCTTCTTGATTGGATAGGGATAACATTTTGCATGCTCTTTGTAAGTTGTAACCAATCCTTATCTTCGGAATATTCCCAGCCAAAGGACCGAACCTTAGTGTTCCATGGCATTGCTTTATTTGAGTGGCCATTGTTGTGTTCCAAGTTCCCCTGGTATAGATTCTTAACCCATAAGCACCATGGAACTGGAAAGATCCATTACATTGTTAAATGTTAAGTTGGTCTTTAGGGATAAACATTAACAGAGTCTTGATGATCGAGTTTTTCCCAGGGGCCAGGAGTGAAATCCATTCAGGTAGAGCTTATCATAAATCATCGACAGTTCTTATACAGCTTTAATCAATAATCAACATATGATATGATTGACCAGTCTTGATGATCGAGTTTTTCCCAGGGGCCAGGAGTGAAATCCATTCAGGTAGAGCTTATCATAAATCATCGACAGTTCTTATACAGCTTTAATCAATAATCAACATATGATATGATTGACCCTTTGGATTTAAGAGGAAAAAAAAATCTAGCCTATACACTCTACTTACAATATTTAGGGGCTTTCACTGCTATATGCCAATATTCAGCTAAAACATTTTCCTACATGATTTATCTTATTCTCTAGATGTTATTGTGAGTAAGGTATGGCCTTGTGAAATATTCTTTGGCCAGGAGCAAGTATTGCCAGGGGATCTTAACTCGATTTTTTCCGTGAGAAAGCTTCCAATTGTGAGCCGAAATGAGCTTTCCACTCTCTCTGCGTCGAATAATGCGGCAGGTATTGCTTTACACCGAGACGAGCTTTCTCGCAGAATTCTAGAATGCGTTTGTTCTGAATTAGTATGTGGTCTAAGCCATCAGTTCCTGTTGAACAAGGTACTGCAGAAGAAAGGAATGCCACTAAGTAGAAAACTTCTTCTTCTGGTATTACAACTGAAGTTCTATTGTCCCACCTGTAAGCAACATTAAGTCTTTAACACTATGATCAATCAATGAAACCCATTAATGGTTAAGAGGTGAATTTTGTGAAAAGAGAAAGAGGGGAGTTTACTTTGATTTATTAACCGGGTAGATAAGAATGGGGCCATTGCTTGTATCTGTAAGGATATTTCCAAATACATGTGGAGCAAATATTTGGATTTTACTTCTTGGATGAGAAGATTAAGCCATGGGTGGAACTTCCATAAACCTTTCGACCTAGTTGATCTCGGAAATGTAAACTCGGTCTAGAAACTCAATGTAGGGAACTTCAGATACAAAAAGTGTTGATGGAACATGGTTTAACAAAGATAATGAACTCTTAATTTCCTGCTTAGTGAAAACAGACATATAAGTTCTTCCATTTGATGTGAATTAGGAAGTTCAACTGATGATCGGAGGAGTGTCTCACCTGACTTATGACAGCCTTTTCGTCCCGATTGAAGTACTTTGCCAATTCTAGGCAGAAGAGAGTTCTTCCATCTGAATTGAATTTGCCGGCTTGAACAGGATCTTGTGGGTTGAATGATGATCTCCAGTTATTTAGGAGACCAGTTCTGTTTATTATCACAAATCCTTCGATATAATCAAATGTGCTTTCTCCAGATATCAATTTCTCTTGGTCCTTGGCAAATGTGGCAAAATCAGTGTACAACACTCTAATCCACTTCACCTGTTAATGGAGGAGAACAGTGACAACAAGTGTAATTTCAAATAAACTAAGACCTTTTGCTGTTTTTACCATTTCCGGTGCAGGTTCCAGCGATATTCTAGCCCGTGTTATGATACCGAACTGACCTAGTCCTCCAAGAACGCTGTAAAAGAGATACTGTTCTGTTTCTCCGAGCAGTTCACCACTTCTCCTTTCCCTGCATTCAAGTATAGTCCATCATCAGCGACATATATATATGTAACGATGAAACTAATTGATAAATCAATTGCATAGACAAGTTTTGTATATTGATGTTGAACTTCGTTAGTCCTTAAATGTATTTGAACAAACCTGTAACGACTTCCAGTTGATGAACATTACTGATCTGAGGTCCATACCGGAAGGCCTGTCCACTGATCCCGGCATTCGACAACGTACCACCAACCGTTAAATGCAGGTAATCCGACCAAGATTTCGGTGCCAGCCCAAGTTTAAGGCCTTCACGTAGGATGTTTATCCACAGCTCGCCACCGGAGACATCGACATAGGGGAAGTTCCCGGTGTGAAACTGCATTTCAAGGCCTTGGAGTGATTCCATGTTGATGACAACACCTCCGGGCGCTTGTGCTTGGCCCTGGAGTGAATGACCAACCGTGAGCTCCGAACCAGGACCCATCTGCCAAACATGCTTCATCGTGGTGGCGATATCCGAAACCGACTTGGGGCGTAGAACAGCCGAGGGAAGGAAACCGTATCTATTGCCAAAATCTTTAGCTGCGTGATGAAGTTGTTCGAAATCGAAATGGCCATCAATGGGAAGCGTTTTTAGTGAAGAAATAATGCTGGGAAAGCAGAGGTTGATTTTTGAAACTCTTTTCTGGCGATGTGGCAAGTAAACAATTTGAAGGCTGAGTCAACTTATAACTTGGGTTTCTAGAGTTTGAATCCGTATGAAGACCGCCTTCTTAAGTGGGAGAGTTATAGGATTTTCTTTCAGTTAAACTTTTTTGGGTTCTTGTGTTTATATATAAAGCCAAGTCCAAGAAGAGAAAAGATTTCCACAAATCTTTTGTTGCTTAAATTTCCCGACAAAACCTTTGTTTAAGGTTACCTTCTTTTTCCTGTTTTTTGGAAATGTAATTAGGGTTCGTTACAAAGAGGTTGATGAGAAATTCTCATCTACTTTTGATGTATATATTTTCGTAATTTATTTTTATTTTTTTAAATTTTATAAATTTAATCTTGTTTTAAGGATTTTATAAATTCATCTGAACACACAGAAATTTGTCAATATAAATTAAAACCGTAACAATGACATGAGCGTATCTATTGTGAGATTTGGAGTAAGGGCATAGGCACGTGAAATTCAGATGCCTATACGTTGGCTTTATGGTTGAAGGTCATATGATTGGTCACATTGGACCAGCGAGTTTGTAAAGAATGAAGGAGCGGATGACAGCTTAGTTAGGGGAGACGATCAGAGCCCCTTTATTTTTATTTTTACCGTCTTTCGGCAATCTGTTGTTACTAATTGCCTTGGAATCCAACAACTGGACAACTTTAACTTTGACTATTTCCAAATCCACCCCAAATTAATATATTTTAAATAATTAAATATTACATTCACATTTTTTCAATTATTAATTTTGAATAATATTTATTTCATAACACAAAATAAAATCGCTTCAATCAGCCGTGCGTTTAAAAGCACGTTTAGTTGAGCGTGTCTTTATCTTATATAACATAATATGTCAAAATTGAAAAGAAAAAAAAACTCATAAAACATATCTTTCATTTTTTTTTACTTCAGCCTCAACTGGTTTAAAAATTTTGATTTTAGGATATTTAAGGTAAAATGATTTATAATTTTCAAATTTTAGGGTACTAGATTTTGATGACAAGTGAATTATGACATATAAGCTTAGTGATTAAGATTAATTTTAAATTTTATTTATATTGTTATAGCTATAATAAAATTATTTATCATGTACCTAAAACTTAAATTAAACTATTTACCGCATGCAATTGGCAAACCAAAACAATGGAAGCAAGTGAAATGAATAATAATAATGATAACAAAAACAACAAAAAAACAACAACAACAACAATATGGTTTAATTATAAAATAAGTACTCAAACTATACAACTTTCTTAAATAGGTGCCCAAACTTTTATTTGAATCATCCATGTATTTAACGTTACAAATATTACCACTTTAGGTACCTGAGTCATAACAACCTTTAAAATCACATTTAAGTGGCACATGTCACGTTTTGATTATTTAAAAAAATTATTTAAAATAAAATTATATATTTAAAAGAATCCAAAAATTTCAAAAAACTTAAAAAAATCTCAAAACTTTGAAACTCCAATTTTAATCCCTAAACTCACGCCGGCTATCACCGTTTGATGTCGACCATACCTCCACCCTACGACAAGCTAAATCTGATCATAAATGACGCGTCTCCAACGAAAGAAACGACAAAATCACGATCCAAAACCACATCATTGGTAAATTCAACCCCCAATAGAGGCGAAGACCGACCAAGGAGATTGTAAGGGTGACATCGACAGGTGTGGTTGGTAAGGGAGGTTAGGGCTAGAGAATTAGGGTTTTCTTTTGTAATTTTAGAAAAAAATATACTTTTTATAAATATAATATTATATTTAAAAAAATCAAAATTACCAAAGTATGACACATGTTACTTAACGAATTTTTTTAATAATCATTACGTCTCGACACCTAAAATGATAATTTTTGTAATTATAATGTTAGACATTTAGATGATTAAATTTTTTTATACATCTATGTGAGAAAAATAGTACAATTGAACACTTATTTTATAATAATAATAATAGCTTTATCTTTAGCCTACCACTTGCCACGTTCAAAGTTGGAATTCTACAACAAAAGTATGTGGATCATTGATTCCCTTACTAGAAGCTACAATAGGTAAAGCAAACTTGGAATCTCACAAAAGTTCCTTATTTTTTTTTGTTCAAAAATAAGTATTTTGAGTATATATTATACGATTATAAAAAGATAACTATAAATATTATATATTATTTGACTAATGATAATGATTATTTTCACTTAAATAATTATTATAAATAATGATACAAAGATGTTAACAATTAGTTGATATAGTGGGATGAAATATTATATCTATTAAGTAATATCAAAGATTCAAATATTAACGTTTGTGAATGAAATAAATTAGGTTGAAATAGTCATTTTAATATTAAATATCTACAATATTCAATTTAAATTAATCAATTAATAGATCAAATACTAATATTTATAGAAAATGGGCTAAAATTATGAAATTTTGAGTAGATATTGCACTCATTTATGGTAGTACCAGGTGAGCTAGATATAACAAATATACTTCTCTAATCTCCAACATATAAATGTGGAGGAAAACCTAATCTTGAATAGTTATAAACATACTTTCTAAAAGTAGCCCTACCACTAATAAAAATAAATAAATCAATACTTGTTTTTATTAGCTTAATCTAATGATTCTGTGGGACGACAGAATTAATATATTATTGTACAATATTAATGCTGAAATCCCCTTACGTGGGCCTCTCTTGTCCGTCCAATGCTCTACAATTGTCGAGTGCAAAGGCAAAACGACATTGAACTTTACCGGATAATTATTAATCGCAATTGTCACCAAAGAATCGAAGGGACGGGCGAGGTGGGCTCCCCATTTTCGATGCAAAATCATCCACCCACGTCAGCACCATCTCCACATTCCCCATTGAGATTGATTAATTTTGGACGTATGTGGCATGACCCATTATTCGCGCAAAAATGTAATGCAGAATGGGAAAAAAAATTCTCATATAACGTGGATCTAATATTATTTTTTCATCTAAGGCATTTTTTGCAGTATACACTTAGTTTATATAAAGTGGGTTGCTCCGCAAAGAATGATGAAAGCACCAAATTTTTGCCATTTTACACCTTTCCCAACCTTTTCTATTTGGCTGGTGCACGTGGCATTCTATTTTCATATGTTAGCACTAGTCTTAAAATAAGTAAGCGTGGTCCCAATTTTAATTGAGAAAAATTCCAGGATAATGCATAATTAAAATTTTAACATGGGTCAATAGCAATAAAATGTTTTGATGAATAGGGATGTAAAATTGGGTAATCGTTCAGGTTTCAGTCGGATCCTGGTAGGTCGGATAAAATCGGATACAGTCAAGTCATGTAAATTTGATGCTTTGACTCGGATCGATCGCTGCCAGTTCAGGCCAAAACAGTTCAGGTTCGAAGCAGTTAAAAAGCATTTAATAAGTATGGGTCAATTTCATATGCAAATAAAATTTGGAGGACTAAATTGAACAAATATGAAATTAAAAAAAAATTTAAATAAAAAACAACACAAAAGGATCAAATCAAAATAATTTAAATGTGAGGTTGAAATTAATACAAAAAAGTACTAAATTATACCCTTTAAAAAGTTATGGGCCAATTAAAAAAATAGAATTAAGTAATAAGTATGGGTCAATTCAGATGCAAATAAAATGTGGAGGACTAAATTGAACAAATATGAAATTAAAAATAAAAATTAAATAAATTAACAACACAAAAGGGATCAAATATGAAAAATATTGTAAAATGGACTAGATTACATTCATTTTAAAAGTTGAGAAAAAATTAAAACAACTAATATATATATATATAATATAAATAATATAGTTTATATATAAAGTATATGTATTATATATATAAACTGTATAGTTTATATATATATATTATGTATAAACTATATATACCATGTATAAACTATAATACTATATAGTTTATATATAAAGTAATGAACTATATAGAATACATAGTTTATATATAAATTATATATGAATTATATATAAACTATACAATTTATATTTATATATTATGTATAATTATAAATAATATATACTATATAAATTATATAGTTAATTAATATAAACTATATAGTTTTTATATATAGTATATATAGTTTAGGATTTAGGGTTTAGGGTTTAGAGTTTATGGATTAGGGTTTAGGGTTTAGGGTTAGGGTTTAAGGTTTAGGATCTAAGGTTTAGGGTTTATATTTATATTTATATTTATATTTATATTTATATAAACTACATACTATGATTTATATTTATATACTATATTTTATACTATTTATATAAACTATAGTTTATATTTATATACTATATATATGAACTATAGTTTACGTATGAACTATATGTAAATATAGTAAACTATATAGTTTACATATGAACTATGTAAATTTTATATACTAACTATAGTTTACGTATAAACTATAGTTAGTATATAAAATTTACATAGTCTATATAGTTCATATGTAAATATCAACTATAGTTTATATATAAACTATAGTTAGTATATAAAATTTATATAGTTCTTATGTAAACTATATAGTTTACTATATTTACATATAGTTCATACGTAAACTATAGTTCATATATATAGTATATAAATATAAATTATAGTTTATATAAATAGTATAAAATATAGTATATAAATATAAATCATAGTATGTAGTTTATATAAATATAAATATAAATATAAACCTTAAACCCTAGATCCTAAACCCTAACCCCTAACCCCTAACCCCTAAATCCTAATCCATAAACCCTAAACCCTAAACCCTAAACTATATATACTATATATAAAAACTATATAGTTTATATTAATAAACTATATAATTTATACAATATATATTATTTATAATATACATAATATAAAATAAATGTATAGTTTATATATAATTCATATATTTATATAAACTATGTAGTTTCTATATAGTTCATTACTTCATATATAAACTATATAGTATTATTGTTTATACATGGTATATATAGTTTATACATAATATATATATATATATATATATATATATATATATATATATATATATATATTAGTTGTTTTAATTTTTTCTCAACTTTTAAAATGAATAATCTAGTCCATTTACAATATTTTCATATTTGATCCCTTTTATGTGTTTAATTTATTTAAATTTTTATTTGTAATTTCATATTTGTTCAAGTTAGTCCTCCACATTTTATTTGCATCTGAAATTGACCCATACTTATTACTTAATTTTATTTTTAAATTGGCCCATAACTTTTTAAATGGGTATAATTTAGTACTTTTTGTATTAATTTCAACCTCACAATTTAAAATTATTTTGATTTGATCCCTTTTGTGTTGTTTAATTTATTTAAATTTTTATTTTTAATTTCATATTTGTTCAATTTAGTCCTCCAAATTTTATTTGCATCTGAAATTGACCCATACTTATTAACTGCTTTTTAACTGCTTCGGACCTGAACTGGCAGCGATCATAACTGAAAGTAACCCGACCTGAACCCGAACTGTATCTGGTGTCAAATCAACCTGAAAATGACCCGACCTGATCCGAGTCGAAGCATCAAATTTACCTGACTTGACCTGTATCCGATTTTACCCGACCTACCAGGATTCGACTGAAACCTGAACGATTACCCGATTTTACATCCCTATTCATCAGAACATTTTATTGCTATTGACCCATGTTAAAATTTTAATTCTGCATTATCCTGGAATTTTTCTCAATTAAAATTGGGACCACGCTTAACATTATTTTAAGACTAGTGCTTAACAATATGAAAATAGAATGCCACGTGCAACCAGCCAAATAGAAAAGGTTGGGAAAGGTGTAAAATGGCAAAAATTTGGTGCTTTCATCATTCTCTGCGGAGCAACCCACTTTATATAAACTTGTGGACATTCACTATAGCAACGAAAAACCAAGAAGACGCCGAGAATTTCATCTACCTCCACAACTCTATTTCAATTAAAGACGCCGAGAATTCCGTCTACCTCCACAAACAAAATTTTAGTCTAAAGAAGCCGATATATCTCGTGGTCTTTAGGCGTATACTGTAGAAAATGCCTTAGATGGGGAAATAATGTTAGAACCACATTAGAATTGGAATTTTTTCCCATTCTGCATTATCCTGGCATTTTTGCCACATTATTCGGCCTCGAATTGTTCGTAGGTCAGATCTTGGTATCTTAGTTTAGGATTATGCATAACAGTAATATCTTTTATAGGGCTGTAAACAAATTTTATTCGGTTTGAAAACTCGCAAATTTATCATAAATTAAAAATGTAAAAGTTTGAAATAAAAAATAAATAATTTAATTTTGATTTTGATTAAAATTTTAAATTCAAACTCGAATATAAATTTTAAATACATAAAAATAATAATTTATTATTTATCCAAAAAATAATAATTATTTTTTTTAAAAATAAAATCTTAATATATTATATTTTCGAGTTGCTTGCTTGTTTTTCGAGTCGAGTATCAAGTAGGTCGTTTTAGCTCGTTAAGAACTCAAGTCGAGCTCGAATCGAGTTCATTTTAGTCGAGTATTTATCGAACTTTAACCGAGTCAATCTCAAGTAACTCAGGATCTGTCTTTTCTCATTTACATCCCTAATCTTTTAGGTGTGTATAAGATCAATTAAATATTAAATATGAGTTTTAAATTAATTTATATTTGTATATCTTTAATTAAATATATTTTCGACCTGCACATGTTTTTTTTAAAGATTTTTATTGTATTTCTTAAACACTTGTGGGGTTTCATTTTATTCAATTATTCTCAAGTATTTATTGTTATTCAATTAGTGATTTTCATTGTAAACATTTATGTTGTGACGTTTCTTTTAATTTGTTTCTTCTCAAAATATTTTTTTAATATTTGAGTATAATTTTAAAAGAATTTTATAAGATCAAACCTTATTCTTAAAGGTTCAAATTCTTAATAGTGATATTTAAAAAAAAGATTTGTTAAGAAAAGTTATTGGAACCAAACCACTATAAATCATTTTATTCTTATTGCTTTAATTGTCTTTAGTTTTGTCCAACAAAAAAAAGAGCAATTCACTCTCTCTTCTGACTTATTTGGATCGTAATTCAACTACAAATATTTATTTTAGAAAATAACGATTATATTCCTTTTTTAAATTTAGGGTTAAACTCAATTTTCTTAAAAAGATTAAGGGTAGAGTTTTATTATAAAAGAATAAAAGCAAAATTGGTAAAATGATACATATATTAGGAACAAAATGTATCATTATATCATAATTAAAGATTAAGGTTTAATGGTATTGAACTGTTTCAGGTGCAGGAGGATAGCATGCGGTTGGTTAACCTCCTCAATGATTCAGGAGCTTCTTCCCACCCGTTCTGCTGTCGTGGTTGGTTCTTGGAATTTTGTTGGATGCCCTGCGAAGGGAGCGTCGAAGCTGATGGAATGTTTAAACTTGAACTCCCGTGATTATATGGTTCGTACATTTGATTTGTCGTCAACTCCCATTAAGCCTCCAGTTTATAGAGATATTTATGACCTGCCTATGTGAAGGTTTTTTTTGGGTTAATTAGGCTTCTGCCTCTTTTTAATCTCTTAGACTTGGTCCGAACATTATAATCAAATCTAGGCGGTTATATATTATATTCAAAAATTCTTTTAATATTTAAAATAACGTTAAAATTCATATAATAATATAATATAGAATTAGCCATAAGAAAGATTCATACGATAAACATATATTTATATAAAAGAAAATCGTATAAAACATATACAAAACAAAATATTGGTAATACAGATATACCAAGACAGTAACAAAAACACATGTCATCAAAGTATATCTAAAGACATAAAGATATACAGTGATACAAAAATAGGAGTAGTCGGTCCTTTTGATGCCAAGTCTGCTAGTCTACGGTCTGCTACTATATGAAAAAAAAGTTACAGAATTAACTAAATAGCCCAATGTGCTCCTTACTGTGTATAAAAACATACAAATAAATTATTATAGTAAAAAAATAGTTTATCAAACATGCTTTAAAAATATGAACACTACCACCATCCGAACACTAGAATGTGTAGGTTCCCCAGAACTATACACCCACATGTAAATCCAGTAAGGGCCTTATACATATAGCATAAGGACATGCGGTAAGGATGTACCCTGTGCACAAAGCAGAGGAGCCTACGATAAGGTCTTACAAGTCATAGACTAGGCTTGATATACTTCCTCCAATAATACCCCCAATGACAGTAATAAATATGTATATATTTGAGTGAAAACAATAGTTTAATCCATTAAAACATGAAAATATTTCATAAACATGAAAATATTTCATACTCAGAAATCAGATACAAAAATATAATAACCAGAGATCATATAAAAAATATACAGTAAATCATATATCATATAAATAATATTCAGAAAATCAGGTACCGTGTCGTAAAAATATTCAATATCATCAAAAATCTAAAACAATTCAAATAAATAGTTTAAAATTGTAATGTAACACCATCAGGAAACACACATGTACCAGTCTGAGTAGTCTGATAAGGAAGCCTACTATCGAGTCTGTCGATCATGATCAGCGGCAGCGCTAGATCATACGAATCGAAAAATCTATATCAGAATCCTAATATGAATAATAATAGTCTCTATTTAAACAATTTACAGAAATCTACGAGTAACTCTCGAAGAATACAGATCGAGAGGATATGACGAACGAGTAGCACTGGATCTAATCGACCATTGATCAGGAGAAACACGAGCACCTTTATAAAAATATATTCTCGAATTAATTCCATAATCAAATCTCAAATAAATAAGCAAAAATGCTAAAAATACTAAGTATTTTTTGATTAACGGGCTCGATTCAAGGCTTTCGGGTCAGAATTTGGTAAAATAGATCAAAAAATCGAACTTAGGACGTCGAAAAATATCAAGATGGAGGTTTTCAGAAAAAGTCAACGGCTAATCGGTTCAGTTTGGGTTGGACAGAGTAAGGTAGAATCAGATCAGATAGGCAGGTCGGATCAAGTAGGCGGGTCCGGTTGGGCAGCTTCTAGAAGCTCACCAGGCGGCGGACCTTCCCCATGCACAGTGACGACGAGTGAGGGTTCGTATGGGGCCTTTAAGGGTCGAAAAAATTAAGAAACATTCCTACATGCATTTTAAGGGGTTTTATGACATTTACCAAGCTTTGTTCACAGCAATGAACGGTAGAGAGCTCGATTTCACAATGTCGAAAACTTGATCTTCCTTATCCCCTCATACGCTGATTGCAACAGAGACAAGATGGACATCAGTGGACTCGGGATGACGCATGAAACACGATGATGCGGGAGATGTAAAAAACGGAACAACGGTCGGTGAGGAAACACCAATTAAAGATTTCATTCTAAAAGAGAAAAGGTTGGAGAGAGAGAGAAAAGTTTAAACTTTCCAATTTTTGGACTCTTAAACTCACATTTGAAAAATAGTATAATTACATTACAAGTGTAACCCCCACAGACCTATAAGGGTAACCAGATCTGACTCGGGGTGTCAATTTTGGGCCACCGGAGCGACCCACTATAAAAATAGCGGAAAATTTAATTTTTTTTATCAGAACATGTAAACTAATAAAATAAGTTGTCACTATTTAAAAATAAAACAGATTTCCAGACTCGTATATAAATCAAAATACAATTACATGCCTCCTAATCACATGTACCATACTCTGCAACAACGCCGGAAGAACTCCCTTACTGAAGTCGATAGATGCACTGGTGCAATTCTTTTAACCTGAAAAGGTGAGTAATAGAGTGAGCTTTGAAAAGCTCAGTAATACAGAACTACCAAATAATGCTGATGAACGTGCAGATACAAATAAACATATATTTCCTTATTGTTTCCGAACATTTATAGATTTTTATGCTGAGCAGAGATCCTACTGATATTTCAGGTGGTAACGGACAATGAGCTTTCAGTTCAGAGAAATATTTCGGATGACTGAGTTCAGGAGATCAGAATAGGTTATCTAGTGTGTTCCCATAAAACAAGTAAAAAAATACAGATCTTTTAAAACATATATATATATATATACCCCCATCTGTCACGTACAAAATGTGTAGGTTCCCCAGAACCATACAACACCGTCACGTCCAGTAAGGTCCTGAGCATACAGCCAAGGAACCGGTAAGTAAGGCCCTGAGCACACAGCCGATGAGCCTCCAGGTATTCTCCCTCCAACATTACCCCCCAAATAAAACATGTTCCGTCCGTAAACAGATATATCAAAAAATCAAATCATAATTCACGTCAAGTATCATATCAAAATCCAGGTCAAGTATCAGATTAGAATCCATGTCAGATATCAAATAAGAATCCATGTCAAGTATCAGATCAGAAATCAAATCGAAAATCAGGTAAAATATTCATGTGAGTAGGGAACACACCAGAATTTACAAATAGTATTCAAAGATATTGGATAATCATAACAAGTAGAGGAACACGGATCTTCAGTATACCGATAGAATATCGGAATTCAAAATCACTATTGGAAGAGTTCAATAACCGACGGAATCATCAGCTATTCTGAATATGACTTAAGCTGGTAAGGAAGAAATGAAGATTCAAGACATTTACAATCTATGTCGATTAATCAGATTATCTAACAACTCCAGATAAATAGCCCCTAGAACTAATACTTGTCAACTTGTCAATTCATTAACTTTCCAGGGTATTTACTCTTTAATACCAAATATTATTATCCATAGATCATCTTCTGAGTTATCACTGAACAGATCTTAAGGAGACTAACAGATATTCCAATGCTCTTAATTTCATGTTCACGCTTTCACTATATCATGAACTGCTGACGCGTTTTATTTGTAGTTCATTACACATAAGAACATTACATCATGTATGTTTATTAATGTTTCTCGACTCATCCACAAATCACTTACTTAATCCTTAGTCCTTAAGGTTACTTAATTCAATTAGCAATCAAGTCCATTCCAGTGATTTCGGGTTTTTCTAGGGTAATCCAGACGTTTCTGAAATTCGTATACATACTGTACTTCTATTCAATTCAATTTGGTGTTCGTGGTTTATTTATCTATTGAATATATATTTCTTAGTACCAAAGGAGATATAGAGTTGGGTTGGGCTGAGTACTTCCAAAATTATCTTCGAACCAAACTTGAGAAGGCGAACAAACATTCAAGTAATACTTATCTCATTCAGGAAATGATATAGCGCTAGCTTTGGTTGACCAACTTAAGCTGCATTCCATAACTTTTAAGAGTAGTACGACATCCATGTTTATTTGGATTTCTTAATTAATCCAAGACATTTACTTATTCTAGGCCATAAGGGTATTTTGGTCATTTTGATGCTCAATTTTATTCCATTCATTTTAGAGCTCGAGGATATCCAATCATTTATGAGCTTGGTGATATTCTTGGGTTATTTCCATTACAGGGGTATTCTGGTCATTCTATAGATCCGATGTATTTCAATCATTTCCTTCCATCATGTCTTATTATTTAATTCCAATTTATCATCTATTTCAGTCCCTTTAAATAATTCTGATAAAAGAGCACCCTGATAAATTGTTCTTAAGGTATTTACTCGTAACTAAGATATTTTCGGGTCAAGTGCCTTCTCAGATTTTTACCAACGGAATATCAAGAATTTTCTACACTAAGTCAGGATCTTAACAATCAAATTTGTACTTAATCGAGTTAAGTACAAATTCTCAAAGTATATTCTAATTCAGGGTCAACTCGGAGTATTTTATCTCTTAGGGGCATTTTCATAATTTTTTAGTTAGATAATTTTGATATTAGCTCTTAACGAAAATAATTATAATTTAAAGATCCTATGGTCAATTGCTTTACCGAACATTCTCTGATCTTGAAATTATTCCTTAACAAACTTCTAGCATCTTGCGTAAACCCTTTTTGGCATTAAAAACCAGTTATCCAAATTTTGCAAGCAAAACTAGCATTTCTTATGCACATTAGTAGTTTCATCATATCAATATGTCTTTAAAAACCTCTTATCCAACTTCCATAGTCAAATCTTATCTTTTTATAACATAAGGGTATTTTCATAATTTTACCCTACCGGAGTATTCTCATAATTTCTCATCCAAATACCTTTAATATTTAACCTTTGATGAAATAAACTATAAGTTACAGATCCATGTTGATTTCTTTATCAGTAAGTACAAAACTTGTAATTTAATTCTAACAATCACTCAATTTCTTATAAAAGTCATCTGAACCATAATCAATTACTGAACCCTTTTACCATATTAAGATCGAGTATAGATAACCTTGATGAAATAAAACTATAAGTACAGATCCATGTGATTTTTATCAGTAAGTACAAACTTGTAATTAATTCTAACAATCACTCAATTTCTTATAAAAGTCATCTGAACCATAATCAATTACTGAACCCTTTTACCATATTAAGATCGAGTATAGAAACTAATTAACTACACAAATGAGACCAACATTATCTTAATCATGCATTTACCAATATTCACATGTTCCATAAAGTATAAAGAGATAGTAAAGTATTACCTCGATTTTCGTGCAATACTGATCGACCATTAAAATTCTATTCGAACGCCCTCGATCTTGAAATCATCTTCCAATATTTCCTCGGATCCATATCAACAGAAATTACATCAAAAATGAAGCTTAATTGAGATAAACGGATCGAATCGGATGATAAATCAGTGAAAAACAGCTTACCAAGTTCGAATTTGGCGAAACTGAATTCGGATTCAGGACGTCGAAAGCATAAAATATGACTTTTCAGAAATTTGGAATTTTTGGTCAAAATCTAAGTCAATGGGTTTGACTGGAAATTTCGAGGCCTTCGGGTCTGAATTTCGAAAAACGAACTGCGGAATCGGATATGGAACGTCGAAAAATGTCAGGATAGGTATACTCGGTCAAAGTCAAAGGTCGTTTAATGCCCGGTCAAAGCCCGTCAAATTTTTTGTCAACAGTGCGCAGTGGTGGCGCGTGGGGGCACGTGGGGCCCCTTCCATCTGCCTAAAAATTATAGAAAAATTCTTAAAAATTATTTTGAGCGATTCCGAGATACTTACAAAGCTCGGTTCACAATTTTGAACGGCGGAGAGCTCGATTTCAACAAATCGGAAACTTTGACCGCTTCACCTCCTCACGCGCTGCCGTCGACGGAGACCAAGGATGACACCGACAGACTCGGAACGATGCAAGGAACACGATGGTACGGGAGGTGTCGTAAACGGATCATCATATCGTCGTGAATCGACGAAAAACCAATTGAAATTGAGTTATTATCGACGATACTTCCGACTGAAATTAACGACGAACAGCGACGATTCATGCGGACGACGAGTAGATCAGAGTTGACAGTTGTTGACCGGGTGAGGAATTATGAGTGTATTTCTGCAGAAATATAGGGGGAAATGGGGGTTTATATTAACTCCTAAAGAAAAATGGTAAAATCATAAGTTTAGCCACTGAACTTCCTCCACGTCTTAAAACGGTCTGTTAACTTTGAAATTTTACAATTTAATCCACTATTTCTTTCAAAATACCAATTAAATCCACCACTTTATAATTTCTTAAATTTAGCCCCTAAATTGGGCTGTTACAATTCTCCCATCCTTAAAAGAATTTCATCCTCGAAATTCATTTATGTCACATAATTGCAGAAATAAAACTTCCATCAGTTCTTTCATATCTTTCATGTAGCTCTTATAGAAATACAGATCATCCACTAATCCTTAACCACTTGAGTATACATTCTTAGCAGAACTCTCTCTCATTTCAATAAATGAATCTGAACGAAAATTCCCTTGAGTAATCAATTCAGTCTTGGTCTTGAGAATAGGCTCATAAAGCATGGCTCTGGGGTACTTTACAGCATTTAGACAGATGTTACTGGTATTTCTTTTTGTAATAGTATAGCCTTAACAGATAGAAACTTCGATTTACTCGTTACAAATAAGGACTCAGCCCTGGAGTTCCGGCTCAGAAAGGTACGATTGCAGTCTAGGGGCATGTACTGATAAGACATATTTTGACATTCGACCGGCCGATCTAACTTGAAAGTTTTGACTCAAACCATAGCTCTGATACCACTAAATGTAACCCCCACAGACCGATAAGGGTAACCAGATCCGATCCGGGGTGTCACATTTGGGCCACCGGAGTGACCCACTGTAAAAATAGCAGAAAATTTAAATTTTTTTATCAGAACATGTAAACTAATAAAATCAGTTGTCACTATTTAAAAATAAAACAGATTTCCAGACTCGTATATAAATCAAAATACAATTACATGCCCCCTAATCATATGTACCATACTCTACAACAACGCCAGAAGAACTCCCTTACTGAAGTCGATAGATGCATTTGTACAATTCTTTTAACCTGAAAATGTGAGTAATAGAGTGAGCTTTGGAAAGCTCAGTAATACAGAACTACCAGATGATGCTGATGAACGTGCAGATACATATAAACATATATTTCCTTATTATTTCCGAACATTTATAGATTTTTATACTGAGCAGAGATCCTACTGATATTTCAGGTGGTAACGGACAATGAGCTTTCAGTTTAGAGAAATATTTTGGATGACTGAGTTCAGGATATCAGAATAGGTTATCTAGTGTGTTCCCATAAAACCAGCAAAAAGATACAGATCTTTTAAAACATATATATATATATATATATATACCCCCATCCGTCACGTACAAAATATGTAGGTTCCCCAGAACCATACAAACCCGTCACGTCCAGTAAGGTCCTGAGCACACAGCCGAGGAACCGGTAAGTAAGGCCCTGAGCACACAGTCGAGGAGCCTCCAGGTATTCTTCCTCCAACATTACCCCCAAATAAAACATGTTCCGTCCGTAAACAGATATATCAAAAAATCAAATCATAATTCACGTCAAGTATCATATCAAACTCCAGGTCAAGTATCAGATTATAATCCATGTCAGATATCAAGTCAGAAACCATGTCAAGTATCAGATCAGAAATCAAATCGAAAATCAGGTAAAATATTCATATGAGTAGGGAACACACCAAAATTTACATATAGTATTCAAAGATATTGGATAATCTTAACAAGTAGAGGAACACGGATCTTCAGTATACCGATAGAATATCGGAATTCAGAATCACTATTGGAAGAGTTCAATAACTGACGGAATCATCAGTTATTCCGAATATGACTTAAGCTGGTAAGGAAGAAATGAAGATTCAAGACAATTTACAGTCTATGTCGATTATTCGGATTATCTAACAACTCCAGATAAATAGCCCCCAGAACTAATGCTTGTCAACTTGTCATTTCATTAACTTTCCACGGTATTTACTCTTTAATACCAAATATTATTATCTATAGATCATCTTCTGAGTTATCACTGAACAGATCTTAAGGAGACTAACAGATATTCCAATGCTCTTAATTTCATGTTCACGCTTTCACTATATCATGAACTGCTGACGTGTTTGATTTGTAGTTCATTACAAATAAGAACATTACGTCATATATGTTTATTAATGTTTCTCGACTCATCCACAAATCACTTTCTTAATCCTTAGTCCTTGTGGTTAATTAATTCAATTAGCAGTCAAGTCCATTCCAGTGATTTCGGGTTTTTCTAGGGTAATCCAGACGTTTCTAAAATTCGTATACATACTGTACTTCCGTTCAATTCAATTTGGTCTTCGTGGTTTATTTGTCTAATGAATATATATTTCTTAGTACCGCAGGCGATATAGAGTTGGGCTTAGTACTTCCAAAATTATCATCGAACCAAACTTGAGAAGGCGAACAAACATTCAAGTAATACTTATCTTATTCAGGAAATGATATAGCGCTAGCTTTGGTTGACCAACTTAACCTGCATTCCATAACTTTTAAGAGCAGTACGATATCTATGTTTATTTGGATTTCTTAATTAATCCAATACATTTACTTATTCTAGGCCATAAGGGTATTTTGGTCATTTTGATGCTCAGTTTTATTCCATTCATTTTAGAGCTCGAGGATATCCAATCATTTCTGAGCTTGGTGATATTCTTGGGTTATTTCCATTATAGGGGTATTATGGTCATTCTACAGATCCGATGTATTTCAATTATTTCCTTCTATCCTATCTTATTATTTAATTCCAATTTATCATCTATTTCAGTCCCTTTGAACAATTCTGATAAAAGAGCACCCTGATAAATTGTTCTTCAGGTATTTACTCGTAACTCAAATATTTTCGGGTTAAGTGCCTTCTCAGATTTTTACCAACGGAATATCAAGAATTTTCTGCTCTAAGTCAGGATCTTAAAAATCAAATTCGTACTTAATCGAGTTAAGTATAAATCCTCAAAGTATATTCTCATTCAGGGTCAACTTGGACTATTTTACATCTCAGGGGCATTTTCATAATTTCCTAGTCAGATAATTTTGATATTAGCTCTTAACGAAAATAATTATAATTTAAAGATCCTATGGTCAATTGCTTTGCCGAACATTCTCTGATCTTGAAATTAATCCTTAACAAACTTCTAGCATCTTACGTAAACCCTTTTTGGCATTAAAAACCAGTTATCCAAATTTTCCAAGCAAAACTAGCATTTCTTATGCACATCAGTAGTTTCATCATATCAATATATCTTTAAAAACCTCTTATCCAAATTACATAGTCAAATCTTATCTTTTTATAACATAAGGGTATTTTCGTAATTTTACCCTACCAGAATATTCTCATAATTTCTCATCCAAATACCTTTAACATTTAACCTTTGATGAAATAAACTATAAGTTACAGATCCAGATTGATTTCTTTATCACTAAGTACAAAACTTGTAATTTAATTCTAACAATCACTCAATTTCTTATAAAAGTCATCTGAACCATAATCAATTACTAAACCCTTTTACCGTATTCAGATCGAGTGTAGAAACTAATTAACTACACAAATGAGACCAACATTATCTTAATCATGCATTTACCAATATTCACATGTTCCATAAAGCATAAAGAAGTAGTAAAGTATTACCTTGATTTCAGTGCAATACTAATCGATCAATAAAATTCTATTCGAACGCCCTCGATCTTGAAATCATCTTCCAATATTTCCTCGGATCCATATCAACAGAAATTACATAAAAAACGAAGCTTAATTGAGATAAACGGATCGAATTGGATGATAAATCAGTGAAAAATAGCTTACCGGGTTCTAATTTGGTGAAATCGAATTTTGATTCGGATTCAGGACGTCGAAAGCATAAAATATGACTTTTCAGAAAATTGGAAATTTTGGTCAAAATCTAAGTCAATGGGTTTGACTGGAAATTTCGAGGCCTTCTGGTCTAAATTTCGAAAAACGGACTGCGGAATCAGACTTGAAACGTCGAAAAATGTCAGGATAGGTATACTCGATCAAAGTCAAATGTCGTTTAATGCCCGGTCAAATCCCGTCAAAGTTTTGGTCAACAATGGTCAATGCCGGTCAACGGTCAATGAGTCGGGTCAACAGGTCGGGTCGGGTTGTAACCGGTCAAGCCGGTCAAATATGCTCCAAAACTGGTCAAACCGGTCATTTGGACCATCCCCACTCGTAGTGGCAGCGCGTGGGGCCCCTTCCATCTGCCTAAAAATACGGAAAAATTCTTAAAAATTATTTTTGAGCGATTCCGAGATACTTACAAAGCTCGGTTCACAATTTTGAACGGCGGAGAGCACGATTTCAACAAATCGGAAACTTTGACCGCTTTACCTCCTTACGCGCCGCCGTCAACGGAGACCAAGGATGACACCTGCAGACTCGTAATGATGCAAGGAACACGATGGTGCGGGAGGTGTCGTAAACAGAACATCGGATCATCGTGAATAGACGAAAAACCAATTGAAATTGAGTTATTACCGACGATACTTCCGACTAAAATTAACGAAGAACGACGACGATTCACGACGAAAGGTTTGAGGGGTTTTGTTCCTCGTTCGACAACGAACACGATGGCGGTTTCAGCTCGTCGATCGGAGGTTGGACGACGAGTAGATCGGAGTTGAAAGTTGTTGATCGGGAGATGATTTATGAGTGTATTTTCTGCAGAAATACACGGGGAAATAGGGGTTTATATTAACTCCTAAAGAAAAATGGTAAAATCATGAGTTTAGCCACTGAACTTCCTGCACTTCTTAAAACGGTCTGCCAACTTTGAAATTTTACAATTTAATCCACTATTTCTTTCAAAATACCAATTAAATCCACCACTTTATAATTTCTTAAATTTAGCCCCTAAATTGGGCTGTTACAATTCTCTCCTCCTTAAAAGAATTTCGTCCTCGAAATTCATTCATGTCACATAATTGCAGAAATAAAACTTCCATCAGTTCTTTCATATCTTTCATGTAGCTCTTATAGAAATACAGATCCTCCACTAATCCTTAACCAGTTGAGTATACATTCTTAGCAGAACTCTCTCTCATTTTAATAAAAGAATCTGAACGAAAATTCCCTTGAGTAATCAATTCAGTCTTGGTCGTGAGAATAGGCTCATAAAGCAGCATATCCCAATTTCATTTCTGGAGTCGAGTTAGCATTTCTCGGATAATTAACTCTCAGATGGCTCGGGGGTACTTTACAACATTTAGACAGATGTTACTGGTATTTCTTTTTGTAATAGTATAGCCTTAACAGATAGAAACTTCGATTTACTCGTTACAGATAGGGACTCAGCACTGGAGTTCTGGCTCAGAAAGGTACGATTGCAGTCTAAGGGCATGTACTGATCAGACATATTTTGACATTCGACCGGCCGATCTAACTTGAAAATTTTGACTCAAACCATAGCTCTGATACCACTAAATGTAACCCCCACAGACCGATAAGGGTAACCAGATCCGATCCGGGGTATCACATTTGGGCCACCGGAGCCACCCACTGTAAAAATAGTAGAAAATTTAAATTTTTTTATCAGAACATGTAAACTAATAAAATCAGTTGTCACTATTTAAAAATAAAACAGATTTCAAGACTCGTATATAAATCAAAATACAATTACATGCCCCCTAATCACATGTACATACTCTGCAACAACGCCGGAAGAACTCCCTTACTGAAGTCGATAGATGCACTGGTACAATTCTTTTAACCTGAAAAGGTGAGTAATAGAGTGAGCTTTGAAAAGCTCAGTAATACAGAACTACCAGATGATGCTGATGAACGTGCAGATACAGATAAACATATATTTCCTTATTGTTTCCGAATATTTATAGATTTTTATGATGAGCAGAGATCCTACTGATATTTCAGGTGGTAACGGACAATGAGCTTTCAGTTTAGAGAAATATTTTGGATGACTGAGTTCAGGAGATCAGAATAGGTTATCTAGTGTGTTCCCATAAAACCAGCAAAAAGATACAGATCTTTTAAAACATATATATATATATATATATACCCCCATCCGTCACGTACAAAATATGTAGGTTCCCTAGAACCATACAAACCCGTCATTTCCAGTAAGGTCATGAGCACACAACCGAGGAACCGGTAAGTAAGGCCCTGAGCACACAGCCGAGAAGCCTCCGGGTATTTTTCCTCCAACATTACCCCCAAATAAAACATGTTCCGTCCGTAAACGGATATATCAAAAAATCAAACCATAATTCACGTCAAGTATCATATCAAAATCCAGGTCAAGTATCAGATTATAATCCATGTCAGATATCAAACCAGAATCCATGTCAAGTATCAGATCAGAAATCAAATCGAAAATCAGGTAAAATATTCATGTGAGTAGGGAACACACCAAAATTTACATATAGTATTCAAAGATATTGGATAATCTTAACAAGTAGAGGAACACGGATCTTCAGTATACCGATAGAATATCGGAATTCAGAATCACTATTGGAAGAGTTCAATAATTGACGGAATCATCAGTTATTCTGAATATGACTTAAGCTGGTAAGGAAGAAATGAAGATTCAAGACATTTACAGTCTATGTCGATTAATCGGATTATCTAACAACTCCAGATAAATAGCCCCCAGAACTAATACTTGTCAACTTGTCAATTCATTAACTTTCCAGGGTATTTACTATTTAATACCAAATATTATTATCCATAGATCATCTTCTGAGTTATCACTGAACAGATCTTAAGGAGACTAACAGATATTCCAATGCTCTTAATTTCATGTTCACGCTTTCACTATATCATGAACTGCTGACGTGTTTGATTTGTAGTTCATTACACATAAGAACATTACATCATGTATGTTCATTAACGTTTCTCAACTCATCCAAATCACTTACTTAATCCTTAGTCCTTGAGGTTACTTAATTCAATTAGCAGTCAAGTTCATTCCAGTGATTTTGGGGTTTTCTAGGGTAATCCAAACGTTTCTGAAATTCGTATACATACTGTACTTCCGTTCAATTCAATTTGGTCTTCGTGGTTTATTTGTCTAATGAATATATATTTCTTAGTATCGAATGCGATATAGAGTTGGGTTGGGTTGAGTATTTCAAAAATTATCATCGAACCAAACTTGAGAAGGCGAACAAACATTCAAGTAATACTTATCTTATTCAGGAAATGATATAGCGCTAGCTTTGGTTGACCAACTTAAGCTGCATTCCATAACTTTTAAGAGCAGTACGACATTCATGTTTATTTGGATTTCTTAATTAATCCAAGACATTTACTTATTCTAGGCCATAAGGGTATTTTGGTCATTTTGATGCTTAGTTTTATTCCATTCATTTTAGAGCTCGAGGATATCCAATCATTTCTGAGCTTGGTGATATTGTTGGGTTATTTCTATTACAGGGGTATTCTGGTCATTCTATAGATATGATGTATTTCAATCATTTCCTTCCATCCTATCTTATTATTTAATTCCAATTTATCATATATTTTAGTCCCTTTGAACAATTCTGATAAAAGAGCACCCTGATAAATTGTTCTTCAGGTATTTACTCGTAACTCATATATTTTCGGGTCAAGTGCATTCTTAGATTTTTACCAACGGAATATCAAGAATTTTTTGCACTAAGTCAGGATCTTAACAATCAAATTCGTACTTAATCGAGTTAAGTACAAATTCTCAAAGTATATTCTCGTTCAGGGTTAACTTGGACTATTTTACCTCTTAGGGGCATTTTCATAATTTCCTAGTCAGATAATTTCTATATTAGCTCTTAACAAAAATAATTATAATTTAAAGATCCTATGGTCAATTGCTTTTCCGAACATTATCTGATCTTGAAATTATTCCTTAACAAACTTCTAGCATCTTGCGTAAACCCTTTTTGGCATTAAAAACCAGTTATCCAAATTTTCCAAGCAAAACTAGGATTTCTTATGCACATCAGTAGTTTCATCATATCAATATGTCTTTAAAAACCTCTTATCCAACTTCCATAGTCAAATCTTGTTTTTTTATAACATAAGGGTATTTTCGTAATTTTACCCTACCGGAGTATTCTCATAATTTCTCATCCAAATACCTTTAACATTTAACCTTTGATGAAATAAACTATAAGTTACAGATCCAAGTTGATTTCTTTATCACTAAGTGTAGAACTTGTAATTTAATTCTAACAATCACTCAATTTTTTATAAAAGTCATCTGAACCATAATCAATTAATAAACCCTTTTACCGTATTCAGATCGAGTGTAGAAACTAATTAACTACACAAATGAGACCAACATTATCTTAATCATGCATTTACCAATAGTCACATGTTCCATAAAGCATAAAGAGGTAATAAAGTATTTCTTCGATTTCTGTGTAATACTGATCGACCATTAAAATTCTATTCGAACGCCCTCGATCTTGAAATCATCTTCCATTATTTCCTCGGATCCATACCAACAGAAATTACATAAAAAACGGAGTTTAATTGAGATAAACGGATCGAATCGGATGATAAATCAGTGAAAAACAGCTTACCGGGTTCGAATTTGGCGAAACGGAATTTGGATTCGGATTCAGGACGTCGAAAGCATAAAATATGACTTTTCGGAAATTTGGAATTTTCGGTCAAAATCTAAGTCAACGGGTTTGACTGGCAATTTCGAGGCCTTCGGGTCTGAATTTCGAAAAATGGATTTTGGAATCAGATTTGGAACGTCGAAAAATGTCAGGATAGGTATACTCGGTCAAAGTCAAAGGTCGTTTAATGCCCGATCAAAGCCCGTCAAAGTTTTTGTCAACAGTGGTCAACGCCGGTCAGCGGTACGAGTCGGGTCAACGGGTCGAGCACGATTGTAACCGGTCAAACCGGTCAAATCTGCTCCAAAACCGGTCAAACCGGTCATTTAGACCATCCCCAAGCGAAGTGGCTGCGCGTAAGGGCGCGTGGGGCCCCTTCCATCTGCCTAAAAATCACGAAAAAATTCTTAAAAATTATTTTGAGCAATTATGAGATACTTACAAAGATCGGTTCACAATTTTGAACGGCGGAGAGCTCGATTTCAACAAATCGGAAACTTTGACCGCTTCACCTCCTCAAGCGTCGCCGTCGACGGAGACCAATGATGACACCAGCAGACTCGGAACGATGCAAGGAACACGATGGTGCGGGAGGTGTCGTAAACAGATCATCGGATCGTCGTGAATCGACGAAAAACCAATTGAAATTGAGTTATTATCGACGATACTTCCGACTGAAATTAACGACGAACGACGATGATTCATGACGAAAGGTTTGAGGGTTTTTGTTCCTCGCTCGATAACGAACACGATGGTGGTTTCGGCTCGTCGATCAGAGGTCGGACGACGAGTAGATCGGAGTTGAAAGTTGTTGACCGGGAGAGGAATTATGAGTGTATTTCTACAGAAATACACAGAAAATGAGGTTTATATTAACTCCTATAAAAATGGTAAAATCATGAGTTTAGTCACTGAACTTCCTACACTTCTTAAAACAGTCTGTTAACTTTGAAATTTTACAATTTAATCCACTATTTCTTTCAAAATACCAATTAAATACACCACTTTATAATTTCTTAAATTTAGCCCATAAATTGGGGTGTTACAACAAGTCCTTTATTTTTAGTTACTTTATTAATTCGGATCCAAATTTAATTAAATGTTAATATGATCCCTAAATTTAATCCTCAGAATAAATTTTAAGAAAATTTTAGGCCCTAATTTAAGATGTGACACTCTTCTTTAGTAAATATAATAATAAAATTTCTTATATGTACAGATTTGTGTATGCATTGGAATATGTTAAAACTGAGAAGGAATATGCCAAGCATACTTTTGATGACTTCTCTTGTGCTATTACTACCAAAATTGTGGTCTATAGATAATTGTGTATAATCCAAGTACTGGATTTGGGCACCTGCTTTTACTCGCATACAATTCAAAATTACTTCCAACAAGTATACCATCTCATGTGAAATAAGTTCTAATCTTTGCATTTAACAACTTTTTTTTTAATTTGGTCATTATTTTTTTTCTATATTAATGTCAAAATTTTTACATTCCATTAGACATTTTAGTTTGTTATTAAAATGTGAAGACAACTCTGGGATAGTTCAAAGTTATTTCCTGAATTTAAATATATATATATATATTTAAAAATATTAAAAATCAATAAAAATTTAAAATATAAATAATAGAAGTTTTATATACATATTTTATAATTTGTAAGTAATATTATGACATAATACGTGTCACGTTACTCAAAATATTGATACGATATGTTTCATTTCATTCAAAGTGATAATATAACATATATCGCCTCATCTAAAATGATGATGTGATATGTGGAATGTCGCCAATTAGTTACACGTCAAAATATAATGTCATCAACATGCGTTAACAATTTTCATGAAAATGATTATTTTGATTAAAAAAAGTGAAAAATTAAAATGCTCCAAAAAAAATAAAATCATTTGAACAAATATTAGGGACTAATTTTATGGTTATGCCAAATGAATTTATACTGCTGATTTCCCTTTCAAAGTAAGGGTCAAGTCAAAGAGTACGGAGAAAAGAAGTCGCATGGTCCAGTGGGTGGAAAAAGAAAGCAACTGGGAAGGAGGCTGATGGGGGATGTATGAATCATAGTGGGGGAATTAAACCCGGTCCCATTGCGATCGACCCCGACAAAAAAACAGGTGAAGTGAGACACAGGACAAGCAACGATATTTTGAATGCTGCCAACAGCACCATTATTATTCGTTAACTTCACTTTAACTTGTTGTTAGTGCAATAATTATGTGTTTGGATCAACTATCAATCGACTAATGCTGGCAATAAAACCAAATCCTATATACCTAGCTGACACGTTAAAAAATTGACCCGTAAATCAACAGCATCCAATTGAATAAACCAAATGCGCCTTTGGATGTCATTTTCTAGGATTAACAAGTCCTTTTCCCATAACAATTTAGTCAAGGATTCCCCTCTTCACGCTTCAAAATCTTCAACAAATTGTATCAAACACTTGACAACTTGTTAAAGAATGTTCTACGTTTGAATCAATTGTGAACGTGTTATTCCACCCTTTTCTTTTTAATTACGTCGGCAGCATAAATTTGTTAGAGATATTTACTCAATAATTTATTTTAATATCCATATATTTTTGCGTCTATATTATCAGAAACGGATTTAAGATTAAAATACGAGAGTGATCGAATTATTTAATTTTAAGACTAGACGAGAATTAATAGATATTAAACTAATGAACAGGAACTAAAATTATCATATTTTAATCGTTTTTTTTAGAATTATGTGGCGTTTAAGAATGTGTGAAACCCACAGGGGGTGGGTTAGGTTGAAGTCCAATATGGGGGAAAAGGAGGACCATGAATGTGAAGCGTACAAGTGCGTGGTGGTTAGAGACATCTTCGCTTTCATGGAAGGAGATAGTGAAGTTTGGAGCTTTACAAATGTCCATATTCAATCATAACATGTATAATGCGTGCCCTATTACACTGAACCAATCTAATATTCCAAAGCTCCCCCCCCCCCCATTTTTGACTTCATTCTCCTCGCTCTTAAAGCTTGTTTGCCATATTGTTTCTTAATTTGTCCAAAATTGTTTTTATTTCTTTTGGGTGGTACACCCGGCAATTCATTTACCTATATGGTACAACTAAATCGGTATGAAAAATCATTACCATATCTGTCTTTATCAATATCTATACACAAAAGTGAAGTATTTTCTGCTTAGGGGATGACCTTCACAAGGGCAAAAGTGAGATCATCAGATTTTTTAAATGTCATTATTCTAAGGAGATTTGGAGGTCTATCATGAAATGTTGTTCATTAATGAGAGATCATGTTGTTTGAAAAGGCAAATATTTATTTTTTGTGCTGCTAATGCATTTGCATATTGAATATGGAGGGGGAGACAGAAACTGCGGGTAGTTTCTTGGTCAAGAAAGACTACTATCTCAAATATTGAATTTGGTATAAGAGTACGTATAGTTTAAACTTCCTACTTTTTTGCATAAGAAAACATGATGATGTAAATAAACAGATATGTTTTAAAAATATATGTTTCTCAAGACATTTTACAGTTGTTTATGTTTAAAATTTTAATAAATAAAAATATTAAATTATTACATTAAAAAAACATAAATCCTTTTTAAATTTTTTTTATAAAAAAGTAATCATGCCTAATATATTTGGATTAATCATTTATGAGGCGAATTTAAGAAAATTTTGGTATACGTATTTCGAATCAAATTAATCTTAATTAAGTATGTGTTTGTTATGTGTTCGATTGGAAAGAGAAGAATTCGGGGGCGTAAGAAGAGAAGAGAATTGAGATTTTAAAAAAGAAACTTCATTTAACCTTTTCTTACATTTGGTACCAGTTTTATTTGTTTACACAGTACAACAAATCTAATAAAATAGCCAGTTGGACGTCCTTAGCTAACTAATTTTATCTTCTGATGCACGTGGCTTGGGCTATTCTTCTTGGGCCTGTGCATTCTCCATATTTTGATGAATAAAGTATAGTAATGGTCACTGAGCTTTTTTAAGGCTTTCATTTAGGTCTCTCAACTTTTAAAACTTATAATATAGTCCTCTAACATTTAGTCTGTTTGCAATATGATCCCCGACTTAACCGACCGTTTGACGCCGTTACACTGTCGTTAGAAGAAGATGACTTGGCAGTCCTCCAACATTTAGTCTGTTTGCAATATGGTCACTGAACTTTTCAGGCACTTGCATTTAGGTCCTCCAATTTTTAAAACTTGTAACATAATCCTCAATTTCATTCTAAACTCCAGATTCTAAAATAATTCAATTACATTTTAAACCCTAAATTCTAAAATACTTTAAATTAAGGTTTAGAATGTAATTAAAGTATTTTGGAATTTGGGGTTTAGAGTGTAATTAAAGTGTTTTGGAATTTTGAACATGAATTTGCTATTTGACAGTGTTTACTCCAATATATATTTGAGGTTTATTGCATGTACATCCAACGGTTGCCGCACTTTGAACATGAAAAGTGCACCTATCACGTTTATTGCATAAACCGTTGAAGTAAAAGTAACAAGGTCAATTTGTGTTGTTCGTAGCTGTCGCACTTTGGTATGGCAATCCAATAGGTTTGGATGGAACTTGAGCATACACATCCAACGGGTGCGAAAATAGTCTAGAGTTTTAGTTCATAGGACTACAACATACAACCAAGCAATAACTAAATTTAACCAAGAATTTCAATTAATAACTCATTCAAAAGTATGATTTAATAAATAAAGGGAAAGAGGTTCGGTCATAGTCACTCCAAAAGCTAAGGCGTCAATGGTTGTTAAGATAGATATTAGATGCCAAATACAACATTAACAGTTGCAAATGCATTAATGGCCTACCCTTTTAACATATAAATGCTTCTAAAGCTCCATGTTTAATGTTCCTCAATAGCCAAACATGATGAAAATCTAAAACAAATAGCAAAACTAAAATCATAGGACCCCATAATTCTTGTAAATTCATGGCATGTCAGCAATAAAAAACATTGTGAAACATAGAGGACACTGCAACAAACATATATATGCCAGAAATGAAGGTGCAAATGTGCAATGACCGGGCAACATATCAAGTAGCTAATCCAAATATATTACCCTGTCATGATGCCTTTCGAGTTGCATGCATGCATAATTGTCTTCTAAAGCTATAATTCAATATATATTCAACTGTAAAAATTTCAAAACATGTAAAAAAATCCAATTCATTCACGATATATTAGTTCCATAATCAACATGAACTTATTAAAAATAATATGAGTTCACAGGACGCCGAAAACCACAAGTCAAATTAATACAATTCCTAGTAAACTAATACCAGCAGTCTCTCGGATTGAGCCTGACGATTTCACTATGTCGATACTCACAACCAATTCCCTAGTTTAAAGAAAAACCAAACAAGAAGATAAAAAAATTAGCCTATGACCCTCTTTCACTTCTATTCTGATGGACTGAATATTTTTCATAAGGAGTACAAAAAGTTTTGATTAATAAGAAAGAAAGAAAATTAGATGGTTTTGGTTCAAAACTAACACTGAATATTCAGATCCTTGACATGCAGTTCCAGAAACATAAAAATTTCAACATAAAATGCGAGCTAAAAATGGGAAAGTGTGAAAGAGGAAAAGCTTACTTCCGGATAACCCAAAAGAGAAAATAAATACCTTTTTGCAAGCAAGGGGACAAGCTAAGAAATAAACGCAATCGGTGTTGCTTCCAACAATTCTTCCTCTATTTTTTCTTTGTAAATAAAAAGCTGAAAGACAGAGCACTTGTTGGGTTTACAATTTTACATGGCGGAAAACTGAAGAACAAAAACCAAACGAGAGTGCATGTGAGCAAAAAAGACTGAGAGGTGAAAGTGTTGTTTGAGATTTCATTATATTTGATCATCTGTTGGAAAATCTTTAACCACAAGGATTAAATGAAGAAATTATTATATGACATTTATACAAAATAATTTCAGCTTTGTTGGTGACTTTCAACAATGATAATTAGTTCATCTTAGTAGTATTTGTCAACTCTGCACTTCTAACCCCATTTTTTCTCACAAGCATTTCATCAAACATATATGCTTCACCTTAGATGGCATGTATATAACATTACACCTTGAATCGTTGATGGTCCCGATAGTCCCTTGGTCGGGTCTTCTCTCAATGGACCCTTATTCAAGTCAACACCTCTATAGAATTCAAAGTTAGACTAGTATTTCCCATGCATCCCCGATTGAAAAGTTACGCTGGAAATGAGAAGAGAGAAATGAAAAAGAAAATTCGAGATCTAAAAGGAATTTGGGGTTTAGAATGAAATTGAAGACTATGTTGCAAGTTTTAAAAGTTAGGGGACCTAAATGTAAGTGCCTAAAAAGTTCAATAACCATATTGCAAACGTACTAACAACAGTGTAACAACGTCAACGGTCGGTTACATCGGGGACCATATTGCAAACAGACTAAATATTGGAGGACTGTATTACAAGTTTTAAAAGTTGGGTGACCTAAACGCAAGCTTCAAAAAAGTTCAGTGACCATTAGTATACTTTACCCTATTTTGATTTGAAGTGAATGATTTAACTCCCCGTGCTCTCCAAGTGACTGCAAATTAAAATTTATCAATTCCCTCGATTCAATCCCTAACCCTTGCTCTGGAATCTCCAATTTCCACTCGTCTAATCACCATTCCTCTTCTCAACCTTGATTAGGAACTGGTAAGAGTTGACGCAACCTTGATTTTGCCACATGTTCCACCTTAATCTATTAGCAAATATCACATTTCTAAACATAAGCAGTCACCAAAGCTTTAAGTTTTTAGCTAGTATAAATGAGACTTAATTTGGTGATAGGTAGCTTGAATTCCTGAATGTTCTTCTTGTGGTGAATTATAGAGGCTTTGTAATACCTGCAACCTAAGATTGCATGTTTTCCCAATATAAACTCTACCATTGTACCTCAGCATGCCCTTAGTGTATTTCCACTTATCATTAGTAGTAGGATTCATTGTCAGCATTAAAATCTAGTCAGATGCCAGTTCATCTTGTTTATTATTCCACTTATCATTAGTAGTAGAATTCATTGTCAGCATTAAAATCTAGTCAGATGCCAGTTCATCTTGTTTATTATTGTTCTTTACTTCTTAGACCCAATTAGGGATTAAAGTTGTAACCCCATTATTTAACCCTCTTCTTGATCCTCATACTATTTAGAAAGGGCATATGCAACCAAATTATTTTCTCATTATCTATACTAAATAGTGTAGTCCAATCCCAAAAGTTTGGTCAAACTCTTCTTTTGTATGATTGTTGTGAATTTATGTTATAGGAGAAATTTTAAAGGCTCATGGTTTGTTTTTGTGACAAAAGGTCCTCATTCTAAGTAGTGTCTTCATTTAGAGATTTTCATTAGAATAGTGAGATATTTTCTTTTATACATAGACAATTCATAATGCCTAGGTAATAAGGCTTTACTAAGGAATGCAATTGGTCTTTCTCCTTGTGATAGAACGACACCTACCCTTTTTGAGCTAGCATCTGTCTCCAAGTAGAAATTCTTAGAGAACTTTGGTAAGGCCAATACTAGTGCAACACACATAGCCCCCTTTAATGTTTCAAAAGCTACTAACCCTTCAAGAGACCATTTAAAAGAATCATTCTTCAATATATGTGTTAAGGGTCCACTGATGGTGCTATAATCCTTAATGAACCTTCTACAATATTCAGTGAATTCCAAAAATCCTCTAATAGATTTAAGACTCTTAGGTAAGGGCCAATTTTTCATAGCAATCACCTTGTCAGGATTAGTAGATACCCTTGCAGTAGAAATGATATGACCAAGATATTTCACATGCTTTTGTCCAAAGAAACATTTGGACAGCTTGGCAAATAATTGATTTTTCTCTAAAATCTCCAAAATCAAACTGTAAATGCTTAACATGATATTCCATAGTAACATTATAGATCAAAATATCATAAAATTTAGGACAAATTTTCTCAGATAAGACTGAAATAAATCATTCATAAGTGCTTGAAATGTAGCAGGGGCATTAGTAATGCCAAAAGGAATTATCTTAAATTCAGAATGGCCTTGATGTGTTCTGAAGACAGTATTATAGATGTCATCTCCATAAAGTTCATCCTACATATCCTTCACCACTGGTAGAGATAATTTGTTCTTCACTGTCATGTTGCTCAATTTTTTATAATCCACATAAAACCTCAAAGTTCCACCCTTCTTTTTAATAAGTAAGCATGGTGATGTAAATGGACTTTTACTAAGTTGAATGATTGATGAAGACTGCATAGTAGCAATCTGCCTTTCCACTTCAACTTACTGGCGGTAAGCAAATTTGTAGGATCTTAAATTGATTGGTGTAGATCCTGGTTTCAATGTGATGGAGTGGTCATGATTTCTACTGGAAGGTAGTCCTTTAGGCTCCTAAAATATGCCATTGTAAATGGTTAATAGTGGTTGAATCTTTAAGGTAATAGGTGAGTGAAGAGTTTATATGCTCATCATGAAATGTGACCAATTAAGTCAGGGTCTTGCATTGTCATCTTCTGTAAAGTAGCTCCTGAAACTTGCTGAAGTGCTTTAAAATTCTATTGACCGTGAACAACAATTTATTCTCCTTATCTTTGGAAAGTCACTGTCAAGTTGTTGAAGTTCAATAGAATATGATTGAAGAGCTTCATCCAATCCACACCTAGAACCATATCACTGCTTCTCAAATTAAGTACCCTAAAATCATGTACAAAAGAATGATACTGCAATTTCCACTGCACCTTATTGTATTTGGCTGATCTAAAGAGTTTTTTTAACTTTAGTCACATCAATAGCTAAAGGATAAGTGCTTACTAGGCTTGTTGCTTTTTCAACCCACTTAGGAGTTAGGAAACTATATGTACTACCACTATCAATCAAAATGCTTAATGGTTTGTTTTTAATGTTACCCTAAATTCTGAATGTATTATGGCCAACACAGCCTATAATGATATTAATAGATATCTCTAGATTTTCCTCCTTATTATCCTCTTCCTGAACTCTTAATTCTGATATAGGTGCTTCCAAAGGATCTCCACTGTCATTTTCCAATATCATGTGCTTGCAATGATGTCCTAGAACAAACTTATATCCACATTTAAAGCATAATTTGTTCTGTCTCATATAGTTCAGTATGTTTTGCTTTGTTTGATTGTTGAGTTGGGGCTTTGAAATGATTGAGTTGGTGTTTGGTTTTGGGAAGTTGTTAGGGTTACGTAGGGTGGGTTTTTGAAACTTATTCTATGCCCTTTAGCCTCGAATTAAACTGAAAGTTTTATATAATTTGATTTGTCTACTAGCTCCTGCTACATATTTAAGATCCATAACTTTAACTCTATATTTCAGTTCTTCCTTGAGTCCACTAATGAACATAGAGACAAAGAATTCTTCTCATAATGTAGGATTCTACATCAGCATATAGGGTTTTAGTTCTTCAAATCTATTCTAGTACTCATCCACTGTACTCTTTTGTATCTGTTTGATGAACTTCTCAATAATATAAGGGAATGACCTATCATTAAATCTGTGGCATAAATCTTCCCCGAACTCATGCCAATACACCTTTAGATTTTGCTTAATATACCCGTTAAACCAGGTTTCAGTTCAACCTATTAAGTACATTGTTGTGATTTCAACTCTCTACTTATCAGACACTCCACAAAAGTAAAAATGCTTGTGACACTTTTGGACCCAACCCCTCGGGTTGACCTCATTCAAAGAAAAGTAAATATAAAAATAAATTAGCTGACCCTTATTCCCATATGTAATGGGGTAAAGGGGAGGTAGGATAGTAGGCTGCCCCCAACGCCAGGTTGAGAGCAGCTTCCGTAGGAGACCTCCGAATTATGAATTGCCCTCCGTGGGACTCGATCCCATGACCCCAAGGTTAAGAACCTTGTGCTCTACCAACTGAGCTGGATGGTCAAAGAAAAGTAGCTCTGTTAATTATGTAACATAGAACCTGAGCTGTTAAAGGATCCTCCTAACCATTTTCTATTATCATCTGATCCTCATAGGTTCTAATTCAAACCACTATTCTCTCTCGTTTTGTTATCTACCCTCAAGTTTGATTGTGCGGTTTGATATTCATCATGTTTGGATTTTAGAATCTCAGGCTCATCAGTTTTATATGAAAAACATGACTTATCATTTATATAACTGTTACCATAGCAAGTTTCTTTCCCATTGCTTTCGAGTTTGAAGGGGTTTGTACCTGATCACCTTCAGAGGCATATTCCTCCCAGCTAGAATCCTTAATTTGTCTTTCACTTACCCTTGATTAGTGTTCATTCGATTTTTTAGACTAGTGATGCGATCATCTTGTGTTGCCCCCCACTTAGGAGAGTTTGAATCATTTTTGGCTTGTTTCACTAGTGTGGCCAAATCTTCGATTTGCTTTTGAATAGCAAACAAATCAGAAGACTCGGTCATTAGCAATTGTTATGTGCTCAATTGGAAAGAGAAGAATTTGAGGGCATAAGAAGAGAAGCGAATTGATATTTTAGAAAAGAAACTTCATTTACAATATGCATCCCTTTCCCTACATTTGGTACCGATTTTATTTGTTTACATAGTACATCAAATATGCTAAAATAACCAGCTGGCTGTCCCTGGCTAACCAACTTAATTTTCTGTTGCAGGTGATTGGGCTCTTCTTTTCGGGCATACACATTCTCCATATTTGATCTGAAGTGGATGATTTAACTCCCCCGTGTTCTCCACGTGACTATCAGGTAAAAATTTCCAATTCTCTCTATTCAATCCCTAACCCTTGCTCTGGAATCCCTAATTCCTTTCGTCTAATCGCCCTTCTTCTTCTCCTATCATAACAGAGTTGTGGTAATACTTTGTTTTAAGTTGATCAAACCTAGCTGACCCATTAATATCCCTAAATACATCTCAAATTAACCTCAAGGAAGGGACAACAAGCTTGATGCAATTGAGTAAAACTAAACAAAGAAATCGAAAAAAATAAAAAAAAAATGATTTAAATAATGATATTCGATTCAGTTTCAATTTAATTATTAGTTAACAGCATTTGATTGACAACTTTAGGAGATACAATTATCCGAATAAAGGCAACTTATATTATTTGTAATATTTTCTTATAATACAAAGAATAACATTTTATGTATCAAATTAGTAAAGTTACTTAAATTACAACAATGCGGGGTCTTTTACTTTATATTTCTTTTAATAATATTGGGTAGAATTTTGTAAATTACAACAATGACCAAGGCATAATTTTATGATCACCGTTCAATTCTAGCAAGCTGAAATATACTATATATATTACTGTAAATGACATGATTCTATATCATTCAAAGAGAACACTACTAAATTGAATTACGACATATTTGCGCGGCCAATTCTTGCTTCGAACATTCAATTGCAGAGCAGAAATCGGTAGCACTATACTATACACAACAAGATAGTGCATACCGGCTCTTTCACTTGTTTTGTGACTCCATGTGTTCGAAGCAAAAGAAATGAAAAACAGTCCGAATAGGAGATCATTAAGAAGCACACAGATCAGCCATGCCATCATTGCTTCAATGTCATCATTGTCCATGCAGGGGGCGACAATGGCGGAACAGCTGCTTCCTCATGAGCTGCACTAGCTTCAATTCCCAGCATCTTCCTAACAGATGGTTGATGCTGTCTGTTTCTCCCAATCTTTCTTGAAGTGTGAGAGGTCGGGGAAATGACTCTAGATGTGTTACTACTCTCAATGGACGCTAAAAACTTGTCCTTTGAAATAGTACTAGGGGCATTTGCAATAACGGAGCTGAATATGCCGGGGGCATTTGCAATAACGGAGCTGAATATGCCGGACTCTCTTAAACCTTGTATTATAGCCTGAGACAGCACAACAGCATTAACAGGAAGAGGTGATGAGAAGAGCTTGTAAAGAGAAATTTGAACACTTAATTGAAGCATAAAAACAAATCGAAAAATGTACATTCAAGTGTAAAGAGAATCTAAAGATCCAAAATGTTCATGTATTTCCTAATCTCACTGCATATATCTATCCAAAATTTTCATGTGCATTCTAGTTTCCACTAATGTCAAGTAACTGTCCTTACCGTTGGAGTGTATATGCGAGTTAAAATACCCTTTCTCAGGAGTTTAAGCCTTAGGTCTTTGTCACCCCACACAACATGTTCACGATACCTACAATAACCAGAACCAATATAGTTTAACATCAGCACATCCCCACAATACTAAAAGGAACAAATTATTAGAAAAAATATAAAAAAGGACCCTGCATTCAATCATGTACCAGTTAAGCATCTCTTCATCTTTTGCAGTTGAAGCAATTATAAATGCCTGCAAAAAGTAATCATTTACGTAGATAATCAAACAACAGTTGGAAGGAAATGATATCCATAACAAGCAATAATATGATGTGCAATTATACATAAGAGAGCAACCCAACTATATAACACATAAACCACAATTTAACCCCAAAAAATCTTGGTCCATGCGTAAAGAACAAGGGAAAATGGAACCAACTGGACAACTCAAGATTCCATTAAATCAAAATTCAAAATGTTCATTTGCGACGTAATACAAACTTGGCTGCCTGCTGACTACCTCAGAGGAATATTAATCATAAAGCAGATGCATCATAATATTGCTTTAGGAAATGCTTGGGACCCTATCAAACATCACTCCTAATATTGCTCCCAATCTTATGAGTGTCAATTATTGAAATGATCTTCAATGCTTCTAGAAACCTATTAACATGTCCTTAAGTTAATAGTCTTCCCTTTAATTTAGGCTCTCCAGATTTCTCAAGTATAGATAACATGAGTACACGACCCAAAGTCTTTATTTCACAGTGGTAAATAGCTAGTTCATATCTCTTAATGTTTAACTGTCTTTTCAGTTTTCCTTGATAGCTTGTTGTGTTTCCCATATTCAAATACTTACTACAACTCATAAGCAGTAAATATGTATATGAACCAAAAATAACACGAGGTGTTAAACTTACAGCTCTATCAAATTCCAACATGAAGCATCTTTTGACATCTTCCTTGGTAGGCTTGCAGCCACACCGGTCACGTCTAGATGTTAGATCTGATAATTTGGCATAAGTGTAGTGTAGAACAGCAGCCTCCTCCAATTTGATTTCACTTTAAAAAGAAAAGAAATGTAAATAAGTGTCACTTGTATGTACATAGAAAATGATATGAACATTAAGCAGCTCCATTCTCCAAAATCACATTTTCAATTAAGATGTGCTTATTCAAGATATGATGTCAACATAAAACATGCTCTCATTATCAATGATCAAGCTGCCCTCAACCCTTGAAGATATATGCAAGAATGCATGTCAAACCACATAAGGATTTATGATGTAGGAGCATTGGATTAGGTTATCTCATCATGATTTTCTATAAGTGCACAGAGTCACCATACTTTGGTGTTTTCATATAATTGTGCCATCTGTGAGCACCATTAGGACGAAGATGATCCTGAATACGGGCAGCTGCTTTTCCATTCCCATAAGTCAAGAAATAATTTGGATTACCACGAGTTGATTCTTTATACATTCCAAAGTAGGTCTCCTTTGGTAAATGATCATAGTTCTTCTTGAACATTGACACCTGTTTGTATGGATAGAAAGGTAAGCCACTTGAGAAATTCCAAATTGTAACTTCAGCCACTCCATTTACTTAACTAATGAAAAGCAAGGAAAAAGAAAGTGATGATTTACCTCGGTAAAAGGATCCTTGATATCATCCCGTTCAACACTGCTCTCCTAAACAAAAAGGAACAAAAATTCTACTATCAAACATCACAGGCCAGTCCAAATGAATTAAAAGATATCCAATCATAACCGCCAGTTCGAAGCTCCCTTTTGATAACTTTTCTCATTAATTTATATAATGTCACTCACATAGTTGGGAAATATGACCATATCGACGTTGTTAGGTACATCAAGTAGCAACTGCCTCAAAGAATATTCACGTGCACCAGCTGGGTGTATTAGCTCATCAGTATCAAGATGAAGTATCCAGTCCATTCCAGCATCCTTACATTTCAAATTCAAAAAGGAAAAAAAAATAAGCATAAGATTACTATGCTAACAATTACAAATAACAAGTATTTTAATTCATGAAAATATAGTCATTCATGGAGCGTACCCTTGCCATGACAATGGCCATTTCCATATTAAGAGATTGCTTTACAAATAGCTCATAATTGCAAGGTTTGTAAAAGAAACTTGACAACCATGTTTCATTCCAGATCCGGCTGAAACCCACATAAAAATATCACAAGTTACAAAACAGAATGCCATTTTGACCAAAAATAAAAAGGGACTTGTTTCTAGAGAACCAGAAAAGAAAATATAATGAAAGCAAGCAGAAAATAAATGCAAAATATAGACAGTTTCTCACCAGTATCCTCCACATTCTAGTTGAACAAAAAACCGGAAGAAATATAGAAAAACTAAGAGATGCATTTTAATCATAAAAGGGGAAAAGTTAATTGACCTTTTAGCCTGCCGCTCTTCAAGCTCTCTTGTTCTGTATATAACTTTCACTCCCTGAAGAGTAAAAACATAAAACTTATGCTATAAGCAATTCGAACAAACAACAATCACAGGTAAATCAGGTGGAACAATTCAACTTATAAATGAAAAACATAGAAAACTATATCAGAGGTATCTAAAGGCATTGGAAACTCACCGAAATAGATTCCAAAACTTTAGAAACGTTTGGAGATGCCGCGTGCCCTTCCACAAAGAGGAAAAAGGTAGCGACTCCAATAACCTTATGATAAAACATCCATGGTAAAATCTGTTCCAACCCAGCTGATGTACTTGTTGTAACCCAGCTGAGTGTTATAAACAACCTCTCTAATTGCCTCCACGCTCTAAAGGAAAACTCAACTACAAGAAACAAGGAAGCTATAAACTTGAATTAGAACTTCCACACATAATGAATGTACATACTAACTATAATATTGATTTGATGAGGAAGAAAATCAATTGACAAAAGAACTTTATACGCAAAATTTTGAAATAAATTCAAACAAGAGGTCAAGTGTGAGGAAGACAAACACTAGAAAGTTAGAATTCATAATAAGATTCTCGACCGAAAGTAAAGAAAATGGAAAGGATCTAAGCCAATGTTGGAGATTTTAAATAGGATCACAAGCTGAAACTACAACAGTTAAGTAATATCCACCAAATTACAGCCAGCAAAATAAATCACCCAAAAGCAAGTTTCAGATCACCCACCTTGGGCCTTAAATTAGCTTCAAAACCAAATTTCCAGTCTCCGTAGTAAGGGAGAGAAGGAGAAGAGCCACGACCAAGATTGATGCAATCAGAAGAAGAATGCGATTTGGTGGAGAGCGATGAGAAAGTCTCCATGCCAGGGAAGACCTCGTGGTGGGATCCCCGTGGTGCCCATCGGGAATAGGCGCCAGATGTGGCGATGGTGGGATCGGATTCACCCCCTCCGCGCCACTGTAGAACGAAGGCAAACGCAGCTAAAGACAGAGAGATGAGTGTTAGGAGAAGCAGAAGTTTAGAGAGGAATGACTGAGAGGAAGAGGAGGCGGCTGACGTGGCGGAGGATAGCAGCGGAGTTGAGCGATGGTGGTGGCTGGGCATTGTGATGGTTGGAGCAATAACAAACGAAAAGGAAATTCAAACCAATGCACTTCTCAATTGTTAAATTAAAATAGTAAAAGAAAAAAAAGCGCTTATTTATTATACTTAATTTTTGGTATGTAAAGAATTTTGTTTAGAAATAAGTCTATGATATTTTATCAGTCACATTTTTAAGTGTTTATTATTAAAATATTATTAAGTAATACGTGTTGTTTTTATTTTTTTTAAAAATATTTTTAAATAACATTTTATTTTTTAAATAAAAAATATAAACGTAAAATATGTCACTGAAGATTTTTTTAACAATAAACACAAAAAAATATAACGGAGAAAACGTTAATAATTTATATTTAACCAAAATCTTTTAGTCTTTAGATACCAAAAGTTACCTTTACGAATAATTTAAACACTTATTCTTATATTAAACTTTAAAAAATAAGTAAAATAAAATAATATTATGAATATTTGTTATCTATTATTATTAGAGTTTTACGTATCTGATATAATATTTTTATTTTTATTGAGAAATATAAAGTTTGAAGAAAATGAAATATATTTTATATTAAAAAATAGTGGAGAATTATTTTTATTTTTTATATGAATAAGAATTCTTTTTAGAGAATTTTTGTTAGAAATTAAATTTCATCCTTCATCTGATTTAAGATAACTCTAAATATATATTTATTAAACAAATATTTATATTATTGATATAATATATAATTATTTGAGATAAAAACCCTAATCAACAATCAAATAAAATAAAGACTCTCTAATTAAAGAAGCAAGAAATAGAGATGAAAATTCCATTTAAAAGTTTGGCAGCACTAGTGGTAATTCTTATCTACTGCGGGAGTTATTTAAAGAAGCACGGCAGTCTTGACAAAAGCTTCCCATGGTCATTTACCAACCCTAAGAAGGGTAGGGGAGGTCGAGGTAGAGTCATTAAAAATATTTTTAAGATAAACGTTTATATGTCCAAATAATATATAAAATTTTTATTCGAAATAATCACAAATAAAATTTTAAAAAACCATTCCAATTAATGATTCTTTAAAATCACATTAGGTTAAATTAGGCAATTAATTATACAATTATAAATAATTTTCATTTCAATCACTCAAATGACACGACTAACGGGATGTATCTTTGCATACATGGTAAAAGTTAGGTTAACTACAAGATTAATTATTTATGTTTATGTTTTGTCCACTATTTTTAATGATTTAAAAATCATAACATATGATTACTTTCATTTCTATTTAATTAATATGTGGTGATCATATGTTAATTGTTGTTAACAATTAACAAGTTAGGTGACGTGATATTTTAGTATAATCACATATTTGATCCTGTTATTTATATATTCTCTCAATTTAGTCATATTTTTAATAAACTAAAATAAATTCAATCATCCAATCGAATGATGTCATGTGTCACTGTGTCATGAGTCATGTCACGTGTTATCATTTGGTTGGAGGACTAACTTTATTTTAATTTATTTTAAATTTAGACCAAACATTGATGAAAAATAAATATATTAAATTAAAATTAACTAAAATAAAGTTAGTCCTCCAACCGAATGGTGGCATGTGACATCATTCGATGAGGATTAAATTTAGGGTAAAGTATAATAATGGTCACTGAACTTTTCTTAAGCTTTCAATTAGGTCTCCAACTTTTAAAACTTGCAATATAGTCCCTCAACATTTAGTCCGTTTGCAATATGGTTCCCCAACAGTTACGTCGGGGACCATATTTCAAACGGACTAAATGTTGAGAGACTATATTGCAAACGGACTAAATGTTTGGGGATTATATTGCAAGTTTTAAAAGTTGAGGGACCTAAATGGAAGCTTTAGAAAAGTTCAGTGACCATTACTATACTTTACCCTAATAATAATTTGGGGCAATTTACTTATGGAGTTAATGTGGCAATAGTATTAACAAAAACAAAAACTTACTCCAAGGTAAGTAAATATTTGTGTAACTCATTCAAGAAACAATAAAATTTTATAGGAAAAACAGTCCAGATCTCCGACAGATATTGTTTTAATGATCAAATTGAATAATTATTTTATGGGGAGGCAACCAGAAATCGTGAATACATTTACGGCCAAAGAAGAGAAAGTATGATCGTTTATCTCCCCCCTTTTGTTTTCTGTATGAACTAAAATCTCTTTAAATTCTCTCATTTCTCCTGCTTGAAGCAGTCATTTGATCTACCGTGAAAAAGCCCAGTCCTCATATAGCCGTTCATTGTTATATATTGACATGAATATTTGAAATTGTATTGGGAATTTCAAATCTGGTTTTTGATTCAGTGCAAGGTTTGGTTTACCTGAAAATTTTGTCAAAATTTATTGATTGATTTGTGCTAAAAAAAAGTGACGATTTTATCATAAGAATTGATAGGCTCATGAATTTTAACTGGATTTTAATGTTGGGGTTTTCTCTTTAGATTGAATAAAGCTGAAAAGAGAGAAGTTGAAGGAATTTTTCTAGTTTAAGTAGTGATGGGGAATCCATTGTTTTATGAGATATTGGAAAACCAGCAACAAGCTGTATAATAGGAATCTGTAGTGGAATATGGTATTACATCCAGAAGAAGAACATTGGTTCTCAGCATGTCGGTTTAAGTTACGAAACGCTGTTGGAAGGGCAATATTGGAGAGTAATTACTTCAGCTTTTTCACATATAAGTGCTCATCTTGTATTCAATATGAGTGCCCTTTGGAGTATTGGTGTTGTTGAGCAATTAGGCCATTTAAGCCTCGGAGTTAGGGCTGTTCATTCGGTTAATTTGGTGACCGACCGAACTGAATTATCATTAACCGAATTTTTTTTTTCTTTAACCGTTAATTGAACCAATTTTTTTTCAAAAATATTAACCGAACCGAATAAATTTTCGGTTAATTTTCGAATAAACAGAAAATTTTTAAAATTTTCTAATTTATATAAAAATTAAATATTTTTTTAATTCAAAAAAAAGTTTCTAATTAATTTAAATAATATATAATTATAAAATAAAAATTTTATATAATTTTTTAATTAATTAATATTGATTTAAGTTTAAAAGTTATTGGATCTTAAATTATTAATTGAGTTTTAAATGGTTTGGGCTGAGCCCATATATTATATATAATATATATAATATTTTTTAATTCAAAAAAATAGTTTACAATTAATTTAAATAATATATAATTATAAAATATAAATTTTATATAAATTTTTTAATTAATTAATATTGATTTAGGTTTAAAAATTATTGTATCTTAAATTATTAATTGAGTTTTAAATGGTTTGGACTGAGCTCATATGTTATATATAATATATTTAATATTTAAAATTAAATTTCAGTTAATTAATCGATTTCGAACCGAATTAACCGTTAACCGAATTCTAAAAAAATTTTTAACCGTTAACCGACCGAACTAATTCATTGGCCAAACCGAATGAATCGAACTAATTTGATTCGGTCGGTTAACCGAATTAGTTCGAAAATTTGAACACCCCTACTTGGAGTGGCTTATTACCTTCATTACACACTTGTTTTGGTTGTTGTGTCGGGGTTGCTCGTGTTGGGAATGTACCATTTGTTAATTCAGCGGTTTAAGATTGAGTATTTCCGGCGAGTGATTGCTGTCGGTTATTCTTGTGTCGTTTTTGGATGGATGACGGTTTTGTCTGTGAAGCAACCTTCATCAAAGTTGGATCTCTTTGGATTCCTTTCGCTTCCTATTAGTTTTGCGCCATTCGAGTCGTTGATTTTCACTTGGATAATTGTTCCGCAAGCAAGTTTTGTTGGACATTTATCTGGAATCATTGTGGGGTATGCTATAGCTTGGGGCTTGATTCATGGGATGACCAGTTATTGGGAAGCTTCCATGGTGGGATGGATTGCAGTAGTTTCCGCATTTAGTTTGAGACATTCTGGGGCATATGATTTCGATTTTCTTGAGATTGAATCCATTACAGATCCTTCATTGCCTTGTATCCGGTTTATCGGAGATGGTAGAACCTTGCAGATTAGTACAGTTCCGGTTGAAGGCATTCAAATTGTTTAGTTGGTTTGTGAAGAATGAAGGTGGTGGTTTTGCTTTGTTGATGCTATCACAGTTGAAGGCATTCATTGCTTTGATTTGATAATAAAAATCCCAGATTTGTTTGCAAAGCTTTATACAAATTTCTTCACTGACTTGGCTTGCAAGTCACTCATCACCAAGCATTCTATGTATATGCTTTTTAATAGACTTCAAAAACAAATGAAAAGAATTTAAATATTTTCTTTTCAACGAGTATTAATTGATCTGCAACCAAAAAAAAAAAGTTGAGAGGATATAACAAAACTTGCTCAAAAATATAATTTTAATATGGGTAAAGTATAGTAATGGTCACTAAACTTTTCTAAAACTTTCATTTAGGTCCCTCAACTTTTAAAACTTATAATATAATCCCCCAACATTTAGTCTGTTTGCAATATGGTCCCTGACGTAACTGTTGGAGACCATACTACAAACGAACTAAATGTTGGGGGACTGTATTATAAGTTTTAAAAATTGGAGGACCTAAATAAAAGCTTTAGAAAAGTTCAATGATCATTACTATATTTTACCCTTAAATTTATTTGGGTAAACTACATAAATGACCACCCAACTATGGGCTTGGTCTCGAAATAACCACCATTTTTAAATTTGCGTCGATATGATCACTGAACTATTTAAATGGTTTCAATATAACCATCTGTCGTTAACATTTAACAGAAGAGTTTATGTGGTAGTTAACCAAGTTGGTATAATTAGGACGCAAGTCCTTATAAAGTTACATATTTGAGGGGTTGGAACCCTACTTTATTTTCTTCCATTTTGGTCACTACTTGTATATGATTTGTTTCATTGGATTTTCATTTAATGCAATTTGATCTTGATTTTGTTTTTAATTTGTCTAATGCCTTAATTTGATCATATTATAGTCATGTATTAAATTTATAAACATGTGATCTTCCACTTTTGTTTGTTCATAATGAGAGACTGGTAATCATGTAGACATACCAGCCTTTTTCAAGGCATGCTCGCTCAAATGGATTCGTTTGCATCTCAACCTCTCTTCACCCTCTTCTTCTCAGTTTTCTTCATTACAATCAAAGGGGAGTTCTCGAGTGAATCCGTTACAACATCCACAAAACGAATGGAGAAAACGACCCGTCTCCGCTTCCACTTCTACGACATTGTAAGTGAAAAAAACCCAACAGTCGTTAATATTATCAGACCACATAACAAGTCAGCTGGTTCTTTTGGTTCCACTAACATGGAAGATGACCCTTTAACCGAGAAACCCAAGTTGAGTTCGAAACTGGTGGGGGAGAGATCAGGGAATTTATGCTTCCGCTTCCCAACATGATGTTGGATTGCTTACGGTCATGAATTTCGCTTTCTCCGAGGGAACTTACAATGGGAGTACACTTGGTATTCTTGGAAGGAATGAAATTTTTCATACCGTCAGGGAAGACAGTCCGGTATCATAAACAGAATGCTGTAGTTGAATATAACGTATCTGTTGTGCACTACTGAATAACTACCCTATTTATGCTTGCATGGAACTCAATTATCTATTTGTTTAAAGGCATGCTAGAGTTGCAGTACTACTATTATCTACTTTCTTAGGTCATTTTGCAACTTTTGTCAAAACGATCACTGTTGAATGAAGCAAGGTGTCATTTTCATTTCTAGATAAAAGAAATTAATAAATTCAGTACATAATATATATTTATAACTGAGTGAAGGAGAAATTAGCTAAAACTTTTCATAACAACACTGTGAGATTGCAGAGAAAGAAAGAGTTGATAATCTTTACAGAGGGACAAACAAGAAAAAGAAAGAAACAAGCGCACAAAAAAGGGTAAAAACTAAAAATCTTAAAATTTCAGGGTCTAAATCCCCAGGCTGATATTGAATACAGAGGTCTTTCTTGCCAGCAGATTACCACACGTCCATTATCTTCTTTGATTTTATAACCATCATAGTTATTGGTCTGCAACAATCGTCCTGCCTGCAACATGCCATGGTAGCTTAAAGGCACCTTCCCGAAGCCGGCCAACTCGAGTCTTAGAATCCATTTCTCAAGCTTCTCGTGTCTCTCCCTTCTCTCAACCCCTTCACAAGCTATAATATTCTTAATTTCCTCCCCGAATAGCATCTTCTCGACCTTTTGTCGCTCTACTGGTGCTCTTGATACGGTGGACTCCAAGCAATCGAAGAGTGCGGCATAGAAATTCAATGCTTCCATTACCCTCTCCATTAAAGTAGAGCCATTGTGGTTGGCCTCCTGCTCAGTTATAACTATCAGTTTCGGTGACAGTCCCCTAAGAGCCGATAGAAAGTTTGCCATTTTCGGTGCAGGAGCTAGGGAAAGCGGGGATAACGGTGATGGTGATGCCAAGTCCGGACTCGGGCTATATACATGGACTGGCTCTTTCTCAAGCCACTCTCCTAAAGTACGTTGGTTCATCTGCAAGACTCTCTGTGATAGATCGGTATTAAGGTTATTCTTAGACATGGATGGGGAATTGATCTTTCTAAGCATTCCATCATCCGTAACCAAGAGAGAATGAAGCTGAAGGACGGAACTGACTGCAAGAGCTTCTCCGGTCTTAACACGTAAACTTTTGAGATCTAGATTCTCCAACTTGCAAACTACCGGGTTAAACTGAAACGGAATGTCCCATTTTTCAGCTTCTTCGGTCAATCGAAGTGCCATATGATCCAACACCTCTTTTTGTTCATGTATGCCTGTAATTCTCAAATGAGGAGGCCCTTCTGGTCTAGCATTAAATGTTTGAAAAAGATTAATCCATTGTGCAGGCTCAAAGCAATTGAGATCTATAATATGAACCATTTTCTCCCCTTCCATAGCTTCTACAATGGCCTGATTCGTGATAATATATGCAAGTTTCAAGAAAGGGCATAAATCAAAGAACAGATTCTGAACATGAATTTTCTCTTGTACCGATGATAGTTTAGTCGCATTGAGGGCTTTGTGAAGACCACGCCATGCTTTAAGCACCCTATCAGCAAGCGCCTCAGTGAAGTAAGCAGCAATTCTTTGCATGGTATCTCCATCAGCCAAGGCAAGGTGGGATATATGTTCTAAGCCGATATTCGCATTCTCGAGACTACCGGCAGCCACATGGTTCGCGCATGCCACGAGAAGATGGATCAGATATAAACCCCTTTCCTCGGATTTGAGCTCCCCGAGCCACGGGAATGGGGATCCTAAACCAGGAGAAAGTGACATCCACGACATGAACTGAAGTGTTGGTGAAGTTATAAAGGATTGTCCCTCTTTAATCATTCCTGCCATTATCACTGAAAGTAAGCTTATGTCTAAATAATCTGATGGCACATCAATACACGTAGCGACAAATTATAAAACCTGGTTCTTTTTGTTCCTTCATGTTAAAATAATTTTGGATAAGAAACATTAGTTGAAACTTGAATTTGCAGAAAAAAAAATTTGGAGATTGAAGCAAACTGTAACAGAGAAACAGAGGAAAACTCCATATTTTAACTAAAAACATATTCTCTATTCCAAATTGAGCAGCAAAACAAATGAATCAGAGAGGAGGAATTCACCTGAACAAAATAAACTGATCAAATGGAGCAATCAATTAAAACCCTCAAAAGGGTTTTAAAATTCATCAAAATCCTTGAAGGAAATTGGAAAACTTTGCTGCCACTTAAATGTAGAGCAATTACAATAGTAAGAGAAAGGGGTTTGGTTAGTGGTCTAAGGTGTTAGTTGGAAGATGAGTCAGTTGGATTTAAAAAGCTCCAAGGACTTTTCCATCTCTTCTTTGGCTACACCACAAGAGGCTGTTTTTGTCTTCAGTGTTTTGTTTGTCCTTTTGGAATATGGAATTTATTGAACTTCATACAAAATCTTAACCATAGGCCCTCTCCCTCTCAATCTGCAACTAAACTAATAGTTTTTATTAGGAAGCTCACTATGCTATCAATGATAAAAAAAATAATATTAATTTTTCTAAAGGTTTTAAAGTTGAGCAAGTGAATCAATGACAAAAAAAAAGATTATTATTTTTTAAAGGTTCAAGGTTTAAGCATATATGTTTGTAGGGTATATGTCTATAGATTAAAATTCTTTTGAACATATAATATCTTATCATCATCCTAAATTCTACAATACTCGACGAGTATTGATAAGCATCACTAACAATGAGCACCGATAAATTAATTTATAAAATGTTAAATTATAAAGTACTCAACGTATAATTATAATTTAGTTGAAAATCTAAATGTAATTTATTAAAAATACAATATTAATTACATTAATTTTTATAATCTTATTTTTTATTATAATTAAATCAAATAATAAACCCAAATTAAAAAAATCCTAATTTGTTTTGAAGGTTTGAAGTTCCTGTCATCGGTGGTGTCGTCGTAGCTGGAATCATTTGTCGTCATCGATTGAATCTTTGTTGTTCATCTCTCCTAACGTGGACGACGTTCACCGTCGTTTGTTTAAACAACCCGTGAAGGTAAGTTTGATTTATTTTATTTTATTTCAAACTTGGTCGTCTGTCCAAGCCATCACCGACGGGTGGTGTCTCACCGGCTATCGGCGCCTTCACCAGAAACGTCCGTGGATGTCAGTGTGAGTCTGCCACTTCTAATAATCCTTCCCTAATCCCTTTATTCATAAACCATAACCCTAACCCTAATTTTTTAATTAGTCCAATTGTAGAACCTTAATTTCCAAATTGATTACCATAATTCTCAAATTAGAACGTTAATTAGAAGTATTGAACCTTAATTCATACGTTCGAAACATATTTTTGAAATTCAATTCTAAATTCCCAATTTGAATGAAGAAGGTCATATTGGTACCTTAGCTCAATACGCGGGCAAACCAATATTAGTACATATAGTGTATCGATACCATAATTGTACACTGCTTTTGTATGTGAAATACGTGTATCGATACACTATTAGAGTGTATCAGTACAATATGCTTGATTTGTACAATTGATTTTAAGTATGCATGCTTAGATTTTATTTTTTTAACGCAGATGATGGATTTAAACTTAACGCCTTCAAAATAAGTTAAGATAATGGAGTGTAAGTGTCATATCGACATGAATTCAGAGAAGACAAACAATGAGATTCATTCATTATAATTAACTGAAATTTCAATAATAGTGATGATTTTTTTGTCAGTGTATATTATTTAATATTATTGTTTTATTTTTATTTGTTTTATACATATAGGAAAAAAACCGAAGTTACACATGAGGAAAAGATAATAACTTCTTATTAGAGTGGTCACAAGTTCGAGACACATATTCATTCGGTGAAAAACATTGAAAAGGAATTTGCTATAATGAATGACCAATTCGAAAAATTAAATAGTCAATTTGAAAAATTAGTGATCATATTAACACCAAGTAATGTTAAAAGTTCAATATAAGATAGTGATTCAGTAAAAGGATAAGGTATACATAGTCGATCATTGAAGGAAGATGCTTTAAATAATAGATCTGAAGAAACTAATTTACATAGCTTTCCATTGAAAGATGAGAGTTTAAAAAATAAATCACACGTGGAAGAAGGATTAAGTGTCGCATCATTGAAGGAAGAAACCGAGAGTGGTATTAAAAAATCGAGTTTGTATCCTTTTATTAATTGTGATTGTAATTATCCTTCTCCTAATTAGAATGTAATGGCATAAGAAAACTTAAAGTTATTTCCGAAGACAATATCAAGACTGAGAGTGATGGTTTTCTAAAAATTTCAATCGAGGTTTTTAACTTTCAATTTAGTCCTCATCGATTTCCTAGTCAATTAGTTACGTTGAAGGAAACTCCAATGGTTAAAAAAATTGGGCTTAAAATGACTAACGGCCCTAAGGATTTGTCAAAGATTAAAGAGTCTCAACAGAAAAAGAGTGTGAGATGTTCAACCGCACGTTTAAATTTTACTGATGATCTGGAGTCGAAATGTATGACTTCGAAAAAAGAGCTAGAACATCTAAAGTGAATAACAAGGTATGTATAACTCATTCTTTATTGTTTTTTTTCTCATGTTAAACTTTGATATTGTTTTAATGCAGTAAAAATGTTTTTAAAAGTTATGTTTTTCATGTAGTATAAATATGAGGTTGGTGATTTTTTATCATAAAATTCTAAAGAAATTAGTATGATAAGTGATACTTACAAGTAATATTTGGAGTTTTTAACTCATGAAGAGAACATAATTTGTACGAATGTTGCTAATTGGAATGATATATCCATCACTCTTTACATGGCCAAGAATAATAATTTAGACGTTGCTAATGCTCCTATTTTTCTAGAAAAATGGTTATCTGATTGAGTATTATAGATTAAATTATTAAATATTTTACATGATCAATATTATTTTTTTGTTTGTTATTAATACAATTGGTTGTATTATTTTCAAATATTTAATAGTTTATAAATCTCTATGTGTACGATTTGCACTTGAGAGATATGCCTTTGGCCTTTCAAGTAAAAAATAATTTATGGGGTAGAGATCACATTATTTTAGTTTATGATTTCATGACATTTTTAAACTTAATGTTTGTCTCAGAGTATCCTTATCGAATATTTCACACATGCTCAGAAGGTGTGAAAAAATATTAGCATTTTCAAATTTCATACCCGATGGATAGAAAACTTTATACATATTGATAGTAGTAATGTTGAACAAGTATATTTATAATTTGTTCTTTGCTTGTATGTAGTGACAGTGATTTTTTACTCACATGATTTTAGAGGTATTTGTTCCTTTGCATGATGAAGTAGACAATAATTAGTTTTTATTAGTTGTTGATGTTGTGAAAGAACATAATTACGTTTTGGACTCTCTTAGCGCCAATGAAGTGCGTAAAAATATTGTATAAAATATTGTAAGTTCTTTATTTATTTTCGATAACTAATAAAATTAGTGTAGTTTTCAATATAAATTTCTTAATTTTGTTTTGACTTATTATAGCAGTTGAGTAAAACTCCACTTATGTATGAGAGTCATGCTAATTTGGGTAGATTATTTGAAGATGCTGCAAAAAATTCAATCAATTTTCTTGAATTACCAAAGCAGCCAAATTCGTATGTAATTTATATTTTAAAAAGTTACTATTTTATTTGTGTGTGAATTTCTTTTTAATAAATTATTTTATTTTATTTTGATTTCAGAAATAATTGTACCATGTACATATTGAAGTATATAAAAACCGATAACAAAAGTGTTTGGTCGAAGATAGTTTCATGGTAAAGTATACCATTTAGTTTTGTTTAAATATTGTGTGATATTGAATGACATTATATATTTGTTGTGTAAATGGGAGCTGAACAACTGAAAATTTTGGCAAAACTTGTCATAAGCAACCACGATGAATTTGATCTTTTCAATTGTCGTAAATTGCCTATACATTATTAAGAAGTTTAGGATTTTCAATGTAGCTTCTTCAATGATGAATAATGGAGAATAATGATGGTGTATTGGATTTTCATGACATATATTTGAGTATTATTATACGTGATATGATATGTTTTTTATGTGTTAATTATGAAATTATAGCATGCAATTTAGTATAATGTGTGTTGATTCCGAAAAATTGATTAAGAACCAAAACAATACTCAAACATTAAAATGTTTTATTAATTTGATTTTTAAAGCTCTTGTTGAGTTGATCGAATAATAGAAATTGAAGTTGATCGAACATATGAAACACAAATACTTGTTCCCAACCAGTATGATTTGTCCCTGTAGTATTGGTACCCATGCATTAACGTGGATGTACCTGTATACTCAATGTGGATGTATCGGTACACTCAATGTGGCTAAATCGGTACCTAACCTGTACTGATACATTTGAAACAATTTGAAATTTCATAAATTGTTAGCGTATTTGTACACTTGGAAGGTCGTACCAGTACACATAGACGAAAATTGGGTTCTAATTTACTCTTAACTTTGTAAATTGGAAATTATCTTTGAAATTTAATTCAAAATTATTTATCTAGATTAAATAGATAACATTATACTTTAAATTGATTTTATCCACACTATTTACGTTCCCTCAAGTGCTCATGTCTCAATATTTAATTAAACAATTGATCTCATTAAACTTAAACCATAATTATATACGATGTACAAAAAACACTTATCAAAATAATAACAACAAAATATCCAAAATAAAATTGAACAGTTATCAAATTATTCAAAAAGATCCAAAATCCATAAATATAAAGTGGTAAATAATCCAACAAATAAAAAATAATCCAAAGTGACATTGCCATAACAAAATAATCCAACATAATCCAAACTAATCCATAGAATAAAGCTAAGCCTCTTGTACATCGTCGTCGCCATCAACATCGTCGTTGCCATCATCCTGAAGAAGTTGAATCGAATACTCCAAGATGTCAAGACGTTTATCAACTAAATCAAAACGACACATAATGCGATCCTCCATTCGAGTGATCAACTTTGAAAGTGATGCCAAAGAGATCTCCTTGAGGTACTAGAGCAATTGGCTGACGATCCGCTCGAGCCGCTGTAAGTGTTGGAGCTGGCCGTGAAGCGTGAGGAATCCACTCACCATTGACGAGTTCGAAACGAGCCCTTAATTTTATTTCCTATAGGAAAATGAATATCTATGGAGCAATTTATGTTCTCTTTAATAAAGATATGACTTAGGACTCAACTATAGTAAAATGAGGTGACCATAGAGGTAAGACGATTATTAACAATGTAAACTAGGTTGACAAAAATTACCTGAGCAAGATTGATGCGTTGCCTAGTTTGGAAGTACTGAATCCACCACACATCGATAGCCCTAATGGTATAATACTTATCTTCAGATTGCCAAAACCACCAAATGATAATAAAATAGAGAAAGAAGTCATGGGCGTTTAGGGAAATAACAAAGCATGTGGCGGAGAACCAAGAATAAGTTGATTCTCATAATCAAGACTAATGTTTTCTAGACCTAGATAGTCGGCAAATATTTCGATGTCTAGGAGAAAGGTTTTTCCCATAAGATATGACTCTATGGGAAAACAATGTTACTAGGTTCATCAACAAGACAACGAGCTTTACAAAAAAATTCGGGTTAAAGTAGGAAAATATTGTTATTTAAGCTTAAGAAAGGTTAAAAATTTCCAACGCTTCATAAGATCAAGAAAGAAAATTTAAAATTGGGATTAGACATAAATTCAAAATCAACAACACACTCATCCCTAATAGTAAAATTTTTGAACATATCAAACATTGCCCTTTGGTTTATTACTTCGGGTTCATTAAAACATGTGTCAAAAGAACTTGCTAAAATGGGTTGAGGTTTGGTTTCAAGTTGACTCAAAGATGGTAAATCTAAATGACGACATTTAGTCATAAGTTTTGATTTTAGTGCTATATAAAAATCAACCTCATGTAAAAACAATAATCATATTGTATAAAAAAATCAATAATTTCAGTCCATTTTAGATATTCAATCTAGATGTAAAAACCTAAAGACAAATATTATATTATAATAAATTAAACCTATATATTCAACTTAGATGTAAAAACCTAAAAACCTAAGAAGGTTCAATCTAGATGTAAAATCCTAAAAAAAATATAAAATAATGGAGAAAATTAAAAAATCCAAATAATACCTAGAAAAATTGTCAATGATGTGATGGGTATGCACGATTCGTTGTTTGGAGATGAAATTCCTTGAAAACCTTTAAAAAAAATTGTTAAGGATTTTAGATTTTGAGTGATAAAAGAATGTTTTTTTTAGAGAAATGTGCATTTTTAGGGTTAGAGTTTGATAAAACTTAGGGAAAAATCGAATAAAAGGCTATTTATAGGTACTAAGCCTGTACGTACCGGTACAATTATTAATGTATATCAATATGTGCATTTGAACTGTATTAGTATACAATGCGTACCGATACCGTTGAAACATACTAGAATTTCACATAATTCCATCGTATTGTTACACTGCTTGTATTGATACTCGTATCCGTACGCACTATATATGTATTGCATTGAATTTGAATTTATTTTAAGAAACTCACTGTAAGGAACATGTATTATAAATAATATAAATAATTTGAACTTATTTAAAAAAACTTGAATATTCCAACATTGAATTTAAATTTGAATTTGTTTCAAATAAGTTTTATCTTTGTATTTGACACTGCGTTAAAGCAAGGGGAAGAAAATTACAAAACACCATAAACATCGTAATTGCAAATTAGATAAGTTAAGTAAGTAGAAAAACCAACTTTATACAATCTGAAAGATTAAAACTTAATAATATTTTATGCATATAAGTAGTATGTCCTGCATGTATATCTAGAATAACATAGCTAAACTAAATCTCTTGATGGATGCAAAAAGGACAACCACAACTATCATCTGACCTAGTACTGTTTATCATGAGAGTAAAAAAATTATAGAAAATTACATTAGTAATCGTAACAACAAAAAAACTAACACATTTTTTAAGTGCATCAGTATAAACATAACAACAAAGAGTAATTACTATTATATTTCATATTTAATTACTTCAGATATTTGGACGAGACCACAAACTATCAGTCCTTATTTGGTTGCCAATCCAAAATAGTTGGATCTTTTCCATATTTTTCAATTCATTAGTATCTGCAACATGCGAAAAAATAGTATCAACATACATAACAACAAAGAGTGATCACTGTTATATTTCATATTTAATTACCTTGGATATGTCGGTTTTTTTATATGTGTCGGCCATGTATATAACTAATTTAATAATTTTGATATTTCAAGTGCATAAGTATGTCTCGTATCCTAATGACAAAGCTTGTTCGGAAAAGGTTCAGAGGATTTATGCAAGTCCAACTTGAGATCTTCATCATATGAAACATGTGTTTTGTTGGATGATGAAGCTTGGCACTTTGTTCTCTTGTGTTTTCCTCTTCCTGTTTCAAGAACTATATGATCACTAATTCTAAGAGTCTATTCGCTTTTACCAATTTTGCAAATTGATCTTTAATCTCATTGAAAGTTTTGAATGTTTGTGATATACATTGACATATAGTCATACAATAAGAGGCTAGAGTGGAATACATGGCTTGAACTGCTGTTGGATTATTATCTTCAACATCTGCATCCTTATTTTGTAATCCAACATCTTTCTTCGTATAAGTAGTCTATCGTTTAATTATACATCCTTGAGTTGTCTCTTTTACCTTTTCATATTTCAACACGGTAAACATATGACGACATGGAAAACCAATAGACTCCAACTTCATACAACAACAATACATGGTATCATGTGTGGTATCTTTAAGTATAATATGCAACTTCTCCTTTTCAAAATACTCTAACCAATAACACATGCACTCATTTTGTACTTCTAATTTTTTTTACCAAACAATAATCCTCATATGACATTTCTTTGCGCAGTGTAACAAAAGCATTTCTCGTATATACTTGGATTGCATTACGTTTTAAACTTGCCAACACACCGTCACAATATGGTTGTTCATCATTTGTTTTGTAATCTTGATGACGTTCTTCCCATTTTAGAGATTGCAGTTATTTATGATAATTTACAACAAATCGATACAACATTGTCTTTCTGTTCAACCAAGTTTTCAATATTCTATTCATTAACTCGCACCATTAAGTAGTTTTCATTGTTGCACACCAAAATATATATTTTTAAATACAATAAATAAATATATTATTCAATACAAGTAAAGTTTATACAATGTTACCTACATAAAAAATATCCTTACAAATATGCTTGTGCCCATTTCTCTTTATCTTCATACAATTCTATAACTCATCTCATTCCTTCAACTTTATGTTTGTCTACTAATTCTTTCCAAACCCTTTCAAAATCTTATTTAGTTTTACACTTGTCAACGCATATTAAAAACTCGTCGATAAAAATGTGATAAGTATAAGACTGCATGTTCATTATGATATGCCATAAACACAATCTATGTTTTACCTTGGGTGGTACTTCAAAAATGGCATTTGCCATGGCCTTATCTATATCAGTAATAACAATAAGAGGTATGTGGTCATCTCTCGCTTCTATCAATTGTTGTAACACCCACACATATGTATCCCCTTTCTCATTCACAATCAACGCACATCCAAATGGCATTGTGTTTCGATGATGATTAACACCAGTCAAAATAATGAATGACTTGTTGCATGTGTTGCACTTGTAAGTCCTATCAAATGCAAGAACATGCTCAAATTCTTTATAGTCTACGCGTGATATACCATCGACCCATAATAACTTCTCTAAGTTTCTGAATTCATCCCTCGTGTGCCTTACAAAAAAGAAAGGATCATATTCTTACTTTTCATATAAATAGGCCATCACAGTTTCAGTATAACCATCTTGCACTTCTTCTCATTTGATTCTATATAGATAATTGTACAAATCCTTACGTAGAAATCCAAAATTCTCAATTGAACTAGCTTCATTCAAGAAATTTTGCATCATCTTACTTGGACTAATTCTAGAGTTGTGCATGCTCTTAATCTTAATTCGATCTAACCCACAAATTTTTCGAAATAACCAACAAAATAAGCCATTAAAGAACATTGTATATATATGTGTGTGTGTGTGTTAATATGTAACAATTTACTTTTGGATTAATTATATACCTAATGTAATCAACATGTGTTGCTAAACCATTTCATTATTATGTTCTGCGTGGAATTTAGCCACTGTCCAATATTGATAATGTTCATCAAATTGGAATCTAATAAATGCTCCACACCCAACTCGGATGTCTTTGTTCATGTTTTCTATTCCGCAGGTTAGTCTACCTATCCTCTCTATATCTCTCTTTATGGCACGTCATTTTCTTTGCAATTATATAAACACCATTTTGACTTTTCACTGTCTGGTTGACTCGAATTCCAAAGTCTTTCACCTTTGTATCGGTATGATAAAATTCAATGCAAATCATCTAAACTTCCACTTCAGTATATTCATAGCATTCTCATCATAATGTTTTAATTCCTTCCTAATCTTATCTCATATGTTTTCTTCAATGAAGTTGTCAATTGTCTTCTCATCATCTATATGCTTGTCATCATCAATAGGGTAATCAGTTTGTTCTTCTTTAGTATAAGTTTCATAATCTGATTCACTGTTGTATCCATCTTTATCCTAATTATGGCCATCTTCATCCTGAATATAAACATCTACCTCTGTAATTTGAATTTTGGTATCTTTATTATCACCCATTTAAAAAAATATGTATTTTCATAAACATAAACAAAAGCAACATTATTAAAATGGTTAATTGCTTTATAATTGTAGTAACAAAAAATTGTACAAATCAAGCATATTGTACCGATACACTTTAATAGTGTATTGATACACGCTTTCACATACAAAAACAATGTACAATTATGGTATCGATACACTATCTGTATAGATATTGGGATGCTCGTATACCAATACACATGAGTCAAGGTACGAGTATGTCCTTCTTGATTCAAATTGGGAATTCGAAATTAAGTTTCAAAAATATGGTTCGAATGTAAGAATTATGGTTCAAAACTCCTAATTGGGGTTCTAATTTGAGAATTATGGTAATCAATTTGGGAATTAGGGTTCTATAATTAGACTGATTTGAAAATTAGAGTTGGGGTTATTGTTAGGGTTTAGAAATAAGAAGATTAAGGAAGGATGATTAGAGGCGGCATTCTCACATCAGCATCCACGACCACTGCCAGTGAAAGCACCGACAACTGGTGAGACACCACTCGTCGGTGACAGCTTGGACAAGTTCAAAATAAAATAAAATAAATTAAGCTTTTGTGCAAATGCGATGAACGATGTCCACGTTGGGAGGGATGAAAGTCAAAGATTCAATAAACGATGACAGATGATACCAGCTGTGGCGACGACGATGACGACGACAGCAGCGGTGATGATAACTTCAAAGCTTTAAAAGAAATTAAAGTTTTTTTTAATTTAGGGGTTACTATTTGATTTAATTATAATAAAAAATAAGATTTAAAAAATTAATGAAATTAATATTGCATTTTAAATAAATTACATTTAGATTTTTAATTAAATTATAATAATATGTTGAGTAATTTATAATTTAACGTTTTATAAATTAATTTATCGATGCTTATCATTAGTAATACTTATCGGTACTCGTCGGTCGTGGAAGAATCATCCTCTTTTATATATATATATATAAGAAATTGTTTTTGGTAGGATATGCACTGGATGGGAATAAAAGGTGACCAAAATTGGAATCATTCTCAAACACAAGACAAAGCCAAACATGCCCTACCAAAGCAAAACAACAACCTTGCTTGTTGGCTAGTAGGTGATAGTGGGGATTACAATTTCCATGTGCCTCCAAATCAACTATTTGTTATCTTTTTTCAAACCCAAAAACAGAGCGATATCCACTTAGGGGACTCCTCCTAGCATTAGGAAAAAGAGACACGCAAGTTTTAAGAACAGCCAAAACTAAAGTAGAATTTAAACGACATCAACAATAATTTAAGGATAATGTGGTCTTTGGGGGTTGAGTTGGAGTATCTCTGCCCTCCTCCCTTGTTTTCCTCAAAAGAAAAAAAAAAGGGTTTTAAAATTGTTGGTTTTAGTGTGTAATGAAGACTCAGATTATGCACATAATCAAAGGCTTGGTAATTTACCACATAATGTTGTTGGATTGGCTTAATCTTGTTAGTGGCAAACTGTGATGCCCACTTGCTTCCATTTTTAATTTCTTATATGATTTTGTTGATGTTCCTTTTGTCCCGTTGTTTACTTTGGCCTTCGGCGTGGAGGCAGTGGTAGTGGCCAGCAATTTTAGGTCTTTGCTCTTCTGAATTTATATATGCTTGGGATATACTTTTGATACTTGATTCTATTGGTCTATGAACGCATTTATGATTGTATTTTTTTATTGATTTAATCAATTTTTTAAAGTAACATTATACTTAAATGATCTCATGTCACTTTAATTAGATAATTTAGGCGGTAAAATTATGTCATTAGCTCTTGTACTATACATTAATATTTAATTGTACATTTTTATTTTAATTTGATTGGTTTTAGGCAGTGAACTTTTTAAGTTTTTAAAACTTCAATTCTGACCTAAATAGTACAAAGAAAATATAATTAAATTATATGGAATTAAACTGATTAAATTGAAGAATATATAAAATAAACCTACAACTTAAATATAATACATTTTGTAGAATATACATATTTTCATATTATTTATTTATTTATTTATATGTATTCTCCATCTTCCTCGTATCTATTTAGTTTTGTGATCTTATGGGAGTGGTTAGAATCAAACAAAATCCAAAGTAGAAGGAAACATGAAAGGATGGGTGTTTTCAAGGTGTTGAAAGAGAAAGCCTGTGCTACACTCTTTGATTTTTACAAAAGGCAAAAATGAAATTTGGACATTAAAACACAGCTTCTTGTCTTAAAATGGGCATCGATGCTTTCGATGTTTAAGGTGGGATGGGATGGATGTTTTCAAGACTCCACATTTTGTAGTGTAGCGGCCAACCGCTGTTTTCTTCCTTAAGATGAAGCTAAGAATATTACAACATTTTCCTCTAAATTCCACCCTATTTTATTGGCTTTAGGTCGATCCAAGTACTATGATTAATTACTACCATCATGTTTATTAGTCTAATAACGTGGGAATTGTCGAAAATTAGACATTTTTGTCTTCAATTTAATTTGGCATCAACTAAGTTTATATTAGAACATTGTGTCACGTGACTATGTGAATGAAAAAAGTTATGCTAACTTCTTATAATATATATATTATTATATTAAAAATTTGAAGGATATTTTATCAACCCAACCATTAAGTTAGTACTACTGAACTCGTAATTAGATGCGTTCTTGTTTACATTTAGTTAAGTTTGAGTTGATTTTGTATATTATATTAATATATTTTATATTTGTTTAAATGTAATCTGATCTAAAATATAATTTTTTATAAAAAAAATTAAAAATAATATTTTAGAACTTTACATTTTCTCGAATACTTTCAAAATTTATTAGAAATTCAGGCATAAAAAGAGAAGCCGACCTTTGATAAAGTATACTCGTAATACCAAATTTATTATGAATTTTATAATATAGATATAGATAAAAGAATGGGTTAACAAGATGCGAAGAAATGCATTTTAGGGCTCATTGGAACATTTTGGATCCGAGCTTGTTTTAGTATATAATATGGTTTGTTTTGGGCCAACCCTTTAACTCACCCTCAACCCTTATAATTGTAATGGACTCTAAGGGTATGTTTGTTTGGAGTATTTAGTTTTACAGAAAGTGTTTTACTTTTACTTTTCCGTGTTTGGTAAAATAAAATAAACTTGGTCAAAATAATTTGCTTTACAAGTCAACGGAAAACTTAAGCTTTTCATGTAAAATGACTTCTCCTTTTATTTTCGGTAAATCATTTTATACATTTCGTCACCGTTTTTTTAAGTGTTTATATTGTCTTCTTTCTTTCAATGAAAAAGGCGATATCATCACTCTCTCATCGACGATGATAACAACCGTAAGGTACTTTATCTTTTATATTTCTCTATCTTTTTCCCATGATAAGCAACACTTTGCACCTACATCGTTTTCTTTTCCAAACCTTTATCTTAAAATATTCAATTTTTTAAACCCATTAAAAATGAGGGTTTTACTTTAAATTCCTCCTTCGAGTTCATTAAAATTCCTAATTTTACAATCCACAATCTCTATGAAACTTCAAAATCTAACCTTTTAAGTCATACCTATTTCACACGTTTCTCTTAAATTTTTTGGAGTCTCGACCTTTATTTTTTTCAATGTTTATATTAGTGAAACAATATTAGAGTAATAAACTTTAAGTTAGATCTTTTTTTTATTCTTTCAGTTCTTTGATCGTTCGATTACTTGTTAATGCATTTATGATTATTCTCAATTCTCAATTTTTCTATTCTCTTAAATTTTGTTACATGAAATCATATTTTTCAAAAAGTTCGATAACGTACTATAAATTTTTTTAAGAAAAGCATCGTAATTAATAAAAATAATGTATTTATAACACAATTAACTGAAATTATTCATATTATCTACAATTATAAAAAATTTTGACTGACATTTAATTCTAATAATAATAAAATTAACTTGGTAAAAATAAAAGATAAAAAAATCAATAAAATTTATAATGTGTATATTTTACTAAAATACTAAAAATTTTAAAAAAATATTTTAGTAAAATTTAGCAAATAGTGGAAAAATAAATTACACAACATCATCCAAACATTAGAAAATACTTTCTAGACAATAAAAATAATCTGATTAAAATAAAAGATAATAAATTATAATATGTGTTTATGTCAAATAAATTCCAGAAAATATTTTTCGTAAAGATTACCAAATAGAAGAAAATGAATTAAAGAACATCATCCAAACACTAAAAAATACTTTCTAGAATTTATTTTTCAGAAAATATAATTCATTTTTCAGAATTCATTGTCCAGAAAATCAATTAAAGGTAAACAACAATCCCTAAAACAACTTTTTAAATAATAATTATAATAGACTCAAAAACAAAACAAACTAGGAAAAATATAATATACTTTTAATAAATTATATTTGATGAATTGATTGAATTTAGTTTATCATAAAATAATATGAGATATTATTAAATAAATAAAAATAAACTAAATGTGTTTACTTATAATTATATGTTTAATTTTTTATTATCAATCTACGGGTGATTATAGATATGTTTACCTATAACGATATGTTTAATTTTTTTTAATAAATTGTTTCGTACATATATGTTTAATTTTAATAAGTTAATACTGTATAAAAATATATGGAATTAGATATATTCAATACATCAAATGAAAATTATTTTTAATATATATTTTTATATACACATCAACTTATAGTAATTTACATAAAATGGTCAATTATAATTTAAAATATTGATATAATAAAAATATTTGTGTATATCTATATTATTATTTAAGAGGTTAATTGAGTCGATGTCAATTTTACATTTATCCATTCAAGTAAAAAAAATATTAAAAATCATTCAATAAATATTGTTAGATAACTTTTAAAATGTACATAAAATTATTTCTGTCCCATATAATAAGAAGGCGATAAAACCTAATATAGACGGATGAGTCTGCCACGTTCGACAAGGACTGTTGAATATCATTAACGATGAACACTGCTAAGCAATAATAATTTAATTAAAAATAAATTAAAAATCTAAAAGACTCAACGTATAATTATAAATTATTTAAAATATAATATTAATTACATTATTTTCACAATTTTTTAACAGTAATTAGATCAAATACCAACCCTAAATCAAAAAACTCTGAATATTTTTCTTTGTTTATAATTATACGTTAAATTTTTTAAAATTTTATAAATTAAATTAATAATACTCATCTTAATAATATTCAACGGCGTCTATGGTCGTAGAATTTTCTAGCATACACATGCGCATTGCTTTGAAAACTTCCTACTATCTTAACTCTTGTACCAAATAGCAGCAGGCGTTGATGTTAATTCCTTTTAAACAAAAAGTTACGTATTTACTTCTTAAAACCTACCCATTTTTCTACTCACTTTTATAGAAGCTATTGATTTTTAAAAAATACACATCTTTACATTTATTTATTTTATTTCAATAATGGAATGTCTCAACACTTTTGATATTTCATCCTCTTCTTCCTCCTGGTACGTAATGCAAAAAATCAATGGGTTGAAATCTATAAGATTTCGAGAAAATTAATGAAAATAAGTCAACGCATCTTTATTTTCGAACAAGGCAAGTAAATGGTAATAAAGAATTTCCAGGTTTGGGACAAAACATGACAGTTAATATAATCCTCTTTAGTATCAATGTAACAACGTTTTCATCAATTAGAAACCTAATTGTCCCCTCGGAGATTCCCAATATTGGCCTATAAATATAATCGTTTTGATCTTTTCATCCAATTTTCCAATCTTCAAAATGACAAAAATAATGCTAGAAAACTAAATCAACAGCAAAGAAAACCCAAAGTCACCAAAATTACATGATTTCTTCCCAGATGGAGCAACGTTTAAAACATCATGCATGCAAATTATCCTTCATTCTATTGATACTTTTCCTTGCTATTCCATCTTCTTCTTCGTTTGAATTGCAGCCTCCCGTGGCCGACTCGACGTACCTTCACCTCAACTACACCGCAATATCTGATTTTCGAGTGCTCAACCGAAGAACTTTAATTCAATGCCCAGATCCTAATCCGTATCTCCGAATAAACGTCACCGACGATGCTGACCTCTCCGATGATCAGTTCGTGACAGTGAATGTTGGTGGAGTTTTGGTTCCATCAGAAAGTGATTGGATTGCCATGATCTCTCCTTCCTATTCTAAGTACTTACACTTTTCATGCTCTTCCTAATTTCAACTTGTTTTTTTTTTCTTCATGTTTTACTTTGATTTTTTACCTTGTTTTCCCATCTTATGTACATGCATACATACAGTGTGACTACTTGTCTTGAAAGTGAGGCTTACTATATTCAGACCGGCGATACTAGTGCACTTCCTCTCCTCTGCCATTATCCTGTTAAGGTATCTTTAGTTTGTATATGTGTTTAACCAGGAATCGAGATCCGGCGAATTCAATCCTTTTTTTCGATGTATTTGTGCAGGCAAAGTATGTGAGCAGTGATCCAGACTATCTAAGTTGCAAGAACAAAGAATGCCAGAAATATGGCAACAACGGCGACTGCGAGGTCACCACTTGTATTGGTTCCGTATCTTTTCATGTCGTTAACATCAGAACCGACATCGAATTCGTGTTCTTTGCCGGCGGGTTCAGCACACCTTGCGTTTTGATGAGGACCGACGCCCCTTTGAAATTTTCTAATCCCACTTCTCCATTGTATGGACATCTCTCCAGCATAGATTCCACTGCCACATCGGTATGAAAATATTTAATTCCTACGCATGAATTCTTATAGTAGACTATATTTTTTTTTAAAATTTAAATATAAATATACTATATCCGATGCAGAAGAGTATCGAATTTAGATATTTATTTGAAATATGTATATCATATTTTTTTTAAATGTATATAAGATACATCAAACACGTATACTTAAAAAAAATAATTCTTAATAATTAGACTTGTCAATTGTTGGTTTTAAGTCAAATCAATTTAGATCAGGTTATTCTTTAAGTTCAAGTAATCAGAAGTTATTTTCAGTTTTGAAGATCATCTTCGGTTTGGTTGTTTTGGGTTTTGAATTAGATAAATTTAAAATATTAATCTTTTATGATAGAATCGAATCAAGTCAAATATATAGATTTGCTTATTAATTGATTAAGAATTTCGACTTCAAATCAAAATTTGATAGGTCTGCCAATAACATAGAGATTGGACAAGTCTGAAATGATAATTTTTTTATGATAAAATTAGATCAAATCAGATATAAATTCAAACTTATCAATAAATTAGATTCTCGAATTCATATGCCTACCGGAGTACCAGTAACATAACTAGTTGATGCTCGATTATTGATTTTTCTTATGTTACTCCATCTGTTCATTTTGATTGAAATATCTGTATTTGGCACATTGATGTGGAATATGATCTTTGAGGATCATTATATTTTTGACCTCATCTTTCAACACTCACACCTGAATATCTAGTTGTCTAAAATAATGGATCGACTCGATTGTTAAGTACTTTGTTATCATTTGGGGTGTAGATGAGATTAACATGGGTTAGTGGAGATAAGGAACCTCAACAAGTAGAGTACGGAGATGGAAAATCACAAACGTCACAAGTTGCAACATTTTCAGCAGATGATATGTGCAGTGAGTTCCCTTCTTAATACCCTCAATTCGTTTTTCAATAACCCCCTTTTTTCACTTGCATTTTCGTTTCCCATTCTGGAATGTTTAGGTTCCGTTGTACCTAGCCCAGCAAAGGACTTTGGATGGCATGACCCGGGTTACATTCACACCGCAGTCATGACAGGATTGCAGCCTTCAACTTCCTTTAAGTACAAATATGGAAGGTAAGTGTATATATATATTATTGCAGCAAATTCATCTTCTGTTTTATATTCTGTTTGATTCAGTGATGCAGTTGGATGGAGTGGTGAAACCGGGTTCCGGACACCACCGGCCGGAGGATCAGATGAACTCAAATTTCTCGTATTTGGCGATATGGGAAAGGCTCCGCTGGATGATTCTGCAGAGCATTACATTCAGGTAGAGGCGTGAGTTTGGAATACAATGTGATTACTACTAAAACCATTAGTATGACGAATCTGAAATGAGGGGGTTTTTTTTAATGTTTTTCTGGCACATTCAGCCAGGATCAATTTCAGTAATAAAAGCAATGACCGAAGAAGTTGAAAGCGGCAATGTAGACTCCATTTTCCACATCGGAGACATAAGCTATGCAACTGGCTTCTTAGTTGAATGGGATTTCTTCCTTCACCTTATAACCCCTCTAGCTTCTCAAGTCACTTACATGACTGCAACTGGGAATCACGAGAGGTAACTTTCTTGTAGAAAGTACATGATCTGGACCTAAAATGACCCAACTTGAAATTGATTCGAACTTAAAATGACTCGAATATGAAAGGTATATATCAGCCATTATCACTGATTTTAGCCCGCACTTTTCAGGGACTATGTGGATTCAGGGTCTTGGTACCCAGGTCCAGACTCGGGAGGGGAATGTGGAGTCCCTTATGAGGCCTATTTCCCAATGCCAACACCAGAGAAAGATAAGCCATGGTATTCCATAGAGCAAGGCAGTGTTCATTTCACTGTCATTTCAACAGAACATGACTGGACTGAACAGTCTGAGCAGGTAAAATAATATCTGAATTATTAATCTCTCCAATCTGATCTTATTTTGATTTTTGAACCAATTTCTGAAACTAATAAACACTTGAAAATTCAACAGTATAACTGGATGAAGAAGGATATGGCTTCAGTTGATCGATCAAAAACACCTTGGTTGATTTTTACAGGGTAAGTTAAAGGCTGCAAAATTAGTCTTACTGCAAAAACAGCTCTTCATGGATGTTCGGTGCTGAATATTGAAATCATTGACTCTTTTGGTTTAAACGAACAACCTGATCCTTGAACAAGTCTATCCATAAAATAAATATCGACAGAATCCGTTGATTCTTTGTTTGGAAAATGCAGACACAGGCCAATGTATAGTTCTCTAGGTGCTGATGTTCGATTCCTTCAAGTCGTAGAACCCCTTCTCCTGGATAACAAGGTAACTAGAAACCAATGGCTTCATTATTCATCAAGCTGGTTTAAATTTCCCTCTCTCTTTTTTTTTATTTTTATATTTTTGAAAAAGATGATGGTAAGAGAATATGAATTAGGTGGATTTGGTCCTTTTCGGACATGTACACAATTATGAGAGAACATGTTCTGTCTACAATTCTGAATGTCTGGCAATGCCAACGAAAGATGGAAACGGCATCGACACATACGATAACAGCAACTACACTGCACCTGTGCAAGCTATCGTTGGAATGGCTGGTTTCAGTCTGGACAAATTTTCCGATGACGTAAGTTCAGAATTGAACATATGATTATCAGTTAATTAACCCAAAAGTGATTAATATTTGTTGATTAAACAGGCGCCTAGTTGGAGTTTGAAAAGGATTTCTGAATTTGGGTATGTTAGAGCACATGCCTCAAAGGATGAGCTGAGCTTAGAGGTTGATACGAAACACCCTCCATTTCAAGTTTAAAACGTCCGAATTTTGACAATCTCTCACGTCCTTCAGTTCTTCATGTTTTGCAGTTTGTGAATTCCAATACCAAAGACGTCGAGGATAGTTTCATCGTTACCAAAAAGTAAAACCCAAATTGGAAATCTACAGCTTTTATTATCTCTCAAAATTCCTGTACCACGTTGTGTTGGTGTATTTTCTTGTGGTGTAAGTCTAAGTTTGGTAAAAATAAAAATTTATGTTATATAAAATTTATAATATCAAGCTGGTTTAATGGATTCGACATGGTTAAAGAGTATTTTTTCTTCTTCTGTTAAATGTGTAATATGCACAGGTTTTATTTTTATTAGTTTGACTGCGTTTTTACCAAGAAGTCTAAACATACGGTATTCATTCAATTTAAATTAATTCATAATTGAGTGTTATTTCATATAAATATTTAAAAGTTGAAACAAAAGCTTACATTATGGGTATTCTTTTAACATATAATTCCTGAAAAGGAGACGCAAACAATGAAATTTGGATCCTACGGGTCTTGTCTATTTCTAGAAGGAAGAAAGTGTAGATAATTGTTAAGTTTGTACATGGGGACAGCTGAAAAACCTAATGAAGATCACCTTCATTTCTACTTTCTTCTGATCTTACTATGTTTCTTAAGCTCTTATCACAGGCATACAATCAGTGAAGCATGCATATTAAAAAGGGTCAGCGAAGCAAGAAACTGGAACTGTAAAAAAGTTTACCTTTGGCTGGGAAATGATGAATTTGCCTTCTCTTTCCTCACGTTGGTTTCTTCATCAATGACTGCTGATTTAGCGGCAAATGAAGGGAAAAAAAGAGGATATTTTAGTTGGAGATGGATATTATGAGATGATAGGCTATCCCATTTTGCATGGGTGGAAAATGAGAAATTAAGCAGAAACTCCCAAGGGAAACGTTATCAATAACTTGGTTTCTTTTAGCGTATTTGCATCGTGGCCTTGGCCCATGCATTAAGGCGTGCTGTACCAGAATTGACATTGTACTGACATTTCCACCGCGACGAGTGGATAGACACGTACATAGCATTTCCAAATGGAACCACCAGTCCTTTTCTTATCCCTAATTAATCCATAAACACTTTCTCAACTTGTATGTCAATAATGGAGTTCAAATCTGTTCGGATTTTAAGAAATAGATAACGAAAAAAATAACAATTATATGACTAATTTTAAAAAAAAGTTCACTCATTTATAAATAATAGATATATATAGAACGATAAATCTCCACGTGTCAAGAGCGAACCCTCCTTATGATCCCTTACTCTCTTAGCACTAGTATCAAGGCAACTATTTGACTACCATGTCATGTAATATGCGTGTATGGGTAGAGATCATGATTTTCAGAACCGGATCGGTTAACGAACCGATCATGCTATCGGTTTATTGGTTTAACCGGTCGAATCGGTTCGACCGGTCGGAAGAACCGGACGACGTCATAATTATTTAAAAAATTAAATAAAAATACCAAAAATATTTAATAAAAAATAATTTTTTATATCACAAGTTATATTCAAAGTAAGTCATAACATATATAAATTAAAAACCATAAAATCAAGTGAAACAAAATGATTCAAATTAACTACAAATAATATTTAAGGTAAAACATATTAAATAATAAATATAATTATATAACTATAATTAAAAAATAAATTTGGGGCTAAAAAAAGCATAACAAAATGATATTGTTTGGTTTATTTTTTTTTTTAAAAACAATCCCACATGGCTAAGAAACATAGAAGAGCATCCCAAAAGTCTAAAGAGTAAAAATATGATAACAAAACAATCTCACATTGCTAAGAAACATAGAAGAGCATCACAACTAACTTCTATAAATAATAGAGGTAATTTGGCATTCAAAATCATGGAGCCTTTTGGTGAGCATTGAGTGAACTATTTTTTTCACTTCAATTAAGCTCGAATTTTAGGCTTCAATTGAGCTTCTAAATTTTTTTTAGTTTAAGCCTTTTTGAGTTCAAGTTTCAATATTATATTTCGAGTTCGAGTTGAACTTGATAATTTTTAACTTGTGAGTTTGAGTGGAGTTGAGCTTACTTTTAAAGTTTTCAAGTTCGAGTCGAGCTCAGCAATACTCAAGTTCGACTTGGTTCGTTTAACAAACGACGTTTGGTTTATTTAAAAAAAAAACAAAATTTCCAGTTTTTTCCGGTTTTCAGCCGGTCCGGTTCGAACGGTTCAGCGGTTCTGACCGGTTCACTAGTAACGGTTCAACCGGTTTAGATTGAACCGGACTAAACAATGATTTTTGATTAAACCGATTGAACCGGCCGGTCCGGTCCGGTTTTCAAAACAATGGTAGAGATTAAGGTTATTTTGTTTTTTTAGAAATGGAAGCAAAAATGAAAACTTTTGAGAGAGTAAGATGAATTTTTGTTATTGTGTTTGTCGTAACCGGTTTTCGTCCGGGCACGAAATATTAAATTTGGCGGGGAAATTGATGTGAATAAATAATTTTGAAAATAATTTGAGAGTCGCCATCGACCTTTTGGATCAGGTAGGTCGAATACCTAAAAATTATTATTATTATTTTTTTTAAAGAGTTTTAAGAAAACATCAAATAAAAATAAAAAAAAATGAACTGATCTGCGTTTTATAACCAAAAATTCGTTCTTTTTAGTAAAAAGGGATTCGTGGTCGGTTACGTTTAGGGAAGGATTAGCACCCCTACAACGCCCAAAATTGGTACTTTTTAATTATAAATTGTCTCTATTATTTAAAAAAATATATTTAATTTTTAATTTTTATTATTTCAAAATTATATAAAAATATTTATTTATTTAAAAATATCTGAAAAGAACTTCTAGGTACCTTAAGACAGCTCTTTTCTTTGACATTGATAAATATTAATTTAAATAATATTGTTTACTTTTTAATTTTAAAATATCAGAATAGGACATCCAGTTGTATTAAGACTGTCCTTTTCTTCGATATTAAAAATAAATATTTAAAAAATTACTATTTATTATATGTATATTTATGAATATATAAAAATATTTAACAATATAATAAAATAAAAATATCACTAAAACAATATATTTTAAGCAGTAAAATGAAAACATATAAAATAAATAATTAAATTATAATAAAAATAAAACTAAATCTAATTCCTAATTAATTGAAATTATAGGGATTAAATATGTTATTTTCTGATTTAATAATTTAGTGACCAAAATAAAATTATCTAAAATTCGGATTTTATAATAAAATAAATTAAAAATATAAACTAGGGATTAAAAAATTATTTATTAAAATTAAGGGATTAATTCTGTTATTTATCCTAAATATATTATTTTAATAAAAAGGACTAAAATAAATAAAATTAAAATTTCGAGATCAAATTAAAAGTATTATAAACTCGATTTAGTGACTAAAATGTAAAATTTACAAGTTGGGAGGACTACGGACGGGGTTTAACTATTTCGTAATTACGCGCATAGTCCTTCCCGAAACGACGTCGTTCGGGAAGGACTATAAGAGTCCAAACCGGCTGGCCCGAAGGGCCAGCCATTTCATTTCATCTTTTTTTTTTTCTTTCTCAAGCAGAGAGAGAGAGAGCCAGAATTCTCTCTGGCCTCTCTCTAGATTCCCTCACTGGAGGGAATCCGGCAGCCGTCTGCCGCCGCAAGTTCTGCCGCCGACCACCGCCTCCGGTGGTCAGAAATTCCCCAAATTCACCTAAAACATAGATCTAGACACCCTAAGACCGAATCCAACTTTTGTTTCCCCAAAAAGACTCCTAATCGGAGTAAATCTATGAAAATACCTTCGGTATTTTCGGTTCTCCGGCGATGTTTAATGCTTCCGGTGGTGGTCAAGGCTTCCTTGGTAAGCGTCTCTCCTCTCTTTTTCCTTCTATTTTTGCTCTGTTGTTGTGGACTGGGATCGTTGGTAGTTGTTGTTGTTGTTTTTTTTTTCTTTCTCTGTTTTTTCCTTTCTCTCCGGTTCTGTCTCTGTTTTTGTCTCTCTGGTTTATGTCTTCTTCTCTTCTTTTTTTTCGCAGATGGGTGGTGGCTTTTATAGCCACCACCGGTGTTCGTCTCAGACCGGTCCGAAAGAGGTTCTTCGGTGAGTCACCGGACTTCCAGTGGTGACTCACCATTTTGGGCAAGACGTGTGCGGCTGGAGTGGGTGTGGCGGTGAAAGCTTCTGGAACCAATAGCGGCGGCGCTGGGACGTGTCCCTAGGGTATAGATACCCTAGGGTTTCTTCTGGCAAATGGTGGACCGTTGGATCAAACCAGATCCAACGGCTGGAATTGAAGATGGCGGCTGAGGATGATACAAACCCTAAATTGGGTTTAGGGTTTACTGTAGGATTTTGGGTCTGGGCCACTGTTTGTAATTGGGCTTCCATTCGGGCTTGTAATATTTATTTATATATGTATTTAATATATTTAATAATAATAATAATAATAATAATAATAATAATAATAATAAAATATTAGTATCTTCAGCTGCCCCTCTTTGCTCATTCTTGTGTTAACAAGAATAGGGCAAAGATGAAAAGATAATAAAATTTTTTATCCATTTGACTTTACTTTGATCATAATGGAGATATCGAATAAATTCTTCTCTTTCTCCAGATAAGTTCTTCTTATTATGAACTTTCTGCTGGGGATGATGATGACCTCCTTTCTGTGATAGAGTCATTCAAAAGGTTTGAATAAGCTCTTGATGAGTTCTTCTCATTATGAACTTTCTCTAGAAAGGCTGATGCTAATCTATCTCCTTCTGTGATAAAATTATGCAAAAAGTTGAACAAGTTCTTCTTATTATGAACTTCTTCTTTCTTCAGATGAGTTCTTCTCATTATGAACTTCTCATTTCTTCTTCAGATGAGTTCTTCTCATTATGAACTTTTTCTTTATTCTTCAGATGAGTTCTTCTCATTATGAACTTCTCTGGAAAAGATAATCCATCAATTGATGACTTCAGGTAAAAGGTTGAACAAATTCTTCTCATTATGAACTTCTTCTTCCTTCTTCAGATGAGTTCTTCTCATTATGAACTTTCTCTGGAAAGGCTGATCCATCAAATGATGGATTCAGGTAAAAGGTTGAACAAATTCTTCTCATTATGAACTTCTTCTTCCTTCTTCAGATGACGAGTTCTTCTCATTATGAACTCTACCTGGCAATGTTGATCCATCAAATGATGAATTTAAGCAAAAGGTTGAACAAATTCTTCTCATTATGAATTTCTTCTTCCTTCTTCAGATGATAAGTTCTTCTCATTATGAACCTCCTCTGGCAACAATAATCCATCAAGTGATGAATTCAAACAAAAAGGTTGAACAAATTCTTCTCATTATGAACTCTACCTTCTTCAGATGACGAGTTCTTCTCATTATGAACTCTACCTGGCAATGTTGATCCATCAAATGATGAATTTAAGCAAAAGGTTGAACAAATTCTTCTCATTATGAACTTCTTCTTCCTTCTTCAGATGAGTTCTTCTCATTATGAACTTTCTCTGAAAAAAATAATCCATCAAGTGATAGATTTGAATCTTTGCTAAAATCTTTGAAATTCCTGTTAAAAATTCAACATAGATGAAAATGAATGAAAATGCACCTATTTTGCAAACACCTAAATATGATGCATGAATATTAAGTTGTTTGATTTCAAACTGGTGAATTGAGTATTTCTTCAATTGTAAAAACCCAATATATCTGTCTTTTTCAATATCAAAAAAATCTATCATCTTTGACAAATATAGATGTAGATAGAATGTAACAAAACCTCTTGTGAATAAAACTCAATAGTATAAGCTCTTGCAAAGCTTGCCTTTATGTGACATGTTGATTCTGATAACAACTCATCTGTTTACGAAGTGACCTTTCAAGATGATTTCACAGATATCGATAGTTCTTCTAATACTGAGGAAATCCTGAATTCTGATTCTGATGAGGAGAGTAAACTATTATACTTGACAAAAATGAGATTCTCAAGTGCTGAAGTTTCAATAGCCATGTAGAAACATGGTCCAGATTCATTAATTGTAAAATTGGCAAATTTTATATGTGCTGCTCAAATGGCTAATGTTACTGACACATTTCTTCCGGTAAAAGATGGGAAGCCATTTATGTGATGATCCCAGTTACAAGCAAAGGCGAAACTTGTGCTATGATTTTTGGGAAAGGAATAAACAGAAGAAGCTTGAAAAGAAGCTTCTTAATGAAGACGATCATGCAGTTTATCTTTTGATTCGAATGATTGTTTCTGTACTTCCAGATCAGATAACTCAAAGAACACTTCCAGAAGATGCTATTGAGCACATTCATCTTCTAATTTCAATGATTAGTTCTGTCCAACCAGATCAGATAACTCAAAGAACACTTCCAGAAGATGCTATTGAGCACATTCATCTTCTAAATTCAATGATGGGTTCTGTCCAACCAGATCATATAACTCAAAGAACACTTCCAGAAGATGCTATTGAGCACATTCATCTTCTAAATTCAATGATGGGTTCTGTCCAACCAGATCATATAACTCAAAGAACACTTCCAGAAGATGCTATTGAGCACATTCATCTTCTAAATTCAATGATGGGTTCTGTCCAACCAGATCATATAACTCAAAGAACACTTCCAGAAGATGCTATTGAGCACATTCATCTTCTAAATTCAATGATTGGTCTAAGATATCACAACACTTATTTGATGTAGAGCCAGAATTTGTAGATTCGAAGTATTTCCATGCTACTACACTGAAAAGGGCTATATTCATAATTCTGCCAATTAAAAACAGATTTTCTCTTACTCTGCTTCCTCCATATGCTGATGCTTTTCCATTGACAAAGAAATGATGGCCTTCCTTCGAGTGTCCATAAGTATGTTCTTGATGATTACAAAGAAAATGGAATCTAGTATGGGTTGGAAGGAATAAAGTTACTACACTTGAACCTGATGAAGTGGAAATGCTTCTAGGTTTCCTTAAAAACCATATACAAGGATCTGTATAGAGACATGTTTCCCAGTAATATCAATGTCTTGTTTCTTTTTGCTGGAATCAGTGCTGCAAAGATCTCCTTCTACTGTCTTAGTATATCTTTGAAAACAGATGTGCAAGAACTGAATGGTGATCGGTTGGAGCAATTGATGAGTAGATTTGGCGGATTCGACCTTGTTGTCGGTAGCACCACTTGTAACAATCTTGATGTTCATGGCTTTAAGCTAGTGATGATTTGCCTACTTTGTATTCCATGTATTTAAAAGTATTAACATAAAGTGATATTCAGAAATCTTTAAATTATTTCAAAATTATGTTAATTCAATAGAAAAGAATAAATTGAATTTCCAAAAATAAATTGACTTTCAAATAAATTGAACTTGAAATAGATAGAATTGTATTCAAAGTTATGGCAAACATAAGAATGATAAAAATTCAAATGTCTCAACAAATTATAAGCATAAGTATTTCTAAATTAATCATGTTGACACAATTTAGAGTAATGATGTAAGCTTTTGTCTGGAAGATCTCAAACGTTGTCAAAATGCTTGTAGATGTGAAGTTTCTCCCAAACTGTCAAAATCTTAAGAAAGTTCAATTGCCAGATGCCTAATATCAACCTGCATTTGAGCCGCCTTTTCAGGTTTTCAACTCAAATCCTTCATTTGGTTACAAGATGCCCTTTGCGGGTTTTCACCTTGACCCCCCTTTTTTCTTTTTTCTTTTTTTTTTCTTTTTTTTTCTTTCTTTTTTTTTCTTCAAGCATAATACTTCTTGACAGAATCCGAGTTTATTGGATTTTTCAGAATTTTTCCATCCATTTCTGCCAAGATCAATGCTCCTCCGGAAAAGGCCTTTTTCACAACGTATGGCCCTTCCCAATTAGGCATCCATTTCCCACGGAAATCTTTATGTATAGGCAAGATCTTTTTTAGTACTAGATCACCCTCTTGGAATTCTCTTGGATGTACTTTTTTATCATGAGACTTCATCATCCGTTTTTGATACATCTGTCCATGGCAAACAGCTTTCAATCTTTTCTCTTCAATAAGGTTCAATTGATCAAATCTAGCTTGGATCCATTCAGATTCATCCAATTTTATTTCTCTCAATATTCGAAGCGATGGAATTTCAACTTCAATTGGTAATACTGCTTCCATCCCATAGACTAAAGAAAAAGGTGTTGCCCCAGTAGATGTTCGAACAGTAGTTCGGTATGCATATAGAGCAAAAGGTAACTTTTCGTGCCAATCTTTGTAAGTTTCAGTGGTCTTTGTAATGATTCTCTTGATGTTCTTGTTTGCTGCTTCAACTGCCCCATTCATCTTTGGATGATATGCCACTGAATTTGCATGTTTGATCTTAAACTGTGCACAAAGTTCGGTCATCATTTTGTTGTTCAGGTTCAGAGCATTATCTGTAATGATCCTTTCTGGTAGGCCGTACCGGCAAACTATCTCTTTCTTTATGAATTTGCATACTGTGGACCTCTTAATATTAGTGTATGAAGCAGCTTCAACCCATTTGGTAAAATAATCAATTGCCACAAGGATGAAACAATGTCCATTCGATGCTTTTGGTGTGATTGCTCCAATGACATCTATTCCCCACATAGAAAATGGCCAGGGTGCTGTCATTACATGTAAAGGAGATGGGGGTACATGAATTTTGTCTGCATATATCTGGCATTTATGACATTTCCTTGCATAATCAATGCAATCTGTGTACATGGTAGCCCAATAGTATCCATATCTCATTATTTTTCTGGCCATAGAAAGACCATTTGCATGTGTTCCACATATTCCACTGTGTACTTCTTCAATGACATTTCGAGCTTCACTGGTATTTAAACATCTCAATAGCATTTGATCACTGCTTCTTCTATACATAATCTCTCCATCAAGCAAATATCCAGCAGCCATTCTTCTCAAGGTTCTTTTATCAATTTCTGATGCATTTGGTGGATAACTTTGATTTTTGATATATTGCAGGATATCATGATACCATGGTTTACCATCTACCTCTTCTTCCACACTATAACAATGTGCAGGAATTTCATACACTTGCATTTTGATTGGCATCATATCAACTTTCTTATTTGCCTGAAACATAGCAGCTAATGTAGCCAAAGCATCTGCCATTTGATTTTCTTCTCGAGGGAGATAATTGAAGGTAATTTTCTCAAATTCTTTCACTAATTCGAGGGTAAAATTTCGATATTCCAACAATTTGGGATATTTTGTTTCCCATTCTCCTCGCAATTGATACACCACTAACGATGAATCTCCATATATATCTTGAGAAATTTGATTTTTCTTTCTATAGCTGCTTTCAATCCCATGACACAAGCTTCATATTCCGCCATGTTATTGGTGCAAAAGAACTCCAGTCTACTTGTAAAGGGATAATAAACATTTTCTGGAGAAATTAACACTGCCCCAATTCCTCGTCCCAAAGCATTAGATGCTCCGTCAAAATAAAGCTTCCAAGTTGCAAATTCATCATTTGTTCTGACTTCTTCATTCATGGATATGCACAACAGATCTTCATCGGGAAAATTGAAGTTCAAAGGCTGATAATCATTTGATACACGACTGGCCAGAAAATCAGCTATGACACTTCCTTTTATTGCTTTTTTGGTTGACATATACAATATCAAACTCAGATAATAACATCTGCCATCTAGCCATTCTGCCTGTCAAAGCTGGTGATTCCATTAAGAACTTTAAAGGATCAAGTTTGGATATCAACCAAGTAGTATGGTATAACATATATTGTCTGAGTCTTCGAGTAGTCCACACCAAAGCACAACATAATTTTTGTATTGGTGGATATCTAACTTCACAATCGGTAAATTTCTTGCTCAGATAATAAATAGCTTTTTCTTTCCTTCCTGATTCATCATGCTGTCCTAGTACACATCCCATCAAATTTTCGAAGACCGTCAAGTAGAGAATTAATGGTTTATCAGGTATTGGTGACACTAAAATGGGGGCATTGGATAAATATTTCTTAATAATATCCAAAGTTTCTTGACATTCTTCATTCCAGACTTCAGGGTTATTCTTTCGAAGTAATTTGAACACTGGATCACATTTGTCAGTTAATTGAGAAATGAACCGAGATATATAATTTAATCTCCCCAAAAAGCCTCGAACTTCTTTTTTTGTATTGGGTGGTGGAAGATCTTGAATTGCTTTTACTTTATCTGGATCAATCTCGATTCCTTTTTTGCTGACCACAAATCCCAAGAGTTTTCCAGAAGTTACCCCAAAAGTGCATTTAGCAGGGTTGAGCTTTAATTGATATTTCCTCAATCTCTGGAAAAGCTTTCTCAGATTTTGAATATGTTCTTCTTCCGTTCTGGATTTGGCAATCATGTCATCTATATATACTTCAATCTCTTTGTGCATCATGTCATGAAACAAAGTTACCATGGCTCTTTGATATGTTGCCCCTGCATTTTTCAATCCAAATGGCATCACTTTATAACAGAATGTGCCCCACATGGTTATGAATGTTGTTTTTTCCATGTCTTCAGGATTCATTTTTATCTGATTATATCCTGAAAAGCCATCCATAAATGAAAACCATGCATGCCCTGCAGTATTGTCCACCAATGTGTCTATGTGGGGTAAGGGAAAGCTATCTTTCGGACTAGCTTTGTTGAGATCTCTGTAATCCACACACATTCGAACTTTTCCATTTTTCTTTGGTACGGGATTAATGTTGGCTACCCATTCTGGGTATTTAGATGCCTGTAGGAAACCTGCATTGATTTGTTTCATCACTTCTTCTTTGATTTGCAACAACATTTCTGGCCTCATTCTTCTGAGCTTTTGTTGTACCGGTTTATATTCTGGGTTGATAGGAAGCTTGTGTATTACTATATCTGTGCTCAAACCAGGCATATCTTGATAAGACCAGGCAAAGATATCTTTGAACTCTTGAAGGAGATTTATCAATTCTTGTTTTATCTGGATGGTCAGAGTAGTACCCATTTTTACCTCTTTTATTTCTTCATCTGTTCCCAAATTCACAGTCTCAACCCTTTCTTTGTGGGGTAGAATTTGTTTGTCTTCTTTTTCTACCAATCTTAATAGTTCAGTAGGAATATCACATTCCAGTTCATCCTCACAACCATTGATTTCTTCCAGACATATAGGCTGTTCTAAATTTATCATTGGATTAAATTTAGGAATACACATGCTATTAACACGGTGACACCTGAAAATTTAAGTCGGACATATTTCCGAAAGAATATAGTAAATTTATGAAATAAATAAATGTAAAAATGTAAGAAAATGTAAAGAATGATTGCCATCTGAAAATGTTAAAGAAAATTTCTTATATTTAACATAATTTCTTTTACAATATAACAAAAAAGTTTTCATATTTTTGAGCTAAACATAAAGATTAGTTCTGAATATTACTCTGTATTAATATTAAAAACTATAGGAAGATCTTCAGTGGTCCAATTGGTGAGTGTTTCTCCAGGAAGACATGAGCGAATCCTATTCAAGTACTTGCCAGTCTTGTTGTCATTTGTGATCATGTTGATAAACAATCCATTCATAGCTTCTTCAACTATGTCTTGATCTTTCGTCAACTTTTCTTCTTTAAAGGCTTCAACAAGCTGCTGTTCCACATTAATTGTTCCCCCTGATCTGAATGTTGTCTTCAACTGTGGGAAAGACATGTGTTTCCAAAGGATTTCTCCTCCTTTCAATTTTGCCTTTCTGTCTTCACATCTTCTTTTCATCTCTTTGTTCTTTTGCTGAAGATTGGGCTTAAACCCTAGCCCAAAACGGTCTTTTTTCATCTTTATACTGATAGGAACTGAAATCCCTTGAAGATTCTTTCCTAGACCTCTCCCAGTTTTAGCTCCGATGCCTAAAGTTTGTTGTACCGTCATCTTGGTGCAATCAGACAATCTGGGATATGGAATTTTGCTTCTTTCTGTAATAAAGGTCGCATTTACAAATTCAAGAGCTCGAAAAGAGCATTCAAGAGCATCATCATTGGTGTCGATATATGGAACATCGCTTGTTACAGACGCAATGATTTCTTCTTCAGCACTGACGCATATTAGTTGTCCATCAACAACAAATTTCAATTTCTGCTGTAATGAAGAAGGAACGGCTCCTGCTGAATGAATCCATGGCCTTCCTAATAGACAATTATATGTAGGGTGGATGTCCATCACTACAAAGTCAATATTGTACATAACTGGGCCAATTAACAACGGTATTTCCATTTTCCCAAGCACTTCTTTTTTAGTACCATCAAATGCTCGTACTACATTCTGATAACTCTTCATGTGTGATTGATCCAGAGGCATTCTTTGAAGTGTAACTAGGGGCATCAAGTTGAGAGCGGATCCATTGTCAATCAATACTCCTGGCAACACATGACCATGACAATGTGTCGTGATGTTCAAAGCTTTTACTGACCCCATTCCGCCTTCCGGTATTTCATCGTCTGTGAATGTTATGTAATTGTCAGCGGCTATATGTCCCACAATTCTGTCAAGTTTATTGAGGGATATATCTTCGGGGATAAATGTTTGATTGAGAATTTTCATCAAAGCATTCCTATGCGCTTCTGAATTCATCAAGAGATCAATAATAGAAATTCTCGCTTGTTGTTTGTGTAGTTGTTCAACCACACTATACTCACTATGTTTCAAGAATTTCAAAAATTCTTGGGCTTGTTTTTCTGTCACAGGCTCATTGAATGCTGGAAGGGATTCATCCTCAAATACCTTCTGAGGTAGTGCCATGGCTTTTCCTTTTGCTTTCACTTGTTCTGAAGCATTGGATGTTTCGGGAGAGTAACATCTCCCACTTCTTGTAAAGAAACCGACCTCGCTCACTGCTTCAGACGTTGATGTTGTACTCAGACTTTGTATTTTCTCTTCTGTTTTATCTAGAGAAACAGATCCTCCTACCATTGAAACATTGGTAGTATAATTCCAAGGTACCCTGTGGGTATCTTTGTATGGAAATGGTAGAGGAGTGGTGATAACTACTTTTGGCTTTATTGATGCAGGAATCACCGTAGATGATTTCACATTAATGATCACAGGATCATTTATTCTTTGACTCGGTTTAGAATCCTCTGATGAGCAAACATCATCTTCTTTTTTCACTGGTTCTTCTTCAAAGAATTCTATTTCTCTGTTGTTCATCAACTCTTGCACCAAATCCCTAAACTCAGGACATAGTTGAATTTTATGCCCTTTCTCCTGATGATATTCACAATAATTCTTGCCTTCATTCTGCTTTGGCCTGAATTGTTGTGGAATTATACCGGCTAAAGAAAGTTGTTGGAATATCCAAACAAACGGAGATTTAATTTCAGAAATGTCAGTCTTTGCTTTCTTTCTGTTCTCTTCCTGAATTGCATTCACGTTTTTATCTCCATGATTTGGCAATGGATGACTTGATGCGGATGGTGTATTGAATTCCAACTTCCCAGTGTTGATCAAATTTTGAACCACCCTTTTGAATGCTAGACAGTTTTCAATAGAATGTCCTGTAATTCCTTCATGGTAAACACAGTGTGCCTTTGTATCATACCAAGGAGGGAATGGTGGTTGCATGGGAACCAAAGGATAGGGCCGTATAACATCTGCTTTTAACAGCGAATCATAGATCTCTGCATATGGTACTGGTAAAGGTGTAAAAGACAACCTTTCATTTTCCTTTCGAGATCCTCTGGACTCTGCTCGATTAGTGTTTGTTTCTTCTTTCTTAACCCTTGGCTGGGTTATTGTAACACTTTTCGATGAATCCTTGCTGTAAGAATTTGCATTGTTGACTTCATTCTCCTTTTTCCGGTACGTAGGTCTTTTGGAACTAGACCCATCATTTGATTCAATCTTGCCACTTTTCAAGACATTTTCAATTAATTCTCCAGAAATGACCAAATCTGCAAAATTTCTGGTTGCATTCCCCATTAGATGATTTAAATAAGGGGCCTTCAATGTATGGACAAACATTACTGTGGCCTCTTTTTCCGACAAAGGTGGTTGAACTTGGGCCGCAGTGTCACGCCATCTCTGGGCATACTGTCTGAATGTTTCGTTATTCTTTTTCTCCAAATTCTGGAGAGTCCATCTGTCAGGAACCATGTCTGTTACATGGCGATACTGCTCTAAAAATGCTTTAGCCAAATCTTTCCAGGATCTAATGTTGGCTTTGGTCAATTGAGTATACCATTTTAAAGCCGGTCCTGTCAAACTATCCTGAAAGCAGTGAATTAACAATTTCTCGTCCTTCACATATCCTGCCATTCTTCGACAAAACATAGTAATGTGGGATGAAGGGCATGTAGTACCGTCATATTTATCAAATTCGGGAGCTTTGAACTTGATAGGGAGGATTAGGTCTGGAACCAAACTCAACTCACTAGCATCAAACCCATAGAATGATTCAGTTATTTCCACAGATTTCATTCGTTCTTCTAAGTTCTTGATCTGTCTGGTCAGTTCTTCATTTACTTTTTGTTTCTCATTCAGCTCATTCAAATCTGGGATCAAATGATCAGTATTAAGATCCCCTATTTTCACATCGGATATAAGTGGATTTTTGCTTGAAGATGCAGGATCCACTTGTTGATCTTCATGTGGTTTGACTTCTTGTAATGCAGATGTACGAGCATTGATTTGTATAGGGGTAGTACCAGAATGATAAATTGGTTCTGGCGGAAAACCTAAAGGATACATAGGATCTTGATCAAAAGATACAGGATTTTCATGCATTTTTCCACTGATAGCCTGCCTTTTAAACATGTCCTCTATCTTCTTCATCATGCTGTCTTGTGAATTTGCAATACTGGCTTCAATTTTTTCCAACTTCATTCTCATTTCTTCTTGTTCTTTATGATGTTGTTCCTCAATACGCTGTATTTTATCATCCATAATTCTCTTAGTAGCTTGTCTAGTACCGTAGTGATGTAGTATTTCTCTTTTGGCCAGAGTAACTGCGATTGAAAAAATCTTTTAATATTATTTTTTCAAATTTTAATTAATGAATTTTAACTTAATAAATAAAATAATTCATAGTGAAAATTATGAAATGAATGATGAATGTATGCAAAATGCATGTATGAAAAAAAACATTGATCCCAAAAAGTTAACTGTCATAGAACAACTTTCATTGGCATACAAAAGTTTCTTTATAATAGTTCAGAACTACAGATAAGGCATAGCTTTCTTATTAAGCTCTATAACTTCTTTCATTAACCATGAAACCTTCTTTCCATACTTAAAAACTGGATCAACTTGATGCTCAATTATTTTGGCTTCAACAGCTAGTTCCCCAACATATCTAGCAACTTCGCTCATTTGTACCATGGCCTCGAACACCATATTACTTCTTTCTTCACTTCTTTCAACATAGAACTCAGTTGACTTTTGCCATTGTTCAGTTGTTCCTTCAAGAGTTTGCTCTAACTCAGTGATTCTGACTTGACAATTGTGCAGAATTTTTTCAAGATCTCTAATGCGTCTTCGCAGTGAAGCATTTTCCTCATTACTTTCTTTGAGATCATTAGGTCCTAGACGAACCTTTTCTTGAAACAATGATTCTTCAAGTTGCAAAATGTAAGCATTAAACTCTGAGTTTTTGTTTCTAGACTGATCCAGATCTTCTTCAAGTTTTGTTCGTGCTTCTTGTGTTCTTCGATTAAGCTTTTGGATTTGAACATCTTTGTTTCTGCATCTTTGCATCCAATTGCTAGCCACTTCCTGCTCTACCTCAAGTCTGGTGTTGAAATTTTTTCTTTCTAGCTCCCATTTTTCTTTTTCAACATTGGATTCTTCCATCTTTTGGTCTTTGACTTCAAGTTCAGCAATCAACTGGTTCATTTCAGATTCAAATCCCTTGAACATGATATTTTTCTCGCCTTCAAATTTAACAAAGATGTCATTCTTCATCTCTTCTAAATCTTTGGCTCGATCCCTTTCTCTTTGCATTTCATTCATGATCTCACGATGTTCAGCCTTGTGTTTTATAATTCGCTCTCTTCTGTCAACCTCAAAATCTTCCATTTTTTGCTTTCCTTTCTCAAGGCTTTTGAGTAGACGGCTATTCTTTCCTTTCAGATCTTCAACTCGTCTTTTCTCAATGTTCAATTCTCTGGTCATCTGTACCGTCGATTGGCTGGGTCCTGATGCTTTTCGGGATTTGTATAACTCCTGGTAATTTTTCTGTAAGGCTCTGTACTCATCCTCACCTTTTTCTTTATCTTTTCTCAACATTGCACATTGTGACGAATGAAAGTCAATGTCAACCCCCAACATAGCTTTATCTTGTCTCATTTGTTCTAACTCTTTCGACCAGCCATCTCTTTCTGCTTCAAACTCAGCTTTCAAGATTTCAATCTCTGATGGAACCACCTTAATGCGATCTTCCATAGAAATATCCTCATTTTGATCTGGTAGAGGAATATTTTCGTTTTTCCTGACAGATCTCCATTCTTCATAATCAGGAGTTAACATTTCTTTTGCTGCTTTAGCTCGGATGCAAAAAATTGTTTTCCAAGCTGTAACGGCTTCCATGATATTTCTTTTATAATTTTTGCTGTGGAATGCGAACTCAGATGACTGTAGTCCAGCAGTAACAGGTACAAATTGACGACCTTCATACTGTCTTATAACCAGAAGTGGTGCATATCCAATTCCTCCCCATAACCCGAGCAGCATTATCCAATTGTAATCACCACACCTGTAAAAGAATTCCCTTTGTATTTGCCACGGGGCTCGCCAAACAACGTCATTGCTTTGCATATTTCGAAAGGCATTAATCCACCTATCTTTCTTAATTTCTTTCGGCCATTCCTGCTCCAGAAATTCTTTTAATGGTGAATAATCCGTATTAAAGCGTCGGTATGAAACCTTTTCTGTTCTCCAAAAATGACTACGGATCCAAATATATAACAACTGAGTACACCCTGAGAATCGTCCACCTCCTAACCTTCTGCAAGCATTTAACGATCTGAAGGTCTCTGCTAGGATGGCAGAAACAGGATTAATCTTCTTCGGTAGCTGTTCAAACAAGTCTACCACTGCAGCTTCAATATATCCCAATACTTTTGGGAAGATGACCATACCATATATACCCAGAGCAAATAGATCGAATCGTACTTTAATATCCGGATGGCTCTGAATAAGTTCTCTGATGTTGGTCCAAGCAATGCCTTCGCTTTCGCCTTTTTGTTTTGTACGGGATGCTACCCATTCTTCTCGTACCCCGGTAATTTTTGCTAATTTAACTCGAAAGGGTCGAGTTTTAATTGACTTTGAATAGATTCGATTCTCCAAAGCCCCTTCGATATGTAGCAAAGTTGTGTATTCTTCAATAGTAGGGACCAAGTCTTCCTTATTGAGAGTGAAGCAATTGTACCCTGGATTCCAGAATTGAACTAAGGCTCTGAGTAATTCATCATCAACTTCAACATAGAGCAAATATGGGATGTCTCCGTAAGTCTGATAAAACTGCAATTTTTTGTTTGAATCCCAACTTTCCCAAATGCTTTGCAAATCTTGCATATCATTTCTTTTTAGTGAAACTGAAGCATAACTGGACAAGTCAGATACATAATCATCCTGCAGACTGTCTCTTTCTTGTCTTTGTAAATCCTCAGCCCACTGTCTTACTTCTGAGTTTAGAATTACTTGACTTGAACACTTTTTATCCATATATGAAGGCTTTCCAATGAGACAATTAACACAAGGATCAATGTCTTTTATCCTGTATGATGCAATGCAAACAGAAAAATAAAGAACACACAAAAAGAAAATAAATTAGTTTACATAATAAAGAAACGTAAATATTCTTTATTTAAACATGCTTTTCTGAATTTAAATAATTTAAATAAACATGTAATTTAAACAATAAATAAATTAACAGAAAAGACAGAATTCATTTCTCCTGTGTGTACACCTATTTTGGATAAAATTTCGGCATGACTTCGGATTGGAAGAATTTCTAAGGTTTTTTATATGCAGGGTTTCAGATCTAGGAGTAAAGGTACTCGAATTGTCCATGTTAGTGCCCCCTTAGGCTGCTAACCCTCAATCCTAGTCCATTACAGACTAAAGTGGATCGAGTTCAATTCGAGGGGATACATTTCTCTATGCCTGACACGGAGAATAAATTCTCACGAAGACATAGAGCATATGAACCCCGGAAGTTACTTGCTAGGTCTGACACGGAGAATAAATTCTCACGAAGACGTCGCTTTCACTCCCACTTAAAAGGGACAACTCAATTATAGAGTTTTATGTTATGCAATGCAAGTGTTGTGTGTGAGGAGAAATATTCATACCTATGAAAAATAAATACTGAAATAAAATACTTGCAAATAAAACATATAAATATTATAATAATAAATAAATAAAAATTTGAAAAGAAAGAATTAAATATATAAATTTTTAATTTTTAATTAATAGAGACAATTTATAATTGATTTTTAAAAGTTTGACCAGCAGTCCCCAGCAGAGTCGCCAAGCTGTCGTAACCGGTTTTCGTCCGGGCACGAAATATTAAATTTGGCGGGGAAATTGATGTGAATAAATAATTTTGAAAATAATTTGAGAGTCGCCATCGACCTTTTGGATCAGGTAGGTCGAATACCTAAAAATTATTTTTTTTAAAGAGTTTTAAGAAAACATCAAATAAAAATAAAAATAAATGAACTGATCTGCGTTTTATAACCAAAAATTCGTTCTTTTTAGTAAAAAGGGATTCGTGGTCGGTTACGTTTAGGGAAGGATTAGCACCCCTACAACGCCCAAAATTGGTACTTTTTAATTATAAATTGTCTCTATTATTTAAAAAAATATATTTAATTTTTAATTTTTATTATTTCAAAATTATATAAAGATATTTATTTATTTAAAAATATCTGAAAAGAACTTCTAGGTACCTTAAGACAGCTCTTTTCTTTGACATTGATAAATATTAATTTAAATAATATTGTTTACTTTTTAATTTTAAAATATCAGAATAGGACATCCAGTTGTATTAAGACTGTCCTTTTCTTCGATATTAAAAATAAATATTTAAAAAATTACTATTTATTATATGTATATTTATGAATATATAAAAATATTTAACAATATAATAAAATAAAAATATCACTAAAACAATATATTTTAAGCAGTAAAATGAAAACATATAAAATAAATAATTAAATTATAATAAAATAAAACTAAATCTAATTCCTAATTAATTGAAATTATAGGGATTAAATATGTTATTTTCTGATTTAATAATTTAGTGACCAAAATAAAATTATCTAAAATTCGGATTTTATAATAAAAAATTAAAAATATAAACTAGGGATTAAAAAATTATTTATTAAAATTAAGGGATTAATTCTGTTATTTATCCTAAATATATTATTTTAATAAAAAGGACTAAAATAAATAAAATTAAAATTTCGAGATCAAATTAAAAGTATTATAAACTCGATTTAGTGACTAAAATGTAAAATTTACAAGTTGGGAGGACTACGGACGGGGTTTAACTATTTCGTAATTACGCGCATAGTCCTTCCCGAAACGACGTCGTTCGGGAAGGACTATAAGAGTCCAAACCGGCTGGCCCAAAGGGCCAGCCATTTCATTTCTTCTTTTTTTTTCTTTCTCAAGCAGAGAGAGAGAGAGCCAGAATTCTCTCTGGCCTCTCTCTAGATTCCCTCACCGGAGGGAATCCGGCAGCCGTCTGCCGCCGCAAGTTCTGCCGCCGACCACCGCCTCCGGTGGTCGGAAATTCCCCAAATTCACCTAAAACATAGATCTAGACACCCTAAGACCGAATCCAACTTTTGTTTCCCCAAAAAGACTCCTAATCGGAGTAAATCTATGAAAATACCTTCGGTATTTTTGGTTCTCCGGCGATGTTTAATGCTTCCGGTGGTGGTCAAGGCTTCCTTGGTAAGCTTCTCTCCTCTCTTTTTCCTTCTATTTTTGCTCTGTTGTTGTGGACTGGGATCGTTGGTAGTTGTTGTTGTTTTTTTTTCTTTCTCTGTTTTTTCCTTTCTCTCCGGTTCTGTCTCTGTTTTTGTCTCTCTGGTTTCTGTCTTCTTCTCTTCTTTTTTTTCGCAGATGGGTGGTGGCTTTTATAGCCACCACCGGTGTTCGTCTCAGACCGGTCCGAAAGAGGTTCTTCGGTGAGTCACCGGACTTCCAGTGGTGACTCACCATTTTGGGCAAGACGTGTGCGGCTGGAGTGGGTGTGGCGGTGAAAGCTTCTGGAACCAACAGCGGCGGCGCTGGGACGTGTCCCTAGGGTATAGATACCCTAGGGTTTCTTCTGGCAAATGGTGGACCGTTGGATCAAACCATATCCAACGGCTGGAATTGAAGATGGCGGCTGAGGATGATACAAACCCTAAATTGGGTTTAGGGTTTACTGTAGGATTTTGGGTCTGGGCCACTGTTTGTAATTGGGCTTCCATTCGGGCTTGTAATATTTATTTATATATGTATTTAATATATTTAATAATAATAATAATAATAATAATAATAATAATAATAAAATATTAGTATCTTCAGTGTTAATTTAATAAAATAATTTTTAAAAGTTCAATTTTAAATTTATATTAAACTAAAATAATTTTATTATATATTGAATGAAAATTTTCAAAATTTAAAAGGGATTTAAATAGAATTTGAATATCTGAAGGGTTGTGATATGCCGTTGAAAACGTATTTCTCTTAATTCCACGTATGAGACAACTAAGGACAAATCTCTACAATTTGATAGGAGTACCCAAACAAATCATCGGACAAAGTGATGAGAATGAGGGAGTCTTACGTGGCAGTTTTAATATACGATTAAAAAAATATAATTTTGTTATTATTTTTTTAATATTTTTAACAAAAAATTATTAAAAATATTTTTATTTCTATCGATTTTATTATTATTGAGCACTTTATTGATTTTGTTAACATATCTCGTAAAACGTTACCTAAATTTTTTTTCATCGATTTTGTTATTATTGGACACTTTACCGAAAATGTTAAAAACATTAATGTTTTAAGTAAAAAAAATAATTTTTTCAATAATTTTTTACAAAAAATATTAAAAAAAATAATAATAAAATCGATAACGTTTTTTGTTTACTGTATATTAAAATTGAGACATGGTAAAATTTTATGATGAGATACAATAATATCTAAAACCAAAATCTAACAAGTTAAGACTAAATTACACAAGAGGTCACTTAATTATGAGTTTAATAATAAATATGTAATTTTCCGTTTTAAAATTTACAAATATATCAATCAGTTAAAATATGACTTGATAAAATAATGATTTTTGTCCTTGAAGTTTATCGATCCATTAATTTAGTCCTATTCAAAATAATTTAATAAATCTAACTATCTATATCTAAATTTTTATTGTTTTAATTTTTTTCTTATTCTAAATTACATGTTCTTCTCTCATAAACATTATATTAATTTCTGTTACTTTCTTGATATAACAATAACTCAACCATAGTTTATTAAAAATTAATGTTAGAATGTAATTATGTAACTACTAATTTGTTGAATTATTTTAAATTAAAACAAATTGATAAAATGTATAAATTTGGAGGACTAACAACAACAACAACAAAACCCTATTCCCATATGTAATGGGGTAAGGAGGAGGTAGGGTAGTAGGCTGCCCCCAACGCCAGTTTGAGAGCAGCTTCTGTGGAAGACCTCCGACAGTCATAAAATTAAAAATGGAGATAAAATGCAATGTATGTATAAATATAAATATATATATATATATATATATATATATATATATATAAATACATAGTTGAACAGTCTTCATATGCAGTCTTCATATGCGCGTATGTAATGGGAAGTAATCCCTGCAAATAAATCCCTACGGAAAAAAAATTTATGCATATAGATAGAAACGTAAGACCCGATTAAATTTAAAATGATAAAACATGAAGAGAAGGATACACAGAAGTCAACGATAGCAAGCAATGATAAAAAATAAAGTTAAATGGGTTAAAACCTAAACTACGGCAACACTACTCCGCTACCCTAGTTCTAAGCCTTCATAAATTCCAATGACAGCAACGTTTAGAAAGTAGAAGTCAAGGGAATTACTACAAAGACATTAAAAGAAGACAAAGATGATACACCCTATAGATGTGACCTGCACTACTCGGCTACCCTGGTCTTAAGTCCCCATACTTTCCTATCAGAGGTCATGTCCTCGGTAAGGGCTAAATCCTTCAAATCAGATCTCAAGCAATCTTCCCACTTCCGCCTTTGTCGTCCTCTCTTTCTGGCACCGTCGACTGTAATAGACTCTACCCTCCTGACCGCATCCGACGGTTGTCGCCAAAGGACATGCCCAAAACACCGTAGTCTTCCCTCCCTCAATTTTTCAGATACAAGCACCACCCCCAAGGACATTCTAATAGCAGAGTTTGGTGTCATATCCCACAGAGTCCTACCACATGCCCATCGAAGCATTCTCATCTCTGCGGCCTCCATCCTCCTTACGTGATCTTTCTTAATTGCCCAACATTCTGATCCATATAACAACGTTGGTCTTATTGTCATTCTATAAAATTTTTCCTTAAGTTTTAGAAGCACATTTTTATCACACAAAACTCCTTTTTGGAGGACTAAACATTTATTATATAAAATCAAATTAACACAACTTTAGTGACATGGTGATATGCCGGTAATAATATTTTAATTTAGTAACTTGTTTATAACTTTTGAAGGAAAAAATTATTATTAAATTCATAATTAAGTGACATTAAATATAATTTATCCTTAAATTTAATTTAATTTAAGGTGTTTATAAATTAATATATGTTTAAAATTATATTCTTTATTATTGACAATGTATATATTCTTCTGACTATTTGTTTGAATCTAAGATTTTAGAAGAAAATAAGACTTCTCTTAACTGTTGGACTCACCAAATAAATTAAATTTAACCAATCTCATTATTCTCCAGATCCAGGTTTGGTTCAGCCGATTTTGCTAAAAGCAAAAGCAAAACCATGGGCAATATACCAGAGCAAGTTTCATACACCAACAACCTTAGCTGTTGGTTTCTTTCCGAAGGAAAAGTTTTTTTTTTTTTTTTGAGCTTCGGAAGATTCATCTCACGTCAAATTTCCGGTAAAAAAATAAAAATTTAAATAACATTTTATCAAAAATATTAAAAAATATTAATAATTTCAATAATTTTTTTTAACTGTATGTTAAAACAACCGTACAGTAGAACTACCTCCAACAACCAAGCTTCCCTTTTTCATTCTTTTCCTTGGGGACGTTTCAATCTTGTATGATTCCATTATTGCCCTCCTCACATGCCACGCATTCCACCTTCTTTAACATTTTTTGGCTTTTTGCTTTAAAAAAGGTTCTTGCTCAGGCGGTTCTGGTTTCAACTTTTTCAAATCAAACATTTACCTACCTTTAATTTTTAGTCTCTATACACGGGTAAAATTTGAAATTTAATTTTTATATTTAAAACTTTAAACATTAAATTTGTCTACTATTATTTAAATTTGTAATCCGATCATTGACATTGATATATATTTTGTTTTCAACCTTGTGATGCTTTATTTATAAAATATTAACATGTCAATGATTAGGTTACAGTTTTTAACTCATAAAGACTAATATAATGTATAATTTTTAGTTTTTAAGTACATTGTCTCAATCTCACAATTTGCTAAAGTATAGGGGCCGTCAACATAAATTAACCCAAACAATAAAAAACGGAGTAAAATATAAAAATCTAGTGTCATGAATGTAATAATACAGTTAGCCATGTCTATTTAGTAAACACCCCGTTATATATTCAGTGAATGTACTGGGTGTTGATCTTATCCTTATCTTTTCGAAGCACTTTCTTTCTCCTGATTTACTGATTATACTTTTAGTGGAAAAAATGGAGGTTCTTTTGCAGCGATCTGTGTCCTCAACTTTGAATCCCCACGCTCCAGTGTTCGTTCCATTGGCATATCGAACGGTTGAGGATTTCTCCGATCAGTGGTGGGCTCTCGTCCAATCGTCTCCTTGTTTCCGCGACTACTGGCTCCAGGAACGCTTCCACGACCCCCAAAATGACGACGTTGACGATCTACTCTTCCCCGACGACCTCGATGACATCTTTGTCCAATACGATGACGGTTTCATCGACCCTAGACGTAACTGACTCATTCGACTCACCTCGATTCCACGAGTCAATTAAATATCACTCGGATCTAACTTTTTAATCCTTTTATTTTTTGGCAGCGGAGGAAAAGGAGGGAGATAATCAGAAGAAACTAGTAGCAGTTGGAGTACAGAAGTGGAGGAAGGACCGAGTTGTGACTGAGCCGCCTAGGTTTATTGAGAAAGCACCCAAGATTGTGAATGTGAAAGTGATTCCACGGACCATTCACCAACCAAGGTAAATCGACTCGTGCTGAGTTGAGATGGGAGGTCTCGCCGGGTCTGCAACGGCCATTTTTAAGCTTTTTTTTTTTAAAACTGGTTTTTCTCGTCTTATTTTCCGTTTGTAATATTCTATGTACAGAGATCTCCCCTTTAGATTGTAAAAATTTAATTATGTAATAAACGAAATTAACTTCACCCAAATTCCGAAAAAGGAACTAGAAATACTTGGATATAATATGATTTGTTTATTCCAGATTTTACATTGAAATTGAAGCAAAAAAAAATATCTATGTTGTTAATTAATCAGAGCCCCAAGTGGTGGCTTGTTTGCCAATTTTCTGAAGAACTCGGATGACTTCATCGTTGGTAACATTGCCCGTGACGATAACCTTGTTCAGCTTAGTATCTACGTTATATGTTTCAATATCTGCCTCCCGTTAACATAAAAATAATCAAATTTTCCCGAGAAAATTAAAAATCATGGCAGGCATGTAAAAGAAGAAGAATTACCCTCTATTTTTCTTGATAGCCTTGAGGATTTTCTTGATACACTCGTCACAATGTAACCCACTTTCAGTTCCACCACCTATACAAATATTGGAACCTTTGTTTAGCAACCTAAAACAAACAGATAAAAAAGAAGGTGCTTACATTGGCCATTGTTGTTAATGAATTTGCAGAAGGTGTAATTTTGTTGGTATAGAGGAATAAGGAAGCTGAGTTGTTTGGTAAAAGGGGTGGGCTTGAAGCTAATAAATATACAGTGTCAGCGAGGTATTGGATTCCTTGCGTGATTGATGAGGGCTTTCTTTTCCTCTGTATTTTATTCCAATAATTTTGACTTCTGTAAGGGATGAGCCACCGCACTTCTGGTTGCCAATATACATGTATTTTGCTAGATAGCACCATTAAAGCATTTTTTAAATGGACGGTTCAAATGCTAATTCATGATTTAAGATGAGGGGCAATTATTGTAGATATAAAAATTAAAAAATAAAACACTTATTTTGTTTTTATCTCGTTTATAGATTTTTAGGGTAAATTACGTGTTTAGTATCTAAACTATTAATTTTAGTTTATTTTAATATTTAAACTTTTATTTTTTTTAAATCATATCTAATGTTTAGTTCCAATTTCATTTTAATATCACATCATTAAAAACTTAACACGTTTAATACTTAAACTATTATTTTTGATCTATTTTAGTACTTAAATCTTCATTTTTAAACTTAATGTCAAATTTTGAACGGAAGTACTAAAATGAAACAAAAATTAATTTTTTTAACGGCGGGTACCAACATGAAATAAAAACTAAATTTTAGATATGATTTAAAAAAATTAAAAGCTTAGGTACTAAAACGAATCAAAAATGATAATTTAGGTGCTAAACACTTAATTTAACTATTGTTTTTATTATTAGTATTCTAAATAAATATTCTAAAGGAAGAATTGCATTTATAGTAACTAGTATTTTATAATTCAATTTCCATTTAAATATAACCAATTTTGCGTGATTGAGCGTTAGTTTTTTTTAACTTGCAACTTTTGGATTTTGTTTGGATTTAGATATGTAATGATTTATCAAGTAATCTCATAGGTTTGAAGAATCTTATATGATTTTGTGTCCATTTATTTTTAATGAATGTATATTTGAACTTTAAAAATTATTAATAAAGAGACTTTTCTTTGCAAACTATTTTAAATTACACATGACTATTTATTAAACAATTTATAAAACATGTGATTATTTATTAAACAGTTTATAAAACATTATTACCTTGATCCCACTTAAAATGTCTATTATTAAATTTTTTGGTATTTTTTTAATTTTGAATATTTATTATTTAAAATTTATTATTGATAAAAATATTAAAAAATATTTTAAAAACCTTCAATCAAATAGTTTTAAAATATATCTTATAAAATTTAATTTTTTAAAATATTTAAAATAATTGTGATCAAAGTTTAAAAAATTTGAGTTTTGAAAAGTCTGAACAATATTTTTATTTACGTATTGAAGACACTAAAATCCGCCCATCATAATACATACATATATATAATATCATATTATAAATTATTAATCCTTGGATTTCTGTTACAGGCCCAACAATAATGGCCCAAATCACAAGCCCTACAATAGGGACCCAAGAACCGTTCTAAAAATCAGGGTTTCTAGAAAACCCTAGCACGTCGTCGCTTCTTGCATCTCATCCAGAAGCCCCCGAAGTCCCCTGGTCCATCACGTCTTCCTCAGCCGCACTTCACGGATCCAATGTCCCCGTCAACGCCAACAGCTCCGAAGCACCCGGCGAACGAAACCCATTCGTCACCAACAAACACAAACAGATTGCATTAGTGTTTTATTCGGTTGTAAATACCTAAAAATAGGATTTTTTATTCCTATAAATATATGTAATCAGAACCCAAAAGGGGAGGAAAAAAATAGGCAGAGAAATTCACAATAGCAACCAAAAAGAAGGTCCAAGCACTTATAGAATATTTCGAGAAGGAAATAAAGGAGGTAGTTTTTTTTACCTTGTTCTTTTCTCCGACTCCCTTGCATGTTGTTTTCCGTCGCTTTTGGTTCAGATCGGACCCAAAAAAAAAACGTTTTTAGCCGAGGAACAAAAAGGGAGTTTCGGATCTTCTTTTCTAGATCCGCAGTCCTACGAGGCTAGTTTTGAAAAAACGTTTAGATTTTTGAGTTGTGGGTAAAAAAATAGTTTATAAAAATACATTTTTTTTAGATTCGTCGCCGATGAACGACGGCCGGCGCCGTTCAACGACGGCAGCGAGGCGGCGCTGGAGACCGGTTTCCAGAAAATGTGACCCTTGTTCTTCAAGCGAAGAACATTTCAGAGAAATGTTTAGAGAGGGGGGTGTCCTCGGCTTGGAGAAGAGAGAAATGAGTATTTTGAAGAAAATTTTGAGTTTTATACTTAAAACATCCGCGTGTTACTGTCTAAAATAGGGTAAACTACCCTTTTGATCCCTCGTTACCTTTAAAAGAGTCGTTTCCCCCCCCCAAATCGAAATTAACCCTTAATATTGCTTTGGAATTTTGACCTCTAGCTTGTAATTCTTTCAATTTAATCCTTTTTCGGGATTTTAATTTTAATTATTTTTTATATTACATTATATTATTTATATATTTTATATTATTATTAGTTTTTTATTACATTCGTATATATATGTATTATTAGGATATTATTATTCTACTCATATGTTATATTATATATATATATATATATATATATATGTATGTATACATCTTGCATTTTATCCTATTATTTCTTTACTTTTTTTTATTATTATATTTATCTTCATTATTTAGTTTTTTTCTATTATTATATACATATTTTTTTTCCTCCCTCTCATATTTAGCTATTATATATATATGGTGTTAATATTATTATATGTTTTTACTAACTTTATTTATTTTACTTTATACGCTATTATTTTACATTTTTTTTATAATTTTTCTATTATTATTATATATATTTTTTCCTCCCTCTCATATTTAGCTATTATATATATATGGTATTGATATTCTTATATGTTCTTATTAATTTTATTTATTCTACTTTATACGCTATTATTTTACATTTTTTTATATATGTACATATGTACATTTTATCTAACTCTCATTATTTTACATTTGTATATTATTTTATTTCACTTTTATTATGCTTTCCCTATTTTTTTTTTCTTTTTCCATTTTATTGTGTCTTATTCTCTTATTTCTTCATCCTTGCATTTTTTTACCTTATCATATGTTGTCATACTTGTCTTCATTCTTATTTCCTTCATGTTCTATATCTCCATGTTGATTATGTTACCTTTAGTGTATCATTTATTGTTATTTTGTTCTTCATTTCGTTTTCTTTATTTTTCAATTTTAATTTATTTTCATCGCCTTTTCTAATACATATTTTGACTCTTAAAGGGTTCATTTTCAAATCAATCAATTGTAAGTAGCCGAGATCGCTATTTTACCTCTTAATTTAAATTTACATTTTTTTCTTAACCAAAGACAACTGGAAATTACGTAGTACCGAAAGGGCAGTTCAGGGGTGCTAACCCTTCCTTAACTGTAACCGACTCCCGAATCTGACACATCTTTGGTAAAACGCAGATCAGGTAAGAAATAGGGTATCCGATCAACCCATTTATTTTTAAATAAATGATTGGTGGCGACTCCAATCCACATTTTTCAAGTCGAAGCCCAATCCCGGGGCCCAACCGAAATACGGTTGCGACAGCTTGGCGACTCCACTGGGAACAGGTAAGTGAGTCAGGCTACGGTAATTTCCAGTTGTCTTTTTGACGACAATGGTAAGTTTAAATTTTAAGGTAATATTTCGATCCTTTTTACTTACTTTTGATTATATTTTCGAGTAAATAGTTGGACTAATCGTTTTCTCATGATTTCAGACTTCAAAGTTTTTTTTTTCATCTAAGGCTCTATACCCGAGCTCCAATTCCTATTTTAAGTGGGGGTGAAAGCGACGCCTTCGTGTGAATTTATTCACCGTGCGGGCCTAGCAAGTAGCCTTCGGGATTCATATATCTTATGTCTTCGTGTGAATTTATTCACCGTGCAGGCATAAGGGAATGTGTCCCCTCGAGTTTAACTTAGTCCACACAAGCCTGTGATGGGTTTTAGGACTAAGGGTCTGGCAAGCCCAAGGGGGCACCGACAAGGAGAACTCGGGTACCGTTTTTTTAAACCTAAACCGGGAGACCATGAAGAATTAGAGCCTACCCCTAAACCACGTTCCAAAACTTAGGATATTTTTACCCTGACCATGTTTTTTTCCCCTTCCGTCATTTTTTTATTTTGTATTTTTATTTTACTAACGTTTTTGCCTTTGCGTTTGTTTTCTAGCATTTGCATCATTACAAGAGGCTATTGATCCCTAAAAAGCGTTTGTTATACACAAAATAATTCGAATTAATGGACAAAGGTGTTGTAATACAAGAGATTGAAAACGCTGAGGCACGACTATGGTCCGAGAAGGCTCAGAAAGAGAAGGGAGACAGTCTTCAGGGAAACTATGTGTCAGAACTGGTTAGTTATGCCGCTGTCAGCCTGAAACAGAATAATGTCCAAGAGCTGCGAAACATTTGGGACAGTTGGAAGAATGACAGAAAGCAGAAGTTCAGTCAACGATATGGTGATATCGCCCTCTTGCTCCATTTCAAGGCTGATGAGCCCTTACTCCGAGCATTAATTCAATTCTGGAACCCTGGATATAGTTGTTTCACCTTTAACCAGGAAGACATGGTGCCTACTATCGAAGAGTATACTACTCTACTGCACTGCGAAAGCATCAAACTAGAGAGGGCATATATTAAACATATCAAGAGTCAGCCCTTCAAGAACGGACTGGCCAAGATTGCAGGGGTTGATGAAAAGTGGGTGACTGATCGACTCCGGCACAAAGGTAGCGGGGAAGGAATCGAGTGGATCCATATAAAGCAACTAATGAAAAACCACCCTGATGAATGGAAGACTATAGACCTTTTTGCACTGGGTCTGTACGGTTTGATCATATTTCTGAAGGCTTTGGGGTGCATTGACGCTGCCGTGGTGGAACTATTTGAGCAACTTTCTAAACGAGTTAACCCAGCACCAGCCATCTTGGCCGAGACCTTTCGATCGCTCAACCATTGCCGAAGAACGGGCGGAGGAAGATTCACCGGGTGCATCCAGCTCCTTCAGGTCTGGATTCACAGCCACTTCTGGAAGACTAACGGGGTTGCCTACCGCCGTTTCAGCACCACCTATTCACCTCTAGGTGAATTTATCACCCTAAAATGGCATGAAGGCGCCTCGAAGGAAAAATGGATAAAGGTCTTTACGCATCTTCAGGACCGGGATATTGTTTGGAGAGCCCCCTGGCTATTTCTCAGTGACGTTCTTTTCCGATGTGGTGACTCTGACACTGTGACCTTACTTGGACTTTGGGGAGCAGTCGGATATGCTCCACTATTAGCACTTAGACAGTACGGAGCACGTCAGTTTGTCCCAGCAACATGCGGGTTGGCTAGGTCAGAGTTTGAGTATCACGGCGATAGCTATAAGAAGATGATCAAAGAAGCAGCCGATTCGTGGAGGAAAGTATTCCGGATGGATGTTGTAGCTGCCAGAAGCATGCTCACTCCGGATTATGTGGAGTGGCGAAGATTAAGAAGGAATGACAACATCCCTGTGCCAGACTGTGATGACACCCGGACCATGGAAGAACATCTCAGGCATGTCCCTTCTGAACTCGAGATAGCCAAGACCGAGTTTGAAGCCGTGAATAATGAGCTGAAGCAAAGGATAAAGGAACTTGAAGCTGAACGTTATCAGTGGAAGCTCGATGCTGACTCTCAGAAAGATCGGGCAGAAAAACTGGAAAAAGAACAAAAAAGAGTCCGTTTTGAGCTCGAAGACTTGAGAAAGGGGTATCAAGACAAAGTCAAGGATAACTCCAAGTTGAAGGTAACCTCTGAATACTGGAAAGACGAGGCTCATAGCCTGAAAAGGAAGTTTGAAGGGCCTGATGAGAAAACTTGAAAGGAACAGATGAAGACTGCCCAAAGACGCTTGGCAGATAGTCAATATCAGAACCAGCGTTTGAGAGTTCGGATAGCTGACTTAGAAGAACGACATGAGAAAGATGGCAAGACAATAGCTGAGTTAGAAGCTATTGTAGATGGGTTCAAGAGGCAAGCAAACGAGCTTCAGATGGTGCCTTTCGACGGAGGATTACAATGGCGTTTCCGTTGGGAACAAGCACAGCGAAGGGTGAGGGCCCGAGACGCAACCATCCGAGATTTCCTGGATCAAGTGCAAAAAGCAGCCCGTCATCTTCACGGCCTAGCAAGGGAAGCGGGTGTGGTTCGACAAGGCATTCAACCAGTGACAGATGAAGGCAGAAGACTTGTCAACCTACTGGAAGCTGTTCGGGGTCTAGAGGATTTAGTCCAAATGTACCTTTAATCTGTTTTTATGTCTCTTAAAAGATAAGACATTTTTGTCTGAACAAGGGTTATTTATAATAATGAACACTTTTCTGGATCAATGCCTCCAATTGCATACATCATGCATTGCATTTCTTGCATTTTATATTTCATGTCTGTTTATTTTATATTTTTTTCCATGTTTTTACATTCGTATTAACTAACAGAACATGTCTCAGACACCGAGCTTACCACCACAAGCATCAGATACACATCACCCGCACAATACTCGAACAAAAAAGAGACAAATGGAAGCCAGAATGGAGAAGATCGAAGAGCACATGGCAAGACTTCAAAAGGAACTAGAAGATAAGATGGCTCAGAACAGTGAAAGTACTCTTGAGTCCATCAAGAAAAATCAGGAGTCCTTGGTCGACCAAATCGTAGCCAAGTTGTCGGGTCTACAGCAAGCTAGTGCATCAGGGGGCATTTCTTCCGAGGGAGTGGCCATACCACCAACCCCGCAAGTGGTTATCTCACCCGGAATATTACACGGGGACGCATCTGCTACTAAAGGGAAAGCAGCACTACCCGGGGACTCATTCGTTACCAAAGCGAAAGTTGCACCTGCTGTGAAGATACAAACTTCTACAATCATCCCTGATGACCATCCGGATGATTATCATGTCCCAGACTTTGATGAGGAAGATAAAGCCAAAAAGATGGAAGAAAAGATAAAAATATTAGAAGATCAAATAAAGATGGTCCAGGGAGACCATGATTATTATGGAGTGGACGCAATGGAGCTGAGCCTAGTTCCAGACTTGGTGCTTCCACCAAAGTTTAAAGTTCCTGAGTTTGAAAAGTTCGACGGGAACAGTTGCCCTTCAGCCCATATCACTATGTTCTGCCGAAAGATGACAGGATATGGCGGGAATGACCAACTCCTGATCCATTGTTTTCAGGAGAGCCTGTCCGGTTCAGCTATTCGGTGGTACAACCAGCTTAGCCGAACTCATATCAAGACGTGGAAAGACTTAGCCAAGTCTTTCTTGGAGCAGTATAAGCATATCAACGATATGAGACCAGACCGGGTCATGTTACAAAGCCTAGAGAAGAAACACAATGAGAGTTTCCGACAGTACGCACAGAGATGGAGGGATTTATCTGTGCAAGTTCATCCGCCCTTGGATGAAAAGGAAACAAGAAAGTTGTTTGTACAGACCTTGAAGGCACCTTACTTCGGGCACTTGGTAGCAATCACGTCGGGAAGTTTCTCAGATTTGGTCATGGCCGGTGAAATGATCGAGTTGGCCATTAAACAAGGAAAGATTGAGGGAGGAGACTCCAGTAAAAAACCTCCCATGAAGAACAAAGAGCGAGAGATCAACAATGTAAACACCTACAGTGTCAGCAAGGGAGTTACGATCTCAAGCTCAAATTCCACAGCAGCTGTACCATCCGGTACTTCTAGACAGAACCAGAGAGAACCAAGAAGAGAAAGGGAAAAGGAGCAGTTTGACCCCATTCCCATGACGTATAAAGAACTATACCAACAGCTCTTCGACACTCATGCAGTGTCACCTTATCCTATGAATCCAATAAATCCCCCTTACCCGAAATGGTATGACGAGAGCGCTCACTGCGAATACCATGGCGGTGTGCAGGGGCATTTGATTGAAAGTTATCTCGCATTCAAGAGACTTGTGCAACGAATGAGAAACAAGAATTGGATCACTTTCAACTCCGGAGCACCAAACGTCGCCTAGAATCCCTTGCCCAATCATCAGGAGATAGGAATCAATGCCATTACTATTGAAGGGGGAAGGAGAATTAAATCAAGTGTTTCGGAAATCGAATCTCCTTTGGCTTGGGTATGGAGCCAAATGGTAAAGGCAGGATTTCTTGCACCATATCCAGATACGACAGAAAATGAAGACGGTAACCATTGTTGTTACCACAACAAAGAAGGGCATAAAGTGCAAGATTGCCCGGAGTTCAGATTGTTAGTCCAGCTCATGATGGATCGAAAGGAGCTGGAGTTTTATGAAGAAATTCAAGAGTCCTTGGAAGCAGATGTTTGTGCCACTGGAGAATCATCAGATAGAAAATTTGGTAGGGGAAGTCCTTTAATAATTACCCCTAAGGCAAGTATGACAGTGATAACACCAGCCAAAGTGGTAATCTCCGCACCTCGGCCTTTTCAATATAAGGACAATCGGCAAGTGCCATGGAAATACGAGTGTCAGGTGAGTACTTCCGGAGGAGGTAATAGTAAGGTGGGGCAAAGACCACTGGAGCCATTCAAAGAAGATGTGCTAGTTGTCAATGAACCTATAAAGGAAGAAGAAGCTAAAGAGTTCCTCAAGATCTTGAAGCACAGCGAGTAAAACATTGTAGAACAGCTCCATAACTTACTGTTTTTAAGCTCGGAAGCACACCGAGAAGCGTTGTTGAATGTCCTTAATCAAACGTTCGTGCCACAAGACATACCAGTCAGCAAAATGGATCGACTGGTGAACAATATTCAAGCTGATAATCTCATCTCGTTTTCAGATGATGAGATTCCATCAGGAGGAAGAGGCCGAACGAAGGCGTTACACATTACTACCTACTGTAAGGGGTACGCTTTACCAAGTGTCTTAATCGATAATAGTTCAGCCCTGAACGTGATGCCTTTGATTACATTAAAGAGGCTACCAATAGATACCTCTCATATGAGAGCTTGTCAGAATGTGGTCCGAGCATTTGATGGGACCAAAAGAGAGGTAATCGGAAAGATCGAGATACCATTGACCATTGGACCAGCCACCTATGATGTTGAGTTCCTTGTGATGGATATCATGCCGTCCTATAGCTGTCTTTTGGGAAGGCCGTGGATTCATCAAGCAGGTGCAATACCCTCCACGTTGCACCAGAAAGTTAAATTTGTCATTGATGGGGCCTTAGTAATTGTCAACGCTGAGGAAGATATCGTGGCAAGCGTGACCACGGAGGCTCCATACATCGAAGTAGACGAGGAAGCGGTAGAATGTTCGTTCCGCTCCTTGGAATTTGTGAATGCCACATTCGTGGCAGAAGGAAAGAGAATCCCAAGACCTCGACTCTCCAAATGCACAAGGATGGAGATCAAGAAAACCCTAGGCCGAGGCGCAAGAACCAGGAGAGGTTTTGGGAAATATTTGCAAGGAATGATCAACCCTGTCCGTCCTATCCCAAAATTAGACCAATTTGGGCTCGGTTTTCAGCCCGGTTATCATGAAAAGAGAAAGGAAATCCAAAAGAACCGGGAGAGAAGGTTGGCCAGATTGACTGGAAACAAACTCCAATGGAAGCCTAAGACATTCCCGCCGCTCTTCAGAACATTCAAGTCAGGTGGTTATGTGTTTGAGACCACCATGTCCGAGTTAGAAACGGCTCTGGAAGATCTGAACGTTAATGCCGTGACCACAGAAGATGTTGACAACGGAGATAGATCCAGGATATGCCCTCTGCCGCATAGGTTCGTACCTAGCAGTTGGTCGGTGGAAGAACTACCTGTGGTTTACAAGAATCTTTCAGAGTAATATTCGAACTATCCCTATTTGCCTATACCCGGGGCAATAGGGGGTCTTTTGTAAGGGTAAATAAACATTTGGTTTAAGTGTAATAAAAGATGCATTTTTCTTTTCCATGGCAAACAAACTTTTCTTTTATTTTTGAATTCATTCTCTATCTTCTTCATTCCAGTACTTCATTTCCAGTTACTCTCAAAGTTAGTTCTTGATCGTTCCGTGTGGGATATTATCCTCTCACACATGCATATCTTCCTCCTTTCAGGTTCCCAGATAACGATAATGTGGGCACTGATGATCCTGATCCAGAGGTGGATTTTGAATCAACCATTTGTCTTGGGGAATTTGATGAATGCGATAATAAAGAGGAGTACAACTTGCCTACCGAATTGTTGAGAATGATAGAAAAAGAAGAAAAGCAAATACTGCCACATGAGGAGGCGATCAAAATCTTAAATTTGGGCACTGAGGAAGATCGGAAAGAGGTCAAAATCGGCACAACTCTTTCGACTGAAGCAAGAAAAAACCTGATAGTCTTACTTCAGGAGTACGGAGATGTGTTTGCTTGGTCGTATCAAGACATGCCGGGACTAGACACAGATATGGTAGTTCACAAACTGCCAATCAAACCAGAATTCAAACCTGTGCAGCAAAAACTGAGAAGAATGCGACCAGAAATGCTCCTTAAGATCAAGGAGGAAGTCAAGAAGCAATTTGATGTCGGTTTTCTCCAAGTAGCCAAATACCATGAGTGGGTGGCCAACATAGTGCCTGTGCCGAAGAAGGACGGGAAAGTACGCATGTGTGTCGATTACCGGGACCTTAATAAGGCCAGTTCCAAGGACAACTTTCCTCTGCCACACATAGACACTCTGGTGGACAATACGGCCGGGAACGCCTACTTTTCATTCATGGATAGATTTTCGGGGTACAATCAGATCAAGGTGCATCCCGAAGACATGGAGAAGACCACTTTCGTCACAATGTGGGGAACTTTCTGTTACAAAGTGATGCCTTTCGGATTAAAGAATGCTGGGGCAACATATCAGAGAGCTATGGTGACCCTATTCCACGACATGATGCACAAAGAAATTGAGGTTTATGTCGACGACATGATTGTCAAGGCACAGACTGAGAATGAACATGTCGAGAATTTGAGAAAGCTCTTCCAGAGATTGAGAAAATTTCAGTTACGGCTGAATCCTAGCAAGTGCACCTTCGGGGTGACATCCGGGAAGCTATTAGGCTTTGTAGTCAGTAGAAAAGGCATTGAGGTTGATCCTGATAAAGTCAAGGCTATCCAGAGTCTACCTCTACCACAAACACAAAAGGAGGTCCGAGGTTTTTTAGGAAGATTGAATTACATAGCTCGGTTTATATCTCAGTTAACCGACAAGTGTGATCCAATCTTTCGTCTTCTTCGAAAAAATAGCCCTGGGGCATGGGATGAAAACTGTCAGATTGCATTCGAGAAGGTAAAAGAGTACTTATCTCGCACTCCTGTCCTGATGTCCCCTATCCCAGGAAAACCTCTGTTCTTGTATCTCTCCATATTCGAGAGCTCCATGGGGTGTGTCCTGGGTCAACACGACGAGTCTGGGAAGAAGGAAAGAGCCATCTACTACTTAAGCAAGAAGTTCACCGATTGCGAGGTCCGATATCCTCCTATTGAGAAAGTTTGTTGTGCCCTGGTCTGGGCTACAAAAAGACTTCGACAATACATGTTGTATCACACCACTTGGCTGATTTCTAAGTTAGACCCTCTAAAATACATGATGGGTGTACCTGCTCTATCCGGAAGGTTAGCCCGATGGCAGATGCTTTTGTCTGAATTTGACATCGAATACGTGAGCCAAAAAGCGGTAAAAGGCAGCGCCATATCCGATTTTTTGGCAAGCAGAACTGATGAGAGCTATGAGCCGCTGGACTTTGATTTCCCAGACGAAGACTTAATGGCCATATCTTTAGAGGAAGCAAGCATTTCAGCGGACAGTTCCTGGAGAATGCACTTCGATGGGGCATCAAATGCACTAGGACATGGCATCGGGGCAATTCTAGTCTCCCCAGAAGGGAGTCACTACCCATTTACCAGCAGACTGAACTTTGATTGTACCAATAACATGGCAGAATATGAAGCCTGTGTCTTGGGAATTCGGGCTGCACTGGGGCAAAATATAAAGACTTTGCGAGTGTATGGAGACTCAGCCTTAGTAATCTATCAGCTCCGAGGAGAGTGGGAAACCAAGGATATAAAGCTATTAGAGTACCGAAAACTAGTGTTGGATCTGCTCGAAGAGTTCGACGAAGTCACCTTCCACTACGTGCCTAGAGAAGAAAATCAAATGGCTGACGCTTTAGCTACCTTGGCAGCCACATTCAAGGCTGGCGGGGAGTCTGAAATGATGCCAATTAACATGCAGTCGTATAAGTACCCAGCTCATTGTTACCAAATTGAAGAAGTGAAAGACACTAAGCCTTGGTACTACGACATTCTGCAGTATATCAAGCATCGGAGTTATCCAGAAAAAACCACTGAAATCGAGAAGAGAACCCTTAGAAGGTTGGCAGCTGGATACGTCCTTGACAGAGAGGTTTTATACAAGAAAAGCCATAACCAAGTTCTGTTAAGGTGCGTCGATGCTGAAGAGGCAAAAATGATAGTGGAAGAAGTACATGATGGAGTTTGTGGAGCACATGCAAATGGGCATATGATGTCAAGACAAATAATGAGATGCGGATATTTTTGGTCCACACTGGAAAGTGATTGCATCAACTATGCTAGGAGATGTCATAAATGTCAGATTTATGGAGACAAGATAAATGTTCCACCCCATCCGCTTCATGTAATGACGTCACCATGGCCTTTCTCTGTGTGGGGCATGGCCGTTATCGGGCAAATCCATCCGAAGGCTTCGAATGGTCACCGTTTCATTCTCGTAGCAATTGACTATTTCACGAAATGGGTAGAAGCTGCGTCCTACGCCAGTGTCACTCAATCCACTATTTGCAAGTTTCTGAAGAAAGAAATTATATGTCGGTATGGTCTACCTGAAAGGATTATCACCGATAACGCAACAAACTTGAACAACAAGATGATGAGTGCTGCTTGCGAACAGTTCAACATAAAACATCACAATTCCACTGCTTACAGACCAAAGATGAACGGAGCAGTAGAAGCAGCAAACAAAAATATTAAGAAGATAGTGGAGAAAACAACTGAAACTTACAAAGACTGGCATGAGAAGTTGCCTTTTGCTTTGTTCGCTTATCGAACCTCGGTACGAACTTCGACTGGGGCAACTCCATTTTCACTAGCCTATGGAATGGAAGCAGTGCTACCCATTGAAGTCGAGATTCCGTCTCTCAGGGTCTTGTCAGAAGTCAAACTGGATGATGCAGAGTGGGCACAATCCAGATATGATCAGCTTAATCTGATAGATGAAAAAAGACTGAAAGCCATTCATCATGGTCAAATCTATCAGAAACGAATGATCCGAGCACATGACAAAAAGGTACGCCCGAGAATATTCCGTGAAGGGGATCTAGTGCTAAAAAGAATTTGGCCAGTCCAGAAAGATTTCCGAGGAAAATGGACGCCAAATTGGGAAGGACCTTATGTCGTGAAGAAGGCTTTCTCCGGAGGAGCCTTTATCCTGGCTGAAATGGACGGACCTGAGCTGCCACATCCCATTAACTCGGACGCAGTCAAGAAATACTTCGCTTAGGATGAAAACCCGAGAGGGCGTCCTAAGTTGAAAAAAAAAGAAGAAAAAAGAAAAGAAAAGAAAAGAAAAAAGAAAAAGAGGAAAAAATAATAAAAGAAGAAAAATAAGGTGGGTTCAAGATGAAAACCCGCAAAGGGTGTCTTGTAACCAAGGATGAGTCCAAGTTGAAAACCCGGAAAGGGCGATTTGGATATTAACAGTGGAAACATCCCGGCACAGGAATCTTCTACAAACTCAATAAATCGGAGAAATGTCGCACCATCCCAAACGTTGTCGCATTTTCAAAGATCCTTTGGCAAAGGCTGCATTCAAGGTCACCAAACGGCTTTTCAGCCCAGAAGTGCCCACGTTATCGAGATCTAAGACATCCATTTACACATCATCGTGTATTCGTTTTTTAGAATGTTTTCCATGTATTATTTGTCATTCTCCTCCCTTGTGAATAAAGACAATATTTCCTCTAATTCCTTCCGAGCATCTTGAATTAGATTTAAACCTAATGATTTATTTATTTTTTGTGAAAGATAATCGCATATTACTATACAAAGATTCATTGAAAAGTACAGGCTCCCAGAAGCCGATCAAGGCTCATCCACATGCTTGAGATAGTTGGGAAGCATCTTAAAAAAAAAAAAAATTCAAGATCAGAGATTGGAACTTCAAGCTTTCAAAATCAAGAGTCAACAACGACAGGCCACCGGAGATCGAGATTACTCTCCAGAGCTCAGAATAACATACGTTGCATATGCATTTTAGGCATACCTAAGAGCATGAAATCCATAACATCACGTATATGCATATCTTTGCAAGTTTTACCCAGAGTCAATTTCAACTTCGCAACGAAGGATATTGGACTCCAGACAACGCAAGTTCAACTTCACGACGAAGGGACCGCTGGTTGTCAACAACAACTTTCCAAATTCAGAGTCAATTTCAACTTCACAACGAAGGATATTGGACTCCAGACAACGCAAGTTCAACTCCACGACGAAGGGACCGCTGGTTGTCAACAAACATTTCTCAGATTCAGAGTCAATTTCAACTTCACAACGAAAGATATTGGACTCCAGACAACGCAAGTTCAACTTCACGACGAAGGGACCGCTGGTTGTCAACAAACATTTCTCAGATTCAGAGTCAATTTCAACTTCACAACGAAAGATATTGGACTCTAGACAACGCAAGTTCAACTTCACGACGAAGGGACCGCTGGTTGTCAACAAACATTTCTCAGATTCAGAGCCAATTTCAACTTCACAACGAAGGATATTGGACTCCAGACAACGCAAGTTCAACTTCACGACGAAGGGACCGCTGGTTGTCAACAAACATTTCTCAGATTCAGAGCCAATTTCAACTTCACAACGACGGATATTGGACTCCAGACAACGCAAGTTCAACTTCACGACGAATGGACCGCTGGTTGTCAACAAATATTTCTCAGATTCAGAGTCAATTTCAACTTCACAACGAAGGATATTGGACTCCAGACAACGCAAGTTCAACTTCACGACGAAGGGACCGCTGGTTGTCAATAAATATTTCTCAGATTCAGAGTCAATTTCAACTTCATAACGAAAGATATTGGACTCCAGACAACGCAAGTTGAACTTCACAACGAAGGGACCGCTGGTTGTCAACAAACAATTTCCCAATTTCGGAGCCAATTTCAACTTCATAACGAAAGATATTGGCCTCGAAACAGCACAACTTACTTGGATCTAAACTTCACAACGAAGGATTTATACTCAGAATCTTCCAGTTTTGACTCAACCTCACGACAAGTGAGTCATTTCTTGATCAAATTTCAACTCTGTGACAAAGGATAGTTGATATGGACGAAGTTTGTGTCTTTTAATCTTTGCTCTATTTTTATTACACGATAATGAGCAAAGAGGGGCAGCTGAAGACACTAAAATCCGCCCATCATAATATATACATATATATAATATCATATTATAAATTATTAATCCTTGAATTTCTGTTACAGGCCCAACAATAATGGCCCAAATCACAAGCCCTACAATAGGGACCCAAGAACCGTTCTAAAAATCAGGGTTTCTAGAAAACCCTAGCACGCCGTCGCTTCTTGCATCTCATCCAGAAGCCCCCGAAGTCCCCTGGTCCATCACGTCTTCCTCAACCGCACTTCACGGATCCAATGTCCCCGTCAACGCCAACAGCTCCGAAGCACCCGGCGAACGAAACTCATTCGTCATCAACAAACACAAACAAATTGCATTAGTGTTTTATTCGGTTGTAAATACCTAAAAATAGGATTTTTTATTCCTATAAATATATGTAATCAGAACCCAAAAGGGGAGGAAAAAAATAGGCAGAGAAATTCACAATAGCAACCAAAGAAGGTCCAAGCTTATAGAATATTTCGAGAAGGAAATAAAGGAGGTAGATCTCTTCTTTTCTAGATCCGCAGTCCTACGAGGCTAGTTTTGAAAAAACGTTTAGATTTTTGAGTTGTGGGTAAAAAATAGTTTATAAAATACATTTTTTTTAGATTCGTCGCCGATGAACGACGGCCGGCGCCGTTCAACGACGGCAGCGAGGCGGCGCTGGAGACCGGTTTCCAGAAAATGTGACCCTTGTTCTTCAAGCGAAGAACATTTCAGAGAAATGTTAGAGAGGGGGGGTGTCCCTCGGCTTGGAGAAGAGAGAAATGAGTATTTTGAAGAAAATTTTGAGTTTTATACTTAAAACATCCGCGTGTTCCTGTCTAAAATAGGGTAAACTACCCTTTTGATCCCTCGTTACCTTTAAAAGAGTCGTTTCCCCCCCCAAATCGAAATTAACCCTTAATTGCTTTGGAATTTTGACCTCTAGCTTATATTCTTTTGTTTAGAGAGGGGGTGTCCCGGCTTGGAGAAGAGAGAAATGAGTATTTTGAAGAAAATTTTGAGTTTTATACTTAAAACATCCGCGTGTTCCTGTCAAAATAGGGTAAACTACCCTTTTGATCCCTCGTTACCTTAAAAGAGTCGTTTCCCCCCCCAAATCGAAATTAACCCTTAATATTGCTTTGAATTTTGACCTCTAGCTTATAATTCTTTCAATTTAATCCTTTTCGAGATTTTAATTTTAATTATTTTTTATATTACATTATATTATTTATATATTTATATTATTATTAGTTTTTTATTACATTCGTATATATATTATTAGGATATTATTATTCTACTCATATGTTATATTATATATATATATATACATCTTGCATTTTATCCTATTATTTCTTTACTTTTTTTTATATTTATATTATCTTCATTATTAGTTTTTTCTATTATATACATATTTTTTCCTCCCTCTCATATTAGCTATTATATAGATATGGTGTAATATTATTATATGTTTTTACTAACTTTATTTATTTTACTTTATACGCTATATTTTACATTTTTTTTATATTTTTTATGATTATTATATATATTTTTCCTCCCTCTCATATTTAGCTATTATATATATGGTATTGATATTCTTATATTTCTTATTAATTTATTTATTCTACTTTATACGCTATTATTTTACATTTTTTTATATATGTACATATGTACATTTTATCTAACTCTCATTATTTTACATTTGTATTATTTTATTTCACTTTTATTATGCTTTCCCTATTTATTTTTTTTTCTTTTTCCATTTTATTGTGTCTTATTCTCTTATTTCTTCATCCTTGCATTTTTTTACCTTATCATATGTTGTCATACTTGTCTTCATTCTTATTTCCTTCATGTTCTATATCTCCATGTTGATTATGGTACCTTTAGTGTATCATTTATTGTTATTTTGTTCTTCATTTCGTTTTCTTTATTTTTCAATTTTAATTTATTTTCATCGCCTTTTCTAATACATATTTTGACTCTTAAAGGGTTCATTTTCAAATCAATCAATTGTAAGTAGTCGAGATCGCTATTTTACCTCTTAATTTAAATTTACATTTTTTCTTAACCAAAGACAACTGGAAATTACGTAGTACCGAAAGGGCAGTTCAGGGGTGCTAACCCTTCCTTAACTGTAACCGACTCCCGAATCCGACACATCTTTGGTAAAACGCAGATCAGGTAAGAAATAGGGTATCCGATCAACCCATTTATTTTTAAATAAATGATTGGTGGCGACTCCAATCCACATTTTTCAAGTCGAAGCCCAATCCCGGGGCCCAACCGAAATACGGTTGCGACACGTATCAAATAATAATTATATATATTTAATTAGGAAATTAATAGTTTATTGTATTAAAAGATTCTTTTGATATGTGAAGAAAGAAACAGTGCAGAAATGGATAAGAAAATGAGAGAAAAGCCCAGAAATGGTGGTGGTAGATGACGAAAATTGTGTTTCAACTCCTGGAAAAGAAAACAAACTTTGCTTATAAATCAATGAAATGATTGATCAATGGGAAAATGATGACATTTTTGTGTGTGTGGAAAAAGTATTCTCAATAGGAATGACCAACAAATATTATGATTAATCTTAGGTTATACTTATGGGCGGATGCCTTTTCTTTCATGGAAGCACTTGGCATTGGACAGGGAGAATTTCTTTTATATTGTATTGAAAAATATTAAACCATATATATGAGAAATAACTATAAATATCGAAATTATAACCATAAATAATTTTATAATATTAGAATGAAAAATCATTTAATAAGAAATGAGATCAAGCATAGGACATAAAATAGTTAAATTATAATTACAGTTTTTTATATGTAAATAATTTTGGGTGAATATAAAGTAGTATATGTTCAAATACACTCAACCATCAGACAATTAATACTTATATTTTTGCATATATAATGCTTAAACTTGAAACTTTAAGGGATAACAACAATCTCTTAACCATTGAGGTCATTTAATTCATGCTATAATATAAGATTAAGAGAATATTTGGTTCACAAAATATAAGATTATTTATAAGAATAATGTAACAGTATCTGACATTATCGAAACTATTATATTATTTATTTATTTAATAAAAATGAAAATTATTTATATAATTACATCAAGCCAAATCAAAGTCTCGTTTAACAATTTACAATTTTAATATTTATGTCAGAGAATTATTTCAACAGAATTGTTTTAATATAAAAACGATCCCTTCTCAGCCATGAATAATAAGGCAAGGATAATTTCCCCACTTTGTGAAACAAAATGATGTTTTTCGGCCTACTCAGAGATCGTAGTCCCGATTCATACTTTCTCCATTTTATTAGCGTGACTGAAAAAAAAAAGGTTTAAATACATCATTGTTTTTAAAGTTTGTCATTTGTATCGAGTTGCCCTTAAAGTATTTTTTTAGGACATTTTGTCTCTTGAAGTTTAAATCGTTATCTCATTTGTCCCAAACTATTAACTCGGTTACAAATAACATAGGTTAATTACATATTTAGCCACTCAACTATTTTCGCAATTTTATTTCTGTCACCTAATTATTTTTTTGTTCAAAATAATCAATAAGCTTAAGTTTTTGTTCTATTTTAGTCACCTAATTCGGTTCATTTTTTTTAATTTGTAATCTATAACAATTCATTTATATCACATATTTTTTACTCGACATATTGATTTAATTTATAATAATATATAATATTATAATGCAAGTAATAAACAACATATTAAGTTGTTTGTACTTGAAATTTTAATAAAAGAAATATTAAATGTTAAATCAAGATATCATAAATATTTTAAGAAATAAAAATATGAACGGATCATTATTCATTTGTAAATATATACGTTTAGTAAAATTTAACTCGCATATTTCAAATCAGATTAATTTTAAATAAGTAAAATAGGGGAGAGAATAAAGTTTAGTTACTAAATTTGTAATTTACCCAAGAACGAACAAGACGGCTGGAAATCAAATCAGTGAGTGAACTAGAAATCAAATCAGTGAGTGAACTAAAAACCAAACTCGGTCATGTAATAGTGATGCTTCTTCTGATAGGTTTTTTTGACGAGTGCAAGAAGACTGTCATACACACTACACTGGATTTCCTTTGTTTCTGGGCTTTTGTACTACTATCCTCCGGTTGCTCTTGCTATCTAAGTTCAATGGCTCTACATGAGACTTCAAGTTTTCTCTTCTGTATATACATGTATGTCAGATACAAGGGGTTGTTCCTGCTAATTTGTTATGTATGTATCGGGGGTGTATTATACGAAAACTATAAATATATTACATGCGTAAAAGGTTATCAGTCGTAATCTTATATGATTGTTTAAGTCTTCTACTTGGGTTAGTATAACAAAAATCAACAAACTATTATGAACTAGGACACTTCCATGCAACAACAATGTTTGGTTAGTGTTATAGATGCAGATGACCAGGGAACTCCATCATCATCATCGTCATCATCACATATATGCATCAACAAGCTATTATGATTCTTTTCTGTAAAAAAGTATAGCAAAAAGGCCAGCTTCATAGCCAAAAAAAAACATGAACCTGTCACCACTGTATCAGTTTAGCAGTTCTTTCCGAGCATTTCTGCAAAAATTCTCAAACAACCACATTCATTCACCTTGAGATAAAATCTTATTAAACCAAAAGATAATGAACTGAGATGATAGTTGATGATGACTGTAGAAACTATTGGAATAAATAGAGTACCGAAAACTCATAATGTTCCCATCGATTCTCCTATCTTGGACATGTCCACTGCTCTAGTTGTAGTTTTTTTGTCCTAATACCCCAGGCGGGCCAATTATTTAGGGTATTGGGCCAATACGAACATTATTTTGGGAACTACGACATTTTTTACAGTGCACAACGAACTCGTCATTTTAACGAACTCGTCATTCGCCTTGATCGTCATCGTCATCATCTTCATCGGATGCATCTTGGGTTGGTTGCTGAAAAAATTAAGGTGTACTCAACACACTCTCAGACGCACATTCGAAATACGAGGATGGGTTTATGGTGTTTGACGCCATCATAGTCGTTATTGATTCGACTTGACGACTTCGTTGACTATATATGAAGTGATCTCATTCACCCTAACCCTGATCTTCCTGTCCCATAGATGCATCCCATGAAGGTTTGACGCCAGACAGAATAGTGATTATCCTGTAGGCTAGCTCCGACAGACGATTCACAAGAGAAAATTCGCCCAAAAACCAGAGAAAAAAAGGGTTTAATAAAATATTATAAAATCAAAAACCATCCAAAAAGCAGTCCACAAGCCGGACTGTTATAGCAAAAAAATCGTCTTTATTCGAATTTTGCCAAAAATAGCAAAATCTCGAAAATCACTCTAAATTGAAATTCGAAATAAAATAAGCAATCTCCCAAAAATCTGGCCTAAATCGGATTTAAATTGACTTCCTAATTAACAATCGAAATATTACCATAAATAGTAAAAAATAACTAAATCTAGTGATTCGGAAGGGAAAACGGCAGAATTTGAGGTTGAAAAAAAGGCCACATGGAGCGTAGCTCATGTGGAGAGCGTGCGCGTCGAAAAGAGCTTTCCGGATTGGGGTCTTATGCGCGATTCTGACACCTGTAGCCAAAGTTATGGCCAAAAGACTGAAACATACTCAAAACGACCCCAATGAGGAACATGTCACAATCAATTCCCGCCTTTGCGCTGATCTGCCAACTCATGGTATCTCAGCGCCATCAACGTGCAATCTGACAGCTCAGCATCATCTGTCTCGGATCCCCCTGCATCAAGGTTCAACCCAAGTCGACTGAGTCACGGCTGAAGTATAATATGAGGTATAAAAACCAAAACTAGCCTGAAATGAATGGTAGTAATCTTCAATGACAGATGCTGAAGAAGATGAAGATGCTGATAATTTTTTATTGGACTTGGACTTGAGAAATCTGGCTTGATGTTGTTCCCATTCTTCCCTCTGTTTTGTTTTTGTGAGATATGGTTTTCCATTTGGTTCGTAATTTATGAGATAGGGATAATGGTCGAAATCAAGGTCCAACGGTGTAATCTCATAACGCGGGGGGACAATAACTGATGCTGATTCCAATGCTCGATGTAGACAGCATACCTCGTTGGCCAATCTTTCGAATGTTTCCCACTCATATCGATTCTATGGTGTGCATCCATTTCAACGATATTCGTAGGAATCGGTTGATTCGACACAAATTTTCGCATCACTTTATCAGCGTCGTGCCATTCCACAATCGTAAAATGTAGTAATGGTGTCATGACACACCATAACTCAGACCCCTAAAAAAAATCCCGCGATAATAACCGGTGGATCTCGTCATTAATATATGGAAGGAAAGAAAAATGTAAATATTGAATATCAAAGTTAATATATATAAAGTTTAGAAAATTTAAAAAAATAATAAAAGAGTTGTATATCGCATATCGACCGACAATGTCGATCCTCATCCGTACATCTTTTACTGTGGCACCCGATAACTTAGTCTTAGTTATTTTATGGTGCCATCTAAAATATTTAAAAATAAAAAATAAAAACTAGAGTAAAAAAATTAAGTTTATCAAATTTAAAATATAATGTTAGAAATTTACTTTCATATAAGAGGAAACTCCATGGGGGCTGCTATAATCGGCGTAAAAAAGGGGAACTGATACCATGCCCAGGACTGTAGCAGTATCAGACAACCTGCTACGTCAGCTTTTCGACCATGCTCGACAATAGATGCCTTGCAAAGCTCCTGGTATAGAAATGCTAAAATCACCGAGCTCTAATTGGTTCTGTGACACTTGCCGAAGTCATCTAATATTTGTAAATATTGTGTGTTCACCAAATTACCGAATTTATCCATTAATAATAACCCTCTGATAAGTTGGAGAAGATATACCCGGGATGCGAAAATAAAATCTTTCTCGGTAGAGTCCCTCGTTACTTCAAATTCAAACTCCAACCACATCATTTTACCCGATAGCCCTCTATGACATTTGATGACAGCCACTTTCCCAAAACTTGATACACCAACGTCGAGGGGTCCTACATGTTATGCTTCACCATCGAGTCTCCATTGATAGGAACACCGAGTTGGTAAGCGACGTCTTTTAAGGTAATCATCGCTTTACCACTCGGGAAATGGAAAGTGTGCATCTCGGGCCATCAATTTTTTATTAGAGTCTCAATCAACGTTGGGTACACCTTGAAGTCACGTAGAAATATGGCTGAATAAAGACCAAATTGTTTAAGATATATTAACATCAATTTATGCGGATCTTTCAAAGTCATCCCGCATTGACGAATACTCTCTTCTACTTTTGGTGGGACTTCGATCGATGAAACATGAACGGTGTCAAGGCGCAACATCTCTGCTCGAGAAGCCATTTTTTTAGGATTTTGCACATAAACTCAATTTTTTTCTCAATTGTTTTCGTATTCAGAGTTTGATGAGAAATCAAAACCCAAAACCCCTATTTATACCCAAATTCCAACGGCTAGAATTATTTTAGCCGGTGGTGACAATTTCCATAGTACCGTTGAATTTGACCGTTGACAAACGACTAGAAACGGCTAGAAAATCGCTTCTTGCTTCTTGCTTTTCTTTTGGTGTAGCATGCAACATAAAAGTAAAAATAAATTGGTATTTTTGGTAGGAAATAAGTTAGGAAGCAAAGAAAGTTAAGAACAAGAAAAAGCAACAAAGAAAATAAGGAAGAAAAGGAATGAATCAAACGAATTAAAAAAAAAATCTCTAAATTTCTTCTGCGTTTCTGCCTCTGCCTCCCCTCTTCACACACGAGCATGATAGAAGATGAAGAAGAAATGATTTAAGGATTTCTATTTCAGGTGTTAAATATTTTTTTTACTTTTAATGTTTTGGGTTTAGACCAAAACGGACCCAATAAGCTTACTTTAAACACAAATAATTTTACTTTGGGTTAATAGATTTGGACTAAAACTAATCCAATATCTTATTTTGGGTTTTAAATAATTTCATACACTTAAATTATTTTTATTATCTATTAATTTATGCAATAAGCTTACTTTTTCAATTTTAGTAATGTTTATTTTTTTATTATATTATGATAATAGATGTAATGAATTGTTTACATTTTTAAATTCTAATTCTAATTTTATGTTTCTTGTATATAAATAAAAATGAAGCATGCCACCATGTGAAGAGTTTCCGACAAAAGGATTAGAGGTGCACAAGTAATGATATAGGTTGGCACTTTGGAACTCCATGGCCAAATGCAAGAGGAAGCATTGCATGTAAATTTTGTGGCAAAGTTGTGAAAGGATGAATAACACGACTTAAAGAGCACATTGCCCGTAAAACAAGAAATGTTGCACCATGCCCTAATGCTACTAGTATGTGATATTTTATTATCATTTTTGAATTTTATTATAAATTTATCAATATAGATGTGCATATAATTGTTAATAATATAAAATGTTAATTATTTTTATTTTATTAACAGGTGTCATTAGATAAAGTATGATGAATGTATTAAAAGAAGGAAACACAAATAAAGTAGACAAAAATAGGAGAACAAATGAATTTTTATCCCAATTAACGGAAGAGGATGATGAAAATGAGAGATTCATTGATGATATTGATGCTATGAGACAAGCAACTCTAGAAAGTATCCAATCACAACATGAGTGATATAGAAGGGAAGAATTCAGACGAAGTAGTAGTGGTTGGAGTAACATTCATGAAGAAGGGTGATTTTCCCGTGGATCAGCTGGAGGATATCATGGAGAAAGAACAAGTAAATCCATCCCAAGTGAGTATGAGTTTACCTTACGAGGAGCTATAGATTAATTGGTTAGAAGCAAAAACAACTAAAGGTCACTAGTTCCCTTTTAAAAACTTTATGCTAGAAGATGGGTAAAGCGAGATATAAATTTTTAATATACGAACGTCTTCCTTTTCAATTAGCAAGCTCTCCATGGTTATATAATTTAATTCAGGTCTCAACAGAAGTTGTAGGTGTAAAACTCCCAACACCTTATGAGGTTTCAGATGTGTATTTGGAGTCAGAGTTTTAACGAGTTCGTGATTGGGTAAATGAACTAAAGACTCATTGGAAAGATTTGGGTGCAACTCTAATCTGTGATGGTTGGACCAACAGTTTGAACTAAATGCATATCAGTAATTTTCTTGTTTATTGCAGTAAATGAATTATTTTTTTAAAATTTGTGGATGTGTCAAGTGTTCGTAGCAGAGATGCTGAGTTCTACTACAACTTATTATATTCAGTTGTAGAATAAATTTGAGAAAGCTACATTGTCCAAATAGCAACCGATAATGAGGAAAGAATGAAAGCCGCTGGAAAAAATAATGTTGAAAAGAAAGCATCTATATTGGACTTCATGTGCAACTCATTGTTTAGATTTATGCCTTGAAGATACTGAGAAAAGATCTAGTGCAGAAAAAAACGCTAGATGAGGCTAAGAATGTGACTTGTTGCATATACAATCACATTTGGACTGTTGATCTAATGAAGAAGTATACAAACTGGAAGCAAATACTTCGATCCGCAACTCATTTTATTCAGCTTGAAGAGGTAACAAGACAAAAATAAGGTCTGAGATATATGTTTAATTCAAAGGTCAGTATCTTATAATTAGTTATATAATTATTTAAATATAGTAACTTTTAATGATTTTATTAGTTTTAAATAATTTAAAATATTTTATTTTATTTTTATGAAAATATAGGAATTTAAATATTCAAAATGGGGAAAACAAAAAAAAAGACTTGCTTATGAAGCCAAAAAGATTATTTTGGGAATTTATTTTTTTGGAAAAAGGCAAATGACCATATAAAAGTTTATGAGTCCCTATTGAAAATATTGAGACTTTTGGATAATGATGAAAAACCAACAATGGGCTTTATTTATGAGACTGTTGATAGAGCTAAACAAGCATTCAACAAGATTGTCGATATTTTATTGAGTACGAAAAAATTACTGACAATAGATTGAATTTTATGCATTCTAACTTGCATTCAGCTGGTAAGATAAAATGTTTCATATAATTAGAATTATCTTTATATTTTATTATTTTGTTATAGATAGAATTTTATTATAGTAAGCTTTAGATTATTATTATTTAATGATATTTTTATAAATTATGCTTAGGATATTTTCTCATCTCTCAATTTCAATTTGGGTGGAACACTCTAAGAATGTATTTATAGAGACATTAGAAGGTACACGATCGATAATTGAAAGATTAGAACCTTCTATTGATACTCAAGTCATGATGGTTAATCAGGTTAGATTCAAATATTATTATTTGTAACTTAATTACATAATTTGAAAATGTTTTTTTTAGTTTTTACTCTATCTTTTATTTATGCCGTTGTTACTATTTGGAGATAAACATGAGACATTCGGTACTCCACTTGGAGATAAATGAATCCAGATAAATAGTTAACTAAATTATTTAATTTATATTATTTAGTTATATTGTACATTTTTAAGTTATTTTGAAATTTAAATATTATTTTGCAACTGAGTGGTGGATAATATATGACACATGTGTTCCTAAGTTACAAAGATTAGCAATTTAAGTGCTAAGTCAAACAAATTCTGCATCAAATTACAAACAAAATTGGAACACATTTATCTATATTCACACCAAGGCAAGAAACAAGAAGTATAAAAGACTTGAGAAACTAGAATTCACCTATTATAATATGAGGCTCCATATAAGACATCAGAAAATAATGAGCATCGATGATATAAACACTAGTTTTAATCCTATCAACCTTGATCATATCTTTGAAGATGTTGATCCATTATCAGATTGGCTTTGAGAGAAAGAGAATTCATTGTTAGATGGTGAAATTGTCGGTGTCTTGCCTATGGATACCTCAAATGATGAAATGAATGTTGATGAATCTCAACAACAAAATATATCTCATTCAAGTTCTTGTTCAACATCGAGTCAAAGTGGTGATGGAATTCATGGTGGTGGTTTAAGTCCAGTTGATGATGATGATAATGATGATGATAGTAGTGGTTGTGGTAGAGATGAAATTAGATCTTCTAGTCGATATGGAAGAGAATATGGGTTGGTACCACTAGTGGACATTTTCGTGATAGATCAGAATTTGGTGGAAATATATCTCCGGAATCTAGAAGAGATAGAAGTGAACTTAAAGATCCATCAAGAGGAAAAGGTAAGAAGCATACTTCAGAAGGCTCTTCATCTGGTAGAAGATCAAGTTCTAGTAACCTTGGGTAGAGAGATTCATCTACTAACACTCAAGGACCTTTACACAGTCCTTCACATGGTTTTTATCCACCGAAACATTCTTCATATTTCCAACATTCACATGGTTATCCACAACTATATGGCTACTATCTATCATTTTCTAATTATGGTGTGCCATATTAACCTCAAATGCACTATCCGCCACCAATGTATCACCCACCTCCACCTCTCATGTATCCTCCTCCTCAGATATATCATCCACATCAATTATATGGAAATCAAGGTGAAAATGTTACTTTTTTGGATATATTTTTGGGCAAAGGCCACAAGAATCAAGTCAAGAAGGCTCTCAAAATGAAGGTGAAGGATATAAACCTCCTCGTTATTCCACTAACTGGTGAAAATTAAATTATTCCTCTACCACTTTTTGTAAGGTATGTTTTTTAAATACTTTTTTAATCAATGTTTTTAATTTTAATGATATTAAAACATTTCTATCTTCCTTATCAATTTAGTGTTTAACGTATTATTGTCATTGTTGCAGTGAAATTGAATTTTCTCATATTTGTTCTCAAATTATTATGCTTCAATGAGTACAAAACCAAGTTGATTCTATGCATTTCATTGAGGTAATCTCACTCAACTTTCCAAATGTATCCAAAGACCGGTAAATAATTTGTTCTTTTGTAGTTTTAAGATTTCAATAAACATTTATTTCTTTAATAACATCCAATGGTTGCTTTGAAAACTTTGTGCAACTCCCACTCCATGTTGAACTAATTTTAAAAATGGCATTCACGTATTAATATAAGATTATATAGGTTATAAAACTCTCTAAAAATCATTAAAAGTAATTTTTTATAATTATAATTATAATTATTATATTTTATGATAAGTTGTGCGAATTTTAAAAAAATTCACGTCCGTGATACCCGCAGTGACCGCGATAGCATCCGTTACGTCCGCGACTGCGATAAACGCAATACGACCGAAAACACGGCCGCGGCCGCGATTTGAATCCCTACATGGAACCACCGTTCAATGTCAAGGGCAAGGATTCGGTGAACGGTCTCCACGTCTCGAGTGTTTAGGGCATCGTAGAGGGCAAGAACCACGTCTTGGTTCTTGTTGGTTTCATCCCTAGTGTTAGCCAGTTCTTAATGCAAAACAAGAGATTTTATGTTTTTCGAGAGAGTTGTAGGAAAATTTGTAGCTAAGACCAGAAATAATATACACCGGTGAGGTCTTGTGAGGGGATGATGCGTGGTTTATATAAAGAGACTCCTCAGTTGGCTGTGATTCTCTACATTCATTCTCTTTGTCAACCTGGAGTTTTTACTTTTCTTTAGCTGTTCTGATAAAATTATCAAGGTGCTTCGGTTACATGGCAGGATCACAGTGATGGGGTGGTCCCAATGGTGATGAATGATCGGTTTCCTTCCTACGTCATTAGGTGTGGGTGAGCAATTATGAAATTCCGTTCAAGCTAGCTCGTTTCAATTCCATTTAAATTGCAGAATTTCCTAATAGTGCGTTTTTTAGTTATGGGTTTACTCCATTCAAAAACTTTATCAACTCATTAATTATAAACTAATAAAATTAACAAATTTTTAGGCAGTGCTAATACATATTATATAAACTAAAAAATAATCCTAAAATATCAACTCTAAGGTGACAAGCAGGTGAGCTGCTTACATGGTGATAGAACTAGGTGGTGTGTTCACTTATTAGTGAAATGGCAAGGCTTGTTTGCCTGTTGCTTCATCATCTTGGACGCGATATGTTTATGTGAAATGGATATAATTTGATATAAAAATCATCAAAAACACAAGAATTGATTGAATATGTTACAATGATGAAAACGCGATTATCATTATTGCAATAATAAGACCCCTCATGGTCCACAAGCTGTCAAAGTTTTCAAATGGTCCTTCCAACCCAAATCACATTCCCAAAACAGGATTAATCAAGTACCCAAATATGGTCATTTTTATCCAAACCACATTCCCATAGACATGATAAAGGTTGAAAACTTGGAAAAAGAACAGTCCAATGCCCAAACAGCTTTACTAACTAGTGGCTACCACGGAAGTTAAATTGACAGGTGCCCAAATTGAGCATTTGGAGGCTTAGCTGGATATGCTTAAATTTCAGAAATTAATTCAGGGAGATCTTACCAATAATCCATTGGTCTAGTACGATGATGCAATAGATCTCTTACATAAGATTAGAGGTTCAAATCTTCACGTTATAAATGGAGAAAATTGGGTTAATAATATTTGATCTGAATTAATCAATCAATAGATTGAAAACCAGTAAAATCTTGCTAGGAAGGGATCATGTTCATAGAACTTGCCGTCGTTATGTTATTGGTCTGGCAATAGTTTGTTTTGGTTAAGAAACCAAATAACGAATTATGTTTGAATTTGTATTTTTTATACTGATTGATTCGTATTAGAGGTAACAAAGATCCCCGGCCATTCATCTACTTCTTTTTAAGCAATTGTATTTCATTTCAACCATTGAACACTAAAATAGAAAGGGACAATGAACGAACTATTGAATGAACATAAGCTTTTTCAAGACGTTTGAGGCCATTTTATTTTTTTCCTCAAAGGACAAAAGAAGTTAGGATTAACGGCTTTTCGAGGTGCTTGGAGACCGAGAGTGTTACACTCGTTATTTAATTGGAAAACTAGGGTTTCAATGGCCACTTTCATGTATAAATTTACTACCACCAGCAAACTTAACATTGATGATATAATCTATGTTGTCAAATTATGCCACCGACCATTTTTACGCAAAATGTGGCCTTCGATCCTTTTTGAGAGAAGAAAGAAAGCGAAAGGTAAATGTCAAATGACTCCAAACTCAAACCTAAATTTAATGTCGGCTTCTAATATTCTTTACATATATAATATTGTTTCACTTAATCATAAAACTGTTCCACTTAGGTCACAGAGCAACAAAAAGAATTAATAATATTATCATATATCAATGGAACCTCCTACACGTACAACATGCTATGCTGATTTCAGATGTCAACTGTATGACTTTAACCTTAGATTCTTATAACATTTTAGTTCCTACAAAAATGTTACTCGATTTTGTTGTATACAGGGATGAAACTAAACAGGGTCTCGAAAGATCATTTATGAGATTTTGGTGGTTTTTGGGCCAACTAAAATATTAGACCCCTAATCAAAGATTTAAACTATACTTTGTATTTGTATCTCCAACTATGTTCCGTTTATGATATTATGGTCAATGTAAGTATCGTAGTCGTGAGTTTTTAATAAATATACTATTGTGGACACTAATCTCTGGAACTGAGAAACCGGACGAACATCGAATCCTTTTCACCATGAGGAGCAAAGGTAAGAAAGCTCCACATTTTTCTGATATTTTCGTTGATTTTTTTTATTGAGATGTCTGAAGGGTTTTGTTCTCTCTCTTTCTTTTGTTTAGCGCATGAGGCGTTTGAAGAGGAAGAGAAGAAAGATGAGACAAAGATATAAGTGGTATAATTTTCTTTAGACTTAGCAATCAGATCTCTCTCTGTATTCAGATGACACATTTGTTTGATGGGTACTTTGTTTTGTTGAAGGATTTAAGTTCATCGTAATATTTTCTTGGTTTAGTTCTGCATTTTGTGTTGAAACTTGGCTTCTTCATCACTTGAACAATGTTACCGACTTTTTAGCTATATACTTATCCCTTTCGTCTTTATCTTTCTGATTGGTAAGTACTTTAGAATATCATCTCTATCAACAAAGAGGGCCAAGTCTCCCAATTCATTTTTACGAGCCATCTCATTTTTTTTGGTTGAAAAAGGTAAATCGGCCGCCTAGCTTCCCATTTTATCCACTAGCAGCATATCCTCAGCTTCTTTAGGGCATTCTTCCAGAAAATTGAATTCTTCATGGTGTTTCCACATCTGTTTGACGACGAAATCGGCGACTCGATTGGCCTCTCTAGGTACGTGAAGCAGTTCTACAAGCCAGTTCTTCTTAAGCATTTTCTCAATATGTTGTAGAATGGTAAATTTCCTGTGTGTGCTCGATCTATTCTTTATTAGCTTGGTAGCTTCACTGTTTTCTGTTTCTAAAATCACGCTCCTCTCTCCCCTCAACCAAGCGATTCGTAATCCCTCATGGATTCCCCATAACTCTACTTCTAAAATAGAGCAGATCCCTATCTTTTTCCCAAAACCCCACCGCCAATTACCATTGTAGTCCCTTGCAACAACCCCACACATAGCTTCTCCATTGATATGTCTTTTGGTTCCATATGTGTTTATTTTGCAGTAATTGATTGTTGGTTTTTGCCATTTGCATCGAGCATTATCTCTGATCTGTATACTTCCAGCATTTGTAGTCTTAAAATTCTGCAAATCTTGGGTCAGTCTACTAGCTCGTTGGATAATCGAATCCCTTCAATCATCTCAGGATCGAAAATCAATTGATTTCTTCTCTTCCATATGTACTAGATTACTGAGCTGAAAAAACTTGGCCAATCCGCGATTCTTGGCGACGGGGACTGAGTTTTTTCAAGGTTTTCAATGATCCAGTCCTTGAGGTTGCAGTTTAGAAACCTGTCTATCTTCTGGGGGTCGATCAGGTCAGTCCATATTGCCATTGAATTAGGGCAGTATCTCAGCAAGTGATTAATATCTTCAACTTCATACTTGCACATAGGGCAACTTGCATCCATAGTCATATGTCTTCAAGATCTTTCCGAGTTAGTCAGAATTCTATTCTTCCAATTAGCCAAAGGAAAGTTTTGACTCTGGGAATGTTTTTGTGCTTTGCTATGATGCCCCAAATCTTATCTTCCATATCATTATTAATATTTGCAATCCACTTATATGCAGATTTGACTGTGAAGACCCTATTCTCCGAGGGAATCCATCCCAGGGAATCTTCAATGTTCTCATCCACTGGAGGGGGGTGGCTTTCAGCATATTAATGGCTTGAGACTACAGCAACAACGTAAGTTTGTTCCAATCCTAGTTTCCATTTTGGTTAATCAATTCTTTTACTTTTGACTTGTCATTTTCCACCTTCAACGGCTGGTTGCAGAATCTAGACAGAGGGCCATTATGATCAATCCATATGTCATGCCAGAAGCTAATATGATTACCATTTCCATCATTCCAACAAATGTTTTGCTTGAATTTAGTCCACAAGGAGCATATGTGATTCCATAAAGGTGATCCTCCCCTTTTTTGAAGCTCTTAAGGTAGAATTTCTTTCATTTTGTATTTGCCTCTCATTACCTGCACCCATAAAAGATCAGTTTGGTTAGTAAGTTTGTAAGCTATTTTAAAAGTGAATGCCTCATTTTGGAATCTAAGGTTTTTTAATCCTTCTCCTTTAATAGGTTTACAAAGGGAGTCCCAGTTCACAAGGTGTACTCCCTTTTGCTCATTCAAATCTCCCCAAATGAAATTTTTTGTAAGTCTTTCAAGCTCATTGCAAGTTCCTTTGGGGATTAAAATTGATTGCATGGTGTATGCAGGGATCGAGTTGAGAACAGCCTTGGCAAGAATGATTCTTCCAGCTAGTGATAAAGAGTTAGCTTTCCACCCTGTCAATTTGTCCTTCACTCTTTGGGTGATGTTGCTGTATGTTCGTTTATTAATTCTGTTGTGCAGCAGGGGAACTCCCAGGTAATTTCCAAGGTTCTCACATGGTTATGGGTACGTAATGGATGTTGGAAAAGGTAAAAAAACCAACTGCATATATTTATGTATGCCTAAAGACAGATCGATACAGTAAAGCTCTCTTTCTGGGTTTTCAATATTTTTTACTCTTATAAATTACATTCAAAATTTATATTTTCTACTTTTTCCACGCCATTTTTCTCTTTTTTTCTAGAGCTAGACACTGCTTTAAGAAAAATGAAACTCAAACGAAAAAGGAAAAAAACTAATATGGTCAAGTGTTTGTATCAGCCATTAATGATTCAATGTAACTCTTAACCTCTTCTTTGATCATCCGCCGCATGATCGTCAACACGCAAGCCTCGTCAATCGTCACCATTCTTTTCTCAGCCACCTCTACTATTGCAGTTTCTCTCTCCTTATCCTCCCCTTTTTCCTCCAGCTCTTCTGATGCGAAGCCGTCACTTGGTGGAGACAGCGTCAACTGCATATTGGGCACCACCGGTCCTGCAGTCTCGTGCTCGTGCGACACCCTTTCCAAGCACTGTTTCTTGTTCCCTGAATACGACCGGGATGCATCTCGGCTTGATTTCGACTTGGACGATCCTGATGAACTCCTCTCTGTTTCCTGTCTCCGACATAAGTTTGAGTTCCAACGGTTTTTTATAGCATTATCGGTACGTCCAGGCAATAGCTTAGCGATGGTGGCCCATTTATTCCCATGAATAGCGTGTGCTTTGACGATAATAGCATCCTCAGCAGGGTGAAAGAGACGGTGCTGCACGGCAGGGTTGACTTGGTTGTGCCACCGTAGGCGGCAAGACTTGCTTGATCTTCCAGGAATTCCGGCGCTTATAATAGGCCAGTTCTTTGGGCCATGCTGTTCCACTAGCTTGATAAGGTTAGCGTCTTCTTTGGGGCTCCATGTATTCCTCAGTCGACCACCACCATCGATCATCTTTATACACCAATGGAAAAGAAACGAATTCAAAAACTCGAAACCAAAATCAAATTGAATTTTTTGGGGGAGGAGAAACCAGGCAAGTGTTTTTATAGAGAAAATAGATCTTGAAGTTAAAATGGAAATCGAAAGAGTTGGCGGTGCGAGTCGTCTGCTGCGTTTGTTTCTGCTTCTCTCTTACTACTTAAATAAATGAAATAATTTTTTAATTGATTCAGTTCAGTTTGTTACTTGCATAGGGTAGAGTTAGTGTGGAAGTGGAAAGGAGGTTATAACTGACACTTTCTTATACAGAAATAAAATCAAATAAATCAGCATTGAAACGTGGATGTTACATTTTTTCATCAAAATTTATGTATATTTTATTTGTTTTCTTCAATTTTTTTTGTATGGAAGGTACGGGGGAAGAGCAGATGTAACGGGCAGCAGTTAGATAAATCGAGAGCGCTGAAATCGGAGCTTACGTTTTTTTTCTTTTGAGGGGAGTTCAAAATTTTAACCGTGATGCGAGTTGTAGCTGTACTATTTTTCTTTCCATTTTATCAAGGAAATATTTTTTTATTAATATAGGGGATTATAAGTAGTAATATTTGTCATAATGATTCCTAATAATTTGACGGTGAATGTTCAAATATTATGTAATCGTCCGAACTAGAGATTTCTAGGGATAATAATCATTTCTTCAACCATTGAAATTATAAGTGTTAATACAAATAAAGGAGCAAAATATTGGGTATTGATGGGGGATAAGGGGTATTACGGACAAGTCGGGAATAATACCCTGTTATGCCAAATAATTTCCTGTTATGCCAAATAATTTGGAAAAAAGTTTCATTCTTTAATTAGTTCATTCATTGTTGAGTTAAATATCTTAACAGAGGCAATGAGAATTTGAGAATATATGTATAAGCACACAATTAATCTTTACAATTGACATTCTTGTTGGAAGGTTTAATTTGCTCACAGTTGGGTTTGCCTGATCATCTACAGCTGTCCAGAGCTTATCCTTCTTAGTTGTTTTGGATGCAGGTCTAAGTCTGTGCTACTTTCGGCGAACTAAGTTATCAACAACAGAAAATGTATAAGTATATTCCTTATTATATGAATTATTATGTCATAATATATTGTTATATTTCCAATTAATTACCAGAAGCAGCCTTTTCAAATCTGTGTTCTTCTTGCGGTATTTCTGCACCTCTATTTCTAGCCACTCCACGTAACCCTAATGAAGAAAAAAAATAGATTTTAAACCGGGGTTATGCAAATAATAAATTGATTTTTATGTCATTAAGCTTTTATCAGTGAGAAGCTGGTAGCCTCAGAGTTACCTTCTTTTGTGCAAATGCACGAGCAGCTGCCTCTCTGTTTTTGATTTTATGTAATTCCTTCTTTTCATAAGCTTCCGGAGTACCCTTCTGAATCCTCTTTCTCGTTGTCCACTTCTTGATCGCTTGCTGTTCGTTTTTCAATGTAGGTTTAACGTGCATTGACCAATGACCGGCAGCCACTACAGTGGTACTGTCATGGCTGCCACTAGAACCGCCACCTTCATTTCTGATGACCGAATGCATTCCTTGGTCCTTTTCCTCGTCTAGAATCGACTGCAGTTCGCCGAAATCGATGATTTAGTTGTGGTTCATGGGATTGAAGTCCATGTGGGTTGAGGGAAAGAAGACATTTTCGAAAGCATCGGCGTCTTGTAAAAGTAGTTCAATGTCAAGCTGTTGGGTGTTTTCTCCACAAAATTGATCATCAGTTTTCAATTGTTTCATGGTGTTCAATTATTGGTTAGAGAAGCTTGATCTTAGAGAACAAGTAGACAAGACATAGCTTTCCTGTCTCTCTCTCTCTCTCTCTGATTGTCTTTAAAATTTGAAGATTATTTGACTCACAAGGCGAGGAAACCAGAAGCAATACCTTCACGATTTTTGCATGAATTGTACGATGAGAACTTTTGCTTGAATAACACAAGGCATGGCCCTATGCCACCTATTGTTTATTATTTTTAATTTATATCTTTAAACTTATGATAAAAAATTTAAATTAAGTGGAAACTTTAAACTGATTCAAAAGTTCATGTGTATCTTTTGAAATCGAAAAGAATATTTTTTTTAAAGAAAGGAATACAAATGTTAATGGTAAAATAGGTATTTTAGGTTCTTTCAATTCCAAAATTATACAAATTGATCTTCTTAAAAATAGGATCAATCCAATTATGTTTAATAGAATGAATGATATATGATCAACTTGAAATGAAATAGAATAAAATAGATATTTTAAAGCCACTTCTCAATTGTCACTTAAAATCTGGCATTCCTTCAACTACGTGTTTAAATCAAAACTAACAGTATACCTATTTTGTAAGGGTAAAGAAACCCAATAAACAAGACAAGGTAAAAACTATAACTGTTTTCTAAGTCGGCGTGAGTTTAATGCAGTCCCATATCACTAGGAAGAATGACATACAACAGGTCGGATTGCGGCTTTTAGATCATCGTAAAATCTCTGCTCGGAAAATATACTAGATCTTCGCCTTGCTGCTGCAGCTATCTTTAGTCTTTCAGGCTTGGGCATCTTTACAATTTTCAGGATTGCATCTGCATACTCTTCTATATTTTCAGCAAGAAATCCTGTTTGTTGTCCATCTTCATCTAAAACAATGTCCATTCTGGGGCCGGCAGAATTATGAGCTGAAAAGGGGAGCAAGCAAAATTAGAATATAAAAACAATTTATAAACAGAAAAGCACTTCTAATAGGAAAATACGAAGAAAAAATCAGTTGCCATGAGCGCCCACCAATTGGTATGGCCCCTGCACCCATGTACTCTACAACACTAATGCCAAAATGCTCGTCTATCATCGAGTGGATTCCGGCAACAGCACCCCCCAAAAGTCTTACCAAGTCCCTGCATAGGGTATGAAATCAATGAAGCTAAGGGTTCGAACGCATATAAGCTCCTAGGATATCATAACATCACAATGGGCAATCAAGAGTTTAGCAACCAGAAACATAGCAATTATGCAAATGGATTTAGTCGGTTCTCTGCTGATCATAAATTTTTGGATGATTTTCATTTAGAGGGAAAACCAACCAAACTTTATGTAATTGTCGAAAGGATGTAGCTACATTGGCAGTTCCTCCTACCTATACATCACATTTTTATGGAATTCCACATTGTCCTGAATGTTCAATTGCACTGCTTTGTCTTTCAGATTCTGAAGTCTTTCCTCATCTGATTGATTCCGGCAACTACCTACAAACTGCAGCTTAGGTCTTGGAAAGTCTGCATCTAGTTTTTTTATGGCGACAGAGAAGGCCTCGAGTTGAAGACCATGTGCCTGTGTCAAATGAATCAAACTGTAAAGAGCTGCTAGACCTAATCAAGGTCCAAAACTGAGACACCAGAGCTGTTGAACATTTAGTTTGAAGATTTTATATAAGTATGTGCACCTTCTCTGGACGAAATTGTGCAACAGATATAATTTTTGGAGTTTCCACCGGTCTTTCTAAAGGAAGTGTCTGTTTCAGATGTAAATTGATAAGAAATTACATATAAAAGGCACAAAAAAGATAGAAACATACAAAATGAAGTCAGGATTGTGATGAATGATGAGAAACAGAACCTGAAGTCCTGAAGTATCACAAGGTGGATAAACCCTCTTAGTACGCTTAGGAATTCCCCAAAGCTTCTCGATGTGAGATTGAGTCCATGAAGAGTTGACCATTACAAGATGGGCACAAGAGCCCACCATTCCATACATCCTGCTAAAAACTGTATAATAGATAATTTTGCACCAGGATAGCCACGTGCTGCCAAGGAATGATACTATCAGGATCCAGATAACAAGATCAGAAGCCAGATATACTCTAAGACCCAAGCAAGCAATTAGGCTGCTCTATTAATGAACTACATTATCATGATTTATGCACATCAAGTTTCCACCAGAGTATAAAAATAATGGGAGTTTTAGTTGTCAACCATGAAAATGAATCAAAGAGTGGTATAATAAATCGTTAAAAGTTATTGACCTGGAACAATCGCTAAAAGGAAACACCATACAGTTATCGACAATCAATTCAAATATGGCTTTTAAGTAGTAGTTTAAGAATGTATTCTTAACAAATACAGATTAATGCACCAAATTCGTGCAAAATGTTAAAAGCTTTTTGATATGCAAATCATACTCAACACAAAAAGAAAACTAATATGAAAGAAGAGAATAGGCTTAAACTAGCAATGCAACCAAACAATTCGATCTACTTATCTAAAGCATACAAATTCGTATCACTAAATAAGACTAAGAAGATGATAAAGCGAAACCAAACCTTCTAGCTATTAAGGCATCATTATTGTACATAGAGCTTCGTTGACGAACCCGGGAAATCATGTCTAGACTGATAGTAGGATAATGTGTATAACAGATAACTTTGCACCCAAATAAACGTGCAATTGGGTATGTAAAAGCGTATCCACTCGTATCAAAATAATACAAAGGTGTAAACTTGCTTAAGGCTTCCCAAGATAAATAAACTGATCCCAAGCTTTGACCAATCATTGTGAAATGTGGGTACGTTGTTTCTTCAATCCATTTTCTTTTATTCAAATGCACCACCTGAAAACAACGAAACTTCAAATTAAACCTAAAGAAAATAAGGGTTTTTCGTTCTTTTTCTTTATGCAATTAGAAATGGAATTACTTTAGGGGGATAAAAGAGGTGAACGCCAAAGCGATCGGTGGCCCGTGACATTAAGGATTGAGAGGAGGCATCGTGATCTCCAGAGAAGATAACGGAATCGAGATCTGGATTCTGCTCTTGGATGGCTTTGACGGCGCACCAAAGGACTCTCTCTCCGCCGCCACCATCGTTGGTGTAGGGGTGGAAGAATCCAACGGCTGTTTTCTTGTGTCTACGGCAGTTGAGAATTTGTGAAGCAAATAAAAGAACTATGGCGAGAGGGAGGGTGCTTACAGACCAAAAAAGAATCCAATTTAACATGATCTAAAATCTCTTTTCGTTTCTCTCAATTAGAGACGGGGAGATTTCTTTCTTTCTTTTAAGAGTCCTTCAATCGAGAGCCGAGACAAATGAAAATTTATTTAATCGTACGAACAAATATTTTATGGAATTTATATGAATACAAAAATACTTACATATTTTTCCTCTAAAGTTGATTTAATTGAACGCTAATTCATTTAAAAATTATAAAAAATGATTTATAATATTATTTATATAATAAAATGAAAGTCGCATATGATGTAACGATGAAGTGTTTATTTGCCATCAGTCTCATTCGAGTCATCCCATGAATAATTTTATTCTTGACGAATACCCACAAAAACATACATTTTCTTTGATCTTCACCCATCAGACGAATGAAAACGAAAGGAAAAAAGAACGAAGGCCTCGAAATTGCACCTACAAAGCTACGTGAATCCACTGGCTAGTAAAATATTCCAATCAAACCTGTTATGACTTAATAGCTGCCCATTGGTAGCATGCCATAAGGTGGCATTGGAGGCATTCCAATCCCTCGCATGGGTAGTGGTTAGAGGTACACAAAAAATTCAAATATATGATTTTACGTAAAAAAATATTTGAAACTGAATTTGGGAAAAACTGATTTTTTAAATCGGATCGGATATTTAAAAATCGGATAATATAATCGGTTTGGAAAAAAATTGGACGACCGGTTTTTTTACTTGATTAAAAATCGGTTTGAAAAAAATCAGATAAAAAATCAGTTTTTATCCGAAAAAATCCGGTCTGAAAAATTAGCCGTTTGGGGGGTTTGTGACCGTTTTTTCTTAAAAAATCATCATTTTACCACCTTAAACATGTATAAATAGGTTGGGGATGTATTTGGTTGATTACAACTTTATCAAATCTTATTACACAACACCTAAACATCTCTCAAATCTTATTTTTGTAATTTTTTGTTCAACATGGCTAAAAATACCGGTTCTAACACGGCTGAATCTTCCGTCGGGGGAAACCTTGAAGTCTTGAGAGTGATCGAACACACTCGAAACAAAGATATTTGGGATCACTACGATTTATGTGAGATGTCAAATGGCTCGAGGAGGGCGCGTTGTAAACTTTGTCTAAAGTTTTATGCACCGGAAGGAAACACAACGTTGAAGAACCATTTTACAAAATCATGCAAGGCACTTCACTCAAGATCGGATCCAAGTCAATTGAATCTTACACCGCAAGGTGGTGTTTTTGTTTACGACAACGAAAAATTACGAGAAGCGTTTACAAAGTTCGTGATTACAAAAGCATTGTCGTTCGACCACTTTGATGTTGAAGATTTTACGACAACAATTCAACAATTAATGCTACCACGTTATACTCAAGTAAGTTGTACTACCCTTAGAATATATGCTATAAAAATGTGGCGTACGGCAAGGGAAGAAATGATTTTAGGATTCCAAGAACACTGTTATGGTGTGTCACTTACATGTGACGTTTGGAGTTTTCCTCGTAATACCGGAAATTCTTTTTTGGCCGTTACGGCACATTGGTTAGATTAAGATAATTGACAAATGATGAAAAGAACAATGTGTTTGAATTATTCGGTGAGCCGCATAGCAATGCTAATTTATTTACACTTTTAAAAAGGGTAATTTGTCTTTATAAATTAGAAAATATAATTTTTTATATCATTTTATAATGCATCGAATAATACAAACGCGGCTTCAAGATTGAAAATATTACTTTCATCGATTTTGAACGGTGCGTTTTTTCATACCCGTTGCGTTGCACACATAATTAATTTATCCGTGCAAGCTGGTTTGAAGGTTATTGAGCCGATTAGATTGGAATTTAAAGCAATGATAAAATCGGTTCTTTGTAACAACAACAAAAGACTAAATGATTATAAATGATTTTGTAAGTCGGTTAATAAAAAAACTTTGAGTCCTAATTTGGATTGTCCAACTCGTTGGAACTCAACTTGGATGATGATGCATACTGCCTTAAGGTAAAAGGAAACATTGCAAACATTTTACGATCGACTTTTCGAGATGAGACATGTCCCAAACATTTATCAGGATTCGAGTTGGGAAACTATAGCCAAAATAATCGATTTGCTTGGGGTTTTTAAAAATGCAACAACTTTTTTATCCGGTGTTTATTACCCTACTAGCCCGTTGGTTTTTAATCAAATATTTTTGTTGGCTAACCAACTAAATGACTTTGAAACCGAAGTTTTTCAAGAAATTGGCTTTGCAATGAAGGAAAAACTTTTAAAATATTTTAAGGAGATTCTCTCATTTTTACTTGTGTCGCCGCTTTAAACCCAACGTTAAATGTTGGTGGGGTTGAAACACTAATCGAACAAATTGTGTTTGTTTTTAATCTAACCGATGATGAACTCAACTTTGTCCAAAACCAAATAAATTATTTTAACAAATGTTTTCGAGACATGTTTGCAATTTATTTAATTAAACACGAATCAAGTAGTGTAATACATGATCAACTGAGAACGAATGCGGAATCATCTAGTAGACGTCCAAGTAACATAAATATGTCACTTTTTAACACTCTAGTAAATTATCAATCCAAACGATCACGTACTATCACTCCAAGTAGCGAGTTGGGAAATTACATGTCATGCGATTTTATATCAAAAAATGACATTTGAAGAGTTTGAAAGTTTGGATATTTTGACTTGGTGGAAAGAAAAGGAAGCACAATTTCCGATTCTAGTCGTCATGTCCCGTGATTTACTAACCGTCCAAGCTTCTACGGTAGCTTCAGAATCCGCTTTTTCTGTTAGTAGCAGGGTTATATCGCAACGGAGATCAAGACTAAGTCCCGAGTCGGTGGAAGTATGCATTTGTTTGAAGGATTATTTAGATGGAGCAGCTCGGAAGCAACATATCACCACCCTAGAATATGCAATTGATGTCGATTTGGAAGCAAACTTACACATTGAAGAAGTATAACTTAGAATATCCCCTCCAAACGAAAAAGGCGAAGATGATGAAAAAGAGATGGCGATGTAGTTTATTTTTAAACTTTGTTTCAATTATCGTAAATTTTGTTTCAATTATCGAACTTGGAAGTTTTTAAGTATTTGAATTTATCGAACTTGGAAGTATTAAGTATTTCAATCATCGTAAACTTTACTGCAATTGATGACAATGTAATTTTAACATTGTAATATTTAAGTATTGTAATTTATCGTTGATGAGTGTTTTGTGTATATGCTCTTCACATGCATAAAATGTTTATAAATACAGCACCACCGATTATTTTATATCCGGTTTTTTTATATCTGGTTTTTTTCAAACCGAAACCGGTTACATCATCCGGCCCTCCAAACCGTTTAGGATCCGAATCGATTTTTTAAAAATTCGGTTTTTTGGCTAGGTAAAAAAAACCGGATCGATTTTTATCCGATCCGAATCGGTTTTTTATCCGATCCGGATCGGTTTTTTATCCGATCCGGATCGATTTTTTATCTGACTTTGTGCATGTCTAGTGGTGGTGGAGCAAAACCTCCTCCCATGCCTTGCATCGGTGGTGCAGGCAAGGCAAGAGGTAGCAACTGAGCATACATGTTCTGCAAAAAAATAGGTAAAGAATAATTTTCCAGAAAACATGACGATATTTCGTCCAAAGCTTTAATACCTGTTGCGCAATCACGTCCTTCTCTTCCTGCTCTTTTGCCTTTACTTCCTTTTGAACCTCGATCTTGTCCTTGATAAGTTCATCAACTTTGCCAGTGTATTCACGGATAAACTGAAAATATTGTCAAATGAGGTTCCAACATTATATCTCTAAATTAAGAAAAATCTTGAAACCAAAAAGTAAAAAGAAAAAGGTCTAACTCATCAACCCCGGTCAAATGATCATACTATAGAAAAAAGCAGTAAAGAAATTACCTGCAACAGATACGGGAATGCAAAGTCAATCATATTGTTTATCCAGGCAAGCTCAAGAGCAACATCTGGTCGAACTACGTCATAACAGACAAAAAGGATGATGGTACATGGAAAATTAACAGTGAAATCATATCCATATCAAAATTAACCAGCATTACTGTGACAGTACAAGAAGAAATAAAAGACCATAATACAAAACATGAGTGCATTAAAAGCTTCTGCTCTGTTTAATTTAAGACACATTTTATAATTTTTCATTTTCTGTTCTGTTTTAAAAAAATAGTTTTCATGTCCAATTTTCTAACTTATTAGCAATGTATTTGGTTAACGTCTGACTAACATTATGGGAGGCGTTTAGTATTATGTTTTGTTTTGAAATGTAAAACTGTAAATGGGTCTATTCTTCATGGGTCCACCCATTTGATGATGATAAAAATATATATTCCAATGAGACCATGTGGACTTTAACAAAGAAAAAAACCATGCTGTTATAAAGCGTTTTATATTTGTTTGCAGTAGGTTTCGAACTTGGATGGAATAAGTTCCATCAGCAGAGTTGACCACATCTGTGTTTTCTTATATTCTCTGTTCTTTTTTTCTTTTTTTTGGAAATGTGGAAAAACACCTTTCTCCCCCTTTTCAAAATTCTGTATGCATATCTAGAAAGTGTCGAGTACCTGCTCAATGAAGTAAACAAGCAACTCCTCGGCAAGTTCACGTTCACCAGACTGTGAAGCTGTTTCCATTGCATCTCTGTAATGGTTGTCCTTCTTTGACAAGGCAATTGACTGCTTCCATCTGCCTGCCTTTTTGTAAATGTATGCAGCAACACGCCTCATTTCAAGCAGCTCATGTTTCTCAATCTAATCAAGTGATTTGGAGTCGATGTCAGAATCCGAACTTACAGCAAACAAAAATGTAAGAACTATACTTCACCTTTTGTGCAAGGCCAATCTGATCAAAATTATCATGCAAGTCAATAGATTCTCTCAACCTATCATAATCCTCTTCCTCGAAATAAATCTCATTCAATGCATCATTTACTGCTGACACATTGTTGCTCTGAACAGCAACCATCACAAGGCCCAGATGACCAGCCTGAAATTAAAGAAGGAAACAATAATCAACGTCAAGAAAATTAAAACGATACTAAAGGAAGTAGTATTTATATCAATATTATGTCACTTTCTACCAAAATGAACCTTTCTCATTAACACGAGTGTGATCCACACGAAGTGCAAGCACGTTCAGTATATCATTGATAAGATCAGGATGTTATTTGCGAGTAGAAGTGGACAGCCTTTTAATAAAGTTCAACACTTGCAACTTTGACTATAATAACTTTGACTTGCATGTGATCCCATGCTTCAGGAGAGTGGTTCATCACAGTTGTAGCAGCCTTATCAAACTCATCATATTGGATATGCAAGTACGTAAGTTCCTTCCAATGCTATCGCTCATCACAAGCTCTTATCAGCTTAGGGATATTGAGACGAGTAAAGAACAATTTAATGTGCTCCATAAGCTTCTCAGGACGATATCTGGCGTAAAGAACTCCCAACTCAGTAAAGATCCCCATGCGTGCACGTTCCAATCCTAAACCATTTCTCCATGAGAGAGATCAATTCATTAAAACATCCCCTATTTTGATAGTATTCACTGACTTCTTCCAAGTCGTCCACCTACAAAACAAACAAACCACAACGGTCAAAATCATTTTCAATAGAAGGTCTCCAGACCAACACAAGGAAAACGAAAAGCCAACCGAATGTGCAAACATATCAACTTTTCTGTTCTTCAAAGTTGTAATTCAACATTAAAGTGGATTCACCTGTACAATAACATTAAGACCACATATCTGTGCCAGTCGAAATTCCTCAGCATCGACACAAGCAAATCAAACCTCCTTCCATGTCTTGGCACTATTTGCCTTTCGTGCAGCATCAACAGCACTTTGAAATTGTTTAAGCCTCACCAGTGTAACTGCCAACTTGGCCCAGTTAGATATAAATGCAAATATTATTTTTGCTGCTTCATATAAGGCTTCATCAAACAAACGATCACCAACATTTTGAAGATTAGCAACATTTGGCATGAGAATGAATTCTTCAATTTCACCCAGTCTATCAATCTTTGCATAGTTATAAATAAGTTCACTATACACCTTGGGCTCCTTTACCTTCTGCCTAACCATCAGAAGGTACCTCACCAGATCAGGGTATACATCGGCATCCTCAGATGCTCGAATAACATCAAGGAACTGAGTAGCATCATCTGCACGAATAAATGATTCGATTGTATTGCTTAACATCCCCTCCCTCAGTCGTGCCTTTGCCACCTGAGTCCAAACAGCATCTTCTTCAACTCGGAATGCAAATTCCACAGCTCGATCAATGCTTCTAATGTTATCCAATAAAACATTGACAGCCTGAACATTCAAGTTGAACATTTTGAAAATCGCAAAGGCTTCTTCGTATAGGTGGGCTTCCACAGCCACTTCTCCAACTGCAGGTCCATCAAAATTATCTAGCCTGTTAATATAATCCATAACTCTAGATGGATCTGCCTTAATAGCTGTCAAAATAAGAAGATTTTGCAGATTGAAGTTTCCACTGAATGCAGAGTTTTGGAGAACAATCTTCTCAAGAAGCTCAATCAGTTCATGGGGCAGGTCAGCAGTCATGAAGGCTTTAACAGCAGCAGAGACTTGTTCTGGAATCTTGCTTTCTGGCAAAGCAGTCGACACAACCTGATCAATTAGCTGTCTTCTGTATTCATTTTCAGATTTAGAAACTTCTCCCAAAGATCACCATCCATCCTCTCAACGACATACCTGTGATCAAATGATGAAGCACCGATAAGCCACTTAAAAACAAAGATCCAGTAAATTATCATAAAGAAACTAAATAATTGAATACCTGGTCTGCAATTTGAATAAAGAATTTTTATTTGTGACATTGATAAGTTCATCGTCACATTGTCCTCTTCGGTAAGCCACTACTGCTAGGGTCACGCTTCTCACAGTACTTCCCAACAACCCAGGAGTCATAGTAAGGGTTGGTTGTGAGGAAGTGCTCTGGATTGTTATTGCTGTCAATGATGATTTTACCCAAAGCATTGTGGACATGCGTATCTTGGCTTCCCTCACTCACAAGATGCTCCAAGAACTGTGTAAGTAAACGAAGCCGATTTCTAGAAACCACGTGTAAAAATTAAAAAAATGAGAATCACATAGTATCAAGAAGGAAACAAGGACAGATGTAGTAAAAAAAAATAACCTCTTCTCTCATTCCTCCACAAGGGGCTCCACTGGAAGCAAAGAACGGACTGAGAGAATGAGACCCTTGATAAAATCTTCTGGGCATTCATCATCTAGCAACTGCCCTACTACTAAATGAGCATTCCCCGGGGTCACCCATCGAAAAAATTATATTCATGCAGTATAGCAGTGAACATATCTAGCGGGAAACACTACGTACCTTCTGAACATAACCTTCAATGTAACGTAGCATGTTATTTGTAGAGGTAGTGAGTGAGATCAGGAACAAACCCAAATCGATCACAAACACTAATCAGGGGCCTAGCATCAGGAAGCTTGGCCTCCATCAGGAAGTTCTTCGTCTTCTCAGTGTCATAGAAGTTCGATTCCCTGGTCACACGCTCAACTTCCTTTATTTGTCCAGTTTTAGCAGCTGCCTCAATGTACTTAAAGCGTATATCAGGGTTCTCACTGTCAAATAATCGGAAGGAACCATCATTATTAAGTACCACATCAGAAATGTTATGCCATGAGCAAACAAAGGAAATATGTTATTTTTTAAATAGCTTACCTTGAGCTCAAATAAGAGCCAAGGAAAAAGTACAATCCCTCGTATGACTTAAATTGCTCAAAATGTTTTATGCAAGCATCAACACCCAACTGCTCACAGTACTCCTTGGCAACCTGCACAAACATACAACTCAGCCTTTGGTGATATACTAAGCATTGATAGCATACCATTAGACATCCTTTACCTGGACAATTATTTGAAGGTTTCCCCTTAGATTAACCAGCAAAAGGTCCTTCATGCATTCCAAAGCCCATTCTTTTGAAAGTGTACCAAAAAAACTCAACAAGTGACTGAAAATGGAGATTTTTTTAAAAAACAAAAAGAGAGAGAGAGAGAAGAAGAAAATGTCAGCAGGTATTATAGTATCCAAATTTACCAAGAGATAAAGATAGCAGACATGTACCTGTGGCTCAATAGCATGTGTATTCACAATGACACGTTTAATATCCGGCAACTCAGTGTAATGCTGCAGAAAAGGTGTTGCATTCAATCAAGAGATACTATTAATTCAGTGTAGAAAATCACAAAATGGAAAATGTCCTAATCTTAATAATAATTACCTGCAGAGCTCGGACAAAGAGACCGGCTTTCTCACATAGTTGTGCAATTCGAGGACGGTCATAGTGACTGAACACTCCATTTGCTAAAATAGCATCGGCAACATTTGGAAAAGTTACTAGATTTATTTCCAAGACCTGAATAGGAAATCATGGAAATAAGTATATTCTTTTCAAAAGAAAGAAAAAAATGAAATGACAATTAGATTAGCATAATCAGCACTTTAAAGAAGTAACCTTTGTTTGTAGAAAAGCATGCTCAGGCAGATTAGGCTTCAAAACATCTAATAGAAATGCAGTTGCCTCCCGTACCACGTTCCTCTGAAAACAAATGGCAGATATCCAAAGAAAACAAATTCATGAATTTTATATAGAAAAGATCAGTAAACCTGAAGAAAATATCAGTAATAAATTCACTGCTGTAAACCTGAAGAAAAAGATCAGTGATAGTGTTGTAGTCAACTGGACAACCTCCCTCCATTTGAGACATCGTCAATGCAAAATTAACGGCTCCCTGCGAGTCAAACAACAACTAATAAATTACCTCTCTCCAAAAAGGTAGTTTCCCATGTAAATTGCACATCCAATTCATAAAAAAGTGCATAATACTATCATGTATTGATCAGAAAACAATTAGAAATAAAACTCTTAATTTAATCAAAACATTCATAAAACTGACTTAAACGATTTTAATTAAAATAAATCACACATTTGAACATATTTATCAATTGCATGTATGATTCAAAACTTGACATGCTTCAACACTTCAAATGGAAGAGGCTGCAGAAAAAAAAAATGAACCTGTGGATCTGTACGAAGAATTGTTTGCAGAAGGAACAAGTAATCAGGAGTGTACCCAACCTGAGTAAACAATTTAATCAGTGAATATTTGGCACATTTATTCACCAAAATGTATAGAACAAGTGGGAGAAATAATCCCCAAACATGATAGACTGTAAAGGATATCAGACATCATTCAAACAAAAAAAATGGCAATGTAAAAGAAAAAAAAGTTGCGATCACCTGCTTTGAGTAAATCAAGATTTTGTCAAACTCCCTACTTTCTGCAAAAGCAGCAACAACTTTCGGAGTTGCCCTAGCTTTAATGTATATTTTCAGCGCAAGGTCATTATCCACAGTCTAACACCAAAGACAAGTGACAATTAGAAAATGGGAAAAAAAACACACAAATCAATCCAAATATTTAAGTCAGAAAAAAGAGATAAAATAGAATAAGATGCTAATTCCAGTGGCAGTGGGTACAAATCAAACCTTCACAAGGTCTCCAAGTTCCTCACTACATTCCAATTTATCTTCAGCCACCCAATTTTCCAGAAGATTTTTCTTGTTTTGATTTACCACAAGCCGGGATAATTCCAATGACTCAAATGCATTGAGCTTCCCTCTTGTTAAAAGTGTACCAAAGTACTGCAACAGTGGTGGAGTCTGCCCAGCTTGCACAGGAACACACTGCAGCATTCGGGTGAAGGATTCGCCTCAGATGACTCAACACGGAAAAATGAAGAAAAAAAAAGGATATCTGTATGATTAAGAAAGGAAAAATGAGACCTGAAACTTGGCAACTGTATCAGGTGTCCGAAGGATCCCTTGTGGAGACTCTGCAGCAAGCTCAGCAGCTTCTTTATATTTGGTCTGAGCAAACAATTCTTGAAAACGTTGAACAACCTGAGACATATCAGAGAGTCAACATCCTAGTATACAGAAAGAACAAAGTCATCAATAAAAAGGATCTAAATAAAAATAATAGATACAATTGATTAACCTATATTACATATTACTATTAACAAAAAATTAAAGTTACCACAAAAGTATCCATTTTCTTTGATTGAAGACATATATGATTCAATCTAATTTCCTTTAATGTAATATGGCCAGATGACATCAAAGTAAATAAACAAGAAGACATAATGGTTTCAATCTCAGCATTGCAACGCAATGGAAAAACTCCCACAATCCATGCAGAAAGTTACTGCAAAAGTATCCCTCCCCTTCAATTCCTCCGTTTATATTTAGAATTTTCCTTGGGATATTATTTGGCAACTAAAATATAGAGTAGATAATTTCAATATTCTACATCTCAACTATCATCCCAATGCGGGGATAACACAGAACAGAAAATTACAAATCAATTGACTTACCAGATTCTCTGCACCAGGAAGGTTTCCTCTTTTAGCCAGACTGACAGCAAGCTCCAAATTGTTCAACTGAAACAAAGCATTAACATACTTGACCGCTGACAAATGGCACTATAGTTGCTTCATTTACAGTAGCCAGCAACACCTGACCTCGCCTGTTGATGGCATAAAACCCTCCCACCGATGAAGCTTCAGAGGTTAAAAATATTGGGTCTGGACTGATTCTATTTCTGTATACAGCAGTGGCAGTCTCCAGATCATAAACAAAAAGCAGCTCTAGCTTGGTGATAACATAGATCAAACAATATTTGTAGGATATCTGCCAATTAACAAAAGTTTCATTTTCGGCACAACAATATACATTTTACAAGAAAAATATGCATAACACAGGATATTATATATACTACCTGCATTGCAACTGGAAAATCATCTTGAAAATTTGGTGGAAAGAATAGATCTGCCTGTTTTTTTTTAAAATGATGGCTTACCTACCAATACAGATGTTCTTTACGAAGATGAAAGACAATAGACTGAAAGACACACAACATGATACAAGAGCTTCTATATCGATTAAAAGAAGAATATATGAATTATATCTATGCTTCAACACGAACCCATTCAGAAGTTGAAAATTAAAGTAGTCTTGATCAGGATTTAGAGCTTGCAATAGATAAATTTATAGGATTCTGGATTAACCCCCCCCCCCCCCAAAAAAAAAAAAATTCCAAAGTAATGTCTCCACTGAACTTGCCAAAAGTCTAAAAACTTTTCTAATTGTACTTCAGTTTATTCCATTATTTGAAGAGGCAACGGCAAACTGTTTATTTCTTTAATTTTAATTAGTTTTACATTCATTTAAAAGGACTTCCAGTTTCCCCCAATATATATAACAATGAGATGGCAAAAGCATAAAGGATTGAAAAGCAAGCTAACCAGGCTGGGCACCAAGCTCAATTACATGCAACTTTGATATAACCTGACCAGCATTAAGAGTCTTGGCGGCAAAGGAAATAAGAATAGAAGGGTTCTCATTTCCTGGGACCTAATCAACATAAACAAATTGCAAGCATATACATAAGATGCTCATTTATATCAGGTACATAATATTGAGTTAAAGAGAGCAACTATAAGAAACTCGACATTAAATTGTGCGAATGAAGCAGCATGTGCTTCAAGAGCTTGACTACGCTGCTGATCAACAGAGAAAAGTTGCATATTCCCCTTAACCAATTGTGGCCTCTGAAAGAGACAAGGCACGTAGTCAAAATTGAAACTGTATAGTGACAGCAAAGATGGCCTTCTCTAGAGAGAACTTCATAACTAATAATGATTATGAACAGAATGGGGAAAAAGGCAAATGAAAAGAAAAATAAAGGGGGATTACAGAGATACAAATCCAAAATGACAGCCCAAGAGACAAAATAAATCAACTACAAGTTGCTAAATTAATTCACAAAGTTCACCCAAGAAGGTTGAATAGTGCACCACATTTATACAACAACCAGCTTGAAGAACTTAGGCCCTGTTAGCCTAGAAAAGGGCAGTTTTCTGTTCCTACAACTTAATTCAATTGAAGCAACATCCTCTTCTTCACAACAAAAAAGTATTCTTTGGACAGCATTAATATTGGAAACCACTTACCTCAGGTGCACCTAGGGCAATTCCAATCAAAACAACCACTTCTCAAAAGGGTCACGTTTATAGTTTATTATCTGATTGTTCACTAAATTTGCTGTTCTCTCAAACATCTTAACTGGTTTGGAGTCCCCTGTCACAAAAGAAATCGTATAGAATTGATAAAAGCACATTCAAAACAGAATATATATATATTTCAAGATCCTTTCAAAGAAGAATAACAAAGTAGAGCAGCCCGTGATACTAGATAGAGCATCAAAATAACATATTACCTTCAATCAACCAATGATACACGGAGGTCTGTGTGACTAGACCAAGCATTTTTGGGGAAATCCATTTCCAAAAAACAACAAGTTTACTATCAAGGAAAAAACAATGAATGTGGTGGAGAGGTAGACATCCAACAGTTATGGAAAAAGAAAATGAGACAACAAATGAATTTCACCTGTTCAGGCATTTGATGTGATTTCATTTTCGCTTTCATCTCTATGTTAAATATTTGTAAATGGTCTTGTGTTGTCCCCGGCAGTTGAGCTACAAAAGCAATGTCAAAGTCCATGATCATAATGCATAGCAAAATAAAAAACCAAGGGAGACATTATAGTCTAGATATTGAGTTCTTTAGTCATTAACTTGAAGCAAATTACAGGAATACCAATTACTTAGTGATCTGTATTTCAAACATATACTTATTTTCTTAGCAGACACAAATAAAAGCAAATTTGGCTATAAAAATAGTCCCAGAAAAATGTGTATCCAGTATCCGTAGCATAATCTTGTTTAAGATATTTTATAATAATATAAATTTTGATTTTTAATAATTCGCAATATAAAGATTCTGAGATATTTGTGTTATTTTTACAAGTTGTGCCAAGTTTCGTTTCATGTTTTACATATTTTTTTCCATGTCATGTTTAATATTGTCAAGACTATGTAGGAACAAAGTACAAAATAATCAAAACTGTGAACAAAATGTTCCAGACAAACTAAACAAACAGATGAGCAAATACCTAACCCTGCCAATATACTGATTAACAGTGGAACAGAAAAGTATGAATCACTATAAACATTGTACTTCACAGACACCAGTGCCATGGCTGGGGCGGTGCGAGATGGGCGACAGCGCAGGGCCCCCAAAAAATAGGGGCCCAAAAAAGTATATCTATAGTGGCGTTTTCCCAATAAACACCACTATAGATGGAGTTATTGCGGCTTTTACAAAAAACGCCACTATTGTTACGGCTTTTATTGAAAAATTCAAAAAAACGCTACTATAGATAGACCTATTGCGGCGTTTGTAAAAAAAAGCCAGTATTGTTGCCCCGAAATCGAATATATCTAGAAAATAGGGGCCCCTTTTAAGAATTTGTATAGAGCCCCCGACAACCTAGCCACGGCCCTGACAGACACTATGATGCCATAAGCAAGATCCTCCATTAACAAGTATGGCCTCACATTCTTTTCTCATTTTAGAAAGCGAAAGCAAGTACCAAAAATCAAAAGAAGCCTATAAGTGTCTATTCAAACAAAAATTCTAAATAAACACAAACAACTATGAAGCAAATCAAGTGATATATTAAAAATAGATATCTGCTGCTAGTAATGGTAACTGACCTTTCAGAGCCAAGATTCTAGAATTTGGATTCATAAGAGCAGAGTCAGCTGTAATAGGCCGTCTCAACGGCTGCATCGGCATGTTCATGTCGATGATCACAACACTATTTTATGTGCAGTTTCTCTCGCACAAATATGCTTATCAGATTCCATAGTTACGTTCGTGAATGTGATGAACTGAGGATTAATGCCAATGCTCGGCAACTACAAAGAAGACACCGTTCGTATCACTAAAAATTCTAACCATTTAGAAAGCTTAGCAACGAAGTTTAAAACAAATATAAGCTGATGTTAACATATATTAGATCAAATAAGATTTATGAAGTATTACGTGGCAATTTAAAAATAATACATAATCACCTATAAGTGATATGGGAAAAAAAATATTAAAAAAATGTAAAAAAATCCTAAAAAGTTTACGTTTCTTCTTCTTCTTATTCTTCCTCCTCCCCCCCAACCAAAATAAATACGCATAAATCACCGTCTTTAGGAGTTAAATGATACTCCTCTCGGAATAGTGCTTCGTTGGAAGCTTTGGTTCTGACCCAGGAAAATGTTTTCTTAAGAGTATGTGCGAAGCCGCCCCCTAATATTCTGTTCATTCATAGCCAACTTCAGTTGATGCTGTTTTGAACATTCATTATGAAATTCGTTTGATTGCTCAAACCAGTATAGTTATACCAGCCTGCAATAAGATGTCCGGAATCAAGGACATAGTGATGAACTAGTAGATATTTTCATTTTTGAAAAATGGTTTCATGGGGGGAGGAAATGAAAAGAATGATATCGAAAAGTGAACGAGCTGCAAGCTTTTCAGATTATGCACGAGTATAAGTTGCAGACATGTTTAGTCAATGCCATAACAATTCACCCTTCTGATAGACTGACTAATAAATAAAGTCCTAGTTTATTGTTTTTTCATTATTTTAGATAAGCCCCCACAATCACAGTTACAAATAGTAGTTTGAACATGCTAACCCAATAACCTCTTTTTCATCAATTTTCTAACGAGAACGTCAATTCAATATCCCAGAAAATCACGGCATTCACTCATTTTTCAACCATAATCATTTAGTCTTATGAGTTCAAGCAAGCTATGGTGGTAACAAAGGAACTGCTCGACCGTTCTGATGATAGTTGAAAATTTTGGATACATGACAGAATATAAGGTGAAAAGGGGGCTTGACTGGAGAGACAAACAAAGGGGACTATTTGCATAATTTACCCTTATTAATATTTGCACCTTTCATATTTCTCTCTCGTGTCGGCATCTCGCAATATAAACAGAGCATACATTCTTTGTAATAATCGGAAGATAATAAATAAGATGCATTTTCGATTTCTGAAGCGAGATAGTAAATGCAGAGTAATTAAGGTCCATACTCCATAGCAACAAGAAAGCAACTCACTGACTAAATAATTATAACTATAATATATATATTCCATGTTCGTTTCATGCATGAATTTTTTTACTCTTCATTGCTAAAAAAACAATTCCAAATGCAGTTATGCAAGTCAATTGTTCTCAGAAGAAAAAAGAAGAAGAAGCTTGCACTTGTGTCTGCTTGCACTTCAGTTTTCCATCTTAATTAAAATCAGTTCATTTTCAAGTTATTGTTGGAATGGCTAAGATAGGAGGAGCTTTGAATTTTTTATTGGTTTTGCTAACCAGTAATGTATGCTTTCAAGTTTTACTTCATTTTGATTAACCAAAAAGTCTTGTAGTCTGCTCTGCATTCAGTTTTCTTCTAGAGATGAAATGCCACGGAGGATGTTAGTTTCAACAGTCTCAAAATTTAACGAGGTTAAGCAAAAATTATACCTACCTCCTCGAACACTACTAAAATAATATTTCACTAATAGAGGAAATATTACAAAGAGAGAAATAGTACAAATAGCCTTTAATAGTGAAGAAAGCTTATATTTGTGGGATGCTAAACTAAGGAGGATGAGGGCTCTATTTATAATAAAAGAATTTCCCCTCCTCCTTATACACAACTAATGTGGGATTTTGCCAAAAACCCAACAAATCTCCACCTTGGCAAATTCCACACACATCTCTCAAAAATACAATCTTCAGTAGTGTTTGTAAATTCATCTTTCAATTTGTAACAATATTGACCAAGTCTAAACAATGTTTAAACTTGACCGCAGTTACCACTTTTGTCAACATATCAGCAGGATTTTCAGTGGTCCGAATCTTCTGGATTATGACTCCACCTTCTTCTAGAATCTCTCGTACAAAGTGATATCGAACATCGATATGCTTCGTCCTTGCATGGTAAACTTGGTTCTTTGCTAAATGAATAGCACTCTGACTGTCACAATGCACTTTGATGTGCTTCTGTTCCATTCCCAATTCACCAAGCAACCCATGAAGCCAAATTGCCTCCTTCACAACCTTTGTAACTGCCATATACTCTGCCTCTATAATAGACAAAGCCACTGCTGACTGTAAGGTGGACTTCCAACTGACTGGTGCCTTTGCAAATGTAAACACATAACTAGTAGTTGATCGACGCTTGTCCAAATCACCTGCATAGTCTGAATCACAATACCCAACTACACACTGACCATCTTGTTTGTTCTGCTGAAAGACCAAACCAACATCTACTATGTTCAGAATATACCGTAAAATCCATTTCCCAACTTGACAATGCTCCTTTTCAGGATCATGCATATACCTTCTCACAACCCCAACTGCTTGTGAAATATCGGGTCTTGTACACACCATTGCATACATCAAGCTACCAACAGCACTTGCATACGGAACCTTTGACATGTATTCCCGTTCTGCATCATCCTTAGGTGACATGGATGCACCGAGCTTGAAATGAGGAGCAAGAGGTGTACTAGCTGGTTTTGACTTCTCATTCATGCCAAAACGTTTTAGTATCTTCCTCAGATATTGTTTCTGAGACAAACAAAGCCTCCCCAATTTCTTATCTCTTGATATCTCCATGCCTAAAATCTTCTTTGCTTCACCAAGATCCTTCATCTCAAACTCCATGTTCAATTGAGTCTTTAGTTTCGCAATTTCTGTCTGACTCCTGGAAGCTATCAGCATATCATCAACATAAAGAAGAAGATATATATAGGATCCATCTTGTAGCTTACGTAAATACACACAATGATCATATTTGTTTCTTGTGTATTTCTGCCCTATCATAAACTTGTCAAATCGCTTGTACCACTGCCTTGGAGATTACTTCAATCCGTACAACGATTTTTCTAATTTGCACACCATCCCTTCTTTTTCAGAAACTTTGAATCCATCTGGCTGAGTCATGTAGATTTCCTCATCCAAGTCTCCATGTAAAAATGCAGTTTTTACATCTATCTGAACTAGTTCCAAATCCAACTGTGCTACCAAAGCTAACAAAATTATGATGGAGGAATGTTTTACAACTGGAGAAAATATTTCATTATAATCAACTCCCTCCGTTTGAGCGTAGCCTTTAGCCACCAATCTTGCTTTGTAGTAGATGTTATTCTTGTCAGGAAATCCATCTTTCTTTGCATATACCCACTTGCACCCAATTGCCTTCTTTCCCTTCGGAAGACTAGCTAGTTTCCACGTTTGATTCTTTTGAAGGGATTGCATTTCTTCATTCATGGAGATCCTCCACTTTTTATGTTCTAAACTTTGGACTGTTTCATTAAAAGTGGCAGGAACGTCATCAATTGCAATTGGTGATGCAAAAGAGACCATATCAGCATAACGAGCAGGTTGTCTAATGGTCATTTTTCTCTTTCTGAGTGCAATTGATTCATGTTGCTGTGGAGGTTCTTGGGTCTGAACCTCTTCTTCATTTGACTCTTCTTCTACCATAGGAGAGTCAACATCAGTTTCTTTACTGGCTGAGTCAATTCTGTTTCCTTCAAATTCCACCTGTTTGGGAGTTCCATTTGTCTGCTCTAATTTTTCTGAAGTCACCTTTCTCAACATGGTAGATTCACCTTTCACACCAGAGGTGATCCCCATAAAGATCGCCTTCTTTGCTCTTGGATCCAGCTTTGACTCCTTAACATGGTAGTATGCAGTGGAACCAAACACATGTAAGGAATCATAATATGTAGCAGGTTCTCCAAACAATTTCTCTAATGGTGTTTTACCACCAATAGCAGTCGATGGTAAGCGGTTGACAATGTGACAAGCATAGACCAAAGCTTCAGCCCAAAATTCTTTGCCTAACCCAGCATTAGACAACATACACTGAATCTTCTCCACTAATGTCCGGTTCATACGCTCTGCCACCCCATTCTGATGTGGTGTAGATCTGACAGTGAAATGCCTGACAATACATTCTTCTTCATAAACTTTCAGAAATGGATCATTTTTGTACTCTCCATCATTGACTGTACGAAGATGTTTGATTTTTCTGCCTGTTTGAGTCTCCACCATCTTTTTTCATTTAAGGAAAAATCCTAGCACCTCATCCTTTGTCTTCATTGTATACACCCAAACTCTCCGGGAAAATCATCAACAAAGGTGACATAATAGTGTGTTCCTCCCAATGAAGTTGTCTTGGAAGGCCCCCATACATCTGAATGAACATAATCCAAAATACCTTTAGTATCATGGATTGTTGTTCCAAATTTCACCCTCATCTTCTTCCCTTTGATGCAATGCTCACAAAAAGCTAATTTGCAAGCCCGAGCACCCTTCAATAATCCTTGATCTATCAGCAATTTCAAGGATTTTTCACCAACATGCCCCAAGCGCATATGCCATAACCTGGTTGCTTCTGACTCCTGTTCATCAGTAGAAGATGACACTGCTGTTGTCCCAACAATTGTACTACCCAGAAAGTAATACACATTGTTTCTTTTCCGGATTCCCTTCATTATCACCAGTGCACCAGAGATAATCCTCATAATCCCATATTTTGCCCTCACTTCTAAACCTTTTGACTCTAAGGTTCCCACAGAGATGAGATTTCTCATTAAATCTGGTACATAATGGACACCTGTTAAGGTTCTGATTGATCCATCCTGATTCCTCAAGCGAATTGAACCAATCCCAAGTGTGTCAAGAGGGAATTTATTTGTTGTGTAGACAATTCCACCTTTTAGTTCTTTAAAATCAAAGAATCATTCTCTATTGGGGGTCATATGGTGGCTACAAGCTGAATTTAACAGTCATGAACTGGAACAAATGGTTGATGGCGTAGCAGCGAATGCGAAATCTGAATCTGTATCATCATACTCAACCACATTTGATTCTGAGACAGCCTTTCCCCTTTCAGGTTTGCCTTTATTCTTTAGCCTCGGACATTATTTCTTCCAGTGCCCTTTTTCTCAACAAAAGGCACATTCATCTTTGTTCAATCTGGACTTTGACTTCGATCTCATTCTTCTTCATTTATTCTGACTCTTCGAACGGCCTCTAACAACAAGAGCTTCTGCTTCGACACTTGTATTTTCTTATTTGTCTTTCTTTCTCAATTCATAACTATACAAGGCAACAGTTACTTCACTGAGAGACACATCAACCTTCCCATGAAGTAGAGTAGTTTCAAGATACTCAAACTCATCAGGAAGTGATCCCATCAACATCAGAGCCAGATCTTCGTCTTTAAAAGTCACGTCCATATTCATCAGATCAGTCACCAGCTGATTAAAGCTAGTAATGTGATCATTCATAGTGGTATCTGGTACATAGTTGAAGCGGAACAATCTCTTTTTCATGTAGAGCTTGTTCTGACCGCTTTTCTTCAAAAATTTCTCCTCCAGTGCCTTCCACAATTTACTTGCAGAAGTTTCCTTAGAAAATGCATACTTCTGCTCTCTAGAAAGACACGATCGAATAGTACCACATGCCAATCTATTGATTATATTTCATTCTTTCTCCTCAACATCATCTGGTTTCTCTCCTTCAATAGCAATGTCTAGACTCTGTTGAAATAGGGCATCTAGAACCTCACTTTGCCACATGCCGAAATGACCGGTACCATAAAAAATCTCCACTGCAAATCTAACATTTGTCACAACATTTCTTACGGATTTTTTTGTGTCGTCTGCCATTTCTGTTACAAATTCTATTTAATAGTTGTCAATGCCGAATGTCAAATACCCCAAGGAAAATTTTTCTGATGTGGAAGATCAACCTAAGCCGCAACCACAGAGCATACTAAAATAAACCAAGAGCTCTGATACCAATTTTTATGGAATTCGGGTTAATTTCCATCAATAATAAAAAATTCACCTTGAAAACTATTATCTAGGTGACTAGTGTGAAAACGATTATACTAAAAATCACCCAAAGGTAGATTCTCATGAAAGAGGAGGGGTCACAATGGTCCCTCTTAAAATCCACTTTCCTTATACAGAACTATCAAGACAAATAATTTTAATAGGACAATAATTAACAACAGCTATACCCGACAATAGCTATTAAATAGACATAAAGAGAACACCAAAATTTAACGCGGTTAGGCCAAAATTATGCCTACCTCCTCGAACACTACTAAAATAATATTTCACTAATAGAGGAAATATTACAAAGAGAAAGAGTACAAATAGCCTTTAATAGTGAAGAATGTTTATATTTGTGGTATGCTAAACTAAGGAGGAGGAGGGCTCTATTTATAACAAAAAAATTTCCCCTCCTCCTTATACACAACCAATGTGAGATTTTGCCAAAAAACCAACAACATCCTAATTGGTTCATAAGTTTGATAACAAAGACAGTGATTTGGCCAATAGTATATAGTTTAGGGGCGCTTTTAAAAAAAACACATATAGTAAATTGAGAAAAAGTTATAATTTTGGGGTAAATTATTAATTAAGCCTTCTTCTATTCTCTCATTCGTCTCCTCATCCCTTCCCCAGGAGTGGGCATTGGTTGAAAACCCAGTGGCTTAGTCCTTGAGTGCGGCTCTATTCCATTTTCTTTCAACCTCTATGCATCAAGTTCGAAAATAAAAACACACAACCAATTGTTCATGATTTACAGGTTTCGAATTCAATAACCAAACATGACGTTATTAAAAAAAAGTAATTGAATAAACACCTTTATTTCCTTTCTACAAGTTTCCAACAAATGGATCGTACAGTTTTGTGAATCGGCTTAGGCGAAGTTTCGCTGAGTGATAAAGTCTAAACAGGTAATGAGAATTATGTCTAGATGTCATGACATAGAGACGATACGTGTGTAGAGGAACTCATTCCACGTGTCCGGTAACCCGGGAAGGCACCAATGGATACAATCTGCAAAAGTGGCCGGATCAGCCTTTTGTTCTATGGTAAGCATCTTCCCTCGTCGGATGGTATAGACCGAGGTATGTGCATCTTTTCTGTATTCCGAAAGGCTCGTAATGTTAATAAAATGGACCTTAACTTTCATGCTTTGAGTAATGTTGTTGGCAATGACAAATAGCCTGCGGTCAGTGCCTACGTCTAGGTACATTGACTGGTTCAGAATTGGGGTAGTTTCCAGGGCACATCTGATCCCATCTGGATTGTTCCAGTCCAAGCTCCTACATATATATTGATTATCTTTTTGGTTAAGCAAGTAGAAGAAAATGACAGAAACTTAGAAGGATGGCAAGTTATTTATTACTTGATATGAAGTGGAGACATGCTGTTGAAGAAAACAGTGGTCTGATTCGGATTCACGTTTTTCTCAACCCATTTAGACCATGTTTTCAGCACTCTTCTATACGCTACGGTTCGTTTGATCTCGTCGTATTCTGCATCTCCTCGTTTGAAAGATCCTCGCCTGTTACGTCAATCCGAGAAAGAAACACACACACATCAGATCAGTTCAGTTAAAAACCAAACACTGTCGAAAATGTTTTCAATTACTTACAAGATTTTCATGGTGAAAGTGTTCATCCACCAAATGTATGTATTGAAGACCAAATAGTCGACGTCTTTCCAGTTCTTGCCATGTTTGTTGATTGATTCAGGCATGATTATACGATCCAAGATGTTGTGGCTTGTTGGGTCGTCTGAATTTGATTGAACCAGAAAAGGAGCCCAATAAAACTCCACTGTCGCATTGTAGTCCTGAAAATACAAATTTTAGACAATCATAATTACTCCACTGTGGTCTAGTCGAAAGCTGACGGTTCGGATTAATTTGTCATTCCTAATTCCATCTAATCTTTGAGGAGTGGGAAGTTTTACCTCAATTCTGAACACAGATAGAGACCCCGTTCTGTTCAAGCTCTTCCTTCCTGGAGGGACAGCAGATTGAACCAGACAAATCATGGATTCCCATTGATTTCTGTTTAGTGAATCTCCAACGAACATAAGCCTTTTGTTCCTCAGCTTCTCAAGCAATAATCTCGGTTTGTACCTTGGACCAGAAGAAGAAAAAAAAGGTAAGAATCATCAGCATCTTCAAAAGAACATAAAATTCCAGTTCAAGAGCTCATAAAGATGGTCTCACTTGGGAAGATTACAACCTCTAGGTTGCCATCTCCAATTCTGATACAAAGAATCCTTTCTTCCATTCCTCATGCAAGTAACTTGCGCTGTAAGAAACTCACACTCGTCTTCTTTGTATAAAGGATGTGTTACGTTGTCAAAAACCCATTGTCCGATGAAGAGATCACAGTCTTTCGGAGGCAATTCGACATCCTCATCGTCTTCTTCAATGACTGCAAGTGCCTCAGTCTTTTCTTCTTTATTATGCTCTATCTTTTGTTCATCACCTTTCACAACTATGGTTTTTATGACATAGTCATCAGTTTCCCTTATCAAGTCTTCAGTTGAAGCTTTGAAATTAAACGACGTGACCTCATTTTCTTTATGGTTCTTGACAGATTCTTGAACTGGGTTGCCTTGTTGGGATTGCTGCCGCTCTTGGATTTCGCTGGCTTTAGAGGTTGAAAACGGGAACTCCGCTATGGACTTCACGTCCTCATTGTGCATAAAAATCACAAATAAGAACACAGAGAAAACTATAACAAATATGGAAAATTTGTTGCTTTTGCGTTGCTTCATCGCTCCTGTCTCGCTTAAGATCAGAGTTTTACGACCACCCTGGGCCGCGTGAGACGAATATATATAGAGGAAAAAGAAATGAAGAAATGCATATGTTGGGGGAGCACATAAATTAGGTTTATTTAGTTTAACTTGGGGTTGGTGAGGAGGGTTTTTCTTCAGATGAAAACTGTTTAGAATTTGCTGGTGGAGGCAGAGTTTCTTTCTCAAGTTTCATTTTCTACCTTCATGGTGAAACTATGATTTTTAATCCCTTCATTATGATAAAATATGGGATTTAATCCATTCCATATAATATTTTTAATAGTCAGAATCTCTTTTTAGTTATTGATAACCCACGTACACCCTTAACTACTCAAACTAGGGACCTATTTAAATGGATCAAAGCTTAAGATTCAATTCAAAGCTTGCGCAGGTCGGTCTTAATCAAAACTAAAATTGGGAGTTTCAAGTGGTAGGGGTGATGTTCTAACCTATAGGGTAGACCCCACTAGAATATGATATGGGAGCTTTTATCAGACGTGGAAACTTGTTGGCTTTCACTTTCGATTTTAGGTTCTCCCCCTGGAATTTGGAACTCAAGATCGAAACCCTTAACAACCAATCAGATGGTTTGAGTCTGTCGGATCAGATGAATTGAATGGCCCTGATGCATTTCAGAAATTGTTTCCTTGATGGGATTAGATTAGGTAGCAAATGTTGCAGAAGATTAGGCAAAAAAGATCCTTCAATCAGTTTCATGCATCAAGCTGAACAAAATTCTTTCAGTGTCGCTTGCAGAGTACAATATAATTGAGAGGGCATGTAGGTCAATTTTTATTTGTATATTAGTGTTGAAACTAGATTGGATATTGTATATTAATGGACATTATTTTTAATAAATGTATGATTTTTTAGATTTGTGTTTTTATTTATAAAATTATTTTACAATTTGAAATGGTTTACAAAAATTTTACTTTTTTGGATTTTTTGTGGGTCGTTCCGGTGGCTCTAATATGACACCTCAAACCGGATCGATTCACTCGTATCGATTTGAGGGTGTTACATTTCATACTAAAAAAAACCCATAATAATGGCATTTTTTTTTTGTCAATGTCATGAAAATGCCTCTTAAACTCTCAATTTCTTCCCTTCTTTTCCATTTCTAAATCAATGAAATGCCAATAAATAATAACCATTTTCATAATGCCACACATTTTTGTGTGAGAGCGTATGTAAATAATTGCTAAGCATATATAATGAATAACTTAGATGATACTTTTATGTTTACTAATAGAAACTTAATAATTTGTCATTTGTGGGTATGGACGGACTAAAATTTCATAATATTTTCATGATCATGATTCTTTTTTAAGTGGAGAATCGGTGAGCAATTTGGAAGTTGATCATCATCTTGTTTTCCCTAAATCCCCATGTTTCACGTCAAATCATCACAACGAGTTCATTTTCTGCGTGACATCTATTCCATGAGGAAAAAGTAAGTGGTTATATTTATAGTTTATTGAATATTTTCAATAAGCATTTTAAAGACGGTCTTGGCTCTTCCATACCACTACTACTACTACTTTGACTTACATGTACCATACTGTTGAAAAAAGTGGGTTAAATGAATTATTATACTAATGATACGCATATTTTACATTTTAAGAAATAATTTATTCGATCGTTTCGATTTAAAAAAATATATATAAAAAAGACTGATGAAATTATGGTCAACAATGAAAAAAAGTTAATTAAAATGAATATTTGATATTATGTTCACGAGTTCGAGCACCAACGATTATATAAAGTAATTGAACATTTATTATCAAATTATCAAAAGTATTTAAAATATTTATTATATTTGTAATTACTTTAATTTAATAAAAAAAATATTTGATTAAGATTGATACGGAGAGAAATAACCGCGCTTCTCCTGCCAATAAAAAATGGAGTTTCATGTTCTATGTTTATTCTTCAATATCAATCTTAATCAAATTTCATCCCCCGAAATATACTATTGTGCATCTTAATAGTTTGGTACTAATAATAACTATTTGTAAACTATTTTTTTCCCCAAAATTTAGTTTTGAAAAGTTTGAAATTCCGTCTTCAATCGATAGGAATGTAGCTTTCCTCAGATTTTTTTTAATTGTTGCGCGCAAATTTAATCATAATTAAGATTTTGGTTAATATTTTATTCATTTATAAAAGATTTTAGAGGCCACGTCTCAAAATATATTTTGGATTTTCAGTTTCTTGTATTTTCATACTACTTCAAGTAGACCTAAAGCAAACGAAAAAGCTTTAATTATTTATTATATAATAAAAGGAAAAATTAATACATCTTAAATAAAATAAAATAAAATAAATAATATTTTTATTTTCATTAATAAAATATAACATTAAAACTAATTTTGTTAAAAAATAGTTTGGTGACCAAAGTAAAGAAGATGTAATAAGCTGATGATAATTGTATAGTTTATTCTTAATAATAAAGATAAAGTATGAGTCATAGGCATGTAAATGAACCGAACGTTCAACGAATCGTTTGTGAACCGTTCGGCGGGAAGTTCGTTTATGTTTGTTTATTTATTAAATGAACGAATATGGACAAGATTTTGTGTTCGTTTAATTAAATGAACAAACACGAACATAGGGCTCGTTCGTTCATTTACGTTAGTTAACATTCAGTAATATATTCGTTCATTTATGTCCGTTTATGTTTGTTCATTTATGTTCATTTCTGTTCATTTATGTTCGTTCGTTTATGTGTGTTCATTTATGTTTAGCTCAATCTCTCTAGACCCATTTAAAATATTAAAACCCAATAAATTTTAATATGATACCCATAAATATTTTAAAATTCAATTAATTTTAAATAAAAATAAAAAAACCCCAAAATAATTAAATAAAATATAATCTTAAAATTGTTAGGAAAGAAAAAAAAATCTATTTTCATTTATATTCGTTTATGTTTATTTATTGTGTTCGTTTACGTTCATTTATTGTGTTCGTTTACATCTGTTCGTTTATGTTCATTCATTTGTGTTCGTTTATCATTTAAATGAACATACATGAACGAACACAAACAAGCTACATTCCTTAACGAATGAACAAGAACAAGAAATTTTTTGTTCGTTTATGTTCGTGTTCGTTCATTTGTTCGATTAAAGTTAAACGAACAAACATGAACATATCCCCGTTCGTGTTCGTTCGGTTCGTTTCCAGACCTAATGAGTCATGTGAGAATTTTAGTCGATTTGAACTTGAGTCGAGTATTATACCTCTTCAATCATCACTTGACTCGATCAGGTTTTAAGAGGAATTCGTTCTGATTTGATTTATGTGATAAAAACTCGCACTTGATCTGACACAAATACATATATTAATTTTTTTATTCGATAAAACATGAATCTAGTTGAAATATATATATAGGAGATGTTATAGTAGTTATCAATAAATATATAAGACTAATTGTATTATTCTTTTGCGTCATAGATTTTTCACTATAAATATGAACTCAATTTGATTTTATCCTTAAAAAAATTAACCCGAATAAAAATTTAATTTTAATAAAAAATAATTCTATCAGTTTGACTCATAACCCGTCGAGTTCGAGTCTCATGTCCATCCCGATGTGTTATTGAGATATACTCAAATGATCATTTTAACTATTGAATTTTAAAAATTATTAAAATTTTCAAAATATTATAAAATAATTATTGATATATTATAGTAATGGTGAAATTTTGATAAATTATATAACTATTTTGTAAAAGTTTGATAAAATTTAATGGTTATTTTATAACTATTTTATAAAAATAATTATTTATTTTATAATTTTTGATAGTTTAATAACTAAACTGATCGTAAAAAATAGTGTAGTGACCTCTTATGTACTTTACCCATACAAATATCCGTATGTTCCCAAACACGGCTCCTTGAACGCTCTAAAAACCTGAAAGTCCTACATTTTCAAACTATTTCATTTCTTCTCTCTTGCCAAATGAAGCTGACGAACGAAACGCCCCCTTTTCCGTCGTCAAGCTCGACTGTTTTAAATGACGAAATCATACTCCCTTATTCTTTCCGCCGTTGGTTTCTATACCGTTATCTCTTTATCTCCGTTAATCCATGCTCTGGGTTCTGGCTCAACTTTCGCCATCGTAGCCGTCGATCCAGCCCAACGCATTATGTTAACATTTCTTCAAGCAAAGAAAACAAGAAAGTGTAGTATTGAGTAATACTTCTTTTATTGCGTGTGTAATATGTACAAGCTATTAATGCATTTATACACTTTGATCAACAACTAAATTGATATTAACAGCTTTAACTAACTTCCTCACTAATCTTGATAACTAGCTTCTTAACACTCCCCCTCAAGTTGGAGAATGATTCAAGTCTTTCATTCCCAACTTGATCTTAAAACGCTCATGCTGGTTTGTTCCTAAGCCCTTTGTAGAGATATCAACCTGTTGTTCTTTAGTTGAGACATGATTGGTACAAACAACTCCCTTTTGTATTTGTTCACGTACAAAATGACAGTCAATTTCTATGTGCTTCGTTCTCTCATGGTAGACCGGATTTGCTGCAATATGGAGTGCAGCCTGATTATCACAGTACAACGTTGTTGGTTCGTGGTGCTCAATTCCCAGTTCCTTAGTTAATCCCCTAAACCAAACTAATTCTGCTACTGTAGATGTCATACACTTGTACTCAGCCTCAGCCGATGAACGTGAGATGCTATTATGCTTCTTAGACTTCCAGCAAACGAGAGAATCTCCCAACTTAATCCAATAACCAGTAACAGAACGCCTTGACATTGGACAAGCAACCCAGTCAGAATCACAAAATGCTACCAAGTTAGGTCTACTTTTGCTTGAAAACAGAATGCCTTCACCTGGACTTTTCCGTATATACCTCACAACACGCATAGCTACTTCATAATGGATTTTCTTTGTAGTTTGCATGAACTGACTTAAAAGCTGAACAACAAACATTATGTCTGGCCGAGTATGTGTTAAGTAAATGAGCCTTCCAATCAGCCTTTGATACATTCCAATATCTTCCAAGAGCTCATCATATCGATGCTCAAAGTGCATATCATAATCGGATGATGTGAGTTTTTGATTTTTTTCAAGAGAAGTGAAAACACTACGTACATTCCCCAAGACAGAATCTTCAATGAGTTCCAATGCTTATTTCTGCTGACTTAGAACAATTCCTTCTGCATTTCGTACAACTTCAATGCCTAAGAAATACTTGAGCTGCCCCAAATCTTTCATCTTAAAATTCTTATGAAGAATGTTTTTTAACTCCTCCACCATTCCACTATCATTGCCTGTAATCAAGAGATCATCCACATAGATCAACATTATTACCAATTTTTCACCCTCTCATTTTGTGAACAACGAGTAATCGTAAAGACTTTGCACATAACCATTTGCAGTAAGGGCCTCAGTCAATTTTAAGTTCCATTGACGAGATGCTTGTTTCAAGCCATATAGTGACTTGAGCAACCTGCATACTCTAATCTCCCCCTGATTGTGAAAACCATCTGGCAGTACCATGTAGACTTATTCATGAAGATCTCCTTGTAGGAAAGCATTGAAGACATCCATTTGATACAGCTCCCAACCAAACATAGCAGCTATGGCAATGACAGTACGAACAGTAGCTTGTTTTGCCATAGGTGAAAAGGTGTCATAGAAGTCAATACCTTCACATTGACTATAACCCTTAGCAACTAATCGGGCTTTGTACCTTTCAACTGAACCATCAGAGTTGTACTTGATCCGGTATACCCATTTGCAACCAATGGGTCGTTTATTCAGTGGTAAATCGACCACTGCCCAAGTACCATTCGCCTCTAGAGCATGAATTTCATGTTGCATAGCTTCTACCCAACGTTCATCACAAGCTGCCTCATGGTAGGTTTTAGGTTCAACTAGAGATAAGAAAGAAGAAACAAAAGGTGGTGATTGTAAAGGTAAAGGAGAAAAGGAGGTATGATAAGAAGATGAAAGCATACATACTTGCAGTGAAGTAGAAGAGGATTGAGGAGGACGAACAAAGTCAGAAAACCAGGAAGGTGGTTTAGTGACTCGAGTAGAACGTCGCAAAGGAGAAGAACTAGATGCAAGTGACTGACTCGATAACCGGGAGGATGACGGACATAAATTGTTAGAGGCTGGATATACTGAACCAGAAGCTATATTGTCATTATTTCTAGTTCCAAGATCAATTGTAAGTTCATGTACGGGTAAATGATCATTACTTGATTCATTTGGTGTCACAACTGGAATATGCAAAAACTCTCAATCAAGGTCACTGGACAGGGTTGAGATAGGAAACAAATGAGAGGTTTTATCTGGAAACTGAAAAGGAAATATAGATTCATGAAATACCACATCCCGATTAACAAAAAATGACTTTGAACTTAAACTAAAAAGAATATAACCATAAAAACATAAGGAATTGATCTAAAGGAGAATTTGTCATGATTGTTAGGGGTAGTAGCATAGCAAAGACATCCGAATACTCTAAGGTGTGAAAGAGTAGGCACCTTCCCATACAACATTTGAAATGGTGTTTTCCATTGAAGAACCTTGGTTGGCAATCTATTAATTATATAGTACGCAGTTTGAGTACACTCACCCCATAACTTAGTTGGAACAAAAGACTGAAATTTAATAGCACGAGCAACATTAAGAAGATGTTGGTGTTTTCGTTCAGCAACCCCGTTTTGTTGGGGCGTATGAACACAAGAACTTATTTTTTGTTGGGGTGTATTTAAGCAAGCTTAGAAGCCATTGATCAATAACAAGAAACATCAAGCAACTAGAATCAAGAGAGAATCAAAGAGAAAGAATCAAACCTCAAGTTTAAGCATTTCAAGCTTATTTTTTTTCATTTAATATTCATTTTGCTTTCAAGAACACTTAGTGTGCTCAATTGTATTCATTCTTGAGTGTTCTTTTCTTTGTTCTAGAATTGTGCAAACAATCTACCTTGTGAGGATTTCCTTGTAAGTTTGCAAATTTGTATTGTTCTCTTTGAGAGAGTGTGTTCTCAAGAATTTGGGGTATAATTCTTGAGGGTTTGTAAGGTTACTCTTTGTCCTCAAAAGAAAGACAAATTAGTGAATTTGTAGAAAATCCTTAGTGTGGATAGCTAAGGTAGTGGACGTAGACTTTGGTTGAGAAAGTCGAACCACTCTAAATCGTTGTGCAATTACTTTCAATTTTCTGCAAAAGCTTCCACCAAATTTTTAATTGCCAATTCACCCCCTCTTGGCCGATTCCGTCAATCGATTAACTCAACAATTGGCATCAGAGCCTCACTCGTTTGAAGGTTTAATCGCCTCTTGAGTCGATTCGGGAATAGTTAAATCGATAAAAATGACATCTACTTCCGGTTCATTCTCCATGGAAGAATCCAGACCTATTGACGTGCCTCTACACTTCAATGGAACAAATTATCATCATTGGAAGAGGTGTATGATGATATTCATCAAAGCATTTGATATGGAAGCTTGGATGATAATCAAGAAAGGATATTCCTCTCCTACTAAGAAGGCAAAGAAGTGGAGTGTTCAAGAACGGAAGGAAGCTCAACAAAACTCAAAGGCTATGCACATATTGTGTTGTGCAATTGATCCTAATGTATATAAAGGAGTTTCTTCTTGTTCAAGTGCCAAGGAAATGTGGGATAAGTTTGAGGAGATCTATAGAGACAAGGAAGAAGAAGAATCAATAAAGTGATGTCTCTATTAGCTCTCACAGAGCCAAATGTATCTTCTAACTCAAATATATCAAATTCAAAATCTTTTAATGAGTTACAAGATGCTTATGATAAATTATTTTCAGAGTTTGAGACCATGAACTCCAAATAAAATAGATTGATTTCTAAATTTATTGCTAAAAATGATCTTCTTTTGAAAGCTAAAACAGACTTGGAAAATCAAAATGAAATGTTGAGAAATGAGTTAGAGCTTTCAAAAATAAAATCTGAAAACTTTGAAAAATAAATTTTCAAATTAAACAAACTTCTAGAAATGAAAATGGATTTTGAAAATCAAAATGAAATCTTGAAGAAGGATTTAGAACTCTCAAAAATGAAATTTGAAAGTATTGAAAAATAAAATTTTAATTTGAAAGATAAGCTTGAATGTTTAACAAGGGAAAAAGAGATCATTCTAAATAATTCATCTAGTTCAATAATGACAATATGTTCACATTGTCATTATCATGGTCATAAGGAACATATTTGTCCTTTAAAGAAAGGAAAACGAATTAAAATTAGACAAGTATGGGTTCCAAAAAGAACAAGAGGCATTGAAACTAATGTTCAAGGATCCAAAGCAATTTGGATACCAAAATCTACTTAAATGTCTCTTGTAGGTGTGTGAGAGCAATGGTGATAAAGATGATGATATTCAAGATGCTCTAGCCACACATAAAAAGGGAATGGGTAACCTCTAAACTTAATGTTTTTATTATTTGGTTGCTCATTTAGTTTATGCATGCATGAGGTTTTAAAATGTTGAATTATGTTTTATCTCATGTATGTTGAAAAATATTGTATGATGAACATCGTAATTTTTGGTAATGTTTTATAAACTGTAGTTCATCATATTAATTTTTGGTCAAATTTGTTTTTAAAATGTAATTTATATCTCTTTAACAATTGATATCGATTTTTCAAGAACTTTGGTTTTGCAAAATTTTGATCTGAAATTTTTCTTAATGTTTATGCATAGATTTTTGTTTAAATATTATAAAGTTTTAATGCATAACATTTTCAAAAACTTTATGCATGTGCTCTTAATCTCTATAATCAATATTGCATAATGTTTTATATGTGAATGGGTTAAAAGCATAATCTTTTAAAAAATAAATTTGATAAAAGATACAATGTTTTATTTTAAATAATTGCAAAATTGATTGACATTTCATCTATTTTCGATTATGCTTGTTGGTCATAAAATAGGGATATATACATGATGCATTTAGATTTTATTAATATGACTATTTTGTGCCTAGTTGCTAGGGATGAGCATGATGATTTGTTATGGCATAGGAGACTAGGATATGCTAGTATAAGTGTTTTGCAACGGTTAGTTCAAGGAGAATTGGTTCGAGGGTTGCCTAAACTAAAATTTGATAATGATAAAATCTGTGATGCTTGTGCTAAAGGAAAACAAAAGCGAATTTCTTTTAAATCCATTAATGACGTATCAACTAGTAGAGTATTACAATTGATCCATATAGATCTTTTTGTGCCAACTAGGACTACTAGCTTGGGTGGAAAACAATATGCATTTGTCTTGGTAGATGACTATTCTAGATATACTTGGGTTCTATTCTTAAGTACTAAAGATGAAGCATTAGAAAATTTCATCACATTTTCAAAAGTAATCCAAAACGAAAAAGGTTACTCTATTACTAGTGTTAGAAGTGATCATGGTACAAAATTTGAAAATCTTGGATTTAATGAGTTTTGTAATTCTAATGGTATTAGCCATAATTTTCAGCACCTAGAACCCCTCAACAAAATGGAGTTGTTGAGAGGAAAAATCGAACTTTAGAAGAAATGGCTAGAACCATGCTTTGTGAAAATAATTTGTCAAAATATTTTTGGGCGGAAGCCACAAATACCGATTGTTATGTTGTAAATCGAGTAATGATTAGGCCAATTTTAAAGAAAACTCCATATGAAATTTTCAAAAATAAAAAGCCTAACATTAGCTATTTTCATCCTTTTGGATGTAAATGTTTTGTTTTAAACAACGGTAAAGAAAACCTTGGCAAATTTGATGCTAAAAGTGATGAAGGAATTTTTCTGGGTTATTCCTTAAATTCTAAAGCTTATCGAGTATTTAATAAAAGAACTTTGGTTGTAGAAGAGTCTATACATGTTGTTTTCGATGATAATCTCCTTCCGAGGAAGGATTCTTGTTTAAATGATAATGTAGGTATTATAAATACAAATGACGTTAGACATGACATTGGAGAATCATCATCAAATAAACAAACGAAAGATGAGGAAACTCATGATCCTCTCGAGAATCCAACCATTGAAGAAAGGGAAATATCTTATCCAAGAGAGTACAACTATGTCAAGGATGGTGAGATAATAGGTGATCCATCCAAAGAGGTAACAACTAGATATTCTCTAAGAAATATTTGTAATTATGTTACATTTATCTCATGCATAGAGCCTAAGAATATTAAAGAAGCATTAAATGATGAACATTGGATTATGGCTATGCAAGAAGAGTTAAATCAATTTGAGAGAAGTAAAGTGTGGACATTAGTTGAAAGGCCTAGTAATAAATCTACTGTAGGTACTAGATGGGTACTTAGGAATAAGCTTGATAAGAGTGGTAATATAGTGAGAAACAAGGCTAGACTTGTTGCTCAAGGGTATACTCAAGAAGAGGGCATAGACTATGATGAAACATACGCTCCCGTAGCTAGGATGGAAGCAATTAGAATGTTATTAGCATTTGCATGTTTTCATGAATTTAAATTATATCAAATGGATGTTAAAAGTGCATTTTTAAATGGTTTTATAAAGGAAGAAGTGTATGTGGAACAACCTCCAGGTTTTGAAGATTCAAAATTTCCGGATCATGTTCTTAAATTGACAAAATCACTTTATGGTTTAAAACAAGCTCCTAAAGCTTGGTATGAAAGATTGTCAAACTTTTTAATTGAAAAAGGTTTTTCAAAAGGGAAGGTTGACACTACATTGTTTTTAAAGCATAAAGGTAAAGATTTATTAGTAGTTCAAATTTATATTGATGATATAATATTTGGTTCTACTAATGATGTTCTTTGCCAAGAATTTTCTAAGCTAATGCAAAGCGAATTTGAAATGAGCATGATGGGGGAGCTCTCATTTTTCTTGGGACTCCAAGTCAAGCAAAGAAAAGATGGCATCTTCATCAATCAAGCTAAGTACATCAAAGATATGCTCAAGAAGTTTGGACTGGAAAATGGCAAATCTCATGACACTCGAATGAGCTCTTCAACAAAGCTTGACTTAGATGAATGAGGTAAATGTGTAGATGTTAAATTATATAGGTCAATGATTGGATCTCTACTTTATCTAACTGCAAGTAGACCGGACATTATGTTTAGTGTTTGCTTATGTGCTAGATTTCAATCATGCCCTAAGGAATCACATTTACTAGCCGTTAAGAGAATCTTTAGATACCTTAACGACACTCCTAGTTTAGGACTTTGGTATCCTAGATACTTTAGCTTTAGCTTGCATGCCTTTTCAGATGCAGATTGTGGAGGATGCAAATTAGATAGGAAAAGCACCTCCGGTACTTGCCAATTCCTTGGAAATATGTTGATTTCTTGGTTTTCAAAGAAACAAAATTGTGTTGCATTATCTACCACTGAAGCCGAATATATTTCAGCTGGTAGTTGTTGTGCACAAGTTTTATGGATGAAACAACAACTTTTTGATTATGGAATTGAAGTAGGTACCATTCCTATCAAGTGTGATAATACTAGTGCTATTTGTCTCACTAAAAATCCCATCCAACACTCTAGAACTAAGCACATTGAAATAAGACATCACTTCATTAGAGACCATATCACTAAGGAATATATAGTTCTAGAATTTATTGATACTTTGCACCAATTAGCGGATATCTTTACAAAACCTTTAGACAATGAGAGATTTTGGACACTTAGGAGAGAATTAGGTTTGACCAACCTATCTTCACTTAGTGTTTAAAATAATTTTAGCACTTTTAAGACTAAATGAAAATTGCTTATAATAGTAATTTTTGATTGCATTCATTGCTATTATTTAGGGGGAGTTTATGATTCTTGATGAAAATTAACTTTATGTTCAAATATAGTTTAAAGATTAATTTGATTGTTTGAACATGATTAATTTTCAATATATGAGTTGGCAATACCACTAGAGAAAATTAATTTAGCATTTTGTGTGTTTAAAATTAGATTTTAGCATTTTTGGTGCAGAGGGAATCGATACCCCCTTAAAGGGGAACCGATTCCCCCCCCACACAGGGGAATCTATACCCCCTGAGGGTTCTGGTTTTATCGGGCAGAACCCTTATATTTTGCTCAAACCCTCTTTTTTTCTTCTTTTGCCGCCTATCACTCTCTCCATCTCTCAAATCTCCACTTTGCCTCAAAACAACGTTTTAATCGGAATTCTCTTCAAATATCATCTCCTAAACCTGTTGGAATCATAAAAAACGTGCAAACTTCATCTAATCTTACTCAAATCCGAAATTCTTCAAGGTATTTTTCTAAAACCTCTATTTCATCAATTTTTGATTTTAGAACTAGTTTTAATTAGTTCTAGGTTGAACTTTAGATCGGGCATTGATTGTTTAGTGATTAGAAACTAGATTTTACAACTAATTTCATCAAAAACACAAGAATTTTCCAAATTTTTTTGAAATTTTTGAAATGAAAAAATTTTATTTTTCAAATTATTGTGTTTTGATTGAATTACGTTGTTGTTATGAAAACTATATATATATTGATTTTCAAAATCTTATTTTTCAATAAGTTTTTCGAAAACTTTGCCCATTAGGATTGGTTTAGAGAACCTTGAAATATTGAGGACTCTATTGAGTTTTGGGATTGATTATTTTGCATACATATGTTTTTAAAAATGCAGGTTATCTTTCCATTCCTATTATCTTAAACCATGTCTCATAAACGTTATAGGGCATCCTCTAGTCGTTCTAGCTAACCTCCAAACTCACCTCCAAATCCTCCACCTATCCCACAAATTCCTATTCCTAATCTCGATGATCCAAACATGACCATTCTCAATTCTTGTTTTAATGAACCCGGTCGTAAACAAAATCTCTACTATAGGTTTTGTCAATACTTTGAGTCCTATAAAATCCGAGAAGAACGTATCCCATCTCTTCAAGCCATGCTAGACATCAATTTTCGTCATCTTCCTACTCTTCATGCGTGGAAATTTGACAAACTCTTTGAGCTTGAACCCATTGTCTACCATCAACTTGTTCATATCTTCTACTCTAATGCTGTTTGCATTAAAAACCGAGAGAAAACCTTAACCATAGGGATCCGATCCTATATTCTAGGACGATTCTTTCATCTTGACTCGGAATCCATTGCCAAAGCATTATGATTAGATAATGAAGGATTAGACAATGAAAAACTTATGGTAGGATCTCAGTATAAACGAAAGGATAGCGCAAGTGTTCTAGACCTTCATGACCGTTTTCTTCATCTAATGATTTCTTGGTGGTTTCGACCATCCGAAGGCCATTACTCTACTCTTTGAGCCTTAGATCTATTTTGGCTTCATTGTGTCCAAAATAATCACAAAATTAACCTTCCACAGATTATTTTTGTTGAACTTATCGAAACCGTAAATCTTGTTCCCAATAAGAAATTGTGTTCTTCTTTAGTTTACGGTTGTATTCTTAGTAATCTGTTTAAGAAGGATGGGCTTAGAGTATGTCTTGATGCTTCCTTTCCCCTCAAAAACCAAATGAATCTATTCTCATTAACTAAATCGGGATGGAAGATCAATGAAGAAACTGGTCTTTGGGTTCGTACCGGTGAGCAACCGCATGAAGTTGACGACTCCGACGATGAACCAGAACAGCACGAGGAACAAGCACGAGCAGAGGAACAAGCACAACCAGAGGATCAAATGCCTCCATACTTTCGATCCTTTATGGAGACATTCAATTTCCGATATGCTTCCATGGATTCTCGCTTTACTTTCATAGAATCTCATTTATCCACAATGGGAGCTCAACAATTGGAAATTCTCCGGGAGATGCGCACAAACAACGCTTCTATGAATGAACGCATTGATGCACTCTCACATGAGATGGCTGTTATGCGAGCTCATTTTCCTCCTACCGATCCTCCTACGGATGTTTGATTATGTGTTATGCTTTAGTACTTTGAACTTAAAGTTTATTGTTTTAACATTTTTGAATATTTTGGAATGTTTGAATTTGTGGATTGATTGACTTTGAATTTGTTTGGATTTATGGATGGTTTGAACTTATATTTCTATATATTTGGTGTGGTTAAATTTATTCATTATTGCATCATTTACATCATGATAAAATATATGACCAATTTTGCCATGTCACATTGTTTATGAATATTGGTTATGAAACTAATGGCTAACCTCTCTTTTGATTGTGATCTTAGCAGCTTAAGCTTTATATTAATAAATCAATTGGCTTACGTTTTTCACAATTCTTGTTTAAAACGTTTTTATAGAGTCTTTTTTATTTAACAAAAAGGGCGAGAAAGTGTTAAAGTAAGGGGGAGTAATATTTTTCAAAATCAAAATTCATTTTGAAATTAGAAAATCTTAAAATATTTTGTTATATCAAAAAGGGGAGATTGTTGAAAACATTTTGATGTTTCGATATAACAAATTAAATTAAAAGAATTTTAATTTTGAAAAAGGTTTTTCTAATCATATTCGATATATTAAATCGAATATCAAAATATTACTCAAAGTATTTCAAAGTTCATTTTAAATCCTTACTCAAGTGTAAAATTAAGTTTTAATCTTAAAATAATTTCAAAACGATTTTACAAAATATTTCAAACCATTTCAAAGCCAAAAATTCCAGATTGCTCAAAGGGAACCGATTCCCTCCAAGGGGATACCGATTCCCCCTTGAATGGTTTTGCTCTGAGAAAAACTGAATGCTCGGAGGGAACCGATTCCCCCCAGGGGGTATCGATTCCCTCCACTGTTCAACGGTCGAAATATTTGAATTTTACACTTAGGGAACCGATTCCCCATAAGGGGGTATCGATTCCCCCCACGCTTCAAGTTGTTGTATTAATTGTTTTCACACTTAAACGGCTCCAATAACTTCATTAATGATCCCCAACATTCAGAAGTGATTCAAGGTGTATTTAAGCAAGCTTAGAAGCCATTGCTCAATAACAAGAAACATCAAGCAACTAGAATCAAGAGAGAATCAAAGAGAAAGCATCAAACCTCAAGTTTGAGCATTTCAAGCTTATTTTTTCATTCAATATTCATTTTTCTTTCAAGAACACTTAGTGTGTTCAATTGTATTAATTTTTAAGTGTTCTTTTCTTTGTTCTAGAATTGTGCAAACAATCTACCTTGTGAGGATTTCCTTGTAAGTTTGCAAATTTGTATTGTTCTCTTTGAGAGAGTGTGTTCTCAAGAATTTGGGGTATAATTCTTGAGGGTTTGTATGGTTACTCTTTGTCCTCAAAAGAAAAACAAATGAGTGAATTTGTGAAAAATCCTTAGTGTGGATAGCTAAGGTAGTGGATGTAGACTTTGGTTGAGAAAGTCGAACCACTCTAAATCGCTGTGCAATTACTTTCAATTTTCTGCAAAAGCTTCCACCAAATTTTTAATTGTCAATTCACCCCCCTCTTGGCCGATTCCGTCAATCGATTAACTCAACAACTTCACAGTTGCATGTAGCAAATGGGGCAATAGAATCATATTCATCCCAAAGCAGCCTTAAGCATGTGTAATACACCGAAATGGAAGACGTACCTTGAGAATGAGAAACAATTTCTCGATGCAGAAAGTAAACGCGTGATCCATCAATCTTGTCAAAACGTTCTTTGAGATCTTCCCAAACACGTGATGCATTTGAAGCAAAAACTATTCCCGCAGAAAGTTCTTGACTAACCGTATTCAAGATCCATGAAAGCACAATAGCATTGCAACGCTCCCACTGTGCCAAAAGATCTGGAGAAAGACCTTCACGAGAGCAAGTCCCATCCACGAATCCAATCTTGTTCTTGGCAAGTAGAGCAATACGCATAGATCTGCTCCACAGATTATAATTTTCCACACTAGATAACTGATGAGAAACAAGTAATGTTCCCGAAGTGTCTGAAGGATGAAGATAAAGAGGATGATTGTAGTCGATCTGAGTTGTCTCCGGCTGGACCATGTTTGTGCAGAAACAAATAACAGAAAGATAACAAGTAAACCAGCTCACCGGCAAGAAATTAACCGGAAACAACCGCCGGTTATGGCCTCTGATACCATGTTAACATTTCTTCAAGCAAAGAAAACAAGAAAGTGCAGTATTGACTAATACTTCTTTTATTGCGTGTGTAATATGTACAAGCTATTAATGCATTTATACACTTTGATCAACAACTAAACTGCTATTAACAGCTTTAACTAACTTCCTAACTAATCTTGATAACTAGCTTCTTAACACATTATTTGTTACTGCGTCGGCGAGGCTTCCTCCTTCGCTGTCTCCATACTCCCTAACGTCTCTTACTCCACTCTCGCCGGTGGTCAAACAAGCATTTGCGCCCTCCGTTCCAGTGGTTACACCCTCCTTTGCTGGGAAACAAAAGCCCCAATTTTTCCCTCCAAACGGCTGTACTATAACAACACCAGTTAGCTACAACCCCTCTCCATCGACGATGGTAAAATCTGCGTGACGACGGTAAAATCTGCGCGACGACGAATACGAAGCCATACGTGTCTTACTGGAGACCCGTCGGAAATGATCAGAATAGCACCGATGAGCTACCCCTGGAAATTACACCATGGGTAAAATCACATCCGGGTTTGGGTTTTCATGTGGGATTGTTTTGAGCGAAAACAATCGGATGACTTGTTGGGGACGTAACTCAGTAGGCAAAGACATTGAAGAACAATTCGGGAACTTATCAGTCTCGAATATCGAAGCTGGGTTTTCCCATGTTTGTGGAGTGAACTCGGCTGGAGATTTTACTTTGTGAAGGCGATAACTCAAAGGGTCAATTAAACGTTCCTTTAAACAAAGGTTTAAACTTTGCTTCTGGATTAGCTCTTGGTGAAGATTTTAGCTGTGCAATAAGGAGATCGAATGGTACAGTTGTTTGTTGGAGTTCCATAAACGAGACCACCGTCGAAGGAATCGAATTGGAATCCATTGTTTCAGGCTTAAATTTTACGTGTGGATTAACCACTAGTAATTTTTCAATTGTTTGTTGGGGTCCAGGGTGGCCTGGAAACTATGGGTTAGCTTCAAATGCAAATGAGTTACCTTTGGGAGCTGTGATTTTACCAGGGCTTTGCGTTCAATCCCCCTGTAATGAGTGTGGATTATACGCTCAATCAAGTAAGCTTTGGTTTGGAACTGGTAACATTTGTAAACCTTCACCTTGTTTTAATTTCAACACCCCATCACCACTGTCGTTACCGCCGCCGGCTCCACCTCCGGAGGTTTTGAAGCAGTCCTCTCCATGGAGGAGATGGTTATTGTCTTTTGTAATAGTTGGAGCAGTTGGAGTTTCTCTGGGGATTTGTAGTATTATTTACTGTTTTTGGACTGTGGTTTGTTGTGGGAGAAAGAAAGTACATAACTCAGTTCAGCCAACAATCACTAGAACTGGTTCCAGTGGTGGTCCAGGATCAAACAACAGTCCTTCTTCGAGGTCATTTTCGATCAGACGCCATAGCTCAAGAGCAATGAAGCGTCAAATAAGTGGAACATCATCCAAACATGCTGATAGAGCGGAGGAATTCAGCTTGGCCTAGCTTGTTGCCGCTACGAATGATTTCTTACCCGAAAACAAGATCGGTGCCGGGAGCTTTGGTATTGTTTACAAAGGGAAGCTTCGGGAAGGTAAACTACGAAGTCAAAATTAAATATTGACATAATCGAAATATTAGATTATTTAATAAAAGTATAAAGATTTATTAGGTATTTAAATTCGAAATTCAGCATGAACAATCGACCTTAGTGATTAAAGGGATTTTTGTTACCCTTAAGGTCCCGAGTTTAAACATTACGTATGTAGAGGTATAAGCGTTTATTGTCAAATAGTTGAAAGTCTTTGTACATATACTATCTTGTATTTACCTTAAATTTATAATAAAAAACTTAAAATTTATAAAAATAAATTTTAATTTGTCTAATATTTAAATTTACAATGACTTAAATTGTAATTAGACTAAAAATTTAAAAACGCATACCTATCATTTTTTAGTTCGACCACTACTTTATTAAATATTTAATAAAAATTTTATATTTTTTAAAATTTAAATATTTATTTTTATATAAACCAAAAAAAAAAATGGATGTCCTTTGTTCCCATATGTAATGGGATAAGGGGAGGTAAGATAGTAGGTTGCCCCCAACACTAGGTTAAGAGCAGCTTTCGTAGAAGATCTCTGAATTATGAAATGTCTTCCGTAAGACTCGATCCCACGACCTTAAAATTAAAAACATTGTACTCTATCAACTGAGTTGGATAGTCTTCTCATAAAATTATATTAAATATACAAATATTAACCGGGCGGGCCCTCGGCCCTAAGGAAGCTCCGTCCTGCGCGAGGTGGCCATTAAAAGAGGTGAAACTGTCAAAAAACCAAGAAATTCCAAGAGAAAGAGACGGCATTCGAATCCGAATTGGCATTTTTGTCAAGGCTTCATCATAAGCATCTGGTTAGGCTTGTTGGGTATTGTGAAGAGAAAGATGAAAGGCTTCTGGTTTACGAATAGATGAAGAACGGTGCAGTGTATGATCATTTACATGATAAGAATAACGTCGAGAAAAGTAGTAGTTTGATTAATTCATGGAAAATGAGGATCCGAATCGAGTTTGATGCTGCCCGAGGAATCGAATATCTTCACAATTATGCAATTCCACCTATAATCCATAGGGATATAAAGTCTTCCAACATGGTACTTGATACGAATTGGACAGCAAGAGTTTCCGATTTCGGACTTTCCATGATGGATCCGGAATCCAACCGCGATTACAGGCAGATTAAGGCGGCTGGAACGGTCGGTTACATTGACCCTGAGCACTATGGCTTAAACGCATTAACAACAAAGAGTGATGTCTATGGACTTTGGAGTTGTGATGCTAGAACTTCTAACGGGGAAAAGAGCTATATTCAAGAATGATGAAAGTGGTGGCACCCCAATAACCCTAGTGGATTTTGCAGTGCCTGCAATTATTGCAGGTGAAATGGTTAAGGTATTGGACCCAAGGGTTGGAGCACCAGAGCTTAATGAAGCTGAAGCAGTGGAGCTTATGGCATATGCAGCAATGCATTGTGTGAATTTAGAAGGCAAAGAAAGGCCCATAATTGGTGACATTGTTTCTAACTTGGAGAGGGTATTGAGTGTTTGTGATGGCAGCCATGGAAGCATCTCTAGTGGTGCATTTTCATTTGTTTCAGACTGAAAATTTTCCCTTTTTGTATCGTTTCTTTCTTTCTATCAGTGGTTCATCTAAATACACAAGTGAAACTGTTTGTGCACATTGATAGCAGAGTGTTCATTTCTGGGTTTGGATTCAAATTTCAACTGGGTTCATTTCACACTAAAAAGGGTACCCAAGATTCTGTCAAACCCATTAACTCAAATGGTCCGACAAACACAATGAAAAATGAATAAAAAATCCTTTTAAAATTGAGAAAGCTTCATTTGAAGGAAACTGGGGAAGAATGATTTTGATTCAACTAGGGTGTCTGGTCAATACAATTATGAAGGAAAAAAATTGTTGAACAGTGACGGTGACCTAGGCGTTATTAGTTTGAAAACCCAAAATATTAATTAGTTAGAAAAATACTTCCATGAGCTATTATTTAAAAAATACCTCACGTTATGCAAAACGAAATCAATGAAAAATTTTAATTTCTCGTCAAGTTATATCACAACAAACTCAATTTCTATAAAAAAGCGCATTATGTTGATAACCTACATGTAAAGCACATCTAAAAAAATATGCTTTAATTAAATTTGACAAAAATAACACTATAAGGACTAGAGATGTAAATTAATACACGGTGTTAGTTTATAAAGATATGGTAGAATGTTTAGGCTATGTTTGTTAGTAATGTGAGATAAAAGTTAACTTGCTACCTTTTTCTAACTTTTATTTCATGTAATTTTTAAAAAATATTTTTACTTAATTCATTAACTTTTATTATTAAATTATATATTAAATTAAATATTTTAATAAATTTATTTTTATTTAGAGTCAATTTTTATTAAACTATATATGAGTTAAAATTAAATATTTTTGATAAATTTATTTTAATTAAAAGTTAACTTTATTAACATTAAAGATACAAATAAATTCCATGAAAGAATTTGTCATAATATGTCTAATTGTTTTTATTAAAAGTTAATTTTTATTAACATAAATTTTGGCAATTTCTTTCTTGAAATTTTCTTGTATCTTTAATATTAATAAAAATTAAATTTAATTAAAATAAATTTATCAAAATATTTAATTTTAGTTCATATATGGTTAAAAATAAAATTAAAACTTACATTGAGAAAAATATAGAAGAACTTATGTTAGCATTCATTCCACATTACTAACAAACATAGCTTAAACACTCTACTCTACTATGCCTATATTAACTACTACCTATAATATTATTTTTGTTAAGTTTGATTAAAGTGTGTTTTTTAGATGCGTCGAGCTGTTAATCACACTCGCATCCCTCAAAAGGTGAATTTATTTTAATATAGTCGATAAATTAAATTTCTTATTGACCTCGTGTTTTATATAACGTAAGATTTTTTTCTTAAGTTTAATATTAAATCTTGCGTTTTGCAAAGAATGAAGCTCATCAAATAATCTTACGTGATTAATTTAAAGGTAATTTTCTATAAAAAAAAAATAGCCGATGGAGATATTTTTCTTTTGGGGGTTTTAAACTAATAACGCCCTCCTTTGCCCATAATTTCAATCATTAGTGCAAGTGTGGAAAGTGTTGGCAAAATCAAGAAAAACAGGTGGTGACAAAGTAAGAAACTTTATGATTATGATCTCTGCACATTGATGAAAACAACTCATTCAGCCAGGTTTTGTCAACGGAACTACCCCTCAAGCATTTCCAGTTGTGCGAAATGTGTGAATCCCATTAAACAATGGTGGGATTGGATATGGTTTTTCTTCTCGAGATATTGATTTTTTTTTTAAACGTTTCATATTTGATTGTGATGAGATTTAATTTGGGTTTGAGACAAACATCCTCTCTTAATTTGCTTTTCATGTAGGAGAATATATTAAGATTTTTGTTTATATATTCTAAATTAATAATATTGATTTTTAAATTGATACTTGTATTGACTTGGCACTTTAATGATACGAAGGACTAGTTGAAACTTTTAGTCAGATGGATTCGAAGAAACGGTGTCGTTTTCCTTCAGCAAAATTGTTGTTAATATATCTTAGCTTTTGATCGTGGAAAAATGCTAGTGTGTAAAAATGTGTTAATCATGAACAAAAGCGAGCTTGAAATAGATGTTTCTACGTTTATTTAGTTGGAATTGAATTGCAACCATGAGCGCATGTGTGCCTCTATATACTGCACTAGATTGAATTAAACTCTCAATAGCTTTGCAAGAATTAACCATAGTACTCAAAGCTCAGGTCTTTCCTAATTTTATCTATAGAACTTTATCATCATTTAATTTCCATGTGATTTGGAGATGATGATCCTCTGAACTCTAGTCCCACTGAATAGATCGGTGAAATGTCCATTCGGACGGATTCAACGTTGTTTTCCCATCAGCGGCAACGAGATCATAAGGAGAGTCATCTGAGAATTCAGTCGGCATGGATTTCCAGTGCAGAGATGGCTTCCACTCAGCTTCTTTCAGTACTTTCAGTATCTCCGCCACCACTATTTTGCTCCCCTCAGCTGAGAGATGAACTCCATCTCTGTTGAAAATAATATATTTGACAAATTCGGTTTCGAGATCAAAATCATTACAGTTAGTTGACTGCAAAATAAATTAAAGGATGAACTTTCAGAGAAACAAGCCAACTCTCACTACACTACAATTACAGTTTGATTCTAGTCTCACTGTGATTTATGCTCGAGCACCATAAGCTTCATTTTTCAGTCTCTCGTTCTTCTTTGGACCGCAATTGAATAAGACTATTCGTGTTAATAAGGAAAAACTGAAGTTTCAGAACTATAGAACACAGGTGGACAAGAAACTGCCATACCAAAAGATAACGATTCCCTAAAGTAGTTGGCAGGAAGGGAAAAAGACAGCACGGAAAATAAAAGCACATGGATGATGATACACAAAAAAAGCCAATGAACTTCGAAATTGTGATTGCGTCAGAAAAAATATAAGATTAAATTGTAGACAGGAAAACTTACGTGAAGCAATCGGTTTTCCAATTATCTCTTTGTTGAATAGCAGTGAAAAGATCAACCACCTTTATATCCAATTCCTGGCAGAGCTGGATACAAGCTTCAGAATAAGTCCGGCATAACTCGTTTGTTCGAACAAGGTGGCTTAAATATTGACTGATTTACCGAAGTGACGTCTTAGATTGACAATTTGCAATAAGATATTAGGTGGAAAAGAAGGCATAGAAAACATCCATCACATCACCTTGTGTTCTTATTTACTCTTTCTTCATCAACAGGAGGACAAGTAAGAAAAATGAGGCGCGTTGAATCCGAAAGGCTCTAGTTTCAGAGAGAAAACAGAAGAGAAAATCGAATGAGCATTGCATGTTACTGTCAGACAGTGAAAAGACCCGATAGGTTGAGCTTAACGCTGCCACTTAAAAAGACAAGCAAACAGAAGAACTGAAATTTTGAAGCGCTCAAAACCATTTTCTCGTTGTTGATTCGACCCGACAGTTGATTTTGTATCTTTTATTCATGAAAATATGATGGGGCATTTCTTAGTCTCCATTTCATAATCATATAAATAACTAACAGAGAAGTTAGAAAATACCTTGAGATGAATTGCTATTTTCCTCATGTTGTCTATATATTCGGGAAGTGGAACATGGGGGCCAAGGCCAGATGGATGAGGCCCCATCGAATCATTACCGCCAAAATAAGTAATTATCAATGAAGGTTGATTAGAATCGTCCTGTAATAAGAAATAACAGAACTACTGTGTTAAATTCAAATCACTTTGAAAAGATTATACCTTACAAATCTGAACTCGGAATCTAATAACTATTGTATGATCAATAATGATACACAGACTGAACAGAAAAAGGGTTCCCCTAATACCTTAGATTACTATTTTCCAAAAACTCAAAATACAGATTAAAGGAACCAATTAGTATAATAAATAGCAGCATCCTCTTCTTTACAAGAAATGGCTGTTCCATAAATATCAATCACAGTTTCAAAAAGTTCGATGTAGTAGCTATCATCAAAACTTTAATACCTTTGGAAAAACAAGATCGAGCACCTCTAGGGAGCGGCGTGAATTCCATCCATAATATCCTCGTAAAAGTATGTCAGCCTGCGGAAGGATGGTAAATAAAGCATGATTCTCACAGAACATTAACCACACACATACAATAAGACTGGAAATTTCTTCCACGACATTAAATTAGAGTAGATTTGTCATAGTGGAGTAACTGGTATAAGATCATACACCCAGTACTAGCAACAGTTTCATGTCTCAGTGCAAATAATCGAATAGTTAAAAACTTTCAACTGTTATTAACTTCTTATTTTGATCAACACGAGACCAAATAATTTGAGTGCTGAATTTCAGGAACGCAATTACCATCATAAATTTTGTAATTCTGTTTCTAAATCACAGGGCAAGCATTTTTACAAACAATCCAGAATTCCCCTCCTTTAATTCATCCAAATTTGCAGAATTGCTAATTATAATGCATTAAACTAATCAATGAACACTAATCAGTCACATTAAATTCCCTCCCACGTTTCCCTCATATGCAGAAAGAAGGGAAAAGAAATTTAGTTTCTCTTTTCTATCCTACCATTCAATGACCTGATAACCAAACAAAATCACGCATTAAAAAAAGTAAACGAACCAGATCACTCCTCAAAAATGAAAAATAAATAAATAAAATCTTTACTTTAGAATCAAATGACCCAGATTATCATTTATCTGAGATCTAAAAATAAAAACAGTGGGCCAAGTAACAGAGACGAATAACTCAACAAATGCACTGAAAGAAAAACCCAGAAATAAGGAAGAAAATACTTTGCGGGCATAGACGTCAGCAAGAATAGCACCCCATCCACCATTGCTGAAACTAAGTTGAACAATGGATGATCCAAACAGGACGAACTGGGGCCTAACTGGTCTCACCATTTCTCTTCTTTTCTCTCTTAGAACGTTTTTTTTTCCTTCAATGAAATTGGAGCCTATACAGCCTTTTGCTCCCCAAGTGCTTCTCTGCGGTGTGCCTGTATTTATGGCGATACATGTTTCACCTCTGCTTGGTAGTTGGAAAACCAACTACACGCGCCTTTTTTTCCTTTGATTTTTTTACCTCTTTTTTCGCGGTGATAAAAATGGTTTAATACACAAATTGGTATCTAAACTTGATGATATTTTTCAAATTGGCCCCTCAGATTGGATAAAGTTACGCAAGTTAGTTGCTCAGTTCATTTTTAAAGGTTTAATACATAAACCAACCCACGAATTTAATTTTTATTTTTAAATTAGTTCCAAAATTTTATATCTTTTTTCAATTAGTTTGACCCATATCATCAAATAAGTAGGTCTATGTCGACATATATATTAAGTTAAATATATAACTGATTAACCGATTAACTACATTTTTTAAAATATATGATAAAGTTGCCTATAACTCTATATTATTTTAAAATTTAAATTTAATTTATATGTTTTTAAGATTAAGTCAATATATTATTTTAGATTTAAAAAATCATAATTATTCTAACAACTATAAAAGAACGACATAATAATTATTTTGTTTCCTTACTTTTATTTTTTATTAACTCGATCATTAAAAACTATAATGTAAATAATTGAGAATTGTATTATTTAATTAATTTTATTTATTTATTTTAATGATTAAAGGCTAAAAATAACAAAATTATAAATATAAGAGACTAAAGAAATATTTTGCATTTCTTATGATTATCGAGTTACTATTAAGAGAGTGATCAAATTTTTTATTTTTTATCTTTCAAAAAATAATACAGAACTCAATTTCATAAAAATGAAATATAAGGATTAATTTTTAAATTTTAAATAGTAAATATAAAGTATAGAGACTTTAATTTTAAAGTTTGAAATCATACAAATAAAATATAAATTTTAAAATAACAAAATTTAAATAATACAACAATTAGGGCCGGACGAACCTAACGATCACGAATGATAATATATTCATGTTTGTTTAACTTTAACCGAATAAACGGACGAATAAAAACAACTAAACTAACAAAATTTCTTGTTTGTGTTCATTCATTAAAAAAAATTATCTTATTCGTGTTTCGTTCATGTTCATTCGTTAAGATGATAAACGAACACAAACGAACAAATGAACAAACATAAAATTAACTGGGTTTATATTTGAGAATAGTTTTTTTTTTCTTTCCAAATAATTTTAGGATTTATATTTTTTTTAACTGATTTGCGTGTTTTAATTTGAGTTTAAAATTAATTGAGTTTTAAAATATTAATGAGTTTAAAATTAAAATTAAGTCTTAATATTTCAAACAAGCTTAGAGATTGGACTGATATAAACAAAAGAAGATAAACGAACAAATTATCGAGCGTTCACGAACGTAAATGAGAAAACTATAATTTGTTTGTGTTCATTCATTTAATTATATGAACATAAAATATTATTCATATTTATTCATTTAATAAATAAACAAACTTCTAACCGAACAATTCACAAATGATTTGCTAAACATTCGATTCGGTTCCTATATATAAGCCTAACAACAATCTCTAACAAACTTAAACTAATATTGTATCGACAATTTAAGCATGTGGACACTCCCCAAGACCCTGTTTAATCTACTACCTACAGTTGAGTTAGGCTGCCTAATTTTTATGAATAATAATTTAATTAATATTTAATTAGAAAAATTAACTTGATAAATTTAGATTTTATCTTTTTCAGTTTAAAAATCAAACACATCGCCCTATAAAAAAATTGGAGTAGTTGAAAAGTAAAATTATGGTTCAAATTTCTGTTTTTGGTAAATATTTATCGCTAAAGCTGGTTAAGATAATTTTTAGTATCAATTGCAAATATATAAAATATAAGCCACCAAAATTTTGGAAAAAATTTATAATAAAACTACTGTGAGTGTCTTCTTTATTATTTTAAGGTGATTATACATTAATATTTATTTAGAATTTTTATTAATTATTGATAGTATGTATATTCTAAAAAATAATTATCTAGATTTAATATTATTAAAAATAATAATATTTTATGTTACTATTAATATCATTTCATAAATTTAATAGTGTGGGTATTGTAGGCAAAGGATGGGAAAGATGAAATCTCGTAAGCAGAGGCTAAATGTGAGGGTCCGCAATCGGTAGTCATCTCGGTAAATAACCCACCAAACTGGCTACCAAATTTTGCTCCACCATTAATGCAGCCCTTTAGCAATATATATAATATTATCGTATATAGAAAAATGTAAATCATATATATTTTAAGTTTTAGAGTCTAAAATATATCTGATTTGATGGGTTTCAATCAAATTTGATTTGATAAGGTTAGATTTTTTAAAAATATTTTGAGTTTAGATATAGTAGGGTAGGGTAGGGTAGGATAGGATAAGGTAGGATGGGATGGGATGAGGTAAAAATTTCTATTCGACATGAAAATAATAATATAATTTTTTTAAAATATTATTTTTTTAATTAAATTCTTATTTTATATCAAATCTGATCAAATTTATATTCTAAAAATTAAATTAAAATCAAGTGAATAATATATATTTTTCGAATCATATTAAATTTGTCAAAAACCCCACTCGTTGTCATCCCTAACTAGCCCCTAACTGTGTCCCTATGCAACTTGTATTTGTAATTATAACTTAACTCCTTTAACATATGTTATATGTTCTTAAACTATAGTTTAAAATAAATAAATAAAATTCTAAGAATTTTAAAACTATAATTATAAATATCGTTCTCTTTTGACACTTTTAAAAGTGCCTAACAATTATTCTTGTTCTGTCTCTTTTCTTTAACCTATTTTTTTCTAGCAATATTTTTGTGTCGTCTTTTATTTATTTAATTTTTATTTAATTGACAGTGATATCAATTTTAATATTAGTTATCGATCGTCGGTGATTTTTTTTCTTATTCTTTTTCATATTATGTCTTTATTTTTTTATTGAGTTTTTTTTTTTACTTTTAAATAAAAATATCTGTCATTGTGACACTTTTTTTCTACTATTATGACACTTTTTCTCAGCTCTTGTGGCACGTTATTTATGATTTTCGTTAAGTTTTTCGCATACTTCTACAGTTGTGTTAGTGCTTCTACAAAGATCCTCACGACATTTGTTTTTTGATTGGTTTGTGGGTGGTCATATATTGTTATAGCCCTTTTTTTAAATAGTCGTTTGTCGATATATTCATAATTGTGTAGCGAAGCAGTCTGTCAAATTGTTTGGTTCGCTCACCACTCCTTTATCACATCGTAAAACGTCTCGTTTGACAGAGATAAATAATTTTATGAATGTTACTGGATTGTTTTGATGTTTGAAAAGTTTCATTCTCTTCGTATCTTTTGGCTTAATATTTTAATTTTATTATATGAGTTTTTTTGTGACTATTATCTCTAATTTTCTCTTTAAATACATTGTAATTTTTGCTCCTCCTATTTTATTAATAAAATTCAATTATCATTGTTAAAAAAAAAATATCCCTCTCTTTTACCAATATATCGGTGCCACTATACGGTGTATACCAAATAATTATCAAACCAATATATCGGTGCCACTATACGGTGTATACCTTGGAAATAAGACCTTTAATATTAATAAAAAATATATATAGTTTTAATAGAAGTCAACTAGCAAAATCAGCCATGATTAATGAGTGAAAAAGGTTTTAGGACATTCGCAAAAGGAAAGCAATAAAATCTGGTTGATTCGTCTGTTTCACCTGACTGCGTTTATGATCTTATTTTGCCTGAATACTTCCCTCTTATCTCTCCAATAAAATATGGGAGAGAATGACATAATTTGCTTCATTCCTATGTCTCAACTTGTTCCATTCATAAACCCTCACCTGCAACGTCGTTTCATTTCTTGCGTATGCATTAAACATTTAATTGAATTGATAGTATGAGTTAATTTAATTTTTATTTTATAAGAGTTAATTTCATGTTTATTTCATTACAAAATGATTACAATTATTTTAAATTAAAATAGGTAAATAACTATAAAAATTAAGGTATGAATCATCAATCGTGTAAATTAAAAAGTTATATACTTATGTAAGATCATTTGATGAGTGTAAATTAATGACAAACTATTTAAATGGATTAGAATCTTTATAATATGTACAACTCTTATAATCACCTCAGTTTAATAAAAAATATTTAAATATTTTTAATAAAAATATATTTATTTAATACTTTTAATATCAAAAATCAATTTATACCCATCAATGATCCTTAATTGTATTGACCTCGTGAAAATATTTTTTATTTTTGTATCAAATAATCAAAATGAACACACACAAAAATAATAAATTTATATGTAAAATATTATTTTTATATAATTAATTATTATTATTTTACTTTATATATTATATTTTTATTCACGAATTATAAAATTTAATATATTATTCATTTATAGCAACAATAAGTACATGAACAATTAGGTCGTCATCTTACACTGTTCAAGTACAGCATTTAATTCACATCACTCACTTATCTTTTTTAGGCTCCGTTTCGCTTCTGTTGTATTCGACTTCAGACCATATTTTCGGGGTTTCACATCCAGCTGACAAAACGCAGCGTTTTTCTGTTGTTGTTTTTAGGTTAGCCCATTCATGATCTTAATGGACCAATATTGGGTTTTTTGGGCCCAATACCCCAAACAGATTAATTATTTAGGGTATTAGACCAACATAAATTTAATTTTGGAAACTACGATATTCTCTATAGTGGGCTCCATGTGGCCTATTATTTTATTATCATTAAAATGACTTATCATATAGCGTAATGAGCTCATTTAAAACATATTTTTAAATTGCAAAAATAAAATAAAATAAGAAGTATAAATTAAAAAATTGTGTGGAACTCGTCACGAGAGTTACTTCAAATTCAAAAAAGTAGTCGTTGGTCAACGACTATATTGGCAACAATCATGGCTAACGACTATATGGGCAACGATCATGTCTAACGACTACATGGGTATTTTTCCCAACTAGTCGTTTTATAGCGTTGAATGTAAGGCTATAAATAAGGGTTTGAGGTTTTGGTTTCTTACCAAACACTGAATCTAAAAAATTACAAAAAAAACATACATTTTGTCAAAATATCAAAAAATGGCAACCCGATAATATATGTCGCTCCTGGATAATGTTCATGTTTCATCGATTCTACTCCGACCGGATGATGAATGGAATATTCATAAGCGCGGGATGACATACGGAGAGCCGCATCAACAGACCATGATATATCTGCAACAACCTGGTCTATTTCCGACCATATTAGTGCGTGGCTTCAAGTTGTACCTGGCGTTGATCGAGGCTCTAGTTGAATGTTGGCTGCCTGAGACGCACACGTTCCACTTCTCGAGTGGTGAAATGATGATTAATTTGGAAGGCGTCGCTTACCAACATGGTGTTCTTGTGAATGGAGCCCTCATGGTAAGTCAGAACATGTACGACCCCACATCGTTGGCCTACCAAGTTTTGGGGAAATAGCCACCATTCGACGTAATTGACGACTTTCTGGTACGAATAACATGGTTGGAATCAGAATTCCAAGTGACGGACGAGTCTACCGAGGAGAAGGTTATTTTCGCATCTCGAGCATATATTTTCCAACTGATCGGAGGGGTATTATTACCGAATAAGTCCAGTAATTTGGTACACACTCAGCATCTGCAATATTTAGAATAATTCGTTGTGTACTGTAATACCAGTTGGGACTCGACAATTTTAGTCTTTATGTATTAGGAGCTTTGTAAGGCTTCAATTTTCCATCCAGGTCGAAAATCCGATGTCGTTGGCTGCCTGATACTGCTACAGTTATGGGCTTGGTATCGATTCCCGTTTATAACGGCAATTACAACAGCCCCTATCGAGTTTCCTTTGGCTGCAAAGTAATTTTTTACGATTTTTTTAATTTCATAAATTTAATTATTTTTTATTTTTTATAATATTTTTTATTTTTAAAAATTTTAGATGGCTTCATAAAATATCCGAGACGAAGTTGACGGGTGCCATTGCGCGAGATATACGGATGAGGATTGACATTGCCGGTCGATATGCAGTATGACATATAATTTTTATTTTTTTTGAATCTTTTTAACCTTATATATAATAATTTTGATATTTAATATTTACAATTCTCTTGGCTTTCGTATGTTGATGAGGATATCAACCAGTTATTGTCAAGGGGATTTTTTTAGGGCTCTCAGTTATGGTGTGTTGTGACGTTGTTATTGCATTATGAGATTGTTGAGTGATACACTACTGATAGAGTGATGCGACAGTTTGCGTCACATCAGTCAATTCCTATGCAGATTGTTGATATGGTCGCGCTCCGTAAAATTGATACATGTGGGAAATATACCAAAAATTGGTCGGTAAAACACGCTATATACATCGATGCATGGAATCAATGTGAACAATTACTCCTCTTGTGTCTCGACATTACACCGGTGGACCTTGACTATTCTCCCTATCTCCGACATTACGAAGCAAATGAAAAACTATATCTCACAATATCGGAAGAGAGGGGAGAATGTGAGCATCATCAGGCCACATGCGCTAAGTCTAAGTTCAAGAAGAAATCATTGTCTTCGTCTTCTTCCACTTGATCAACATCTGCAGCTGAAGAGTATTATTATGCATCTTAAGCTAGTTTCAGTTTCTATGCTCAATTTCGTACTTCAGCCGAGACTCAACCGAATTGGGTTAGAGGTTATGGGATGCATCGCAATACACTTAAGCATCTTCGAAAAAATATGCGGTTGCGGGTGAATGAGACCATGTTGAAAACATTTTGATATTTCGATATAACAAATTAAGTTAAATGAATTTTAAGATTTTATAAATGATTTTCTAAGTATATTCGATTTAATTACTCGAATATCAAAATATTACTCCAAGTCTTTCAAAGTTCAATTTCAATCCTTACTAATGTGTAAAATTGTGTTTTATACTTAAAATATTTTTTAAACAATTTTCACAAAGTATTTCGAATAAAAAACGAGCCTAAAATCAATTTTTCAAAGGAGTGTACCGATGCACCAATCCATGCATCGATGCACCATTGAATAAATTGAACATCGAATGCATATTATGCATCGATGCACTGCCATGCATCGATGCACTCAGGTTTTATGAAAACATCAAATGCATTTTATGCATCGATGCACAGACCATGCATCGATGCACTCAGGATTGTTTGAAACATCGAATGCATTTTATGCATCGATGCACTCTTAGTGCACTGATGCACTAAGGGTCCAACGATCGAAATATTTGAATTTTGCACATAGTGTACCGATGCACTAGCCTTATGCATCGATGCACCAGACGCTCCCAACTATTTTATTAATTATTTTTACACTTATAATGGCTCTATTGACTCTATTAATCATCCCCAAGGTTCTTAATCAATTGAAGGAGTATTTAAACAAGCTTAGAAGCCATTGATCAAAAACAAGAAACAACAAGAAACAAGAATCAATAGAGAATCAAAGAGAAAGCATCAAACCTCAAGTTTGAGCATTTCAAGCCTATTTTTCAATATTCATTTTGCTTTCAAGAACACTACTTGTACTCAATTGTATTCATTTCTTGAGTTTTCGTTTCTTTGTTCTAGAATTGTGCAAACACATTTTCCTTGTGAGGTTTTTCATTAAGTTTGCGAATTTGTATTATTCTCTTTGAGAAAGAGTGTTATAAAAAATTGGGGTATATTCTTGAGGGTGTTGTAAGGTTATCTCTTTGGCTTTAAAAGAAAGAACAAATTAGTGAATTTGTTAGAAAATCCTTAGTGTGGATAGTTAAGGTAGTGGGCGTAGACTTTGTTTGAGAAAGTCGAACCACTGTAAATCACTGTGCAATTACTTTCAATTTTCTGCAAAAGCTTCCACAGAAATTTTAATTGCCAATTCACCCCCTATTGGCTATATTCGTCGATCGATTAACTCAAAAATTGGTATCAGAGCTTGACTTATTTGAAGGTTTAATCACCTCTTGAGTAGATCCGGGAAGAGTTACATCGATATTCAAGTCATTAATGGCCAGTGCTTCAAACTCCGACTTCGTTCTCGATTCAATGCCCGTCAATAAGCCACCTTTCTTCAATGAAGCTAACTATGCTTATTGGAAGAATAGAATGATGTATTTCATTCAAGCTAGTGACATGGGAGCATGGAACGTCATAGAAGATGGATACATCAAACCTCTTACTCATCCAAGATTGTGGAGTGAATGAGAGACAAGAATGTTTCAACTCAACTCCAAAGCCATCCATATAATATTTTGTGCACTTGGACCAGATGAATACGGAAGAGTTTCATCATGTACAACCACCAAGGAGATATAGAATAAACTACAAGTCACTCATGAAGGCACGGACGAGGTAAACGAATCTAAAATTAGTCTTCTAACGCATAACTATAAAAATTTCAGGATGAAACCAAATGAAGATATCAAAGCTATGACGGATAGATTTTCAACGATTGTCAATGGTCTCAAATCATATGGAGAGATAATTCCAAACGAAAAGCTTGTGAGGAAGTTAGTTTACTCCCTTCCAAAATCATGGCAATCAAAGAAGACAACAATCATCAAGGCTAAGAACTTGAAGTCCTTAACACTTGAAGATCTAATAGGCTCACTCCTCACACATGAAATGATGGTTGAAGATGAGGTAGACATCGATAAGATTGATGAGACACCAAAGGAGAAGGAGACGAAAAAGAACGTTGTAGTTGCTCTCAAATCCACAAAAGATGAGAGTGATTCGGATGAAGATGATGATGACGAGGAAATGACATTATTTTCCAAACAATTCAGAAAATTAATGAGGCCCAATCGAGGAAGAAAATTTAAACGGAATGAAGGCTTCAAAACCGAATCAAAGGAGAAAGACCCGATTATTTGCTACGAATGCAAAAAGTCAGGGCATGTCAAATATGATTGCCCTCAATTGAAGAAAAAGGGTAAATTCAGGAAGAAACACAAGGCTCATGTAGCTACATTGAGTGATGAAGAAGGTTCCGATGAAGTGGAACAAGAAGTAGCCAACTTGTGTTTGATGACCATTGGGGAAAACTCTAAGGTAACCTCTAACTCATTTGATTCAGATGAATTATCTTATGATAAGTTATTAGAGGATTATAATGGGTTTGCTTCGGATTATAAGACTCTATTTTCAAAATACAAAAATGATGTTTCAAAATTGAAAAATGAAAATAATCTTATGTCCAAAACCAACAATGAGCTTGAAAGTAAGATTAAAGATTTGCAAATCAAAATTGATGATTTTGAAAAGAAAAATATTGATTTACATAACTTACTTTCAAAAATTCATGATGATCATCAAAAAGAAATTGATGATCTTAAAACTTCTTGTAATAAAGTTGGATCAAAACGTTTTGAAAAAGGTGAAAATTCAAAATCCAACTTTGTTAGAAAAAGTTTTAGAAATTACAATCATAGAGGTCCTTAAGGAACCTCAAATGGTAAAATCATTAGAAGTATATGGGTTCCTAAAGGACTCATTACTACTAAAGTTAAAGATATCCTACATAAATGGATACCTAAGGGGACTAGAATTTTAGAAACTAATGAATATGGACCCAAAATAATTTGGGTACCAAAAATCAGAAATTAATCTATGATTGTAGGAAAATGAGCATTGCTACAAGGCACGGGAAACAAATCCAAACTCATGGTACCTTGATAGTGGATGCTCAAGACACATGATCGGAGACAAAAGCCGGTTCATTGAGCTTAACGCAAAAAATGGAGGAGAAGTGACTTTTGGTGATAATTCAAAAGGTCACATTGAAGGTATATGTATTATAGGTAATATCTCTTCCATACAAATTAAAAATGTTTTATATATGAATGGATTAAAGCATAATCTATTGAGTATTAGTCAATTATGCGATAAGGGATTCAATGTTATATTTGAAACTAATGGTTGTAAAGTTATTGGCATTGCATCTAATTGGATTATGCTTATTGGTCATAGAATATGAAACATATACATGGTGCATTTAGATTCTATTGACATGACTAATTTGTACCTAGTTGCTAAAGATGAACATGATAGTTGGTTATGACATAGGAGACTAGGACATGTTAGTATGAGTGTTTTACAACGGTTAATTCAAGGAGACTTAGTAAGAGGGTTTCCTAAACTAAAATTTGATAATGATAAAATCTAAGATGCTTGTGCTAAAGGAAAACAAAAGCGAGTTTCTTTTAAATCCATTAATATGTATCAACTAATAGAGTTTTACAATTGATCCATTTAGATCTTTTTGGGCCAACTAGAACTACTAGCTTAGATGGAAAACATTATGCATTTGTCTTATTAGATGACTATTCTAGATGTACTTGGGTTATATTCTTAAGTACTAAAGATGAAACATTAGAAAATTTCATCACATTTTCAAAAATAATCAAAAACGAAAAAGGTTACTCTATAAATAGTGTTAGGAGTGATCATGACACTGAATTTGAAAATCTTTGATTTATTGAGTTTTGTAATTCTAATGGTATTAGCCATAATTTTTCAGCACCTAGAACTCCTCAACAAAATAGAGTTGTTGAGAGGAAAAATCAAACTTTAGAAGAAATGTCTAAAACCATGTTTTGTGAAAATAATTTGCCAAAATATTTTTGGGTGGAATCCACAAATACCGCTTGTTATGTTGTAAATCGAGTAATGATTATGCCAATTTTAAAGAAAACTCCATATGAAATTTTCAAAAATAAAAAGCCTAACATTAGTTATTTTCATCCTTTTGGATGTAAATGTTTTGTTTTAAACAACGGTAAAGAAAATCTTGGCAAATTTGATGTTAAAAGTGATGAAGGAATTTTTCTGGGTTATTCATTAAATTCTAAAGCTTATCGGGTATTTAATAAAAGAATTTTAGTTGTAGAAGAGTCTACACATGTTGTTTTCGATGATAATCCCCTTTCGATGAAGGATTCTTGTGTTAATGATGATGTAGGTATTGTACAAGTAAAAGACGTTAGACATGACGTTGGAGAATCATTATCAAAGGAAGAAACGAAAGATGAGGAAACTCATGATTCCCTCGAGAATCCAACCATTGAAGAAAGGGAAGTATCTTACCTAAGAGAGTACAACTATGTCAATGATGGTGAGATTATAGGTGATCCATCCAAAGGGGTAACAACTCGATCTTCTCTTAGAAATATATGTAATTATGTTGCATTTATTTCATGCATAGAGCCTAAGAACATCAAAAAAGCATTAAATGATGAACATTGGATTATGGCTATGCAAGAAGAGTTAAATCAATTTGAGAAGAGTAAAATATGGATATTAGTTGAAAGGCCTAGTAATAAATCTACTGTAGGTACTAGATGGGTATTTAGGAATAAGCTTGATGAAAGTGGTAATATAGTTAGAAACAAGGCTAGACTTGTTGCTCAAGGGTATACTCAAGAAGAGGGTATAGACTATGATGAAACATATGCTCCCGTAGCTAGGATGGAAGCAATTAGAATGTTATTAGCATTTTCATGTTTTCATGAATTTAAATTATATCAAATGGATGTTAAAAGTGCATTTTTAAATGGTTTTATAAAAGAAGAAGTGTATGTGGAACAACCTTCTGGTTTTGAAGATTCAAAATTTCCAAATCATGTTCTTAAATTGACAAAAGCGCTTTATGGTTTAAAACAAGCTCCTAGAGCTTGGTATGAAATATTGTCAAATTTTTTAATTGAAAAAGGTTTTTCAAAAGGGAAGGTTGACACTACATTGTTTTTGAAGCATAAAGGTAAAGATTTATTAGTAGTTCAAATTTATGTTGATGATATAATATTTGGTTCTAGTAATTATGTTCTTTGCCAAGAATTTTCTAAGCTAATGCAAAGTGAATTCGAGATGAGCATGATGGGGGAGCTCTCATTTTTCTTGGGACTCCAAATCAAGCAAAGAAAAGATGGCATACTCATCAATCAAGCTAAGTACGTCAAAGATATGCTCAAGAAGATTGGACTGGAAAATGGGAAACCTCATGTAACTCCAATGAGCTCTTCTACAAAGCTTAACATAGATGAAGGAGGTAAATGTGTGTATGTTAAATTATATAGGTCAATGATTGGCTCTTTGCTTTATCTAACCGCAAGTAGACCTGACATTATGTTTAGTGTTTGCTTATGTGCTAGATTTCAATCATGCCCTAAGGAATCACATTTACTAGTTGTTAAGAGGATCTTTAGGTACCTTAAAGACACTCATAGTTTAAGACTTTGGTATCCTAGAGACTCTAGTTTTAGCTTATATGCTTTCTCATATGCGGATTATAGAGGATGCAAATTAGATAGGAAAAACACCTCCGGTACTTGCCAATTCCTAGGAAATATGCTAATTTCTTGGTTTTCAAAGAAACAAAATTGTTTTGCATTATCTACCACTGAAGCGGAATACATTTCAGCCGGGAGTTATTGTGCACAAGTTTTATGGATGAAACAACAACTTTTTTTATTATGGAATTGAAGTAAGTACCATTCCTATCAAGTGTGACAATGCTAGTGCTATTTGTCTCAGTAAAAATCTCATCCAACACTCTAGAACTAAACATATTGAAATTAGACATCACTTCATTAGAGACCATGTCGCTAAAGAAGATGTAGTTCTAGAATTTGTTGATACTTTGCACCAATTAGTGGATATTTTTACAAAACCTTTAGATAAAGAAAGATTTTGGACACTTAGGAGAGAATTAGGTTTAACTGACCTATATTCTCTTAATGTTTAAAATAATTTTAGCACTTTTAATTAGAAATGAAAAATGTTTAAAATAACACTTTTGATTGCATTCTTGCTATTAGTTAGGGGGAGTTTATGATTCTTAGTGAGAATTAATTATATGTTCAAATAATGTTTAAGGATAAAATTGATTGATTGAACATGATTAATTTTCAATATATGAGTTGCCAATACCACTAGAGATAAATAATTTAGCATTTTAAAAGTTTAAAACGAATTTTTGACATTTTTGTGCATCATGCATTGATACATTATAAAAGTGCATCAATGCATCCCTTTGAATGTGCATTGATACATCATGAAGATGCACCGATGCACTCCTTGAATGTGCATCGATGCACAAGGCCATGCATCGATGCATCCGTCGGGTTTTTGAATAAAAACCTTGTTTCTTCTTATTTTTCTCAAACCCTTAAACTCTTTCCCTTGCCACCGTTCTCCTCCTCTCTACCCTAAATCACTCTTCTGCTCTAAATCAACGAAAAGTATTCGGAATCTTCGAGCTTTATATCTCCAAATCCTGCTAACATCATTAAATCGTCAACACAACTTCTCATTCTCACAAATTCTGAATTTTCAAGGTAATATTTCAAAAACCTCTATTTTATTGATTTTTGATCTTAGGACTAGTTTTAATTAGTTCTAGGATGAACATTATATCTGGCATTGATTGTTTGATGGTTACAAACTAGATTTTACAACTAATTTCATCAAAAACTCACAAACTTTCAATGATTTTTTTTTGAATTTTTGAAATAAAAAATCGAAAATCCTTATTTAATTTTCAATTTGATGTTTTTGATTCAATTATGTTGTTTTCATGAAAAACTATACATATTATGATTTTCAAACATTATTTCAAAATAGTTTTCAAAACTTTGCCCATTAGGATTCGGTTTAGAGAACCTTGAATTACTACGGACTCAATTGAGTTTTGGGATTGATTTTATTGCATACATGTTTTATATTTGTAGGTTACCCATCTTATTCCATTCTTTAAACCATGTCTAATCCAAAACGACCTAGGTCCTCTTCATCGAGTCATTCAAATCATCCTCTCATTCCTCTTCAACCTTCAAATCCAAACAATACCAATATGACCATTATAAGTTCCCGTTTTAATATGCCTGAACGTCGTAGAGAAGAACTGTACCATAGGTACATGAATTCTTTCGAATCATACAGAATCCGGGAAGAACGTATTCCCTCTGTTCAAGCCATGATAGATATCAACTTCGAATACCTTCCAACTCTCAAATATTGGAAGTTTGATAAATTATTTCACCTTAAACCTATTGTCTATCATCAGTTAGTTTGTATTTTCTACTCTAATGTGGTATGTATTCAAAACGAGAGTCAATATGAGACTATAGGAATTAGATCCTACCTTTTAGGACAATATATTCATATTGACTCCGAGTTTATAGCTAAACAATTTGGGCTAGATGACAATGGTTTATATAATGAGAAAGAAACTATGGCATATCCCTATATTCCTAATGCTAGTGTTAGTACCTTACGTACATATCACGATCGGTTTCTACATTTAATGATCTCTTGGTGGTTTCGACCATCCGGAGGTAGGTACTCCACTCTTCGTGTCAGGGATTTATGGTGGATACATTGCATCCAGCATAATAGAAAGATAACTTTGCCACACATTATTTTTAGTGAACTAGTAGATACCATAAATGTTATCCCTTCTAAACATGTCGAAACTTTAGTTTATGGGTGCTACTTAGTAATCTTTTTATCAAACTCGGCCTTAGAGTCTCTCTCGATAATCCCATCCCTCTTTAAAACCAAATCAATCTCACCTCTTTGAAGAAAGCTGATTGGAAACAGGACGAGGAAACTGGTCAATGGGTCTTTCGACCCAATAAGTAAACTCTGGGAGCTAGTTCTTCACGAGTTGCTCCTAGCTCTTCTCGTGCTCCTCCTCCTCCTCCGGCACTGGCTGCAGACGATGATCCAGAACTTCAGCAGCTCATGCAAGATATTGATGAGGAAGTACCTGACGATGATCCTCCGGCACCGAAACCAGCACAACAAGAAGATCAAAAGCCACCATATTTTCGATCTTTCTTAGAGTCGTTTGATCTGAGGTTTGCTTCCATGGAGTCTCAGATAACTGAGTTTTAATTGGAGATGCGTGAACATATGGACGCTCTCACTCTTGAAGTACGAGCTCATTATCCTCCTCCTCCCGACCCTCCGATGGAGTAGCTCTTTATTTTTCCATGCTTTCTTGGTCTTAAACTTGGATTGATAAACATTTTGCTGTCTTTGGATTGTTTTTCTTTGGTTGTTGAATGTTTGAATTTATTTGGATTTATGGTTTGGATGCTTGGATTTTAGAACCTATTATATATATATTTGGATTGGTTTGAATTTTCAATATGAGCTTATTGTTTATTAATTTTTACATCATTTACATATTAGTTGAATCATGACCAATTATGCCATTTCACATTTGATTATGAATATTGAATTATGAGACTAATGGCTAACCTTTCTCTTGATCTTAGCAGCTTAAGCCATATTTATTTATAATCAATTGGCTATGCTTTTCAGAACCTTGTTCCAAACGTTTTAGAGTTTTTTTGATTTAACAAAAAGGGGGAGAAGTGTTAAAGTAAGGGGGAGTGAGTAATTTTTCAAACTTGATTTCAAAATCTATTTTGAATTAGAAAATCTTAAAATTACTAAAATGTTTTGTTATATCAAAAAGGGGAGATTGTTGAAAACATTTTGATGTTTCGATATAACAAATTAAGTTAAATTAATTTTAAGATTTTACAAATGATTTTCTAAGTATATTCGATTTAATTACTTGAATATCAAAATATTACTCCAAGTCTTTCAAAGTTCAATTTCAATCCTTACTAATGTGTAAAATTGTGTTTTATACTTAAAATATTTTTTAAACAATTTTCACAAAGTATTTCGAACAAAAAATGAGCCTAAAATCAATTTTTCAAATGAGTGTACCGATGTACCAATCCATGCATCGATGCACCATTGAATAAATTGAACATCGAATGTATATTATGCATCGATGCATTGCCATGCATCGATGCACTCAGGTTTTATGAAAACATCGAATGCATTTTATGCATCGATGCACAGACCATGCATCGATGCACTCAAGCTTGTTTGAAACATCGAATGCATTTTATGCATCGATGCACTCTTAGTGCATCGATGCACTAAGGGTTCAACGGTCGAAATATTTGAATTTTACACATAGTGTACCGATGCACTAGCCTTATGCATCGTTGCACCTAGCGCTCCCAACTGTTTTATTAATTGTTTTCACACTTAAACGGCTCTATTGACTCCACTAATCATCCCCAACATTCAGAATCAATTGAAGGAGCATTTAAACAAGCTTAGAAGCCATTGATCAAAAACAAGAAACAACAAGAATCAAGAGATAATCAAAGAGAAAGCATCAAACCTCAAGTTTGAGCATTTCAAGCCTATTTTTCAATATTCATTTTGCTTTCAAGAACACTACTTGTACTCAATTGTATTCATTTCTTGAGTGTTCTTTTCTTTGTTCTAGAATTGTGCAAACACATTTGCCTTGTCAGGTTTTTCATTAAGTTTGCGAATTTGTAATATTCTCTTTGAGAAAGAGTGTTCTCAAGAATTGGGGTATATTCTTGAGGATGTTGTAAGGTTATCTCTTTGGCCTCAAAAGAAAGAACAAATTAGTGAATTTGTTAGAAAATCCTTAGTGTGGATAGCTAAGGTAGTGGACGTAGACTTTGTTTGAGAAAGTCAAACCACTATAAATCACTGTGCAATTACTTTCAATTTTCTGCAAAAGCTTCCACATAAATTTTAATTGCCAATTCACCCCCTCTTGGCTATATTTGTCAATCGATTAACTCAACAGATCATATCCTATATGATCAACAAAGTATAAGCAAAGTCGAAGTAGCTACAACAATGATGGTTTCAAATGTCATAAATCTTTCACGACATTTCAAAGGTGGATCGTAAAGTTTATTAAATACACCTTGGCAAGACGACAACGACGACAACGACGATGGTGGCGATCAAAGCCTACGACCCTGGCGTACTCAACGAGCCCTGCGGCATTATCATTCCACCACTCTGTGACATCGTTAAGAACTTAGAAAGTATAAATAAATTTTCTTAGTAAATATTTATTTTTTTCAATTATTTAATTACTTTGTATTTTTTAAAATATAAATAAATTTATTTTTCTTTTAATTTTAATTTTTTTAAAATTTTATCCGTCTGAACTCGTCACTTATTGACCGTTTCCCTTATAGTTGTTGACCAACGACTACTTTTTTGAATTTGAAGGAATTCGTCACCTAGACATGACGAGTTCCACGTAATTTTTTTAGTTTATACTTTTTATTTTATTTTATATTTGTAATTAAAAAAAAATTAAACGAACTTGCCACGCCGAGGTGACGAGTCATTTTAATGATAATAAAATAATGACCCATGTAGGGCTTACTTTACGTGGACAATTTAAAAATTATATATTCAGGAACTCGTCCCCTTGAGGTAACGAGTTTGGTGTTCACTGTAAAGAATGCCTTAGTTTCCAAAATAAAATCTATGCTGACCCAATACCTTAAATAGTTAACCCACTTGGGGTATTGGGCCAGAAAAGCCCCATTATTCAGTTGGATTGAGGTCTAAAGTCTAAGGAATTTTTGACCCATTATTGACATTAAAAATAAAATTTAGTGTTTTAGTGCATTTTGGTTTTTAATTAAGGATCTACGATATTTTACTACAGTGCATGGGGAACTCGTCACCTTGAGGTGAGGAGTTCTTTTAAAATATTATTAAATTTTTTTGTAATGTACTTAAAATTAAAACTGAAAAAAGACACTGGAACTCGTCACCTTAAGGTGACGAGTTCCATTGGATTATAACCGTTTTATAGTCATTGGAACTCGTCCTGTAGGGTGACAAGTTCTAATGGTCATTTTGAGAACATTTCATCTATTAAGGACTTGAGTTAGTTGATAGAGTTATATAGGAACTGAATCATGCATTTGTGGAAAGAATATTTCATGCAATTTCCAAAAGATCATTTTGTTTATGATTACTCTGATATTGATTATTCGAATTCAAGCTCGTCTTCAGATGAGGAGTGGGTGAAAGAGTCAATAAAGTCGATTCTTGATCAACATAAGGAGATGAAAATGGAAGAAGATGATGATGAGGAAAAGAAGAAGAAGAAGAAAAAGAAGAATGAAGACTTAGAAAACTGACGCAACAAACGACTTATCGAGAGGAAGAATAAGAGGGAAAGTTGTTTATTTTGTTGAAAAAATGTTTTAAATATATGTATAAATTTGGGTTTAGTTAAATATGTGTATGAATTTGAGTTTAGTTAAATATATGATTATTGATAGTGATAAATTATCCAAAATAAGTACAACAGGCAACATACAACATTTGAAGTAATACAAATACGAAGCTTTATCGGCCCGGTTGATTTTTGGAAGATGTGGACATTTCTTCCTGCTATGACTTTCACCTCTACAGTGGCCACAAAGCTTTGGTACACTTTGCTCTTGCTGCGGATCATCCATATCAGTATGAATTCGACTAGATTCAAGATGGTCTTTTTAACTTCATTCGTAATTATGGATTGGACAACCATTCCTCAGAAATAGTTGATGGCCAATATGCAGCATTTGAGAGATACTTAAATTCATAACTATATATGTTGCACATATTATGCAAGCTAAAATAATCATCAACATATGAGTATGGGTCTACATTGGCATGTATACATGCAGCAACCGTGTGAGTGCATAAGTATCTGAAGGCTTGAAATCGATCACAGTCACACCATCTTCTATTCAAATTACCAGTGTAAGCGGTAGAATTCTTATCCTCTTATGGTTGAATAAGTGCTTGGACAATGTAATCAAAATCGAGTCTGGCGAAATTATGAAGATACATTGATGTTGCATGTGTTTGATTTTTGTTCATTGCTTTGTCCAGATCTGGAGCCCAATTTCTACATTCGTTGATCATTGCCTCCACTTGGGCAAATTTGTAAGCCTATAGTTTACCCAATTTGAAGCAAGTCTCTCGAACAATACTTGCCATCAGAAGATGTCTAGTCTTTTTAAGTACTGAATTGATACATTCAACAAGATTGGTTATATGACCATAACGTCGACCTTGATTGACATATTCATGTGATCATCTTTCTCGAGGTATTTCAGTTGCAAAGTTATAAACATCTTATCCATATTTCCTCAAATTTTTCAACCTTGCTCGGAAGTTCGGTTAAAGTAATGTGTATCCTGAAAAAAGTTAGATTTAAGTATAATAACAAGTGAAAACATAAATGAAGGGAAAAAAAGAATATGTTACCAATGTTGATAATCACTTTCTTGATCTTCTTATTCTTAAACCTCGTCATAGTATTTGACGCAATATGATGGATGCAATACGCCAGGAATTCATGGGGAGATAACCACCTACTTTCCGCTCTATCAATCGTGACCATTAATACTCTTCAGAACAGGCCATGAATACTCTTTAAAACGATCCATTAATAATACATTATGCCAGAAAATGCCAACAACTTTTCAGTGCCCCATCAATCATCTTCAACAACTTTTTAATGAAATGTTATCTCTAATAATGTTCCATCCCAAAAATTTCAAAACGGGCCATTAATACTCTTCAAAACGAGCCATTAATAATGTAGGATTCCAGAAAATGCTAGCAACTTTTCAGTGCCCTCATATTCAACAACTTTTTAGTGAAATGTCAACTCATTTTTGAAAATTTTCTGTACTGATATATCACTTCATATAATGTACAACTTTCATTTCAACAACTATCTAATATAATGCATCATGCAATAAAATTTTCAGTTTACAAAATTTTCCCCTATAAATATATGTCTGGTGAAACCTATTTTACAGGTCTAGAACATCCTTAGTTTTTCACTTCTAAATCTTGAGTATTTTTACAACCATGGAAATTATTTGTGAAACTATTTTTTATAACAAATCTTTAACCATGTGTTTCAAAAAAATATTCAACTAGACGAGTTAAAGTTCGATATACAAAAAAGAGTTCAACAGGGAAGTCATAGAAGAATATCCTTTTATATTATATAATTTCACTATCACGCGTGAGGTTTCATCTAAGCGATGATATTGACCTTGCTGGTATGATTGAGACATACTTCAACTATTCTTTGTCTAATGTCGATTTGTTTGTAGAGTTCGATGATCTTGACCTTTTTCGTACGATTGAGGATGTTGCTTCCAGCTCGAACATCCCAACAACTCAGACATATGATGAAGCAATAAACATAGATGATGGAGACCCATAAGCATGGTTCCAATTTGTATGTGAACGACAACAAGAAAAAACATGGAGAATTGAAGAACAAAATATTGCTTTTGACGAGTCTACTGATTACGAAGAGTACAACATCATAACGAATAATACAACAAATGTTTATGAATTTATGATGTGATTTACTATTTAGTGTGTAAGGTTTATCTTATTTAAGTCCTTTAGGTAATGTATTAATTGTGTTGTAATATTACTTCTTATTTAAATATAATATTAAACATAAAAACAACCATGACAAAAATCTTAAGGGACTCCTCACCTTGAGATGACAAGTCCCAACGACTTTTTTTCCAATTCAAAAATATAAGTATATTACCGAAAAATTTTATTAATGTTTTAAAGGAACTTGTCACCTCGAGGTGACGAAATTCATAAAAAATAATAAAATAATACACACGTAATAAATAAATAATATCCCATGAAACTCGTCACCTCGGTTCAGATTTTATATCAAAATAATGGGTCATATTCAGGTCGAATGAAAAGTGTATATTTTTTGAGTCAAATTCTGATCGAACGAAAAATATATAATTTTCGGGTTGGGTCGGGTGGACCTAAAACCTAACTCATTCCCATTCCTAGGCTTAGTCATAAATTTTCATATTTTGTTTGGGTTTTTTCAAAAGGTTTTCATGTAAAATCTTAGTATTCATTTTACTATGTAATTATTATATTTATAGCTATTTTTATAATAAAATAATATTAAAACATTCAATTTTTTTGTCTTGATAATAATAATCACATTATTAAAGTATAAAATTTTATTGTTAGATCGCAATACCATAATTAAAGTTTTAAATAAAATTTTTATTAATTTTGAGTGTGTTTTGTGGAAAACTAACCTTAAAAGAAAAAATGAAAAGTAAAATATGAACTTTGGTACTAATATTATCGTGAAATATGATCGATGATGAGTAGTGTTTAGCCATCAACGACGACTGAAAAGTGTAGTACAAAAAAAGTTGTTCAAAAGTTTAGTGTCAAAAATCAATACACCACTAAAATTTAATGCTCAAAATATCGATACGGGTATTAATAGTCGTCGTCAAAACGATGTTGTTTTAGTGTGAGAGGCCACATCAGTAATCAGTAAATATGACATCGTCTCATTAATTTAACAGGTGGAGTAACATAATTAAATATAAAACTGAAATTTAATGTTGTAATTAATAAGATTTAAAGTTCAATAATATAAACGAATGAAATTATAAGGTTAAGTGGTATTTAGAATAATTTACCCTAAGGGTGCGTTTTGTTCGCGGAATCTTACATTACCAAGTGGAATGTTTTTTTTCGGGAATTGTATTCCCGTGTTTAGTTCACGAAATCTTACATTACCGGGAATATTATTTTCTCAATAGTAAAATTTTTGTTAAAATGGTAGGAATGTCATTTCCTCCAAATTCTTAGGTAATCTTACATTCCCACCACTTTAGACAAAAATACCCTTGGACTAATAAATTCTTTTTATAACGATCCTTCTAAATTTTTATTTTTATACTTTACTCAAAATTATAAAAAAAAATAATATACAAAGAGCTTGATTTACTAAAATATTAATAATTTTGAGAATTTAAAATATTTATATTTTTAATATTTAATATTTTACTATTTATAATTTTATGGGATAAAAAATAGTATTATTGTAAAAATACAATTATTTAAAATAATATTTTACTACCATAATATTATTTTTATATTATATTAATATTATTATATATATATAAATATGATACTTATGAACATTATTTAAAAATACAAATTTAATATACTAATTATATTAATTATATATTAAATGTATTTTCTCCTAAAAAGTTAGATACTATAACGATTAAAATATTTTTATGAATTTTTATTCAAATATTTATTCAAATATTTATAAATTAATATTAAAGTTTAACTTTAAAATATTAATTTGGTAAAATATGCATCCAAATAATCTTATATTCCTTCAACCAAACACTGTAATCTTACATTACTGCTAAACAAACCAAACAATATAATACAATATTCCCATAGTAATGTTACATTCCAGTAATGTTATTCCTAAGGACAGTTTGGTTCACGACATAAGATATTACCGGGGGAATAGAATCCTCATTCTCCCGTTTGTTGACCAGTAATCCTATTCCTGATAATCTTTTATTACAAACAGTGGATTTTTTAGGTATATTATCGGGAATGTGATTATCACCCTTCAATTAGGTATTGTTGGACTAAAATACCCTTAATTTGTTTTTCAAAAATATCCTTCTTCTGTCGTTGAATAATAAAAATTCTACGAAGGTTAAATTATAAATTTATCCTTAAACTATTTTAGATTTACAAAAAAATTTATAATTAAAATTTTATATGAAGTTCATGGGATAAAATAAAATTTTACCCTTTCATTAAACCTATTTATCTTTTCAATTTTGTAAAAAATTATATAACTTTTATGAATTTAATTTTTTTTAAAAAATATATATAAATTAATTATAGTAATATTATAGTAGAATTCAACTTGTTAAAAAACAAATATATAAGAAGGACAATTTAATAAAGAGAAAATCGCCTCAGTGACAAAAAATGCCTTATAATATACGATTTTAACCAACTTTTTTTGGATTTACCAAAATGACCAACAAAATCGCAATGCGAAATAAAAATCGCAACGCGATCTCCAGAATCGCAAATCAGTTCCCAGAATCGCAACGCGATTATGAAGAATCGCAATGCGATAGTACAAATTCGCATTGCTATTTTCCAGAATCGCAACGTGAATATGAAAATCGCAACGCGAACATATAAATCGCAACGCGATTCTGACTATCGCAACGAGTATCCGTAAAATCGCAACGCGTATCCGTAAATCGCAATGACAATACGTAAAATCGCAACGCGTATCCGTAAATCGTAACGAGAATACGTAAATCGTAACGCGTATCTGTAAATCGCAACGAGAATACATAAATCGCAATGCGTATCCGTAAATCGCAACGACAATACATAAAATCGCAACGCGTATCCGTAAATCGCAACGCGATTTTTAAAGCGCCATTACAATCGCTACGCGTATTTTATTTTCAAATTCCAAACACGAATATTAATTACTGGAACACTGAACCGTCCACAGTATATCCCGTAATCGCAACTTATAACCTAAAACCTAAAATCACAACTCAGTCCCATCTCCATCTCTCACTCTCTACGGCGAAATCCGTCCCCATCTCCGAAGATTTCCGTCCCCATCTCCGGCGAAATCCCTCACAACCATTCACGGTCAGAAATACCTCACAATCATTCAGAAATGGAAAATCAACCTCCGAGGGTTAGTTTTTTTTAATTATTTTTATTTTGAAATTTTTGCATTATTTTAGGGTTTTCATATTGAAATTGATGATAAGTTTACTGGTAATTTCAATAATAGATTAACCATTTCACTTAGATTTCTTATTAAATTCATTCGATTGCTGCCAATACTGCTAAACTGTTTAGTCTTTAACCCTGTGAAGTTAGTATTTGTCTTTGTTTTGTCTTTTGGTTGAAGTAATGCAATCCATTAAAGTTTCAATTTGCAGAAGAAGAATATTTTCTAAACTTAAAATCGAAACATGAAAATGAAAATCGTAACACGAAAATGACTATCGCAACGAGAGAAATAAAAATCGCAACGAGAGAATCGCAACAAGATAATCGCAACGCGAAACCAAAATCGCATTGCGATTTTCATTTCCCGTTGCGATTCTCTCGTTGCAATTTTAATTTCGCATTGCGATTCTCTCGTTGCGATAGTCATTTCCGCGTTGTGATAGTCATTCTCTCATTGCGATTTTCATTTCAACCAAAAGACAGAACAGTGTTGCAAATTTTAGTTTCAATAATAAACTACTACTCTTTATGTTTATTGTTTTTGGTATATCTTTACAGTGTAGTTTTTGGTATATCTAACTTGGTATGTTTATTGTTTTTGTAGAAATTTTTTTCGGCTTCATTGACATTAAGGAATAAAGTTAGCCTAGCCACTACAATTGCTTCGAAGCTTTCACCTGCACAAAGAAAATTGTTTGAGGAAACCTGCTTCGGGCCATGGCTGAGAGTACAGCATCCGGGTGGAGATGCTAATTTGACCCATTTGTGGCTTCAGACCATGACTAGCGATCTACCCGACAGTATACAACGTGGTGAGGAAGAGATATGGTTTCATTTTCCACCGGCGTATACTTGTTTTGGGCGGAAGGAGTTCTGCTTAATCACTGGTCTACGATTCGGACACGATGATGTAGGCCGGTACACTCGTCATAGCACCCGCCCATCATGGTTATCCCGGGTTTTTCCTGATGAGTCAATAGAGAAGCCGAACTTACACGTCGACGACCTGAAGAAATTGTTTAATAAGAAAGATGGTTTTACTCAGATGAATGACGTCGATGTTGTCCGAGTATGCCTTCTAGTACTTTTGTATGCCGGCTTTTTAGGCAAAGAGGCCAGAGAACCTATTCCTCATGAGCTAATATTATTGGTAGAGGACCTAAATGCATGGAATCTATTTCCGTGGGGTTCGTATATATGGAAAGCTACATGGACTAAGTTGTCGTCTGCCTTTGATGACCGCAAAAGTTTGCGTGGCGATGGGTCGAAATACACTTTGTCAGGCTTTGTTTGGGCCTTTAAGGTAAGAATTTCTATATAATGTTTTCAAAATTATAATTAATTATTTAACAATTACTAATGTTTGTTATTATATTGTTTGTAGATTTGGATATTCGAGGCTTTCCCCAGCATGCAGACATATGCATTAAAAACTTCAAATGATATTCCTAGGGCTATTTCCTGGAAGAGGAAACGTCTGTTGGATTGGGAAGACTTAATACCATATGCGACAATAAATAATATAAGTTAACACAAATACTATCATATATAAACAAGTTATTAATAGTAGACGTTTACCTTTGTTTGAGTTTTTATATTTTTAGGAGGCTAACACTCCATTACAGAGACTGACACCCACAGAGGCTGAGCTTGCCACTGATTGGTGGCAACCTAGTCATTATTTTTTTGATGGTACGAATGATGAGCAACCTCCACTTTCTCCACTTTGAGAGCCATCACCTGATCGACCCGACTATACACCTCTACAACGAGAGCCATCACCTATCCCGTCACATCATCGAGCCTCTTCTCCACCATCACCTCATGATAGGCGACCAGCAAAGATGCCACGACTTCTATCTCCCTGTTCTCCACCTCCACGGGATGAGTCAAGGGAGTTACATGATGAGGTCAATGCCTTGCGCGAGGAGATCGGTACTCTACGCGATAACGATGGTGCATGGCGTGTGGATGTGTCTACTTTACGTGGTGAGGTTGCCACTCTACGTGAGATGGTAGTATCGTTACAGAATGAGGTTCATACTCTACGCAACGAGGTAAGTTTAAGATTTTCCATATTTAACTTGATGATAAATTTACTCGTAATTTCACTTAGATTAACCATTTCACTTAGATTGCTTAGTAAATTTATTCGGTTGCTGCCAATACTGCTAAACTGTTTATTCTTTAACACTGTGAAGTTAGTATTTGTCTTTTGTTTTGTCGTTTGGTTGAAGTAAATTTATTCGGTTGCTGCCAATTCTGCTAAACTGTGTATTCTTTAACACTGTGAAGTTAGTATTTGTCTTTGTTTTGTCTTTTGGTTAAAAGTAACTTTGTTCGGTTGCTGCCAATTCTGCTAAACTGTGTATTCTTTAACACTGTGAAGTTAATATTTGTCTTTGTTTTGTCTTTTGGTTGAAAGTAAATTTGTTCGGTTGCTGCCAATTCTGCTAAAGTGTGTATTCTTTAATACTCTGAAGTTAGTATTTGTCTTTGTTTTGTCTTTTGGTTGAAGTAATGCAATCCATTCAAGTTTCAATTTGCAGAAGAATAAATAGTTTACTTTCACAACACGAAACTTAAAATCACAACGTGAAAAATGACTATCGCAACACGAAATGAATCGCAACGAGCAATTTGTCTTTGTTTTGTCTCGTTGCGATTTTCATTTCGCGTTGCGATTCTCTCGTAGCGATTCATTTTGCGTTGCGATAGTCATTTTTCACGTTGCGATTTTAAGTTCCAGAAACTATTCTTCTTCTGCAAATTGAAACTTGAATGAATTGCATTACTTCGACCAATAGACAAAGACAAATACTAACTTGACAGTGTTGCAAGTTTGAAACATATTTGTCTTTGTTATCTGATGCATTTTGTGAACTATGATAGAATAATGACTTGGGTGAATACAATACAAGTTTGAAACATATTTGTCTTTGTTTTCACTGTTTAAATATCATGCCTGTTTATTTACTGATTTTTGTATTTAACTATTTAGCGGCCCGATAAGGTGGATGCTTTACGTCGGGTTTTTCTTCCACGACGGAGTTCACGCATCAGACGGCGTGCACGTGCTATTAAGTCTCCGTACACCCCAATAGTGCGAAGACACCGCAAGAAGAAGCCTGACTCGCCTATCATCCCTCAAGAGTCCACTCCTATCGTTGAAGAGGCCCCTATCATTCCTCGAGATTCCCCTCCCATCGTTCAAGAGGTCACTGTCATCGTTGAAGAGGTCCCTCCCACCATTCAAGAGCCCGATTCACATGGCGTCATATGTAAGATTCTTGAGAAACCCTCTGACGTGCCGGACATGATGGATGAGAGTTGGCTCTCGTATGAGTTACCGGCCAGTACCATTCCGGTATCTGAAGTGGAGAGGAGACAACTACCGGACACAATTCTGGATAACACCCTTTGGGCTAAGACCATAGTTGATTTTTATCTACATGAGCGGAGCCAGGGGTGTTTCACTGACATATGCAAGCTCAACGATGATATCTATTTGTTGTTTGATCGGTCTTGGTGGGGCGTATTATTAGGGGTCGAAGACAATGGCTATTTCGATAGAGGGGTAAGTCTTATATTTTTCTTATATTTCAATTTGATTATTTTTTTTAAATTTATATAAGTCACTAATATATGTCTTTTTTTGTAAAACAGCATATCGATGCGTGGGTGTCACGTCTTCTAATAATTAGGAAACTTAAGAAAAATAAAAGAAATACACGATATACAATTATGCCGACGTCTTTTAACGCCGTTCACTTGAAGAATCAACGAGATGAATCATTTGCGTTGGGCAATGGACAAGCTAAACTTTATCTTGCATGGTGGGAGGTCGATAAGGTTAGCATTTATTTTATATTGAGTTTAAAGGTATTCATAAATAAGTGCGCAAATGAATGAATTATTACTTATGATTGCAGGTGTTTATCCCTGTTTTGGAACGTAAACATTGGCTTCTTGTCGAGCTTCAGCCCCTTCACTTAAGGCAATAGTATATGACAGCATGATAAATTACATATCATTGGCTGATTTAAGAGATATTATTAAGGGATGGAGCTCTCATTTGGCTAAATTATTGGACTCGTTCTGGAAACAAGAAGCCAAAGAAGCTCAATATTACAGTTAACAGAGACGAGACCGCGCCACAACAAACGGAAGTAGCCAGAGGGGATTGTGGTCATCTCGTATGCTTGGCGTTGGAGCGTTTGATCACAGGAAGTATAAAGTATCTACCTCCCACCGATAGAGATAGAGCTGCAGTAGGCTTGTGGTTTCGGCATTATATGGCTAGATCAATATATACGAGATGCTGCCTACCTGCATCCGCGTTATAAAAATGTCCATAAACAATTGGTAAGTTTATAGGCTTTTGGTTTGAAAATGTTTGGTTAAGTACCTAGAATTCAATAATTTGTTGTTTTTAGGTTTTAGATGTGTAGAAAGTGTTGTTTGAGCAAATGTTTGGTTTCTGCAGGTTAATCTCAGAAGTGAGCTGCGTGAAAATGATGTATGGCTGCAAAAGTTGATTCAATAGTAGATGAGGAAATAAGAATTATTGCTTATTTTTTGATTGTTTAATTGATTTGTAAAAGATGATTTGTAAAAGTTGATTTGTTTAATTGATGTGAACATAATTCTTATTTGTGCTTATTTAATTGATTGAAATGTAATGGTTGATTTTGTTGATTTCAATCTGCATTATGTTGAAGGTAAAAATGACTATCGCAATGCGAAATGAAAATCGCAACGAGAGAATCGCAATGCGAAATGAAAATCGCAACGCGAAATTAAATTCGCGTTGCGATTTTCATTTCGCTTTGCGATTCCCTCGTTGCGATTTTCATTTCGCATTGCGATAGTCATTTCCGCGTTGCGATATTCATATTCGCGTTGTGATTTTCACGTTGCGATTTTCATTTCGCATTGCGATTCTCTCGTTGCGATAGTAATTTCCGCGTTGCGATAGACATTAAGATGATTGCGAACGTCATTTCCGTGTTGCGATAGTCAAATGAATGCCTAATAAGTGATAACAATTGAACATATCATAGCAATTTTCAAACTCAAGTTACTAATACATGCCTAACTGAAAATGTTAAAAGTTCACACATAAAATCCACATAATACAACGTTTGCATTTAAAAATCACCTAAGTTAACAGTCCCAAAAGGTGAAGCCGGTTGTGATTGGGATTTTAAAGATGATTGCGATTTTGATTGCCTTTTGCTTGACACCATATGAGCTTTGGATTTTGATGAGGATCCATATTTTGGTAGAGGAAAAGATGATTGTGATAGCACTGGTGATCCACATGTCAACCTTGTATGACCACTTTCCTTGCACCGACTACATGTCGATCTCTTCTTCTCTTCACCCTTAGACGGTATACGATCGTGACTTTTTGGTCGGCCAGGTAGCCTTCTGTCCATGGCTGGTGACAAAACTGTTTGTAAGTCATCTGGTATGTCCCACTCAGAAGGATGTGGAATAGGGTAGACAATCTCGCCATAAGTCTATCGATATACTTCTGTAGTGTAGCAATCCATAGCGATGCGCTTGAATCATCTTGGTTTAGATGAAGAGAAACTTTTATAACATGGCCACACGGATAACCAGATGTTTGCCATTTCATACAACTACACGTCTTTGCATTTAGATCGACAAGCCCATTTAAGTTATTATCCAGTACTTCAAACAAAGTGTTTGAACATGGTTCAACTCTCCATGACGTTGAGTTCACAACACGTTTCGTTGTCTTTTTTTCTGTCCATGGTGTAACACGATGTTTCAATGTTCCTGTAAATTTAAATAAATAATACTTAGTAAAATATATGATAAGTTACGAATTTAAAGAAATAATACCTGCATGGTTTCTTTTCTTGTAGTACCACTGTTGAATAGAGGCTCGAAAAAACTCCATTAACATAGTAATGGGTAATTTCCGGGAATGACGACTTAGAGCGTTGATTGATTCTGCACTATTAGACGTCATGAAACCATATCTTGCTCCAAGTTGATGTACTCTTGACCATCTTTCAAACCCGACATCTTCTAGTGTTTGAGCACACTGAGGCAAAACACGTCTTAAACAGTTTATATGCTTATTAAAATCCACTTCCCGATAAGCTTTTACAGCCTTCCAGTATGTCCATTTGTGATTTTTTATACCAGCAGACCTTGATTTTAGATTTCTATATAAATGAACACCATAAAGTCCATGAAAAGCATCTGGGAAACACCTTCTAACAGCGTTGTCAATTGAGTTTGCCCTATCGGATATGATTGTCAGATTACTAATAGGACCTATGCAATCCCTAAGATGCCCATAAACCATGTCCATGAATCAGAGGTTTTAGATTTGCCAACCCCGTAAGCTATTAGAAGTATCCCATTGTTAGCATCCATGGCTACTGCTAATAAGTTTACTCCAAGGTATCGACCTTTTAAATGTGCTCCGTCAACTATAATAACTGGGCGCATGCAATTAATAAACGAATGAATCTACAAAATCATATACACAAGAAATATAATCATTTAAATGTGAAATGCATGTAACTAACAAAAATGAGTCAACAAAATTATATTGATTTACTAACCGCAGCACCAATGGCGATAAACAGTAACTCAAAGCGTCCATCTCTATCTGTTTTGATATGAGTTACCGACCCAGGATTTTTTAGCTTTAAATTGTGACAATAAGCCGGCAGTTGGGCAAACGATGCTTCTGGCGACCCCCTCAACAATTCCAAGGCATAACATTTGGCTCTCCAAGCTTGAGAATATGAGATACTAATCTTGAACCGAGCATTCATGTCAGTCATAATTTCATGTCCCCGATATACCCTACCATTCAAAAACATTAACTCAGCCAGAAAACCACCCAACACCTTTTTGTTTGCCTGTCTATGGTGAGGAAAAACTTGGGTTCTTGAACATGTATGTTTATCAATAAAAGTCCTAACTTGAAACATTTCGCAATCTTTTATCCTCTTTGAATTCATACGCCACATACAGTTTTTGTCAATCATACACCTTGTTTCGAAACGATCTTTGCTTGATTTGTTAACTTTTAGTTGATAGCCATCTTCCACACATTTCGTATACAAAGCTATCTTCAAGTCTTCTTTTGTATCAAAACAATCATCTTTCTTGATACGAATAATTTTTGTGTAACAATCAACTACTATCTTTACCAACTATTCTTCCGGTATCTGAAGTAATTCTGGCATATTCCAGTTATACTCCCGTGGCATTTTCTTCGGGGACTTTTCTTTGGAGATTTCTTCTTCTTCTTTTTCTTCTTCAGTGTTATATGAATTACAGAATGGATGTTCAACATGTTCATTTACAGTCGTAACTTCTTCCTCATTATCATCAACAACATCTTCCTCGGCAACGGCTGTTTCATCATCAAAATTCGGGTATTGACCAATATCAAAATCATTACACGCAGGGTATGTTTCTTCTTCTGAAAAATCATCAAAATCCGAGTATTGACCAAGATCAAAGTCCGGGTATTGACCAAGATCAAATTTCGAATACTGACTAGTACTCACAATTTTTTCTGTTGGCTCATCATCGTCTAACTGGTCAATACGAAAACCAGAATTTGGTGCTGAAAGTTGATTGGGATTTGGATTAGGGAAAGGTTGTGGGTTTTGAGATTGTGTTTGGTATTGGAAATATGGTGAAACAATATTTGCTTGGTGATGAAATTGTGGTGGAACCATTAAATTTTGAGCACCATAAATTGGGGTTGAAAAACTTAGTTGATTACTACCCGCTACTGACCCAACTTCACTACTTCTAGGTTTAACAACATACAATGTAACATCATCACTTGAAACACTAATGTAAGCAATGAATCGTTCAACATCTTCATTGTCGGTTAACAAATAAACTTTACCATTTCTCTGATAAGATAGCCTAAATCCACTTAGGGGCTCTAAATTCAATTTATTTGCAACACGTAACATTAGAGTTTCATAAGTTAACTTTTTTAATGATAATTTTAGTTAAAGATTCATGGGTAAAGGCATATATTGTAAAACACCATGAACATTCTCCCATGACCCTCCAAAACACAAATCTATCCAAACATGATCAACATTAGATGATTTCATTATTGTAAATTAATTTACTAAACAAACGAGCTGCGAAACTAAAACTTGTTGCCGGATGGGGAAGGATGTCGTTGGATATAGGAACGGATGTCGCCGGAGAGAGTGATAGATGGAGATGGAATGAGTTGCGATTTAGGGATTTAGGTTATGAATTGTTGCTGCGTAGTTATATACCCAAAACATTTGTGTTGCGAAATTAAAACCTGTTGCGAATTCAGAAATCGAGTTGCGAATTTGAAATTTAGTATTGCGATAGTCAGAATCTCGTTGCGATTTACGTATTCGCATTGCGAATTAGGAAAATCGCAACGCGAATTTGGGAAATCGCAATGCGATAGTCAGAATCGCGTTGCGAATCTGGAAACTGATTTGTGATACCAGAGATCGCATTGCGAATTATCGATCGCATTGCGATTTAGTTGGTCATTTTGGCAAATCCAAAAAAAGTTGGTTAAAATCGTATATTATAAGGCATTTTTGGTCACTGAGGTTATTTTCTCTTTAATAAAATATACATTCCAACAATATTTTATTCCTTTAACCAAATATTGTAATCTTACATTCCTGCTAAACCAGTCAAACACAAAATACAACATTCTCAGTAATCCTATTCCCCGGTAATCTTTTACTCCCACTGGTAATCTTACATTCCGTGAACCAAACGCACCCTAAAGGTAATCTTACATTCCGTGAACCAGTGGCAGATTCAGAAATTTAAGAATGATATCTAAAATTTTAATTTTCTTTACTTAAAAATAATGGGTATGCAAAAATTATAATTTTTTCTCTTTTTCTTAATACATTAAATTAAATTTAACCACTTTTCTAAAATAATAAAATACACTTAATTTCTATAGAGCTTAATACATCTGCTACTGCGGTCAACCAAACGTCCCTTAAGATATATACAAATATAATATGGATAAGCTCTAAATGAGTTATGATTTCGTGTTTGACTTTTTTTCCAATTTGAATGTGCTGCCACGTAATCTTTTACTTTGGAACACTTTTCTCTTTATCTGTGTATTATATTTTTAGTTTTTACAAGTGAGAAAGAAAAACGAATCATTTAATGATTATCAATTAGTAAAAGTTAATAATGATTGTTCTTTTTACCCTACCCACGTAATCTCCTTTAACAATTCATATCATATATTTGAAAACTTCAACTACAGCTTAAGATCATTCGGGGTAGACCTCATAGGTTCAATGTGGGCGGTCTGCTGATGATTTAGAAAGTAAGGAGCTTAAGTTTCGGCAGATAGTTGACCATGAGCCCGCCAAGGTAATATACTTTCTAGAAAGTATAGAAGCTGAATATTGTGCGCTGTTGTGCTGAAATTAAAGCAATAGTGCCACAGTGTTCTTGGATACAGAAGCAACTATAATAGTGAAAGCAATGGATGAACGTTTTAAACAAGTCAAAACCAGAAAGCAAGTTAGCTTAATTTATACAAATATTTCATCTGTTAAATTACATATCAATGACATCAGATAATTAACCTAAGCTTTTTTATGCCTGTTTTTGTTTGTTTCATTTTTGCAGATTTTATCTTAAACAACTCGGTCACCTGGAAAGCTCAACAAACAGATAGTATAAAGCCAACATATACAAATACACGAAATTGTTTATATATTCAAGCATTCTTTCACGATTTTGAGTACAGCTTTTGTATTACATGAAAATTAATGTTTAAAATTAAACAATTTGACCCCCTTGTCTCAAGGCCTTTTGGTGATCTTTTTCTATTATTGTATTCAGTATCAGAAATCTCAATGGCACCATTAGCAGCACAATTTTGAAGGATTTTATGAAAGCTGCCTATTAGAATCCGTACATGCATTCACGCATACATACATATTATGTATCATGTATGTGTTTATGTATAAAAGCTGACTGAATATAATATAACTGTAAACCTTTCGTGCTTAAGAGACTAGTATAGAAATACAGGAGCTGTTTCTTTCACATCGAAAAGCCAAGCACACGATTTAAAGTAAACACACAATCACACAGAGTCACTAAGACAGTATTACTTTCCTTTAACATGGTTCATTTACACAACTTAATCCGAAGCCACCCCGGATTCAATCATCATCCTCATCTTCTTCGTCCTCCTGCCATTGCAGAAAAAAGTTATCATATTGAAGATTGAAAACTTTGGAGCGAGTTTGACTAGGAAAGTGTATTTTGCTTAAAAAGTTACCTCACTCGCTTCATCATCCTTGTCATTCGCTTGGGATTTTGATGATTCGGAATCCGCTTCTTCCTCATCATCTGTAGTTTCCTGCATTCGACAGAATAATGTCGAGAAATCTAAGAGGATGAATTTTGCATTTCGAGTACTGAATGACTGTAATCTACCTGTTTCTTGTTGTAGGCTGCCATGAGCTTCTCATATTCCAATTTCCTTTTTGCTGCTTTTGCTTCGTATGGAGCTTTCTCCTACCAATGGCAACCAACAGAGAGATCATTTAAGGGTTTGAGGTTGATTATCGAAAGAGTCCAGTATGAAACGACAGATAGAGAATAGAACTTACAAACAAGTCTATTTTCCCATAACTAGTTAATTTGACTAATTTATTTATGTGACAAATCCACCATCCCATTCAATACCATGAATCTATGTTCCCTGTAGTTTATACCAGAATGGCAGAATGACATTGGTGTAACCATGCCATAACAGTTCCAAAGACGTCAAACATGTGATCGGTGCATAGCTGAGCCCAGAGGAGCCACAGTAGAAGTTTTATGCATTGCCTTTACAAACAGAATCCATGGTATTTTCCAAGTTAACGGCAACCATCGACCGGAGGAGCCATCGACATAATTCCTTGTCCATGCAAATCCCCAACCAGCACAAGCAATTTGAGGTGAAAAATCTAGAAACTTACTGCATTCGACATTGATTTCCACTTCTCTCCGCCTGCTTTGCCCACCTTCATCACAATATCAGGTAATGAAATCATGTCAACAGTCCGAAATAAGGGATATAAGCACATTAAGCAAACATATGACAGCAGATTATTACTTACAGCCGAAACAGCCTTCACTTTGGGATGTTCTTGTTTGTAAATTGTTCTAAACTCTTCCCTGCAAATCAAAATCATAGTTTGAATTATATCGTTGTATATGAACTGAAAGTTTCATACTTTTTGCTACAATAGAAGCTCACAGAAAAACAAAGAAAGCAGTGGCAGGTCTCTTTGGTTTATTCGGGTCTTTCTTGGCTGATGTTACGTTCTTTGAGCGTTTTTGGTCACTCTTATCAGCTCGGCTTGCCGCCTTTCGCTTCCCGACGATCCTAGAAGCAAAGAAATTCATAAATGATCCATATCTTGTCTGAAATATACAACATGAAATAACCAGAATTAATGAATTAAAACGCAATATAAAAGAATCATGTTACAAACTTGTCCTCAGCAGGCTGTTTTGCTTCCTTGCTGTCCTTCCTTGTTGCAGCTGCTCTGCTCCTTGCCGCCTTCATTCTTACACAAAAAAGCTTCCTGAAATGAAATGACTTTAAATGAAAAAGAAAAAAACAAATAAGCTGACGTCATAACTATGGTTTTAATTGATTACAGTCAACATGAAAGACAAATTTGAATTAGCAATTTAGGATTTATTGAAGTTCCATGATTATTGTGCTTAAAGTAGTGTTCTTTGCAGCAGCATTTTTTTTAACAAAAAAACCAAAATCTGTGGAAATTTTCCAAAAGAAGACAATTATAATCCCACTAAAAGGTAACAAATTTCTGGGAAACAAGCTTGTGATAGAATATAAAAGTCAAAGAAACCATAGCTGCTACTATATTATTATCAACAAAAATCAGAACGATGAATATAAGACCATGGAAATTTTATAATTGATAGAAAAAACATGAAGCATCCAAGGTAAATAAAGCTAGATCATTGAGATCATAGCAAAAACACCTTTTTTCCCCTCAAAGAATAATTAAAACTGCCAAAAAAAATCAATTTTTAAAAAAAAAGGTATATATTAGATCAGATAATATGCATAAATTTGTAAAAGGAATAACATACCTCTTCAATAGAAGAGAAATTAAGGAAAGAAAGAAAAAGCAGGGAGTAGCAGGAAAGAGAATAGCACCAAGCAAAGAACGAGCAGGAGATGACAAGAAGATATTTCTGAGTGGGTCCATTTAGGTATTTAAAATCGATTTGGTTGGTTTCATTTAATTAAAAACACAAGATTTAATTCAATTGTTTTAAGATATGGATCAAGATTAACTCGAATTTAACTGTCGGGCCTAGGATGCAGTTGATTGTGGGCTGGAATCAAAACAAAGTGGAGGGTTTTCATGGTGCATATTAATGCATTTGATTCATGTAAGATTATCAAAGAGTAGGATACTAGAAATATTATATTTTATGTTTGATTGACTTAGTAGAAATGTAAGATTACCGTGTTTGGTTAAAGGAATAAAAGATTATTGGAACGTATATTTAACTAAATTGTCTTTAATATATATTTGTTTTTTAACAAGTTGAAAAATATTTATATATTTTCTTTAAAAAATTTAAATTCATAAAATTTATATAATTTTTTTACAAAATTGAAAATATAAAAATATTTAATGAAATGGTAAAATTTTATTTTAACCTCTGACCTTCATATAAAATTTTAATTATAGATTTTTTTTGTAAATCTAAAATAATTTAAGGATAAATTTGTAATTTAACCTTCGTGAAATTTTTATTAATCAATGACAGAAGAATGATATTTTTGAGAAAAAAAATCAAGGGCATTTTAGTCCAAAACGTCGGTAATCCAACAATACCTAAGAAAAGAAAGGTAATGCCATTCCCGGTAATATATCCCAAAAAATCCACTATTGGTAATCTTACATTATCGGGAATGAGATTCCCGAACTAACCAAATGGGAGAATATAGATTTCATTCCCATGAGAATCCCACATTTCGGTTTGGTTAGGCCAGGAATCTCATTCCCGATAATGAAATATTACCAATAGTAGATTTTTTGGGGTATATTATCGAGAATATCATTACCTCCATTTCCTTAGGTATTGTTGGATTACCGGCGTTTTGGACTAAAATACCCTTAATTTTTTATTTTTTTTCAAAAATATTCTTCTTCTGTCATTGAATAATAAAAATTCTACGAAGATTAAATTACAAATTCATCCTTAAATTATTTTAGATTTACAAAAAAAAAATCTATAATTAAAATTTTATATGAAGTTCATGGGTTAAAATAAAATTTTACCCTTTCATTAAACATTTTTTGTATTTTTAATTTTGTAAAAAAATTATATAAATATTATGAATTTAAATTTTTTAAAGAAAATATATAAATATTTTCCAACTTGTAATATTATACAAATATATAATAAAGAAAATTTGGTCAAATATAAATTCTAATAATCTTTTATTCATTTAACAAAACACGGTAATCTTACATTCTTGCTAAGCCAACCAAACACAAAATACAATATTCCAGTAATCTTATTCTCTGGTAATCTTACATTTCCACTGATAATCTTACATTTCGTGAACCAAACGCACCCTAAGTGTATTTGTCCTTCCAACCTTTTCTACTCTCTTCTTTATCCGATTCCTTCCATTATGTGGAATTCAACAATTAGCTCACATGCTGACCGCTATGTTAGCCGTAATGGATTTTTTAATCCCCCCTGTTTTCTTTTGTATGCCCATTGTTAGAGATATTTATTGGGTCGATCACAGATTAAATAATATTTGATTTTATTTAAAATTTATTACATTCATGTTTGGACTTATTAAGCTTAATAAAATTTTACTCGATTTGTGTTAGTTATAAAATTTCCACTTTATTTTTTAATACATATAAAATCTAATGATAACATATGAAATTCAATAGAAACAGAAATTAATAAATTAAAAAAACAGTAAAAATAATTTGAGAAACAATCCAAGTCTAAAACTTCAAATTAAAATTCACAAATCTACCAAATTAATATCTTACAATTAGAAAAATAATTCATAAATACACCAAATTAATATCTTACAACCAGGAAAAATAATTCACAAATACTCCAAACATACATATCACAACCATTCTTTAAAAAAAAGTTTAACAAAACCTGAAGATAAGACAAACAACATCATAAAAATTTATATATAAAAAGGATAAACTACTTCAAATGTTGAAAATTGGTACACCAAATTGCATCAATTGTCAACATTATGGGTGGCAATTTGATGGCATTAATGGGGTGGCAAAATTGGTCAAATTTGGCCACCAAATTGTTGAAAATTTTGGATGGTAAAACTATGCAATTAGTCATTGTAATTTAGGGTATTTACAAATTAGTCCTTAAAGCTTCAACTATAAATACCCTAGCTCATTTAGCTTCAAAACCATCCCCAAATTCTGTCTCTTTTATCCTAAATTGTTGCCCGTGGTTTTTACCCTAAATTTTTAGGGGTTTTCCACGTAAATTCTGTCTCTTTTATCTTCATTTTTATTTTCTCAAATTATCAGTTGCGATTTTGCTCTATCCGATAGCCGTCTTCCGCAACAATTGGTATCCGAGCTAGATTAGAGTGTGTAATATCTGCTTATTGTCTTTGTGGTTGCCACCAAAAGGTGGATCCTCCAACATAAGAAAATAAGAAGTTATTACCCATTCTTTGAAGGTTCCAGAGAACTATTCACGATAGTGAAATAGTGGGAGCTATCCGTAAAAGAAGCTATAGCAACGAAATTTGATATTGAAAAATTCAATGGGAGAAATTTCTCATTGTGGAAATTGAAGATGAAGGCCATCCTAAGGAAAGACTGGTGTCTAGCGGCTATCAATGAAAGGCCGATGGATTTCGCAGATGACATCAAATGGAACGAGATGGACAGGAATGCTATGACCAACTTTCATCTAGCATTAGCAGATGAAGTATTGTCAAGCATCGAGGAGAAGAAGACAACTAAGGAGATATGGGATCATCTCACCAAATTGTACGAGGCCACATCGTTGCACAATAAAATTTTCCTTAAGAGGAAATTGTACACTCTTCGGATGTCAGAATCTACTTCAGTGACGGAGCACTTAAACACACTGAACACTTTATTTTCTCAGCTTACATCCTTAAGATGTAAAATAGTAGAACAAGAACGTGATGAACTTCTACTTCAAAGTCTACCGAATTCGTATGATCAACTCATCATCAACTTGACAAACAATAATGTCACCAGTCTAGTCTTCGATGACGTTGCAGCTGCTGTTCTACAAGAAGAAAATCGGCGCAAGAACAAGGAAGACAGACAAGTAAATCTGCAATAAGCAGAAGCGTTGACAACGACGAGAGGGAGATCAACAGAACGCGGCCAAAGCAGCAGTCACAAACATGGTAGATCAAAGTCGAGGAGCAAGAAGAATTTAAAGTACTACAACTGTAGAAAAAAGGGTCACTTGAAGAAGGATTGTTGGAGTCTAAATAAAAACTCCAATCCACAAGGTAATATCGCAAACACTTCAGATGATGGAGATGCACTATGCTGTGAAGCGTCAACCACCGTGGAAGGAAGAAAAAGATTTGCAGATATATGGCTCATTGATTCAGGAGCAACATATCACATGACCTCAAGAAGAGAATGGTTCCATCAGTATGAACCTGTCTCAGGAGGATCTGTGTATAGTTGCAATGATCATGCCTTAGAAATCATTGGCGTGGGAACCATCAAATTGAAGATGTATGATGGAACAATTAAAGTTGTTCGAGATATGCGGCACGTGAAAGACCTAAAGAAAAATTTATTATCCTACGGATTGTTGGATAATAATACAAGCAAGATTGAAACACGGAAAGGAATCATGAAGGTGTTCCGTGGAGCGCTTGTGGTGTTGAAAGGCGAAAAGATAGCAGCAAACTTGTACATGCTGAAGGGAGAGACTTTGCTAGAAGCAGAAGCATCTGTTGCCTCATGTAGTTCAGATTCTGCAATGCTATGGCATCAGAAACTTGGACACATGTCAGAACAAGGAATGAAAGTCCTTGTGGAGCAAAAGCTACTTCCCGGCTTAACAAAGATATCAGTTCCTTTGTGTGAGCATTGTATAACAAGTAAGCAGCACCGGTTGAAATTCAACACATCAAATTCTAGAGGCAAAAGTGTTCTAGAACTGGTTCACTCTGACGTATGGCAAGCACCAGTTACATCCCTAGGCGGAGCAAAATATTTTGTCTCATTTATTGATGACTACTCTAGGAGATGTTGGGTGTACCCTATTAAGAAGAAGTCCGATGTGTTTTCAACTTTCAAAAACTTCAAAGTGCGGGTGGAACTTGATTCTGGAAATAAAATCAAGTGTTTCAGAACAGATAATGGAGGAGAATACACAAGTGAAGAATTTGATGACTTTTGCAGGAAAGAAGGCATCAAAAAACAGTTCATAGTGGCGAACACTCCTCAACAAAATGGAGTGGCAGAGCGGATGAACAGAACCTTATTAGAAAGAACAAGAGCAATGTTGAGGGATGCAGGCCTAGAAAAATCATTCTGGGCAGAAGCAATCAATACCGCCTGTTATTTGGTGAATCGAGCTCCATCAACTATAATAGAGCTGAAGACACCAATGGAGATGTGGACTGCTAAACCAATTGATTATTCAAACCTCCATGTATTTAGAAGTATTGTGTACGTGATGTACAACGCCCAAGAAATTTCAAAGCTGGATCCAAAATCCAGGAAATGCAAATTCTTGGGGTATGCTGATGGAGTAAAGGGGTATCGCTTGTGGGATCCTACTGCCCGCAAAGTGATCATTAGCAGGGATGTTATCTTTGTAGAAGATAAGTTACAAAGAAAAGAAGATGATGATAACGCTGAAAAGTCAGAGACTACACAGATACATGTGGAAAATGAGGTTGAACAAGGAGATTCTTCTGAAGCAGAACCAGCACATGATGAACAAGAACTAGGGAGTTCTGAAGCTCCAACAACTCGTCAATCAGATCGTGAGAGAAGACGTCCCAATTGGCACTCAGATTATGTTATAGAAGGTAATATTGCATACTGCCTTTTAACAGAGGACGGTGAGCCATCAACATACCAGGAGGCAATACACAGCTCAGATGTTTCACTGTGGATGATGGCGATGCAAAAAGAAATTGAAGCCCTTCATAAAAATAATACATGGGACCTTGTGCCACTACCACAAGGAAAGAAGCCAATTGGTAACAAATGGGTCTTACATCTAGAGCAGCTCAAAAAGAAATGGTGACGATCAAGTTAAGAGGTATCGTGCAAGACTGGTGGTCAAAGAATATGCTCAAAAAGAAGGTATTGATTTCAATGAAATATTTTCTCCTGTAGTTCGACTAACAACAGTTCAAGTAGTTTTGGCAATGTGTGCTACATTGGACTTACATCTAGAGCAGCTAGATGTTAAAATAGCTTTTCTTCATGGAAATCTTGAAGAAGAAATTTATATGCTCCAGCCTGAAGGTTTTGAAGAAAAAGAAAAGAAGAACTTGGTTTGCAGGTTGAACAAATCTCTGTACGGTCTAAAGCAGGCGCCGAGGTATTGGTATAAGAGATTTGATTCCTTCATTATGTGCCTTGGATACAACAGACTTAATGCAGACCCTTGTGCTTATTTCAAGAGGTCTGGCGATAACGATTTTGTTATATTGTTGTTGTATGTGGATGACATGTTGGTTGCAGGACCCAACAAAGATCATATTGAAGAATTGAAGGCACAACTGGCTAGGGAATTTGAAATGAAGGACTTGGGATCAACAAACAAGATTCTAGGGATGCAAATTCACCGAGACAGAAGTAATAGGAAGATTTGGCTTTCACAAAAGAATTACTTGAAGAAAATCTTGTCACGATTTAGCATGCAAGATTGTAAGCCAATTTCTACCCCTCTTCTTATTAACTTCAAATTATCCTCCAGTATGAGTCCTAGCAGTGAAGAAGAGAGAATGAAGATGTCTCGAGTACCGTATGCATCAGCAGTGGGAAGCTTAATGTTCGCTATGATATGCACAAGACCAGACATTGCACAAGCAGTGGGAGTGGTTAGTCGGTACATGGCGAATCCAGGCAAAGAGCATTGGAATACAGTAAAGAGGATCCTAAGATACATCAAAGGGACCTCAAATGTTACATTATGTTACGGAGGATCAAACTTACTAATCAATGGGTATGTAGATTCTGACTATGCAGGGGATTTGGATAAAAGCAAATCTACTACAGGATATGTGTTCAAAGTTGCTGGTGGAGCTGTAAGCTGGGTTTCAAAATTGCAGTCAGTTGTGGCTACGTCCACAACAGAGGCAGAATATGTAGCAGCTACACAAGCCAGTAAAGAAGCAATTTGGTTGAAGATGCTATTGGAGGAGCTTGGGCACAATCAAGAGTATGTCTCTCTGTTTTGTGACAGTCAAAGCGCCTTGCATCTAGCAAGGAATCCAGAATTTCATTCAAGGACTAAGCACATACGAGTTCAGTACCATTTCATTCGTGAAAATGTGGAAGAAGGAACGGTAGATATGCAGAAGATCCATACCAAAGACAACATAGCAGATTTCATGACGAAGGCAATCAATGCTGATAAATTTACCTGGTGTCGATCCTCCTGTGGCCTGTCAGAAACGTAAGCAACATGAAAGGTACAAGGTAGAAAGAATGGTGTGAAGATATGATTGTTCCAATCAAATCTTCAAGTGGGAGATTGTTGAAAATTGGCACACCAAATTGCATCAATTGTCAACATTATGGGTGGCAATTTGGTGGCATTAATGGGGTGGCAAAATTGGTCAAATTTAGCCACCAAATTGTTGAAAATTTTGGATGGTAAAACTATGCAATTAGTCATTGTAATTTAGGGTATTTACAAATTAGTCCTTAAAGCTTCAACTATAAATACCCTAGCTCATTTAGCTTCAAAACCATCCCCAAAGCATTCTAGCTTTCTTCCAATACTAGAGAGATTTTAGAGAGTTTCTTGAGAGTTGTTTTCTCCTTTTTATCTAGAGAGAATTATCATTGTTTTCTCCTTGGTAGATCGAGAGAGGTTGTAATTCCTATTTTCTCATAGTGAAATTCTTCTACCGTTGCCCGTTGTTTTTACCCTAAAATTTTAGGGGTTTTCCACGTAAATTTTGTGTCTCTTTTATCTTCATTTTTATTTTCTCAAATTATCAGTTGCGATTTTGCTCTATCCGATAGCTGTCTTCCGTAACATCAAATACCATCAATCTTTAAACGCTGAATCATTTATATCACGAATATTTCGATACAACTATTTTAGTGCTCAATAAACACAAAACGATATCGTTTTGCTTGAAAAATATTATTGAAATATTACGAGGATTTGAACCCTAAACACATAGAAATAAATCTTAATGCTTAACCATTGGGTTATTTTAATTTTTTTTTTACTTTTTCTATAGTATTTCTAAAAACTAAAATTCAGGTTAAGATTAATTCTAATTTTAAATATCTTAAGGACTAAACTTAAAATTTCCAATTGTATTTTCTCTCATCGCGTTTTGCGGTTCTTTTTTATTCTCCCATCGCAGCTTCCTCCTGCACCATCTCTAGTTCTCTCTGATCTTTATAGGGAGCTTCGGAAGTTTCCCCTACTCTTACAATGAATTCGTCCTCGGTAGAATCCTCCGCTTCCTTTCTGTTAAAGGTGAGCTCGAGACCGATAAGGTCCGAGAAATTATTTCCGTTCTTTCTTTCTAGGGTACATGGTGATTCTTTCGCACTTGCTGAAGGAAAAATATGAGAGGAGACGTCGCTGCTACCTTCCTCCTTATCTTTCATAACCAATGCTGGTTTTTTGGAGCTTCCAAAAGTAGGTTTAGAAGAGGCAGACACAGGAGTATCTTTCTTTATTCCTTTAGATTTCTCTGTGGACTTTTTTCATGCGTTTTTTACTCAAACCGGGAGAAACCGAATCACTGTCGTCTCTCTTCTTTCTTTTCAAAGTTTGTATTGATTCTTTCGAGCTTACCAAAGGAGCATCAGAAGAAGCAGAATAGTCGTTGTCTCTCTTCTTTCTTTTCAAAGTTTGTGCTAATTTTTTTGAACTTCCCGAAGGAACATCGGGAGAAGAAGATTCTTCCTCGCCATTTTTGTTTCCTTTCGGATTCTTCACTAATTTCTTAGAGTTCTTTCTACGAGAGGCAGGAGAAGTAGAGTCGTTGCGAACTTGCTTTTGTTCCAAAATCGGGAGGAGAAGATTCTTTCTTGTTTCTTTGAGATCTTCATGGCACCATTAGATTTTCAGAAATGTTATAGAATGTGTAACAAAAATTTAAGGTAGCCCATGGTTAAGCATTAAGATCTATTACCATGTCTCAAGGGTTCAATTCTTATCAACCACAATATTTCAATAATATTTTTCAAACGAAACGACACCGTTTTCTGTCATGTTACCGTGCTGTTAAATCATTAACAGTGGAGTCATATAATTGCACTTAAAAATAAACGTTAGTTCCAACATTGACAAAATTGAAACAGCTTGCAGTATAAACGAGTCAACACTATTTAAACTAGTTTACGCTAATGATTTGCTTATCGAATCGAGTTGAGTCTTATTTAACTTGACTCGACTTATTAAAGTATCGAGTCAAACTCGAATTCGAATCAAATCAATTTGAATGAAGTATTGATTGAGTCAAATTCAAACTATTTAGAGAGTACGCTAGCCAAGGTGAACAACTCAAAGGTAAAGGTTGGCACGAGTGAGATTGGGATGAATACAAGCACCCTTATAAATCTTAATTTTTTAGATAATTTAATTTTCTTTAGTTTTTTATTTTTCCACCTTAAAATTTTATAATTTCACCTTCTTTAAATATTTATTATAATTTCTTAAGTTCATTGATATGAAATCACATTGTTGTTTAAAATACTATAGCAGAGAGATAATTTTTTTCTCTTTTTTTTTTTAACTTTATTCATTTTTTATTTCTAACTTTTTTTTCAAACTAATCTCGGATATTGTAGAATTTGAGTTGGTGAGAGACGTGTGATTGAAGAGCTGAATTGATGAATGATTCGAGGGGATAAAGATGTAAGTTGATGAGGAACTTATTGACCGGGTTGTGAGGACTGATTCGAACTTAGACCTGAATTCAGAATTTAAACAGACTTAAACCTTGTTTTGTGTGGTTTTTTAAAAGTATTTTTTAGTTAAAAAGATTTATTTCGATAGTAAAATTAATGTTAAATAAGTTAAAAATGAAGAAAAAATTACAGTGAATACAGTGGTTTCAAATCAACCGCAAAAATTATGATTTGTAATTTTTTCATTTTCAACTTTTTATTTAAAAGAAAATTATAATTTGACTCTTACTAATGTATGTACTCCACACAATTATGTATTTATATTTTATTTTAAAATTCAATATTAGCATCTTTAAAAAATAATTTATTTTAATTATTTAAAAAAAATAAAATTCATGGTTTGTATATTAAAATATTAATAATGTTATTATAAAATACATTTTTGTTACAATTATTTTTTTTTCATTTTTATAGTTTTATTATAATTTAAATTGATATATTTCATATATAATAATAATAATTTTATTTCTATTTATTTATTACAATTAGTAAAATTATTTCATTTATAAAAATATTATTAATTATTTTTATTATAGTTTAAGTTGATATATTTTATATATCATAGTATTAATAGTGTAAATATAATTTAATTTTTATATTTTTAATTTACAACATAATGTCTATAGTGGACATTTTATCTTTTTCAAATTCATTTTTTAACAATAATCTCAAACAGTTAAATTTTAAATTGTATTTTTAAAAATTCATTTCTACCGTAATTTTTAAAAGCCATGTCAAATTCGCCCTTAGGTTACTTAATTGACCTAAAAGCCTGTTATAGCGTTGATAAGGCCCTGTTTTAAAAATGAGTTATGAACCAGACTAAAATTGATACCTATAGAATATAATTATATATTTAAGATGTTTAGAAACATAGATTTTAAATTAATTCACAAAAAACGTTAAATTATCCATGAAAACTTCTTCCTCTTCTCTTGAAAAAAATTAAAATATCGAAATATATGAGTTCTTTGAGCCAATAAGCATGAACTTTATTGATGTTGAAGAGCTTAATTGGCATAAACTTTAGAAATTTAAAGTGGGCCAATAAAATAATGGTTTATAAGCTTTTTGGGCCATTATCCTTGAATTTATTTTTCCCATATTGCATGAAAGTAAGGTTTTTTTGACCCAATACGAAGCCTAAAAATATAATTAGTGAAATAGGGTTGTAAGATTTTAATTTGGGATCCGACATTTTTCAAAGTTTATGAAACTCCTCACCTCGAGGTGATGAGTTCTAATACAAAATATATTTTTTAATTTTTTACCCTCGATGAAATAAAAATTAATAATATATATATATATATTATTGAAATTAGTCACTTCGAGGTGATGAGTTTGAATAAAAAATATTATTTAGATAAATTCATCACGTCAACTTGACAAATTCCTTAAATGCTATAACAAATATCTTAAATCCCAAATTAAAAAATCTAACAACCTTATTTTCTCTAATTATATTTTCCACATGCCGTACAGGGGCTTAAAAAACATGAGACTAATGCTTTCATTCTAAAATATAAATTAATGAACTCAAAAATTTATTTGATTACTGATTTAATTTAAAATTTTAACTTTAAAAGCTTGGATAAGTAGATTTATAAATTGAGTAGGTTAGATGAATAAAATAATTTAAAAAAAAAATCAATGTGACCCTTGTCCTATTTTTTGGATTAATGAGATATTTTAACAAGAAAAAAAAACTCAATGTGGACCCTTAGACCGACCGATCCATTAATTCCAGTTGTTATAAATTAGATAAATTACATCATTCATCACTCAATTATTTTTTTCTCTTTATTTTGGTCACTAAACTAAAAGTTTTCAATTTCAAAATTGTTAGAGACTTCAGGAAACAAGGCTGTAGTTAACCCATTTAATCCCTATTTCTCTAACTTATTTCCTCTCATTCTCGCCGCCGCAACGAGCCAATTTCAACAGAGCCGCCGTTGATCCTTAAAATGAGAACATTGGATAATCCGAGAGTGTATAGAGGAGTAAGTGGGATAGGGAGGAAATAAGACGATCGGAGACGGAGAAGTGCTAAGGAAGTGAAAACATGGACGAGAAATCATTTGCAGAAGATGAGTTGAGCAGTGAAGGGTTTGAACGAGCAATCCAAGATTTGTTACTAAACAGTTGAGATTTTGTTGAGAAGAGTCTCTGTCCATTTTTCTTCAGGGAAAATATTAAAAAATAACAAAGAAAAATAAGGGATTAGCAACTAGCATCGTTTTTGTTAACAAAATCCTATCACAGTTAGTGTACTATTTTTGCTTTGTTTTTCTACCTATTGTATTGCATGTAGAAAATAAAGAGTAAATTATGTTCCCATTTACAAGGTAAATTGATGACTAGTGGATTGTTGTTATCACTGTCCGCAATAAACTCTGCTTACTATTTCAAAGAGGCAAAGTCTACAATACCAGTATGATATTTGGTAAGCTCCTTTACTTGGAAAACAAAAGGTTTTTGTTTGGTAAGCTTAATTTCGAAATCATGGCCTCTCATGACAAAGTTCCTTTACTTTCTCCCGACGTGTTAATCATTTTCAAAGGTAATGCAATGCAATGATCTCATCTTAAGGATGAATGGCGGTTCTGTTGAACTTGGCTCGTTGTGGCGGCGAGAAGGAGAGGAAAGAAGTTAGAGAAATGGGGTAAAATAGATCAATTACAGTCTTAGTCCCTGAAGTCTCTAGGATTTATGAAATTGAAAACTTTTAGAGTTTAGTGACCAAAACAGAAGAGAAGAAATAATTGAGTAATGAATGGAGTAATTTACCTAATTTATAACAACTAGAATTAACAGAACCGTTGGTCGAAGGACTACATTGGGTTCTGTTTTCAAGTTGGAGGGCCACGTTGATCCAAAGAGTAGGATAAGGGTCACATTGGTCTTTTTTGAAAAGTTAAAGACATTAAGGGGTCGTTTGGTTCACGGCATAAGATATTACCGGGGGAATGGAATCCTCATTCCCCCGTTTGGTTGGCCAATAATCCTATTACCGATAATCTTTTATTATCAATAGTGGATTTTTTGGGGTATATCACCGGGAATATGATTACCTCTCTTCCCTTAGGTATTGTTGGATTACCAGCGTTTTTGACTAACATGCCCTTAAAAAAATTTTCTTTTAAAAAATATCATTCTTCTGCCGTTGAATAATAAAAATTCTACGAAGGTTATCCAACAAATTTATACTTAAACTATTTTAGATTTACAAAAAAAAAATCTATAATTAAAATTTTATATGAAGTTCAGGGGTTAAAATAAAATTTTATCATTTCATTAAACCTATTTATCTTTTTAATTTTGTAAAAAAAATTATATAAATTTTATGAATTTAAATTTTTTAAAGAAAATATATAAATTAATTATAGTAATATTATAGTAGAATTAAACTTGTTAAAAAATAAATATATAATAAGAACAATTTGGTAAAATACATATTTCAATAATCTTTTATTCCTTTAACCAAACACTGTAATCTTACATCCCATCTAAACCAACCAAACACAAAATACAACATTTTCAATAATCCTATTCCCTGATAATCTTTTATTCCTACTGATAATCTTGCATTCTGTGAACCAAACGCACCCTTAAGTGCATTTGGTAAAATACATATTTCAATAATCTTTTATTCCTTTAACCAAACATTGTAATCTTACATCCCTGTTAAACCAACCAAACACAAAATACAACATTTTCAGTAATCTTATTCCCTGGTAATCTTTTATTCTAATATTATATTCCGTGAACCAAACGCACCCTTAAGTGTATTTTTGCCTTGGAATTATTACAATACTTAGATTTAAATTAATTAATCAATTGATAAAATAATTGTTATATAAAAGAATATTCTTAACCCATGATCCTATTCTTCCACCCTACTTATTACTTTTGAGATTTTTTTAATTATATTCTAGGTCCATGATTACACTATAGCTAAAATGGATTATTAAATTAACTTTTTGTAAAATATTTGTTTATTACTCATGATTTTACTAATGAAAAAACAACAATGATGAACCGCATTATTAATAAGCATAAGTCTTGGATTTATGAATATATATTCATTTATTTTTCAAAAAAAAAATTGAAACTCGTTTAGTATCAAAGGTCCAAATCATACAGAAAATGTAAACTCTAGAATGTTAAGGTATCTTTGAATTATTTGGCATGTTAGTGAATGCCATATGCGAATATGTCATTTTCACCCTTATTAATATCTAAGGGAATGAGCCCAACAATTCAGGTAAAAGTTTAAGCATCTCAAATCAGCATGCTGCTGTTAATGGCTCGCCATTGATTGGAAGGTCCAAGAGCACAGCTACATCTTTCATTGTTATCGTATATATGTCGCATGAGAGATGAAAAGTATAAGTCTCTCGTGGTTGTTGCAAGGGAAGATACATGTAGTTCTTATAATTTGAGAAAGGCAAAACTTGTATTATCCGTATAATACACGTCTCGGGAGGTTCTCACTTTTCAGAGAAAAATGGTAAAATAAACGGTGAAACAGAGAAGGAAGGCCAAGCCAGCAAGGCATTCAAAAACAAATACTTTATAATCATCCTAAACTTCAAACCTACATCTTTTTTCCAATGTTTTTAAAGTAGGACTAAACATTGAACCGGTGAAGGTACTAAATATTTTTTTTTAATTTTACATAATATTCAAAGCAATACTAATATATATGTAATACTTTTTTTAAGTTTACAATTTTAAAAGTTATAAAAATATCACAAGTCATAACATATATAAATTAAAAACCATAAAATCAAGTAAAACAAAATGATTCAAATCAACTACAACATAATATTTAAGGTAAAACATATTAAATAATAAATATAATTATATAACTATAATCAAAAAAATAAAATTGAGGCTTAAAAAAATCATAACAAATGATGTCATTTGGTTTAATTTAAAAAAAAAATCCACATGGCTAAGAAACATAGGAGATCATCCCAAAAGTTTAAAGAGTAAAAATATGAGAACAAAAAAATCTCACGTGGCTAAGAAACATAGAAGAGCATCCCAACTTACTTCTATAAATAATAGAGGTAATTTGACATTCAAAATCATGGAGTCTTTTGGTGAGCACAGAGCGAACTATTCTTTCGCTTCAATTGAGCTCAAATTTTAGGCTTCAATCGAACTTCTAATTTTTTTTTGATTTCGAGCCTTTTCGAGTTCAAGTTTTAATATTATATTTCGAGTTCGAGTTGAACTTGATGATTTTTAGCTCGTGAGTTTTTGAGTCGAGTTGAGCTTACTTTTAAAGTTTTCGAGTCGAGCTCAACAATACTCGAATTTGACTTGGTTCATTGAACAAATGACGTCATTTGGTTTGTTTTTTTTTTAAAAAAAGTGAACCGGCAGTTCAAACCGGTTTTGTGGTTTTCAGCCGGTTCACCCCAATTTTATCGGTTTTCAGCCGGTTCATTACCAGCTCGATTTTGTGAGGTAACCAGACCGGACAAACCACCGATTCACGGTTCAACCGGTTGAATCGACCGATCCAATCCGATTTTGATAACCATGCTTTTTTTCCCTTCACTTATAATGTTCCCTTTTCTGGTATTTCACATGCAATCCATTTAATTTCCTTCATTTCTGACTACCCTTTTCACCAATCATCAATTATTTCTTTCTTTTCTGTGATAATCATATTACTGTGTTCAAAGTTTTCTTCTTCTTCTTTTTCCTTTTGAACATCCCAAAATAAAAGGTCTTTGTATTTCTTCTTCTTCATCATCTGTATTTTGTAAAGATCTGGTTGGTGGTGGATACATGGGGAGGCTATTTTTGGTGAATCTCGAAGGGAAGGTTTATAGCTGCAAGCACTGCAAAACCCATCTTGCTCTTTGCGATGATATCGTCTCCAAGGTTGTTCTTTTTTTCTTCTTAAATTTGATTCCTTTAACTTTTGTATGAAATCTTCATCTGGGTCCCTTGGTTGATTAAATTGAGATGTCTTCAATTATTAAGCTAGGAATTTGGTATTCCATGTTGATTTTTTTCCTGTCTTGATGGTGCATTGGAATTAGTATTTTGTTTTGCAAGTTCAATGGCTTTAATATGTTAATTTTATCATAGATGATAATTTTGTATGCTGGGAGGATTTCATCTCTTTGTAGGCATAGATGATAATTTGGTGTCCTTTTCAAGGGCTTGGATCTTTGATGATTGCAAATAGTTGACATTTTAATACAAACATGACGTTAAATGTATTTTATTTTGCTTTACTTGTGCTAGAGATTAAACCTACTATGTACTGTGTAATATTATTCTCAATCATTAATGTTAGATTTTGCATATTTAGTTCTACCAGTGTAGTTCGTAAAACGATGCTACTGTGAAAAGAAGAAGACAGTGAGTGTCATATGTACTCGAATCGTTTGAAGGTTATAATGCTTATACTTGATTTAGGAACTGGTTAGTGGATGATAACTATGGTGATAAAGAATGAAGATGCTTGATCGCTGAAGTATTAAGTAGTTATATGTTTCATATGCACATCGGTGTAGTCGATTATTCCGGGTTGTTCTTGGGGGTGCTTTCACATAGGCACTAACGATTTTCATGGTGTTGGAGAAAAAATTGTTTGGGGTTCTCTTATGTCCACAGTTTGTAACCATGTGTTTTACCTGTGTTGTTTTATTCAGACCTTCTACTGCAGGCATGGGAAAGCATATCTCTTCAGTAAAGTGTAAGTTTTATCGGTTTAGACACCTCATAGGTATTGTTAAACAACTACTCTAATGCTTACCTATGCTATAAGGTGTCGGCTACTTCTATAAACAAGTAACGGTATCATTGTCAAACTATGTTGTACTCGTAATCTCTTGCTTAACAGGTGACGAAGAATTGTACTTGATGAATTCATTGTTGGTTCTAGTAATTTGTTTTGATCGCTTAGAGCAAGTCAATAGCATTGCATTTTCAAGGATAGATGTTCCGAGGATGGACTTTGTGGATATCCCACTTGCATAATCTTTTGAGAAAATGAGATTTCGAGTTATCAGTATAGAATGCTTGTTTTCGTGTGTTGCATTTTGAAGGATACATATTCCAAGGATGGACTTTGTGAACATCCCACTTGCATGACCTTTGGAGAAAATGAGATTTCGAGTTATCTGTATAGAATGCTTGTTTTCGTATGTAGTTTTCATCTCCCATTGTTTCTCAGAGTAAACGTTTCTTCTGGAGAAGAGGAAGATAGAATGATGATGACGGGGTTGCACACCGTTGCGGACATCTTCTGTGTTGGATGTGGATCAATTGTGGGGTGGAAATATGTAAGCTTTCTAGTATTGCATTTTCGAAATTCATGATTTAATGTATCAGTTACTTCTTGCTGCTGTTTACGAGGATTGTTTCTTTTAGGAATTTGCCCATGAGAAGAACCAGAAATACAAGGAAGGAAAATTCGTCCTTGAGCGGTGAGTAAATAAATCAGAAATATATAAGCTTCAAATTCGGACTAGGGAAGGAGGTTCTTAACAGAGGTTTCTGGATCTTGGTGTTGAACAGGTTTAAGGTGTCCGGTCCGGACGGAAGCAATTACTGGGTCAGCCATGGTAGACACGTTGGTGGGAGTGATGCAGATGATGTTTGATTAACAAGCGAAATATGTTCAAATTTGAAACTGTACATTCATTATCCCCTAAAATCTCATTAAACTCTCATGTGAATCCTTAAAAACCAGACATACTTGAGCAGCTTGTTCGACTTGCTGTGGAAAAAAATAACCAAACACGAGTGGAAAACATTGAATTGTTTTAGCTAATATTGAAACCTGACCAGAAATATTATGTTACAAATTGATATTTCAGATGTTTATATTGGTGAACTTCATAGCACGATTTCTGCTATTACAATTAACCGATTATAATATAATGAAAAGTTGGGTAAGGCTTATGCAATTGACCCCAAAAAAAAAAAAACTCAATAAGATAAGCACCAACCTTTTTCTAACTTATTATTTGCCCTGATTGATTGATCTTAATACAAAATTAGGATATGCTGCATGTAAAGAAGGATAAAAGTTTGGTCTAACGACCCAAATTGTGTGATAATATTAAATACGGAACGGCATATGTTGGTGACTGCAAAAAGAAAGCATATCCGAATTCCTAAATTAAAGAGATCCTACACGGTTTCAATTTGCCAACCAAACAAACTTTGTTTACAACTTACACCCCCAAAGTTTATAGTATGTCATTTTAGTATTGATGCTATTTCAGAATGTTTGTATTATTTATTTAGTATCGATATTTGTACTCTAAATTAGCTAAAATTTTCTTAGTCCTCCAATTATGCAATGTTTGTGATATAACTTCTGAGTTTATAACGTTTTCACATGAGTCCCTATTTGTGTAAGAATGATTGCACAAACCTCTGATTTTGTCCGTTTTCAAACTGGGAGGATGTTAATTGATGCTACCTTCTCGTGGACAAGTCTATGCTAAGTGACTCAAAATGGTAAGTTCCAGATTTCCAAAAGGAGGCAAATGCTCAACATTTACGCCAAAGATTTAGAATGACAGATTGGTAGATTGTTTTTTGAAACTAGCTTTCGAAGTTTTGATATACATTGTGGAATAATCCAAGATAAGTTGATATTAGTTCTAAAGGAAATGATGTAGATTGTTTTGGCTAGCAAACGGGAGTAGTGTACCGAGGTGTTAGACCGTGCACTGTCGTCCGTCAAATTACTTTGGTCTTGATATATGGAATAAATAAAGTTTATCATAAATCAAGTTTACAAATTGTCGTAACCGGTTTTCGCCCGGGCACGAATTTTTACTTGGCGAAAAAAATGATGTGAATAAATAGTTTTTAAAATATTTTGGGAGTCACCATCGGCCTTTTGAATCAGGTAGGTCGAATACCTCAAAATTATCTTTTAAAAGAGTTTTTAAGAAAACATTAGTTAAAAGATAAACTAGTATGCGTTTTAACAAAAAATTCGTTCTTTTTAATAATAAAAAGAGATTCGTGGTCGATTACGTTTGGGGAAGGATTAACACCCCCACAACGCCCAAAATTGATACTTATTAATTATAAATTGTCTCTATTATTAGAAATTTAAATGTTCAAAGATGTATTTAATTTATAATCCTGTTATTTCAAATTAATTATTATAATTTTAAGAAAATCTATTTATATATATATATAAATAAGATATTTATTTATTTAGAAATATCAGAAAATGACTTCTAGGCGCTTTAAGACAGCTCTTTCCTTAATATTAAAAAATAAATAAATATTAATAAAACATTTATCTAAAAATAATTAAAAAATAGATTAATATAATTTATAAAAGTAAAATATTTATTTTTTTTAAAAATATCAGAAAATGGACATCCAGTTGCTTTAAGACTGCCCATTCTTAATAATAAAAAATAAATAAACATTTTTATTAAAAGTAATGAAAAGTATATATTTATATGACTTAAGATAATAATAAAAAATAATAATGAAAATAAAATACTAATTTAAAAGTATTGAAAAATAAAGTACAATACAAAATATAAATAAAATTGCAATAAAATTAATAAAATAAATTAAAAAACTTATAATATTAAAATATAAATATTGAAATTAAAGATACTAATTCGAAACATTATAAAAGATAGTCATTTAAAGGTGTAATTTACCCTAATTAATTAATTCAGATTAAAATAAAATTTATTAAAATTACAGGGACTAAATGCACTATTTATCCTAAATATATAATTATAGACATATAAGGACTAAAATAAAATAATATAAAATTATGATAATAAATTAATATGTTCATAAATTGATTTCAGTGGCTAAAATGGAAGTTTATAAACTTCCAGTGACTGCGCGTATAGTTTACCTCTATGTGAAATTATAGACACACCCCTCCCCAAAACGACGTCGTTTAGGAAGGGGTATTTATACCCGAATATGGCTCGCCCTACGGGCCATTCTCTCATTTCCTCTTTTCTTCTTTTCTCTCTAAAAACGAGAGAAACATTTCTCTCTCCCTTCTCTCTAGCCTCCTCCCACTGGAGGAACGGTGGTCATCGGCCGACCGTCGTGAACCACCACATCGCCGGACACCATCCACGATGGTCGAAAATTTCAAACCTACCCCAAATCGTCCCTCTTTAAAACATAAAGTCGAATCTAGCATTCTTCCATTCTAAAACCCCCTATTTTACCTTAGATCTAAAATAAACCGAAGTGGTTACCTTCGGTTATTTGGATCTCCGGCGATGTTGGAAAGCTCTGATGGTCGAGGTAAGGCTCTCGGTTTTTTTCTTTTGGTTTGACACTGTTTGGGATCGTTGCTATTTCCTTTCCCTTTTTTTTTGCTATCCTCGTCGTTTTTCTGTGTTCTCCGTGGCTGTTGGTTGTTGTTCGCGTTTTGTGAGTACTATAAATTATATGCAAATAATGTGCAAGTATACACAATCGCTCAAGTAATATAATGATGAGTGAGTATCGTCTCCACAGGGATTGGGTAAAATTACAAAAGTCTAACCAAAGCAATGCACTATTCTATCTAAGTATAGTTAGTCTTGATATATACAAATGTCACGGCAATATAAATGTGTATGCTGGTGGATATGTAGTGAAGATCTGATGGTGTAGCAAATAGAAATGCAATGGCAATGATGGATGTTTGATGTTGAGTATGGTGAAATTTCAAGGCAATGAAAAATGGTAAAAACAATAAATAAAGATAAAATGAAAAGAAAATAATCCTCACGTGACAAGCTTCCAAGAGAATGAATGGTAGGGATTGATCTACGGATGCTAAACTTATTTCTCAAGTATATTTAAGCTAATTGGTCTTTACTTACTTGATAGGGCTTTCCTAAAGTGTTCTAAAGAACCTAACAGAATAGGATGCCAAGGCATCTGCTCTCACTCAACGATGTTGGCCAGCCTACCCTATTGATAAAGACACCCTTTTTAGTCATTGAAATCCTATCCTAGCCTCTTCCGAGATCTAAGGGATTAAGTTATAATATTCCTAGGCCGGTTCAAAGCCCCTTGAAAATACTATAACCCATTGCTTATGAGGATCTTATCTTGTGTTTCTTCCGAATACTTACAAGTATTTTTAGTCTAGGATTCTTCCGAATACCTAACCTTCATCTAAGAAATGGACATTTCCATGCCTCTTACAAGCCTAGATGGTGAAGCATTCATAAGCAAAGCAAATAAAGAACCAAAATAAACTTAAATATACCATTAAAAATAAAGTTCAAACAACCATTAAATCAACCACCACCAAATAAGTTAGTTCATGGTGGGGTTCAAAATATCCAAACACAAAGTCATGAAAATATTTGTTCCAACAACCCACAAATAAATATAAAATAGCAGCAAAAAGGGAAGTTGAGAAGAAGCCTTCGACGTGCCACCGGAGGTCTCCTCTCGGCCACCGTGAACCACCTAGCTCGCTAGCTCCTTTCGGCTCCTAGCTCGCCACTCCTTGGAGCTTTATCAATGGAGGAATATCCCAAGGAAGAAGAAAGGAAAAGAGAAAATAAAAATGTGATTTTTGCTACCGTATATGTCCTCCTCTCTTTCCTTTTTTTTTCTCCCCCATGAGGTGTCATATATAATAAAAAATATCTAGGGGTAATGATGAGGTTGTTGGGTGCAAAATACCCCTCATACCCCTAGAATCACATGTTGGGTGTGAACCTTATCCTTCAAGTGGTAGTGGTCTTTTGGCAGCTCTGGCAGGCGGTTACAACAGTCCTTCACATGCAGAGACAGCTGTTCAGTGCCAGCTGTCCTTATGCAGAAAATTTTTTTTGTCTTTTTTTTGCGCTAAAAATGCCAAGGCATTTCAATATGCTTTAGCAACGTGTGATGCCGCGGCATTACTTCCCAAAGAATCTTTTTTTCTTGCTATTCCCTGCACACCACAAACAAACTGCACATTTCCCTCAAATATCACCATTAAGAAATAAAATAGCACAATCACCACAAATGCACTATATGCAACTACATGATCCTAAAATGCCTAAGATGAGCTTTTAAGAAAACAATAACTTAAGTGAAAAAGGCCTTAAAAGTAGCCTTTTTAGGAAGTTAACACACCCCAAACTTAAGCTATTGCTTATCCTCAAGCAATAGATAGCAGTTACATAAGCAGAATGTCATGGCAATTTTCTACAGTAGGGGCGTATGACAAAATTGAATTTCAACCCTCAGAAAAAAATAAGCTTCAACATGCTAGACTTATCAAGAATTCAAGTACTTTTCCCTAGGTCAAGATCTATTGTGGTAGTGTGTGTGCGTGATTGTATCCAATCTATACTTAGCAAACTTAGACTATTTCTAATCAAGCACATTTTTACTCCCTTTTCTTTGATTTTTTTTAATGTTGTTACAAAGGGAGTCAGCTCATCACACCTACTCTCCCACACTCTAGATGAAATGGAGCATACCTTCCACCCCCGAGCTAGTTAAGTAGAGTCATCCCGTGACTACTTTCATTCACTCATATGCACAAGGCTGCCATTTATTAAAGAAAGTTCTAGGCAATGCCACGGCAAAGAGAAGTGTCCCTCTACAGCTATGCCTAAGCATTTATTCACAGTTTCATTTTTAAGGGAGTTTATTTTTGATTTTTCTTTTAAGCACAACACTATATTTCAATGCCAAAACTAACTAGTGTTATTTCATAAAAAATTTCTAAATTTTCTAAATATAGATAACATACAAATCGTGTAAAAGTTTTTCACAAAGAATCAAGCCCTAGAGTGAGTTCTATCATTCTCAACAGTCATTTACATTCAGATTCTAGCCTAACATTATCATCATCGGGTATCCTCAAAACATTTCATCTAACTGTCCTACCATTTTCTGATGCCATGGCATAAACCTATGCTAATGCTATCATGCATATGACCTACCAAGAACCATGCCTCCCCCAAACTTAAGGGAAGCATTGTCCTCAATGCTGAAAGAGAAATATACTAAATATAAACTATATGCCATGCAATGAAATGCAACCAAATGAGAATGATGTAAGAGAGGTACCTCAATGAGTGTGTGGTGTTACCTTGGAGGTGCTAGCAGCTCCTCGTCGGGTGCGCTTGCGTATAGGTGCTGGGCTGGACTCGGACGAAGTGGAGTAATAATGTGCAATATTAGAGCGTCCAACCGTGGTTTTGATGTATTTGCCATGACGTGGTACAGGATAAGGTTTGGGTGTTGCGACAAGGTTGGGTGTTTCTTCGACAGGGACAGTGACCGGATACTCAGGAGTTTCGGAACGGTGCGGAGTATGACTCGGATCATCAGCGGGAGGATCAGCTGTATCTTGTACGGGCTCTGGAGATGCCTCGGCATTAAATGCCGGCAGAATTTCATCTGGGAAGCCAGGGAAATTCCGTTGACCATGGGGAATAATTTCTTGAAACATTGATTCCACCTCAGCATCTCTATGCTTCACGTATCCAAAAAAGTTACGGATGTCACCGTGTAAAGCATGCAGGTGTGTCTGAGTCTGCATCACAGCTTCCTCGAGAGCAAGTAACCTTGCCTCGACATTTGATTGTGTAGTACCTGCAGATTGCTCATGAACAGATTCTTTAGATTTAGGATTTTCAAGTCCTAATAGCAGTGGGAGTCTGGCTCTAGTGATGCCCGATAAACCAGGTAAAATTTGATCAAAAGCATTTTTCTCAACTTTTTCTTACGACATAAAGCGGTAATTAAGTTAGGAAACACCAAAGCCCTTGCCTTTTTACCCAAACAAATTGTTAACTTGTTGAACAATAATACGACCCACATCGATCGGACGGGATTCCATTATAGAATGTAAAAGCAATAAGCGTGAAAGTGATAGCGTCGTGTTGTGAGAAGTCAGCATGAGTTTATACTTAAGGAAGTGATTCCATAACTTGGCGCGGCTGAAGACGTTCTCGGTTGACCGAGTATCGACTCGTTTGACACCCATTCCACTCAGTGTTTTCAAAACAAGACCCCATCGTATGTGTTGCTATCAGCCTCCTCTTCGAACTTGGCATGGTTATCCACAACATCCTGCAAATGAAAATAACGATTAATAGCAGAAGGTGTAAAACAGATCTGCTTACCTCGAACGAAGATGGAGTGTTGGTTGGGCCTTAACTACCGAGGCATTCACCGAACCAAGATGACGGGTAAATTTCTTCCACTTGAGCGGTGTCACGATGTCCATAACATCGGGTCCAAAACCACCATCAGTTTCCTCGGTAAAAATAAATCCTAACTCAAAAAAGAGTTTTCGGTTCTTGAAGTTTTGGAACCGAGCCTTAGCCTCGTCATCTTCGAACTGTTGCCAAGTGGTAGTGTCGGTTGGAGCCGGTCTTGAACGCACCATTTTCGTATGTATATGAAGCAAGAAAAATGATAAATGAAGAAACTTTTGAAAGCTTTAAAAACTTGGATATATTTTGGCTATGGAGAGAATAACAAAAGAAGAAGATGAATAAAGGAAAGAGAAAAAGTAAAAGTTAAAATAAAAGAGAAAAAATTAATAAAGAAAGAGAAAAGAAAAAGTTAAAAATTTAAGAGGGAAAATGTGTGATAGGATGGTTAAGAGAGGAGTGAGTGGGTGGGGGTTTGTGCGTGTATAGGGAAGGAAAAAAAACTGCCAAAAGGTAATGATGATGATAGGACAAGTCTGTGGAAAGAGAAAGAGAAATGTCATAAATTAAATTAAATAAAAAGAAACAAATCAAAAGAATATCTCTCCAATTAATGCATTGTTATTTCCTCCCTTTGGTAACCGCTCCTTGAACGGTTTGCAGCACTGTGGTCCCTACAAATCATATCAAAAATTAATTACAAAATGAAGTAAAAATAAAAAATAAAGAAAAACTTAAATTTTAAATTTTTATTTATGCACAGACACAAATTCAATGTTATGGCATCGAATTTTGGTTATCCTCTGGGCACGCTTCAGTATCGTGCAGACGTAACACGTCCTTGTTGTGTGGTGGTGAAACTCCATTGTAGGTTTTCAGACGCTGGCCATTGACCTTGAAGATCGTCCCATTGTTTATTCTCTTGATGTCAACAACTCCATGGGGATAGACATAATACACCTCAAATGGTCCTGACCATCGAGATTTGAGTTTCCCAGGAAAGAGTTTGAGTTTGGAGTTGTAAAGCAAGACTTGTTTCCCCTCATGAAAATGTCGTGACATTAGTTTCTGGTCATGCCACTTCTTCGTTTTCTCCTTGTATATCCGAGCATTCTCATATGCTTGTGCTCTAAACTCTTCCATTTCGTTAAGTTCAAGTAATCTCTGCTCCCTAGCTAGTTGAGCATCAAAATTCAATCGCTTGATGGCCCAATAAACTTTGTGTTCAAGCTCAACCGGGAGATGACAAGCTTTACCATACACCAACTTAAAGGGTGACATCCCCAAAAGAGTCTTGAATGCAGTTCTGTACGCCCAAAGTGCTTCATCCAACTTTGGCGACCAATCCTTACGCCTTGGGTTCACCACTTTCTCTAAAATCTGCTTGATCTCTCGATTAGATATCTCTGCTTGGCCATTTGTCTGCTGATGATATGCCGTGGCAATCTTATATCGAACTCCATATCTCTTAAATGCCTTGGCAATCAACTTGTTATCAAAGTGGGTTCCCTCATCACTAATGATAGCACGAGGTACTCCAAACCGAGTAAAAATATACTTGAGCAAAAACTTGAGTACGGTATTGGAGTCATTCCTTGATGTTGGTATTGCTTCTTGACACATAATCCACAGCAATCAATATATATAATTTTCCTTCAGAAGATGGGAATGGTCCCATGAAATCGATGCCCCACACATCAAACAGCTCTATCTCTAAAATATTTTTGCAACGGCATTTCATGTCGTCTGGAGATGTTTCCAGTCCGTTGGCATCGATCACATCCTTTGTAAAATGCTTGGGCATTTTTAAACAGAGTTGGCCAGTAAAAGCCTGATTACAGGACCTTAGTAGCAGTCCTTGCTCCACCAAAATGGCCTCCACTTGGGGCCGAATGACAATGGTACAAAATATCACTTTGCTCTTCTTCAAGTACACATCGTCTAATGAGCTGATCGACACAATGCTTGAATAAATATGGCTCGTCCCAAGAATAGTGCCTTGCATCGTGCTTGAACTTCTTTTTAGCCTGACTATTCAAATCAAAATGCACAATTCCACTAACAAGAAAATTAACAAGGTCAGCGTACCACGGGATTGCCGTGGCATATAAAATTTTCTCATCAGGAAATTCCTCTTGGATATCTACAGTGTCATGGAATTTAGAATTGTTTTCTAGCCTAGATAAGTGATCAACAACTTGATTCTCAGTTCATTTTCTATCTACCACCTCTAAGTCAAATTCTTGCAAAAGTAAGATCCACCTAATAAGTCTAGGCTTGGCATCCTTTTTGTTCACTAAGTATTTTATAGCCGAATGATCAGTGTGAACAATAACTTTAGTGCCTATTAGGTAGGGTCTAAATTTATCAAAAGCAAATACCACGGCAAGTAATTATTTCTCAGTGGTGGTGTAGTTCAATTGTGCTTCATTTAAAGTGCGGCTAGAGTAATAAATAACATGAAACATTTTACCTCGGCGTTGCCCCAAAACAGATCCTACGACATAATTGCTTGCATCACACATCAGCTCAAATGGTGATGTCCAATCGGGAGGGACTACAATGGGTGCCGAGATCAGTTGTCGTTTCAGCTCAGTAAATACACCGAGGTATAATTCCTCAAACACAAAGGGTTGGTTTTGTTGAAGCAATGTGCACAAGGGCTTAGAAATCCTGGAGAAGTCTTTGATAAACCTTCTATAGATTCTAGCATGTCCAAGAAAACTTCTTATGCCCTTGACCGAAGTTGGTGGTGGAAATTTTTCAATCACTTCAATCTTCGCCTTATCAACCTCAATACCCTTGTGAGAAATTTTGTGGCCTAATACAATGACTTCAGTCACCATGAAGCGACATTTTCCCAATTTAAGACCAACTCAGCCTCCTCGCATCTCTTGAGAACTTTTGCTAAATTATCAAGGCATCGTTCAAAATCGTCCCCACAAACAGAAAAGTCGTCCATGAAAATCTCCAGAAAATCCTCAACCATGTCTGAAAATATGGCTTGCATACAATGCCGAAATGTTGTCAGGGCATTACAGAGTCTAAAAGGCATCCTCCTAAAGGCAAAAGTGCCATAGGGACAAGTAAATGTAGTCTTATCCTGGTCCTCTGGTGTGATGGCAATTTGATTGTACCCCGAGTACCCATCCAAAAAGCAATAGAATGCTTTGCCGGTTAATCGATCCAACATTTGGTCGATGAAAGGTAGAGGAAAATGGTCATTCTTTATAGCTTTGTTGAGTTTTCTATAGTCCATGCATATCCTCCATCCGGTCATAGTGCGAGTGGGTAATAGCTCATTATCCTCATTAGTAACCACCGTCGTGCCTCCTTTCTTCGAAACACATTGGACAGGGCTCACCCATGAGCTATTTGAGATAGGGTATATCACTCCAGCATCAAGCCATTTCAGAATTTCTTTCATCACCACTTGCTTCATAACATGGTTGAGTCTTCTTTGTGGTTCTATTGAATTGTCGTGGCAATCTTCAAGCAGAATCTTGTGCATGCAGATCGTGTAACCCCCTAGACCCGGCCTATGCGTTTCGACTAAGTCTAGTGGATCACATTATGATTCTTAAAGACATTTTCTGAAATCGTTATTCAATCAATGTAAAATCACATTATAAATGTCATGAAATAAATTATACCATCAAAACCCAACTTGTAAATATAATACCAATAAGTAATAAATTAATTTAAAACAAGTATTCAAAATCAAAATCACAATAAACCGAACAGTAATAGAAAAAGTGTCATCATCCTAAAATACGATACTTTAAAATAAGGTCCATGTCACCAAAATAAAGTCAACTAGCAAGATAAAACATTACAATCAGATATACTTCAAGAGATATGTTGATCCTCCAAGTGCTCGAACCGATGTATCTAACCAACAGTATCTGAAAGGGGGGAAAACATTTTCGAAAGGTGAGCTAGGCTCAGTGTGTCCCAATATTACCTTAAAATCACAATAGGTACATTAAACAAATCATAGTCCAGTAAATCTCATAAATTCATAAAAGAGTTTAACTTTTGAAAATCATAGTTTAAACTCTTTTCTTTTACACCATCAGTAATTTCCAAAACTATTTTCCATATAGCTTACTCTAAGCACACAGCAAAAAGAAAGCCAACCTAAGGATAAGCTTTATAGCTTGTATCCTTAAGCCCGTAAGTCCAAGTCCATATAGCTTACCCTAAGTACACAGCAAGGGAATCCAACCTAATGTATCTTGGGGCCCCAAGAGTCATATTAGGCCCATTCTGTTTATTAGCTTGATCAGAGCTATACTATTGTAATTCAATCCAAAAGTTCAATTGCACCGTGACACAAATTCCATAAATCATCACATTAAATTGGTGCATCAATAAAACAGTAACCAAATAACTCAGTGTACCTCATATTAAAACCAATAAAACAGTTCAGTAATAATTAGGGAACACACCTCGATAATAGGTTCAAATAGTAGATCTACTGATTGCTAGTTTCACCACGCTCTGCTACAGTTTTCGAACCTATTTTATAATAACTCTATATTACTTATGGGTAACATAAATAAATCTCTAAAATCATAAAATTTACGGGTCTTACGGATGAATACTGGCACACGTGGTTTAATTGATCTAGAAGAGCTGGGTCGAGTTATCGAACGATCCGGAGAGTCTCTTGTACCTTCAAACAATAATAATTTATCAGCTCCAAATCTTACTTAATTGTTCAAAGCTAAAATTCTTAGGTATATAAGCATTTTCAGGGTTTGACTATCAATTTGGAGGATTTCAGGTTTGAATTTGGCCAAACGGATTGCGGAATCGGAATCAAGACGTCGAAAAACATAAAGTATATCTTTTCAAAAATTTAAATTCTTGGTCAAAGTCAAATTCAACCACTTTGACCATCGATTTGGAGGCCTTCTGGTTCGAATTTGACGAAACGGACTTCGGAAACGGATTCGGGACGTCAAAAACTATCAGAATAGGTATACTCGGAAAAGATTAACGGTTGTTTAATGGTCGGTCAAAGCCATTTTAAGTTTTGGTCAAAGGAAGTCAACGATCAACGGTCGGGTCGAGTCGAGTCAGTCGGGTCGGGTCAGACCGGTCAAATCGGTTTGAACCGGTCAAAACCGATCAAATCAATTTTTAGCTACTCACTCTCCCTGCGACGACGCGTGAGGCCTCCTTTGGGGGTCTAAAAATTACGGAAACAAGAAGCATCTCTACAAGATGAGCATAACAACGAGAAGTATCTCTACCAGATGAGCATATCAATCATTCTTCAAGTTAATGGAATCCAAAGAGACATATATGATGGAATAACCTGAGAGACCTTACTTTACCAGAATCAACCTACACCTTAAACCAGTCAATAATTTTGACACTTGCCATAGGACTATGATTTTTGAATGATTTAAAAGAGTAGTTGATTTATTTGATATCCATTAATTTCATGTCTTATGATTTAATTCTATTATGAACCTGTAATAGGCAATACTTTACAAAATTCTGTCATTCTTCGATAAAGAAAGGAGAAAAAACATTTTCAAACAGGACAGTCTCAAATGAGGAATGTCCTTGAAGCAAGTTGCTGCTTATTCTACTTCCATTGTAGAAAAAGAAAGTGATGCCAAAATGATGAAACATTTCACATTCTTGAAGGCAAGGGGTCTGAGAGTCCAGAAAATCTAGAGAATTAAACTTGTGACGCTCTCCTGTGACATCATTAGTAATCCATCAAGAAAGATTATCACTTATCTCATGCTGAGGGCGATAAGCATCACCAGACAAATTATTTTCCCCATCCATCAATCCATTTTCTCTAGAAGATTACATCACAGAGTTATAAGTCCCATTAAGTGTATTATGGGAATGAACAAGTCCCCAACTTGCACTCTGGTTACACCGTGATGCTGGCTCAAGTCTTGATACATCATTGCTACCTCTTCCATGCCGATCATTTTCTTTGTCAGGATTATATCCCTCATGTCCTTCAGAAGATTGCTGAACTTGAAATTGAGAGCTTATAGGTATGTATCTTGAAGCAGCAGAAGAGACAGTTGTTGTACCAGTCATTGCAAGAAAATGCACTAACAAAAATCTTCTAGTTCATCCCGATGATGTTTATTTCTTCCAGTAAGGTTGTTACACTGGATGCCACCGACAACAAGGTCGAATTCGATAAGTCTACTCATCAATTGCTCCAACTGATCGCCATTCAGTTCTTGTGCATCTGTTTTCAAAGGTATGCCAAGACAGTAGAAGGCAACCTCTGCATCACTGATCCCAGAGAAAAAAGATAGGACATTGATACCACAGGAACATGTCTCTAGCAGATTCTCCTCATGTATGGTTTTTAGGGAAACCTATAAGCATTTCTACCTCATCAGGTTCAAGTGGAGCAACTTTATTCCTTCCAACCCATACCAGATTCCATTTTCGATACTCATCAAGAACATACTTCTAAACACTTGAATATAACTCATCATCATAAGCCTCAAGAGCCTTACAGATTCTTTCTGTCAATTTGGCACTTCATGTACATATTTTTAAACAGTTCAACTTTGTTCTTGGATCCTAAGAAGGCCATCAGTTTTTGTTTCAATAGAAAAACATCATGTATGGTGCGTGGAGGAAGTGAAATAAGAGGAAATATTTTCTCAATTGGTAGATTATGAATATAGCCCCTTTTCCGTGCAGCAACACAAAAATACTTTGAATCTACAAATTCTGGTTCTACATCATATAAGTACCGTGACATTTTGGTCCAAACACTAATTTGAGCAAGTACCACGTTCTCGTAGTAGAAATAAGAAAGCCCAATAGCATCTTCTAGAAGTGTTCTTTGAGTTATCTGATCTGGTTCGGTAAGAACCCCAAAACCAAAATTGGATTTGGAAGATGAACTGCATGATTGTTCATTAAGAAGCTTCTTTTCAAGCTTCCTCTGCTTCTTTCTTTTTTAAAAAACATATCCCGAGTTTTGTCTTTTCTTGTAATTGGGGTCATTGCATAATGGCTTCCTATCTTCTATCGGAAGAAGTGCGTCAGCAGCCTTAGTCATTTGAGCAACACATATAAAATCTATCAACTCCGCAATTGATGAATTCAGACCACATCTATTGAAGCCTCAACCTCTGAGTACCCCATTTTTGTCAAGTATAACAGTTTATTCTCCTCATCAGAATCAGAATTCAGGATTTCCTCGGTATCAGAAGAACTATCAATATCTGTGAAATCATCCTGAAAGATCACTTCATAATCAGATGAGTAATTATCAGAATCAACATGTTGCATGGAAAATATATTCTAGAAATAGCCTTCACTAAAAACAAGGTTCATTGTGTCAGCCTGGAATGAATTACCAAGCGATTTATACCACTCTGTCTGCCTAGATCCTTCCAGATCCAAAAAATGGGCATCTCATTTAGAAGAGGCACATATCTCAGACATTTTTGTCAAAATGATTGATTACTTCTTAAGTTTGTGAAAACATGAAGAGAATTCCTCTAGTTACTTGAAAACTGTTGTTTAGTGACATCAGAATGAGAGTATTCAAGATAAACAGATTTGAGGCATGGATAAAGCCGCAAGTACCCACAATAATACATTGTCAAAAATGGACCTCGTGGGGATTATGATATCGAAATCAAACAAACATTGAAAGTAAGCCTTACAGTTTAGAAGGCTGGGGGAACTTTGAAGGCCCAATTCAGAAAGATCCATGCGGGACATCTTGAAAGCTCATTTCAACCAGAAATAGAATGGTGGGGCATTTTGAATGCTCATAGTAATATGAATATTTGGGCATTCTTAGAGGCTCATCTCAGCAAGAATTAATGTTTAGCACACTTTTAACATCTGTATCAACAAATGTTGGGGCATTTTAAAGGTTAATTCATACAGATCCATGTGGGGCATTTTGAAGGCTCAGATTAACAAGAAGCAAATGATGGAGCATGCTGAAAGCCCATTTTCAATTAGAATCAAGAATGTTGATATATTTTGAACGTTTGTATTAGCCAATGATGGGGCATGCTGAAGATTTATATAATCTTCTGGAAAGATCATTGACTTGAGCAAATATTTCCAATGAGATAGAAATGTATGAAGAATAAAAATAGAGAAGCAGTGGTAGTCGAGCTGACTATACATAATTGCTTCGTTCATCAGGCAGTTGCATCAGTGTCTTGTTGTTGAACAAATATCTACTCCACAAGTAGGATTTCAAATACCCAATCTTCTTAACCATGTGTCACATGACAGCATGTTCTTTGTTATGCTACATCACGGTTGCATGAATAATGATGGTCTCTATGTAGACCATTCGATCCAGGGTTCAGTTCCTCAAAATCTCGGCTTTGAATTTTGTATTCTGTGTGTCGGTGATGATTGTAAATATTTCTTTGAGATTCATGGCAATTAGTTTCAATCATGCTATTAAAACTACAAAATTGTTTTTCACATCAGTTTTGCCTACTTGATGACATTAAAGAGGGAGACTTGACTTATGTATATTACCCTTATTCCCGTTGTTACTGTGGTTATCATTGCCAACCAGGGTGAACTGAGTTTTCATCTATTTTGGTTTTATCATGTGCGTTTCATCCCCAGCGGACAGAATTCTATGGATATCGTTCTGTACATGGCTTCTATAGCGTATGTGTTTCTGCGCTACAACACTCATTATGAAAGAAAACGTGATCAATATCACCCTTACCTGAGATGATATCAAGATCAATTGGTATCTCTTATTCAGTTTATCATTAACATATTTTGTGAATTTGACCAACTTTTTGGTTCCGACAACATCTCACTTGTATTCCTACTGAGTTTTGTTCTCAAGTGGTCTTGTGACATCATACAAAAGTTCTGAACAACTATGAAAGAGCTTCCCTGACCAAACATCTGAGAAGAAGCCACATGAAATGATGAATGTGTTGTCAAATGTTTTACAAGCATCTGAGTAGAAGCCACAAGAAATAATGAATGTGATGTCAAGTGTTTTAAGAACCAGTAATTATGGTGCTGAACCAATGTTGTAATCATATGGCATTTCCATTTATGGATCCAAGATGAAGTCTTTCTTCTTCAACACTAAGCTTTGAAATGCAATATGATGAAAATTTCTTTCCACAGAAGGGAAGCGGAAATTTTAACAACAAGAAACTAGTGGACCCAAATGAGGTTGAACGACAGGTTATTGTTAAGCATCTCGACATGATATGGTTTGAGTGACTCTGTTCGAGATCCAGTTAGATGTGGAGACATGAAAGAAATTAGGATAAATCTTCCTTGTGATGTGTTTCAAGAGTCAAATCAGAACAGACTCTACTCTCGTAATTAATCCCTGCTGAGTCAGGCATATCTACATCTACACTCTTCGAATATGATATATTCTCTTTTCAAAGAAGAAAGATTTATTGGATTTCTACACAAGTCCAAGCAAAGAAAGCCGATGTTATCAATGATAAGATGGGGCAACAAGGTCATAATTCTGATCGCAACAAGAATTTTGTGAATGAAACATTTCTTTTGAGACTTTCATGAAACAAAGAAGACACAAAGATTACTCTTCCAAATCAGAAATACCAGCTTGAAAAGACATTTTGACCAAAGTGAAGGAAGACTGAGTTCACCACTTTGAAACCAAATAAAGATGAACTTAACATTCATGCATCATATTTAAGCATTTGCAAAAATAGGTGCATTTTCATTCATTTTATCATTGTTGAATTTTGACAGGAATTTCAAAGATTTTAGCAATGATTCAAATCCATCACTTGATGGATCAACATTTCCAGGTAGAGTTCATAATGAGAAGAACTCATCTGAAGAGGAAGAGAAAGTTCATAATGAGAAGAACTTGTTCAACCTTTCGCTCAAATCCATCACTTGATGGATCAACATTGTCAGGTAGAGTTCATAATGAGAAGAACTCGTCTGAAGAAGGAATAAGAAGTTCATAATGAGAAGAACTTGTTCAACCTTTTTCTCAAATCCGCCACTTAATGGATTAACATTGCCAGGTAGAGTTCATAATGAGAAGAACTCATCTGAAGAATGATGAAGAAGTTCATAATGAGAAGAATTTTTTCAACCTTTCGCTCGAATTCATCACTCGATTGATCAACTTTTCCAGAGGAAGTTCATAATGAGAAGAACCCATCTGAAGATGAAGAAGAAGTTCATAATGAGAAGAAATTGTTCAACCTTTTTCTTGACTCTATCACAGAAAAAGATAGATCAGCACCAACATTTCCAGATAAAGGTCATAATAAGAAGAACTTATCTGAAGAGGAAGAAGAAGTTCATAATGAGAAGAACTTGTTCGACCTTAGCTTGATTCTTCACCTATGGAGTTGAATGAAAGAATAACCTCATTTGAGGATCAACATTTTCAGAGGAATTTCATAATGAGAAGAACTCATCTGAAGAAGGAGAAGAAGTTCATTATGAAAAGAACTTGTTCAACCTTGCATATTGAAGCCAAATTAACAACCTCTCTTTTGAAGATCAGCATTTCCAGAAGGAGTTCATAATGAGAAGAACTCATCTGAAAAAGAAGAAAAAGTTCATAATGAGAAGAATTTGTTCAACTTTTTGCTAAACTACATCACAGAAGAAGATATATTATCATCCCCAGTGGAAAAATGGAAGAGTTCATAATAAGAAGAACTTGTTCAACATTTCCATCTTAATCAGGAGAAGTCAACTGAACAAAAATTTATTGTCTTTTCGTCTTTGCCCTATTCTTGTTAATACAAAAATGAGCAAAGAGGGCCAGTTGTAGATATTAAATTTTTGTCTCAAATTTATTTTTATTATAATTATATTTTATTTATTATTATTATTATTATTATTATTATTAAATAATAAATAATTTTACATTATAGACCCAACTAGGGTTTTTATTCTCAACTTTAGCCGCCTCAAATCACAGCCGTTGGATCTGGCTATGATCCAACGTCCTAGATAGTTCCAGACGAAACCCTAGGGTATGATACCCTAGGGCAACCACATGGAACCGCTTACCCTAGGGAAACCACGCGGAACCGTTTCTACTACCTTTGCTTCCAGCCGACGCTGCTGCCACGACGCCACCTTTAATCGAAACGTCTAGAAGGCCAGCTTTCCCTCCACACGTCGAGTTCTACGGTGAGTTACCACCATAGGTATGATGCCTCACCTAGGCCATCTCCTTGGGACCAGTCCGAAGAGAAAACCGGCGAGGCTTATAAAAACCAACCATCTGTAAAAAAAAGAAAGGGGAGAGACAGAGACGAGGACATCAACCAAGAACGGACAAAAAACAACAAGAGAGAAACTGTTAACTTCCTAAAAAGGCTACTTTTAAGGCCTTTTTCACTTAAGTTATTGTTTGTTTAAAAGCTCATCTTAGGCATTTTAGGATCATGTAGTTGCATATAGTGTATTTGTGGTGGTTGTGCTATTTTATTTCTTAATGGTGCTTTTTGAGGGAAATGTGCAGTTTGTTTGTGGTGTGCATGGAATAGCAAGAAAAAAGGATTATTTGGGAAGTAATGCCGCGGCAGCACACGTTGCTAAAGCAGATTGAAATGCCTTGGTATTTCCGGCGCAGAAAAAAGACAAAAAAAATATTTCTGCATAAGGACAGCTGGCACTGGACAGCTGTCTCTACACGTGAAGGACTGCTGTAACCGCCTGCCAGAGCTGCCAAAGGACCACTGTCACTTGGAGGATAAGGTTCACACCCAACATGTGATTCTAGGGGTATTTTGCACCTAACAACCTCATCATTACCCCTAGATATTTTTTATTATATATGACACCTCATGGGGGAGAAAAAAAAGGGAAAGAGAGGAGGACACATACGGTAGCAAAAATCACATTTTTATTTTCTCTTTTCCTTTATTCTTCCTTGGGATATTCCTCAATTGTTAAAGCTCCAAGGAGTGGCGAGCTAGGAGCCGAAAGGAGCTAGCGAGCTAGGTGGTTCACGGTGGCCGAGAGGAGACCTCCGGTGGCGCGTCGAATGTTTCTTCTCAACTTCCCTTTTTGCTGTTATTTTATATTTATTTGTGGGTTGTTGGAACAAATATTTCATGACTTTGTGTTTGGATATTTTGAACCCCACCATGAAATAACTTATTTGGTGGTGGTTGATTTAATGGTTGTTTGAACTTTTTTTTAATGGTATATTGAAGTTTATTTTGGTTCTTTATTTGCTTTGCTTATGAATGCTTCACCATCTAGGCTTGTAAGAGGCATGGAAATGTCCATTTCTTAGATGAAGGTTAGGTATTCGGAAGAATCTTAGACTAAAAATACTTGTAAATATTCGGAAGAAACGCAAGATAAGATCCTCATAAGCAATGGGTTATAGTATTTTCAAGGGGTTTTGAACCGGCCTAAGAATATTATAACTTAATCCCTTAGATCTCGGAAGAGGCTAGGATAGGATTTCAACGACTAAAAAGGGTGTCTTTATCAATAGGGTAGGCTGGCCAACATCGTTGAGTGAGAGCAGATGCCTTGGCATCCTATTCTGTTAGGTTCTTTAGAACACTTTAGGAAAGCCCTGTCGAGTAAGTAAAGACCAGTTAGCTTAAATATACTTGAGAAATAAGTTCAACATCCGTAGATCAATCCCTACCATTCATTTTCTTGGAAACTTGTCACGTGAGGATTATTTTCTTTTCATTTTATCTTTATTTATTGTTTTTACCATTTTTCATTGCCTTGACATTTCACCATACTCAACATCAAACATCCATCATTGCCATTGCATTTCTATTTGCTACACCATCAGATCTTCACTACATATCCACCAGCATACACATTTACATTGCCGTGACATTTGTATATATCAAGACTAACTATACTTAGATAGAATATTGCATTGCTTTGGTTAGACTTTTGTAATTTTACCCAATCCATGTGGAGACGATACTCACTCATCATTATATTACTTGAGCGATTGTGTATACTTGCATATTATTTGCGTATAATTTATAGTACTCACAAAACGCGAACAAGTTTTTGGCGCCGTTGCCGGGGATTGGCAGCCTGAAGTTATTTAGTTTTTCCAGAGCATTTTATTTTGTTTTGCATTTTTATTTGTGTATAGTTTACTTGATATTTTTGTTTTATTTTCAGGTTTATCTAGTGTATGCCTAGAAGAAATTCTGAAGAGCCTTTGGAACCAATAGAACCTGAGATTGAAAGACTCTTTAGAAGAAGAAGATGTGCTCAAAGAAATAAGTATTAGATTGGAAACCAAGGCATTGGTCAAGATGATGGAAATCATAATGTCGTGGCATTAGACAATGTTGATCCTGCTGTTAGGCCGCGCGTTATTCGCGATCACTTAAATCCGATGCTGGATGATCTAAATCATGGGATTGTGGCACCTGAAATTCAAGCTGCACATTTCGAGCTAAAACCAGTCATGTTCAACATGTTGAATTCTATTGGGCAGTTTGGGGGTATGCCAACTGAAGATGCCAGGCATCACATTCGCAATTTTCTGGAAGTTTGTGATTCTTTTCGCCAAGAAGGAGTGCATGAGGATTTTCTGAAATTAAAGTTTTTTCCGTATTCATTGCGTGACCGAGCCAGGGCTTGGTTGAGTGGTGTACCAGCCGGTTCTATAGAATCATGGGGCCGATCTTTGCAAGAGTTTCTTATTGAGGTACAACCCACCAAACATGAATACGCAGTTAAGGAATGAAATATCTTCTTTTCACCAGGGCGACGACGAATCCATGTATGAGTGTTGGGATCGTTACAAGAGTTTGCTTCGAAAGTGTTCAAATCATGGTTTTCATGATTGGACTCAAGTATTCATGTTCTATAATGGAGTCAATGCACCCACGAGGATGTTACTGGATGCCTCGGTAAATGGGACATTACTGGATAAATCACCTACTGAGGCGTTTGCTATATTGGACAGAATTGCTAATAATGATTATCAGTTTCCTTCCTCAAGGCTTGGGAGTGGAAGGAGAACACCTGGAGCATTTGAGTTAGATACCAAGGATTCAGTGTCCGCTCAACTCTTAGCCATCACTAATATGTTGAAGAACTTACAACGTTCCACTGATGTGAAGGAAGTAAAAGCAACTACCCTGGCATGTCTGTTATGCAAGGCAATCATCACGAGAGCGAATGCCCAACCAACCATGAGTCCATCAACTTTGTAGGTAATTACAATCGAGGCAACAACAATCCTTATTCTAACACTTATAATGCTGGATGGCGTCAGCATCCCAATTTTTCATGGGGAAATCAAGGAGCCCATAATGTTAATCAACCTACTCGGCAGCAGAATCACAATGAGCCTCAAGGTTATCAAAATTTTATGCCATTACATAATTCCAACAAAGGAGCTTCATCTTCAGCAAGCATGAGTTCATTGGAAGCTACAATTCAAGAGTTCATATCCACTACGAAGACAATGTTGCAAGACCATTCTACTTCAATTAAGAATCAAAGAGCTTTACTTCATAGTCAAGGCGCCTTACTTCAAAGCCATAACTCGTCTCTGAGAGCTTTGGAAGGTCAAGTTGGTCAGATTGCTACGGCATTGCAAGAGCGTCAGCAAGGATATTTGCCAAGTGATACTGAAGTCACTAGAGCACCTGGAAAAGAGCACTGCAATGTGTTAACTCTTAGGAGTGGAACATAAATCAATCGAAGAGACAAGGATAGTGGGCCACAACATGATGATTCTAATCCCACTACTGAAGTTGAATTACATGATGATAGAGTTACTGAGAAGGACAAGGAGGAGGATTCTGCTAAGATACCATATTCTGATGCCAAGGCAAAAGAAAATTCTATACCTGCAGCTAAGGAAGCTAGACCTCCCTCACCCTTCCCGCAAAGATTGAAGAAGCATAATGATGAAGTTCATTTCAAGAAGTTCGTGGACATTCTTGATCAGCTCCATATCAACATACCTCTCTTGGAAGCTGTTGAACAGATGCCGATGTATGCCAAATTTTTGAAGGAAATCTGTACCAAGAAGAGAAAAGTAGATACTATTGCCACGGCAACAGAATTTTGTTCTTCATTGAGTAAGTTGCCGCTAAAGAGAAATGATCCAGGAAGCTTCATTATTCCTTATTCAATTGGAGCTAATTTCGTTGGAAAGGCTCTGTGTGATCTTGGTTCAAGTGTCAACTTAATGCCGAAATCGATATTCTTGAAGCTTGGCATAGGAGATGCAAGACCCACCTCAGTTATTTTACAACTTGCCGACAGATCCCATGTTAAACCTGAAGGGAGAGTCGAGGATCTCATAGTAAGGGTGGATAAGTTTGTGTTTCCAGTCGACTTCTTAATTCTGGATTGCGAAGTTGATGCCAAGGCACCAATCATTCTGGGAAGACCTTTCCTAGCCACTGGACGTATCATGATAGACTGTGAAAAAGGTGAACTCACCATGAGAGTGACTGATCAGTGTGTGATTGTCAATGTTTTTCGAACGCTCAAATATGTTGATGACACTGAAGAATGCCAATGCATTTCTAAATTGAACTCAGTGATTGAAGAAGAGACTGAACATCTTTGCCAGAATAATTTTATTCAGCTAGCAGAAAATGAATATTGGGTGGATGATGAAAGCTTAGTGGAGTCTAACAACTTTCCAATGTTGGAGGAACAATCTAGCTTACTACAAGCTAGATCAGGTATGAATTTTGAACCTCTAAATTTTGATGAATTTATTCCTCCTAAGCCTTCATTAATGCATGCACCCACTCTAGAACTTAAGACTTTGCCAGGGCATCTTAAATATGTATACTTAGGTAGCAATGAGACTTTACTAGTGATTATTTCCGCTAACCTTACCGCTAATCAAGAGCAAAGTTTGTTAAGTGTGTTGATACAGCATAAAAAAACAATTGGTTGGACTATGGCATATTTGAAAGGCATAAGTCCCACGATCTGTAAAACCCGAAAAAAAAATAATTTAAATCGGTGTAATTTGGTGAAATTTGGGGATTAAATTAAAAGTTTTCAAAACTTGTAGGTAATATTAGAAGTGAAGGAAATTCAGGGACCAAGCTCTGAATTACTCCTTTTAGTGTCGGCATGAAATTTGATATATACGTATGTATGGTTTTCTGTTTTCAAAACAGAAAACAATTGTGAAATTCCTCCTCCCGCACTCTACTTCAAAGCCTGATTCCAACGCTGTCCGACCTCCGATCGTCAAATTGAAACCACCATCGTGTTCATCTTCGACCCGTGAACAAAACCCAGTAAATCAATTATAGCGAAACGCTGCAAAACGACGTGAATTTCGAGTCAAAGTCTCGACGTTTTTTTAGCACTACCGCCGACAAAATCTTAAATTCATCTCCGATCGTTGATCGATTTTCGACACCTCCCGCACCATCGTGTTCCTTGTGCCGTTTCGAGTCCGCCGGTGTCAACCTTGGTCTCCGTCGACGGCAGCGCGTGAGGAGGTGGAGCAGTCAAAGATTCGGCCGAGTTGAAATCAAACTCTCCGCCTTTCAAAAATTTGAACCGATCTTTGTAAGTATCTCGAAATCGCTCAAAATAATTTTTAGAAATTTTTCCGTAATTTTTAGACCCCCGGAGGAGGCCTCACGCGCCACACGCGCCGCCGCAGGGAGAGTGAGTGGCTGAAAACCAGTTTGACCGGTTTCGACCGGTTTGAACCGGTTTGACCGACCCGACCGACCCAACCGACCCGACCGGCCGACCCGACCGTTGACCATTGACCATTGACCGTTGACTTCCTTTGACCAAAACTTAAAATGGCTTTGACCGACCATTAAACGACCGTTAATCTTTTCCGAGTATACCTATTCGGATAGTTTTCGACGTCCCGAATCCGTTTCTGAAGTCCGTTTCATCAAATTCAAACCCGAAGGCCTCCAAATTAACGGTCAAAGTGGTTGACTTTGACTTTGACCAAGAATTTAAATTTTTGAAAAGACATACTTTATGTTTTTCGTCGTCCTGATTCCGATTCCGCAATCCGTTTGGCCAAATTCAAACCCAAAATCCTCCAAATTGATAGTCAAACCCTGAAAATGCTTATATACTTAAGAATTTTAGCTTTGAACAATTAAATGAGATTTGGAGCTGATAAATTATTATTGTTTAAAGGTACAAGAGACTCTTCGGATCATTCGACAGCTCAACCCAGCTCTTCTAGATCAATTAAACCACGTGTGCCAATATTCACCCGTAAGACCCGTAAATTTTATGATTTTAGAGATTTATTTATGTTACCCATAAGTAATATAGTGTTATTATAAAATAGGTTCGAAAACTATAGCAGAGCGTGGTGAAACCAGCAATCAGTAGATCTACTATTTGAACCTATTATCGAGGTGTGTTCCCTAATTATTACTGAATTGTTTTATTGGTTTTAATATGAGGTACACTGAGTTCTTTGGTTACTGTTTTATTGATGCACCAATTTAATGTGATGATTTATGGAATTTGTGTCATGGTGCAATTGAACTTTTGGATTGAATTACAATAGTATAGCTCTGATCAAGCTAATAAACAGAATGTGCCTAATGTGACTCTTGGGGCCTCAAGATACATTAGGTTGGCTTCCCTTAATGTGTGCTTAGGGTAAGCTATATGGACTTGGACTTACGGGCTTAAGGATACAAGCTATAAAACTTATCCTTAGGTTGGCTTTCTTTTTGTTGTGTGCTTAGAGCAAGCTATATGGAAAATAGTTTTGGAAATTACTGATGGTGTACAAGAAAAGAGTTTAAACTATGATTTTCAAAAGTTAAACTCTTTTATGAATTTATGAGATTTATTGGACTATGATTTGTTTAATGTACCTATTGTGATTTTAAGGTAATATTGGGACACACTGAGCCTAGCTCACCTTTCGGAAATGTTTTTCCCCCTTTCAGATATTGTTGGTTAGATACATCGGTTCGAGCACTTGGAGGATCAACATATCTCTTAAAGTATATCTGATTGTAATGTTTTATCTTGCTAGTTGACTTTATTTTGGTGACATGGACCTTATTTTAAAGTATCATATTTTAGGATGATGCCACTTTTGCTATTACTGTTCGGTTTATTGTGATTTTGATTTTGAAGACCTGTTTAAATTAGTTTATTACTTATTGGTATTATATTTACAAGTTGGGTTTTGATGGTATAATTTATTTCATGACATTTATAATGTGATTTTACATTGATTGAATAACAATTTCAGAAAATATCTTTAAGAATCATAATGTGATCCACTAAACTTAGTCGAAACGCATAGGCCGGGTCTAGGGGGTTACATTTATTGGTATCAGAGCTTTTGGTTTTTAAACTGCATACTGTGTATGAGTCCACATTGGAAATACGTTTTTAGAAATATTTTACAAAACAAGTTACTAAGGCCATGTCATAAGTTATTAAGATTTTAACTGTGTTCGAGACTCCAAGTGCTTGTCTAACCCTAAGTTTTATCTCCTATAGTAAACTCGAGATCCACAAAAAAATGAGTGCTAGATGTGGTCGTCGAACTAGCCGTGGACGAGGTCGAGTGGCTAGATTTGCAGACCCGATCGATGAGATACGAGTAGATCCCCCACCTCTGATAGGTGATCATGCTCCTACGACCCCAACGAATCTGCCTCCTGCCGCTGGTATTGGCACGACTACACCGATCATAGGAGTGACGGATATTGAGTCAGAGTCTACCGGAGTTGCATTGGATGAGAATTTTGGTAGACAATTTCTGCAGTTAATACAGGGAGCAGTCAGAGCTACTAGTGTTGTATCAGAGGTTCCTATTTCGCAGACTTTGATTGCCAATGGAGTTAGAACTTTTGGGGGACAGATTGGAGGATCTCCTACTAAAGCTGAGGATTGGCTCCAAGATACAGAGAGACGCATGGATCAGTTGGGTTTGGACTCAACTAAGAGATATCTGGGTGCTGTAGCGATGTTAGATGGCAATGCCTACACTTGGTGTTAGTCAGTGATTAGTAGTGTTCCTACCGATCGTTTAACCTGGAATTTCTTTAAGGATCGCTTTCGGAGTCGTTTTCTGGGAGAGCGTTACTTAGCTCAGAGACGACAACAGTTTCAAGACCTGGTTCAGGGAGACATGATTGTTTCTGAGTATGAGATCGAGTTCTTGAAGTTGCTAAAGTATGGATTCAGTATGGTATCCACTGAGAGAGATCGATGTCGTAAATTTGCCCTTGGACTCAGATACGAGCTGCGTAGGCAAGTTGTAACCCATCAGGATAAGATTTTTGATGTGCTGGTGGGCAGAGCCAAAGATGCTGAAGAGGTGGAGGTTTTAGCTTCTGGTAGAGAGCGTGTTGATCAGGAACGATCTAAGAAATTTTCAGGCCCTATTAAGTCATCAGCACAGTCCGGGAAAAGGACTCGTACTTCAGTCCCTCGGAGAAGCAATACACGTTTCAGGCCTGCAGCATCCTCACCTTTAGTTGGCAGTCGAGGCGGTTCCTCGTCGTATTATCATGGGTTCCTCTGTGAGTTTTGTGGTAAACAACACACAGGAGAGTGTCGTAAGAAGATGGGTCTTTGCTATCAGTGTGGATCTAGTGGTTATTTTCGGAGGGATTGTCCTCAGCTAGCTTCGTTTGAGCAGACCGCTACCCAGACTCCTGTGCGTTCTCAGACTACAGTACAGACCCCAATTAGAGATCGTAGTCAAGAAAAGACTCGAGGATCAGCATTCAGGACAGACAGTAGAGCCCGACCTCAGTAAAATAGAGGGCCAACAGTTTCTGAGGCTAGACAGCCAGCTTTGGTTTATGCCACTAGACGACAGGATGACAGGGATGAGCCTGAGGTTATTACAGGTACTTTTACTATTTATTCTATCCCATACTTTGCATTACTGGACAATGGCTCCACCCACTCCTATGTATCGAGCTCGGTATCTCGAAACCTTCAGATTCCGATCGAGAACACTGAAAATAATATTACGGTTACGAGTCCAGTAAGACAGACAATATTAGTGAATAAAGTATTTCGGCGTTGTCCTCTCGAGGTTTAGGGAGAAATTTTTCTCGCTGATCTTATGGAGCTTCCTTTAGAGGAGTTCGATCTAATTCTTGGGATGGATTGGTTGAATAAACACAAGGTAAATCTGGATTGCGAATACAAGCGGGCTACTCTAAAGACTTCAGATGGTCGGACTGTTGTGTTAATTGGTGAACGGCGTGGCTATCTCTCCAATATAGTTTCAGCGATGGAAATTGATTGTATGATCTGGAAGGGATATGAGACTTTCATTGCTTGTATTTTGAACACTAAAGGTTCATTGTCCACGATCGAAGAGATCCATACAGTTAGTGAGTTTCCTGATGTCTTTCCAGAGGAGTTGCTTGGTTTACCTCCTGATAGAGAGGTAGAGTTCGAGATAGAGACTTATCCGGGATCTGCACCTATTTCTATGGCACCTTATCTCATGGCTCCAAAAGAACTTAAGGAGTTGAAGGTCCAATTGCAAGAATTATTCGATCGAGGATTTATTCGGAATAGTACTTCACCATGGGGTGCTCCAGTTCTGTTCGTGAAAAAGAAGGATGGGTCGCTAAGATTATGTATTGACTATCGGAAGTTGAACCAGATGACGGTCAAGAATAAATATCCACTACCCAGGATTGATGACTTATTTGATCAGTTGCGAGGAGCTACTGTATTTTATAAGATTGATCTTCGTTCGGGGTATTATCAATTGAAAGTTAAAGGATCTGATGTTGCAAAGACGGCCATTCGCACTAGATATGGTCATTATGAATTCTTAGTGATGCCTTTTGGTTTGATGAATGCTCCTGCAGCTTTCATGGATTTGATGAATCGGGTGTTCCGACCATATTTGGATCAATTGGTGGTGGTCTTTATTGATGATATTCTGATCTATTCTCGTACTGAGGCAGAGCATGACGAGCATTTGAATATCGTTCTGTGGACTTTGAGAGAGCATCGTCTATATGCCAAACTAAGCAAGTGTGAGTTTTGGCTTCAAGAAGTGTCGTTTCTGGGGCATATTATTTCTGCGCGAGGTATTCAGGTCAATCCAAGCAAGATTGAAGCTATTATGAATTGGAAACAACCCAAGAATATCTCTGAGATTCGCAGTTTCTTGGGCTTGGCTGGTTATTATCGACGTTTTATTGAGGGCTTTTCGATCATTGCTTCTCCTTTGACAAAGTTGTTAAGGAAGAATGTGTCGTTTGACTGGGGTGAGGCACAACAGGAGAGCTTTGAGAAATTAAAGGCGGTATTGACTCAAGCACCAGTATTGATTCAACCAGAGTCCAGGAAGGATTTTACATTGTATAGTGATGCGTCACACTCAGGACTCGGCTGTGTTCTAATGCAAGAAAGTAAGGTGGTGGCTTATGCATCCCGTCAGCTGCGACCGCATGAGTTTAATTATCCTACTCATGATTTGGAGTTAGCAGCAGTGATTTTTGCCTTGATGATTTGGAGACACTATCTTTATAGAGAGAAGTGTTACATTTTCACGGATCATAAGAGTTTAAAGTATCTTCTGACCCAGAAGGAGTTTAATTTGAGACAGCGACGCTGGCTAGAGCTTCTAAAGGATTATGATTGCATGATTGATTATCACCCTGGTAAAGCTAATATTGTAGCGGATGCTTTGAGTCGAAAGACGGTAACAGAGTTGAGATCTTTAATGGCCAGGATGAATTTATATGACGATGGCACTCTGTTAGTAGAATTACAAGTTAAGCCGACCTTGGTTGATGAGATCAAAGCTAAGCAGCCCCTTGATAGCTCATTGCTTTCCATCTTTGAGCAAGTAGAGCAAGGGACAAGCTCAGATTACGCCCTTGATCATGATGAAGTTTTATGCTTCAAAGGTCGGTATTGTGTGTCGGATGATGCTGAGTTGAGGCAGACTATCATTACGGAGGCTCATAGTAGTCCATATGCTATGCACCCCGGTGGAGATAAGATGTATCAGAATTTGAGAGAGGGGTATCATTGGGTCGGCATGAATAAGGACATCTCGAATTTTGTGGCGAGGTGTTTGACTTGTCTGCAAGTTAAGGCGGAACATCAACATCCATCAGGTTTGTTACAACCTATCAAGATTCCTGAATGGAAATGGGAGCGTATTACTATGGATTTTGTTACTGGTTTACCTATGACTCCTTCGAAAAAGGACTCAATTTGGGTGATTATTGACAGACTTACAAAGTCAACTTACTTCATTCCTGTACGGGTAAATTATACGTTGGACAAGTTGGCGAGGTTGTATATTTCAGAGATTGTTAGATTGCATGGTGTTCCATTATCTATCATTTCAGATTGAGATTCGAGATTTACTTCGAGATTTTGGAAGGCGCTACATACGGCTTTGGGTACGAGATTGGATTATAGTACCTCCTTCCACCCATAAACTGATGGTCAATCTGAGAGAGTAATTCAGATTCTGGAGTATATGTTACGGGGTTGTGTAAATGATTTTCTTGGTATCTGGGAGAACTTTTTTCCTTTGGTTGAATTCGCTTATAATAACAGTTACCATACCAGCATTCGTATGGCACCCTATGAAGCACTCTATAGGCGTAGGTGTCGTACCCCGATTTGTTGGACTGAGTTACGTGATAGGAAGACTTTGGGACCTGAGTTAGTGCGGGAGACAGAGGACACAATCAGATTGATCCGTGACCGTCTGAAAGAGGCATTTGATAGGCAGAAATCTTATGCAGATCAAAGGAGAAAGGATATACAGTTTGACGTTCAAGATCAGGTTTTTCTCAAGGTATCTCCATGGAAGAAAGTATTGAGATTTGGACGTAAGGGTAAACTGAGTCCGCGATTTATTGGGCAGTATCGTATTCTGAATAAAGTTGGACCTGTTGCTTATCAGCTTGAGTTGCCTTCCCATCTTAGTCGTATTCATGATGTTTTTCATGTGTCTATGCTGAGGCGATACCGTCCAGATCCAGGTCACATCATTCAGGTTGAAGAGGTAGAGCTGAGACCTGATTTATCCTATTAGGAAGAGCCCATTCAGATCTTAGAAAGAGATGAGCGAGTTCTTCGGAATAGGCGTATCCCAATGGTCAAAGTTCAATGGAGTAATCGAGGCCCCTCAGAAGCTACTTGCGAGACATTGGAGTCAATGGAGGCTCAGTTTCCTCAGTTATTCTCATAAGGTAAATTTTGAGGACGAAATTTCTTGTAGAGGGGAAGAATTGTAACAACCCGAAAAAAAAAAACAATTTAAATCGGTGTAATTTGGTGAAATTTGGGGATTAAATTAAAAGTTTTCAAAACTTGTAGGCAACATTAGAAGTGAAGGAAATTCAGGGACCAAGCTATGAATTACTCCTTTTAGTGTCGGCAGGAAATTTGATATATACGTATGTATGGTTTTCTGTTTTCAAAACAGAAAACAATTGTGAAATTCCTCCTCCCGCACTCTACTTCAAAGCCTGATTCCAACGCCGTCAGACCTCCAACCGTCAAATTGAAACCACCATCGTGTTCATCTTCGTCCCATGAACAAAACCCAGTAAATCAATTATAGTGAAACGCTACCAAACGACGTGAATTTCGAGTCAAAGTCTCGACGTTTTTTTAGCACTACTGCCGAGAAAATCTTAAATTCATCTCCGATCGTTGATCGGTTTTCGACACCTCCTGCACCATCATGTTCATTGTGCCGTTTTGAGTCCGCCGGTGTCAACCTTGGTCTCCGTCGACGGCGGCGTGTGAGGAGGTGGAGCAGTCAAAGATTCGGCCAAGTTGAAATCGCACTCTCCGTCGTTCAAAAATTTGAACCGATCTTTGTAAGTATCTCGAAATCGCTCAAAATAATTTGGGATGTGCGGTGCTTTATTAAGAGCTTAAGATCATATCTTATGTTGTTGTTGCACCATTCAATATTCGAGCCACCTTTTCAAGTTTTCAACTCGAATCCTCCTTTGGTTTCACGATATTATTTAAAAATTTACATCTTGAACCCCCCTTTTATCATTTTTCATATCATGCATTAAAGATTTTAAAAACCAATTTTTGCAAAAAAAAAATCTATCTTGAGAGGCGGAATGAATTCTGAAGATATTCTCTTTAGATGTCTTCAATCTTGCTTTATTTGACTTGGATCTGCTTTGCTGGGGATTTTTCCATCATCTGGATCCCTCTAGACTGCCAATTTTTGGGTTCATTTCTATTTTCTCATATCTCCAGCATTTCTTGTGTTTCTTGCTGAATATGAATCTTTGAACTAATTGCACTTGATCAACCTTGTAACTTGAGGCTCCATGAGTCACCCATCTTGATTCAATTTTTTTTCCTTTTTTCCTTTTTTCCTTTTTTTTTCAAGTATAATATTTCTTGACAGAATTTGAGTTTATTTGGTTTCTCAGAACTTTCCCATCCATTTCTGCCAAGGTCAATGCTCCTCCGGAAAAGGCCCTTTTTTTTACAACATATGACCTTTCCCAATTAGGCATTCATTTCCCATGGAAATCTTTATGTATAGGCAAGATCCTTTTAAACACTAGATCACCCTCTTGGAACTCTCTCGGATGTACTTTCTTGTTGTGATCTTTCATCATCCGTTTCTGATGCATCTACCCATGGTAAATAGCTTTCAATCTCTTCTCATCAATAAGGTTTAATTGATCACATCGAGATTGGATCCCTTCAGCCTCCTCCAATTTTACCTTCTTCAAGATACAAAGTGGTGGGATCTCCACTTAAATCGGTAAGATTGAACAATAAGGTGTTGCCCTAGTGATGTTCGAACAGTATTTCGAATATGCATATAAGGCAAAAGGTAGCTTCTCGTGCCAATCCTTGTAAGTTTTAGTGGTCTTTGTAATGATCATCTTAACGTTCTTATTTTCTCCTTCAACTGCCCCATTTATCTTTGGGTGATATGTCACTGAATTTGCATGCCTGAACTGTGCACAAAGTTCAGTCGTCTCATACATAGAAGTCTTTGTAAAAAAGAGATATCTCCAGGGGGATGAATATTCAAGATTAACTTTCATTTACATGAAAACAATGTAATTAATGCATGATATATTTATTTAAATCAATCATTTTTTCCTTCTTTGAGTATGCCCCAATCATTTGAAATTATCTTCAATAAATTGGTCCATAATGCCTCATCTCGTCTCTTCTTGCAGAAAGATTAACGGATAATTGAAAGTTCGGTTCTTTTGAGGTCTTTTGGTTTTTGATGGTGTTGTATCAGGAAGGACATATGTGTAACTTTTAAAGTCGTGTATGTGGTGGAAGGTAGTATCATAAACCAGTAAACATCTGGAGTTGGTGTCTCAAAAAAAGGTAGAGACAATTCTTCAAAATCTCAGATAATTGTAGTGTTAGGATTTGGTTTTGGTAATGGTTAGGTAATTGGCATTGGATGGGATATGGAATATATAATTTCACCACTTGCCAAAGATATATAACTCTTGAAAAATTAAAAGAATATTTAATCTACTTGATACTCAAGAATTTTAAGATTAAAACTTAATTCCTTGCTCATAACCATAAAAGCAACACAAAATTATTTATTGCACAAAAGGCGGAGAAAAGGAACAAAAAAAAGTTCAAACAAGATGCTGAAAATGAAAGGTACTACAGTGGTAGATATCAACTTCCACTTGTTTATTTAGTTTGCGTCTATCATTCCTCAAATGTTGAGTGTGTACTTGGCCCAGGATTTTCATCTTTATTTGCCCCCCATTCCTTGATCATCTTTTGTGTCAACTTCTTTGGATAAACCCTCAAATGTACAAATCTTTGCTTCTTCCTGATCAGTCTCTATCATCATCTTTTTCTTCCCCGAGTGGAAATTGGACTTAATTTTATATTCAGAACAACTTCCTTTGGTGATGACACTTTTGTTCTAATTCTGAATGCATCTTACAGCTGTGATTGGAGTAGTATTCACCATACTCTTTATATTCCCCACTGCTTCACTTGTCCTCAAAAAATCTGATATAAATGTTTGAGGTTTCTTCATATTTATATTTTTCCCATTCATTCTTAAACCTGTGGGCCAGTCTCGAATTACCTCTCTTTTCATTTCTTTCTCATTTTTTAGCATCAGAGAAGTATCAGGAGTTGAATCTGTCATACATACTTCATATTCCTCAATTTTGCCTTTTTTTTCTTTTCAATATCTTCGGCTCTATGATCTTCATTTACCTTGACCTTGTTAACTTCATTTTGGGTTTTGAATCCCAATTGTTTTATCAAAATGGATTGACTGCTAACATCCACTCTTATGATTTTATGAACCAAAAGGTCTTGAACTTGTCATTTGAAGTTACCGCAATTCTCGATGGAGTGTCCTCGGATCCCACCATGATATTCACAAAAGACTTTATCATTATAGCATTTCGGGTAAGGGGGCAACAAAGGCTTAGCCTGACATGGGCCAATAAGATGGGCTTTGAGTAACTCAGGATATAACTTGCTGCATGAAACTTAAGGAAACTTGGGTAGAATTTCCCCTGACATCACTGTCACATTACAATTATTTACTTTGCTTTCTTGAAGACCTTGTGACTGACGATCTAGATGTTTGCTTTGTTTAGCTTTCTTTAATGGTACTGAAACTTCTTCCATGTTTCTCTTCAACTTGATCTTTGTTGCATTTTCTGGGACATACCCGATTGTTTGGAGATTTATCAAATTTTCACATTCCCTGACAAAGTTCTGGTCATTTGTTTCCATTGTATCATCTACATCAGTCATAATCCCATTCAAATCTTTCACAACAGGATCCTCTAAAGGTTTCTCTCCATGGATTGTAATATTCACCAATTCCATCAATTTGGTCATTTGATCTTTTGAATCATTTTGGAATTTTTTTTGCTTGATCTATCATCTCTTGTTGAGTCTTGATAAGTTGCTCTTGTATTTTCTCAATTCTACCAACCCTTGCTAAAATCTCATTCATGACTATTATCCTTCTTTAGGAAGACCAAGTTTAGCTCCACTTTGATTTCAGAAATTTTGTCATGGAATCCTCTCCAAATTATTCTCATGTTTTCATGATTTAAATGTATGTAAAATAATTTGAAATAAAATGTAATTATGCAAAGATGCAAATGCAAAAATGGAAATATAAATACAAATGTAAAAATGCAAAATGCAAATGCAAATGCAAATGTAAATATGTGAATGTAACAATAAGAATGCAAATTGTGCAATACAAAAGCAAACATAAAAGTATAAATGAAAATGTAAAGATGCAAAATGCAAATGCATGTATGAAAAGGTGTTACTCAAGAGTGATCATCTTAGAACAGATTTCATTGAACACAAAAGTTTTCGTGCATCAAAAAAAAAATTTACATGTAGGGGACAACTTTCAGTCCTAAATTCAACAAAACTTTACATATATGGGATAACTTTCCCTCCTCTTCTCTAAAGCCAAGTTAGTTTCTATTCATGCTCAACAGTTGAATTATCAGTCTGCTTCAATTCCTCGTAAAGTCAGTTTGGTCTATCAGCTTATGGGTCATATTGCTTGTCTGGACTGCGGCTTCTTCCATGACATTCTCTTTTTTCTTCATCTTATGTGTCAATTCTCGGAGTTGCTTGTTTCCCTTGTAAGAGAACCTTTTATATCCAATAAGTTCTTGGATAAGATCTTCATATATGTTGCAGTTCTTTTTCAGTTTGGTAATCCCTGTTATCCATTCTTCTGAAGTGTTTCCTATGCCAAATTTTTGAAAGGCTTGACTGGTCTTTTGGAAATCTTCATGCATGGTTTCCACTTTTGTGCTCAATTTCTTGTTTTGGTCATTCAAGTCCTTCAAATAGCATGCTTGAGCTTCATAAAAACCTCCTCTACTCTGTGTGTCCCGATTGATACTCTTACCGTAGACTGCTTTTGGTATCAATCTGGAAGGATCTTTGTGGAGTACTTTTGGTATTAATATAAAAGGATCTCTGTGTGCATTGCTTGCTTCCACCCTTGGAGTTTCCTCAAGATGTCTTTCCTTGGCCGCGTCATATTTTGTTTGATCATAAAACTTTTTGTCCATTTACGATTTCTTTCCAATTTGATGAACAATCTTTCAAGTCAACACCTTTTGTTTATACCATGATCATGCAATGCAGACAAAAGAAATCAATGGAAACAAGTTTGAGCAAAATAAAAAGGAAAAAGGAAAAAATAAATTGGTTAGTACCAATTAATGGAAAGAAAAAAATTTCTATCTATCAAGGTATAAATCCTAACCTCGTGCTTTCTAGTTCCATGCTTTGTTTGAAAAAATTAACCTAATTGCATGATTTCTAGTTCGCATGCATTTATTCAGGAAAAAGAAAAGAAAATAAAATAAATTAAAAGCTAGAGGTTATTTCTCCTTTGTGTACACCTACGGACAGAGGTTCAGTATAGTCTTAGATCGGGAGAATTTCTAGGGTTTATTATATGCATGGTTTCAGTTCTAGGAGTAAAGGTACTCGAACTATCCTTGTTGATGCCCCCTTGGGCTGTCAAACCCTCAATCCTAGTCCATCACAGACTTAAGCGGATCGAGTTCAATTTGAGGGGACACATTTCTCTATGCCTGACACGAAGTATAAATTCTCACGAAGACATAGAGCATATGAACCCCGAAAGTTACTTGCTAGGTCTGACACGGAGAATAAATTCTCACAAAGACGTCGCTTTCACTCGCACTTAAAAGGGACAAGCTTAATTATAAAGCTTATGTTATGCAATGCATGTGTTGTGTGTGTGGAGAAATATTCAAACCTTTGAAAAACAAATAAAAATGAAATTTAATAATTGAAAATAAAATAAAAACAATTAATAAAGAATAATAAAAATATTATGAAAACCATAAGTAATAAAAATTTTGAAAGAAAAGAATTATAAATTAAATACATATGAATTTTTAATTTCTAATTTATAGAGACAATTTATAATTAATTTTAAAGCTTGATTTCGTCCCCAGCGGAGTCGCCAAGCTGTCGTAACCGGTTTTCGCCCGGGCACGAATTTTTACTAGGCGAAAAAAATGATGTGAATAAATGGTTTTTAAAATATTTTGGGAGTCGTCATCGGCCTTTTGAATCAGGTAGGTCGAATACCTCAAAATTATCTTTTAAAAGAGATTTTAAGAAAACATCAGTTAAAAGATAAACTAGTCTGCGTTTTAACCAAAAATTCGTTCTTTTTAATAATAAAAAGGGATTTGTGGTCGATTACGTTTGGGGAAGGATTAACACCCCCCACAACGCCCAAAATTGGTACTTATTAATTATAAATTGTCTCTATTATTAGAAATTTAAATGTTCAAAGATGTATTTAATTTATAATCATGTTATTTCAATTTTATTATTATAATTTTAAGAAAATCTATTTATATATATATAAATAAGATATTTATTTATTTAGAAATATCAGAAAATGACTTCTAGGTGCTTTAAGACAGCTCTTTTCTTAATATTAAAAAATAAATAAATATTAATAAAACATTTATTTAAAAATAATTAAAAAATAGATTAATATAATTTATAAAAGTAAAATATTTATTTATTTAAAAATATCAGAAAATGGACATTCAGTTGCTTTAAGACTGCCCCTTCTTAATATTGAAAAATAAATAAACATTTTTATTAAAAGTAATTTATAAAATTAAACTTATAAATAGGATTTTAATAGAAAACAAATAAAATAAATAAATATTATATATATATTTATATGACTTAAGATAATAATAATAAAATAATAATGAAAATAAAATACTAATTTAAAAGTATTGAAAAATAAAGTACAATACAAAATATAAATAAAATTGCAATAAAATTAATAAAATAAATTAAAAACTTATAAAATTAAAATATAAATATTGAAATTAAAGATACTAATTCGAAACATTATAAAAGATAGTGATTTAAAGGTGTAATTTATCCTAATTAATTAATTCGGATTAAAATAAAATTTATTAAAATTACAGGGACTAAATGCACTATTTATCCTAAATATATCATTATAGACATATAAGGACTAAAATAAAATAATATAAAATTACGATAATAAATTAATATGTTCATAAATTGATTTCAGTGGCTAAAATAGAAGTTTATAAACTTCGAGTGACTGCACGTATAGTTTACCTCTATGTGAAATTACAGACACACCCCTTCCCAAAACGGCGTCGTTTGGGAAGGGGTATTTATACCCGAATATGGCTGGTCCTACGGGCCATTCTCTCATTTCCTCTTTTCTTCCTTTCTCTCTAAAAACGAGAGAACCATTTCTCTCTCGCTTCTCTCTAGCCTACTCCCACTGGAGGAACGGTGGTCACCAGCCGACCGCCGTGAACCACCATCGACATCCACCATCGACCACCATCCGCGGTGGCCGAAAATTTCAAACCTACCCCAAATCGTCCCTCTTTAAAACCTAAAGTCGAATCTAGCCTTCCTCCCTTCTAAAACCCCCTATTTTACCTTAGATCTAAAATAAACCGAAGTGGTTACCCTCGGTTATTTGGATCTCCGACGATGTTGGAAAGCTCTGATGGTCGAGGTAAGGCTCTCGATTTTTTTCTTTTGGTTTGACACTGTTTGGGAACGTTGCTATTTCCTTTCCCCTTTTTTTGCTATCATCGTCGTTTTGATGTGTTCTCCGTGGCTGTTGGTTGCTCTCTTGCTGTGTTCTTTTCGTTCTTGGTTGCTATCCTCGTCTCTGTCTCTCCCCTTTCTTTTTTTGCAGATGGTTGGTTTTTATAAGCCTCGTTAGTGTCCTCTTCGGACTGGTCCCAAAGAGATGGCCTAGGTGAGTCACCATACCTATGGTGGTGACTCATAGTAGAACTCGACGTGTGGAGGGGCAACTAGTCTTCTGGACGTTTCGGTTGAAGGTGGTGTCGTGGCAGCAGCGTCGGCTGGAAGCAAAGGTAACTAAAGTGGCGCCGCGTGGTTGCCCTAGGGTATCATACCCTAGGGTTTCGTCTAGAACTATCTGGGCCGTTAGATCATAGCTAGATCCAACGACTGTGATTTGATGCTGCTGGAGCTGAGGATGAAAACCCTAGTTGGGTTTTAGGGTTTCCAATGGGCTGGCTCGAGTTTGGGTTGTAAAATGGGCCTCGATTTACTGTTGGGTCTGTAATGTAAAATTATTTATTATTTATTAATAATAAAAATAATAAATAAAATATAATTATAATAAAAATAAAGTTGGACAAAAATTTAATGTCTACACAAATCGGAGCGGCGAAGTGGAAGCGTGGTGAGCCCATAACTCACATGTCCCAAGATTAAAATCTGGCTCTGAGAGCCCTTTTCTTCTTTTTGTTGTATTGGTATTTCTTTATTCCATTCATTGCCATGATGAAATTGTTAAATAAGGTTGTAATGCTTATAAATGCTTAAAAACTAGATAGGGATCTAATCCAACTTAACAAAAGGATGGGTACTAGCCTCACCCTATGAAGCGATTTTCTGCAATTCTTGAAACATCAGATGGTACATTAGGAGAGGTGAATGGTGACATTTTCCAGAAAATTAAAGTTCTCTGATTTTGTTCTTCACTCCTACCTCTTTTTTATTTTCTTTATTACCTCTTCATTTCCAATATTTTCATTATTTGCAGTATTTTACAACAAACCTATTGTTAGTGAAAGATTTATAGTTTGAACGAACGAACGAACAAAATTTGTTAGGAGGGATGGGATTTTTTGCTTGCTAATGAATCAAAAGCCATTTGGATATGAATTCTGGGAATATTCTCCTAAAAACACACTAATTTTGACATAAAAATTTTGGTGGGATGTTACAGATTTAGGAACTTTACAGTTCGGTTGTTCTTCAATCTTCAAGCACATATCGGTTACGTCTAGTACCAAATGCTAGTCTCTGCATCATAAGGGAAGCCAAAAGCACATAAGTGAAAAAATTTCTACTTCAAGACAGCAGTGGTTAGAATATTTGATGCCAACAAGTTCGGAAATCATGACAGATAAGAGAAATTGCTTCGTTTCTTAACTGAAAATATCTGGGAGTACGCTTTCAAACCAGTGAGGAACCGGATATAAGTTGGCTTCCACGATCCACTTGCCGGGATCGACCTGATGTTCGGCACAAGGTAGTCCGCAACCTGTGCCCAAGACCAAATTCCCCAAAAACACAACAATACATAAAGGCAATACATGAAAAAGAAAGAACAAAATTGACGAAAATGAGCATAGAAGGCTGTAGTCTAACTTCTTACCAAAGTAAACCAAGGTATGTTTCATCTTATGTTACTCGGCCTTAGATAGGAATGTCAAATACGGGCATCTTAACTTTATTCTTGTAAAAAAAAATTTACTTTTGTGAAATTTATCATACTTGGAATCTTATTATAGCCGAGGCATTCATGTTTAGACAGAGACTTCAACCCCAATTTTTTTCTCTAATGTGATTGAATTTAATATCCGACATGTCAGAAGACTCAGAACTAAAAAGAAATAAAATAAAGAACCATAAATTGAACTTGTAGATCCCTACCCTAAATCTTACCACTTCAGCTGGTTCTGCTAAAACATTGATGAAAAACTTGGCCTGAAAATGACAAAATATTAGAGAACTTTTATAAACTTTACTAACAAAAGAAGCATATGAAGCATAGTCGACCTGCTTTGTGGTTGCACCAGACATTAGAAGATCGGTTGTCACCATTCCCGGCTGAAAGGTAAAAGAGAAACATATGACAATATGAAAAAAGTTGAGAAATCTAACAGATATAGATAACATCTAGTCGAGTCAATTAGACATTTTATCAACCAAATTTGATTATAAATTTTACCGAATCAAATCGAGCAAAAAGAAATTTTATTAGAGTTGTATAAATCTATTGGAGTTGAAATAAATATCTAATTATATTTAAGTATGACAGTATGTGTTCACTATGGATATGTTCCATTATTTCCTTTTCAGGATTTTCATGAATTTGAAGGATCCAAGGAGGATCATATCCTCGAACTCATGTTTGGATATGTGTTGGTCAGAGTGTCGAACAAAGATACTTCAAGAAAAATAATGTCGGAGCAACATAGTGTATCCTTCTTTTCTTTTCCGACGTCTCACTTTTGGAACCCTAAAAACAAGGTCTGTAAATTTTCATTTCTAAAACTTGCAACACAAACAAATTGAAAGGGACAGTAGCAAAAACACATGGACTTACGCACTGTAACTCAAAACACCAAGTTATAGAATAAAGCTTAAAACTATTCTGTACGTTCCTATTCACCTCAGCACCTTTTCACTCAAGGCACACAATTTACCAAACAGTTGATAGAGGTGTGCATTCTTCTGTCCCCCTTCAAGCAGGGGGTAAGCCAGCAAATTTGTTTTGGTGGCCTAGATAAATTATCAAATTTTGAGGGCAAACAGTTGATAGAGGTGTGCATTCTTCTGTCCCCCTTCAAGCAGGGGGTAAGCCAGCAAATTTGTTTTGGTGGCCTAGATAAATTATCAAATTTTGAGGGGGGGCAAAGCTAAAACGTTTTTGTGTTAAGAAGGATTAATGATAGAGGTGTGCATTCTTCTGTCCCCCTTCAAGCAGGGGGTAAGCCAGCAAATTTGTTTTGGTGGCCTAGATAAATTATCAAATTTTGAGGGGGGGCAAAGCTAAAACGTTTTTGTGTTAAGAAGGATTAAATTGAATTATTAATTTTTAACATTAGCTAAAAGGGTTTAATTGCATTATTTATATTTGGGAGGGACTAATTAAACGTTTCTGAAAGAATGAGAGAGAAAAACGTAGAGAGGGAGAGTCTCAAAGGAAAGTCAGTCTCCGATGAGAACTGGACGTTGTTTATCGACAATCTTAGTAGGAGGGTGTCCCGACGTACATTAAGGGAAATTTTCATGGTCCATGGTCTTATTGAGAGAGTTTTCATTCCCAAAGTCATTAGGAATCCAAAATACAAATTTTCAACTTTTGCCTTTGTTCAGTTTAAGAGTGAGGATGGTTTGAAGAGGGCAGTCGAGGTCTTAAATGGTGTTCTGATAGACGGGAGAAAGATTTCAGTTGGTCCTGCAAGATACAAGGGAGCTTCTTCCTGGTTTGAGGGAAAGAATATTGCTTCAAAGAAGGTCCTCAGTTAGAATATTGTTGGAACATCCAATTCCAATCAGGCGAAAGTTTTAAACAATTGTTTTAGGGATATTAAGTCTCACAAAGATGCTTTGTTGTCAAACAGAAGTGCAATGGGGAACAAGGCGAATTCATCCGATGATATTCATAGGGGAAAAGTGAAGAAAAATATTCTGGAAATGCATATTCCTTCCGAAAGCTCAAATTGGGTTAAAAGGTCATTAACGGGGATTATTAAACATTCATTTCAGATTGAGTCAGTTAAGAAGGCGTTACTTAAAGATGGTTTTGAAGTCCAAATTACCAGATGGGGACATGTGTGGAATTCTTGTGTTATTGTCTTTAATTCATCGGAAGAGATGAGGGATACTTGGTTGAAGAGGAAAGAAGAACTAGAGTTATGGTTTGATCGATTAGCACCTTTGTTGAATGATGAGGGTGTCCCAATGGCCTTCTGTTTGGTGGAATTAGTGGGGGTTCCTCTGTTAGGCTGGAATGATCAGTTCTTCGAACAAATAGTAGGGAGATGGGGGATAGTTGTTGACATTCATGATGCCACTAGGAAAAAAGACTTCACAACGGCGCAAATTTTATTAAAGATGGAAAGTTGTTTTGATGTTCCGGAGGAGATCTTTCTTGGTTCCTATGGAAGATCATTTAAAGTGTGCATCAAGGTGGGATCGGCGTGCCACTCTTCAAGTTCTTTTTTTGGCAGCTCTCCAGTGGAAGATTACGGTGGGGGACAGTTTGGAGAGAAGTTCACTGTAGAGGAAGAATTCAAATTGATGTCAGAAAGTGGGAAAGATAAAGATGGTTCAGCAGACGACTTTCGGCAAAAAGTTGACAACTGGTTTGACAATGGAGGTTTTTTTTATTCTGGGGGAGTTGGTGGGGAAAAGCATCCCCCAAGACTTTCTTTAGATAGGAATGACATTAATGGTAGACTGTCAGAAAGTCAAAGTATTGGGAGTATAAAAGTTGGTGATTATGCCGGCTTAGGAATCAGAAATTCAAAAATTTTCTGGTTATGGATCACAGGCCCAATCAGATAATGAGGGACATTCTGGGCTTGTTGTCTCAAAAATAATTCCAGCTGGTCCAGCAATTAATATAGACAAGTTTGGCAGCATGATCCACAAGCACAAAAATGTTAACTCTGGAAATTCTAATGAAGAGGGGAATGAGTCAGTTTCAGAGAAGTGTCTTCAGGCTGGATTAGGACAAATTGGACAACAGTTAATGTTGTTAGATCCAAGTATTAATATGGCAGAAAGCTTTTCAAGGGGGAGATCACGGTACAGAAATAAAAGATCGTTGTCTTCAAAAAGTGTTCCGTTAGAGAGAAGAAAAACAAGCAGCTATAAGAGGGTTTATACAAGTTCTAGAGACGGGAAATTCTGGCATGGGAGTGTTTTGAATGTTATGCCTGAAAGAGAGGAGGAATTAACCTGTAAGGAAGGGAAGTTTCAGTCCTCAAAAGCCGCTCAACAGATAGTGGATGTGGAAGTTGCACGAGAGTTGTCAGAAGGAGATAGTACTAGATTCATTTCGGGCTTTGACATCAGAAGAGCTAAAAGACACTTGTTAAGGGAAGCTTTGGAACAGGTGTCCATCTCAACAGTTTCTTCTTCAGCTTTTTCGAATATAATGGAGGAAGCCCTAGCACCTTGGGGAAATTAGCAAGCTATTGAGGGTGTCCTTTAAGCAAGGGAATGAGGCTTTTCTGAATAAGATTATCAGCTTGGAGAAAGCTTTGAATATGGTCAATCAAGGTGATCTTGATGCGGGTTTAGATTGTTGACTATTTAATGATGAAGATTAATTTTATCATTGTCTCATGGAATGTTAGAGGTTTGAGGAGAAAAGAAAAGCAGAGGGTTGTTCAGAGGTTAATTGATAGAAATCACCCACAGTTTCTTTGGTTGCAAGAAACGAAAATGGAGAAGATTCCTAGATCTTTTCTTAGAAGAAAGGGGTTAAGTAATTTTAAAGGTGTTATTGAATCTCCATTGGTTGGCTCATCAGGGGGTTTAATGAGTTGTTGGGATGATAAAATTTTCGAATTGGAAAATCAGTTTATTTATAGAAGATTCATTGTTTTATCAGGAAAATTTCATGTCAATAATTTCAGTTGTATTTTCATCAATGTTTATGGCCCTTCAGTAGAGGAGAAAGATAGTCTTTTTTGAAGAGTTGAGAATGTTCATAGATGGTCAGAGTGCTCCTATTTGTGTAGGGGGGGACTTTAATGTATACCTACATGAAGAAGAGAAGATCGGAAGAACTCAGAACAAGAATTCAATGAGGATTTTCAATATTTTTATGCTGCAAACAGGCTTAATTGATCTACCCTTAAATGGAGGAAGGTTTACTTGGTGCAATAATCAAGATACCTCTACTTATGTTAGATTGGACCGGTTTTTGGTTGATGGTCAATTTCTTGCTGCATTTCCTGATATGGTGCAAACCTTACTGCCTAGATCTCTTTCAGACCATAATGCTCTACTGCTGGAAAATGGAGGTGTTAATTGGGGTAAAAAACCTTTTAAACTTTTAACTTATCTCATGGAAGAAGTTGGGTTTGAGGATTTGGTCAGATCTTCAATTCAAGAAAGGAAGAATCATCAGAGGAAGGCTGGAATTTATAGTATTCTGAGAAATACAAAAACTGCTATCAAGAATTGGGCAGGCAGGAGGGATCAATTTCCAGGGGCTCGTATTTCAGACTTAGAATCAAGGATCCACAAGCTAGAATTGGATATCCAACAGGTGCAGGATGGTGTTAACAGTGAGATAGCAGCAGAGTTAATTTCAGCAAAAACAAAATTGTGGAGACTATATAAAATAGAGGAGCAAATCTGGTTCCAAAATTCCAAGTCAAAATGGATAGAAGATGGAGATAGAAATACAAAATTTTTCCATAATTGTGCTTCTATTAGGAAGAGGAGGAATGCTTTGAATATCGGGGGTAATGTTATTCAAGAACCGTCTATCATTAAGACCACTATTAGAGACCACTTCTTTAAGATTTTCAATGAGCATTCGACTTTAGAGGTGGAAGAGATAAGGTTGAATTTTCCTAGTATTTCATTTGAGCATAATCTATGTTTAGAGAAGGAATTTACAGAGGAGGAAGTCTGGGAAACTATAAATTCTTGTGATAGTAATAAAACGTCGGGACCGGATGGTTTAAATATGGACTTCTTCAAAAGGTTTTGGCATGTCCTCAAGGTAGATATTATGAAGTTTTTTCATGATTTTTATTTGGGGAAAGATTGGGAACATGGGGTTAATCATACCTTTATCACTCTCATTCCAAAGGTCTCTAACATTGGCGATCTAGATGACTTTAGGCCAATTAGCCTAGTTGGTGGGTTGTATAAGATCATCTCTAAGTGTTTGTCGAGGAGATTGAGGGGTTGCATTTCATACATCATTAGTCCAACTCAGTTTGCCTTCATACCAGGTCGACATATTCTGGACTGTTCTTTAATTGCTAATGAAGGAGTTGATTATTGGAGAAAAAATGGACTCAAGGGCTGTGTATTCAAGGTTGATTTCAAGAAAGCTTACGATTCTGTTGAGTGGTCTATTTTATTTAAAATAATGGAGAAAATGGGCTTTAGTTCCAAATGGAGGGGCTGGATTAAGCAGTGTAACCACAGCTTCTGTTTCGGTTCTTGTAAATGGAGTTCCTTCCGAGGAATTCTCAATGACTAAAGGTCTTCGACAGGGTTGTTCACTGTCTCCTTTGTTGTTTAACTTAGTAGGAGAGCTACTTAATTTACTGATTCGAAGGGCTGTGTCACGGGGTTTATTTTCTGGAATGGTGATTGGCAGGGAACAGGGGTCTGTAAATGTGTCCCATTTACAGTTTGCTGATGATTTGATTATATTTTCTGGTGCTTCGAAAATGCAAATTCAGAATGTCAAAAGGGTGCTTCGAGTTTTTCAAGTGGTTTCTAGTTTACAGTTGAATTTGAAGAAGAGTAAATTGTTTGGTGTTAATGTTAATGAGGAACTGCTGGAATGGGCTACTACTATTGGATGTTCAATTGGCAGATTTCCTTCTGAATATCTAGGGCTTCCCTTGGTGCTACTAGAAATTCTGCAGCTATTTGGGAACCCGCCATTAATAATTTTTTTAACAAGCTAATCGGGTGGAAGGCAGCCTCTCTTTCTTTAGCAGGGAGACAAGTGTTGATTAAGGCGGTTCTTTGTTCGCTTCCTACATATTATCTTTCCATATTTAAAATTCCAGCTTCGGTTCTTAAAACCCTTAACTCTATTATGTCCAATTTCCTATGGGGAGGGGGAAATGACATTAAAAAAATTCACTGGGTTAGCTAGTCCAATGTTAACAAGCCGAAGAGTGAAGGGGGCTTAGGAGTTCTTAATCTAAACTTGATGAATAGAGCGCTTTTGGGGAAATGGACTTGGAGGCTTGCCAATGATAGGGATTCAGTTTGGAGGGAAGTTGTTTGTGCCAAATATAGACTGGATTCTTCAGTTTTAATTCTTGACAGTAAGATTCCAACTAAGGTATCCTGGATTTGGAGATCAGTGCTAAATAATTATTTTAAAGAAGACTTCTTTGGCAATAAATTTAGAAGCATGTGTAGTTTTCATGTTGGTGATGGTAAAACTATTCGGTTTTGGCAAGATATTTGGGCTTTGGATCATCCACTTTATGTCAGTTTCCCAAGACTATTTTCTATTTCCATAAATAAGTTTGGGAAATTATCTGAATTTGGGGAGTATATCTCTTTCGTTTGGACTTGGGATGTGAAGTTTAGAAGAAATCTTCATGACTGGGAACTTGAACAGTGGTCTAACTTGTTGGCTATCATTACAAATTTTACACTCTCATCGGAATTTCTGATTGTTTGATTTGGAAAGGTACAAGGGATGGGGGTTTTACTGTTAGATCAGTTGTTAATCTATGTTCATCGGAGACTTTGGGATCGGAGGTCTTTTTCTGGAAGAAGATTATTTGGAGAGGTTTACTGCCTCCAAGAGTAGAGTGTTTTCTTTGGCAGATCGCTCATGGGAAGCTAGCTATTAGGACTGAACTTGTCAAAAGAGGTGTTCAAGGAATTGAAGATGTGTTGTGTCCCTTATGCAAGATGTCGGATGAGTCTCCCTCTCATTTGTTTTTCTCTTGTCCGGTGATGTGGTATCTTTGGAATAAGTTTTTAAATTTTTGGAGGATTTGTTCTGTTTTACCAGCGGATGCTAAAAGCTTCTTTCTAGCTTGCGATGGTTTGAAGTCCAACTCTTCGATTTGGCCTTTTATTCCAGGGGTCGTTCTTTGGACCACTTGGAAAATGAGGAATTTTGTGGTGTTTGAAGGGGGAATGTTTGATAAGGCATAATACTTCTTTTTAGCAAGGTTTAGGCTTGCTTCTTGGTTTTTAGCAAAGTATAAAGAAGTGTCTATTCCTAAGAACTCACTCATTGCCAATCCTACTCTAGGGGACTTAATTTCTCTCCGCTCTAATCAGATTGCACCTAGTTTACCTTGGTCTCCTCGTCCAATGAGTTTTGTTAAATTAAATGTTGATGCTGCCACTACAAGGGATTGAAAGAAAAGCGGGTTAGGAGGAGTTTTAAAAGATTCCTCAGGTTCTACTGTAGGCTATTTCAAGGAACCTACTGGTTCGGGACCTCCTACGTTGATGGAGTTAAAGGCTATTCTTATGGGGTTGTCTTTCTTTGCAAATTATCGACAGAGGATCAAGGACCGTGTGACAGTAAGGTGGCTGTGGATTGGATTAAGGGGGTTGAATTATGTCCTGTTGTGTATGCCTTCTTGATTAAAGATATTGTTCATAGGCTTAATGCCTTTGAAGGTGTTGTTAGATGGGTTAATAGGACAGTCAATTTAGAGGCTGATGCCTTAGCTAAAGAAGGCATAGGCCGAGTTAGTAAAGTTGTTGATAGTTGTCTAGGGTTGTTTCTTGGTTTTCTGTGTTTTGTAAGGGAATTACTATTGTTGTTTTCGTTGTAATTTATTATGATGAATAATATATAGGCACTCTTTTCTCCCTTCCGCTGATTAAGGAGCTTCCCTACAAGATTCATTAATCAAGAAGGGGGTTTTTAACGAGGCCTAGCATTCTTATCAAAAAAAAATATTTGGGAGGGACTAAAGGTATAATTTTACCATTTTGTCAAGGGGCCAAGGCACCACCTGGTAACTTCACAATAACTACGTAGCATAAGCTAAGAAATAAATCAATGGTTTTTTTCCAATCCTTTGCCTCGTGAACCTTAAAATCTGTCTTGGGACTATCCAAAACTTCTAAATGTAATCATCGGATGAGTGCCGTTGATATAATATTTTGCTCCAAGTCAGTTCCAGTGGTATCCTATTGAAAGGAAAGGTTAATCAGCCTCCTATGCTTTTCGTATTATTTCTGATTACTTGCATACCAAGGACCTGAAACTATGGGTGATATTTGACTAAGGTCCTTCTGACTGAAAGAGATTTATGAGAGAGACTATGTCTAAAATGGTTAGGCATATATCGAAATATAAATTTAGAAATACTAGTTTGTGTAAAAAAAAATCTATAATGTTTAGCTTCTTTGGTATTCTGTTTTACGTATTTTTCTTTGTGTAATTCTAACTTATATAGAGTAAAACCTGCATGTAACTAATATGAAAGCAAGAAATTTAGCCTAAAGCACATATGTATCATGCAAATTTAAGATCGAAGACAGGATAAGAATATAGGAGAAATATACAAGCATTATCAAAATAGAAATTAGATGATTGTTTAATGTCAAACGTACCGATAGATTATGTACTACGACATTTTTAACATCTTGCATCTTCAGTTCAGCCTGTGAACAGATTAAAAAACCCAACATTACAAATTAACTTCTATAAGAAATGTCCTTACCAAAGAAGATAAATAAACATTAGTCATTGAGAACATTGTTTACATGAGTTGATTTGACTGATCACATATAAACATTACAAGGAAAAACAAAAGAACAATAATCTGTTGACAAGATTCAATATCACACACGCGTGCGTTTATGTACACTCAAATGGAGCATACAATACCTACCATGCTCATTCTTTCAGAAACTAAACTATTCCTCTTTGAAATATCAGAAGAGATCAACTTGAGAAAATCCAAACTTTACTATACAGCCAATCGATTTTGAGGAAAAAGGTGTAAGGAATTTTTTCCATCAATGACATTATGTCAGCTCATTGCTCATTTTTCTGCCAGCCTCTACAATAACAAGTACACATGGCATATGATTTGTCATTCTCCTACATGCATAAAAGACAACCTGGATCCCACTTTATTCCTATGTCTAGAATTCTACTGCATGCATGCATAATAAGTGCATGAAAATGCCCTCACATATTAAAGCCACTTTGCCAACGACGATGATGTACTTTGAGCCTCTTCAAAATAACTTATCAAAGGAAGACTCACTCAACTTAAGGCACTTTAGTTAACTATCATAGTCAAACTATCCCATCCACATGACAATAAGCTTTTTTTACCCCATTAGAAAATATGCCATTAAAAATAAAAGGAAGCTCAAGATGTTTCAAGAAGGAAAAATAGATAAAGTGATACTCAATTGTCATCATGAATGAAAGAAAACAATTGAATTAGTTTCCTCACAAGGCACTTCGCAAGACAAGTAGAACATGTACCTGCAGCGATTTTGTAAAATGCACCACGCTACGTTTGGTTGCACCATATGCAGCAAACCTGTGGAAAAAGAAGATGGATAATCAAACAAGGAAAAGAAGGAATTACATTATGAAAAAGTAATGCATTTGCATGGGAGGATGGAAGCTAAGATAGTTAATAAATCCTTCACGAAACAAGCCATACTCGAAAAACAGTATCACTTAAATGAAGAATAAAAATTCAACACGACCCTGCTGTGAAGTAGTGATAAAGCAAGATATAGGCAAAGAGAAGACATTACTTATGGCATTTGGAAAGTATAGTGCATGGTCAGATAATTTAAAATTGTCAAGAAAACTGGGTAGGATTACTAGATGATGAGAAGCTGAGACAACATTATGGTAAGGCACAATGCAAGATATAGAGATATTCACTTAAACAACCCACTATTTCTGGCCTACAGCACACAGTAATTAAGTAAAAGAGGAAAACCTAGGGGTTGGTCTTCCATCTGAACCAGCTCCATCAATGTTGAAAATATGACCACCTCGAGACTGTTGCAACATCATCTTGATGGCCTGAGAGACAACTATGCATCATAACAGAACTAAAAAAGTGTCAAGCAAGAAAAAATATACTATTTTGTTTTTACCTCTCGACAACAAATCATCAACCCAAGGGTGTTTGTAGAAACAACTTCACTGCATAATGACAACCCAACTTATAAATCATTGAAAAAGCATTCCGACACCAGGGCCAAGACAAAAAAAAGAAAGAAAGAAAAAACCGTATATGTATACTCACATGAGATCTTCATCTGATGCTTCTGCCAGTGGTTTATAACTATATGCATTGGATCCTGCATTATTAATCTGCATCATTCTCAACATAGAGTAAGATTATAATATCGAAAGAGAAACATATAAAGCTTTGTACAAAAAGGAAAATAAAATATCATAATCAAAAGGAAGACGAATCTAAAAGAGAGAATTCATTTTAAGGGTTGATAAAGACATGTGTCACAGAAGCATGTGCCATGATATAAAACCCCAGAGTTGAAGTCTGTAGCGGCAACCATTGATGTTGGGTAAAAGTCCAAATGGAAAGTGTACAGAAAGCACACCTTTTGCTCTTAAAAATATAATTTTTCATTACCTCAAACTATGACAGAGGGCTCTATGGTTTAAACCAAACAATTATTTGCACGTTTAAGACATTGTTGTTCATTCACAAGTCTGTTTCAAATGGCAGCAGAAACTAAAAGAACCCATCATCAAGTTTCCAAATAAAAAACTGAACCATAAAAAATACAAGTAGAGGGACCAAGATTAGACATAAATACCCATATGTCAATGTATCCCAGGTTCTTTTGAGCGAATAAAACTAAATTCTTCACATCCTCTGCCACTCTAACGTCACACTGAGTACCCTGTGAACCAGATTTGTTCAAAGCAGCATTAAGCTTAAATTGGAGAAAATATCCGTTTGAAAAATGAAGTTGAAAATACATAAGAAGAATTGGGAAGCCATAAAAACAAGTCATAGCAGATGTACCCACACACGTTCCCCATATTCTTCTCTAAGGCTCTTAACAGCGGATTCCACCCGTTCGGCTGTCCAAATATTAATTTAAGTGTAAAACTACTTTAATGGCGGAAAGATAGTGAAAAAAATATGACCCAAGAATAGAAAATATTCAACTGGAATACTATTAAACAGACATTTAAAAGATCAAGAGGGGAAGACAGAATATTACAGGTCAGAAAGCAATTATATTAGTAGTCGGCCACCGGAAGATGAGGCCTGCTGCAATATGTTCATGGCAAAATAACACATGACAAAAATCTCAATTCTCCTACCATGTTACTCAGACTTGAGTGTAAGCATCTCATTCGAGTATGTGTTCAACATATGTATATATTTGGAGAAACAATGTCATATCCCTGTACCCGTCTCCGATATAGATTTAAGTTTAACAAGGTGTTGAACATGTGTACATCAAACAGTACCAAAACAAAATGAAGGATGGAAGTACCAAATCTCTCTGATACCCTTTCATTTGATATCTTCAAGGTAATAATTTTTTCACAACGTTTAACACATGAAATAAAAAGTAGACAACTTTTAGCAAGTTAAATAATACGTAAAATATGTTGCAAATGCAGCACAAGAGCATTTTAGTGATAAGAATTGAGAAAAGAAGTAGAAATGTTACCAGATCTCGAACAAATTATGACATTGTCACCAGCTATCAGAAGGTTTTTCGCCAAGGCGTACCCTATTCCTGAAATCAATAAATTCGTTCATAGCTTTTCTAAAGAAAAAGGTTAGGCAAATCGTATAAATTCGTCTACTTTGGCTTATTTAAAGCTGTCTCTACAAATTATCTTCAACCTAAGTTTCTTCCAATCAAGAAAATCCAGGTCCTATCCACACAGCACACATAAAAAGAATAAGAGAGACGGAAAAAGAAGAAACCTTTGCTTGAGCCAGTTATGAGAACATTGTAAGGAGGAACCATGGGTTGTGTTTTTCCATTGATGGAAGCTTGAGCTTTTACTAGCAGTGGAGAATTGGAGGAGATGTGGTTCTTTTGAAGTGAAACATTATCTGTAAGGCTGTAAGATTGAAAATGGGAGGGTTTGGAGATGGGAGAGAAGATGATTGGATGAGCCCTTGAAGACCAAAAATCAGTGAAGAATTTGGCAGTAGAAGCAGTGGCCATGGATGATTGAGTGAGTTTCGATGTTTGATTGATTAGCTCCAACGCGTAGTGCCTATACGAGGCGTTTTCTCCGAAATATCACTTATATCTTATAATATTTTCTACTAGGCATGTTTTAGACTTATTTTTTTAATCTATCACCTTTTACAGTAAGGCGTATTCTCTGTAACGTGTTTTACGTTGATATGGTATCATATGGAATAAGGCACGCTCATTGTAACGTATTTTACGCTGATCTGACATTACGTGGGTATAACACGAGGCAGGCAGGGGTCGCGCTTTACCTTTAATGCTGACTCGTGTTAGAAAGGTGCGTCCCCTGCGACACGCCTTAGGTTTAATTACCCCTACCCGACCGTTCACACCCCACCCCCTCCCCTCCCCTCCCCTCCCCTCCCCTCCCCTCCCTACAATACCTTCATTCTCAATCACTTTCATCACACCAAATCCTCTCAACTTCTCTCAAATACTCTTATATTATATTTTAACTGTTTAAGGTATATTTTATTATATTTAATATTTTGTTTTTAATTTGTTTAAGTATTTAAAATTTTTAATATTTTATTTAATTAATTTTTTTTACAGATATAAAATGGAAGGAGGTCTACTTCGCTTGGATGGAAATCATATATCGCGTCATTTTGTTGATACGGTAACATTTTAACGTTTTAATATAATTTAAATTATTAGTAATAATTTATTTTATTTATTTAATGCATGATTATTAGTTTAAAAATTAATTTTTGTAATTATTTAATTTTAGGAGAGAGGTCGTGTATTAGATCATTTTATTAGGAACCTTAAGTTAGTGATATCTAGCCGTATCTTGTCGTATTTAGTAGATGCTGGATTCGGTCACATAGGTAGATATGAGGGTCACTGTAAGATAGAACAAGACCTTATTTCTGTCTTAGTGGAGCGGTAGAGGTCGGAGACCCACACATTCCATCTTTCGTGCGGAGAGTGCACGATTACACTTGAGGATGTTTCTATACACCTGGGGCTTACGGTGGATGGAGATGTGATATCGGGGATGGCGCACGGTTCATGGACTGCTTTTTACCGGGACTATCTAGGACGTGTCCCGAAAAGTTTTAACGGTGGTTGGATACCATTAAATTTGTTAGATGCCAATTTTCGGGAGTTGAGCGAGGACGCCTCTGATGATAAAGTTAAAATGTATGCACGGGCATGCATACTGCAGCTGATAGGAGGGTTGCTGATGCCGAACAAATCGCGCAACCAAGTTCACTGTATGTGATTGCGACATCTTGGCGACTTTCGTCTGGCCGGATCACTCATGGGGCTCGGCAGTTTTGGCTTTCCTGTACAGAGAGATGTGCCGAGCCACTAACTACAAGAAAAATGCTATCTGCGGATGTCTCCTGCTACTGCAGCCTTGGGCATGGTATCGTTTGCCCTTTTTATGTCCCGTTGTCAAGAACTCATTCGTATTTCCGCTACTATTGAGGTAATTATAAAATTGATTTCGTATATTAATCATTTTATACAGTGTATAATAAATTTTATTTTCCTTAAATAGGTGGTCTACTGATAGGAAAAATTATCAGGAGCTACATGATGATTTAGAAAAAATTAGGGTGTTAATCGATCAGAAGGCTGGCACACAGGTATGCATTTTAATGTTTAAAAATCGATTTTAGATTATAGTTGTATAATTAGATTATTATTTTGATAAAAATTATATATATTTGTTTTAGTTTGAATGAGTGTCATATTCTAATGATGATGTGAGGATGGTGATCTTACCTGAGTTGAGGGGCCCATTAGATGTTTGGATGGCGATGGTCCCTTTGATCTGTTATGCGATCATCGAGTGGCACTCCACTGATCATGTGCTTCGGCAATTTGGTTGTTTTCAACCAATTCCAGAAGCACCTCGCAATATGGACGAGTTGCATAGCACAGATAGACGCGGCAAGACCGATACAGATTGGCTGGTGAGGCATCATAAGTGGGTCGTGCTGTGTAAGGATCGACATCGGCGCCTTCCCCATAGAGATCCCATTTTTATTGACCTCTTGATGGTTGTTGAGGGTTATTATGAGTGGTTCAACAGTAACGGGAAACCGTTTATGCTTTCCGAGGATGCACGAGGACAGACCTTTCAGCGACGTCGACAGAGACGTTCACCGACACAGCACCATCGTCCCCCGACTCGTGGACAGAGAGCATGTGTTTCCGGTTCATCCTCAGCTGCACCAGCAGGACATTCACAGTAGCCACTGTCTATAGCGACTTACATACCACATCCATATGTGATGTCGCCACCGTTCCTTACTCAGACGACGACGACAACGACGATGGTGATGATGATGACAGCGAGGAGTCACAACCACTGATACGAAGAAATGCTCTTCAAGACCGACAGCCACCGCCCTGCGGAACACATTCGCGTCGTAGGCATCGATAGATTTTGTTTTTATTATATTTGTATTTAGTTGTTTTTTGGACTTTTTTATTGTAATTTTTTTTTATTTATCATTTAATACTTACTTTATTTCATTAACTTTGTTGATTTATTTTAATTATTTTGTTAAATTTGTGGACTTTTGTTAATGTTTGGTTAATTTTGTTTATTACCATTTAATATCAATTATTGTAATTTGTTTATCATTTACCATTTAATACTTATTGCAAGTTTGTTGTATTTAAAATTATATTCAAATACCAAATTGTTATTGTTTTGATAAAATTTAATAATTGTGTTTGATAACTTTCTTCAGTTTGTCACTTATTGTAAGATCTAATGACATTAACTTGAAGTAAATGCAAATTAAAGTACATGAATTCTTATTTGATAAACAACTACATCAGTTCCTCATCAATTGTTACTTGATGACAGTAGAAGTGGACATGTTTTTCTAGTGTGTCTTGGGTTTCTACAATGCCCACATCTTCTGTCTTGTCTAGATCTTTCTCGAATATCCATATCATAATGAATTTGATTGGATTTTGGACGACCACGCTCCCTCGATAAAGTTGGATTTGGTACAATCGGAAGCCAATCATGAACCTCATCAGGATCTTTGTCATTCCTTATAGGGGGAACTCAAATTCGTATACCTTAAAAACTTCAGATAGTAGGTATACGGGATCCACAAAACAGTTATAGTCTTGACAAGTATGCTAGCAAGCTGTTATCACATGAGAGCATTGATACTTCAGAGCTTGAAAAAACCTGCAGTCGCACATTCTGTCCCGTAGATTTACTCTTAACGACACAGCTTCAATCCCTTGAAGAGGTCGCGACAACTCTGTGATACGAAACATTTCATGTCTTCTAGAGAAGCTTGTTACATACATTCCATTTGATGCAACAATTTTTTTTGTAGATCTGCAACTAATCTAGGGTGATAGACATGACCGCCTTGTATCCAGGTTTGAGCTTGTCCCCCGAGCTTCGCAAAAAGCGCCCCCAAACAAAAATATGTAGTTTTTACCAAAGTTGCTACAGGTAAGTGACGTACACCCTTTAAGGTTGAATTGATTGCCTCAACCAAGTTGGTTGTCATATATCCATATCGATATCCACCATCATATGCGTTCGTCCACATTTTTTTATCGATGAGGCTGATGTAATCGTATCCTTCTTTGTTTTCGCTCGTAAATCTTGAAGCATTGATTCAAACGTTTGAGGAAGTTGTTCATAACCTGATCAAAAAATGTATAACTTACTAACTTGTTTTCTTTGCAAAATTAAAATGATCGAAAGAAAACAAACTACATCAGTTTCACTTACCCATGCGCACAATTAATTGACGCTCATCATTCTTCTTGTACCTTCCATGGCAGTTCACAGCAATGTGTCGGAGACAATACCTATGTTGGACAAAGGGTGGTTGCCACATTGAACCCAAATACTTCATTATTGCTTTGATCCTAGCTTCGCAATATGAAATGACACATTTTTTCCCTCGTGATAACATGTGCACGTAAGTTTCGGAGGAAAAAAGCCCAATAATCTGTATATTCTCCTTCAACAATAGCAAAAGCAACTGGAAGAATGTTGCGATTGTCATCTTGGACAATTGCATCTGTTTTCGCGTCGGGCACAATAGCATACATATTTTTCTATCGTGGAGTGGTCGACTCTCGATTGAACAGAATTACAGATATTGTAATTTTTATAGCCATCATCGCTTCTTCTTTGCTTGAAAACTCTATGCCTAAAGATAAATCACCATTATTTATTGATGAGTAATATCCATAGTTACCGAGATGAGGCATATCCGCAAATTATGGCCCGTACATTGCACCATAATTAGCTTCATACATGTGTGCTGGAGGGTCAGTTTGTGCCATATTTAATGGAACTTCATCTACATTATCATCATCATCGGAGTTGAATTGAGTGATTCTGGGTGAATGAATAGTCCAGTCTCAGCACCATCCACATCAGGCTCACGAAGCGGTTCTTCTGGTGGAGATGATGGTTCCTCCATCCTCTCCATATGTAGGTCGAAGAACCTACTACTTGCACGTCTTCCCCTTGAACTAGAAGGCATATCGACATTGAGATCGAAAAAACTCGCAGTGGAATGCCTCCCCCTGGAGCTTGAAGCCATCGTGTCAAATGGAAACTGCACAGATTGTTGCGTCGATGACTTCTCCATATGAAGGTCAAAGAAATTTGCAGATGAATGCCTTCCCCTTGAACTAGACGCAATGTTGTCATATGGATTGTTCGTAGACCCACCTCGGTATATATCGTAAGGAGTTGCGGATGAATGTCTCCCCATTGAACTTGATGTGACGGCACCATGATGCGGATTTCCCATTATGGCATTAAAATCATTACACATTACTGTAGTCGGGCTATCAACTTGATCAACTTGTTCAGCCAGCCCATAGTGCGAGCTTAATGACTGACCCCGAACAGCACGCACTTGAACAAACTTTGCATACATCTCAATATCGCCGTCTGAATAATTACTTTAAGAATCAGCCATCATTTCAACATCATCATTGTTCGATAATTAGAACGTTGTATAAGTTAATGGCAACAATGATATTGGAAATTTGTACTGCAACGATGACATTCTTCTACTACTTCCAACATGAACCTTCCTCGAAATCTTCGTTATCAGCTCCTCAAGAGTTATGTTTCTCTTGAATGATATTTTAACACGCTCATTTGATACGAAAACAATGCCGGTTTCATATTCTCGAATTTCTCCATCATAATAAACAATAGCTAAAATTCGAGTCATTCTTAGAGTTTAAAAGTGGGACAATATTATATCTGCAAAAAAAAAACAACTGAAACAAACTTGATTAATTAAATAATATATGAACGAAAATATAACACAATAAATTTTTTACACATAAACGTAAATAATTTAAATAATATAATTTTATATTATTACCTGCACCGCAAAAATATTTCGACGTATGCTCATGTTTTCCCCTTGAACTGGCACAAAAATTAATTGAAAACAATTACTGTTGAAAAAATTTTATATTTCGATATAACAAATTAAGTTAAATGAATTTTAAGATTGTGCAATAAAGGTTTTCTAAGTATATTCGATATAATTATTCGAATATCAAAACATTACTCTAAATCTTTCAAAAATTATTTTTAATCCTTACTCAACTATAAAATTAAGTTTTAATCTTAAAACAATTTCAAAATAATTTTACAAAGTATTTCGAACCATTTCAAAGCCAAAAATTCCAGATTGCTCAGAAGGAACCGATTCCCCCCCCAAGGGGGTACCGATTCCCCCCTTAATGGTTTGGCTCCGAGAATTCCAGTATGCTCGGAGGGAACCGATTCCCCCCAGGGGGTACCGATTCCCCCCCTGTGTAACGGTCGAAATATTTGAATTTTACACTTAGGGAACCGATTCCCCATAGGGGGTACCGATTCCCCCCACGCTCCAAGCTATTTTATTAATTGTTTTCACACTAAAACGGCTATATTATCTTCTCTAATCATCCCCAACGTTCAGAAGTGATTCAAGGTGTATTTAAGCAAGCTTAGAAGCCATTGATCAAAAACAAGAAATATCAAGCAACTAGAATCAAGAGATAATCAAAGAGAAAGCATCAAACCTCAAGTTTGAGCATTTCAAGCCTATTTTTCATTCAATATTCATCTTGCTTTCAAGAAAACTTATTGTGCTCAATTGTATTCATTTTTAAGTGTTCTTTTCTTTGTTCTAGAATTGTGCAAACAATCTACCTTGTGAGGATTTCCTTGTAAGTTTGCAAATTTGTATTGTTCTCTTTGGGAGAGAGTGTTCTCAAGAATTTGGGGTATAATTCTTGAGGGTTTGTAAGGTTACTCTTTGTCCTCAAAAGAAAGACAAATTAGTGAATTTGTGGAAAATCCTTAGTGTGGATAGCTAAGGTAGTGGACGTAGACTTTGGTTGAGAAAGTCGAACCACTCTAAATCGCTGTGCAATTTCTTTCAATTTTCTGCAAAAGCTTCCACCAAAATTTTTATTGCCAATTCACCCCCTCTTGGCCAATTCCGTCAATCGATTAACTCAACAATTACTATAATATTTTTTCAAATAATCATAATAAACAATAAGTATAATAAAAAAATATTATAACAAAATTACCTTATAACGAAAGATCGAACGAACTTCTGAATTAAATATAAGAGCATTGTCGGGTGTTATTTACTGGTTGAAAGGATTGTTGTATTAATTTCTCGGTTGAGAGGGAATTGTGAGAGAGTTTACGGGGAGAAGGCTAGAACGAACTTCTGAATTAAATAAGAGCATTGTCGGGTGTTATTTACTGGTTGAAAGGATTGTTGAATTAATTTCTCGGTTGAGAGGGAATTGTGAGAGAGTTTACGGGGAGAAGGCTATTTATATCCGATAGAGGATGCTTTAAAGCCGAGAGGTCCAAGTAAATAATGCAAGGCACGATCCTTGCACCGCGTCTTGCAATATGCATGTCTGATAATTGAGCATGTGATAATTGACAAGCGCGGCCCCTGACTCGCGTTATAGCTTTACGTGTCGTAAGGCGCCCCCCAGGGGTCGCGCTTTAGACATGTGTGTCAATGTCAGCGTAAAGCGCGCTGCAGGGGCGCACTTTACTGTAAAGGGTGTTAGATTGAGAAAAATAGTCTGAAGGGTGTCTGTCATGAAATATTATAAGATATAGGTGATATTTCGGCCCAATACTATATTTGTTATTGCTTCATGTTTACCTACGCGGAGTGCTGCCACATTAAAACCTTGCCAACCCATTTTTCTACGGAAACAAGGCTTAAAAGAATAAGCGTCCAAATTATACCGTGTGATAAAATTATTTTTAATGATTTTGATATTTAATGTTATAAATATTATTATTTAAGATATTTAAGTTATTAATGGTGGTAATTTTTTCTGTTAAATGATATATGTCATAATATGATAATTTTAAAGTTTTATTTTAAAAGTTTATTAAAAATATTATTATATTTATAAAAAAAAAACTTTAATTTCTGTTAAATTATAAAAAAAAATCCTAAAATCCTTAGATCCTAACTGTAACCCGTTGTTGCCATCCTTTCCAACCACGAACAATGTCGTCGACGTAGTTCTTGACATCCTCCTAGCATATGTCACTGCAATTACCGTCGATTAGTCATCAGAATCACGTGGGGTTACGATTTTTGTCCTAGGGTTCGTGAGGTATAAAATGTCGATTCATCATCGATCGGTCGCCAAACGATTAAGATTTCATAGGGATTTTGGTCGTCAAGGATGTGAGATCGAGTGGAGCTTCGTTAATGGCAAAGAGCGACAAGCGACATGGGTTTAGGGATTGGAATTAAGGTTTTCAAAGTTTTAGGATTATTTCAAAATTTCAGTGTTTTTAATATATAAGTTTAATTTTTTTAATTTTAAATAAATATTTTAAAATTACTATATGGTGACACGTGTCGCTTAACAGACGAAAATTAACGTCGTTGATAATCCATACACCTAAAATGGTAACGTTTTTAACGTTAGACAATAGAATCATTCAAAAAATAATTTAATCACATATTCATGAAAAACGTTATAGTTTGTACACTTATTTTATATTTAAACCTGAAAGTAATCGGAATAAATAAATTATTAATTCTCATTTTCCTTTCACTTGATCCCTCAATTTTGTACTTATTAGTCCGTAAATTTATAAATTTTTATATTTTTGATGACATAATATTTTAAGAATGTGTTGTATGAAAGAGGGTAAAATCAGTCATTTAATGCGGGTGCAATAATTATTTAAGTTTGTAGGGTGATTAAAAAGTTAATTAGCAATCTATTGTATTTATTATATTGAGGTGACGAATTCTTATTAAATATATTTTTCATAAAAATTTGTTATACGGATGTAATAGATTTTAATAAAAAAATTATATTTTTCAGAACTCGTCATATTCAAGTGAATAATTTGAATAAAAAATATATTTTTAAACTACAATAAATGTTGTAGATCCTACAATAAAATTTGAATTGTCCTATTGGATTACTATTTTTTCCGCCATCATTATTGGACTAAAAAACTACATTAGAGTGCTAAATTATTAAAATTATTAAAAAGTTAAAGTTAATGTGGGTAAAAATAAAAATTAATTTTGGAATATATTTCCATATTTAAAGATTAAAATAGTTAATCATTTTTTACCTTTCAAAAATAAATTTTGTGTTTATTATATTTTATTAATTTAAATAAAACTAAACTTAATAAAAAGAATTAAAGACTAAAATCAATTCGATTTTATATTTTAATCGGTGGATCAAAAATCAAACAAAAATAAATACACTTAAATAATACTAACTAATAGAAAAATGGATATGGATCAAAATATTTACATAAATTTTTTAATTTAATATTTACATAATTGAAATTCAAAATTGAGAATTAAATATAATTAATTTTTAAATTGTTACATCATTTTCATTGTTAAATATTAATATTCATGATTTGATTAATAATATTTAAACAATTAAAATACCAATCACTAAAATTGAATGAACTAATAGTTAAGTGATACTTTATTTTTGTTTTCTTGTGATGGTTTTCACGTCTGTCGTACTATTACTACCATAATTCTTTTTAAGATTTTGACAGTTTCTCTTGCTTTTTTGTCGTATTCATCCTTCTTGCATGTTTACTATATTCAAAAGTTCATAATTATCCAAAGATGGTGATGAAAGTGTTGATAATGCTCTACTTCATGTTGGTGTCCTTTTGATTCCATCAATTATAGGATAGGGATAGGCATTAATTTTCATATTTGCTAACTTATTTAGTAGCGGTATGGAATTTTCATCAAATATGGTTTCTTCTGATGCAAAGCTTTGGACTATTGTCCTTTTTCCATCTGTTCGGATTATATGTCCTCTTCCATTTACATTAAGTATTTGTTCTGTAATGATCTTTAAATCAACTCCTGCTTGTATGTGATAATGTTTAGGGTCTTCACTGCATTTATTGATTGATTGTTGTAATCTTTCTAGATTTTCGGTTTTAGCCTCAGGCAGTCTTGGTATGTTCAATGCTATGATTACATGCCATATTTGATATGATTTATAGAACTTTTCTCTATCAAGAATACCAATAAGACTTTATATTTAAATACGAAAGTAATAATCATTAATTTCATTATTTCTTACTAAATCTTTTAGTTGAGATTCAATAAAAGCTGGAAATTTTTTCATCAAATGTAAAGATTTTTTATGTACTGTAATTTTTCTAACATATCCCCATTCAATACTGTTTATATTAAATGATTCATAATCAAGCCTAAATTTTATAACAGGATATATTTCATCTGCAAAATTCATAACTAAATAAGCTTGTTAATTTTTTTTTTGGAAAAAAGCATTGTTAAACTGAGCTTGCGTGTTATAAATTGCTTTATTAATATTTAAAAATATATCTATAGGTATAACATAGTAGTCTTTACTATGTATTAATCTATATAATTTTACTAGGATAAGATTTGTTTTTCCTTTTTTTTTAAAATATTGACATATTTTAAGAAGATCGTTTATCTCACATTTTTAGTTGTTTTTTCAACTAAAGTTTCTATAAGTGCATAAAGAGATTTTTCAAAGTCTTCTCTTTAATTAATGATATGATTTTTTTCCATATTTCATTAATTAAATTATATAATTTTGAAATATTTTATTTTATTTCTTTTGGTTTCCGAATGTTGTAGTTTCAACTGTGCTTCAACCTTTTTTTATAATTTCAACATTGCTTTTTTGACATGCCAAATTTAGATCTTATGACCACTGCAGTTGGTTTACTAAATGTGTCATCAAAAATTATTGAACAACTTCTTTTGGGTAAGAAATATAATATGAATGGTTAGAATAATACATTATCGAAGGTTGTACCGGGACAAATCCTTCGTTAGGATTTTGTGGTCTCATAATCCCTTTATTGGGTTTTTTCAAACAGTTCTTCATTCTCCTATTATTTCTATAGGCTTTTTACCTCAATCCATTTGGTCTGCTAAATAAATCAACAATAATATTGTTAGTGCCTTTAATATATAAAACTTCAAAATGAAAAGTATATAATTCATTATATCATCTAAATCTTCTAGGTATTGTCTCCAATTTTTTATTGGTGATAAATTATTTAACTGCATGATTGACAATTTTTATTAAAAAAATTTGGGTACTAAGTAAATAAGAAATTTTTGTATACCTTTTTTTTATGGCTAACAATTCTTTTTCAAAAATTACATAATTAATTTCATTCGGTGTGAATTTACCTGATCCGTATCCACATATTAATTATTGATTATTCATTGTTTTGACTTTTAAAACACAAACTCAATGTTTTTTTTTGATGCATCTGTTTCTAATATTAATTTATCATCTTGTTTGGGTAGATAAACTTTTGGAATACATGTTATTTCATATTTTAATTTTCTAACTAATTCCAAGTCTTGTTTAGTCTAGGAAAAAGGTACATCATTTTTTTAATTTATCATATAACATGGCTATTTTTTTTCAGATAATTTTGAAAAGAAGTTTCTTTCATAATTTATTATTCCTAAAAACTGTTGAAGTTTTTTATTTTCAATTTTCACTGGAAATTTTTTATTTTAACTATAATATGATCTTATGGTTTAATACCATCTGAATATAATTTTAATCCTAAAAATTTTATTTATGTTTTTTCTAATTCTATTTTCTTAGGACTAAGTATGATTCCATGTTTTATAAATTTTTGTGAAATTATATTTAAATGTTTTCTTTTTAATTCTAGCTTCTCTAAAAATACTAGAACATCATCTATATAAATTGCACAATTTTTTTTATATTTATTGAATATTGAGTCCTCCATCTTTGAAAGACTTGGGGTGCATTACATAATCCAAAAAGTCATTACATTCCATTGATAATTTCCATTGGGTGCACTAAAAGTTGTCAATGGTTTTGACTCTTCACTTAGCATGATTTGTCAAAATATTGACTTACAATGACCATTCTTGCTTTTTCTATTTTAATTTCAGCATGGTTTCTTACCATAAATGTTAGGCTAGAATGTGAACTATTAGTCCGTTCTATTAATCCTTTTATCTAGTAATTCTTTTATTTGGATATCAAATTCATCTATATTTTGTGTAGTATAGATCATTGGTTTTACTCGTATAATTTTATTGAGATTTTCCAATTTTATACTAAAATATCTAGGACTATTTTCTCATAATTTTAGTGGTTCTTTACAAAAATTATTTTATAGTATCTTAAACATCCAATGATTTGTTTCTAGATGTTTAATATTTTCTTTTCTTGGTGGTATAAAAATTTTCCCATATATAATTTATAATTATATATTAATAGTATTTTTATATAAGTTTTATGCATATAGAATTACCATATTTTTATCTATAGACAATGGTAAGTGCTGATAAATAAAATTATTTCCTAATAATATGTCTCCATGCATTTCAGGAAAACATAATATTTTAGGAATTAAAAATCTAACATGGTTTATGTAGATTGATATATTTCTAGTTTTATATTGAATAATGATTTCATTATCATATATTCCTACAACTCTAATAGGATTTTTCATTGGTTCCCATTTTTCTAAAGGGATCACATTTTTTCGGCAACTACAGGTTGTAGTTCCTGTGTCTAACAAGGCATGTAAAGAATATGTGTTATTCTCTAAACTGAAAGGTTATCTCAGTATATGTATAATATTTTCTAGATTGAAATCTTGAAAAATAATTATTTATTTTCCAAGTTTTATTTGTTGAATTATGGTTGATGTATTTATTTCTTCAATTATAGTGCTTCTAGAATTTCTATTTGGTTCGGTCGGAAAATAGGAACTTCCTATTGGTGTATTATTATTTTCATCTTCATCATTTATTTGACTAGAAGATGATAAAATCATGTTTTAGTTATTAGTTGCTACTGTATTTTTAAAATATAATGTATCACCTAAAGCAACATATTCTATTATGTTTAGAGGTTTATTTTTCAAGATTATCATTTTAAGCCATACAGGAGATGAGTTTACTTCTTCCTTTTTTTGGTTATTTGTACGTTAATTGCTTTTTCCAAATCATTACAAGGTTAATAAATGTCACTAATTTGCCTCAACCTTGTTCCCAATGCTACAATTGCAAATTAGACCAGTCAGATTGATTTCTTAAAATTTTGGATTCATGCTTTCATTTAGATCATTTTCATTATTAATCAATCGGGTTTAACACTTGGATTATTCACCATAATGCTACAGTGATTAAGCAATATTCTGGCAATCAAATGCATTATATATGGCAAATCGAAAGCAGCGAAACAAGATCCGAAGAATTGTGCCATGAATAATTGTGTATGAATACGTAGAAGTAAAATTAGGACCTAATACCAACATGTTGCCAAATGCCAACTGCCTAAATCTACAAAACACCACACGATTTCTACACCACGAAGAACCTAAATCTTAATGAGAAGATGGTACGTTCTATGCCAGGATTCAAATTATCAGCCAAGTAATCGGCTTCCAAAAGCAGACGTCTGATCAACTCCAAAATCTACCTGCAAAGATTATACCCCACCATCGAACTAATTGATTTCTCCACTAATATTGTCTATCACAAACTCAAAGCTCATATGTATGAGCAGCTTTAGAGACTATAGTTCAAATTTCCTTGACTGTACCTGGTTCTGAGATGAAACACCATAAGTAACAAAAAAAGAACTGTGTTGCCGTTCAACTTGAAAAGGTCCTCCCGAGTCTTGCAGATGCACTTTCAGAGCTAGGGGCAGTCATCAAATTTCCACCATCAGACATGTAGAAATTGTTGTAATTAATTCTAGTAACCAGATCAGCCAAATGAGGAAAGTGCCCCACATTGAGCTTAAAAGACAGAACCTGCATTTCGAAAACAAGCCTTTGAATTAGGGAATCCAATTGAGGATATTATCTTTTCCACTCTTTAAAGCAAAATTTCTTCTTGCCTTTCTGGGAAAAAAAGGAAGAAGAAACATTGTATATGCTTGTAATGATGCATGTTTATCTCTACGAATGCATATTTAGCATCCTCAGCAAACATTAATGAGATTTAAACTATAAAAACCCTGAATTCAAACAAAAGGCTAACACAACCGAGAAGGGCTGGAAATTACTCTAAGGAGGAAAGCAATGCAATCGTCAAACTGCTTCTCAACCCGGTCTACTTCCATTTCACATCTGGCCTTAATTGCAGAACCCACTCCACCGATGCTTAAAGTCTGCTGTAGGGAGTAGAAGTCCAGAGCTAATGCAAGAATGCTGTTAATTCGGCTTGCAATCAGAGCCCACTGAAAATCAATGAGATAATCAAGCAATAATCAAACTTAATTCCTCAAAACTTTTTAACCGACACAGTGTACACGATTTTTAAGGATCACAAACATAAAAATGTATGAAAATCTTACCAGCTTATCTGGAGCCACAAAGCATTGCCGATGAATTGTTAATAAGTAGGTCTCATGTACTTCTATAACCTCATCTAGGGACCCAGCTGCTGCCATTCCCTCACAGAGTTCAAGCCATGCACTGTGATACACCTGGTTTCCAAAAGCAAGTCAGATATCTGAAAAGCCACCAAAATATGTCATACCGCTTAAATGCATTAAAGGTACATAGAGGCATTCAAATTAGATGGTACAAAAGCATTCAATTAGTTATCAAGTCTGAAGTTCAAAATTTTATTAAGATATGCTTAATTCGAAACTCCAACCAAGAAGGATTTTAGTATTTCCTTTGAGGAAAATTTCTGAAGAGATATTTAGTATAATTATATCTAAAGAGTGATGAAAGCATAATACATGTGGTCTAGTGATTCTACAATAACGAAAGTTAAAGTAACAACTCCACACCTTTAAAGTGAAATTATCTACTATTTCCAGCTTACCGCTAGTTTCTAAACTTCTACTTTAGCTAAATTGCTAATACATCAATCCTTCAGAAGCTATTCCTTGAGCCAATTGAGCACAACACGGTTTAACTGCATATTCCTTTTTATATTCAGATAAGATGGTTGCTACTTGTCCTTTCTTTTCATTTTTTGTTTGTGTAATAACGGAAAATCTTCCCGAATGTTTATTGGACAATCAATCAGCCCAAAAAATTAGAGAGAACCAGAAGGAGGGGGGCGGTTTGTTATAAGGACATTGACATTGAAATAAAAAAGAAAACGTTGATAAAATCATAAAATAGACAAAATCTCACTCCACCAATTTTCAAAAAGAACTTACTCTGTCCATCACATACTGATGAAAAGCATCAACAAAATGGAGAAGTTTTTGTTCCACTAACCAATGACGCTTGTGGTTGTTCCTTATAGTGCCTTTATCCTGGAAAGGCGTCACATAAATAGTGACAACAGTAAGATCGGTTATCACAACCTCAAGTCTACGTGTTCTTTTTAAATGTACACTACAATGGAGAAAATAATGATTATCTGATAGATGAGCACTCTCAAAAAAAAAATTAAACGAACCTTCCACATCCATCTCCGAGCTTTATCAAGTGCAAACTTTGCCCGCTTGACCTTCAGCAAGAATGCCATGACCTACATTGCAAAAAAAATATTTGAGAACATGCATAATTCCATATAACACCACCTCACAACCAACATGAGAATAGTACCTGATTATACTTCTTAATTGCCTCTGAATTAGCTATCAGTTCAAGAGGCCAAGAGACCTGCCACATCCAGTGCATGGATATAAAGGACATGATTCACTTGTTAAGCAGAATGGATTGAAGGTTTTTTTTTTGGGGGGGGGGACTATGGTCTCAAGAGCTGACCTTGTAGGTGAATTTCAGAGAATCAAGGCCATCAATTCCATAACTTTGTGTACGACTTTTACGAGGAGTTGAAGCAACAGTAACATTATTTGTTGGCTCATCACCATCAAAACCATGAGTCTTGGAAATGGACACTACCAAAGACTCTGGTGCACTCAATAATGAGCCATCAGCTGAGTTTCTAATGGATTCCTGTAGTTTATAAGGTTATATAACACCATCCCAATGGAAGTAATAAAGAAACTAAGCAAGTGCAAAGCAAGACAATTGTACATAGCATGACTGAGATCAGCAATTGGCAACTTTGCAATGTGTGAAAATGCAACAAATTAAGCATCCCAAAACTTTGAAGGATGGTGAAAAACTAAATCATTAAACAAGTATTCACCTGCAATATTGTGTTCAACTCGAAATCATCATCCCAGATTTCTCCTCTATCTAGCTTATTAAATATCACCGTTAAAAAGTGTTGCAGCAAATCACCTGAAGATAGTAAGGTGTGAAGGAAATGTCAGAGCAATAGAATATAGTACTCAGCACTACCAAGTATATGGCGACAATTTGCATTAGAAGTCAACAAACCATATAATACCTGAACCTAATAAGTATATGGCATGCAGTACTGCAAGCTCGTCCATTAATCTCCAGCCATTCATTAACTTCGACAGAATAAGGCTGCCAATATAATCAACCTATGACATCAAATCTAAACATATTTAGAATTATGAAAATGTTCACTTTAAAGAAATAAGTGAATAACAAAAGCATATTTCAGCAATTTACCTGCTTCTTGATGTACACAGTGAAACATTCCTGCATAATAACCATAGGAAGTGGGGTAGTTCTTGGTTGAACAGTTTGAATCCAGCTAAGTACTCTTGATGAAAGGGTGCTATTCCTCTGGAAAGGCAATAGCTTGGACATGCTGATATCATACTGTTTCCAGATTCAGTTACATTTGAAAAATGTTTGCATGGGGTTTGCGGAACATATTGAGTTTAAAAAACATTTGTCTAGCAATACCTTTATAGAAGGAAGAAGAGTAGGAAAGGGTAGCAAAACTTCCAGTAACTCAGTGTCATGTTGGGCACGAAGATGTTCAGATTCACCAAACTGGAAACCAGACTTATAGTTTGTTCCGTGAGGTCCAGAAAAAACCTCACTTTTCTCTCCAAAAACTGCTTTTCTTAAGCATTCATCATTTAAAGGGGGTAAGCAAAACTTTTGTGATAAGTTCAGTGGTTTCCATGAATTTCTGTTCTTGTCGAGGAACGTTCGACACACAGTAATGGCTGGATTTTCTGGACAAAAAGATCTTTGGAACAAATATTGATTTTCTGCTTTTATATCAGGTAAAAACCAAGAATCCTTATCTGCAGGCTCTGTATCTATAACATCTTTCTTTAACAATGTGTTGACTAAGAACTTATACCAGATTTTCTCTGAGTATGTTGAAGGTGGCAGGGGTCCAGCAGTACCAGATTCTATGTTCTGTTCTTTCATATACGCAGACAAGGAAGAAATAATCTCTGCTCTGTGGTGATCACATTCACATAAATATCGAGGGATATGATCACCATGGCCTAAAAGGCCAGCTAATGACACACAAAAGATTTCAGCTAAAGTTACCCCTGCCATGCCCTGCCAATGGTTAATCATATTTATATCACAATCATTATAATTCCCACAATCATCATCGCCTTTATCATTATTTTTGCAAGAAGACACAGTTGATGTCATAGGAACATGACAGATCAGCTGCAATGATTTCCCAGCAGAAACAATTGATTTTGCTATGTCTTTAATAAATAAAGGACATACTATAAGATCTCTATTGTTTTGTTCTTTTCCTTTCACATAACCAGATGTAGAAACAAACTCCTTTTCAGCAGTTTCCTTTATGTTAATCATCCCAGGAGCATAATCATGGGTATAATTTGGGGCATATGGGTCAACCTTTAAATTGCAATTTTGCATAATCCTAAGTAAATAACTCTTTTCCCAGAACTCGGGCTCGTCAACTGAGATTGCTTTATTAGCATACAAGAACATCTGCCACAAAAGACAATAATTGTGGACTCATTGATAAACTTACAATGATGCATTCGAATTTGAAAATAGAAACACATTATATAAAACCACCTGATCTCTACAGTGTAAAGATATTGCAACTTTGAATTATTGTCAAACAGTACATATATCAGAGACCTGGAGCATGCTAAAACGCAACTAAGATATTAGGCAGGATGGAATATAAATTGGAAACTATCATAATCGTTCACAAATAAAGAATGTGTTCATGTGTCAAACGATGGTCTTCATCAATGCATCAAGAGAAATTTTGGAAAAGATAGTAAATGTTGGTGCTTTCCCTTTCTGTGAATATGGAATTTCTGAGAGATAAAATTGAAGATATCGTTTCAGTCTTTAGAATAAAATTCAGCTTGAATCAAAGTTACCTCCTCAAAAGGGTCATCCAGTATCCCTTCAAAAAGCCAAGTGTCAAGACCCTCAATGTATGGCAGTAAACTTCCAACAAATATATGAATCAGCATCCGATATACATCACCCTGAAATTAGCACAATCTCTAAGTTTGTATTTTCCAGATGTTCATACAAATATGAAGCAACAATAACACTATTACCAATGAGAAAATAGATACAACCTCAGCACCTTGTACAAGGCATGCTTCATCAAGCTTTAAATAGAGATAGTCAAGAATATAAGTAGCAATGTCAGCAGCCGGAATACTCGACGTAGGCTTGAAGCATGCTCGGGGAATGGCTCCATGAACTATTTGCAATAGATATTCAGCACCTGAGCAAAGGCTAATATATAAATGAAAAAAGGATCAGAAATTTTCACTAGAATAAGACGCACAATATAATGACTTTGAACAAGAAGAAAGAAAATAATCTTGGTGTTTGAGCTGAAATCTACCTGTAAGCAATTGTGAATCTAACACTGAAAATTATTCTATTCTGTGGCGCTCTTGGATGCAAAAAATATAATAAAAAATTTCAAAAAATTGAGAATAATGAAAATCAAAACTAAATGCATGGAATTTATTTAGGTGGAAGTTTAAAAGATAAAATATACTAACCTCGATAAAGAACTTGATAATCCCAACAAAGTAAGCGTAGACCCCGCATTTGAATTGCTGATCTTCGTTTCTTCCTTTAAAGCAATATCACGCAACCTCTGCTCTAGACATAAACACCTGACTAAGCTTTTAAAGAATTCGTACCAAAACAAGATGACCTAGCCTTTCTATATGATAGAAAAAACACATTAACTATATATACTTATTGATGCAAAATCAAACAACGTAGTAGTAACTTCTTGTAGTAGATAAACCAATGTTTATGATCATTACGTCTATATAAAAAATTATGTCAATAATAGGTATTGCATTAACACTCACTGCTCCATCTTAACTTTCTAAAATTCTATCATTACCATACAGATCATCAAACAAAAACAGTTGGATATAAACAGAAAAAATATAAATTAAAAAGAAAAATTGTTTGCTTGGGTGAGTTGGGTCAATAATTAAAAGCTACATTAGCCCAGCAAACCGAATTGGAAAAATTTTTCCTCAATAAAACAATAATAAAAAGAAAAGGATGTGAAAATGATGACCTCGAGCCAAGAGGAAACGGAGGAAACAAAAGCTCTCAAAGTGGGAGGAGATCTAAGCTGCGTTTCCACTTTAGAAACCGTAATTTGTACGAGTTCTAAACACGTAGCGGCGTACATGAACTGGTTGAGGATTACGCCCAGACTGGACTGAGACAAATGGGACACGTAAATCCCACTTCTGACGCAAAATCTCTGCCCCTTTTGGTCCCAATAAAACAAGGAACCCGAAAAGCCTTGCAACATTCGAGCAACTCCTCGAACCAACTCCATTTCCGTGGTCCTTGAAGACGAAATCGGGGACGGAAATTGGGCATCATTGCTTGAGAAGACGCCATAGATTTTTTTAATTAAACTTTGAGAAGCTTCTGGGTTTGAATTGATTGAACTCCTCCTCGTCTTCATACTAAATCCAGAGTATGGCAAGTTATAAGAAAAAATTAGAATTTTGTTAAGTAGACAACAAATTTGAACCAAAAATATTAAAAGAAGAAATATTTCGTTTGAATTAAACAGTACCCAACCACATACTTTTAAAAAAAATTAGGAAAGGAGAGACCTAAAAATTTTAGTGTCCAAACTACCAATTGGCGCCTCTATGTTTTATTACGCAATTTTGCCTTTACGTTTTTGTAATATATTGGCAGGTTTGATTGTATTTTCCATTAGACTCTTTTTTTTTTTTACCCTTTCAAAACACGGTTTTCCTAGGTAAATGTATCTTATTAAAAGAAATTATTAAATTAATATCTTTAACTATAGTCGCAACCGGTCATTCGGAGAGAAAATTGACTAGCTGCAACGATGATGTTTTTGAAAACATGAACGCTGAAATTGATAAAATTTATCAAAAAGTTGCACACATTATACTATAAAGATTTTTACAAAAGACATAAACATGAACATGTATGAAGAAGTATAAACTACCATTGTTTGAAGTACAAACAAAAGTAAAACTCATAACATAGATCATGTATCAACTTGGACAACAAAACAGCTTGATTAGATATCAAACTTCAATGATCTAATGAAAATTTAGACACTAGATGTATTTCTTATAACAAATACAAATGATTATTTTTACGACTTGAGGTATGGAACACACTCAAACTCATATCTCTTGCATGTTACAGTAGTAACTATATCAATCAAATTAAAATTATTCAACTGTTATTACTGCAATTAATATGGTTATGGAATGATTGCAAATTAATAATAATCTTGGATTGGATATGGTAATTATAAGCCCTTAAAGTCTAAGACTTAATCTAGGGCCTCAAACTCTTGATAACACGAAATAAGGGTGTTTTTTTTCTCAATACCTCAAACGGATTAATTATTTAAGACATTAGGCCAATATACACTTTATTTTGAAAACTACAGTATTATCTACAGTGAACACCGAACTCGTCACCTCGAGGTGACGAGTTTCTGAATATATTATTTTTAAATTATCAATGTGAAGTAGGTTCTACATGAGTCATTATTTTATTATCATTAAAATGACTCGTCACTTCGGCACGACGTTCAAAATATTTTTTAAAAATTAAAAAAAGTATAAATTAAGTAGAACTCGTTACGTCAAGATGACGAGTTCCTTCAAATTTAAAAAAATACTATTATGTATTATCATCATCGTCTTCCGTTTCAGCATCTGTAGTTGAAGAGTACTATTATGCATCTCATGCTAGTTTCGATTTTTATCCTCCATTTCATACTTCAGCTGAGACTCGATCGAATTGAGTTAGAGGTCCATGGGATGCATCGCAATACACTCAAACATCTTCGACAGAATATTATGTTGCGGGTGAGTAGGACCATATCCTATATGATCAACAAAGTAGAAGCCAAATCGAAGCAGTTACAACAAGGATAGCTTCAAATGTCATAAATTTATCACCTCATTTCAAAGGTGGATCACATAGTGTATTAAGTACATCTTCTTGGCAAGACGACGAAGATGGTGGCGACGACGATCAAAGCCTATGACTTCGGCGTACTTGACGAGCCCGCGGTATTATCATTCGACCACTCCGCGATATCGTCAAGAACTTAAGAATTATAAATAAATTTTCTTTGTAAATATTTATTTTTTCCAATTATTTAATTACTTTGTATATTTTAATTCTAATTGTTTAAAAATTTTATTTGGCCGAACTTGTCATCTTTGGCCATGACCGTTGCCTATATAGTTATTGACCAACAATTACTCTTTTTAATTTAAAGGAACTCGTCACCTTGACGTGACAAATTTCACTTAATTTTTTTATTTATACTTTTTATTTTATTTTTAATTTTAAAATATATTTTTAAACAAGCTCGTCATGCCGATATTTTCAAAATAAAGTCCATATTAACACAATACTCTAAATAATTAATTCACTTGGGGTTATTGAACCCCCGAAATAAGGTATTATTAATGGGTTGCAAATCCACTTATCATGTTAAACGAGTTCAAATCCTGAAACCCAGAATGAGTAACACAAAAACCCTAGTTCCCCTTCTATATAAACCAACTGAAGCCCTTAACTTCATTTTCACTAGCTTCTATTTATTCTAGGCCTGTAAATGAACTGAACGTTCAGCGAACCGTTCATGAACCGTGCGGTGGGAAGTTTGTTTATGTGCGTTTATTTATTAAATGAACGAACATGAACAAGATTTTGTGTTCGTTTAATTAAATGAACGAACATGAACATATGTCTCGTTCGTTCATTTACGTTCGTGAACGTTCGGTCATGTTCGTTTATGTTTGTTCGGTTATGTTCTTTTATGTTCATTCATTTATGTTTAACCCAATCTTCTTAAATCAATTTTGGTGACCAATTTGTAAGTATCTTAAAAATATTAATTAATATGATATTCTGATGATCAACTCCATAATTAACCCAATTTTGTTTGGAGATTAAATCCAATATGTTAACCCGTGAGGCACCTCGCACCTATATTCATTTCCCCCCTTTTTTCCCAAACCATAATGTTCACTGGAGAGTGGAGATGATCGCTGAAAGCTTAAAACAAATTATATTATAGTACAATCTGAAGTTTACATGTCTGTTTTCATCCCTTTCTCTATTTTATTTGGCTTAATATTTGATATGTAAAGTTATTGCGGGTATCTTCACATCTAAAACTCAAGAAAACATTATGCTTATTTCTAGAAATATATGGAAAGATAAAGGTAACAATCGGAAGTATATGAACATCAGTAAAGAGAAAAATATAATAGAATTTACCAGAAAACAAAACAAAGGTTTCTATGTAATTTCTGAAAAAGAGTGTAATAGCGAAAGTAATGGGTTTTCTAGGAAGAACCCATTAATAAGTAGAAAATACACTTTGACAATGAACTTTTGTTTTCATAGTTCTTATGTGACCTTTAGTTGTGGAGTAGACTTTAAGTACGTTAAAATTTTGAATGGTGATTTAGCAATAATATCAGTTACGATATGTAGCATCGAAGGGATTTCGGATCTATGTTATTGCCTTATAGTCCAATTTGTACCGTTCGAAATCTTCATGCTGTTAAATTTTCTACTCTACCAACGGAAATGACCATTATTAACAAACCCCATTAAAGTCTGACATTGATGTCACAAAATTTTTAGCCGACAAATTTATTAGAATAACGTAGATTTGGTTGATTTGCATTGTCGACTATTTTTCATGAAAGAACAATGGAAGGTAGGGTCTCCAACGTTTATGTTCGTTTATGATAGTATTCGTTTATGTTCGTGTTCGTTTATGTTCGTTTATTTATTAAATGAACGAACATGAACAAGTTATATTCCTTAATAAACGAACATGAACAAAAAAAATTGTTCGTTTATGTTCGTGTTCATTTTTGTTCGTTTATTTATTAAATGAACGAACATAAACATACCTCCATCGTTCGTGTGCGTTCGGTTCGTTTAGCGGCCTAATTTCTTCTATATCAACGATTCTCAAACCGAACCAGAGGTTAAAGAGACGGCGTTGATTGCCCGTCCGCCTTGACTGATCGCCCGCATCGTCTTGGTCCTCGATTTTGCTCTTTTAAAACATCGTTTATTTGTCACGAACCCTTCGTAGAAAATGGCAGTGAAACCCTCCAAGGCCGACAAGAAAATCGCATACGATGCGAAGCTATGCCAGCTCTTTGACGAATACACCCAGATCTTAATCGCCACCGCCGACAACGTGGGCTCTAACCAGCTCCAACACATTCGCAAGGGTCTCCGAGGTGACTCAATTGTTCTCATGGGGAAGAACACTATGATGAAAAGGTCTATTAGGATGCACGCTGAGAAAACCGGGAATCAGGCTTTCCTTAACCTTATCCCTTTGCTCCAGGTTGTTTGAAGTTATATATCAGTACATATGTAGTGTATTGCATTTCTAGTGTGTAATAAAATACGTTAACCTGTTTTCTGGGGATTTTCGGAACAGGGAAATGTGGGTTTGATCTTTACCAAGGGTGACTTGAAGGAAGTCAATGAGGAAGTTGCTAAGTACAAGGTATGATATTGTTGGTTTCTTTTATTAATCAAATTTGGAATATTAGAAACTTGGAATATTTTATCAGTTCTTTTCTACTGATGGTGTGATTACTTGAAGACTAAAACAACTGCTTTTTACTATAATTTAAGAACATGTGTACTTGTTTAAATGTTCAGTTATGTTTAGAAATCTGATAATTGCTTTTGTAGTTTTGTATTTGATATGAATTAAAATGTAACGAAGTTGCTTCTTTCTATTGGTTTTATATTTCTGCTAAATGAATTCATTGGATCTGATATCCTGTTTTCTCATGAAGGTTGGAGCACCGGCTCGTGTTGGTCTGGTTGCACCCATTGATGTGGTTGTTCCACCAGGGAACACTGGGCTTGACCCATCACAGACCTCTTTCTTCCAGGTGATGTAACTGTTATTTTGACAGTTGTTTTCTATCAGATTCCTTGTGCTACTTATTATAGGCATGCTAAATTATTAACATTGCTGTTCTGTTGTGTTTTAGGTGCTCAACATCCCAACCAAGATTAACAAGGGTACTGTTGAAATCATCACTCCTGTGGAGAGCTTATCAAGAAGGGTGACAAGGTCGGCCCTTCTGAGGCTGCACTTCTTGCCAAGCTCGGAATTAGGCCATTTTCATATGGTCTGATTGTCCTATCTGTTTATGATAATGGCTCAGTCTTTAGCCCTGAAGTCCTGGATCTCACCGAGGAAGATCTTATTGAGAAATTTGCTACTGGTGTCTCTATGGTTACTGCACTGTCTCTTGCCATCTCGTACCCAACCCTTGCTGCTGCACCTCATATGTTTATCAATGCCTACAAGAATGTCTTGTCTGTTGCAGTTGCAACAGAATATTCTTTCCCTCGGGCTGATAAAGTGAAGGAGTACTTGGCGGTATGCTATTTGTTCATTTATCTGGTGTGTGTGTATATATATATATATTAATTCTTATAATAGTATGTTCTGACCCCATCCAGGATCCTAGTAAGTTTGCAGTTGCTGCTGCCCCTGTTGCTGCTGCTCCTGCTGCTGCCGCTGCGGTGGAGGAGAAGAAACCAGAACCTGAAGAAGAGTCGGATGATGATATGGGATTCAGTCTATTTGACTAAGTTTGGATTATTTCGCATAAGATTGTGAAGTTTGGGTTTTGTTAGATTTTATAAGGTGACTGCTCGGATTGTTTCTTTTTGTGCACTTTGATTGCTTTTGAGTTCGGAGAATTTTAACTTTATAAATTGTTGATTTGATTTATGCTTTACATGGTTTAAAAGTAATATTGGGTAATAAATAAATTTAGATTTTAAAGCAGTTATGTAAAAAAATTCAAGGTGGCAAAAATTATAGATATCAGATCACTTGTTATTAATTACTATTTACTATCCGTTAATATGAAAATTGGAAAACAATATAATATTTTATCTTTATCACCTCTTCAATTAGAGGTGAGTATTTGATGGAATCAAATTGAATAACAATAAATAAATTTATTGAATTAATGAGCTCTATTTTATAATTTAATTTTTATTTAAAAATTTTTTAATTGATTTTTCATTGTAAATATTTATAATATTTTAATTTATTTAAAATTTTAATACTTTTTTATGATTATAAAAAAAATCCTATTTTCTTATATACAATATATATATACATCAATAATCATGCATAATGTATGGTTGAGAGATTGCTTCCAACTTGGAAAGTAATTAATTGTTTATTAAAATTTTGAAGTCATTTAAGTTTTATTTTGGAAATTATACGAAACCCCGCTCTTTTCCTCCCCCACCATTTTTTCCCTTTTCGTGACAATTTTTATAGTAGATCAAATAATTTTTTTATTTTATTTAGTCGGCGGCATTATTAATTTTGATATTGATCGTCGATTATTGATTGTGTTTTTTCTTTGTTTTTTTAAGTTTTCAATTAAAAATAATTATGTCTTTGTAACATGTTTATCTTCGCATTTATGGTATGTTTATCTATATCTTTGTGGCACGTTTTTTCTGCCTTTTGATAGTTTTCGATCGTTTATCTTTTTTTTTCTCATGGTTGAATTTGACATTGTCACGACTGATCAAGATGACACCTATTTGTTAACATATTGATCTTTCTTGCTTTTGACCATTGGATTGATTTGAATACGCTTTTTGTGCTCGTTGATAGTTTAATCACGTCGCTTAACTCTTATTTGCGATTTGCATGTGTTCTTTCAGTAGTTTCATCCCCTTTTGTAGTTCGTTTACTGATGTAGTAAGGTTTGTTCGTATCTTTATTTTGTTCGAACATTTGTTAGGTTTTTTAATCTTTTTATTTTATGGTCTTTGTGTGATCTAGGTGACTAGTTTTTGTGTCAATTGTTATAGGCTGAATATTTTCTATTTTTAATAAAACTAACGACTCTCTATAAAAAAATTAAGTTTTATTTTGTAATTTATATTTTATTTAAATATTTTTGAATCAAATTAATTTTTTTAACATAGAATTAAATTGAAAAAAGTTGATACATGCTCCCAAAATCTACGATGATAAGAGTCCATGTTTTTTCTGGATTAATGTTTCTACTTGAACATATTAAAGTAACAAAGTCTCGAAGATTCAAAGCATATTTATTTTGTATGTATAATGAGTGAATCCTTAAAAGGTTCTAACTTTTTTTCTCTTTGATGTTTTAGATTTGTGATCGAATCTTTTTTTGACTTTCTCCCTTTGATGTTTTATATTTGAGGTCATTTTTTTTATACATGCACCATGAGGCTCACATCAAAGGAAGAGAAATAAACTCTTCCAATTAATTCACACATCCAAGACTTGGAAAAAAGATCAGAACAACAACAGATTTTTTGAATTTGATCCAGGTGTTATTTGGTGAACCTGTCTTCTAGAGATACGACCGTCTGTCTCTTAGCTTTCCAACATAACTTGAAACTCGTCAATCTAATGTAAATCACATTTTTTTTTTGTTTTAATAATACAAAGGAGGCGCCATTAATAATTGTAAATTAGATTTCTTTGGATTAATAATACAACGTGAGAACGTTTTTGCAAGCGTTGATTGTTGTGTGCTTTCGAAGCATTCTTTATAATAAAATTCTTCGTGAGGGAGATCTTCACACTCCGATTTGTCTTCTTACTGCGATTAGGAGGGTTTGTTAGAATCGATTATCGAGTTCGCCTAGTCAATTGCGACTAGGAAGGTTCGTATGACAACTATCTACCAATCACTATCATTGTCAATATCACCATTATCACCCATCATCACCAAAATCATAATTTCGGATAAGTGTTCAGTTGTCTTAGTTTATCTAATTTAATTTTAAATTAGATATAAAATATATATTTAAAACATTATTAATATAACGAAATATATTAAATAGGATTGGCGATTGCGGAGAAAGGAGAATGGTTGATGAACGTTGTTCAAAGGTTTTGATCCCCTCGATGCTTTTTCCCCTTAAGTTCATTGGGCTTCGTTTTAATTATTTATTGAGCAAAGGCCAGGGAATTGGAATGTGATTTAGACCCCTTTTTTTTCTTTTTAACATTTTTAGATGCAATTGGGATTTAATTTACTAAACCAATAGCATACCTCTTGGAAAGAGAAAGATACTAATTTTGTCTTCATTAAATTTTGAAACATCCGACAACACAGAGGGAGTCACCTTTCTAAACCAAAAATTAAAGTTTTCTATCTACCATGATTTGGTTTCAAAAACATAATCACAGTGTTTGGATAAAACGCTGAATCACATAAAATGGAAGTACCAACAATTCACTTATTGGAGTTCTCTATAGTTCCTCTTACTAATCCTGCAGTGCAATGTTTCCAGGCTTCCAGGACAAAGAAAATGAATCTAACATGGCCCCTACTTGCATATTTCGATGTTGCTGTGTCCTTGCGATAAAGGAAACAAAATATACGAACGGTCACATGCATATCGTGTCCGCAGGATGCATGATGTCTCATTTACTACTTCGTTTCTTGGCTTCACCGTAAAGTATAACCCCAAAGACTGTGAGTGTATAACCAAGCATTCCAGTAACAGAAACTGGGTTTCTGAAAATTAAAATCGAAACCACGACAGCTACGGCCCCTTTCGCATTTCCTAGAACCTGCAAGTGCATATATCAGTTTCTCAAAAAGCTCAAGTTAATTTGATCATTATGTGGTAAGTTAGGGTTTCGAGTTCAAAGTTCCAGCGAACCACTTTCTTGTTTAATCTTCCTTAATAAGTGTACTCATTTGATTTTAATGTCATATACCACATAAGAGATTTAAACAACACATCCTCTTCACCTTGTTTTCTTTATGAAAAAAGGAAACAAAATAAACGTTACAAATTCCATAAAGCCTGAAAACCAGGGGAAAATTATGCTGAGGAAAAAGCTGGTAACAAGGATAACGCATGTCATACCTGTAAAGTGAGGGCACTGGTGTGGTTCGTGACCAAAAAGTTCGTCAAATTCACAAAATACGCTAGTGCTGAATTTAACAAGAGATACCAAATGATCTTGACATCATCTCGGGCAAGAGCAAGGGCGATACCAACCACATTTTCTTCCATAATGAGCGATGTGGGAAGTAGAAACACAACAGCTATAGGAGCCATGTAGAGGAGTAGGTTCATTGAATTTAGTTTCTCTCTAAAATAAAGTCGCAAAAAATTTTCAGTATACGTTTCGAATCTAGAATCGAATGGAAATATACAAAAAATATGCCATTAGCCACAATGCAGAAGCAAAGGAGTAAAATATTCCTCACCCTTCGGAAGAAAGCAAAATTCCTTGTAAAACCGACTTGAGAGCTCTTGCAGCTGTAGCTGAAACACACATGATAAAACCAAATAGATGAAAACTCGGTTCACCCTGTCGCCACATAAACAATTAAAAAGCAGATTAGTTAAATGAAAGTAAGATAACGTAAATAAGACAGAATGAACATTTCGAATATAAAACGAAGAAATTTGAAGGTTTTGAAATCAAATGGGGAGAGCAACCGAAACATACAAAATGAGAAACGCAAAGGAAAAAGAAGGAAAGATGTATCTGAGGGAAGCATTGATGAATCATAAACAATAACAGGGTTTTCATATCATAGTTGTTTTGATCATCCATTTGAAACCAAGAAAAGGAAAATCAACAAACTTTAGAAACCTCAAAATTCAGCTAAAAGCAGAGCATAAAAAAGACATCTAATGTTAATCTTGCATATAACAAATCCTCCATAAATTCACTATAAAAATAAGTAAATAAAAGCTACCATCTCCATTAACCAATAATAATATAAAACCGAAAACATTAGCAGGCAGACCAACAAAATAAAACAAAACCCATTTCCATATAACAAAGAAAAAGCTGAGAATTTCACTAACTAAATAAAAATATATAAAAATTTGCGAAATCCATACCCCACTGGCAATGATAACTCCAGTGACAACGGGAATAAGGGTGATGTACGTAAGCCAAGCCTCCCTCTTCAATGTCACCAAGTAAGCGAAAATCGCTGTGAAAAACGGCGTCGTAGCCCCAACAGCCTGATTGAAACTAACCGCCAAGAACCTCAAAGATATATTCCCAAGCACCACCGACACACAGAAGACCAAACTCAAAGCGGAGATCTTGAGGAACTGAATCCTAGATCGAATCGTCTGCATGGGTACCATCTTCATCCATGCAATCGCGATGTAGCTTAGTAAAGAACACGCCATCATATGACACATGGTTAAGAAGATTGGGTATTTGAAACCATAATTACTCAGTAAATATTTGTTCAACAACAATACACCGATGTTGGACGAGTACCAGGACGCAATTAGCCCGAACGTGAATAGTTTGGAACTGGTTTTCATGGCTGGGGATTTGAAGATATGGGTATGTTTGCTTGAGGGGAAATCAGTGAGTTTTGAATGAAATGAAGGAAATAAGGAATGTTTGTGTGGAGTTTTGGGGAATTATTTCGGTGGAAAAGAAGGATGGTTTGGGGATGATTTTATGGAATAAGCTTCCATGGATTGGGTTCAAGCTTGTCAATTAGTTGAAGATATGGGTATGTTTGCTTGAGGGGAAATCAGTGAGTTTTGAATGAAATGAAGGAAATAAGGAATGTTTGTGTGGAGTTTTGGGGAATTATTTCGGTGGAAAAGAAGGATGGTTTGGGGATGATTTTATGGAATAAGCTTCCATGGATTGGGTTCAAGCTTGTCAATTAGGAAATCAAGGAATCCCAAAGGGAAGAGAATTTAGAATTTGGACTTTAAAAAGGAAGAAAAGTTGGGTTTTTGAGGAAGACCAAATGAAAACAACGTGGCTGCCTCTCTGCATATTTCTCTCGGGAGAAGAAGGGAGACAGACAGAGGCAAGACCAAATCATTTTTAATATTAGACTATTATTATATAAATTAATTCATTTATTTGCCATATAATAGAACTCAATCCTTAAATTTTTTTATTTAAAAAAATAAAATAGATTCTATTCATTTCATTAAGATTTTAAAACTAAACAGAAATTATATTTAATGAGATAATGTAAAGTGATAAAGTGATTCATAAAAAATCTTATTTTTTAGATATATAAATAGTTTTAAATTAGATCAATAATACTGAAAAACTATCACATACCATAATTAATTTTAAGAGAAAAAAAAATTATAATATTAATTAATTAGATTTAGAGATATTACAGTAATGATCCTCATTTCTAAATCTTATTTATGAATTAATCCGGTTAAAAATAAGTACAAATATAATCAATATATAGGGGCTACTGTATGTTGATATTACTCTTTTTTTTTGGTTTGGTTGAAAGGTCAAAATAGTGGGAAATGTGTGGCATAAGGAAAGGGAAATTTGACTTGTAAAATGGAGAGGATTTGTCTAAATAGTGATTATAAATGAACAAATTGAGTAAGATGAAGCCTAAAGATGAAACAAAAGGATGATGGCAAGGAGAAAATAGAGTTATTTAATTAAATTCCTAAGATCTGCCTCCCATGTGAAGTGAATTTCAAGTCGCTACAAATTTGGATCATGCTATGCAACAATCCAATCCAAAGCAACATATTAGCCTACAGCTCAACACATCTTTCTTCGATTCAATGTTTAAGCGTCCATATCTTTTTTAGATAAATTAGTTGTTGGACATGTTTGATATTTTTAAAGAACAAATGCGATGTGTACCATTGGGTTAATTGTATTTGGAACACGTAATTCATTTCCTTTTGGGTGATTATGCATCTTCTGTTGACTCTTTAAAACCTTCATTTTACCTTCGCTTTCAATGTTAACTGGTCCATTTCCATTGATTGAGGGATTTTGAATGTTCATAAATGTAGAATGCTACTTTCCTTTTGAATTTAGGATTCAGACTACAAGCCAATAGTAAATCTACATTTTTTTTTGTAAATGTTATAATTAAAAAATAAATGAAAAATAAGTTATTTTTTTCAAGAAACAAATGAACCTAATAACTCAATCGGTTTATTTACGTTACGTTTAGTTGGGCATGAATCCTACCCCGTTCGTCGCAGCAAGTCACGGTCATGCTATTCATACAGCTTTTTTACATAAAAATATATATAAAAAATACTTGCCAGTTATCAGTATAAACCTTGGCCACCCAAACAATGTATTATTTTAATTTTTTTTTTAGTCAAGTCGAGTTATCTTCGAATTTCATAAATGAATTATATCTAAAACTACAAAATCATAAAGCAAACATGATGAAAATACTTGATATATGTAGAAAAAAGCAGTCTCATAATCCACCATCCTAAAGAAACAAAATGACAAGTCCAAAGCACACAAAATCTTGACTAAGTTCATAAAAACGAAGTGAAAATGTCGAGCCAATTAAGTCATCAACTGATCTCCTAGCAGATCTACACTACTGCAAGAAAAGAACAAATACAGACATTAGTACCCATAACGATAGAGTTGTAAGGGCAAATTATTCCTAAATCTACAGGAAGGAACCATTCATAGATAGTTATCATAATGTTTGGAAAACCTAGAATCCATTTTAAAGCATCTTAATTAAATTAACAAGGAAACAAATGTTTATTCAAAATACAAAAATCAACAAGAACCAGACTAAAAGATCACTTTCAACCATAATAATGACCAAGGTTGCAAAGATACAAAAACAACATAAAGCCACAACAACCAAGAAAATTAGTAGACCAGCCAACTGGATAGGTTCAGACAATTCACATTTTCAATATTCCAGTTTGGTCCATTAGGGTTTGACAGATTCAATTAAAACCAAACAGAAAACTTATGAGCTCAGAAAACATAAAATGGGAAATGAAGAATACCTCATATATTGCTAGGGTACATGAATACTCTGACTCTATCTCCCTGCAAAGGAACCAACATATAAATGTAAAATCAAACGCAGAAATGTCGGAAAAACCTGTCAAATAACAACAATACAAAAACATGTACCATAGATTTGGGGGGAAGGTTAGACTTGAACTTAGCACGAACAACCCCACTGTTACCATGAGGTCTAGCAACCTTTCCCCAGATGCAGCGATAGTGTGAGCCATTCTTCTTCACTTTAGCCTTGTAGATATAAGCCATACGCTTGCCAGCATACCAAGCTACTTCCTCCTTGGTGTTAACTCCCTCGATCTGGATCAAAGAAGTGTTTGGGTACTGGTTCGACTTGGACCTAGCACCAACACACAAACAAATCATAAGCACCATCACAAAATCAAAACAAAAGGAACTCCAATGTCAATATCAAGTTCTTCCACTCAGTTCAACATTTATAAAACCATGCTTAACAAAGTGAATTAACTAATTTAACTAACATTGAATCTCCTTCGATAACTAATCTAATCTCCCACCCACCCAAAAAAAAGAAGGTTGATTTTTTTGTTACCTCTTGTAACCCAAGATAGTTCCTCGTACATAGAGTCTGCATTAAAAAAATCAAAGAAAACGAAGACAGATAACAGCACGTAAAATCTGAAAACTATATTCCATTCAATAAAATGGGAAATTGGTAAAGGTTAAGACTTTTAAAACATGAAAAATGAAGAGATCAAAGGGTACCTGACTCTCTCCCCCTGGCGTCCCTTCACCATTTTCTCAGACTCTGGAGCTGCAGCCTATACCTTCGCTTCTGATAAAGGAGACTGCAAGAGAGACCTAAACCCTAATTAGGTTTTGGGAAATTTATATAAAGTGGTTTTGTTCTTTCTTGGGCGTTTTGGACATCCTTTTTGGGCTTTGTTCTTTCTAAGTATAAATGGCGGATTTTCTACACCAGTCCAAGGGCCAGTAGCTAGCCCTGCTCAGCGATTTAGCCCAGTTTTCCTTGGTTTTAAATAAAAGGTCAAAAACTGCTAGTAAAATAATTAGGATAAATTATACATTTAGTATCTAAACTATTAGTTTTTTTTAGTACCTAAACTTTTATTCGTTTCAAAATCATAACTACCATTTAATTTTTATTTCATTTTGGGACCATGTCATTAAAACGTAGCTGTTGTACGTAGCACCTTTTCTATGGGTAAATTATATCATTCATCATTCAACTATCTTTTCATTCCTATTTTGGTCACTAAAGTATATTTTTTAAACATTTAATTACTTAACTTTCAAATTACTCTAATTTTTTAATTTAATATATGTTAATAAAATAATAATAAAAAATGTAATGTCACAAAAATTATTAATAAAATCTAAAGTGATTAAAAATGAGCAATTTGAAAGTTGAGCAGTTAAATTGAAATTTTTTAAACTTTAGTGACCAAAATAGGAGAAAAAATAGTTGGGTGATGAATGATGTAATTTACCTATAAAAGAATGCAGTGTCGTTAAGATTTTAACTGTAGGGTACTAAAATGAATCAAAAAATAAATTTTAGGCATGCTTTTGAAATAAATGAAAGTTTATGTGTTAAAATGAAATAAACTGATAGTTCAAACACTAAATGTGTAATTTATCCAAATAATTAATAGATCAATTGAGCTCTTGGTCGATCCGAAACCATATTTATTGAAAGAAGTAGAGTCAATATCAATCATTTATTTTCACTTATCAAACGATCCTAAATGTGTGTAAAACTAATAGAGCTTTACATTGTGAAAGTAATTCTAACTATATATATTATTAATAGTAAAATAATTTTATATAAGTAGATATAAATAAAATATTAAGGTGAATACCATGAACAAAATATATATATAAAGTTAAATTTTAAAGTAGATACTAGATATGAAAAAAATTAAGAAAATTAGAGTGATTAAATTAGGAGTAATTTGAAGGTTAAGTAATTAAATTTAAAAAAATTAAATTTTAGTGACCACAATATGAGTGAGAAGATAGTTAAGTGATGATTGATGTAATTTTCTCATAAAAAATGTGTCACGTGCAAATCACCCGTTAACTTTTTAACGGCGAGATACTAAAACAAAAAAAACATTAGGCATGATTTAATTTTTTTTTGAAAGTTTAAGTACTAAAACAGACTAAAACTGATGATTTAAGTTTATGTGCTAAATCAGACTAAAACTAATGGTTTAAGTATTAAACGTGTAGTTTATCCTATTTTATAATTAAGCCTATAAAAAGGATAAATCTAAAGAAGGTGGAAGGGAATTAAACTAGTAGCGACGAGTCACCGTGAACCTCAACGCACTGAAGATGTAATTCAACATGCCTCCTCATGCCATATAATAAATATATCAAAAGCTTCCATCATTGATGAATCGGTGCCATAGAAAACATTAGGCTTCAAAACTTTGAATTTGGTTGAAAATGCTAACACCCTCAAACAAATAACCCTAAGAGTTCCAATTCTGTGTCTTCATCACAGAAGCAACCTCGATACTTTGAGGTGATGCAGATATCGAATTTTTTATTATTAAATATTGATAACTGATGAGTTTAGTGAATTAAACTCAAATTTAAATGTTATCGTTTACGTCGATATTTTTTTTGGAATAAAATAAAGTTTATACTCACAAAATAATATCAAACTATGGAAAAAAATCATTTATACTCCCAAATCAGAGTTGGATGCCGTGAAAAAATACCTTAGAATTGCAAACCTCCCGTGCTAGGTAATCAGTCATTCCTACTTGAGGTTATGCTTATAAATCTTTAATCTTACATAGGCTCAGAGAACATCATCCCTTCTACTCGATGGAAAGTGAAGTTTGCAAAGAAAGTCAAAATACATCATAATGATTGGGCCCCCAACAATGAATTAGTATTAATTCAATGCATCTGACAAATTGAATGTCGATTTTACTAATGCTTCGACCCAGAATATTTAATCCAAACCACTTACGTAAATTTCAAATTTAAATATAATGGAAGGATCAGAACGAAAATTTGAACGCCCGATAAGGAATAAGTCAAGGGTGCTGGGGTCTCTAAGCGGCAGGCAAGGAGCATCCAAGCTTTCTCTTATGACCTTGATTTTTTTTTTCTCTTTTTCTTTTGGTAGTTTGTGTGTCCTTGATGCAGATAGTGTAGTGAAAGGAGGAGACATTTGAACTACACATTTCGCATTCAAAGGACAATTTGTACACTCTAAATGTCCCCAACAAAATTCTTCCACATCTGTGCCTAGGGACCTCTTTTTCATATTTCTGCACGGATGTAACTCTAGTTTTAATGCTGAGAACAACTTTTCGACCGACTATATTCTCATACAATTATGATTTCTGTTAGACTTTTTTTATTCGAATTCTATTTAATTTAATTTAAAAATTTCATGATGTAATCTGTTTCGTAAAGAAATTAAATAAATTAGAAAAATTTGAGATTTGTGGACCTTACCGCATACATTGAATCTCTACAAGATAATACTTGTGCTATTAGTTTAGATGTTGATTAAGAATAAAAAAATCTAATTTGTGTAGACCTATTGTTATGTAAGTTTATTTTATAATCAAGTCATTATCCCTATAAATATATAAAATATATCAGAGCTAAAACTTAAATTAATGTGCGTAGAGTAAGAAATCATTATGTATTTTTGTTTTTGATAATAATCAAATTTCTCTAAATTTCCAGGTAAATATTTTCTTTTATTATATGATGATTTTTATTAACGTGATCTCTCATATAGTATGTCGATCTTTAACACCAAAATCTCAAATTTTCCATGTTTATATAAGTTTTAGTCTCACTTACAATCTTGTATCATCATTTTTCGCTATAAAGAAATTGCAAAAAAAAAAAAAAAAAAACAATACAATGCCATGCACATATTTTTAATATTATTTGAAGCCATTTAACGAAATGGAAATATAATCAATATAACGTCGAGATGTTAACAGAATGTTGGGATCATGTGCTCGGAGGGATCAGGAAAGAAAAAGAAAGAATTGAAGGCCCTTTTTTTCTTAGAAAATATATATAGAAAGATTTTATAGGATTTTCTTAAAGGTTTCTCTTGTGTGTGATTCCTTTGCCTTTTGGACACTCAATGGGGCCTTAAAAAAAATAAACTTCCACAGCCTTGGATTCTAATTTAAGTCCTTTAAACATGTGCTTTTGGGGTAGTGACTTAGGGCGTAGGTGTGGCGTGCCCATGTTACTCTGTTGCTAGGGCATTCATCCATGTTATTTCATTTATATGTGTATATATTATTTCTTCGGAAAAAAAGAGTCGAATTTTTGGAATTAATGATTAAGAAAAAAAAACTTTCGTTTTCCCCAAAAATGTGGTGAAAAATTGAAGTCCAAAGCATGTAAGAATTATTTACTTTAATTTAAGCCACTGTTTTATTCAATATGGTTATGAAATCTGTCAATGATGATTAATTCATGGACAGGGCAATGACTTATTCCAACAGAAAATATCTTCATAATTTCATTCAAGAAATAACATACAAAAAAAAAACCCATTTCTCCCTTAAAAAATCCAAAAATACGGTTTGATTCAAAATTACATTTATAATAAATATTCTGGGGTTCTCTAACATAACTGATAAATAATTAAAGACCCTCCGCAACTAAAGAAGTGATTTAACTTCAAACTAAGCTTAATTAAGCGTAGAAAATAGAAAAAAAGAGGAAATAAACTAGAAAAGAAACCAACCAAACCCAAGTGAAAAAAAGAAGCAAAAAACATGCAAATGATTTGAAAGACAAAAAAATGGGTAAAGGTAAAGATATTTGATTCAAGATGATTACTGGGAAACACTTACATGATTTGGAGGACGTTAATGGCAATTTTGGAATGGTTTTGAGGGCATTTTGTTGGTCTGATAATGAGGCTTGAAGCAACCAAAGGAGGAATCCAAAGGGATCGCATGATCCAAGGAAGAAAGGGTAAAAAACGAAAAGGATCAATGCGATCCCTTTGGATACCTACTCTAGCACCTGCAGTCTTCAACCACACGGCTATCTCTCTTCCTTCCTTTTCTTTTTATGGGCGAAAGAAAGAGGGGGGCTTCCCTTACAAAAAAAGAGTCTGCCTCAATTAACCCTCAAAAACAGTTGGGCTCTCAATATTTTTAAGTATCGGTTTAGGTGGTCACAAGTTTGACCACACAATTATAAGCATCATGTTAAATTAAAAATTATTATGCTCTTTCTAAGTTATAAGTTTAAATTAGAGTCATATGTGTTTGAATAATTTTTAGTTAAAATATAATTTAAAAATAACCTTTGTATGGTTTAAATATTAATATTTTGGCCTGTGGGAGTCAAGCCTAATCAATCAATAAATAAGTTAAATAATTGGAGAAGGAGAAAAAAAAATCGAGTAGTGGAAATAACAGAATTAATCGTTAAATGTTAATTTTTTAAATGAATAAATTTTAAAGATTTATTTGTTGGTATAATCATCGGTATTCGATCTATTGATCAACTAATCTAGATCGGACAGAGTCAAGGGCAACCATCCCAACTCACTTTACTCCATTCGCAAACACCATGATTCCAACCTCTTACCTTACTTGAAAAATCTAGTCCCTCATTTTACTAGGCCAACTTATTATTGGTATAAATTTTAAAGATTTAACGGTATAAAAAGTTATCGAACCTTTTTTTAAAAACTAACCATGTCTTTAATTATTTTATTTAACTAAATTAACAAATTAAAAAAATTAAATACTAACAGTTGATTCAAGTAATAAGCATTTAATATTGCTTAAACAAGTCTCGAGTTCGAGTCTTTGTGTATACATCAAATCCTCGCTTGGAGACTCACCAACTAAAAATAAATATATTACGATCGATCCGGATTAATCAAGTCAAAATCTTAAAATTAGAAGGACAAAAAAATTAAACCAATTAAATTATTTAAACAAATTTGATCATTAAATTTTTTTTTCTTAAATATTATTGTCACAATACATTTTCAATTTTTCTAAAAATATTTTCTTTGAAAATATCATATGAAAAATTGTGAAATAACATATAATACCAATTAATCTAAAAAACCATTTGATCTAATAAATTAATAAAATCGAAGTAAAAGAACTCAATTGAATAATTTTTCTCTCAAAGATTTGATATTTGAATAACATTTTACTTTTAAAATTACATTATTAATATAGAGCTATACAAAAATATATTATTCGTTATTTCTTTTACTGCGATGGTAACACGTCATGACAATAAATTTAATTATGATAATTATTAATAGTATAAAAATTATATTCAAAACTAAAATTTAAATGAAATAGTTTAAAACAAATTTTCTTACAAATCAAGTCAAATAAGTTATTTTGATATTCCTTTTTTTTTTAATTAATCTGGGGGTAAGTTTAAATAATTTTATGTGCAATCCTTTTATTCTAGGCTATAATTTTTCTACATAAAAAGTAAAAAAGGGTTTATATATAAATTTGAAGAGTTAATTTGTATGAAGATGAATGTTCTGTAAAAAGACATTAATTAAATTTATAAATGTAGAGTGGACCCATGTCTGAAAGGTTTTTAGTACTAGTGGGTCCTTCTTTGAAATTCCCAACATGCATGTTAGGTGGCGTTATCAACGATTTTTTTATCTTCTTTTTATTTTTGGATAAAATATATTAAAAATCATTAAATTATATTTTAATTATCATTTTATCTTTAAAATTTTAAATTATTGTTAATTATTATTAAATTATTATAAAATAATCATTAAATAAATTATTTTTGTACCATTTATTATAACGGTGTAATGGCATCCAGTATATTTTACTATTATTTTTTTTATTTTCTCAAAAAATACAAATTAATTCAAGTTTTGATACTTTTGTTTCCAGAATCGGATTTTGGTGCCATATGTAAGAAGGCAGCGGTCATAACTTTCACCATTTTGAAAGTGTGCTACTTGTCATACTTCATTATTAGGTGGAAAATAGTAAGATAATTTTTTATTTAATCATTCATTTACTATTTAATTTTAATTTTGATAATTTAATTATTATTATTTTTAAATTATAATTGATGTTATGTTTGGTTTGGTTTTGTTATCCGTCGTTAAAATTTTAATGATGATATTGATACGGTTATTATAAGATAATGTCATATCAATATTTTAAAAAAATTAAAAATAACATATTAACATCATTATTAATTTTTAACGATGGATGACAAAAACATAATTAAAATATAACATTGGATATAATTTTCTAAAAATGATAATTGAATGAATAAAACAAAAATTAAATATTATATGAGTGATCAAATAAATAGTTTACCAAAGATAATAATATGTAACTTAAATAGGGAAAAAACAAAATTTACAAAGACAATTTTGATCGTAACCAATTGTTCATTATAATTTGTACTAAAATAAAAGAAAAAATATCAAGTCAAATGACGTTGACATATTATTATATGATAAAAATAATTGAAAGAATATTGTACGATTATCATTAAATTTTTAACCGTTGATGAGCAAAAAATAATCAAACCGTATCATTACATATAGTTTTACAAAAAATTATATAATAAATAAGTGACCAAATAGATAATTTACCTAAAATAATAATGTGTTATAAAATAGGGAAAAATTATTATTTTTATGGTAACTAATTGCGCATCATCATTTGAGTTAAAATAGAGGAGAAAAATACTAATTACTAGCATTGTTTATTGTTTCTAACATTGATTAATGTTACTCATATGATGGCATGGTCAATGATTCAATTTATGGTAATATTGCAAATGAGTACAATAAAATATAATTATGTTATATCTCCAAATAATAATTATTTTATTGTAGTTTCCACCGCATCTTATGGGATATATGCTTGGACCGCAACTAGCTGGCATCATTATTCTTTCTGATCGAAATGAAAAATTGATTCTGCATTGTGCATGCCATATAATTTCAACTAGTTGCTTAAAAAATAGAAAGATAATGAATATATATAAATATAATGATGGTTTTTCTTGCATGCCAAATGGCATTAATTTCCATGGTATAACGGAGAAATCTAATAATTTATTCTTCCTTCAACTATAAGTCTTATGCCAATTTGCGCACCGAAAAATTGTCATGTTGATGTCTAATTCCGGTCGATTCAGTTGTTAATATTTGTTTCCTCGTTTTCTTTTTAGTTACAAATTTTTAGATTCATTGAAAACATTTTTACTTCTCTTAGAGTCTTAATTATTTTCTACTATAAATAGGATTAAGATTACGACTAGATTTAGAACTTGTAAAGAAAATAAATTTGCGTATATTTATTATCCTATGATGTATTAATTGTTAGAAAATTTCGATAATTTTAGGGTTTTAAATGAGAAATTGATCTAAATGTTATCGAGGAAAATTTGGAACCAATTGTCAGTTCGTATATGTGTAGACGTTCACGACGTGGGTAACGTGAATGTTCGAACCGGTCGGGTTCTCTATGGGCGTGCGAATATTTTAACCTAAATGTGAAATATTTTTCCTTAAATAGAGCATATATTTTCAAAATTTTATTTTAGAATTAAAAATGATAAATATTAAAAGTTTCATTTAATTCAGACAGTAATTTTGAAAATTGCTTATTGTGATTATTGATTCTCTTTTATTAAATGATTCATTAGGTAAATTTTTTTCAATTATTCATAATGTGAACTTCTATAAATAGCACGTAAACCTACTAGGTTAAACACAATTCAAAAAAGAATTCTTTTATTCTCTTCTAGTTTTCAGCAATAGACGAAGGCTAACCCGAATATGATCCAACCCGTAGTACTAAGAGTTTGAATATTATATGAGACCACCGAAGTGGCTTACCTGAAAATTTTATTTTAAAACATATTAAACTCATAAGTAAAAACCATTCATTCTAGTTGCAAAATAAAACATGATAGTTGAGTGTATAAACAGGGGGATCTCCCAAAAATAAATTCTCAAGATACATCAAGTTTTCAAAAGAGTTACGAGTCAAACTATACAAAAAGGGTCTATGAGATACATGCCTACTAAATTAATATGAGACATACTCTATAACACCCCTAACTCATATTCGACCCGAATACAAGTCCGAGATGTCACATTGACTTTTCAAACTTTGATTCTTAAAGAAAAATCCCGGGAATTTAAAACTTTCATTAAAACAAAATACTTTAATTTACATAAAAGAGACCACTTAATACAAAATCGGTCAGAGCATTCGTAATTAACCATTTATTACATACCAACATTTTATACACAACAAAATACATACTTTGTCAATTACTTCTGATATGATTTCTTAGTAATGTTGCTGTCTGTGCCACTTCTATTCTGAATCTTCTTATTTCTTGGTACCTACGTGTAAATCACTTACACGCTAAGTCATAGACTTAGTGAGGCAATAAATGAATATGCAACAATATCTTCATGAATATGCATTCTTACCATTTCCTTCATGACATTTCAATATGCATGTATCTATTACACAATAACATATATAATCATATCATGCATGTACAAAACTTACCTTCTTGTACCACTTTCACTTTACTTTGTATTTCAATTGCCCATGTATATTATTGAGAATAGAGGTATATGAGTACATTGAGGTTGTGCACTAATGTTGTCACCACAATTCGTATCAATTCCCTCATGGGGCACCGAACCTTAGTTCAGTATTCGTCCCGAAGGACTGTTATATATGTCCCGTAGGACCACTACATCCCGAAAGACTATTATACCCTCGACTCTTGGCATGCCAATTACACCTATAGCTCTCATATCGTATACTATGGGCATTATTCTTATATTTCATATGTTCATGTACTCATGTCAATTCTCTTATGATCATGTAGCTCATGTCATTTCTCTTGTGATCATGTAGCTCATGTCATGTTCTCATATCACATATCATAACACATGTGTATTTGAATCTATTCATATATATACATCATTTATCTAATCACATGAACATATATATGCCTTATGTATGTATTACAATAAATATCATGTATGCATGTTCACAACTATTGTACTATGAAAATCAATATAGGAATTAGACTTATCACAAGTCTTATTCCATTATAATATACATATAGTATGCACTCACCTTAACTTTGCTTTGATTCAATTCTAATCCTTTGATCGTTCCGGAATAAGCTTACTTTTAGTAACTACATAATCACACATGGATCTATATCAGTATTATAGCTAATATACTCTAATGGTTCAATCTTTAGATTAAGATAAATGCCAATTTCCTCTTTTAATGAAGGTATGCATCGATGCACTACTTGTGCATCGGTGCATAAAATGCATTCAATGTTTTATTATTAATGGAATGCATCGATGCATGCCTTATGCATCGATGCACTAATTGCATTCGATGTTTATATTTTAAAAGAGTGCATCGATGCACTACCTGTGCATCGATACACCTTCAAACAATTTCTGGGTTTTAACCTTGATGCATCGATGCACTATGAATATGCATCGATGCACTCTGCCCAGAATCCTCTTTTTGAACCTGAAAATTCATTCATTTTGGATTAAATCCTTTAAGTTTAATCCCCTTTTTCATTCTTAACTATAGTACACATCCTTAAACCAATTTATACTAATTTATTTCATCTTAAACCTCCAAATCCTATCCTTCATATGTAATTCAAGAATTACATCAATAATTCAACATGTTGAATTCCACTTTAACACTTCGTATATCTTAACTAGATTGATGACAAGTCAAATTTAAATTTCAATTCTAGTTATGAACTCTATTCCAAGATTTCATTTAAGAACTTCAAATCTTAAATCTCTCCTAACTCCATCATCTTTTGATGTTAAGATAACTTAAGCTTTCCTTAAGCTTAGTTATCATCTAATAATCAAAAACCAATCTTAAATTTAACAAGAAACTCAATAATCAGAAATCTTACCTTTGCTTTTGTTCACAAGCACAAGGAAGAAAGAAGAAGAAGAGAACTCTGGAAGCCTTGGGTGTTTTCTCCCATTCCACCCACGTGTATCCTTATATATATATATACTTATCCTTTCTTTAATTATTTTTCCTTGCAACTACTCTATTGTCCTTCCATTCCTTATTCCTTTCAATTTCATCCTACACAATAATTTACGTGTAAATCTTTATACTATTCATTCATTTTATTTTAACCACCAAATTCTGAGACTTTACAATTTAGTCACTAACCTGGTATTGAGGATGTTACAACTCTCCTCCCTTAAGAAAATTCGTCCATGAATTTTTATTATGCAAAGATGTAAGGGTACTTAATCCTCATGTCCTCTTCACATTCCCATGTTGCTTCCTCTACTTTGTGATTCCTCCACAAGACTTTAACCAATGGAATGGTCTTGTTCCTTAGTTGCTTAACTTCATGAGCTAATATTTGAACATGTTCTTACTCATAAGTTAAATCTGGTCGAACTTCAATTTCTTCAGTAGTCACAATGTGGGATGGATCAGATCGATATTTCCTAAGCATTGAGACATGAAAGACATTGTATATCTTTTCTATTTCAGGTGGCAAAATTAGCTGATATGTTACTGGTCCTACTCTCTTAGTAATCTCGTAAGGTCCAATGAATCGAGGACTCAACTTTCCTTTCCGTCCAAACCTCAATACTTTCTTCCACGGAGACACTTTCAAGAATACTTTATCTCTGACTTGAAATTTAATCTCTTTCCTTTTTAAATCAGCATACGATTTCTATCTATCAGCTGCAGCTTTCAGATTATTCTGAATTACTTGAACTTTTTCTTCCGTATTTTGAATCAACTCAGGACCAATAACTTATCGATCCTTAAGTTCATACCAGTTCAAGGGTGTACGACATTTTCTTCCGTATAGAGCTTCATAGGGAGCCATTTTGATGATTGACTGATAACTATTGTTGTACGCAAATTCAGCAAGTGGTAAATACCTTTCCCACGATCCTTTGAATTCAATGATACAAACTCTTAGCATATCCTCCAGAATTTGAATAGTTCACTCAGATTGACCATCAGTTTGAGGATGAAACGATGTACTGAAGTTCAACCGAGATCCCAGTGCTCCATGTAATGACTTCCAAAACCGTGATGTGAATCTAGGATCTCGATCAGAAACTATGGAAATAGGTACACCATGCAAACGTATAATATCTATAATATACAGTTCTGCATACTTATCCATGAAGAAATTAGTTCGTACCAGAATAAAATGGGCTGACTTAGTCAATCTATCTACAATCACCCAGATTGAATCCTTTTTGTTCGGAGTTAAAGGCAACCCTGTGATAAAATCCATCGTTATGTTTTCCCATTTCCATTGAGGAATTGAAATTGGTTGTAACAATCCTGATGTAACCTGATGCTCAGCTTTAACTTGTTGACAAGTCAAACACTTTGATACAAATTTCGTAATGTTTTTCTTCATTCCTGGCCACCAATATCGACTCTCGAGATCCATATACATTTTGTTCCCTCCCAGATGCATTGTCAATGGACTACAATGAGCTTCCGTTAACAAATCATTCTTTAATTCATCATCATCCGGAATTACCAATCTTTCTCGATAATACAAATTCTCATCAGACTTAATCTCATAATCCGTACCCTCTCCATTTCTTATCTGTTGTATATTCTTTAAACACTTTCCATCTTTAGCTTGCAATTCTTTAATTCGATATAGCCATGCTGGCTTAGCAGTCAGTTCTGCACAAATTGTGCCATCTTCTCTTAAGGATAATATAGCATCAAGAGCTCGCAAAGCTGCAAACGTCTTTCTACTCAAGGCATCAGCTACCACATTTGCCTTTCCGGGATGAGAATCAATCACAACATCATAATCCTTAAGAAATTCCACCCATCTTCTTTGTCTTAAATTCAACTATTTCTGAGTCATCAAGTATTTTAAGCTCTTGTGATCCGTATACAAGTAGCACTTTTCACCATACAAGTAGTGACGCCAGATCTTTAAAGCAAACACTACTGTCGCCATCTCTAGGTCGTGTGTTGGATAATTCTTCTCGTGCGGTTTTAGTTGTCTCAAAGCATAGTCTTATCTGTTGTATATTCTTTAACACTTTCCATCTTTAGCTTGCAATTCTTTAATTCGATATAGCCATGCTGGCTTGCAGTCCGTTCTGCACAAATTGTGCCATCTTCTCTTAAGGATATATAGCATCAAGAGCTCGCAAAGCTGCAAACGTCTTTCTACTCAGGCATCACTACCACATTTGCCTTTCCGGGATGAGATCAATCACAACATCATAATCCTTAAGAAATTCCACCCATCTTCTTTGTCTTAAATTCACTATTTCTGAGTCATCAAGTATTTTAAGCTCTTGTGATCCGTATACAGTAGCACTTTTCAACCATACAAGTAGTGACGCCAGATCTTTAAAGCAAACACTACTGTCGCCATCTCTAGGTCGTGTGTTGGATAATTCTTCTCGTGCGGTTTTAGTTGTCTCAAAGCATAGTTCACCACCTTGCCTTCTTGCATTAATACGCATCCCAAACCACTATGAGACGCATCACTATACACTATAAAGTTCTTGCCAGACTCGGGTTAAACTAACACTGGAGCTTATGTAAGAATCTTCTTTAACTTTTCAAAACTCTATTGACATTCTTGAGTCCAAACAAATTTTACTTCATTTTTCAACATTTTTAGGGGTAATGCTAGATCGAAAAGTTTTTAACGAACCTTCGATAATACCTAACCCCAGAAACTTCTAACTTCTGATACATTCTTTGGAACTTCCCACTCCAGAATAGCTTTAATCTTTTGGGGATCCACTTGAACTCCTTCTGCAAAAATTACATGTCCAAGGAATGTCACTTCATTCAACCAAAATTCACATTTAGAAAATTTAGCATAAAGCTTATTGTCTCGTAAAATCTGTAAAACATATGTAAGTGAACTATGCTCTTATTCTGACTTTGAATATATAAATATCATCAATAAACACCACAGCAAACTGATCCAAATAAGGTTGGAATATCCTATTCATTAGATCTATAAAAGCAGTTGATGCATTCGTAACTCCAAACGACATCACGATAAACTCATAATGACCATATCTTGTTCTAAACGCCATTTTTTAAATGTCTTTCTCTTGAATCTTTAATTGATGATAACCCGAACGTAGATCAACTTTTGAGAACACTGAAGCTTCCTTTAATTGATCAAATAAATCGTCAATTCGGGGAAGTGGATACTTGTTCTTGATGGTCACTTTATTGAGATGTCTATAAGCGATATAAAGACGCATTGATCCATCTTTCTTTTTAACAAATAGAACTGGAGCTCCCCAAGGTAATACACTTGGTCTAATAAACCCTTTGTCTAGTAACTCCTGTAATTGAATCTTTCTTGCAACTCTTTTGGAGCCATCCTGTATGGTGCCATTACAATGGGTGCTGTTCCCGGTATTATCTCAATCTGGAATTCTACCTCTCTGTCCGGAGGTAAACCTGACAACTCTGCAGGAAATACATCGGGAAATTCTCTGACTATAGGAATTCCTTCAATCCCTTTCTCATTGGTTCTAACATCCAGCACATTAGCAATGAACCCTTGACATCCTTGTAGCAATAACTTCTTTGCCGACATGACTGAAATTACATTTGCCAATGGATTATATCCTTCACTAAATACCACCACATCTACCCCTTCTGGACTTCTCAGCGTTACTCTTTTCAATCTACAATCGACATTAGCGTAATAACGATATAACCAATCCATTCCCAGTATCACTTCAAATTCGTCGAAAGGTAATTTCATTAGATTAATAGGGAATTCAATTCCCTGAATTCGTATGGGACATCCTCGACTCACCATATTTACCCGAGCATTGTGTCCTAACGGATTCGTCACTATCACCTCATTGCTAGTAGTTTCCAACGGAATGTTCAATTCCCCCACTAACTTACTTGTAATGTATGAATATGTAGACCCCGTATCAATCAATACAATAACACCTTTGTCAAACAATAGAAAGGTACCTGTTATAATATCTGGGTCATCAAAATCCTCATTGGTCTTGAGGTTGTACACTCGAGCAGTGGAGTGTATCTCCTGTTGAGCAGAAGATTTCGATTGGCTTCTTCCTCTTCCTCTCTGGCCTACAGAAATAGATCTCTCTGGCTGTGTAGATTCACTGGTTAATATTGGACAATCCCAAACAAAATGCCCAGTATCCCCACATCTAAAGCAGACTCCAGAAATCATCCAGCATCTCCCTGAATGATTCTTTCCATAATGTGAGCATTATCTGGCTTGACTCTGATTAGATCTCCCAGCTCCAGATCCCACTGACTGAGTTTGTTTACCTCTCATCTGATTTGATCCTCTAGCGGAGGATGCCACTGACTCTGATCTAACTTGGGGTCAAAAACCAGCATCTCTACCCCTTTTTGATGGTGCAAAACTCGAAGAAGCACCCGATCTTTTGACTGTCTAAGCTCTCGAATTTTCAAACCTCTCATTCTAAGCTCTTTCCAGAGCCTTGGCATGGTTGACTACCTCTTCAAACGAGGATAAATTCAAGACAACTAACATTTCCTTCAACCGAGGACGTAACCCCTCTACAAACCACTCACAAGTATCATTCTCTGTAGGAATTAACTCGGCAGCAAAGCGGCTCAACTTATTGAATTCACACTCGAACTCATATACATTGTGATTACATTGCTTCAGATTCATGAACTCTTGCTTCATTTGACGAACAAATTGATCTCCGATGTACTTATGCTTGAATTCTTTTAAAAACAATGACCAAGTTACTTGGGCGTTAGACATCCTCAATATAACATTGGTCCACCAGATCCTTGCTTGTCCTCTCAACAAGAAAATTACTCCATCCATTTTCTCAGCATCAGAACAATGAAGTCCCGTAAGCATGACCTTCACGTCATTAAGCCAAAGGTCCGCAGTAACAGGACCTTCATCGGCTTCCCCTCTAAACTCTGGAGCTCCTAATTCCTTCAACTCTTTCGCAACATTCATTTTTGGAGTTGAAGTAACAGGAGGTTGAAAACGCGTCAATACTGCGTCTAACGTTCGAAAGAATATATCTTGATCATTTACAGGCATTCCAGAGGATGTCTGTTCTTCACTCTGCCTGGCCAGGGCAGGTGAATTACTGCTTTCAACGGGTCTATCATCTCTCACTTCATTCCTAGAACTACCTCCGACATCTATAAAATACAACCATATAGTTCTATTAGCAAAACAACATACTTACTATTCCATTAGATCAAAAGTTTCTACTATTTTGTTGGTATGTATACATTATCAGACACTCTAGACTCCGATTTATGCCGAGAATTGACTAAATCGTAGCTTTAATACCACTAAATGTAACACCCCTAACTCATATTCAACCCGAATACAAGTCCGAGATGTCACATTGACTTTTCAAACTTTGATTCTTAAGGAAAAATCCCAGGAATTTAAAACTTTCATTAAAACAAAATACTTTATTTACATAAAAGAGACCACTTAATAAAATCGATCAGAGCATTCGTAATTAACCACTTATTACATACCAACACTTTATACACAACAAAATACCTACTTTGTCAATTACTTCTGATCTGATTTCTTAGTAATGTTGCTGTCTGTGCCACTTCTATTCTGAATCTTCTTATTTCTTGGTACCTACGTGTAAATCACTTACATGCTAAGTCATAGACTTAGTGAGGCAATAAATGAATATGCAACAATATCTTCATGAATATGCATTCTTACCATTTCCTTCATGACATTTCAATATACATGTATCTATTACATAATAACATATATAATCATATCATGCATGTACAAAACTTACCTTCTTGAACCACTTTCACTTTACTTTGTATTTCAATTGCCCATGTATATTATTGAGAATAGAGGTATGTGAGTACATTGAGGTTGCGCACTAATGCTGTCACCACAGCCCGTATCAATTCCCTCATGGGGCATCGAACCTTAGTTCAGTATTCGTCCCGAATGACTGTTATATATGTCCCATAGGACCACTACATCCCGAAGGACTATTATACCCTCGACTCTTGGCATGCCAATTACACCTATAGTTCTCATATCGTATACTATGGGCATTATTCTTATATTTCATATGTTCATGTACTCATGTCATTTCTCTTGTGATCTTGTAGCTCATGTCATGTTCTCATATCACATATCATATCACATGTGTATTTGAATATATTTATATATATACATCATTTATCCAATCACATGAACATATATATGCCTTATGCATGTATTATAATAATTATCATGTATGCATGTTCACAACTATTGTAATATGAAAATCAATATAGGAATTAGACTTATCACAAGTCTTATTCCATTATACTATACATATAATATGCACTCACCTTAGCTTTGCTTTGATTCGATTCTAATCCTTTGATCGTTCTGGAATAAGCTTACTTTTAGTATCTACATAATTAACTATAGTACACATCCTTAAACCAATTTATACTCATGTTTAATCCCCTTTTTCATTATTAACTATAGTACACATCCTTAAACCAATTTATACTCATTTATTTCATCTTAAACATCCAAATCCTATCCTTCATATGTAATTCAAGAATTACATCAATAATTCAACATGTTTGAATTCCATTTTCCTTGCAATTACTCTATTGTCCTTCCATTCCTTATTCCTTTCAATTCCATCCTACACAATAATTACATGTAAATCTTTATACTATTCATTCATTTTATTTTAACCACCAAATTTTGAGACTTTACAATTTAGTCACTAACCCGGTATTGAGGATGTTACATACTCTGCAGCTCGCTAATATTTAGAATCCTTGATCTGACAGTAAGCTCCCTGGCCGACACCTACTGACCCACAAACGGAAACAAATTTTGAATGTTGAGCTACGAGCTTAGTGCCATATAGATAACTCTACTCGACTATGATAACTCTGTAAAAATGCTATATTTGGGGCCTTTTTACTTAAGTTGTTGTTTGTCTTAGGGCTCATATAGGTTTATTTAGATGCATTTAGGAGCATGTAGTTGCATTTGGTAGATTTATTTTGCCTTGACATTTTATTTTGTGAATGGTGTTATTTTTTGGGGAAGGTTTGGTTTGGATGTTGATGTGCATGTTATAGGAGCAAGAGAGTGTGAGGAGAATTGTCGTGGCAAACTAGGATGCTGAAGTAGAATAAAAATTTCACTCCATTTCTGGGTGCAGAAAAGGACAAATAAGTTGAAGATATTTTCACACAAGGACAACTGTAAATTCATCATGTGTTCTTTGTCGCCAACCACCCAAGAGGGGCCAACTACCACCTGTTGTACTACCCTTCACACATGGGGAATGTATCTTAGGATACTTTTGAAATTTTGGTACAAAATCCTAGGTATATTCCCTTGGTATATATAGATTATGACACCACAAATGAAAGGAAATATCTTTTTTGGGCAGAAAAGTGAGTTGAACAAGAGAAGAAAAGATGCAACAACCTTCCAACTTTCTTTCTTTTTCTCATCTCTTTTTTGCTTTTCCTCTATTTTCAAGCTTGAAAGAGTGGCGAGCTAGGTGTTCAAGAGGAGCTAGCACCACTAAGGTGGTTTGTAGTGGTTGATGGAGCTCCAGCAGTATACGTTGGGAGTTTTTCCTCCACCCTTATACTTTATTTTTATTCACGTCTTATGAGTTGTAAGGAACGAATGATTTTCATGGATTTTTCAAACCCCACTATGAACTAAACTTTATTTGGTGGGGTTCATCATGGATGATTAAGTTTTTTCCTTTAATGGATGATTGATACTTTTGTAATACCCAAAATTTTTAGGATATCATCATCCTTAGTAGCAATGAGTCCTTCGGGTGCCCATGTGCTCCTAACAACTTTCCCATTAGAGGTTTTTTGGGGACCTCTATGTTTGTATTGTCTAAATTTATTTTTAACATAGTTGGATTTAGAAGTTTGACCTTTTTGAAATCGATTTGATCCAACCTTGTTAAAAGAAGCTTTGAGATTGTCAAGTTTTTTTCGATGATCATCATGAACCTTAGAAAGTAAGTTATGAAGATCTTGGTTTTTCTTTTCAAACTCGTTAAGTTTGATTTGAATATCATTCATATTACTTTCAAATTCATTATTGGTATTAGCTAAGAGATTATTTTTGTTTTTTTATTTTTAAAATATTTTTCTTATTCTTTAAAAGCATGATCTCAAATTCTAAGGCCAATTCATCACATGCCTCTTATAGTTAATCAAAAGAATATTAATTTATATTAGATGAACTAGAAGTTACCTTAGTTTCTTCCTCGATGACCATAAGACACAAGTTAGTTACTTCTTGTTCTTCTTCATCGGAGTGTTCTTCATCGCTCCATGTAGCTACATGTGTCTTTTGTGACTTCTTGGTTGAACCCTTCTTCTTTAATTGAGGACACTCGAAATTGATATGTCCCGATTTTTTGCACTCATAACAAATGACATGGTCATTCTCCTTAGATTCATTTTTGAAGCCTTCATTTATTTGAAATCTTCTTCCTTTGTTTGACTTAATGAATCTCCTTAATCTTTTGGCAAACATTAACATTTCTTCATCTCCTTCCTTACTAGAATCATTCTCTTCCTTGGTGGACTTTAGAGCAATCACAATTTTCTTCTTCTCCACCTTATTCTTCTCTTCCTTATTCTTGAGTCTTATCTCATGGGTGAGAATAGACCTAGTGAGCTCATGAAGTGTAAGAACTTCCAAGTCATGGCTTTCTCAATAGACATCCTCTTGGATTCCCAAGTTATTGATAAGTTATTAAGAATTTTTTTACAATTTCTTTATTGGTGTATAATTTCCCAAAGACCTTCAACTCATTGATGATGATGGTAAAATAATCTGACATGGTCTTGATGTCTTCATCGGCCTTCATTTTGAAATTCTTATAATTAAGTGTGAGAATTTCAATCATTGATTTCTTCACTTGAGTTGTACTCTCATGTATGACTTCAAGCTTGCTCCAAATCTCTGTTGCACTTGAGCTATAAGACACCCTACTATACTCATCGGGGCCTAATGCACAAAATATGATGTATATGGCCTTGGCATTGAGTTGAACGAGTCTTCGATCTTCATCGATCCATTCCAACTTAACCTTTGGTACAACTAGCTCTCCTTGCTTCTTAGAAGGAATTTATGCTCCGTCGGTAATGACATCCCACACTGAATAATCAATGGCTTGAATGACTAGCGTTATTCTATTCTTTCAATAAGAATAGTTGAAACCATTAAAATAAGGAGGCTTTGTGATGGATTAAGTCTCACTAAAAATTCCAAAAGTAAATGGAGTGGCCATTGAAGAGGAGATGATTGACTTCTTTCAAGGATTTTCTCAAGAGGATGTTAAGTCTTTCAATGAGATTAGATCTGATATCAATTGTTGAGTCAATCAAGAGGATGAAAATAACCAAGTGGGGGTGAATTGAAAAATAAAAAATTGGTGGAAGCTTAATGAAAAAATTGAACACGCAATTTTAGAGTGGTTCGACTTTCTAAACCAAAGTCTACATCCACTACCTTAGCTATCCATACTAAGAATTTTCACAAATTCACTAATTTGAATCAACCTTTGAGAACAAGATGTAGCCTTACAACTCCCTCAAGAATTATACCCCAAATTTTTTAGAAACTCTCTCAGAGAGAAAATTACAAATTACATACTTAGAAAACCTTACTAGGAATGTATTTCCATAATTCAAGAACAAATAAGAACACTTGAAAAATAGAAGCAAATTAGTACAAAAGTGTTCTATGAAAGCAAAAAAGAATATTCAAGAATGTTGACTTTGATTTTGGCTTAATGTGATTACTTTGGCTTTGTCTTTGATCTTTTATTTTCACATATTACTTGGAATATTGTTTTTATACATTTTCATTCAATACTAGCCGTTTGGGTTTTGTGCGAGTTAATAGAGTCATTGGAGTGAAATTTCTCACAATAAATATTACCCAAACGCCTTGAGTACCAGTACTCAGGCTGGGAGTATCCGTATTGCATGCATTAAATGTAAAATTCTAGCCATTCGTAAGATATGAGTATCGGTACTATGCTTAGAGTACCGATACCGATATCAATACTTAAACAATATTGGTACCAAAATAGCCTACTGAAATTGGTTATTGTAAAAAATATAAAGAGACTATCAGTAATCTTATTCAGAGTATCGATACTATTGTGTTTGTTTAAAAATTAATTCCAATAAATGATTTGAATTTAAAAAAAATTGAGTAAAAATTGAGTTTTTGACATTAAAAATAATTTCCATATTTGAGTGATCGAATTGAGGATAAACTTGGAAATCAGATTGAAAATAATCATAAAATTTCTTTAAAACATTTATTTTTGGTATATCAAAATATTAAAGCATGGTTCAACACAACATTTATCCAAAACAAAGGTTAAGACGTTAACCAAATGGAATATGCAAGGGTCAAAGTTTGTAGCTCTAGATAAGTTTAAAGATTAATCTGAATGACTTTAGAATTTCTTGGATGATATTCTTGAATGGTCAAAGTTTATGCTTACAATATTCATATACTAAAAAAATATGAAATTGATAGAGCACATAACTTTATGTAAATGGTAAGTCAAGATATATATATCATCGAAATAATATGTTAGACAATTTATCTTAAATGGAGTTACCACTATTGATTTTATAAGATCAAAGGATAACACCGCAGATCCGCTAACCAAATGGTTGAATCGAGATCAAGTTGAGAAAACATCTAAAGGAATGAGACTAAAGCCCATGAAAAATTCAAGGTGCTATGTGAAGGAAAATCCTACCTAATTGACTAGGGATCCCAAGATCTAGGTTCAAAGGGATAACATAAATGCATAAAATCGTGTGTGATCACTACAGGGGTTTCTTATCCCAAGTGCGTTATTGTGATGTAAACAGTGATCAAAAGTGGTATAGACTAAGCAAAACTTTTAATGACCATTGTGTGTTTTGATGAGTCGAGCAACATAAGTCACTTATGTGAGAGTGAAGTGGAGCCGCTTCAAGAAGATTATTTGGCATAGTTCTTTAAAAATCTTACAAAATCAGACGATGTTCAGGGCTATATGGACATACCCATGAGAACTAAGATTCTTGTCATAGGGGTAGTTGTTTGAATTATATCATCGTTTACACAAACGAAAGAACAATTCAAGGATACCATGTCCAGTAGTCAACCAATAAAGTAATTATGTTGTCACAAGGAAAGATTCAAAGGAGAAAATCTACCTATCATATGCAACTATCTATCATAGAGTCTATTCAAGTCAATAAATTTTTGATAAAATGATCAATTTCATTCATGTGGGGAATTTTTGGAAAAGTTCGATATTTTTGGAGCTTTAAATGAGAAATTGATCCAAATTTTGTTGAGGAAAATGTGGAATCATTTGTTAGTTCGTACATGTGCAGATTTACTTGTTGTAAGTAACGTGAATGTCTAAATTGGTCGAACTCTCTGTGGGCTTGCATATATTTCCCCCTCAATTATGAAATATTTCCCCCTCAAATAGAGCATATGTAACACCCTCAACCCATATCCAACCCGGATACGAGTCTGAAGTGTCACATTGACTTTTCAAATATTTGTTCGTATAAAATAGTGAGTAATTTAAAAACTTTTATAACATTTAACTTATTCAAAACATGTACAAAACTATTCAGAGCTTATACAATATATTCTTTTGATTACATGCCAACTAGAACTTTATATACAAAAATACATATTATTCACCTATCTTCTGATCTGACATTCGGTAAGGAGAACTGACCTGTCTTGTTCCTCTTTACTTCTCTTTTCGCTTTCCAAACCTACGTGTGAAATAATCACACGCTAAGTCGATGACTTAGTGAGGCATATAAAACATATAATATTTCATATAACATAAAGCATACATAAACATATACCATCATTATCATAATCTCTATCATTATCATTAAGAAACACACATAACATCATATGGTTCATGTAACACATTTCAAACCACTTACCTTTGATAACCATTTATAAACCCATCGTATACATATCACATATACATGTAATCATGTACTCATACACACATAAGCATCATATCATTCACAAATCAAATAACATTTTAGGAGTCACTTCTTACCATAATAACTCCAATACTGGCTCATCGCAAGCCAATGTTCGTTCAATAACATAAGTACAATTAAAATTGCACTCACCTTAGCTTTCCTTTGATTCGATTCTAATCCTTCAATTGTTTCTGAATGGGATCACGTTCTATATCTACATAATCATTCATAGATCTATATCAGTATTATAACTAATATACTCTAATGGTTCACTCCTTAGACTAAGAAAAATGCCAATTTCATCTTTCAATGAAAGTATGCATCGATGCACTACTGATGCATCGGTGCATAAAATGCATTCGATGTTATATTATTACTGGGATGCATCGATGCATGCCTTATGCATCGATGCACTAATTGCATTCAATGTTTCTATTTTAAAAGAGTGCATCGATGCACTATATGTGCATCGATACACCTTCAAACAAATTTTTGGGTTTTAACCTTGATGCATCGATGCACTATGAATGTGCATCGATGCACTCTACCCAGAACCTCTTTTTGAACAAAAACAATTATCAACTCTACACTAAAATGCTTCATATTTCATCCTTTTTCATATTCCTAACTTTCATTTACATGTTTAAACTCATTTATAATCAATTATCTCTTCTTTAACCTTAATATCCTCTCCTCTTTATTAACTTCAAGAATCATACCAGATTTTTAACATGTTTTAAATCTAATTCTAACACTCCATATTTCTTAATTAGATTGATGACAAGTCAAATTCCTTCTCAAAATTCACTTACTAACTCTTTTCCAGAATTTCTTTTAGAAACTCATTTTCTTTAATCTTTCATAACTTCTTTATCTTTTGATTTTAGGATAACTTAAGCTTTCCATAAGCTTAAGTATTACCTAATGATCAAAACCCACTCTTAAAATTAACAAATAATCTGCTAACAAGGAATCTTACCTTTGCAAGCTTGGCTATTTCTTTCTCTCGTACATGAAGAAGAAGAAGATGAAGTGGAGAAAATATCTCCTCATCCTTATCCCACATGCCTATATATCATTTAATTATAATTTCCAAGTCAAATGACCATTTTACCCTTTAATTCTTTTAATAATTACTAATAACTTTCAGGAAATATCTCCACATAAATCATTAAACTATTAAACTATTCTACTTTAATCACCATATTCTGAAATTTTACAATTTGGTCACTAACCCGTAGTTTGGGATGTTACAAATCTTCCCTCCTTTTAAGAAAATTCGTCCTCGAATTTTCATTGTACATATCAACAAGAACATATCTTTTCATTCATGTTCATATACTCTTTTCCTATCTTACTTATACTTATCCCTGATTATCAATCTTCATCACATCTTAATAACTTTGATAAGCAGCTTCACTTATACAGAACCTCATTCTTTACCATCTTTTGTACTTGGTATTATTTGTTTCTTCCTCAAAACTCCCTTTTGAACCTGTAAATACTTTTCTTATTGCTTTCATCGTATCTATATGCTCCAAATACCTAAGCATATTTCAAATCCATATCATACTTGATTAATTCACTTTATCTTTTCTTCCAATCTTATTACTCTATCACCTTTACTCTTACAGCTAGTCAATAACAATTGTTCAATCTAGGGCACACACCCTACTCAATTAATTATATATTTATTTTTTTTTCAACCTGAATTATCTCAACAATAGTTTACTTAACTTTTCACATCCACATTCATTCTCATACCTCATAAAATTTTCTTTACTCACACTAAACATTTCAACGTCTTCCATCTTATAAAATAATCATTAACGTGCTTATTTCTTAAACTCTTTCCAAAATAATATTCACCTCAATTAATCTTCTATTATCCCATAATAACAATTTTTTACCATATTTTAATTCCACCGCATAGTAACTAAATTACTTTATCTAACTTTTCCACTTTGAAATAGTAGAAATCCTCTAACATTATCCGATTGCACATTAAATTTCTGAACACAATCCTCAACTTTTTAATCTAGGTTACGACCCTTATCAACTTGATCCTATATATTCTTTTTCCATTGAAATTTCCCTTAACTATATCTTATGCGCACATAGTATTATTCAACTGTTCCAAAATCAAACATTTTAACTTCCTTTGTCTTATAAATTGTTCACCGACATACTCCTTCTCACACTTTTCTATTACTCTTTATATTCTCTTGAACATTCAAATCATTATCTCTTTCACTACATCATATTACATAATTAAAATATACATTGTATTTGAATCCATTTCATATTTGGCTATCATAACCTGACAATATCTTATAATTCCAATACATTTCCATCACATAATTTTGTAAGCCATTGCTAACTCTTTCCATCTATAATGCAAATCACTTATCTTATTCACACTCTTGCTTATATACAATACTATTTACACATCTACTATTCCTTTTTACGTATCACCTCTTCAATAAATCTTTCGTGTTATCATAAACTTCACTTCATTACTTTAATTCTTTCATCACCTTTTTTCCCCCTTATGCTTTTACATTCCTTTCATATCATTTATACTTTTCCTTCTTTATCCTTTTAACTTCTCTATCAATCCTTAGTTTCCGTCAAACATACAAATCCTTTAACTTAATATATTTACTATCACACTACTTTATTATTTAACTTATTTCTTTCAATCAATACATAAACCTTCATCAAACTATCCTTATATTTATTCTTCCCCGTCAAAATAATTCATTCACTATTTTCATCACTTATCAAACCTTCATTCTCATGTGTCCATAATAAAATTCATTTGGTTCAAATTCAACCATTTTATTTACCTTTCTCTTATACATAACTAAACCATATCATGTCTTTCATACTCCCATGCTCTTTTATATCACATATATTTATCCTTAACTATCACTTCTTATCACATTTTCATGACTTTGATAGTCAACTTTACTTGCACAAAACCTTATTCTTTATCATTCTTATACTTATGTTTTCTCCACTTGTTTCCAATCACCTGATTTCAATACTCATCTTATCCCTTTAAAATAATTTTCCTGCTTCAATTTTTATAACTTCTAACAGAGCTTTTAACCCAATTCACAAAGATTGTCTTTAACCCTGACTTATTATCAATTAACTCCTTGTTTAATATTTCAGGATCAAACCCTACTTCTTGAGTCTGTCAGACTCTCATCTGATTTAATTCCCTGGCGGATAATACAACTAATTCATATATGGTTTAAAGTTGAAAACCAGAATCTCTAGCTTTCTGTGATGGTGCTTAACTCTATGAAGCACTAATTTTCTTAATCATTGGAGATTTATGTTCTTCAATCCTTCCATAACAATGGAACATTTCTCAAATTCACCATTGAACTCGGGTGTTCTCAACTCTTTTCGATACATTCATTCTATGAATTATAGAAGTATAAAATTAAAACACATCATAATATCATTTAACATCATAAACATTTTCTAATCTTGTACAGGCATGCCCTGAGGTTTTTCGCTCTTCTCCCTGCCTGGCCAGGGCAGGTGAATGCTATTACCTTCAGTCTATTGCCTTGTTTCACTTTGGAAACTCTTATGATCATACATCTAATATAACATATCATTTTAATTCTATTAGCAAGACAATACACTCCTTACACTATTAGATCATAAAATGTTTTTTTTCCACTTTGTGTTGCCATGCATACTTTTTAAAACACTTTTGACTTCATTTTTAGCCTAGAACCGACTAAACCGTAGCTCTGATACCATTAAATGTAATACCCTCAACCCATATCCGACCCGGATACGAGTCCGAAGTGTCACATTGACTTTTCAAACATTTGTTCGTATAAAATAGTGAGTAATTTAAAAACTTTTATAACATTTAACTTATTCAAAACATGTACAAAACTATTTAGAGCTTATACAATATATTATTTTGAATACATGCCAACTAGAACTTTATATACAAAAATACATATTATTCACCTCTCTTCTGATCTGACATTCGATAAGGAGAACTGACCTGTCTTGTTCCTCTTTACTTCTCTTTTCGCTTTCCAAACTTACGTGTGAAACAATCACACGCTAAGTCGATGACTTAGTGAGGCATATAAAACATATAATATTTCATATAACATAAAGCATACATAAACATATACCATCATTATCATAATCTCTATCATTATCATTAAGAAACACACATAACATCATATGGTTCATGTAACACATTTCAAACCACTTACCTTTGATAACCATTTATAAACCCATTGTATACATATCACATATACATGTAATCATGTACTCATACACACATAAGCATCATATCATTCACAAATCAAATAACATTTTAGGAGTCACTTCTAACAATAATAACTCCAATATTGGCTCATCGCAAGCCAATGTTAGTTCAATAACATAAGTACAATTAAAATTGCATTCACCTTAGCTTTGCTTTAATTCGATTCTAATCCTTCAATTGTTTCTGAATGGGATCACGTTCTATATCTACATAATCATTCATAGATCTATATCAGTATTATAACTAATATACTCTAATGGTTCACACCTTAGACTAAGAAAAATGCCAATTTCATATTTCAATTAAAGTATGCATCGATGCACTACTGATGCATCGGTACATAAAATGCATTCGATGTTATATTATTACTGGGATGCATCGATGCATGCCTTATGCATCGATGCACTAATTGCATTCGATGTTTCTATTTTAAAAGAGTGCATCGATGCACTACCTGTGCATCGATACACTCTGCCTAGAACCTCTTTTTGAACCAAAAAAATTATCAACTCTACACTCAAATGCTTCATATTTCATCCCTTTTCATATTCCTAACTTTCATATACATGTTTAAACTCATTTATAATCAATTATCTCTTCTTTAACCTTAATATCCTCTCCTCTTTATTAACTTCAAGAATCATACCAGATTTTTAACATGTTTTAAATCTAATTCTAACACTCCATATTTCTTAATTAGATTGATGACAAGTCAAATTCCTTCTCAAAATTCACTTACTAACTCTTTTCCAGAATTTCCTTTAGAAACTCATTTTCTTTAATCTTTCATAACTTCTTTATCTTTTGATTTTAGGACAACTTAAGCTTTCCATAAGCTTAAGTATTACCTAATGATCAAAACCCACTCTTAAAATTAACAAATAATCAGGAAGATGCCGACTGCATTTTGACAGCAGAAGCTTAATCTACTGCAGTTTATTTCTTTTGTTCACCAAAAAAAAAATTTAACAAATAATCAGCTAACAAGGAATCTTACCTTTGCAAGCTTGGCTATTTCTTTCTCTCGTACATGAAGAAGAAGAAGATGAAGTGGAGAAAATATCTCCTCATCCTTATCCCACATGCCTATATATCATTTAATTATAATTTCCAAGTCAAATGACCATTTTGCCCTTTAATTCTTTTAATAATTACTAACAACTTTCAGGAAATATCTCCACATAAATCATTAAACTATTAAACTATTCTACTTTAATCACCATATTCTGAAATTTTACAATTTAGTCACTAACCCGTAGTTTGGGATGTTACAGCATATATTTTCAAAAATTTATTTTTTAAATTAAAATGATAAATATTTAAATTTTCCTTTAATTCATACATTAGTTTTGAAAACTGCTTGTTATGGTTATTGATTCTCTTCTATTAATTCTTCATTAGGTTAAAATTTTCCAATTGCGAAATCCCTATAAATATGGTGTAAACCTACTGGGTTACACATAATTAAAACAACTCAAAAACAATTATTTTCTTCTCCTCTAATTTCCGGTGATAAACGAAGGTAATGAATAATTCGTGATCTCTACAACAGTGCAACTGCAGCTGATCATCTAGTTGTTGTATCCTGTGAGATAGACGACCAAAAATACTATAAAAGTGACCGAAAATATGTCTTAAGAAAACTTGTTGCTACATGCATCAACTTGTTTTCGTATGTTAATCTTTCAGATATTAAATTTTATTTCTTAACTGTTGTTTCTAATTATTTAATAAAATATATATTTTTAATTTTTTTCATCTCGAATTATTATACTTCTAACATTAATTTTTTTTATATTTGATGTATAATATTTACAAATTTATTTGATGAACCGGAAACTATGAATACTAGAAATTATTGCGCATGCATGAAGGCATATGCTAATATATATGATTGAAAACGTGTTTAATGAGGCTAATTAGGATCATATTTGTATATGTATAAGTTATGTTAGGAACAGAACAAATCGCAAGCTTGATTATAGGGAATGTGATGAAGATATGTATTGAGTGGATTTATGCTTCTAAGGACCATAAGTCAACTAATACAAAAATTAATGGGGTCGCCTACCACCGTCTGCCATTCATCGTCTTCTCCAGCTGGATATGAATACTTGGAGAAGTAGAGCCAGCAATTGCTAACGCTTCTGCTTTTCTTTGTAACAAAAAAGTTATAATTACCGTTTGGGGGCAGCAATTATTAAAAGGGTCAAACAAGAACCAAACAAGTTCTCTTTTTATCAAACACAACATTTGTTAAATCAAAATAATAAGTACAAGAATAAAAAAAGTTAAAAAAAAGATTTACATTGAGAAATTATATGTATAATTCGATCCTCAATGTCGCAATTACATATATATGTATACATTGAGCATCCATTTGCCTTGTGTATTAACCTACTTAAAAACCACATAGATTAGATTCGAGTAAGGCCCTTTCAAGGAAATCCTAATAAATTGGTCCAGTGTTAGCCATATCCATCCAAACCAGAATTTCATATCGGGTTCGTTTTAGGTTGTTTAGGCCCATTGAATCATGCATTTGATTAGGCAATTAAAGGAACCATAAACCAATGTTTGAGACTTAAAATCCCAGACCTATTCCGAGAGTTGCAAAGTGATTTTATTTATTTATTTATTTTAATAAATGGTTTTTATTAGAATACTATAAAATTGTAAATCATAATTAACAAGTTTCAAAAAAAAAAGTTGTCACCGAAACCACTCTTTAGATTTCAATGAAATCTTAATTAAATATAATAAAATTAAAGTCTTAAAAATTTAGATGTTTTAATTTTTTAAATTTACTACGTATTTCTTTTTATTTTAATGTTTCAAGTTTGAATATGATCATTATGCTTCATAATAATGAGAATTGTCGCAACGGCAAAGCGGTAAAAGCATATGGTGCTGGTTGGTGCCCTTGGATTATCATTTCTACCCTCGAAGTTGAGCTTTTTCATGAAGTTACGTGTAGAGTATGCTTTCACAAACAACAGGTAAAAATGCTTACTACGTATTTCTTTTAGTTAATGTTTCAAGTTGAATATGATCATTATGCTTCATATAATGAATTGTCGCAACGGCAAGCGTTAAAAGCATATGGTGCTGGTTGGTGCCCTTGGATTATCATTTCTACCCTCGAAGTTGAGCTTTTTCATGAAGTTACGTGTAGAGTATGCTTTCACAAACAACAGGTAAAAAATGCATTTCAATTTCATTTATATATTTATTAATATCATACTGAAGTATAATACAATAGATATTTTTTTAAGCAAATAATAGAAGATATTTGTGGCCCTTGTGATGTAGAAATGAATAATTGAAGCAGGTCCATGTCTGCCTTCACATTACCACTTCGACCAATTTGTTGAACTTGGGCTATGAAAATGGCCTATGGTTGTTCTTAAGTACTAAGATTTATATGATATCATCCCTATAAAAACAAATCTTCCCCATAAATATGCTAATATTAAAGATAAACTATTAACAAAATTTATGATATATTAATATATTTTAATCATAATTGATAATATTAAATCTTCATTAATATTTTTTTAAACGTGAATTGCCAACCATGTTATTCAAATAACCCAAATGTGTCCGGTACAAAATAGGGATGATAATATGACTCGAATTTGACGGGAAATCCAAAACTCGGCCAAGTTCGGGTTGGGTCGGGTTGAATGATATCGGGTCGGGTATCGAAGATTTTTTTCCAGAGATTTTTTCGGGTAGGGGTCGGGTTCAGGGTAAGGTATCCCCGCCCCGATTATATATATATATATATATATAATATTTTATATATTTTATATTAATTATATATATAATATTTTATATTTTTATATTAATTATATATAAACTATTATCAGGTTCGGGTATAATATTTCGGGTCGGATTCGAAGACGGGACAAAAAAAATCCCTGACAGGACGCCTCGATAAAAAACCCATCGAAAATTGGGCCAAGATCAGGAACTGAAATTTATTTAAGGTTCAAGGACGGGACAAAACCCACCCTGAACCCGATCCATTCCCATTCCTAGTACAAAAACAAAACCATGACAATAAACAACATAAAAGAAGTGGAAGACAGCTGTCTAGTACTAAAGACAAAAAATAACAAAACAATAAATGAGACGGTTGGCCATTCTGCTACCCTGCTCACAAAACCAGATGAAAAATCGAGACACACCATAGCAGGGGTGAAAAAAAACTGGAGCCTAAAATTCTTCCGCAAATACACCTTCCCCGCCTATGACTAAGGCGTATCTAGCCAGCAATGGTCTTTAGATGCCTGGTGTTCCACCCGACGAGGAGTCTCCTCGACTCCGATGAGCCCAAAGATGTTTCAGCAGCGAGGAGATGCGTCGCCATATTACTACTCCGGGAGACAAACCGGAAAGAGCATGCACGGATGGACATTGCTCGACCGTGTGCTTCCATGATCGACGCACTAATTTTTGCGCGGTCTGGTGTTGTTGAGCTGAGCTTGTCAATGATCGAACGAGAGTCACCCTCCACGACTATCACGGAGAAACCCAGATCAGCCGCTTACGAGACGACGTGTACAACAGCCACAACTTCGGCCATAAAAACGGATGTAATCTGAGAGACCCATCTTCGACTTGCACCCATGATTTGTCCGTTACTGTCTCTGATAACTCACCTGTCCATGCATGTTGGTGAGCTTGATCAGAACAAGCATCAAAGTTCGCTTTTACCACCGATGGACATGGGGCCTGCCATCTCACAGCGGGAGACAACAAGTTGTTCCCTAATCTTGCATTTGCTATTGTGAATTCTCTACACTGGGTTAACCACTTCCTTTTTTCTTAATTTTCCTTGATGATAGTGTAGATTTCTAGCATACCATAATGCCCAAATTACCATCACTATCTCAACATATTTCACACTCGGGTAATTACTGAACATCGACTCTAACCAAGTCATGAAATCTGACGACCAGGCCACTGCCGAACTAGAAAATTGTAACTCACACCAAACAACCTGGGCAAGCATACAGTCTCCAATTGAATGAACACCAGACTCCGCACAAACATTACATATTGGACAAATAGGATTATTAATTATGCGCTTAACGTAAAGACATTATTTTGACGGGATGAAATTATGAATGAATCGTCAAACATGTAACTTGATTTCACGTTGACACGAATAAGCCCGTAAGTGTTTAAACATGACCTTCCTCTATTACAATCCATTTTCAACCTCCATCAACAAACGGTAACCACTGTGCACACTTACGAACCCGACTTCTCCCCACATCAAACTCAAGTATCTGGATAGAGGAATACCCAAAATGCGATCCGCTACGTCATCGGTGAACACATTAAGAACGAGTTGCTGCTTCCAAAGCATCGACCTACTCTCGATTAATCGCCCACTGTTTCGAGTTCGCAACCATGTGGGAGTTCCAAGCGAATTCGCCTATCGGTTGGGAGTCAAAAATCATTCCACAGAGAGAGAGAATTCCCTGATCCCACCTTCCAATGCAAGTTCATTTCTAGAAGCCCTTTTGCACTCCATATGTTTTTCCAAATATGCGATGGTGAGGAACCAAGCCGCGAAGACAAAAAATCACTAGTGTAGAAGTATTTAGCCCTTGTGAGTCTAGCAACCAAGGAAGATGGGTTAGTGAACAAACACCAGCCTTGTTTTGCTATAAGTGCTATGTTGAACTTAGCCATATCCCAGAACCCAAGGCCACCACTTTCTTTTAACTGACATAAGGCCTTCCATTGGCACCAGTGGATTCCCCATTTAGAATCGGACTTATGCCACCAGAACCGACCCATTACGCCCTTCATCTCGTCACATAACGTCTTTGGGAGCAGAAAACAGGACATAGAAAACAAATGAATCGATTGCAATACCGATTTTATAAAGAGTTCTTCATCACCTTGAGATAAAGCTCAAACACATCAACCCCAAATATGACTGAAAATTCTCTTAAATATGCAAAAGCCCCTCTCTTGCGGCTTCCCACTATGGCCGACAAACCCATGTATTTCTCCAGATTCGAAGAATTCGACACACCCAGAATACGTTTGACTAGTGTCTATTTTATGCAACATTTCATGATTAAATGCTCATTGTTTATTCATCTTTATCGTTGATTTTGGTGTTTTTATATGATTTCTATGTAGAACAATGAATTTTGCTTAAAAGTCTTAAAAACTATACTTTTTTATTCTGGAATCAACGCCGGAACAGTGAGCATAAAATTGAGCATCAAATGCTGATGTGGTAGTGGGTCAACAACATTTAGAAGATCCAGTCAGCAACATCTAGTCAACGGCTTCAAGAAGATGGATGGACGGTTGGAGCATTTTAAGCAATTTAAAATTCAAGTTTTTAGGATTTATCTTTTTATTTTTAGGATTAAAGTTTAAACAATTATCTTTTATTTTTTAAC